>NC_133534.1:102281636-104681636 GCF_048544455.1 Silene latifolia
TAGAAATGAAGAAAGGTCGTCCCCTCTCTACCATGCACAAAAGTGGATTCGATGGAAAATGGATCAATAGATTTTTGAGTTTCATGTGGGAGTTTGATTTTGTTGTTGTTATTCCCCCCAATTTGTTGTGGCATTTGACATTTAAGAACACTTTCTTTTTGCCATTTCTTTTGATGTTTGACATTTCAATACTTGACAGCTTTCAACTTTTTGCATTTTCTTTTGAACATTTTCAAAGCTACCCCAATTAGTAACGAGGGTGCATTATATTTGAAGCATAGGAGTTTTTATTTTTGTTACTCCTCTTTTCTTTTGATACAATTGCAAACTTTTTGACTTTCATTTCAATGCTTGAACTCAAATTTGAACAATTTTTGTGCCCATTCCCTTTTGTTGACAAAATGTGGTATAATGTGGGAGATGGTTGCATGGTTTCAAGGGTCACCTTGGAATAAACGGTAGCCAATGAGTTATCACACCACAAGGTACTCTTGACTAGGCCTTAATCCATGGGTCAAAGGATACTAGCATGACACATCCTAGGGTATTTTACAAGCATTCTAATGAGCAAAGTCTCAAGAAGAAAAAGTATCTACAAGGGCCTTATATACACTTGTCAAGTTTCCCAAATAGATGCTTTCACAAAATTTTCCTAAATGCAATTACATGCCGTGATGCAACTATCATATATACAACCTAATGCAAATGCTTCTACCAACTAGTATGCCAAATAATCTAAATGCAATTCCTATAATCACATTGGTGTATACCGCATCAACAAAATAAAGCCACATAGTCATTAACATAAAGTGGAAAAAGGAGATTGGAAAGATCATACCATGCGGTCTTCACGATCCTCATGTCTCGGATGTGGCGTAGTCGATCAATGTGAAAGAGGATAGACAAACAAACAAACAAATATATACAATATATACAATACTACACTATAAAGGAATGAACATGTTTTTGATTTTTTCAATTCAAATTTTTAGGGTTTTTTGATTTTGTGGAACAAAAGAACATATTTTTGTATTTTTCAAAATTTTTCAATTTTTATCATTTTTTTGATTTAAAGGTCGAGTTAGAATTCCCCATCCTCACACTAGTATCGGCATTGTCCTCAATGGCCAATACGATGGGAAATTATGCAAGCTATATGAGAATGCATGAATTCTACACTAAATGCAAACTATATGACATGTATAAACAAGTGAATGCATTCTAAACTATATTATATGATGCATGAATTTTTGTTTGGTTGGAGAGCATAATTTGAATTAACTAACATTTCTTGTGCTTGAACTTCTCCAAACCAAATATGACACTATTGCTAGTGTAGAAATTGGGGGAGTTCATGCACAAGTATGCTATGCATGAGACTAAATTGTCATTTTGGATTGTACAAGGTGGGAACAATATAAGACACCTCAATGAGACCGAGGTGGGAGTCCTCTAGGTGTTGTTAGGACTCAAAACCAATGATCAAGATTAAAATAATTGAAAACAAGAGAAATGAACAAAGCTAAAGGAGGTGTAGCAGACTCACAATGGATATGTGGCATCCTTCAAAGAGCTTGCTAATCCTCAATTATCGCTCACGGCGACATCTCATCACTTCCATCGTCATCATCAACATCCTCACTATCATTATCGTCATCTACCTCCATGGACCCGGAGGTTTCACCATCATCTTCATCATTTGAGCTTTCAATTTCTTCTTCCTCATCTTCCTCTTCTTCTTCTTCTTCTTCCCCACTCTCAACAACAATCTCCTTCCCTTTGGTAACCTCACCACCCATGCTAGCATCTCTAGGAGCATTAGGAAAGAACACTTCCATATCCGCCCAACTAGGCAAAGGACATGATGGATCAAGGAGTCCTTGCCTAGGTAAGTGTAGGAGGGGCGGATATTGGGCCTAGTAAGCATTGACCCGGTCCTCATAAGCTTCCTTATGCATGTGTTGCATCAATTGAGTCAAATAATCGTTACCTACCTCAACATCTTTGGGTCAGAATTCTTGGTAGGTCAACGGGTAGGGTGGAGTCACAATGGAGGAGGAGGAGGGCTCGACAATAGTTTCCCTATGTTGTTGCATAATCAACTCGGCTTCATCGGAGAGTGGAAGTGTAATACCTGCCCTTTTAAGGATCCGTTGACCGACGTTGACCGACCTTTGGGGGGCAGATGATGGCCTTTAGGAATGCGTGTCAGGGATATCTGGCGGCTTGTTAGAGTATGAGGATGAGTGGCACTCGATAGAGTAGAGGTTACTCGATCGAGTAACTTGGGTACTCGATCGAGTAGGGACCACTCGATCGAGTAGGTTAGTTACTCGATCGAGTAGCGTCTTTCCAGCGAGGGTTTATAATCGTGTTTCTTCAAAACCGCAAAATTATTTCTGCCTCCTTCTTTCAGACCTAGATGTCGTCTCCCTCCTTTCCCTTCACCAAATACCTTCCATGGGAGCCTTTGAGGATGCTGCTACCTTGAGGATGGGTTACTTGAGTCGGGTAGCGGTTGTAACGCCGATGTGAGATGCGTAGGTATGTCATCGTCATCATCTTGTCTTTGTTGTTTCTTGTAGGGTTGTGTTTGGTAGTGATAGGCTTGTTTACTATTTGTATAGGGATTGCTTGCTTGGTTGATGTCGTACGGTTGATCGAGGAATCGCTGCTTTTGGTTAAAGGTAGGTTTGCCTACTCAGTTTCTGTTGGTTGTCTAGTGTGTCGGTTGTCGTATTGTTATTGTGACCGTGTGGCTATATGTGATAATCGGTTGGTGTACGCTTATTTGTTAATTGTTGTTCTATTGCAGCTGTCTGTGATTGATTGTCTCTGGTTCTCGAGGTGCGTCCTCGACTGAGTGGAGTCACTTGCGGGAGTGGCTTCACGCCCTAGTTTCGCCCTCCGTGAACCCGCCATGGGAGGGGATGTGCACATTAATGGGACAGGATTTTCGCTCGGTATGATGAGTGGGGCTTAGGTGGGAACTGCCGCGGCCCCCCACTGGCAGGGCTGGTCCAATGGACAGTCGGTGACGGAGATTGGTTGGAGTGGTTGTGACTGTGTATGTGTGTTTGGTTGTGTTTGTAATATGTTGGTACCGTTTGTTGTGTCATACCTCAGTTACTGACCTTGTGTGGTTGTCTTGTTTGTTTTGTTGTGTCTGCCGTGATCCCTTATGGTGAGCAGTCTGTTTCAAAGAGTTTTCTTGGGATGGTAGCTGGAGTCCTGGCAGGGATGAGTCTTCACGAGTAATGACAGTAGTAGTATATAGTTTCACGAGTTATATCTTTCTTTCGTAGTTTGGGTTGTATCACTTGTAAATTAACTTTAAATGTTCTTTATCGACTTTTGACGATTACTTACCTTGGGCAACCAAGATGGTGATGCTCTTATATGCTAGGGAAGGTCTTGTTAAGGCTCCTTGGTATATGGGGGTGTCACAGGAAGAAGATAACTCGGGCTTCGGAAATTGAGTCGGCAAATCTTGTTTGGTATAATGAAGGACTTAGCATCTTTGGTGAGCCACTCAAATTTGTTGTCAAGATTATCATTCTTGATCCAATTAAATTTGTTGATCATAGTGGCTAAATCAATAAGGTTGCCACCTCTAACCGGTTTGTAAGTCTTTTCCTTGTTAAACTCCAGGTTGAAGTGTTTTGCTAACCATGTAACCAAGTCTCCATTAACGATAAAAGCCGCTCCTTCTTTACCATGGTCAATTGTAAGCCACCATTCGATTAGGAGTTGGAGGATGTTGTATTCTTTGGTGAACTTCTTATTGACATTCATGGTTGATTCCAAGTAGACAAAGTCGAGTTCGGTAAAATGATTAGTACCCTTTCTTACGATCAAAGTGTTCCCAACAACCTTATGCCATACTCTTATACCCGGATGGTGGACATAAAGGGCCCGACACTCATGATAAGACTCAAATTTTCTTCCAGTGATTGCTTTCCATAATGGTGCGGGATCATATTTCAAAGGTTTCTTATCATAATGGGAATGCTCTTCAAGACCAAACACTTTCCCGAACTCTTCCAAAGTCATCTTTGTATCCTTATTTTCTAGGCGGAATTCAACACTTTTCAAGTTCAAGACATTAGTTACCTTCAATGAGCTTATAAACTCCATAGTAAGGGAGGGGTAAGTCAATTCTTGCATCTCGAAGATGGTAAGCAATTTCATAGACTCGAAAAAGTTTTTGGTCGTCTCAAGAACACCCAATTTGGCTAAAGCATCTTGACAAATAAACTTGGTGGGCAAAATTGTTTTCTTAGCAAGAGATATAAAAGCTTTCTTATGAGAATCAGTTGTGAAAGTTACCTCCCGATATTCTTGTAATTGCTCAATAACCGGAATAGGAGTAGTAGCTTCCACCATAGGAGTAGGAACCTCTTGAATTTCCACTCTTGCTTGTTGTACCACCATAGCCTTTGAGGCTTGAAGAGCTTGTTGCCTCTTTGAAAGATTTGATTTTGTGGGTGCCTTGTTTCCACCTTTAGTCCTTGCCATTGTTCTTCTCCTTGTTAAGAATGTATCAACAACCAAAGTTTTGCTTGAATGAGTCTAGTATCCTCAAGCTTTAATGAATCCCTAACCGATTTGGGGTTTTCGAATTTTGCCTTGAAACCCTAGAAAATCGATTCAATTTTGGAGGATTTTGATGTTTTGTTGGCTTTTTGTTGATGAAGGAGTAATTTGATTGTGTTTTGAGGAAGTTTGGATTTGATTTGGGTGAATTTGGTTGAGGAAATTATATTTTATGGATGAGGGGATTGAGGGTTTTGAATGTGTGTTTGTGTTTTGAAAGAATGAAATGAATTGGGGAAAAGGGGTTTTAATTCCCGTGTTTTGGCTTCAGCAGCAGAAGACGAGCGGATTCCTCAAGAGACGCTCGGATTGTTAAACAGCAGGCTCAGGAATTTCTAGCCCATGCTGAGACGCGCGGATTCTTCAGGAGACGAGCGTCTTTCAGCAGAAGACGAGCGGATTCCCTTGAAGACGCTCGGATTGTAAGACAATGTGAAACTTTAATTTTCGAAACAGTCAAGACGCGCATATTTCCACTCAGACGAGCGTCTTCAGACTGAGACGAGCGTCTTCACCTTGGGACGCTCGGATTCATAGTCAGTATGGATTCTTCGATTCCCATGTCTCCCAAGACGAGTGGCTAGAAGCCAGGACGCTTGGATTATGCCCAAGACGAGCGGGTTCCCTCTGGGACGCTGTGGACATGGCCCACCTGCAGGCCCGGTTCGATCTGCGGGCGTGCAACGGTCTTTTGAAAGCCACGCTCGGCGGCGTAAAAATGCTTTCGACCGGATCGTTTTAGATCGGTCGGTTTCGTCTCGCTAAGGGTCTCGAAATGATTAGAGATGTTCGGAGTCGCCACCAAGCATTTTTGGGATGCTTGGAACCCGTTCGAAATCCACTTTATACCTCGGTCAAATCGAAGCACAAAGCAGCGTTTGACATAGGTACTAAAGATAAGGAATCATCCCTCTTTAGCATCCTATCTCTAGAATGACTCTCGTACGCCTAGATAAGGTTGTCCATTATCCAAAGTTTCTGAGTAAGAGGTGAAGGTACGTATTGGGAAGCCCTTTAATCAGACACCCATTCCCGCCCGCGGTAGCGGCCTCTACTGATCGATCTTGGTTGGTTGAATGCAAAAGTTGATAAAACGGTTTAAATGCATGAATGCGCATCCAATAATTTAAACCTAACATGTGAGAGCTTTCTAAGTCGGTTGATTTAATCAAAATATCAAGTATAAGATGTCGAGTTGGATTTATGGTTGATTTGCATGCAAGACGGGAATTAAACATCCATTTACCGTATTAGGTTTATGGTGCATAACGTGATCCATTTGTCTTATAAAGCATTTTGCAAATATGATTTTGAATGAGCAAATAGTCATCTGATCCGTCCTATATCCGGGCTAACCGGAGTCGGGATCGTCCTGGACTAATGCTGGAAGGGGAACAGACCCTGCATCAGGCAGCCATATGAGGCGCAAGCCTGTTGGCGATGTAAAGGGGCCTCTCCTGATTTTGAAAATGAGAATTGAAAGGCCTGTTTTAGGCGCAGGTCAACCTACGATGATATGCCGTGTTCTGACCTTTTGAAAAAACGTTTGTAAAACGTATTGAAACATGGGTATTTGACCCGATTTGTTGATTTGATGAACGAGATTCGAATAATCATCATTATTTTGATAATATTCGGTGTCGGGTTCGACTTTGACAAACTTGGCATGAATAGTTTTGAAAATAATTATGAATTAATTGTTTTAAGTTCATTTGGATATAATTAGTCGATATTCATCATCGTACCCGGGTTAAAATCCGGCATGGTATGTAGAACCAAAGATGACTTTGTGTTGGTGACTAATATGTTTGTTTTGAAAATGTAAAGAAATGATGAAAGGCTTTAAAATACCTCCAAAAATGAAATAAAAGGCATTAAAATACCTTTTAAATGTTATTAACCAAATATTATCACAGAAACACGGATTTAACCGTCATGGTATGAGGAACCAAGGGTGAAAAATGTTTTATGGTTAAAAACAAATGAAATAAAATAAAAAGTTTTGAAAATATTTTAAATGGTAAAAACCGATTAATATGAAAATGAATTAAAGGGAAATGACGAGAACAAACACGGTTGAGTTCTGACCTGGACACCCCATTGAGGCGCGGGTAAGCCGGCGAACCAAGGGCTTCTGTCTCAGGCCAAAAACCAGTTTTGGCTCGTTTATTCCATGTTTTGGTTCATGTTTTGCATGTTTTAGCATGTTATAGTCATGAAACAAATAAAAACATGATAAAAGAAGGGTTTTTACACCCTCATACTTACATGCTTGGTTATGGCGAGTGACCGACGTAAGTGTAACAACTCGTTTGGTCGGAAAAAACTCGGTTTAAAACCGTTTTGGTAAGTAAAAAGAGTGTTTTAAGATTAGTGATGGTGTAGTGGTCGAAGTGGTCGGTCAAGTGATTTAATGCACGATGACGGTACCAAACAATGTGTAAGGCTTGTATTTACGATCGGTAGGTCGTAAATGCGCGTCGGATTGTGACTTAAGAAGTCGAGTCGAGAATTTTAAGGGAGAAAACAGGGGGCGGACACTCGCGTAAGTTCTCAAATGGAGGCATTTGAGGGGTATTTATAGGAAAATGAGTGGTTGTGTGAGTTTTGAGCGACGTGGCTATCTGGGCTGCTCAAAGAGGCGCGAGCCACGTCGTGGGTCTTCGAGTTGTCTTGTCGCTTTCACACAAGAGCAATCATGATTTGTTCTATCCTAGGATTTGTAGTCATATGTTTGGTACTTGACCATTCATAAATCCGGGAAATCTTAGCATAGAAGGTTTAAAATGGTTTGTTTTTTGTGGTTGACTCGGTTTGACTCGTTGTTGGAGTCGGGATTTGAATTTATGAGTCGGTTTTTGGTCCGGTGTCGGTTTTGACTCTAGTTAGTGTCATTGCGACCCCGTCGTCGTGCATTAAACACTCCAGGTATTTTTGAAATGTTTTAGTTTCGAAATCATTTTAAGTTTTCCGACGTAAAGTTGTTCACAAACTGTCGATCAAACGCCGCGATTCCAAAGCATGTTATAGTCCGATAATCATCGGGTGTTTGTTGGAGTCTCAGCAGATACTGGGTATCTACAGAGGCCCCACTTTGACTGAGGCTTGGACAGGGCAAAAGTCAAAGTAGAGCCCCCAGGTCAATCGAAGATTACAACCTGGAGACCCAAGCGATGTCGAGGCGGCTCAAAAGGATTCGGGCCAAGGACCTGCCGTCGGGAAGGGCGACGCCAAGGTGACTCGAGGGTACGAGCCAAGTACCTGTCGTCGGGAACAGTTTAGAGTCTGTCGACTATTCGTGCGGGTCGTTTAAAGTCCTTTAGACTACGTATAAAGGCTCGCCAGCCATAAGAAGGAGTCATACCTAAGGCATCTTCGGATATGTCCTTGCGCGTATACGGACAAAGGCTCGCCAGCTGTGGTGCGTATGTGAGGAGGGCTCGCCAGCCGCGATGCGTGGTAAGGTTCGCCAGCCATGGTGCGTACCTGAGAAGGGCTCGCCAGCCGCAATGCGTGGTAAGGCTCGCCAGCCATGGGGCGTATTTGAGGAAGGTGATACCTGTCGAAGTGAGTACCAAAAATAATATTTATAATTTTCCAAACTACTACTAGCAAGCGGTAGTAAGGGTCGATCCGCAGGGAGGTAGGGAGATAATAGTTGCTTTCTATTTTAGTCTAAGGGTAGCAAATGTGGGGGTTTTGATGAGAGTTATAACTAATTCTAATGACATAAACTAAATAAACAAGTAAAAGTAAATAAGGACGGTAAACAATGATAAAAGAAATGCTAAGACGGTCGGTTCACTATAGCTGCGATGGCACATAATCCTAGGTAACTTCGAAATACGGTCGCGAAGGATGGGGAAAACAAGTCCTCTCGGTCCATGTCAAATAGTAACTACCTCTCGGCCTATGCTACTATTCCCTAAGTCTCATTAATACTAACTCTCGTTCTTGATTAATGATTCCTAATGCAAACTAAATCACGTTATCTCTCGATCTTAGCAATTTAGTCGTTTTAATTCGTTAATTATTGTCCATTCCTATCTCTCGATCTACGGGAAGGTCAAGTTTAAGCATCTATCAAGTCTCCTCTCGGTCTCATTGAAAGATAAAGCACTTAACGAAACAAACAAAGCAAAACCAGATGCGAAGTCAGTCGATCGACCAGCTATCCCAGTCGATCGACCAACCGGCTCAGTCGATCGACTAGTTAAGCCAGTCGATCGACCAAGCCCTAATGCGGGGTCACCTATTCTAATGCCATCTACGCCATAGATCCCCTACATCTTAGCGGGGTTGATTTAGCTAGACATAACAACGATAATAAGGAAAACAAAACTAAATATGCAAATAACGGAATTCATAATTAAATTAAATAGACAGTAAAATCGCATAAAGAGAAATTAGGGCTTAGGGATTCTAACTAACAATTCTATACTACGAAGGAAGAACAAAATTCAGAGCAAGAATTACCAGAAATAAAGAAAGCAGGAAGAACAAACCCGGATGCAAAGAAGAACTTTATTGAGAAACTGAAGTATTTGAATGTAAACTATGCTAAACTCGAGACCTAATGTCTCTCCTCTAAAAACTGATGATTATTCTGAAAACATAGGGTAGTTATATAGGAATATCACGCACTCTTATTCCTAAACCTAAGAATACATTGGGCTTTCTAATTCTCGATCTTTTAATTTGCGCATCAGCTCGCGTGGTGGTCGATCGACCACTGAGGCCAGTCGATCGACCAAAGGTCTTCGATCTTGAATTGCATTCTGACGATTCCTGCAGCGCGCACCGATCTTAAAACAGCTGTCATTTCTTCGTTACTTGGTCAAATCAGGCGTTCTACGCGGCGTTGGAAAGCTAAGAGGATAAGCTTTCACCTCCAATTGGAATCACTCGATTATCTTATATAGATCTCGAGATATAGCCATCTGAACGAGGCTGCAATATCGTGAAATGCTTCTTTGCTTGTTAAATTCGTACGCACCCTTGCTTTTGCTATCTTTAGGCCTTGAAACGCGCACCAAGCTCATTCCTCGAGTCAATACTCCATGTCAAATGCAATGATAAGTACTTAGGGACGGATTCGACTTATTTTCCACTGAAATCTTCATATTTCTACAAAATCACAAGAAAAGGAAGAAATACACGAAACAAGGGAAATAGTAGCATAAACTACTCAATTGAGCTCTGAAATGCGTGTAAAATAGGGTGTAAAACATCATATAAATGACACGCATCAAACTTCCCCAAATTAAATCCTTGCTTGTCCCCAAGCAAGAACTAGACTCGATCCTAAAACCTAATGGAACGAGTTCAATCTCAGAGCGAAATGCAAACTGTCAAGCCTAAGCCAAATTAATGCAACAACTAACAATCAATTAGCAAGGTGAATCATGCAAACGAGTTATGAAGTCGTTAAAAATTCATTGAACCATCAACTGTAGAGACTTATCAAATTGGACTCTCACGGGTCGCTCAAATCACTCAAATAAGCACAAGGTGAATATATGTAAAAGATAGAAAGAAGTAAAATTTGTAAAGACTCTCACCTAACTACGACCTATGAAAACATGCTTGCAATCTAATATGAAAGTAATCTCTACAACCGTACATACGCATTCCAACCAAACAAATGACCATGACACATGCCGAGGTAGATATGGATATGTGAGGTAATGGGTAAGAAGAGGCAAAACATTTATGGGAATGTGGAGGTATAGGTGATCAAGCTAGTACCTAAACAAACCATATGACAACATCCAACTTCTTGCTCAAAATCAACAATAAAACCCGGTGCTAATTATCAAGCACAAATCTCACAACCTCCGATATAATAGTAACTCCCCAAATGATGATAATAAAGCATGGGAATGTAAATCACCAACTAATCAGAACTCCAACCATGTGATTTTCGAATTTTCTTTCTCGGGCTCCAGTCGATCGACCATAAGAGTCAGTCGATCGACCGCCCTCTACAGTACAACACTCAATTTTTTCATTTTCTCAATTTCTTTTTTCGAATCATTTTCTTCTCTTTTTCTTTTCTTTTCTTTTTATTTTTTTTCAAATCTTTTCCTCCTTCATTCTTTCATCCAACATCTCAATAAAGAGTGAATATAACCAAACCGCAATAAACAAATTCCCAAAGACTAATACTACTAGCTTGACAAAGGCAGGCTGAATATAGGATGTAGTTAAGGGACAAAAGGCTAAATTTGGCTATGAGGGGCTCATGGGTAAAATGAATAAAGGGAAACCTCTACCACATGTGTCAACAAACCACAAGCCGAATGCATAAAGGTATTAAGCAGATTAAGTTCATATTTATGCATATTAATTTAACATGTCTCATAAGGAGTACTACTCACATCCTAGATAAACTGGTCATGAATGTCACCAGTTGTAAGCTCTAAACCTCAGAAAATGATGTAGTTTGCCAAAAATCAAAGTCAAGTTTAAAGCTCAGCAAATAAATTAACGAAAACTCGTGGGTATGCACTTATACGATTCTACTAATAACATGTTAATCAGGCAAGGCTTAGGCAAAACTGATGCAAATGCAATGTCATCATTGAAATACTACCGTTCCGACTCAACCTATATGCTAAAATAAACGTGAATTTTGTTGAATTTTTCAAATTTTTTCAAATTTTTGGTATACATATATAAAACGAAATAAACAATGCAAAACAGAATGTAAACGTGAATGCAAGCAAATGATATGCGACGCAAAACCCTTCCCCAAACCAAATTGCACAATGTCCCCATTGTGCAAAATCATGTAATGAAGAAAAGAGAAACGGGAATTTGCGCAAAATGAAATAAATAAAAATGACATGAAGTGGAAATCGGGAACTCACAAGACTTTAAGCGCAGCAAAGGAAACCTCCCCAAACCAGCGTGAGCTAGGAGGTTTCAGTAGCTAGCAGTGCTACCAATAAGTACCTGAAAGACAAACAAATAACCACGCATAAAACTGAGAAAGCGATTTTGAAGCGGTAAAATGTGCAAGGTTACGAAAATGGAAGAAATCAGAAATGAGTCGGAAAATAAAATAGAGTAGAAAATTCCCTTAATCCCGCAAAATGACCCAACACAGCAGGGGAGAGGTCGTGAACAGGTACAGCAGCGACTGTGGTCGATCGACCATATATGGCAGTCGATCGACCAAAGTGAACAGGAACAGAAACTCCTGAGATGCGCAACTCAGTCGATCGACCACATAGGCCAGTCGATCGACTGAAATAACTGCTGTAACTTTCTGATTTCGTCTAATTAGCTCAATAAAGAGAGCTAATATGGTCTTTATACCTGCAAAAGCACATAATAACGCGCCCAAAATTGCGCAAAACCCAAATGTAAAGTCTAAAGGTCTTAAATCCTAAGCAAACACATATAGAAGCGAAGTCTCACGCACACGAAAAATGATAAATAGTCTAAAGCAATAAATAGTCTTTAAAAAGGACTAAAAAAAAACGAATAGATCAACGGAAACTGCGAAAAATCTCCGACCAAGGCTTCTGTCTACATGAAGTAGCTTCCGCAGTGCTCATCTCAGAAGCTGGACTCCATTCTACTCCAACTGGGATGCTCAATGGATCATCTCTAGCATCCTCCCAAGCATGGCCATCATCTTCTAGCTCCTCACACTCGAGATCCAACTCCGAAATTTTGACTGGCTCCTTCTTCTTGGGCTCCTCATCTGGCTCCTCGTCAGTGCCATAGCTAAGACATCCCAAACTACCTCTCTGAACAATGGGCTCCTTCACAGCTGGAGCATTGAGCGGCTCCTCCTTCCCCAAACCATTTCCTGCAATATCCAAAACAGAAGAATCTTCCTCCAATTTGCTCCCTATCTGGGGCGGAGGTGTCATAACAGGAATAGGTACAGGCAAGGGAGTAGGAGTGTCTGTAATGACAACATAGGACTTACGAGTAAAAATCGCTTTACAAGTCACAGGACACATAGCATCTTTCTTCTTATAAGTCTAGGCAAAACTAATGGACTGCTTCCCTACTTTAAAGGTCAATGTCCCTGAGCCAACATCTATAACTGCACCAGCAGTGTGCAGAAAGGGTCTACCCAAAATGATAGGAATGTGGGCTATATCTTCTCTAGAACTCGAGATATAGCCATCTGAACGAGGCTGCAATATCGTGAAATGCTTCTTTGCTTGTTAAATTCGTACGCACCCTTGCTTTTGCTATCTTTAGGCCTTGAAACGCGCACCAAGCTCATTCCTCGAGTCAATACTCCATGTCAAATGCAATGCTAAGTACTTAGGGACGGATTCGGCTTATTTTCCACTGAAATCTTCGTATTCCTACAAAATCACAAGAAAAGGAAGAAATACACGAAACAAGGGAAATAGTAGCATAAACTACTCAATTGAGCTCTGAAATGCGTGTAAAATAGGGTGTAAAAATGACACGCATCAGAAGGCTCGCCAGCCGTGATGCGTGGTAAGGCTTGCCAGCCATGGGGCGTATTTGAGGAGGGCTCGCCAGTCGCGATGCGTCGTAAGGCTCGCCAGCCATGAGGTGTATCTGAGGAGGGCTCGCTAGCCACGATGCTTGGTAAGGCTCGCTAGCCATGGGGCGTATTTGAGGAGGGCTCGCCAGCCGCGATGCGTGGTAAGGCTCGCCAGCCATGGGGCGTATCCGAGGAGGGCTCGCCAGCCGCGATGCTTGGTAAGGCTTGCCAGCCATGGGGCGTATCTGAGGAGGGCTCGCCAGCCACAATGCGTGTTAAGGCTTGCAGCCATGGGGCGTATTTGAGGAGGGCTCGCCAGCCGCGATGCGTAGTAAGGCTCGCCAGACATGGGGCGTATCTGAGGAGGGCTCGTTAGCCGCGATACGTAGTAAGGCTCGCCAGCGATAGGGCGTATCTGAGGAGGGCTCGCCAGCCGCGATGCGTGGTAAGGCTCGCCAGCCATGGGGCGGTTGGTTAATGGACCGTGAGAATAGCTGCGTCGGATGGGCTTGTTTTGAAAGTAGCGAACTCGTGGTGCCGCCGTGAAAATAGTGAATTTGAATTTTCACTATCACTGTTTTTGAAATAAGCGGGTTCCGCGAGGAAGCCCCTTGTCAACATTTGGAGGAATAGTGAACTTGGAATCTTCGCTATTCATTGTTTTTTGAATTTGAAGTGGCGGTTTTGATCGCCGTCTGTTCGAATTTTGAAGGAAATAGCAAATTTTGAATTTTGCTCTCGCGTTTGGAGTGACGGTTTATGTGCCGCCGTTGACATTTGAAGGAAATAGTGAATTTGGAATCTTCACTATTATTTTTGAAGTGATGGTTTATGTGCCGCCATTGACATGTATGGAAATAGCTGAATTTAATTTCCAACTATTATTTAAAAAATGACGGTTTTAATTGCCGTCGTTTAAAATTCGAAGAAATAGCGAATTTGAGTTTTCACTATTATTTTGAAATTGACGGTTTTAATTGCCGTTGTTTGAATTTTGAGGAAATAGTGAATTTTGAATCTTCACTATCATTTTGTTTTTGAAGGGAAAATGGCGGTTTTGATCGCCGTTTGTTTGAAATTTTTGAAGGAAAATAGTGAATTTATATTTTCACTAATTATTTTTTGTATTTGAGAAAATGACGGTCCTTAAGGTCGTCGATGAAAATTTGAAGTTTCTTATTTGAAAATTGGGCCAAAGCCCAAAATTCGCTGAATAGAGCAAGGGGAGGCCTGGTTTAGGCGCGAGCCACCTGGCGAACCAAGGGGGCTTCCCTATTTTTCTGTAAAAGACGCGAGGTTTGGCTGCATATCATCCTCACTCATTTTCAACCTTTCGACACAAGAAAACCCAAAAAACGCCATTGTTGGTCCTTTAGCTTGCTTTTATTTGCGCCGATATCATCAATGTAATCCAAGGTACGTATTTCCTCATGAATCCATTTAAATTTGTTGGTCATTTGATAGATTGAATTAGGGCGAAAGTTTTACCCTAGAAAATTGATTTGGGCGTTTTTGATTGAGCCCATTTCAAGTGAAATTGATGATTGCATTAGGTTAGAAACCTGTTTCAGAGTATAGGGGTGCTTTTAGTTTGCATTTTGGTCCCCGTTCCCGCTCCCTATGCTCGAAAAACGTGAGTGAGGTGAGAAACCGTCTCATCTCACAATGCCAAGTTTATTTGCTTGGGTAGTGGGTCCCACTAGGTTGCATTGTAGTCGGGAGAGATCGCATTTGCCATTGTGGACCTTTGTTGGGTATTGTGGGCAAAATTGGAATTTTTGCCTTTTGTGACGGTCTTATGTCTGACAAAATAAGCGCCTGTTTGGGCTTGAATTGAGTCAGTTTGCCTTGAAATGGACCTTATTGGTAGTTTAGGTCACCTTGAGGCGTGATAAAATCACGTTTGCCTCTTTGCGGTCGTTTTTGAATTTTCGACCGGTTTGTGCTTATATTGGCGTATAAATTGCCTTTTTGAGCCGTAGGAAAATTCCTCATCGCATTGGGAATGTATTTTGGGTTGTTGGCGGACATTGTGTGGGTCTTGAGATGCCATTTTTGTTTGTTGTGGTTTTTTTGACTCGTCTTTTGCTTGAAAAGAAGGGCGAGTCGTTGTTTTTTTTGTGAATCGTTTTTTTTGTTTTGTTTGGTTGGATTTGGGCGGGGTTGCCCTTGATTTGCTTTGCAGGTTGTTTGTTTGTTACGGGTTTGTCCGATTTACGCCGTCATAATGCCAAAATTTCGTCTGACGTTTTTTTTTGTTTGCAGGAGATGTTCGGGACAGGCTGGGTCCCTTGCTGCGACTTTTGAGGAGTTGTTCGGGACGGGGCCAGTTAGCACTCCGGTTAGTGTACCCGCTGTGGTAGTGAAGGACGCTCCCGAGGAGGAGGGACCTCCTGCGGAGACTGTCGGGGCCGGGAGGGCCGTTGAGGTGCGTGAGGAGCCCGTTGTTGGGGCTACCGACGCTAGGAGAGCTCAGACTGGTTCTGAGGCTGGTACCTCCGGGAGGAGGGTTTCTACGAGGAGGCGGACTCCTCGGCCGACCAGACGGATGTTACAGAACGTCGTTAGGGTCGTTGAGAGGCCTCCCGTCTGCCATGTTGAGTCTCGTGGTCAAAAGAGACGGAGGGCGGAGACAGTTGATGACGACGCCGACGTCGCGAGTTGGAGAGCTAGACGGGCTACAGCCCCACGGGGGCTGAACCTGCTGGCGGTGCCTGCTTGGGCCGAGGGTTTTGACGGTAGCCAGTTGTTGCTTCGACCGGAAAGGCACACCTACCGTGCTCACGAGGGCTTGGTGAGTTATGTCCCCCGTTTGAACTTTTGTCACTTTTGAAGTGTCAGGCCTGAATAGGGATTCTGACGTTGTTTGTTTTTGATTTCAGGAGATCGGCACCATGAGGACTTTCTGTAGGTTATTATCCGTATAATACCCTTTAATTGTAGGATTATAACGCAAAATTCATATGTAGTTTATAGTCATAAAACGAAAAACATGATGAAAACGATAAAGATGTAGAAGTAACCTTCGGTCCTAGTGCAAAAGGCAATGAGAGATTAAAGCAAATCTCCTCCTAAACGATGCACCCAAGATGTCCGAGTAATGCCCTTGTGCTAGAGACAATCCCCTAATTGACTTGCAATATCGAGGGGATTAGTTTTTGTGAATTTGTGTTGGATGAGAGATCCGGAATTCAGGAGGCACAATTCCCAAAAACCCTAATTATTTTGCAAGAATGAATTAGGTTAGAAGGAAGGAGAGAGCTCTCCTTTTGTTTCCTCTATTCGGTTTGGCCGAGTGGACTTAGGGGAAAAATGGGCTTCCATTTTCTCCTTAAGTTAAACTCATGGTCCGGTCCAAAACTTGCTAAGTGTATACGACGCGGTTTCATTATAAACTGTTATCGGTTATCGGAATTTAAGGCATCAACTAATAACACGGGTTAGTTGAATTCTTAATACGTGTCCGACACAACAGTATTGTATAATTAATTTGTCCAATATACATTAATCAAATATAAATCGCTTATATTTAATTTTACGAATTAACTGGTTAATCCGCATTAGCCCATGATATTTAATCCGTATTAAATATTATATCTCAACATCACATTTAACTAATTATTAGTCAAATAATTCAGACTAACTGGTTAGTCAAATTTGGCATCTACATGTTTGATGTATTTTTCATACCGTCACATCACTCAAGACGTATCCTATAGGTGTGACTTTTAGGGACCAGTTGATCACCGCCATCAGTATGACAATAACGTCAAACTTATCTAGCAAGCCAACCGTTATTGATAAACGTGGATCAACTGATTATGATACAAAGTATACCCTTTGATCCTTTTAGAGATTTATAAGTCCTTGCACTAACTGTTAAGGACACCAACCCCAACAAGCTCCCACTTGTCCGTACAAGTGTATGTGCAATGACGTTATCCGCACTAACTGGAGGACACTACCTCCAACAAACTCCCACTTGTCCGAACAAGTGTATGTGCGATAACCGATTCTCATATTCATTTAAAATTTCTCCCACTTAATGTAAAACAATTTGCAGATCTGGATCCGCAAAGGTCGTATTTTACAATCGATCTGTATCTAGAGTGGTTTCCCCGACTAGAGAGTAACTTAACTGATAAAACGAATCCGTATCCGAGCATGGCCATGCATTTCGATTCTGACTCCTCGAGTGGCCCCGAGAAATATCGGGCACTGATAAAGGCTGAATATTTCCTTCAACTCGAACTCCTTCCGATCTAAGCACAGCATGAAATGACCCAGAAAAAATCTACTTGGCCCCCTGTTACGGATGACCGTGAGAAAGAAACCAAAGTCACCCAAAATCTGCCTTAGTCTCAAGAGACAGTCGATAGTCAAAGAATCGACTCTTAGGATCACCATGGAAGTCCTATCCACGACCGGGCAACGAATGTTGTAAAACATTTAGGACTCCACGTCGATGTCACAATTGTGTCCTACGAAATATCCGTATAAATCGCCTCTGTGATTGGTCAGTCAACCTGTTGACTTATGGCTAGTTGAACCCACCATCAACCAACGTCACAGAATAATTGCCAGAGTTATCAGCTCATGTGGGCAATTAAGGACTAACAAGATATGATGTTTGTTCAGTTCACTTTGTGGTGTTCAAAATTGTCGTACAATTCCACATGAAAAAAAAAACAAAATATATATATAATATCAAAACGATGATGTCGTATAGAGTACAAACGAGAATGAATCTAATCCATAAAAAGTACTACAACTCAGGAACACGTTTGATTCCCATGGAATTAACGTGCCCTTCATGCTTATCTTGTCGTAATGCTTTAGTGAGAGGATCTGCTATGTTATCATCTGTAGCAATCTTTTCTATCACTACTTCCTTTTGCTCCACGTAATCTCGGATTAGATGAGCTTTCCGTTGTACATGTCTAGACGCGACATAGTACTCGGACTCAGTCGTAGAATCTGCTGTAACATATTGTTTGGAACTCTTCCGTTGATGAAGCACCATTAAGAGTAAAAACGAATCCAGACTGAGATTTCGAGTCATCTCGATTCATAAGTCAATGCCCAATCTTTAGTCCTCCGTAGGTACTTAAGAATGTTCTTGATGACCATCCAATGTGAATTACCTGGATCTTTGTTGGAATCAACTTGTCATACTCAATGCATATATGCCACGTCGGGACGTGTGCATATCATGGCATACATGATTGATCCTATAGCCGAAGCATAAGGAATCCGTGTCATGCGCTCTTTCTCTTCCGTGTGTCTCGGTGCCTCGAGACTTGCTTAAATGCACCCCCGGAGCCATAGGAAGAAACCCCTTCTTGGAGTTAGTCATGCTGAATCTCTCTAGGACTTTGTCTATGTAAGACTCGATCGAGAGATAACATCCGTCGTGATCTATCTCGATAGATACGGATGCCCAGAATTCTTTGTGCCTCACCCAGATCTTTCATCTGGAAATGGTTTTTCAACCATACTTTCACCGAAGATAAGAGAGGTATGTCATTCCCAATCAGGAGTATGTCGTCAACATACAATATTAGGAAGACAATCTTGCTCCCACTCGACTTGATATATAAACATGGTTCCTCGACCGATCAAGTAAATCCATTTTCTTTTATCACTTGGTCGAAGCGATGATTCCAACTCCTTGATGCTTGCTTAAGTCCATAAATGGAACGCTTAAGCTTGCACACTTTCTTAGGATGTAATGGATCGATGAAACCTTCGGGTTGTACCATGTACAACTCTTCCTCCAAAAAGCCGTTTAAGAAGGCGGTTTTCACGTCCATTTGCCAAATTTCATAGTCATGAAAAGCGGCAATCGCTAAGATAATCCGAATGGAACGCAGCATGACTACGGGTGCAAAAATCTCATCGTAGTGCAAACCTGGCACTTGGGTGAAACCTTTAGCAACTAGTCGTGCTTTGTAGATATCTTGTTGACCTTCCACAGAATGCTTTATCTTGTAAAGCCATTTGCATTGAAGGGGACGAACCTTAGCAGGTAAGTCAACAAGATCCCATACGTTGTTCTCATACATAGAGTCCATCTCGGATTGCATGGCCTCAAGCCATAGCTTTGAGTCAGAACTAGTCATGGCACCTTTATAGGTTGCGGGTTCACTACTCGTTAAGAGTAGAACGTCATCTATATCATGTTCCTCGACCATACCAATGTATCATGCGGAGGAATAGAGACTCTTCCCGACCTCCTAGGTTCCTCGGGAATGTTAACGCAGCGGGATTGAAGGAATAGGTTCCTCCAATAGTTGCTCGGTATTTGGTTCTGGAATCTCCGACAGGTCGAAGGTTCTATCACTCTTTGCATTCTCGAGAAATTCCTTCTCTAAGAATGTCGCACTAGCCGCAACAAAAAACACGTTGTTCGGTTGGCGAATAGAAGTAATGACCAAGTGTTCCTTTAGGATAACCTATAAAGAATGTCTTGACTGATCGCGGGCCGAGCTTATCCTCGTGTCTCCACTTGACATAAGCCTCGCAGCCCCAAACCCGTATAAAGGACAAGTTAGGGACCGTTCCCTTCCATAGTTCATATGGAGTCTTGTCAACAGCTTTAGACGGACTTCGGTTAAGTATTAGAGCGGCTGACATAAGAGCATAACCCCATAATGAATCAGGTAAAACCGTGTGACTCATCATGGATCGAACCATATCAAGTAGTGTTCGATTTCTCCGTTCGGACACACCATTCAATTGAGGTGTTCAGGTGGAGTTAAGCGTAGGGCAATCCCACGGTCTTTGAGGTGATGATCAAACTCGTGAGAAAGATACTCGCCACCACGATCCGAACGTAGTGTTTTAATCTTTCTACCCAATAGGTTCTCGCACCCTATTCGGTATTCTTTGAATTTCTCAAAGGATTCACTTTTATGCTTCATTAAGTAGACATAGCCATATCTACTTAAATCGTCCGTGAAAGTGATGAAATACCTATAGCCTTCTCGTGCGGTGATTGACATAGGTCCACATACATCCGTGTGTATGAGTCCTAATAGGTCAAGCCAGCGCATTCCAACACCTTTGAAGGAAATACGAGTTATTTTACCGATGAGACATGATTCACACGTGCCAAATGATTGAAAACCAAAGGCCGAGATCGCTCCATGTTTGATGAGCTGTTTTACGCGTTTCTCATTAATGTGTCCCATACGGCAGTGCCATAGATACGTTTGATCTTTGTCACCAACCTTTAACTTTTTATTCATTACGTGTAATATTTCCGTGGTCTGATCTAAAACATAAATTCCGTTCATGGAGACTGCCTTGCCAAAAATCATATCGTGTAATGAGAAAATGCAATTATCATTCTCTATTACAAATGAAAATTCAAGCTTGTAAAGTGCAGAAACTGAAATAATGTTTTGGAAAGACTGGGTACATAATTGCAATCATATAATGATAACTCAAATCCGCTAGGAAGCTGGATCACATATGTCCCCTTTGAGATGGCAGCCACTCTTGCTCCATTCCCAACACGCAGGTCAACCTCACCCTTTACGAGAGGTTCGAGATTTCGGAGGCCCTGCACATGATTACACAGATGAGAACCACAACCAGTATCTAGTACCCAAGTTCCGTAACTTGCATGGTTAATCTCAATCATATGAATAAAAGTAGAAGGAGAAGACATACCAACAGGTTTAACGCGACCCGCTTTTATGTCCTCATGATAAACAGGACATGTACGCCTCCAATGCCCAGACTTGTGGCAGTGATGGCATTCCATGTTATCCATTTTGCTCTTTGTCGCGCCTGATGAGGTGCTCGACTCACCAGGCCCACTCTTACCTGGACCCGACTTTTTGAACTTCGGTTTGCCTACTGCTAGGTTTGCCGGAGCTTTGCCCTTACCCTTCCCTTTATTTGACACAACGAGAACATCCTGTTTCATGCTCCCACTGAACTTCATGTCCTTCTCGGTCCGTACAAGAAGGGAGTGCAGTTCATGTGGAGTTTTCTTCAGATCATTCATATAGTAATTCGCTCTAAATTGCGAATAACCATCGTGGAGTGAATGAAGAATACGGTCGATAACAATATTCTCGCTGATGTTACAGTTAAAGGTCTCCAGTTTCTCGACATTCTCAATCATGCTGAGAATGTGTGGGCTAACCGGTTGGCCCTTCTGGAGTCTCGCATCAAAGAAGCGAGTGGTATGCTCATAGGTCACGATTCTCGGTGCTTTCGAGAATTCCTTGGTGAGCGTGGTGAAAATCTTGTTTGCACCTTGGGCTATGAAGCGTTTATGCAAATTGGATTCCATTGCAAAAATGAGCACGTTTTTAATCGCACCCGCTTCCATGACGAAATCGTTATAAGTAGCGATCTCGTTAGCTCGGCCGTGGGACCTGGGTGTGGCGGCATGGGCTCAAGTAGATATTTGAGCTTTCCGTCGGCGGTAGCAAAAAGCATTCCGTAATCCGCCTCCCGCCTCCGAAGTTGGATCCATCATTCTTGATCGAGTAGACCGATTCATCCGATTCATGAAGATCCGAAGCCAGGACTCACGGTCCAATGTGGCACTTGGCATTGGGTTATCACTTGAACCAGCCATTTGTTGTTATGCAGTTTTAAAATCGTGATCTACACTGAAAAAGAAAGAAAAACAAAACGAAATAAGCAACTCATCGAGGTGATTTAAGTCTATTTTAAAATTCATTTTAAAACATGTAGACTCTTGCACTTGCATAATTGATCTCCCTCAAGAAAGATACAAGTGATCCCAAGACTCAATTTCTGTAAATTGATAAGCCAACTGTTTAGCTAATTCTTCCGGAAGAACTCTTGGTCGATAGATTTCTGTAAATCCTATCTATTAGTCCACCATAGTCACAGGATCGTACGAGTGACCATAGTGTTGAGATAAAATAAGTCAATCGGTTCCAATTTACCCGACGTAGAAGGGGTCATAGTATGCCTACCGACGAAGAAGGGAGTCCTTGGAGTTTGACCTATAAAGACCGTTCTCAATTTTGGTTTATACGAGGAAGATCCCATCAACTTAATCATAATTCATTTTAAGTGAACGAAAAACTAGCGTCTGCGTGAATGAAACAATCTAGGTGATGGCTTAAAATCGTGTGACATGAGAATGTCAATGAAAACTAACTCGTGACCTCTATATGTGTCAGTTTTCATGCAATAATTAGGTGGTTTGGTTTTTAGGCGGAAAATGATGCATATTATCGTTACGAAAAAATAAATAAATGAATGCAATACGTAAATAAAAATTCCTAGTGTGGCCTATCCTAGTAAAATAAAACATAAAACAACTTTGGAATCCACCGTTGGACCCGAGAAGCTTGTCTTGATGTTCCTTCTTGATCCAAGTAGCGGGAGTGAGCATCCGGTCTCCAACTTTAGTCTTCTCAAAAATTACAATTTAAAATTTACAAATATAAACCTATTTACATTCTAAATAAAAACTGTAATTAAAAGAAATAAAATGGAGATACGAGATCTCAAAATACAACCAAGACCGTGTTCCATCATTACGGTAACACGTTCTACTAAGGCCACACTAAGTTACAACCGTTTGCAAAATAATTAAATACGTAATTAAAAGGCATTCAAAAACATACAAAATTAACAAAAACGATAAATAAAATGCATCAACTAAAAATAAAATTATTCGTGACATAATTCCGTAATTATGTTTAATTTTTATCCAAACCACCAAAGATAATTAAAATTACATGACAAAACCGCTTCAGTCAAGTTAATTTTAATCCGAGATAATCCGTTACAATAAATCATGTTAATGTAACTTTATTTTACGTGGGTGAACCGTTTCACTAATCAAGCGAGAGCATAAAAAAAAAAACGTTTTATGCATTAAAAAGGCCGAAAAAAAAACAAAAGAAATTTTTTTTTTTTTTCTCTCAGATGTACGTGAACAGTACCAGGGGCCTTCAAAAAATTTTTTTTTTTATTTTAGCAGAAATGCCGAGAGCCTTTAAGGCCAAAAACAAACTTTTACACGGCTCAATTTGAGAGCAATGAAAGATCAAAACAAAACGGTTTGATTAAAACACAATTGCAATTTACTCTAATCCGGATTAAAATAAAAATACAATTGACATGTTCTTCACATTTTGTTGTAATTATCGATTAAAACAACAAATCGCTAAGAACAACACGAAAACAAGAGATCGAACGATCTAACAAAACTTGTGGCACGCAAACCAATGCAAAATATAAGAAAAACAGGCCGTGACACTTGAAGCACGGTTTTCCAGAATTTTCGAGATAAAAAAAAATTGCCACACGAAAATTTGATGCAATCATTTTGACGGATCTTCTTTATATCGCAATGAATATCGATTACAATGCAATATGCAAAGATTAAAATGAAAAACAAGACAAAATCACAACCGTGTAAACTAGACACGGATCCCAACACAAAGAAAAACGCAGCAATAAAAATTATTGCCGAAAAAAAAATTGTGCCGTGACAAAAACAGGAACAGCCGAGACAAAATTTAAGACAAAATTCATCGATTTCAAAATCGTTCAATGAAAAACACATATAAAAATTTGCGTGGCCTCGCTCTGATACCACTTGTAGGTTATTATCCGTATAATACCCTTTAATTGTAGGATTATAACGCAAAATTCATATGTAGTTTATAGTCATAAAACGAAAAACATGATGAAAACGATAAAGATGTAGAAGTAACCTTCGGTCCTAGTGCAAAAGGCAATGAGAGATTAAAGCAAATCTCCTCCTAAACGATGCACCCAAGATGTCCGAGTAATGCCCTTGTGCTAGAGACAATCCCCTAATTGACTTGCAATATCGAGGGGATTAGTTTTTGTGAATTTGTGTTGGATGAGAGATCCGGAATTCAGGAGGCACAATTCCCAAAAACCCTAATTATTTTGCAAGAATGAATTAGGTTAGAAGGAAGGAGAGAGCTCTCCTTTTGTTTCCTCTATTCGGTTTGGCCGAGTGGACTTAGGGGAAAAATGGGCTTCCATTTTCTCCTTAAGTTAAACTCATGGTCCGGTCCAAAACTTGCTAAGTGTATACGACGCGGTTTCATTATAAACTGTTATCGGTTATCGGAATTTAAGGCATCAACTAATAACACGGGTTAGTTGAATTCTTAATACGTGTCCGACACAACAGTATTGTATAATTAATTTGTCCAATATACATTAATCAAATATAAATCGCTTATATTTAATTTTACGAATTAACTGGTTAATCCGCATTAGCCCATGATATTTAATCCGTATTAAATATTATATCTCAACATCACATTTAACTAATTATTAGTCAAATAATTCAGACTAACTGGTTAGTCAAATTTGGCATCTACATGACTGTATTTTCATACCGTCACATCACTCAAGACGTATCCTATAGGTGTGACTTTTAGGGACCAGTTGATCACCGCCATCTGTATGACAATAACGTCAAACTTATCTAGCAAGCCAACCGTTATTGATAAACGTGGATCAACTGATTATGATACAAAGTATACCCTTTGATCCTTTTAGAGATTTATAAGTCCTTGCACTAACTGTTAAGGACACCAACCCCAACACTTTCTCGGGCTTCACTACCTGCCTGGGCTTTTACGACGTTCTCCGATCCGGGACGAGGGCGTTGATAGAGAGGTCGGCTTTTGGGCCGTTGGTGGCCGCTTGGCGGGATATTCACAGGTCTTCGGTTAGGTCGAACCTGTGTCTGATCTGCGCCATGTTGGATCGGTATTGGGATACGACGACGTCGTTTCACATAGAGTTTGGGGAGGTCGGTGTGACCTTAGAGGATTTCGCCATGATATCCGGTCTCCCTTGTGGCGAGACGCCTGTTGAGTTTACTGAGACGCCGGAGAGAGTGTCTTCTCCTGCGGTTACTCGTCTGATCGGTACTGCTTTGCCTGAGCCTTCTGATATTACCCCGTACCTGATCGCGAGTTCGTATGTGAGAGATCACTTCAGTGGGAGGGTGGCAGGTGCAGTTCCGACGCCGTTGGAGAGTCCGGAGGCAGAGGCTAAGGCTGACGCGCAGGAGGCGCGGTTATGGTTGTGGTACTTCTTGGGTGCCACGTACTTTGGTGACAAGGGTGACGCTTGTCGACCAAAGTGCTTCCCCTCCTTGCTGACCTTGACACTTTGGGTCGGTTTGACTGGGTTTCGCCGGCCTTGGCAAGTTTTACCCGGTACATGCACGCAGCGGTGCGTCCGGAGGCAGTGGGGGATGGTAGTGCCCCTGCTTTGGTTGGTCCCGGCCTCATCTTGGAGGTAAGAGCATTTTTTGTAGTTTTTTTTTTTGAGTTTGATTTTGATTTTGGCAATTTTTGAGAAATTGGCTAATTTGTGTTTGTTGTGTTTGATTACAGACTTGGTTGTACGCTTACGTCACCCCTCTTCGTCCGGGGACTACAAGCGGTGTTCCCTCGACCTACCCTGCTGTGAGGGGTTGGTTGGTGGCTCGGAAGAAGTCGAATAAGTCGACTTACGAGGACTGCAGGCGTCGTGTGAACAAGATTCGGATTGCTAATGTAAGTTCTCGTTATTTCATGTTTTTAGGTCTTGATGATCTGTATTGTGTTTTGTAGGGTACTGTGGATCCAGTGGAGCTTGCTCGGGTCCGCTCTGAGTTGGATGCAGCTAGGTCGATGATCGAGGCCCAGGGGTTGAGGATCACTCGTCGGGACCAGGAGTTGAGGCGTCGTGAGGACGAGTTACGGAGCCGAGATGCGGAGATTGCCTCTCTGAGGGCTCAGCTGGCTGCAGCGGAGGAGCTTCACGTCGAGATGGAGCTTGAGACGCTGGAGAGTTCCCCGGAGAGGGAGTCTGAGCAGGTGGTATTATCTGCGTTGGCGGCGACTCCTCATGAGACCGGGACTAGTCCGACGGGAGGCGCTGAGTGGTTGTAGTAGCTTGTCCGTGTCTTGGACTCTTGTCTGTACATATTTACATTTTGCGTGAGACGGTTTGTATATATGTGTTTTTGGATTGTGGCTCATTTTGTGATTTTTGGCTTTTTTTTTGTGTCGTGTTTCGGAGGAGCGCTGTCGGCTGTCAATTCTCCTTTTGCTTTGCACCAGTTCCTGCATCGTTAGTGTAGAAAACAGGCAACAGATAGCACATATACATAAATGCAAACACGTAAAAGCATTTGATTGAAAAACAAAAATTAACCAAGATGACTTGAATTTAAAATTTGAAATGATATGAGTTTTGAAAATTCCGCGACAAGTCGTCACTTTAGATAAAGGGAATTAATTTGAAAATTGAGCAATTAACTCGTGTCGTGAATTAAATTGCATCGAATGTTGAAATTGATTTGTGACTCAAAAAATTCAAACCTAAACCATCAGGGATGAATTTTGATTTTTGAGGTCAAGGCTCGAATTTGTGAGCGCTTGAATTTTGGAGGAAAACTGATGTCGTGTTATCAGTTTTCGATTTTTATTTTGATGGAAAATTGTGAAAAACCGAAAAATTTTCGGAATTTTGATTGACATGGAAACGATCCGTCGCGGATCGGGGCGACTAGCCCTTCCCCCATTTTTTTAAAAAGAAAGAAAAAAAATCCGTATGTTTAAAGCTGTGTCGTGGAAACCGTGTCGGATTTCGTAAAACGTGAAAATACGAAAATGTGAGTGCGAGGAAACACAAAATGTCCTGGATCATCCCGAAGAGGCGCGAGCGTCCTGGCGAGAGGTTTGAGGTGTCAGGAGAAAACACAACTTGAAAGAGACAAGTCAAAAGCGGGAATCCTGGGGAAGGCTTAAAGAGGCGCGAGCTGCCTGGCGATGGAATCCAGCTCTCCCCTTTTTATGAAAAACGCGCTGATCATTTTTGTATAAATAGTGATGTTTGCGCTTCATTGTTTCATCATCCGAAACACAAAAACATCTCTATAAAGCCTCTTCTTCTTCTTCCACAAAAATATTTCATGGATGCCTTTGAGAATGCGTTGCGACAATGGTGCCGGGATTTGTCGCCTCCCGAAAAGTATCAACTCGTTTGCATGGGAGTCGGTCAATTTTTGGTGCTCCGTGAAGTCAAGGTGCAACCCTGATTTCTCGAAGCATGTTCTCGGTTTTGGGATTCGAAACACCATGTTTTCGTTTTCCCGAAAGGTGAAATTTGTCCTCTTGCCGAAGAAGTTGGAGCCATTGGTGGGTGGTCGGGTTGTGTTTCGGTGCTTCCTCCGACTCGGTTGTGCTATAAGGAGAAATTCCGTTCCATGTTGGGTTTGTCGACGAGTCAAGTCAACTTCCTCCTTGCTCCTCATGGTGTGGATGTGTTGGCTCTTATCAACATCTTTTCCAACCGATTAGATGCCAATGTTTCGGAGGTGGCTAGGAGAAGGGCTCTGGTAGCATGACCCTTGTTCATATGGTTGAGCAAATGGAGCATGGTAGAGATCCATCATGGTTGGTGCTTGGCGAGATCATCCAAGCCTTGGACAAGGAAGGCTCTTGTGGAGAAGCTCCCTCGTTTGGGTCCCCAAGGATCCTCCAAGTGTGGATATTGGAGAGGCTAAGGTATGTAGAGCCTCCGGTTGACTCTTCTTCTTATTCCTTCCGTCACCTTACCATGAGGAAGAAGTTATACTCGGATAGTTTTGCTTCTACCGAGGCTTATTGGGCTGCAAGATTGGCGGAGGAGGGTGGTCCTCACATCCGTTGGGTGGAGCCATGGTGGCACTTGAGGTCCTTCACGGGGTTGCCCGCTTCGGGTGCTAGCCCTCGTTCTTTGATGGTGGTGGGCTTGAAGGTTGTTTCCTTCATTTATCCCGAAAGGCTCATGAGGCAAATGAGGCATCAACAAAAGGTACCCGCTCAAGATACCCTTGTCCAAGAGAATGTTTTCCGGAACTCCGAGCTTGTGGAGGTCTTCGAAAGGTGGTGGGCCACTCGGCCGCTTTGGGAGGTACCAAACCCCGTTGCCACGTCATGGGTGACTCCCGCTTATGTCAAGTGGTCACGAGCTCCGTCCTTGGAAGAGAGGTCCAAATTCCGTAAGGACGAGGTTGTTGACTTGAAGTATCGAGAGGTTGGCAAGGCCAACCGTGCCTTCTTTGAGGAGTATGTTGATGGAGCTAGCCCCGATGTGATGAGACCACCAAAGAGGAGAAGCCCGGGTCCCAAGAACATGGTGGGCCGTGCATGGGCTCGTTTTGGGTCGAACATGGGGTCTTGTGCTAGACCGGAGGCCGTTGCCGTTGTAGATCTGTTGAGGATCCGTTCCGAGGAGGAAATCCATGCTAGGCGGGCCAACAAGAAGAACAAGGGGAAGATGTACCCCGAGGGAAAAGGCAAGGGTAAAATGGAAGAGTGAAGATCTCCATTACCCACTTTATTATTATGTTGTATTATTGTTGTGAGTTTTTTATTATGTTGTACTAGCTAGTTATTGTGTGTTTTGTGCTAGTTTTATTATGTGAGGTGTTTTAGTTGACACCTTAGCTTTGACAAGTTGTAGACTCGTCGAGCTTTATTTGTTGTTGAAATTGTAATCCCTCCCATTATTAATTAAATAAGAGGATTACTCGTGTCGAAAATTGTGAACGCTCATTTCTTCCATCCATTTTGTAAAGGCAATTCGATTTGAATCGTCCTAAACATTTTTTTTTTGGGAAAATGGAAGTTGTCATTAAGAATAAAATCCAAACATACAATTAGAAGGCATAGTTATGAGCTAACTTCCTTCATTACCTTACAAATTACTCATCCAATTCTTAGTAGTACTCTCCTTACAAAATTTCAGAAACTTTCAATTCAAAATCTAACATCCTTCTGTAACTTCATTAGCAGCTGCTCAGGCCTTATCAACAAGCAATCCACCCTAGCAACATTTCGAGTATGCCATATATGGTACATCAGCCCAGCTATAACACACCCCATAACTTTCTTCCTGCATAAAGAACGATATCTCTTCCTACACCACCATAAAATACAGTCCTCCTCAGGCAATGATTCCTTACACCAAGCAGAAACAAACTGACAACATCTCCTGCTATACTCACATTTAAAGAAAATATGAGCATGTGATTCAGTATGATCAGCACATAAGTAGCAGGTGTTTGAAGTTGTAACCTGCATCCTCACCAGACGATCCTGAGTTAACAACTTTCCATGTCCAACAACCCAACAGACAAACCCATGCTTGGGGATCATCCAAGAATTAAGAGCCCACTGACACCAGTCAATTTTATCACCATGTGGTCTCAGCCACATATAACCAGACTTAACACTATACAGTCCATTGTTCTGCCTCAACAGCTCCTTAAAAATATTTTTGATTTGGCAAATTTTCCGCCAAGCCCAACTGGAATTAACAGTAGGTTCATAATCAATCCATTGCTTATCCTTAATATACACAGCATGTACCCACTTAACCCAAAGATGATCAGCCTTGTTTTCAATCCACCATACATATTTAGCAACAACCGCCATATTTCAAGAAAGTAAGTGCTTAAGCCCTAATCCCCCTTGTTGCTTAGGTCTACAAATAGTATCCCAAGCCACCAAGGAAGAACTACAGCTGGTTGAACTCCCTTTCCATAGGAAAGCTCTACAAATGGACTCTATCTTTTGAATAACAGCTTTGGGGAGGATAAATATCCTAGCCTAGTAGTTATGAAGTGTGCTGAACACAGCTTTCACAAGAACAAGCCTGCCAGCATATGACAGCTGCCTAGCCCCCAACCCCTTAATTCTATCCACCACTTTATCAACAAGACAGCTGCAATCCAAGACTGAAAGCCTCTTGGGAGCCACAGTCACACCTAAGTATTTAAAAGGAGCAGAGCCCTTCTTCATACCTGTAACTCTTGCAATCTCAGAAATCAACCAATCCTCCATGCCATTACAATAGAAATTAGACTTTCCTGTGTTGAGCACCAGGCCTGAAGCTTTAGAGAAATAATCAAAAGAGTTAATCATCGGTTCAATAGAGGTCTTTTCTCCCTTGCAAAATAAGATAAAGTCATCAACAAAACAGAGGTGAGATAGTCCAATTCTTTTACATAAAGGATGGAATCTGAATTTTGGAAGCTGTTGTGTCACTGCCAATATCCTGCTAAAATACTCAAGGCATAATGTAAAAAGCAATGGGGAAAGAGGGTCCCCTTGTCTCAACCCCTTCTTACCCTTGAAAAAACCAAAAGTTTCCCCATTTAGAGCAATGGAATAGGATGGAGTAGAGATGCATTGCATAATCAGTTTGATCCAAAGCTCAGAGAATCCCAAATAGTTCACCATCTCCTCCACAAAAGACCATTAAATAGAGTCATGTACGCTTTTTGAAGGTCAAGTTTCATCAACATCCTTGGGGAGCAAGTCTTCCTTTTATACAACCTTATTAAGTCTTGGCATATAAGTATGTTCCCTACAATATCACTACCCTGAATGAAAGCACTCTGGGATTGACAGACAATATCTGGTAAAATCTTACTCAATCTGGTACATAACACTTTGGAAAGACACTTGTATATGGTATTGCAACAAGCTATAGGCCTGAACTACTTGACATTATCAGGTAGTTCCACCTTAGGCACAAGTGTAATCACAGTGTTATTAGATTGTTTCAGGAGCTGTCCAGTGTGGAAAACATTCTTGATGGCACTACAAACTGTGGGGTAATATCCGTATAAAACCCTTAAATTGTAGGATTATAACGCAAATTTAATACGTGATTTATAGTCATAAACGAAAAACAATGAACAATGATAAAGCATTAGAAATAACCTTCGGTCCTAGTGCAATTCGGCAATGAGAGATCAAAATAGACCTCCTCCTAATTGTTGCACCCAAGATCGTCTAAGAATATGCCCTTGTGCTAGAAAAGTGTTCTCTAATTGCCTTGCAATATTGAGAGAACTTGATTTGAGTTTTGCTAGATGTGAGATCTAGGTTTAGAGAGAAAAAAATGTTCTCCCAAAACCCTAATTGTTTTTCAAATGAAAAATGCTTAGGTTAACAAAAGAGAGTGAGCCTCTCTTTTGTTCATTTCATTCGGCCAAACCGAGTGAGGAGAGGAGAAATGGGCTTTTCCATTTCCTCTTCATTTAAACTCGTGGTCCGAACCCAAATAACTAAATGTATATGACGCGGTCTCATTATAAATTGTCATCGGTTATCGGTATTTTAAAATATCGTCTAATAACGAGGATTAGCCGATATATTAATGCATGTCCGACAAAGACAATATTGTATAATTAATTCAATATACATTAATTAAATATAACCGTTTATATTTAATTTACGAATTAACATTTAATTCGCTTAAGCCCATTTTATTTAATCCGTATTAAATAAAATATCTCAACATCACATTTTGACTAATTATTAGTCAAATAACTCGGACTAACTGGTTAGTCAATTTAGGCATCAACATGACTGTATTTTCATACCGTCACATCTCTCAAACGTATCCTATAGGTGTGACTTTTAGGGACCAGTTGATCACCGCCATCTGTATGACAATAACGTCAAACTTATCTAGCAAGCCAACCGTTATTGATAAACGTGGACCAACTGATAATAATACCAAAAGTATACCCTTTGATCCTTTTAGAGATTTATAAGTCCTTGCACTAACTGTAAAGGACACCAGCCCCAACAAGCTCCCACTTGTCCGTACAAGTGTATGTGCAATGACGTTATCCGCACTAACCGGAGGACACAAGCTCCAACAAACTCCCACTTGTCCGTACAAGTGTATGTGCGATAACCGATTCTCATATTCCTTTAAAATTTCTCCCACTCAATGTAAAACAATTTGCAGATCCGGATCCGCAAAGGTCGTATTTTACAATCGATCTGTATCAAGAGTGGTTTCCCCGACTAGAGAGTAACTTAACTGATAAAACGAATCCGTATCCGAGCATGGCCATGCATTTCGATTCTGACTCCTCGAGTGGCCCCGAGAAATATCGAGTACGATAAAGGCTGAATATTTCCTTCAACTCGACTCCTTCCGATCTAAGCACAGCATGAAATGACCCAGAAAAAATCTACTTGGCCCCCTGTTACGGATGAGCGTGAGAAAGAAACCAAAGTCACCCAAAATCTGCCGTAGTCTCAAGAGACAGTCGATAGTCAAAAGAATCGACTCTTAGGATCACCATGGAAGTCCTATCCACGACCGAGCACCGAATGTTATAAAACATTTAGGACTCCACGTCGATGTCACAATTGTGTCCTACGAGATATCCGTATAACTCGCCTCTGTGATTGGTCAGTCAACTGGTTGACTTATGGCTCGTTGAACCCACCATCAACCAACGTCACAAAATAATTGCCAGAGTTATCGGCTCATGTGGGCAATTAAGGACAGAAAAATATAATGTTTGTTCAGTTCACTTTGTGGTGTTCAAAATTGTCGTACAATTCCACATGAAAAACAAAATATATAAATATCAAAACGATGATGTTGTATAGAGTACAAAAAAGAATGAATCTAATCCATAAAAGAGTACTACAACTCAGGAACATGTTTAATTCCCATGGAATTAACATGCCCTTCATGCTTATCTTGTCGTAATGGTTTAGTGAGAGGATCTGCTATATTATCATGTGTAGCAATCTTTCCTATCACTACTTCCTTTTGCTCCACGTAATTGCGGATTAGATGAGCTTTCCGTTGTACATGTCTAGACGCGACATAGTACTCGGACTCAGTCGTAGAATCTGCTGTAACACTTTGTTTGGAACTCTTTCAGCTGACCGCAGCGCCATTAAGAGTAAAAACGAATCCAGACTGAGATTTCGAGTCATCTCGATCCGTTTGGAAGCTAGCATTTGCGTAACCGGTTGCGCATAGCTTTTGTTCGCCTCCATAAGTCAATGCCCAATCTTTAGTCCTCCGTAGGTACTTAAGAATGTTCTTGACAGCCATCCAATATGAATCACCTGGGTGCTGTTGGAATCGACTTGTCATACTCAATGCATATGCCACGTCTGGACGTGTGCATATCATGGCATACATGATTGATCCTATTGCCGAGGCATAAGGAATTCGTGTCATGCGCTCTTTCTCTTCCGGTGTCTCTGGTGCCTGAGATTTGCTCAAAAGCATCCCTGGAGCCATAGGAAGAAACCCCCTTTTGGAGTTAGTCATGCTGAATCTCTCTAGGACTTTGTCTATGTAAGACTTCTGACTGAGAGATAACATCCGACGTGATCTATCTCGATAGATACGGATGCCCAAAATTATTTGTGCCTCAACCAGATCTTCATCTGGAAATGGTTCTTCAACCATACTTTCACCGAAGATAAGAGATGTATGTCATTCCCAATCAGGAGTATGTCATCGACATACAATATTAGGAAGACAATCTTGCTCCCACTCGACTTGATATAAAGACATGGTTCCTCGACCGATCGAGTAAATCCATTTTCTTTTATCATTTGGTCGAAGCGATGATTCCAACTCCGAGATGCTTGCTTAAGTCCGTGAATGGAACGCTTAAGCTTGCACACTTTCTTAGGATGTTGTGGATCAATGAAACCTTCGGGTTGTACCATGTACAACTCTTCCTCCAAAAAACCGTTTAAGAAGGCGGTTTTCACATCCATCTGCCAAATTTCATAGTCATGAAAGGCGGCAATCGCTAAGATAATCCGAATGGAACGCAACATGACTACGGGTGCAAAAATCTCATCGTAGTGCAAACCTGGCACTTGGGTGAGACCTTTAGCAACTAGTCGTGCTTTATAGATATCTTGTTGACCTTCCACAGAATGCTTTATCTTGTAAAGCCATTTGCATTGAAGGGGACGAACCTTAGCAGGTAAGTCAACAAGATCCCACACGTTGTTCTCATACATGGAGTCCATCTCGGATTGCATGGCCTCAAGCCACAGCTTTGAGTCAGAACTAGTCATGGTACCTTTATAGGTTGCGGGTTCACTACTCGTTAAGAGTAGAATGTCATCTATGTCATGTTCCTCGACCATACCAATGTATCTGTCTGGAGGAATAGAGACTCTTCCCGACCTCCTAGGTTCCTCGGGAATATTAACCGCATAATAGGGATTGAAGGAATAGGTTCCTCCAATAGTTGCTCGGTACTTGGTTCTGGAATCTCCGACAGTTCGAAGGTTCTATCACACTTTGCATTCTCGAGAAATTCCTTCTCTAAGAATGTCGCACTAGCCGCAACAAAAACACGTTGTTCGGTTGGCGAATAAAAGTAATGACCAAGTGTTCCTTTAGGATAACCTATAAAGTATGTCTTGACTGATCGCGGGCCGAGCTTATCCTCGTGTCTCCACTTGACATAAGCCTCGCAGCCCCAAACCCGTATAAAGGACAAGTTAGGGACCGTTCCCTTCCATAGTTCATATGGAGTCTTGTCAACAGCTTTAGACGGACTTCGGTTAAGTGTTAGAGCGGCTGACAAAAGAGCATAACCCCATAATGAATCAGGTAATACCGTGTGACTCATCATGGATCGAACTATATCAAGTAGAGTTCGATTTCTCCGTTCGGACACACCATCCAACTGAGGTGTTCCAGGTGGAGTTAACTGTAAGGCAATCCCACAGTCTTTAAGGTGTTGATCAAACTCGTGAGAAAGATACTCGCCACCACGATCTGAACGTAGTGTTTTAATCTTTCTACCCAGTAGGTTCTGTACCCTATTCTGGTATTCCTTGAATTTCTCGAAGGATTCACTTTTGTGCTTCATTAAGTAGACATAGCCATATTTACTTAAATCGCCCGTGAAAGTGATGAAATACCTATAGCCTTCTCGTGCGGTGATTGACATAGGTCCACATACATCCGTGTGTATGAGTCCTAATAGGTCAGCAGCGCGTATTCCAACACCTTTGAAGGAAATCCGAGTCAACTTACCGATGAGACATGATTCACACGTGCCAAATGATTGAAAATCAAAGGCCGAGATAGCTCCATCCTTTATGAGCTGTTTTACGCGTTTCTCATTAATGTGTCCCATACGGCAGTGCCATAGATACGTTTGATCTTTGTCACCAACCTTTAACTTTTTATTCATTACGTGTAACATTTATTTGTCCGATCTAAAACATAAATTCCATTCATGGAGACTGCCTTGCCATAAATCATATTGTGTAATAAGAAAATGCAAGAATTATTCTCTATTACAAATGAAAATCCAAGTTTGTCAAGTGCAGAAACAGAAATAATGTTTTTAGAAAGACTGGGTACATAATAGCAGTTATATAAAAATAACTCAAATCCGCTAGGAAGCTGGATCACATATGTTCCCATCGAGACGGCAGCCACTCGTGCTCTATTCCCGACACGCAGGTCCACCTCACCCTTTACGAGGGGTTCGATGTTTCGGAGCCCCTGCACATGATTACACAGATGAGAACCACAGCCAGTATCTAGTACCCAAGTTCCGTAACTTGCGTGGTTAATCTCAATCATATGAATAAAAGTAGAAGAGGAAGACATACCAACAGGTTTAACGCGACCTGCTTTTATGTCCTCATGATAGACAGGACATGTACGCCTCCAATGCCCATTCTTGTGGCAATGATGGCATTCCATGTTATCATTCTTGCTCTTTGTCGCGCCTGATGAGTTGCTCGACTCACCAGGACCACTCTTAACTGATCCCGACTTCTTAAACTTCGGTTTACCTACTGATAGGTCTGCTTTAGCTTTGCCCATACCCTTGCTTGATACAACGAGAACATCCTGTTTAAGGCTCCCACTAAACTTCATGTCCTTCTCGGTCTGTACGAGAAGGGAGTGTAGTGCGTGAGGACTTTTCTTCAAATCATTCATATAGTAATTGGCTCTAAAGAGCGCAAAACCATCGTGGAGTGAATGAAGCATGCGGTCAATCACAATGTTCTCGCTGATTTTACAATCAAGCGTCTCCAGTTTCTCGACATTCTCAATCATGCCGAGAATGTGAGGGCTAACAGGTTGGCCCTTCTGGAGTTTCGCCTCAAAGAAGCGACTGGTAAGCTCATAGGTCACGATTCTCGGAGCTTTCGAGAATTCCCTAGTGAGAGTGGTGAAAATCTTGTTTGCACCTTGGGCTATGAAGCGTTTCTGCAAATTGGGTTCCATTGCAAAAATGAGTACGTTTTTAATCGCACCCGCTTCCATGACGAAATCGCTATACTTGGCGACCTCGTTAGCATTAGCAGTGGGACCTGGGCTTGGCGGGATGGGCTCAGTCAGATATTTGAGCTTCCCGTCAGAAATGGCAGCATTCCGTAATGCCGTCTCCCATTCCGCGAAGTTTGATCCATCATTCTTCAGTCGAGTAGACTGATTCATCTGATTCATAAAGATCCGAAGCCAGGACTCACGGTCCAATGTGGCACTTGGCATTGGGTCGTTCAAGTGACCAGCCATATTGTTATTAGCAGTTTATGTGAACGTGATCTACACTGAAAAAGAAAGAAAACGCAAAACGAAATAAGCAACTCATCGAGGTGATTTAAGTCTATTAAAATTCATTTTAATCGTGTAGACTCATTGCACTTGTATAATTGATCTCCCTCAAGAATAATACAAGTGATCCCAAGACTCAATTTCCGTAAATTGATAAGCCAACTGTTTAGCTAGTTCTTCCGTAAAAACTCTTGGTCGATAGATTTCCGTAAATCCTATCTATAGTCCACCATGATCACAGGATCGTACGAGTGACCATAGTGTTGAGATAAAATAAGTCAATCGGTTCCAACTTACCCGACGTAGAAGGGGTCATATTATGCCTACCGACGAAGAAGGGATTCATTGGAGTTTGACCTATAAAGACCGTTCTCAATTTTTGTTTATACGAGGAAGATCCCATCAACTAAGTTTCAATTCATTTTAAGTGAACGAATAACTAGCAACTGCATGAATGAATTAATTTAGATGATGGCTTAAATCGTGTGACATGAGAATGTCAAAGAAAACTAACTCGTGACCTCTATATGTGTCAGTTTTCATGCAATTATTAGGTGGTTTGGTTTTAGGCGGAAAATGATGCATACTATCGTTACGAGAAAATAAATAAAAGAATGCAATACGTAAATAAAATTCCTAGTGTGGCCTATCCTAGTAAAAAGAACATATTACAACTTTGGAATCCACCGTTGGACCCGAAAAGCTTGTCTTGATGTTCCATCTTTGTCCATGTAGCGGGAGTGAGCATCCGGTCTCCTTCTTTAGTCTTCTCAAAATTTCAATTAAAATTTACAAAATATAAACCTATTTACATTCTAAATAAAAACTGTAATTAAAAGAAATAAAAAGGGAGATACGAGATCTCAAAATACAACCAAGACCGTGTTCCATCATTTCGGTAACACGTTCTACTAAGGCCACACTAAGTTACAACCGTTTGCAAAATAAAATAAATACGTAATTAAAAGCATTCAAAATAATCGAAAACGATAAATAAAATGCATCAACTAAATTAAATTTATTCGTGACATAATTCCGTAATTATGTTAAATTATCCAAACCACCAAAGATAATTAAAATTATGTGACAAAACCGCTTCATCAACTTAATTTTAATTCATGATAATCCGTTACTTTAAATCGTTTTAAAGTAACTAAATTGTTCGTGGGTGAACCGTTTCACTATCAAGCGAGTGCATAAATCCGTATTATGCAATAAATGGCCGAAAAAAAAAAAACAGAATTTTTTTTTTTTCTCTTACTGCTGGGCGTGAACAGTACCCACGAAAAAATTTTTTTTTTTTTTTTTATTTTGGAGCTAAAAACCGAGAGCTCAAAAAAAACAATCGGCTCAAAAAAAAAAACGTGAGCCTCATCAAGACAAACAAAATCGATTTGTAAAAGCCAATTGTAAATTAAACATAATCCGTATTGAAGCAAAATTACAATTGACATGATCTTCACAAATTGTCATAATTATCGTTTAAAACAACAATTCGCAAAGAACAAAACGAAAACAAAACAAAAGATCGTCACAAGGCACAATTTCCAATGCACACAAAAAAAAATTCAGCCGTGTAAAAAAAAAACAGCCGTGACAAAAATTTTTTATGTGTCGCACGAAATTATATGCAAACAAAAGATAGATCTTTAACATATTGTAATGAATATCGATTACAAAAACAATATGCAAAGATCAAATCGTAAACAAGACGAACAACAACCAATACCGTGTATACTTGACACGGTTCCCAAGGCAAAAAAAACGCAGCAAACGCAGCAAAAAAATTAATGCCGAGAGGAAAAATTGGCAGCCGAAATGAAAAATAGACAAAATCCATCGATTCAAAATTCGTTTTATGAAAATCACATAGAAAAATTTACGTGGCCTCGCTCTGATACCACTTGTGGGGTAATATCCGTATAAAACCCTTAAATTGTAGGATTATAACGCAAATTTAATACGTGATTGATAGTCATAAACGAAAAACAATGAACAATGATAAAGCATTAGAAATAACCTTCGGTCCTAGTGCAATTCGGCAATGAGAGATCAAAGTAGACCTCCTCCTAATTGTTGCACCCAAGATCGTCTAAGAATATGCCCTTGTGCTAGAAAAGTGTTCTCTAATTGCCTTGCAATATTGAGAGAACTTGATTTGAGTTTTGCTAGATGTGAGATCTAGGTTTAGAGAGAAAAAAATGTTCTCCCAAAACCCTAATTGTTTTTCAAATGAAAAATGCTTAGGTTAACAAAAGAGAGTGAGCCTCTCTTTTGTTCATTTCATTCGGCCAAACCGAGTGAGGAGAGGAGAAATGGGCTTTTCCATTTCCTCTTCATTTAAACTCGTGGTCCGAACCCAAATAACTAAATGTATATGACGCGGTCTCATTATAAATTGTCATCGGTTATCGGTATTTTAAAATATCGTCTAATAACGAGGATTAGCCGATATATTAATGCATGTCCGACAAAGACAATATTGTATAATTAATTCAATATACATTAATTAAATATAACCGTTTATATTTAATTTACGAATTAACATTTAATTCGCTAAGCCCATTTTATTTAATCCGTATTAAATAAAATATCTCAACATCACATTTTGACTAATTATTAGTCAAATAACTCGGACTAACTGGTTAGTCAATTTTGGCATCAACATGACTGTATTTTCATACCGTCACATCTCTCAAACGTATCCTATAGGTGTGACTTTTAGGGACCAGTTGATCACCGCCATCTGTATGACAATAACGTCAAACTTATCTAGCAAGCCAACCGTTATTGATAAACGTGGACCAACTGATAATAATACCAAAAGTATACCCTTTGATCCTTTTAGAGATTTATAAGTCCTTGCACTAACTGTAAAGGACACCAGCCCCAACACAAACCTCCTGACCTACAATGTGCCAGCAGTCTTTAAAGAGTTGACTGCTGTACCCATCAGGCCCTGGGGCTTTAGTGCCAGGAATAGAAAACATAGCACTTTTTTTCTCCTCAGAAGTAATAGGGGACATAAGCAACCCACAGTGCTGACTGTTTAAGCAGTTACCAGCTTGCACCACCCTCTTATTCACCTTAGTGACCTGCTTAGAAGTCCCAAAAAGAGAGACATAGTACTCCTCAAATGCAGTTTTAATCTCATCATATTTAGAACAAAGTTTATCATTTATATCCCTCACCTGATAAACCTTGTTTCTAGACCTTCTTTTCCTAATACTAGCATGAAAGTATGCTGTATTATCATCCCCATCTAAAACACACTGAACTTTTGCTTTTTGCTGCAAGTACTCATCTCTTACCTGATGCATCCATACAACTTCTTGAGCACAGGCCTTCTCAGCTTTACACAATCCATCATTCAGAGGATCCTCATGAAGAAGAGTTTGAAAATGAAGTAAAGCAAGTTCAGTGACATGAGTAAGCTTCTCAATGTCACTAAACTGGTCTTTGTTAAGAGCTTTCAAGCCCCTCTTTAATCTTTTTAGCTTGGTAACAATCTGAAACATTGGGGTACCATGTACCTTAGGCTTCCAGTTGCTAGCAATAATCTCCTCAAAATTATGAGCCTTGGACCACATGTTGAAATACTTTAAAGCAGGTTTTCTAGCCATAATAACTTCTTCAAAACTAATTAAGCAGGGGAAATGGTCAAAGAGACCTTCAGGCAGGAAGTGAGCAAAACTGCCAGGGAATTCTGCAAACCACTGATCATTAGAGAAGACCCTGTCAATTCTACTATATACCTTGGTACCAACCTCATGTTTATTGGACCAGGTGAAGAAAGACCCACATCCCTTCAATTCATGCAACTCACAGTCCTGAACAACTTACTGAAGAGGTTTTATATCAGCTAAGGAGACAGGACCCCCTCCTATTCTCTTATCAATAGCCATCACAGAGTTAAAATCTCCACAAGTTATCCATGGACCATTAATACTCTGATGATAACCCTTCAAACAAAGCCATAAGCTCTCTCTTTCTGCAGGTTTATTGAACCCATAAATCATAGTGATCCAAAACATCTTTTTCCTCACTTTATCAAAAGCCTCAACATGAATACACTGAGAATTTATATCAATAATATTCAGCTGAAACATAGAGGGAATCGTCCTAAACATTTGCACTTGGGAAATCGGTATTTTTGGGATGAAGGGAGAAAGGCTTATTTTGTGTTTTTGGGGAAAAGGGAATGTTTTTCCCTTTCTTTTTTGATGGGGGTGATGTTTTATATGTGGGGTTTTTTTGATTATGGGGATGGTTGTATCCTTCTTGTGTAAGAAAGGACTGCCTACGTATCCACCTGAAGAGGTGAAATCAAACTATGATCATAGTTCGAAATGTTTTGTAAATTTTGATTGGGTTTTGTTGTTGTATCCCTCATGCATAAGAGGGACTGCCTACGTATCCACCTGAAGAGGTGAATCAAACCATGCTCGTAGTTCAGGGGTTTTTTTGTTTTAGTGCAAATGGATGTTGCCTTTGACAGATCAAAGGACCTTTAAAACGGTCAAGGTGCCGCAACTTAGACTCCATAAAACATGCAATATCAAATAAGAACGCGTCTAAGGAACTTGACTTGAAAAGGGTTGAGGTGGTTGCTAGTTGTAAAACTAGGCTAGGTCGTTGGTTGCTATGGTTCAAGGGTAGTATTTCTTGAGTTGGTCTAGGTTGGTTGGGTTTGTAAAGTCCTCCCCATCTAGGTCACTCAGTCTCACTGCGCTCCCCGAAAGTATTTTCTTGACCAGGTATGGCCCGGCCCAGTTGGGTTTTAATTTTCCCCTCGGATCGACGGGTAGCGGTGCTCGGACCTACTTGAGAACCAAGTCGCCTTCCTTGATGTTCCTAGGTTTGACCCTCTTGTTGAATGCCCGTTGTAGACGTTGTTGGTATAGCTGGACGTTGTGCAAGGCGTTGAGTCGCCGTTCGTCTAGAAGAGTGAGTTGCTCGTACCTTCGACGGGTCCATTCCGCCTCAGGGACTTGACTCTCCAGTAGGATGCGTAGAGAAAGTACCTCTAACTCTACCGGTTGAACCGCCTCCATACTGTATGCTAGGTAGAAGGGTGTGACGCCTGTCGATGTTCGAATTGAGGTTCGGTATCCCCAGAGTACGAATGGGAGTTTGCTCGGCCAATCGCGATAGTTGTCTTGCATTTTCTTGATAATGGTGACAATAGTTTTGTTAGCTGCCTCCACCGCTCCGTTGGTTTGGGGACGGTAAGGGGATGATCGATGTCGTTTGATTTTGTATTTGTCCAGCAAGGGATAAGTTTCCGCTCGGAAGTGAGAGCCTTGATCGCTGATGATTTCACAGGGTACCCCATATCTGCAGATGATGTTGTTCTGGATGAACTTGGCCACTTGTTTGGTGGTCAAGACTGCATATCACTGCGCTTCCACCCATTTGGTGAAGTAGTCGATGGCGAAGAGGACGAAACAATGCCCCTTGGTGCCCACCGGGTTAACTTGCAGGCCGATGAGGCATGCTTCATATTCAGCGACATTGTTGGTAACGGCGAAGTCTAGTTTGACCGAGATCGGAACATGTTCTCCCTCTGGTGATATTAGGAGGATTCCAATCTCGAAGCCTGTCACATTAGACGCACCATCGAAGTATCGGTCCCAAGCGTCGGAATCGGCACAAAGGATGTCTTCGTCAGGAAGTGACCATGTGTCGGTCGTTAGATCCTCGTTGATGGGATTTTCTACCAGGAAATCGGCGACTGCTCTTCCCTTGATAGCCTTGAGGGGTACAAACTTGAGATCAAACTCGGACAGCATGAGTGTCCACCTAGACAGCCTTCAGTTTAGTATGGGTTTTTCGAAGATATATTTGACCGGGTGTAGGGTAATATCCGTATAAAACCCCTTAAAATTAAGGACTATAACGAAATTTTATCATGTGATTAATTGTCATAAACGAAAAACAAGAGAAACGATAAAAGAATAAAAATCAACCTCGGGTCCTAATGCAAATCGGCCTAAGAACAGAAATCAATGTAGATTTCCTCCTAATTGTTGCACCCAAGATCGTCTGAGACTATGCCCCTTGTGCTAGAAATTGCTCTCTGATTGTCTTGCAATATTGAGAGAGCTTTTTGTGAGGTTTTGATGTGAGATCTAGAATTTCAGAGAAAATGACTCCAAAACCCTAATTTTTCTACAAATGATAATGATTAGGTCAAAAGGAGAGAGTGACTCTCCTTTTGTTATTCTCGGCCAACCGAGTGATTAGGGAGGGAGTGGGCTTTCCACTTTCTCCTTATTTAACTCGTGGTCCGACTTGTTTTGCTAAAACGTATATGACGGGTTTTATTTATAAATCGTCATCCTATATCGGATATTAAAATATCGACTAGTAACATGAAATAGTCGACATATTAATACTTTTCCGACAATGACAATATTGTATAATTAATTAATTCAATATACATTAATTAAATATAACCGTTTATATTCAATTTACGAATTAATCGCTTAATTCACCTTAGCCAGTATTATTTAATCCGTATTAAATAATTATCTCAACATCGCGTTTGACTAATTATTAGTCAATAACTCTGACTAACCGCTTAGTCATATTAGGCATCAACATGACTGTATTTTCATACCGTCACATCTCTCAAACGTATCCTATATGTGTGACTTTTAGGGACCAGTTGATCACCGCCATCTGTATGACAATAACGTCAAACTTATCTAGCAAGCCAACCGTTATTGATAAACGTGGACCAACTGATAATAATACAAAAGTATACCCTTTAATCCTTTTAGAGATTTATATGTCATTGCACTAACTGTGGAGGACACCAGCCCCAACAAGCTCCCACTTGTCCTTACAAGTGTACGTGCAATAACGTTATCCGCACTAACTGGAGGACACCGACTCCAACAAACTCCCACTTGTCCGTACAAGTGTATGTGCGATAACCGATTCTCATATCTATTTAAAATTTCTCCCACTCATTGTAAAACAATTTGCAGATCCGTATCCGCAAAGGCCGTATTTTAGAATCGATCTGTATAAAGAGTGGTTTCCCCGACTAGAGAGTAACTTAACTGATAAAACGAATCCGTATTCGAGCATGGCCATGCATTTCAGTTACAGCTCCTCGAGTGGCCCTGAGAAATATCGAGTACCTGATAAAGGCTGAATATTTCCTTTAACTCGACTTCTGCCGATCTAAGCACAGCATGAAATGACCCAGAAAAAATCTACTTGGCCCCCTGTTACGGATGACCGTGAGAAAGAAACCAAAGTCACCCAAAATCTACCTTGATCTCAAGAGACAGTCGATAGTCAAAAGAATCGACTCTTAGGATCACCATGGAGGTCCTATCCACGACCTGGCACCGAATGTTATAAAACATTTAGGACTCCACGTCGTTGTCACAATTGTGTCCTACAAGATATCCGTATAACTCGCCTCTGTGATTGGTCAGTCAACCGTTTGACTTATGGCTCGTTGAACCCACCATCAACCAGCGTCACAAAATAATTGCCAGAGTTATCAGCTCACTTGGGCAATTAAGGACCAAAAATATAATGTTTGTTCAGTTCACTTTGTGGTGTTCAAGATTGTCGTACAATTCCACATGAAAAACAAAATATATAAATATCAAAATGATGCGAATTGGGCAGCGTAGTTTATATTATGTGAATGCGGAAGCAGAATTTATTGAATCGAACAGCGCTGATGACTGTCTGATTGTCGAAAATTGATAAAAAGTAATGTTTATGTGTTTTTTTATATGTAAATGAAACAAGAAATAAAGGATATTTGTTTCGAATTATGTGAATAAGTCGAACCAATGGGATATTTGCTATTGTTAGACCTATAACAATAACAATGGGGACCAAACTCAAGACCTATTGAGAATGATCGTGAATTTACTCAAACGCGTTGAATAAAAACAAAGGATTGGCCGCAGCCATTTTCAACTGAAAACAAGTTTTTCTAAATTTCTGGTCTGATTTTATTCATAAGCTTCAAGGCTTTATATAGCCTCAAATAGCTGAAATGAGTAGTTAAAAATGTGAAGAGTTTGAGCATTTACTCTTCACTTAATTACAACACTTAAAGCAACAAGTTCAATGTACCTAGACAACTACTAATTAAGCTTAAGATTTTATTTTAACAACATAATCTGAAAAGTAAAATAAAAACGTCATATTGGACCGTCCTTCCCTTGGAATGCGTGCCACAATCAACTCTCATGCACCATACTTAGCAAATTCACATAGGAAGGATAATTGAAGCTCATAGGCTGAAAACCACGAGCCACAATCAGACTATCACCGTGAGTGTTCACAACTAACTCATCAACCAACTCCGAGTTACTAACTTGGATCGCATCATCCGCCCTTTCTTGAAAAAGAATCGTCCCGATTCTTGAACCAATGATATGGGTTATCAAAAGTCGATCAACCCTCGAACTACCTCGCTCGAGTTTAACCTTTGAATTCCAATCGCAACCGGAAATTCAACCAACATCTTGACTTTGACACACCTTAAGACCGTTTGGGACCAATTTCTCTTTTTTTTTTCTCACGGATGAACAGTAACACGACTGTGAACAGTAACTTTTTTTTTTTTGTAATTTTTTTTTTTTTTGTCTCCGACACGCCTTGAATAACAAATTACTAGAAACTTGTTCCAAATGCAAAACCGATTAACCCTCGAACTACCTGTTCAAGTTTAACCTTTGAACTCCAATCGCAATCAGAAATTCAACTAAAAATTGGCTTTGACACGACTAGGACCGTCTCGATTATGGAAAATTAAGAGCCGAAGCTCTGATACCACTTATGATGCGAATTGGGCAGCGTAGTTTATATTATGTGAATGCGGAAGCAGAATTTATTGAATCGAACAGCGCTGATGACTGTCTGATTGTCGAAAATTGATAAAAAGTAATGTTTATGTGTTTTTTTTATATGTAAATGAAACAAGAAATAAAGGATATTTGTTTCGAATTATGTGAATAAGTCGAACCAATGGGATATTTGCTATTGTTAGACCTATAACAATAACAATGGGGACCAAACTCAAGACCTATTGAGAATGATCGTGAATTTACTCAAACGCGTTGAATAAAAACAAAGGATTGGCCGCAGCCATTTTCAATTGAAAACAAGTTTTTCTAGATTTCTGGTCTGATTTTATTCATAAGCTTCAAGGCTTTATATAGCCTCAAATAGCTGAAATGAGTAGTTAAAAATGTGAAGAGTTTGAGCATTTACTCTTCACTTAATTACAACACTTAAAGCAACAAGTTCAATGTACCTAGACAACTACTAATTAAGCTTAAGATTTTATTTTAACAACATAATCTGAAAAGTAAAATAAAAACGTCATATTGGACCGTCCTTCCCTTGGAATGCGTGCCACAATCAACTCTCATGCACCATACTTAGCAAATTCACATAGGAAGGATAATTGAAGCTCATAGGCTGAAAACCACGAGCCACAATCAGACTATCACCGTGAGTGTTCACAACCAACTCATCAACCAACTCCGAGTTACTAACTTGGATCGCATCACAAAACGATGATGTCGTATAGAGTACACGAGAAAATGGAACTAATCCATAAAAAAAATACTACAACTCAGGAACACGTTTAATTCCCATGGAAATAACATGCCCTTCATGCTTATCTTGTCGTAATGGTTTAGTGAGAGGATCTGCTATATTATCATCTGTAGCAATCTTTTCTATCACTACCTCCTTTTGCTCCACGTAATCTCGGATTAGATGAGCTTTCCGTTGTACATGTCTAGACTTGTTGCTAGACTTAGGCTCCTTAGCTTGGAAGATGGCACCTCTATTGTCGCAATAGATGGTGATCGGATCATTCGAACTAGGCACTACAGATAGTCCTTGTAAGAATTGACGCATCCATATCGCTTCCTTTCTTTCGCAGGACGCGGCATAGTACTCGGACTCGGTCGTAGAATCTGCTGTAACACTTTGTTTGGAACTCCTCCAGTGATCGTAGCGCCATTAAGAGTAAAAACGAATCCAGATCGAGATTTCGAGTCATCTCGATCCGTTTGGAAGCTAGCATCTGCGAATCTTAGGTTGCGCATAGCTTTTGATCGCCTCAATAAGTCAATGCCCAATCTTTAGTCCTCCGTAGGTACTTAAGAATGTTCTTGACAGCCATCCAATGTGATTCACCTGGATGCTGTTTGAATCGACTTGTCATACTCAATGCATATGCCACGTCCGGACGTGTGCATATCATGGCATACATGATTGATCCTATTGCCGAAGCATAAGGAATCCGGGTCATGCGCTCTATCTCTTCCGGTGTCTTTGGTGCCTGAGACTTGCACAAATGCACCCCTGGAGCCATAGGAAGAAACCCCTTTTTGGAGTTAGTCATGCTGAATCTCTCTAGAATCTTGTCTATATAAGACTCCTGACTGAGAGATAACATCCGACGTGATCTATCTCGATAGATACGGATACCCAAAATTCTTTGTGCCTCACCCATATCTTTCATCTGGAAATGGTTCTTCAACTATACATTTACCGAAGTTAAGAGAGGTATGTCATTCCCAATCAGGAGTATGTCATCGACATACAATATTAGGAAGACAATCTTGCTCCCACTCGACTTGATATATAGACATGGTTCCTCGACCGATCGAGTAAATCCATTTTCTTTTATCACTTGGTCGAAACGATGATTCCAACTCCGAGAAGCTTGCTTAAGTCCATAAATGGAACGCTTAAGCTTGCACACTTTCTTAGGATGTTCAGGATCGATGAAACCTTCGGGTTGTACCATGTACAACTCTTCCTCCAAATAACCGTTTAAGAAGGCGGTTTTCACATCCATCTGCCAAATTTCATAGTCATGAAAAGCGACAATCGCTAAGATAATCCGAATGGAACGCAGCATGACTACAGGTGCAAAAATTTCATCGTAGTGCAAACCTGGCACTTGGGTGAAACCTTTAGCAACTAGTCGTGCTTTATAGATATCTTGTTGACCTTCCACAGAATGCTTTATCTTGTAAAGCCATTTGCATTGAAGGGGACGAACCTTAGCAGGCAAGTCAATAAGATCCCATACGTTGTTCTCATACATGGAGTCCATCTCGAATTGCATGGCCTCAAGCCATAGCTTTGAGTCGGAACTAGTCATGGCCCCTTTATAGGTTGCGGGTTCACTACTCGTTAAGAGCAGAATGTCATCTATGTCATGTTCCTCGACCATACCAATGTATCTGTCCGGAGGAATAGAGACTCTTCCCGACCTCCTAGGTTCCTCAGGAATACTAACCGCAGCCGGGATTGAAGGAACTAGTTCCTCCAATGGTTGCTCGACATTTGGTTCTGAAATCTCCGACAGCTCGAAGGTTCTATTACTCTTCGCGTTCTCGAGAAACTCCTTCTCTAAGAATGTCGCACTAGCCGCAACAAATACACGTTGTTCAGTTGGCGAATAGAAGTAATGACCAAATGTTCCTTTTGGATAACCTATAAAGTATGTCTTGACCGATCGCGGGCCGAGCTTATCCTCGTGTCTCCACTTGACATAAGCCTCGCAGCCCCAAACCCGTATAAAGGACAAGTTAGGGACCGTTCCCTTCCATAGTTCATATGGAGTCTTGTCAACAGCTTTAGACGGACTTCGGTTAAGTATTAGAGCGGTGAGGAAGAGCATAACCCCACAATGAATCAGGCAATACGGTGTGACTCATCATGGATCGAACCATATCAAGTAGTGTTCGATTTCTCCGTTCGGACACACTATTCAACTGAGGTGTTCCAGGTGGAGTTAACTGTAAGACAATCCCACAGTCTTTAAGGTGTTGATCAAACTCGTGTGAAAGATACTCACCACCACGGTCTGATCGTAGTGTTTTAATCTTTCTACCCAGTTGGTTCTGTACCCGATTCTGGTATTCTTTGAATTTCTCAAAGGACTCACTTTTATGCTTCATTAAGTAGACATAGCCATATCTACTTAAATCGTCCGTGAAAGTGATAAAATACCTATAGCCTTCTCGTGCGGTGATTGACATGGGTCCACACACATCCATATGTATGAGTCCTAATAGGTCAGCAGCGCGCATTCCAACACCTTTGAAGGAAATTCGAGTCATCTTACCAATGAGACATGATTCACACGTGCCAAATGATTGAAAATCAAAGGCCGAGATAGCTCCATTCTTTATGAGCTGTTTAACGCGTTTCTCATTAATGTGTCCCATACGGCAGTGCCATAGATAAGTTTGATCTTTGTCACCAACCTTTAACTTTTTATTCATTACGTGCAATATTTCAGTGGTCTGATCTAAAACATAAATTCCATTCATGGAGACTGCCTTGCCATAAATCATATCGTGTAATGAGAAAATGCAGCTATTATTCTCTATTACAAATGAAAAACCAAGTTTGTCAAGTGCAGAAACTGAAAAAATGTTTTTGGATAGACCGGGTACATAATAGCAGTTATATAAAAATAACTCAAATCCGCTAGGAAGCTGGATCACATATGTTCCCCTCGAGACGGCAGCCACTCGTGCTCCATTCCCGACACGCAGGTCCACCTCACCCTTTACGAGGGGTTCGATGTTTCGGAGCCCCTGCACATGATTGCAAAGATGAGAACCACAACCAGTATCTAGTACCCAAGTTCCGTAACTTGCATGGTTAATCTCAATCATATGAACAAAAGTAGAAGAAGAAGAAGACATACCAACAGGAGTAACGCGACCTGCTTTTATGTCCTCATGGTATACAGGACATGTACGCCTCCAATGCCCAGTCTTGTGGCAATGATGGCATTCCATGTTACCGGTCTTGCTCTTTGTCGCGCCTGGTGAGGTGCTCGACTCACCAGGCCCACTCTTACCCGATCCCGACTTCTTAAACTTCGGCTTACCTCGCTAGGAGTGCTCGAGCTTTGCCCTTACCCTTGCCCTTGTTTGACACAACGAGAACATCCTGTTTTAGGCTCCCACTAAACTTCATGTCTTTCTCGGTCTGTACGAGAAGGGAGTGTAGTGCATGAGGACTTTTCTTCAAATCATTCATATAGTAATTGGCTCTAAAGAGCGCAAAACCATCGTGGAGTGAATGAAGCATGCGGTCAATCACGATGTTCTCACTGATCTTACAATTAAGTGCCTCCAGTTTCTCGACATTCTCAATCATGCTGAGAATGTGTGGGCTAACCGGTTGGCCCTTCTGGAGTTTCGCCTCAAAGAAGCGACATGTATGCTCATAGGTCACGATTCTCGGTGCTTTCGAGAATTCCTTAGTGAGCGTGGTAAAAATATTGTTTGCACCTTGGGCTATGAAGCGTTTCTGCAAATTGGATTCCATTGCAAAAATGAGTACGTTCTTTATCGCACCCGCTTCCATGACGAAATCGCTATACGTGGCGATCTCGTTAGCTACAGCCGTGGGGCCTGGGTTTAGCGGGATGGGCTCTATCAGATATTTGAGCTTCCCGTCAGCAATGACAGCATTCCGTAATGCCGCCTCCCAGTCCGCGAAGTTTGATCCATCATTCTTCAGTCGAGTAGACTGATTCATCTGATTCATGAAGATCCGAAGCCAGGACTCACGGTCCAATGTGGCACTTGGCATTGGGTCGTTCATACGGCCAACCATTTTTGTTATTAGCAGTTTAAATGATCGTGTTCTACACTGAAAAAGAAAGAAAAACAAAACGAAATAAGCAACTCATCGAGGTGATTTAAGTCTAATTAAAATTCATTTTAACGTGTAGACTCATTGCACTTGTATAATTGATCTACCTCAAGAATTATACAAATGATCCCAAGACTCAATTTCTGTAAATTGATAAGCCAACTATTTGGTTAGTTCTACCGTTAGAACTCTTAGTCGATAGATCTCCGTAAATCCTATCTTTAGTCCACCATAATCACAGGATCGTACGAGTGACCATAGTGTTGAGATAAAATAGGTCAATTAGTTCCAACTTACCCGACGTAGAAGGGGTCATATTATGCCTACCGACGAAGAAGGGATTCATTGGAGTTTGACCTATAAAGACTATTCTCAATTTTTTGGTTATACGAGGAAGATCCCATCAACTTAGTTTTAATTCATTTAAAGTGAACGAAAGTCTAGCATTACGTGAATGAATTAACTTAGGTGATGGCTTATTAATTCCGTGTGACATCTGTATGTCATAGAAAACTAACGCGTAACCTCTATATGAGTCAGTTTTCATGCAAATATTAGGTGGTTTGGTTTTAGGCGGAATATGATGCAAACTATCGTTACGATGAAAAACATAAAAAAAATGCAAAACGTAAATAAAAGTCCTGGTGTGGCCTATCTTAGCAAAATAAACATAATACAACTTTGGAATCCACCGTTGGACCCTCGAAGCTTGTCTTGATGTTCCATCTTGATCCATGCAGCGGGAGTGAGCATCCGATCTCCATCTTTGGTCTTCTCAAAATTACAATTTAAAATTTACAAAATATAAACCTATTTACATTCTAAATTAAAACTGTAATTTACAAGAAAAAAACAAAACGGAGATGCGAGATCTCAAAATACAACCAAGACCGTGTTCCATCATTACGGTAACACGTTCTACTAAGGCCACACTAAGTTACAACCGTTTGTAAAATTAAATACGTAATAAAAACATTCAAGGCATTCAAAAGTAACGATAAATAAAAGATTCATCAACTAAAACAAAATTTATTCGTGACATAATTCCGTAATTATGTTAAATTTATCCAAACCACCTTTTATCACTTAAAATTATATGACAAAACCGCTTTTATCAACTTAATTTTAATCCATTACAATCCGTTACTTTAAACCGCTTCAAAATAACTAAATGGTACGTGTGTGAACCGTTTCACAATCAAGCGAGTGCACAAAATCCGTATTGTTTACATTATATGGCCGAAAAAAATAAAAAAAAACACGAATTTTTTTTTTCTTTCAGCGCGGCATTCAACAATGGAACAAAAAACCAATTGCAATTTTGATCTAATCCGTATTAAATTAAAACTTCAATTGACAAAACCTAAACATATTGCTTTTAATAATCGTTTATAATAACAATATGCAAAAACAAATCGAAAACAAAACCAATTGATTGATCATTTCGGCCGACTGTAAACAACAGCCAAAACAGTTCGGCCGAACGGTTTTCAAGGCAAAAAAAAATTATCGATTCAAATCGTTTTATGAAAATCACGATGAAAAATTTACGTGGCCTCGCTCTGATACCACTTGTAGGGTAATATCCGTATAAAACCCCTTAAAATTAAGGACTATAACGAAATTTTATCATGTGATTAATTGTCATAAACGAAAAACAAGAGAAACGATAAAAGAATAAGAATCAACCTCGGGTCCTAATGCAAATCGGCCTAAGAACAGAAATAAATGTAGATTTCCTCCTAATTGTTGCACCCAAGATCGTCTGAGACTATGCCCCTTGTGCTAGAAATTGCTCTCTGATTGTCTTGCAATATTGAGAGAGCTTTTTGTGAGGTTTTGATGTGAGATCTAGAATTTCAGAGAAAATGACTCCAAAACCCTAATTTTTCTACAAATGAGCATGATTAGGTCAAAAGGAGAGAGTGACTCTCCTTTTGTTATTCTCGGCCAACCGAGTGATTAGGGAGGGAGTGGGCTTTCCACTTTCTCCTTATTTAACTCGTGGGACGACTTGTTTTGCTAAAATGTATATGACGGGTTTTAATTATAAATCGTCATCCTATATCGGATATTAAAATATCGACTAGTAACATGAAATAGTCGACATATTAATACTTGTCCGACAATGACAATATTGTATAATTAATTAATTCAATATACATTAATTAAATATAACCGTTTATATTCAATTTACGAATTAATCGCTTAATTCACCTTAGCCACTATTATTTAATCCGTATTAAATAATTATCTCAACATCGCGTTTGACTAATTATTAGTCAATAACTCTGAATAACCGCTTAGTCATATTAGGCATCAACATGACTGTATTTTCATACCGTCACATCTCTCAAACGTATCCTATAGGTGTGACTTATAGGGACCAGTTGATCACCGCCATCTGTATGACAATAACGTCAAACTTATTTAGCAAGCCAACCGTTATTGATAAACGTGGACCAACTGATAATAATACAAAAGTATACCCTTTAATCCTTTTAGAGATTTATATGTCATTGCACTAACTGTGGAGGACACCAGCCCCAACACCGGGTCCATCTTGGAGTAGATGTGGACCGTGTAGCTGAGCATGTTATGCTGCAGCTTCTTTGTTGACCATACTAGGGCAATGCGCCAATGCATGTCTTTTCCAGTTGAGTGTACCTTGTCCTGTCATGAGGATATGAGGTTTGGATAGGATTTCCTTTATCCTGTCGAAGGCCTTTTGACAATCGTCGTCCCAATCGGTGTGATCGGAGGTGCGAAGTTTCTTGAATATTGGTTCACAAATCTTGGTGAGCTTGGCAATGAAGCGACTGATGTATTGGACCTGATCGAGAAACCCCCGAATCTCCTTCTCGTTCCTAGGCCGAGGCATCTGTTGAAGGGCTTTGATTTTGGTTGGATCAATCTCAATGCCTCTTTTGCTGACGACATGTCCCAAGAGTTTTCTGGAGGTGACCCCGAATGCACACTTCTGAGGATTTAGTCTCATGTTATACTTTCGCAGACGAGCGAAGAATTTTCGAAGGGCATTGATGTGGCCCTCCCGTTCTCTTGATTTGACAATCATGTCATCGACATACACCTCTACCTCCTTGTGCATCATATCATGTAGGAGAGTGGTAGCGGTTCTTTGATAGGTAGCCCCGACGTTGATGAGACCGAAGGGTATGACCGTGTAGCAATATGTACCCCACTGTGTGGTGAACGCAGTCTTGTGCATGTCTTCCTCAGCCATTTTAATTTGGTTGTACCCAGCATACCCGTCCATGAATGATAGGAGAGCATGTTCGGCAGTGTTGTCTACCAGAATGTCAACATGTGGCAAAGTGAAGTCGTCCTTTGGACTTGCCTTGTTCATATCCCTGAAGTCGACGCAAACCCGAATTCTTCCGTCTTTCTTTGGTACGGGCACAATGTTGGCCACCCAATCAGAGTATTCAGACACTTTGATGAAACCAGCCTTGAACTGTTTATCCACTTCTTCCTTGATTTTTAGGGCCCATTCAGGACACATCCGGCGTAACTTCTGCTTCACAGGTTTAGCTCCGGGCTTAATGGGTATCCGATGCTCTGCAATTTCCCTGTCAATCCCAGGCATGTGTCTGTAGGACCAGGCGAATATGTCCTTGTATTCGTGGAGGAGGTCAATGAACTGTTGTCTTTCCGAGGGGTTGTCCCTATCCTAAGTTCTTGAGGCGTGTTGTCGGTTCCTACGTTAATAGGTTCGGTCTCCTCAATGGTGGGGGTTCTGGTTTCCCGTTTGTCAAGTTCTTTGGCTAGGTGAGGTGGGTAGTCACTCAAGTCAAATTCCTCATAATCATTTAGAATTGCATTGCAGTTAAATTGAGACGAGTCATAAGCAAACTTAGCGTTCATTAAGTTGACATGAGCGAAAAGCTCGGAGAGGACAGACATCTTGTGGCCGGTCAGAGGCGACACAGCAGAGGAGGTGGCCTCTGGAACAGGCTCCAGGTTGTCACCTTTCATGGGAGTAGGGGTGACCCTAGTAGACTCAGCCTCTGAATCAGCCACGACCTTGTGATAAAACAGTGGGAAGGGGACCTTGACTGGGACATCAGGAGTGTTAGGAGCTATGATAGACTCAGACTCCGACTCAGACTCAGATTCAGATTCTTCTTCGCTTCCCTCTTTGAACATAAGGCCTTCTCCAGTTGTGATTTTGAGAATGCGGCCTTGGCGATCTGTCCACTTGACGGGTTTTCTCCAACTTTGTGTAGCTTTCTCCGGGTCAGTGTCGGAGATCAAGGCAGTTAGGTCAAATTGATTGTCCTTCAGGGCGATGTTGATGATGTCCTTATAGTCGAGGTTTTTGATGTTATCTTCCCCAAAGAGGAGGGTGACAGCTTGTCTATCGAGGCATGACCACGGCTTAGAATCGGTTGATGCAGTTTCGGTGTTGTCGGGGATGAAGTAGCAGTCCTGGAAGACTTCCACACCCGGGTGCCTGGGCTTGGCTACAGAGTCATAGATCGGCTCCGGAAAGCCATGGTAGAGCGCTGATTCTCCCTCGCGGACAAAGTATCCATTGAGGGTCAGATGATAGGGACGGAGGATAACTCCGTGCTTCTTGCGCTTCCGAACTAGGAGGTTCATCTCCTGGATATCTTCATCGGTAGGCTCATATCCCAGTCCGAAGGGAATGTTGGGTACCTTAGCCTGTTTCAAGGGAGTAAGGTGCTCTTCAGTGGATTGAGGGGCAAACCCGGGAAGTAACCCTGGCGCATCATGATGCGGTTGACTGTGAGGTTGGCAAACGGGTCATAATCAAAGGGTGTTGATTCATCAGTTATGACATTCACATCTTAGAATCCCCACATTTTCATTATCATCTTCCTTAATGGTCTGGGAGGCTATTCCCTTTCTCATGACAACTTTGATTGGGGAAGCAGGAATTGTGATTGTTTTCCCGTTGAAGGAGATCCTGATTTTCTGGTGGAGAGTCGAGGTAATTGCCTTGACGGCGTGAATCCAGGGACATCCCAGGAGCATATTGAAAGAGGCGTCGATGTCGACCATCTGAAAAACGGTTTGCCTTTCCAGCGGTCCGATTGCGACAGTCAGAGTGATAAGCCCCGCGACCTTGCAACGAGTGCCGTCGTAGGCGCGTACTCCTTGGTTTGTCGGGACCAAATCAGCTTCCTTAATACCCAGCTTATGAGCAGTCTTGAGGGGAATGACATTCACCGCAGATCCGTCATCTACAAGGACCATGGACACATTCTTCTTGAGACATTGTACGGTAATGTACAGGGCAAGGTTATGATTGGCTCCGAAGGGAGGGATATCTTCATCAGAGAAGACGACTGGGTTGTTCAAGTCAGGGGCGTCCCTTGTCATATGTACCACTATTTCTTCAGGGGAAGAGGTTGAGGGCACAGTTAATTTTCCCAAGGCCTGTAGCAAAGCTTGTCGATGTTCAAAGGATGTCGCGATCAGTTGCCAGATCGAAATCTCAGCTTTTGCCTTCTGAAGCTGTTTGAGGATTGAATTCTCAGGAGCCTTCGGTTGAGTGTCTACTTCCGGGACAACTTGGTCGTTTGTTGTTGGAACGACCATTGGATTGTTCGGGTTCTGATAGGGGCGTCCGGACCGGGTAAGGTGACCGATCTCTTTTGCCCGTTTCTCTTTCTCTGGGACAAGGTAGATATCTCTAACGTCGTCTCTCCAGGTGCCGTTGATTTCAGAATCTTGAAGGCACCTTGGAGGGGTATTTCTTGGTGGGCAGTTTTTGTGATGGATATTTTTATGAGGGTAGTTTTGTGAGGGTAGTTTTTGTGGGTTTGATTTTTGTGAGGGTGATTATTGTGAGGATAATTATTGTGAGGTGCATGCCAGAATGGTTGCGGGAGCAATCCGTCCTGGTGAGGGTAGCTTTGGGCGCTCGGGGGACTCTCCCTCGGGCGTGGTGGTGGAGGATTCAAGATAAGTCGACGGTAGGCATCGTCAAGTCGGGTAATCCTCTCGCAGAGGCTGGCTATGGCTTCCTCAACCTGTTGGAACATGGTGAGCATAGTTGCGGCACTGAACACAAATACCTCGTCCGAGGGATATTTCTCCAAGGCATTCACCTCGTCATCAACTGGCAGGATGAGGTGTGAGCAGTCCAGAGTTGGCTCATCGTTGGAGATGGCGTGGATTCCCAGAGGGTTTGTTTTGCTGTTTGGCTTAGTTGGCGGGGGTAAAGGCAATTCCGCTTTCTCAATCATGTCTTGGATGATGTATTTGAGTTTAAAGCAGGTTTCTGTATCATGCCCTTTCCCTTGATGGTACTGACAATAGGCATTGGGGTTCCAGAAGCGGGATTTCTTAGCGTCGGTCGGATCCGGGGTGGGTCCGATTGGTTGTAACTTTCCCTGGTCCATGAGCCTCTTCAGAGCACTTACAAAAGTTGACCCTATATTAGTGAACACTCTCTGGGGGCGCTCAGTTCTCTTAGATGACGGTTCAACGAGGTTTACCTTATCGATCTTGTTTGTTTGGACGTAAGGGCGAGACCCGGTTGAGGTGGATCCTTGGTAGCCTCTGACAGTGGTCTTGGCCAGGACACCCTTCCAGAGGTCATCTCCAATGCGTGTCCCCAGAATTTGCAGATCCTTGAAGGTCTTGATATTTTGATACCTCAGTAAGTTGGCATACACTGGGCGGAGATTGTTGACGAACTTTTCCACCAAAGTTGACTCACTCGGCTTGCTGACCAGCTGAGTACTTAGCCTCCTTCAACGGGTTAAGAACTTGGTGAATCCCTCCTTGTCGTTCTGGGTTAGGACCTCAAGGGTACGGGTATTGGCTTGGATTTCAACATTGTCAGCGTATTGCTTAGCAAATTCATCCGCGATCTCATCCCAGGTAGTAAGGTTCTTCGGGTCAAGGGAGTAGTACCATTGGCGAGGGAGCGGTTCCAAAGAGGACGGAATGATCCGGGTGAAAAGTTCTTGTTTGACCCCTTTAATGGCCATGTAGTCTTTGAAGGCACGGATATGATTGAGCGGGTCCTCCACTCCTTTGAACTTAGGTACATCAGTCAGGGTAAAGTTGTCAGGTAACTGATCCCCAACAGGTTCGAACCTTCAGTTGTTCTCAAGATCGTTATTATTACCCCGGGCTAGGAGCTGTTCTTCCAAGAGCTTTAGCCTCTTATCAGTTTCAACCAGAGGTGGAGTATTATTTTCTCCAGTTTCCTTGTTTTCCAGGGCGTCGATACGGTCTCGACGCGATCCAGGGTGACCTTAAGAGCGGTGAGCAGGCTGGCTAGCTGTTCAGTCGTGACATCTCTGTTATTATCATTGTTGTTGTTGTTGACAGACGAAGTTGAAGACGGGGCCATGGCTCTGAGGCAGAAAAACGGCTCACATTACAACTCAATCCGACACGGTTCAAAGACTGAACGCAGAAAACACACGGACGAGACAAAGATCAGACCCAAAAGGACGAGGATGACCGTGTGTGGTACCTCGGTGCTGACTCGATTTATGACGTGACGGTGTTGACTGAACTTTTAACACGTGTCCAACGTAGCGGCGTGACGCCATTGGACGAGTCTCGTGGTGAGACGACTCATAAGTAAAGACCCATAAGTACGTTTGCTTCGACTCGATAGACACGAGGCGGAATTGGAATGGTAGACTGAAGTTTTCGAAAATAGAAATTTTCAAAAAGATTTATTTGTTGCTTTATGGACGACTTCCGAAGATAGAGATCTCCGTAAGTCGGTCAGTTGAAAGGGCTGTATTAAGTTTATTTGTAAAAGACGGTTTTGAGTTTGAATCGGCTCGGAAAACAGTGTATTGTTTCCCAAGACGGATTTGAAATTCAAAATTTAATGTTTTGAAAATCATGTTTGAAATGTTTGAAGAGGTCTCGGGGACGGTGCATGGTCCTCGGGATCTCGAAAGTGTCTCGAGAAAAGGGTGTGTGCTTTTCTCGAGTTTTGAAAGAGCCCTTGTCGGCGCGAGACGGGTTAAAATCCGTGTCTAGACGCGGCGATTATAACGGCGTGAAAAGGTGATTTGAAATGGTTGTAAAAAACTGAGTTTGAAAATCGTTATTACGACGGCCTAGAAAGGCGTGCTGAAATGGTTATAAAAACCAGGTTTGAAAATCGTCATTATGATGGCCTAGAAAGGCGTGTTGAAATGGTTATAAAAACCGGGTTTGAAAATCGTCATTATGACGGCCTAGAAAGGCGTGTTGAAATGGTTATAAAAACCGGGTTTGAAAATCGTCATTACGACGGCCTAGAAAGGCGTGTTGAAATGGTTATAAAAACCGGGTTTGAAAATCGTTATTACGACGGCCTAGAAAGGCGTGCAACGGTCGGCAAAAGACCGAGGTTTGAAATGGCCATTATAACGGCGCAAAAAAGTTGTTTTTTGAAAGTTTTGAAAATGACACGGAAGGACTTATGATCAAGTGTAGAAACCTCATTTCTGCACCTCCCGCAAACCACCCGGTGATGATTGGGCCGCATGTTTGGTACGCGGAACGATTTGTGACAGTTCGTAAGTTTATCGTCAAGTGATCACTCAAACACTTGTGTCTACCTCTTAATTGTCATCTACGCGCCGATACGGTCGTTTTGGCAGTAATTAGAGTACATTTGGAGTCCGGGCCTAAAAACCGTCTTCATTTTCTAAAACCGAGTCAGAATGTTCTGGAATGTTCCGGATATTTCTATTCCATATTTTGCAGTCTTTTAATCTTTGGTAAAGAATTTCCTGTAATATTCACACAAAATATTAAGGAAAACAAGATTAATCCGTTATTCCATAATCAAAACACGGAAATCTTTCTTCCGCAGGAGGAAACCACTTGGGAAAAGACGCAGCAAGTGCTGCGCCTCTTCCAAGAGACGAAGTGCCTGCTGTGCCTCTTCCCAAGTCCTTTTCTGCGTATTTTTCGTATCTTTTCATATCTTTTCGAGATTCACTTCTATAGTTTCTCCAAAAAACTCTACTTCCGTCGTGTGATTAGTATAAATAGAGACCTTCGGTCTCACATATTTCTCACGCGAGTGTCCGCCCTTCTCTTCTCCCTTTGCATTCTAGACCACGTTCATACTTTTTGGCGTCTACGTGCTTGAACATTCGACCACGCAAGCTCAGATCCTTCTGAGTACCAGCCTCGTTTTGCATGACCGACCAATTTGACCAACTACACATCAATCAACTTAATCAATCTTATTCGTTTTCCTCCTAGAGGGCACTTTCATCTACATTCGAGTCGAGCATCACTAAACGTTAACTTAGTTCATCTCGTTTCGTCAAACATGTAAGTATGAGGGTGTAAATCCTATTTTATTTATTGTTCTTTATTTTTGTAATCATAATGTAAGATTTATGTCGAAAGTATTCTTAAAACCGATTTGTAAAACCATGTTTTAAAACCTTTTTACGGATTATCAGAAGACAACCGTCGAGAAAGGACGCAGTACCTGCTGCGCCTCTTCGTGAGGCTGCCGCAGTTCCTGCTTCCTTTCTTCTTCCTTCGTCTTTTGTCAACTCGCTTCTTTTATTTTTCTTTAGTTTGTTCTTCGATTCTTTGATATAACGATTTAAACATAATAATTTAACATATTATTCATCATCATTAGTATTGAATTCGTCATTAAATCCCGACTTAAATCCCTTATAACCAATATTTGCGGGTTTTCGTCATTAAAGTCAAATTCGGTTTTAGAGGTTCGATTCATCCATATTGAGTCTCTGGAATTCGATCTTTGATATATTTTCACCTTTTGTTTATCATATCCGTCATTGATTCATCCTTAATTTAACCTAATTAGTTTATTCAATTCATTAATTAACCTTTTAATCTCACAATAATTCGTTCTAATTAATCTTGTTCATTTTTATTGCTTTTATGACTCTTAATAATCTGTTAATCACTTTCGCCCGAGTCAATTATTCATAATCGATCATTAAAATCATCAACGAATATTAACAACTCGCAATTCCGGCTTCACAGCCAGAACTGAACCAAGGAACGGACGCAGCAACTGCTGCGCCTCTTCCAAGGGACGCAGCTCTGCTGCGCCTGTTCCTGGTTGATTTATGTCTCTGAACTCCCGTTTCTGCCTTGACCTAGTTTATTAGTTTACGTATTAATTTACTATTAATCGTATTACCACCTTAATTCCTGTTCGTTAATTTATTTATTTATTCTTTCTCAAATTATCCGTTTTAAATGTATTTTCAACGTAAATCAATAAATCCGATGTAATTATTGTAATTTTCTTCATTGTATTTTCATTATTGTATTCCTTTTATTATTGTTTGTATGTTTTCACATGTAATCAACATTAATTCCTACTTCGACCCACTTGTATTATAAATTACGTGATAACCAACTTAGTTAATTCTTTACATGTTAGGATTAATCTATTGGATGTTGCATTGCATGCATATAACCGTCAATATATCGAGTATAGACAATTTCCCTAATCATTAGTAGAGGCCGCTATCGAGGCGGGCGGGATTAGGTGTTCGATCAAAAGAGCTTCCTAATACGTACCCTCACCCCTTACTCCAGATCTCTGTGAACATCCGTGTTCATTGGCATCCACGAGAGTCATTCTAGACATAGAATGCTAAGGGTGACGAGTGCTTAGTGTTCATGTCATTACTTTGTGTCTTGACATGACACGAGGTATTCAAACGGTTTCCAATTTTCCACAATAAATTGGTGGCGACTCCACAAATGCAATAAACCAATGAGTGAAAAGCTTGCTTCGCTTTTCGCCCCCGTTGGCCCGCTTCCACAGTTTGGCGACTCTGCTGGGGATAATACACTTACGTGTTGCCAAGGGTGAAACTTGAACAAGGTTAGGGAATAGTTTGTACAAGACAATTGTCGGTTTTCATAACTTGGTCTTCCTAGATCGTTTCATTCGGCCTTCCTAGGCCCAACCCAACCCATTCGACCAATCGTCCTGTCTAAACGGTCCTAATTCTTATTTGGGCCTAAGGATGGATAGCGAGTGACGTCATCCATACCATGGTATTTACTCTTGTTTGTATCAAGGACTTTCACTACTTGAGGAAATGGATTAGGAATCGACCTTACTCTTGTTTGGTACGAGCCTCTCCACAGACCTCGGGTTTGATTGTTCGGTATGGCAACCCACCCTTTAAACTAAAACCCTTTTAAATGCACTCAGCATCCTGTTATAATGCTTGTATAATGTTGGTACCATATGTGATCACCATTTCTAAACAAAACCAAGACGATTTTTTGTAAAAATCAAAATCCTTTTTTAAATGTAAAGATTTCGAACTTAGGCCTAACATTAGCGCAAAACCACTCGAAACTCTGTCCAATTGTCGAGTCAAAATTCGGGCCTTAAAACCCATTTTAAAACCTCACTTCGAGTCCACTCCTACAACTACACTAAAGTTGACTAGGACCAACATTTTCAAACATCGTGATTTCCTCAAAACTCACTTGACACAAGTGGCACACTCCCACTTCACAAGTCAAAACATTTCTTTTCAAGTAAGTGTGCTAGAATGATCGATCGTGTTTTGATTCGTCGTCGATCTCTTATCCAGTTTCCAAGATGCCTGAAACAAGCGACGTGAACTTCAACCAACTCCAGAATGGTAATGATCAAATCCTAGCTGCGCTAGCTCGTCTCCAAGTCACTCAAGACCAAGTGTATGATCGCCTTGACACAATTGAAGGCCGAATATATACCGTGGAAACGAGGATGCCTCCTCGACAAAGTGAAGTGTCTGATGAATTTGTGAATAACTTCGGGGACGAAAACCCTCCCATAGGTATGACTGCAGCTGAGAAACGACTCCAATACTTGGAAGAACAATTGATGTATCTCAAAGGGGATGATATTTATAGGGAAAATAATCGCAAATATGAAGCCGTGAGTTCCAAGTTGCCAACCAACTTCAACATGACAGATATCCCTAAATTCAAGGGGCATGAAAACCCATGAACCATATCCGTGCTTTCAAGGATTACATGTCTATCAAAGGCATTAAACCTGAGATGTTCTTAAGGATCTTTCCTTCATCTCTTGACACCATCCGAAAACAATGGTTCTATTCTCTAGAGCATAAGAAAATGGCTACCTGGGACGATGCCACAATCGAGTTTGCTAAACAGTATGCGGATAATGCTGAAATCCAAGTCAACATGCGCACCTTAGAGGTTATTACCCAAAATGACAAAGAAGGTTTCACCGACTTCCTAAGTAGGTGGAGGAAGACTAGTACTCAACTTGTTGAACGTCCAGACGAAGCTACCCTCGTGGAGAAATTCGTGGACAACCTAAATCCCATCTATGCAAATCATTTGAGGTATCAAAACATTAAGACCGTCAAAGACTTAACCGTACTAGGGACAAGGATCGAAGATGACATCCGTAAAGGGCTCTTGTCCAAAACGGTATGTCGTGGATATCAAGGCTCAACAAGTCGTTCTTACGGCTCTACTAGCAAAACCGATGAGGTTAACCTTCTCGAGCCATCTAAGAAGATTACCCCATCAAGGAAATTCACAAATCTAGGGGACACGTATTCCAACGCTCTGAAAAGGTTAATGAAGCTGGGTAAACTTCAACCCATAGGCCCTACACCCGAACCAGAAAAGAAATCCAAGTTCTGGGATGAGAATTCGTACTGCCAATACCATAGAGGCAAGAGACATGATACAGAAAAATGCTACAAACTGAAAAATGTACTTCAAGATATGATTGAAGACGGTCGCCTACCAATACCGCCTGGAGGTAAGCCCAACAACACTCATAATCCTCTTGGAATTCTAGTGATTACAAGTGAAGAATCTACCATAGATTGTTCACACCTCATTTCTCCAGCCGAAGATGAAATTCATGCAATAGAGAATGAAGGGAACTACTCTACCATTTCTCCAACCATCACCGATTTCATTGCATGGGCAAAAAGTGTGAATAGGCAAGTAGCATCTGCTGATAACACCTCACCGAACAGCATGTAGTTCTTTATGCAGATCGGATCTGCCCAAAACACTCTAGCCAGACACTTGTTTTCATCTACTATAAAATCAAAGTAAAATGAACTGCATGTGTCTTTTCTCCTAATAAGATTTTCAACAAACATTTGCGCATCAAAATTACCAATGTAGGTTTTTATGTCCCTGACAAAGTTTTTGAAATCAACCTCAGTAGCACCAATGTTGTCGTAACCTCCACACAGCTCCTTCCAACCTCTATAGGCTTTCACACCACCTAGTTTTAACACCTTTACCTTTGTGACAAATTGCTTCTGTACCTCTGTCATTTATCGGTTTCCTTTCAAGAATATTGTAGTTTCAGGCGAAGCAAGTGGATGGTTATGTGCTTCATTGAATCTGGTAACAATATAAGTTCCATTTTCTTGGTATTTAAACTGCACTAATGCACGACAGTCAATTCTTGTAATCGGCCTCACACGGCTTATGTCTGTGACATCAGATTCTGCATCATTCTCAGACGTATCAGTATCAGTATCAGTATCAGTCCTCATCCTTTTCCTACTTTCCTTTACACCTTGCCTATTGCAGACAACATTCCTTAATGCAAAACTGTTTGGTAACTCATTGCCTTTAATCCTTTTTGTTGTTGCAAGTCTTGGAGTAAACCCACAGATTGTACAATATTCTTTGTAGAATAACTCTGCTGATTCTAGCGTTTCGAATGCTTGTCCTAATTTAGGTTTCTTTTCCTCTGGACAGAATGGAATGTACTGGAGTGCATTTAATGTTTCAATTCTTGTCCTTGGTGTTTTAAAGCTGTTATTTGTAGAAGAAGACGTAGTTACATCACTTGTACTCATTGTCTGCTTCAACAGTAGTTAAGTAAGTAAGTATATTGAATATTATTGCATCAATAATGCAGTAATCCAATTCTAATATGCTCTACAAAGATTGGTAATTTATTTCGTACAAATAAACGTTCATATATAATGTATTCCTGCGAATGTCCATTATCATGCCTTTAAAGGAACATTTATTTTACAGCTAATGTTCATAGGAAATATTGTTGTCCATTTTGATATAACATATAAAATGTATTGAATGCTAATGACAGTAAACAAACAAATAGTCATAATACTATTTCATTAATATTAGAAAAATATTTACAAAAGCCATTTAAGGCTTTCAAAATGATAAAGCCTACTAAGGCTTATACTGAAAAAAAAAACACAAGATAATACCTAATAACAATAAACTAGAAAATTAACTTAATATATTTCTAAACTAATATAACAGTAGGAGTCATAATAACCCTCATCACCAGACTGCTCCTCAATTTCATATTCTTCTCTTTGGTTTTTAAATTGTCGTTCTTGTTGTTTATGATGTCTAATTATTTCTGCACGACTAGACATAGTCGTGCAAAGGCAGAATATGTCAAGGAGCCGATTATCCTTTGTGACATAGATTATACCATTTTCATTTCCCCGAACCGCGCCTCGGTAATAATCCCTATCCATTACCCTTCGCTCGGTCCCTATAAGGAACCACTTTGACCAGCCCTTGCACACCATGGCCATGTTTCTCTTTTCTTCTCTCCCAAGTCGATAAAAAAAATCCGGAGCAATGCCTCAGTAGTAAGGAAAGGATGTAAAGGATGACGGTGAGATGGTACATCCATCTCCACAGGAATGTCGTCTCCATCAAACCAGTTTGAAGAAAACTGGCTTACTTTCCATAGATGATAATGCTCCACAAAATTTTTTTGTGAGCAACATTCGTGTAGGGAACTATTGTGCATTTTGAGTAAGACATTGTTTTTTTTTCTAATAAAATTAAGTAGTTTTCTGGACAGATTAAAAGTTTTGCTTATTGGAAAAGGTAGGATGGAAAAGTGGTTGTGTACTCTTGGGTTTATATAGTGGATTAATTGATTATAAGAGATTAAATTCTGTGAACAGTTGTGTCTTTTCAACTGACACAAACATAATCATGGTAATTAATAAATTGGGTGAAGTTATCTATGTTACTTTAATCTCTTGCATAAAACAGTATATGCACACTATGAAAATACGTAATGGACATTTGAATTAAACTGAATTCACATTTATTTTCCAAATAATGTTCCATGTTCTTTTTTAAATAATTTAATGTACCTTTAAATATAATATAATGTACATTTTCCAAATAGTGCTTAATGATATTTTAGTTGCACCTAATTATCAGAAAATGCAAATCACGAATATAGATAGTGGACAATTTATTTTATGGAACATGTTTTTTTTATAATTAATATAATGTACATTTAGAATTAATATTCAAATTAATGTGAATAATTGTGTCTTTTCACCACATAAGCAAGTTACAAACCGTCATTTGACTTATTGTGACTTATTGTGAACAGTTGCAAGACCACTTGCAAAAGGTAATAATTACTTGCACATCCTTATTATATATAATGCACATTTCACTAAGACTGATTGGACATTTCCTTATGAAACGTGTACAGCACAACACAACACATTATTTTTACATGCAAAATTACTTTTCAGTTACTTCAAATTGCACACTTTTCCTTTCTCATTATTTTTACATTTTTTCTCACCACAAAGTACATTTGGATTTATCATCCTCTTAAAATCAAACTAACAAACTATAAACCCTAATTTAACACTTTTCATTATAAAATTAATGTTTTTATGGTTCTGGACATTAAATCTAGTTAACTAAATTTAATCAAATCCGAAATTAAGTTGAATTTGATTAAATTCAACTTTAACATCATCATAAAATCAATTAAACAACGATTCAGAAAGGAATTAAATAACATTGAATGAACATACCTCAATATTGACTGTAGAAAACAATAATTCCAGATGAATGACGAAATCAATTCCGATTTTCCTTATAAAGTTTTGATCTTGAAATAACTGAATAGCTGATGAATGCAAAAGTTTGAACAAATTGACTCCGATTTCCGCTTCGAACACAGCAATTGATAATGAATAACCGATTGAGATCACTAAATTTGATGTCGAAAGACAAAAATTTACAAATTAAGGAAGGATTAATGATGAAATCGATTGATTTTGTTTCGTGTGGTTTGATTTTGTTACGTAGGCTTGATATTGCTGACATGTACAGTCTTATTTTTTGTTTTCCGTGAAACTCTAAAAGAAGCGCGCGTCTAATCTCAGCCGTCAGATAATTTGATGGACGGTTGAGAGGTGTTCTCACGGTTCTCACGATAGGCCCCGTTCTCACCGGAACTCTACCCTAATTATTATAATTTTTTTCCTAATTATAATTATTATTATTATTATTATTATTATTATTATTATTATTATTATTATTTTTTTTTTTTTTTTTTTATTATAAAATGCGCGCAGCTTTCATTATAATAAAAATAAAAGGTTTACATGAAATTGGTGGGGAGCCGAGAGACAATCTGGGCTCCCACACCCTTAGCAATAGTAAAGCTAATACGAGTAAAAATGTAAGCGACTACCCGACTGAAGATCCGAGATACCGAGAATTTTCGGATCCGCTTGAGCAAGGCAACAAAGATCCGAACTCAACTCCCCAAGTGAAGAGAAAGAGAAAGGTAGGAAACCATAACCTGCTACCGCGCACAAATCCCCATACTTAGCACACTTTCGCCGAGCAAAGATCGGCCGACAACCCGCCCGCACAAAATCCGCTAACCCGATCGAGTCAAAGGTGAAGAACTGTCAAGTCGATGCACACATCACGCCCCCGTCCCAAGAATAAAGCAATAAATCCGCAGGACGAAGAGAGCCACCATGCCCATCAACCAAACCGATATCAACCTCCTTCCCGCAGAAATACCGGATCTATAGCAGAGATGTCGAAGAGAGTGTCCCGGACAAGGTTATGCCGATGTTTAACGCCCACAAGACAAAGACAAGAAACAGCGTGGTCCCCAAAAACATCCCCAAAGAAAAAACCCGAGAGCAAGCAAGCGGGACAGGGCCTAGATACCGAGAATAACGGAACACCCGTGCGATACCCCAAAGACACTACGGTAAGTCCTCCGTTCATAGTCCGCCCCAACCCCGAGATAGGAACCGCACGTAACCAATCGAGGAGTGAGAACCCCGCCGAGACCGCCATAGAGCGATCCGGCGAGGTGTCAAAAGAAAAAAAAATCTCGAGGCAAGAGCAACCGTCGTGAAATAAATATACGCAATTTCTTCATAAGTTTGGGGCGACAACGGTCTACGAGGACAATTATTATTATTATTATTATTATTATTATTATTATTATTATTATTATTATTATTATTATAATTATAATAATAATAATAATAATAATAATAATAAAAATAATAATAATAATAATTATTATTATTATTATTATTATTTTTATCATTATTATCGTCATTATCATTGTCATTATCATTGTCAATTTGTCATTATCATTATCATTATCATTATCATTATCATTATCATTATCATTATCATTATCATTATTATTATTATTATTATTATTATTATTATTATTATTATTATTATTATTATTATTATTATTATTATTATTATTATTATTATTATTATTATTATTATTATTATTATTATTATTATTATTATTATTATTATTATTATTATTATTATTATTATTATTATTATTATTATTATTATTATTATTATTATTATTATTATTATTATTATTATTATTATTATTATTATTATTATTATTATTATTATTATTATTATTATTATTATTACTACTATTATTACTATTACTACTATTACTACTACTACTACTACTACTACTACTACTACTATTATTATTACTACTACTATTACTATTACTATTTATAATATTATTATTTTATTATTATTATTATTATTATTATTATTATTATTATTATTATTATTATTATTATTATTATTATTATTATTATTATTATTATTATTATTATTATTATTATTATTATTATTATTATTATTATTATTATTATTATTATTATTATTATTATTATTATTACTATTACTATTACATGAGTACGCGACCCAATGTACACGACCCAACATCCAATCCCGACTCATCCATTATGTTATTATTAATTATAGTCTTATTTGCAATTATTAATATAAATGCCTTTTAATTATTTATTCTAATTACATAAATGATTCTTATAAATACTTATCAAATTACGGGGTATTACAGTTTACCAACCATTTCGTGCTTAGGCCACATCAAGCCTGAGACCCTATTCCGCACCACATTACAAGTAGACCTGGCAAACAGATCGGGTCGTGTCGGGTTCGTGTTCGTGTCACATGTAAACGGGTCACAATCCCTCCAACCCAAACCCGACCCAATTAAATCTCGTGTCGTGTTCGTGTCGACCCACTTACATAAATGGGTCATAAGGCCTCAACCCTAACCCGTTAATTTCGTGTCGGGTTCGTGTCGTGTTTTCGTGTCACGTCCATATTTTGAAAGTTTAAGTATATTTATGTGATGGAGGATCAAGAAAACTTAGGATTAATTTAGTAAACAAGTCATTCGTGTCGGGTTCGTGTTTAGAGAGGTCAACCCTAACCCAACCCAATTAAATATCGTGTCGTGTTCGTGTCGACCCACTTACATAAATGGGTCATTATTTCTCAACCCAAACCCGTTAATTTCGTGGCGGGTTCGTGTCGTGTTTTCGTGTCGTGTCATTGTTTGTCACCTCTAATTACAAGTCGTAACCCATCTGCCTAAACACCACAAATACAAGCTCCAGATTTTTATCTGTCAAATAAACCTATTATTATCAGGCTTCACATTCCAAAATGCCGAAGCCGTTTTCACCTTGACCCAGATACGGAGTCTTCAAAAAACATTGGTTCTCGGAACGGGACATGCCCATTTCATTCTTAGAAGTCCAGTTTTTAGTGTGCTAACGTAACAAGAAACATTTTCACAAACTATGCTTCTTCGATTCATGATCAAGAGGGAATTCTCTTCAATCAATTTACGATTTACCAAACGGAATTTACCGTCGTGACCCTCAGCTCTAGATTTTTTCTGTCAAACAAACCTCTTACTACCAAGTTTTACATTCCAAAATGCCAAAGCCACTTCCACCATGACCAGATACGGAGTCTTCAAAACTTCGCTACCTATAACGGGAGATACCTAGTCCACCTTTAGGGTCCACTTTTTAGTGTGCTCACATGATAAGGAACATTTTCACAAACTATATCTCTTCGACTCATAATCAAGGGGAATTATCTTGAATCAATATTCAAGTCACCAAACGGCATTTACAGCCGTGACCCTCACACTTTAAGCTCCTAACAGTTAGCTTAGGCACACACACGTAGAACTACGATCTGGTTTAATTTTACACCACGTGAACACGTAGGCAGTCCTTCAAGGACGCAACCATACACCTCAAAATCAATTATCAACACACACACACGCAAGAACTACGATCTGGTTTAATTTCGCAAACACGCGAATACGTAGGCAGTCCTACTACGAGGGCACAACCCCCCGCACATTCAATTTTCACACCTTCAATTTGCAACCCATTTCACATCCAGCAAGAAATACGATCTGGTTTGATTTCGCAAACACGCGAATACGTAGGCAGTCCCCCAACAAGGACACAACCGCATACACTTTACACAACCGCACATCCGAATTGGTTCGGACGATGGTAAGATTTTGGTTCCGCTCTCCGAATCATCAACACTCGAGAAGAGATCTGATGTGACTCATATTTGAGCACATTTAGTCCCCGAATTAACCTCGTTCCTATGCTTTATAGCACATAATTGGGTCATTTACTATCTTTAGTTTCCCATTTTGCATATTCTTTGAGGTTTTATCCCCTTTGGAAGGAAAGGAGTGCTAACCTTGCATCTATGAGGCGGAATGGAGCTAAATTGATTACATCTAATGACCAATCATCAAAGAGAAGACGATACAAGAAGGCCTAAGTAGATAATAAAGTGAAAAGGGCAATGATGAAAGGATCCTTGCATCCCCGACATGATCCTTGCGGATTATTGAGGTGCAAAAAGAAGAAAAGCATACTGTCCCAGGATCCGAGCAGATTGTGCACAATCCGGGCGTCTCTGAGCAGCAAGATCCGAGCGTCTTGTGCCCAGGACGAGCGTCCCACAGCACCCTAATCCGAGCGTCTCACCAGTGATCCGAGTAGATCACAAGGCAGTACCAACCGTGCCACAGCTCAAGACGCACGAGACGAGCAGATTGACACGAGAACAACAAAAGGGATATGCTCATTTTATTCGAGAGGAGCATTTCCTCAACTTTTCTTAAGGTCTTAATAGTCATTTAAGACCTTAGTAACCCTAATATTTGTACCTAATCTTTAGTATAAATACCCCTTTGTACTACCTAGATTAGCATGATCTCTTTATGCTCTCTTAATCATCCTTTAATCAAGTAGTAATCTTGTAATCAACTCTTAATCAATTTATAATACAATTCTTAATATTAATCTTTCCTTAATTTCTCTATTGTTCTTCATTTATTTTGGGTAATTAGAAGATTATTTGGGTTTATTTGGAGGATTGACAACCTTCCATCAATCATCAAGTACTTCTATTATTCTTTGCTTTATTATTAAGAATCATCTTCATAGGTATAATTCTCTCTTAATCTTGTTTAATTATTGTTAATCACTTTCGTTTATTCATCATGTTTTGCCTTGCTAGTATGATTGACAACCAAGTTAGCATGTTGAACTTGATAATGAGTGAGTAGTTTCCTTAACTATGGTTAATGGGGAATTAGGGGAAACCAACATGGGGATTGATTCATGCTTAATCTAATATGTTTTCATAATTGATTTTCTTGTTTGTTGTGATTTCAACTTATGCACATATTATGTTTGATGAAATGCGAGCCTATGAATCCTTGCATTTTTTTACCCATCACCTATCTTTTCAATGAGACTTGTAAGCTTATACACCAACTCGAGTCTCATTAGACCATGTATATAGTTGAATAGGAAGGACTAAGTTGACTTGTAGGTGTTATACAATCTAATCGATTCAGCTCCGGGACCCAAACCTTCCTAGGGATTGTAGGCTTATACACCAACTCGATCCCATAACAACAATAAGTGCTTGCATCTAGTAGAGAACATGTTTGTATGATCAAATCCCATGAATCCCCTATGAACCCATGACACCCTAGTGCTTTTAATCAATTGTTTACATCTCCTTTTAATCACCTTGCTTGTTTTTATTACTTTACTTTTTTATTGTTGATTAGTTTAGTTGATCTCCTATCTCAACCCAAATTGTGACACCCTAAGACACAACCATTTGCAATTGAAAATCCTACATTAATACCCGTCGCTTGGGATCCGACCTTTACTTGCCTCTTTGCTAAGAGTAATTTGTAAAGTTATAAATATTATTTTGGTTGGTAGCTTTTGACGACGAGTTCTATTCCACACCAAAAAAAATGGCGCCGTTGCCGGGGACGGTGCTAACTTGATTTGATTTTCATTAATTGTTTTTAGTTGTGTCTTTCTTTGGCTTGGGGAAGTCAATCTCCTCAAGGTTGTTCTAATTGTTTTCGAGTTGTTTGATATTTTGCATGTCTAGGAGATCACAAGGTAACTTGTTACCCATTGATCTTGAAATTGAAAGAACCTTAACCAACAATAGAAGACTTGCTAGAGGTACTTTAAAAGGTGTTTGAGAAATTATGGACATTCAACCAAATAACATTGAGTTTACCAACCCTTTTGCAAGAGAAGGAGAGGACAACCCAATACAAAACCCACCACAAAATCGACCCACAATGCCTAAATTCTCATCACATTCCGTACCAACCGAGGAGAACCTACCAAATGGTACCCCTACACCACCACATTTAACCAGTAGTTTCATTGCCAAATCCATATTCATACAACTAGTTGAGAGAAGTCAATTTGGAGGGATGCCTAGTGAACACCCTCACTCACATATGGAGACTTTTTGTGACTATTGTGATGCGATTTCTCAAACCGGAGTTACTCAAGACCAAATACGATGGGTCTTATTTCCTTTTTATTTGATTGGTACCGCAAAGCAATGGTTGAAAAGTCTAGACAAGACTACTCTTGGTATTGATTCATGGAAGAAGTTGGCACTTGCTTTCTACAAGAAATTAAATTTTATCCTCCAGAGAAGACTAACATATTGAGAGCCCAAATCACCGGGTTCAAACAAAAAGGGATGAGGAATAATTGTATGAAGCATGGGAAATATTTAAGGACACTTGTCGTTCTTGTCCACACCATGGACTTAGCGAGTGGTTCCTTGTGCAACAATTTTGGATTGGTCTATATGAAGACTCCCAAAACATTCTCAATATGGGATCCAATGGTATGTTTACCGAAGTTGATGACAATCAAACATAGACCAAAATTAAAGAAATGGCGGTTCATAACTCGCAATATAGTAGGCCTCGGAAGGCTACTAGAGGAGGAAAGCATGAGGTAGTTTCCATCACTCAATTGGGTGCTCAACTAAGTGCTCATATTGACACCATCAATTTGAAGTTTGAGAAGGCCATGGCTAAGCTTGATGAAGCTTCCAAATCACCCAAACAACATGTTAATGCTATGGTGGCATTGATGCGACCATAATTGGCGCATATTTAGCCCCCGAATTACCATTGTTTCCATGCTTTTTAGTGCCTATTTGGGTCATTTCTTATCTTTAGTTCTTTGTTTTGCATATTGTTTGAGATTTTGATCCCTTGGTAGGAAAGGAGTAAGAATCTTGCATTTTCATGGCAAAACGAGGCTAAATTGATTGTATTCAATGACCAAGCATCAAGGAGAGACAAGACTAGAAGGCCTTTGTACATATTATAGTAGAAGAGCATTGTTGAGAAAAGGATCCTTGAGTCCCCAAGGAAATCCCCAAGGAATTCATGAAGAAAAGAAGAAGAAAAGCTGCTGCCAGACAATCCGAACGGATTGTACACAATCCGTCCGTCCGCCCTCGCCAATCCGAGCGTCCTTCAAAGGAATCCGCTCGGATTCCCCGTCGCCAATCCGAGCGTCTTGACCAAGAATCCGCTCGGATTCTCCAGCCCAGATCCGGCCGTCCCGACTCCCATCCGCACGGATTTCAGTACAGCACGTTTTCGTTCTTCAAGCCACGATAAGAGAAGCCCTTCTCTCGGACAATACCGGAGTCTCCTTGCTCAACTTAAAAAGTGTAATTACTAGTTTAGCCCTTAGTTAACCCTAATGCATCCTCCCTAATTTTCACTATAAATACCCCATTAGTCTAATTAGAGGAGCATGTTCTTCTTATCAATAATTAGAGTAGTTAATATCAATCAAATCTCTCTTCAATATTGTAATCAAGTATTAATCAAGTTTTAATCCAAGTTTTAGTTCTTCAATCTCTCTCTTGTTCTTCCTTTATTTTGGGTAATTAGAAGATTATTGGGTTTATTGGGAGATTGACAACCTTCCATCAATCATCAAGTTCTTCTATTATTCTTTGCATCTTTATTATTGGAATCATTAGTAGGTATAATCTCTTAATCCCTTTTTAATTATTGCTAATTACTTTCATTTATTCATCATGTTTCATTATGTTAGTATGATTGACAACCTTTCTAGCATGATCAATATGATAATGAGTGAGTAGTCTCTTAGCTAGGGTTTAATGGGTGATTAGGGGAAACCAACATGGAGAATGATTCATGCTTAAATTAATGTGCTTTCATATCTTATTTGCTTGCTTGTTTTGATCTTAATACATGCACATGTTATATTTGATGAAATGCTAAGCCTATGAATCCTTGCATTTACTATCATCTTCTATCCTTTCAACTTGACTTGTAAGACATAACCCAACTCGAGTCTTGTTAGACCATGCATGTGTTGAGTAGGAAAGATTAAGTCAACTTTTAGGTGTTGTACAATCTAATCGATTCGGCTCCGGGACCCAAACTTTCCTAGGATTGTAAGATATATCCCAACTCAATCCATCACAACAATAATTGCTTGCTTATAATTTGAGAACATGTTTGTATGATCATATCCCATGAATCCCCTATGAACCCATGACACCCTAGTGCTTTTAATCAATTGTTTACACCCCTTATTTTATTCATCTTGCTAGTTTATTTTCATTGTTATTTTAGTTTAGTAACCTTCTACATCAACCAAATTTGTGACACCCCTAGACACCACTAGTTACAATAGAATTCTCATTTCAATACCCGTCCCTTGGGATCCGACCTTTACTTGCCTCTTTACTAATTGTAGAGTTGCTCGTGGAGTATAAATTGTGTTTTGTATCGACCATTGACCAACGACCACATATGCTTAATTGTGAACACCAAATGGCTCCGATCAAAAATGGCGCCGTTGCCGGGGACGGTGTTTAATTGATTTAAGATTTCTTTTATTGTTTTTAGTTGTGTCTTTTTCACCTTGGGGAAGTAAAACTCCTCAAGGTTTGTTCTAATTGTTTTCGAGTTGTTTGATATTTTGCATGTCTAGAAGGTTACAAAGAAATTTGTTACCTTTTGACCGTGAAATCGAAAGAACCTTGACGAATAATAGGAGACTTGTTAGGAGGAATTTGGGAGGTGTTGGTGAAGTTGTTCAACCCACTAGTGAGTTTGTCAATCCTTTCGCAATAGAAGGAGAAGAGAACCCATTAAACAATACCCCACAAAATCCACCTACAATGCCTAAATTCTCGTCACACTCTATACCCACCGAGGAGGATCTACCAAATGGTACTCCTACCCCACAACATCTCACCGGAAACTTTATTGCCAAGTCCGCCTTCATCCAACTAGTTGAGAGGAGCCAATTCGGGGGAATGCCTAGTGAGGACCCTCATTCTCATATGGAAACCTTTTGCGATTATTGTGAAGCTATCTCTCAAACGGGCGTGACTCAAGACCAAATAAGATGGGTCTTATTTCCTTTTTCGTTAATCGGCCCCGCAAAGCAATGGTTGAAGGGCCTTGATAAGGCCACCCTTGGAATAGATTCTTGGAAGAAGCTAGCTCTAGCTTTCTACAAAAAATTCTACCCACCGGAAAAGACTAACATGCTAAGAGCTCAAATTACGGGTTTTAAGCAAAGGGATGAAGAATCTTTGTATGAAGCTTGGGAGCGGTTCAAAGGTATTTGTCGCTCATGTCCTCACCATGGACTTAGCGAATGGTTTTTAGTGCAACAATTTTGGAATGGTTTATATGAAGATTCAAGGAACATTCTCAATATGGGATCAAATGGAATGTTCACCGAAGTTGATGACAATCAAACATGGAACAAGATTGAGGAAATGGCGGTCCATAATTCACAATATAGTAGGCCTCGCAAGGCTACTAGAGGAGGAAAGTATGAAGTGGACACCGTGACTCAATTAGGTGCTCAACTTAGTGCTCACATTGACACAATCAACTTGAAGTTTGAACAAGCTATGGCTAGGCTTGAGGAAAAATCAAAAACATCAAAGCATCATGTCAATGCCATGACGGCATCCTCATCAATCCCAAGTGGGATATGTGAGAATTGTGGAACCTTGGGTCATGACTCAAGTGAATGTAGGGGAACAACCAAACAAGTTAATGCTTTCCAAGCTTACAAAAGTGGTACCCCTTATTCAAATTTCTACAATGAAAACACCAAGTTCCATCCAAATCTCTCATACAAAAGCCAAAATGTTCAAAACCCTCAAACAACATACACTCCACCACCCATGAGAAATCAAAATCAAAGACCCTTTTACAATCAAAACCAAGGTTACCAAAATCAAAATCCATACAATCACCAAAATGACCAAGGTTTTGATGTCCAAAAAGCGGTCCTCCAAATGCAAAAGAATCAACAAGAATTTTTCACTCAAATGCAAAAAGATAGCCAAGCAAAAGATACCACCATCAACAACATTCTAGCTCACACCAAGATGTTGGAAACACAATTGACTCAACTAGCATCTTCAAGCTCACAAAGACAAAAGGGGCAATTACCACCTCAAAGTAATCCCCCTAGACATGAAACGGTTAGTGCCATTCACTTGAGAAGTGGTACAAGATATGAAGCACCAAAGGAGCAAGTTGAGAATGAAGTTGTGAAAGCTAGTGAAAATGAAGTTGTTGTGCAAAGTCCCAAAGAAGGGGAATCATCAAAAGAAGAAAGTTCAAAGAAAAATGAAGACAAAGCCAAAGAGAAGGAGCCCATTGTGGTTAGACTTCCTTTTCCAAGTCGTCAAGCCAAGCCCAAATTTGATGATCAACTTGGAAAGTTCATGGAAATTGTGAAGAACTTAGAAGTCTCAATTCCTTTCACGGAATTAATCAATCACGTTCCGGCCTATGCAAAGTACATGAAAGATATCCTCACAAAGAAGAAGTCGATCCGGAAACTTGAGACTATCGCTTTCACTAAGGTGAGTAGTGCAATACTTCAAGGGAGTTCACCTCCAAAGTTAAAGGATCCGGGAAGCTTCTCAATACCGTGTACCATTGGCGACACAACGATCAACAAAGCCTTATGTGATCTAGGGGCTAGTGTGAGTGTCATGCCGTACTCGGTAAGTAAAAGGTTGGGAATGGGAGAGCTTAAGTGCACCAATATCACTCTTCAAATGGCCGATAGATCGACGAAGACACCATTAGGGATATGGGAAGATGTCCCCGTGCGAATTGGGAAGTTTTTCATCCCGGTAGACTTGTCATTGTTGATATGGAGGAAGATTCCAACATTCCAATCATCTTAGGAAGACCTTTCCTACACACCGCGGGTGCGGTGATTGATGTGAAACATGGAGAGCTCACTCTAGAAGTGGGAGATGAAAGCATAACTTTTAATCTTGACAAGACCATGAGAGCTCCTCGTTTGCATGAGCCATGTTTCATGATTGATCATTATAGCCGGAAAGATGAAAGGAAGAAATCGGAACTCCAATGGAGGAAGAAAATTGAAGATGCTCCATTCAAAGAGCAAGTGAATTGTGACAAGGAGAGCTTGCAAAGCTCATCAAAATCAACCAAGGAAGAAGATGATGGCCTCATTGGCCAAGAGAAGAAATTGGGAGAGTTGTCTCCATCTAAGCAAGAGATTTTCAATGATCAACTCAATGAAGTTTGTGGTCTTTGGGACGACGAATTTGAAGGGATCTTTAATCTCTACATTGGGCATGCCATCGATCATGATCAACAACAAGAGCCACGGTCTATTGAGGACCTCTACCACAACAATGAACAAGCTTTTGATTACTTCTTCAAGGTGTTGAGCAACATCAACAACACCTTGAACATGCCCCCTTGACATCTCATCAAGAATGAGAGTTTGGTGGAGTCCTCCCTAAACCACCACTTGTAAATATTTCTAACTCCCTAACTTACTTTTCAATTTTTGTATTGCATTTTTGTCATTTTTGGATTTTATTTACTTTGATCAAAATAATTGTCATGAAAAGAGAGAAGTGAGGGAGGGATTAAAAATTTTAATTGATGTGTAGTGCTTTACCTTAGTGTGGGGATGGCAATTGCCTAGGCTATTCATGTCTTAGTAGTGCCCCCACAATGAAGAACACAAGATCTGAAAGAAAGAATGATAAGGGAATGCGTTTGTGCACGGATGGAACTGAATCGGTGTACACAAGGACCAATCCGAGCGGATTCCTGAGAATCCGCCCGTCTGAAGAAGATCCGAGCGTCCTGCTGAGAAGACGCCCGTCTTGGGCTGAGCTGAAATTGCAAATTTCTTGACTGTTGAAGAATCCGGCGGATTTTCGGAAAGACGCCCGTCTCACGAGTAATCCGTCCGTCTTGTGAACAAGACGCCCGAGTCTTCTTGCAGTTGGGAAAAACAAAGAAAAATCTCGGATAGAAATCCGTCCGTCCCGCACAAAATCCGCCCGTCTCACAAAAAGAATCCGAGCGGATTCCCGTAATCCGCCCGTCTCTAGGCGGGATTTTGAAATTTTTGAAGCTGAAGAATCCGCACGGATTGCGCCCAATCCGCACGGATTGTCCCTGCGTTTTGAAAATGTCGAGCTCTTTAAATACCCATCCCACCTTCATTCATTCATTCATTCATTCATAAACACTACCCATAACAACAAAACCCTCATCCTCTCCATCTCAAAAACAAAAACCCTCAACAAAACTCACCAAAATGAAATCAAACCATCCTTCAAACAACAAATCAATCACTCCATCTTCAATAACAATCAAAACCAAGCACAAAATCTTCACCTTTGAGTCGATTTTTGATTTCATAAAGGCAAGGCCTTTCACCTTCAAATCGATTTGGGCATTCTACAAATTGAAGATTTTTGACTCTTTACTTGGTTAGTTCATCAAATGGCAAGAACAAAGGGAGCAACAAAGGCACCAAAAGCAAAGGCTCTCTCTCAAAGGCAAAAAGCTCTACAAACAAAGAAAGCTTTGACAATGGTGGTAGCAACACCAAGCTTGGAAGTGCAACAACAACAAATTTCTATGGGAGCATCACCTTCTACTCCGGTAATCGATCAACTCTTACATTATCCGGAGGTAACTTTCATCTCCGATACCCATAGAAATACATTTGTCAAGTTTGCTATGAAACAAATCCAATCCACCAAATTCATATGTCAAGATGCTTTAGAGAAGTTAGGTGTTCTTGAACAAACAAGAGTCTTTTTCAATGCCATGGGTTTGAAGAAATTGTTTGAAATGAAGGAAGTAACATACCCCTCCCTTGTCTTGGAATTCTTAAGTTCTTTAAAAGTGACAAAAGTTGAGAATAGGGAAAATATTGAGTTTCGTCTAGCTAACACTAGTAGACGCATTACCTTTCCGGAATTGGGTGGAATTTTGGGTCTTAGCGATGAACATAAATATTATAAGCAAATATGGTAAGTATGACCCCGAGCCTCTTTGGGAGGCAATCTCCGGGAAGAAATTTGAAGATTTTCATGCTTGTCGTTCTCTTTTGGTCCATCATCCGGGCATAAGAGTATGGCACAAAGTTGTGGGAAATACCATAATTGCTAGGAAAGACACCAATCATTTCACGGGACTCGATTTTATTCTCCTTGAATCAACTTTGAATATTGGAAGAATTCACACCAAGCCTTACAATTCTTTGAGGCTATTGGTTGATAGATGGCTCCATGTAGATAGTGGGAAGAAGGGTCAAACCGTTATTGTTAATGGCGGCCTTGTCACGGTCCTAGCCAAGCACTTTGATCCTAATTTCAATAAGGATAGCAAGTACAAGGCAAAGGAAGGTGGCCATCTTATTGATATGTCCATCATGATTAACAAGTTTAAGTGGGTTGCTCACAATCCCCTTGACAACAAGTATGGGTGGCTTACTAGTGAGGCTCGATCATTCACTTTACCCGCCAAGATTTGCCGTCTTAGTGTCCACCGGGCCAACTATTTACTTCCCCTATCCAAGGAAGCCGAGTACATCATTCAACAACAAAAGGGTGATCATGAAACTCCCTCCTCTTCCATTGTCATACCACCTTACCCCTATGAATATGAAGAGTTCAAACCGCAAGGAGTTGAAATTGGAAAAGACTATGTCACTCTTCTTATGCAAGCCATGCACAAGCAAGCTTATGAAGATCGGAAGAATGCTTATTTGGCTCAATATCCTCCCCTCTTACATCTAGCTAGGCAAGGACTCCTTGATCCATCTTGTCCTTTGCCTAGTTGGGCGGATAGAGAAGCCTTATTTCCGGGTGCATCTAGGGACGTGGTGGAAGACAATGAGGTTGTTGGAAATGGTGAAGAATTTGATGATAACATTGAGGAAGAAGCAAGTGGAGATGATGAAGGAGATGGTGAAGATGATGATGAGGAAAGTGATGAAGAAAGTGCCAAGGAAAGTGGCAATGTGACCACTTCTCATGAGGGAAGTGGTGATGATGATAGCATGATGGAAGACTAGCCTTGGAGACTCCTACACTCCCATGGTATGTCTATATCTCTTTGTATTTTATTTCATTTTGATCATTGTTGGAGGAATCCTAGCAACATCAAAGGACTCACACCTCGGTACCATTGAGGTGTTCTTTATTGTTCCCATTTTTTGAAAATCCAAAATGACAATCTAATTTCATGCATAGCATAGTGTGTGCATGAACTATACCCATGCTTTGACATTAGCAATAGTGTCTTATTTGGTTTGGGGAAGTTAATGCATACACAACGGGAGGTAATCTAAATTATCCTCTCCGTCATAACAAAAACCATGCATCATGTAGTATAGCTTAGTGTAGAATTGCATTTAGTATAGAAATCATGCATCATTTTGCATAATTTCCATCATTTTGGCCATTGAGGACAATGCCCATATTAGTGTGGGGATGGGAATTCTAACACTTAACTTTTATTCAAAACCCATAAAAATTGAAAATTTTCAAAAAAATCAAAAAAAATTGAAAAAAATTGAAAAACCAAAAACAAGTTCATTTCCTTTGTATATATTGTCTTGTATATATTGTGTTTGTTTATCCTTGTTCACTTTGATCGACTACGCCACATCCGAGACATGAGGATATTGAAGACCGCATGGTATGATCTTTCCAATCTCCTTTTTCCTCTCTATGTTAATGACTATGTGGCTTTATTTTGATTGATGCGGTAAAAACAATGTGAACTTAGGACTTGCATTTAGTTTATATGGCATGTTAGTTGGTAGAATCATTTGCATTAGGATGTATAAATGTTAGTTGCATCATGGCATGTAGTTTGCATGTTAGAAAAATTTTGCGAAACCGTCTATTTGGGAAGCTTGACAAGTGTATATATGCCCTAGTAGATGCTTTTTATTCTTAAGACTTTGCTTGTTAGAATGCTTGTAAAACACCCTAGGATGTGTCATCCTAGTATCCTTTGACCCATGGTTTAAGGCCTAGTCAAGAGTACCTTGTGGTGTGATAACTCCTTGGCTACCGTTTATTCCAAGGTGACCCTTGAAACCATGCATACTTCTATCATTCATCCATGTTCTACCACATTTTTGTCATCAAAGGGAATGGGCACAAAAAGAAATCAATTTGAGTTCAATGAAATGAAAAGTGAAACAAAGTTTGCAAAAATGCATCAAATGAAAAGAGGAGCAAAAATAGAACTCCTATGCTTCAAATACAAGGCACCCTCGTTACTAATTGGGGTGACTTTGAAAATGTTCAAAAAGAAATGCAAAAAAGTTGTCAAGTATTGAAATGCCAAAAATCAAAAGAAATGGCAAAGAAAGTGTTCTCAAAATGTTATATGCCACAAGAAATTGGGGGGAAAAACAAAAATAAAAGCAAACTCCCAAAATGAAACTCAATTACTATCGATCCCTTTATCCATCATATCCATTTTTGTGCATGGTAGAGAGGGGACGACCCTTCTTCTTGTCTAGGCAAGAGGGGGAATTCCGCGATCCTCCAGTGTTTCTAACACCATAGGGAGTCTACTCTTGACAAAAGCATTTAACGATTGAGGACAAAGGTACCCTAGCTTGACACCTTTTGGAGGTGATTTATTGGTATCCTTCTAGGCTTAGTAGTTTGAACAAATTGCATCTATGAAGGATTGTGTACCCTTGAATTGCTTCCCTTGTAGATAATTTCCGCCACTTAGATGAAGAAAGTGGCTATTCTTTTTGTAGATGCATCCATTATGTGTTTTTGTGTGCTTAATGTTTGGATGTGTCGCCATTTTGGCAAGACCCACCTTGCCTTGCAAGAAGGCATCCTACCTCATGGTTGTCTTGTTGTGAGTTGAAGGGGCGGAGTGAGACCCGCTAATTGTCTCATATCGGCTATTATTATTAGGTTAGGTTAGTATTGGTCCTAGTCTTTGTCACCTCTTTACTCGGGACGAGCAAAGGTTCGGTTTGGGGATATTTGATGCGACCATAATTGGCGCATATTTAGCCCCGAATTACCATTGTTTCCATGCTTTTTAGTGCCTATTTGGGTCATTTCTTATCTTTAGTTCTTTGTTTTGCATATTCTTTGAGATTTTGATCCCTTGGTAGGAAAGGAGTAAGAATCTTGCATTTTCATGGCAAAACGAGGCTAAATTGATTGTATTCAATGACCAAGCATCAAGGAGAGACAAGACTAGAAGGCCTTTGTACATATTATAGTAGAAGAGCATTGTTGAGAAAAGGATCCTTGAGTCCCCAAGGAAATCCCCAAGGAATTCATGAAGAAAAGAAGAAGAAAAGTCTGCTGCGGACAATCCGAACGGATTGTACACAATCTGTCCGTCCGCCCTCGCCAATCCGAGCGTCCTTCAAAGGAATCCGCTCGGATTCCCCGTCGCCAATCCGAGCGTCTTGACCAAGAATCCGCTCGGATTCTCCAGCCCAGATCCGGCCGTCCCGACTCCCATCCGCACGGATTTCAAAAGACAAAGACGTTTTTCGTTCTTCAAGCCACGATAAGAGAAGCCCTTCTCTCGGACAATACCGGAGTCTCCTTGCTCAACTTAAAAAGTGTAATTACTAGTTTAGCCCTTAGTTAACCCTAATGCATCCTCCCTAATTTTCACTATAAATACCCCATTAGTCTAATTAGAGGAGCATGTTCTTCTTATCAATAATTAGAGTAGTTAATATCAATCAAATCTCTCTTCAATATTGTAATCAAGTATTAATCAAGTTTTAATCCAAGTTTTAGTTCTTCAATCTCTCTCTTGTTCTTCCTTTATTTTGGGTAATTAGAAGATTATTGGGTTTATTGGGAGATTGACAACCTTCCATCAATCATCAAGTTCTTCTATTATTCTTTGCATCTTTATTATTGGAATCATTAGTAGGTATAATCTCTTAATCCCTTTTTAATTATTGCTAATTACTTTCATTTATTCATCATGTTTCATTATGTTAGTATGATTGACAACCTTTCTAGCATGATCAATATGATAATGAGTGAGTAGTCTCTTAGCTAGGGTTTAATGGGTGATTAGGGGAAACCAACATGGAGAATGATTCATGCTTAAATTAATGTGCTTTCATATCTTATTTGCTTGCTTGTTTTGATCTTAATACATGCACATGTTATATTTGATGAAATGCTAAGCCTATGAATCCTTGCATTTACTATCATCTTCTATCCTTTCAACTTGACTTGTAAGACATAACCCAACTCGAGTCTTGTTAGACCATGCATGTGTTGAGTAGGAAATATTAAGTCGACTTGTAGGTGTTGTACAATCTAATCGATTCGGCTCCGGGACCCAAACTTTCCTAGGATTGTAAGATATAACCCAACTCAATCCATCACAACAATAATTGCTTGCTTATAATTTGAGAACATGTTTGTATGATCATATCCCATGAATCCCCTATGAACCCATGACACCCTAGTGCTTTTAATCAATTGTTTACACCCCTTATTTTATTCATCTTGCTAGTTTATTTTCATTGTTATTTTTAGTTTAGTAACCTTCTACATCAACCAAATTTGTGACACCCCTAGACACCACTAGTTACAATAGAATTCTCATTTCAATACCCGTCCCTTGGGATCCGACCTTTACTTGCCTCTTTACTAATTGTAGAGTTGCTCGTGGAGTATAAATTGTGTTTTGTATCGACCATTGACCAACGACCACATATGCTTAATTGTGAACACCAAATGGCTCCGATCAGGCATCATCCTTAATTCCAAGTGGAGTATGTTAGAGTTGTGGAACTTTGGGACATGACCAAAGTGAATGTAGGGGAACAAGTGAACAAGTAAATGCTTTCCAAGCATACAAGAGTGGCACCCCTTATTCCAACTATTACAATAAGAATACCAAATTCCATCCCAACCTTTCATACAAAAGCCAAAATGTTCAAAACCCTCAACCAACATACACCCCACCTCCAATGAGAAATCAAGCTCAAAGACCCTTTTACAACCAAAGCCAAGGTTATCAAAATCAACCTTCATACAATCAATCCAATGACCAAAGCTTTGATGTTCAAAAAGCAGTCCTCCAAATGCAAAAGAACCAACAAGAATTTTTCACCCAAATGCAAAAAGATAGCCAAGCCAAAGGCATCACCATCAACAACATACTAGCCCACACCAAAATGTTGGAAACCCAAATGTCTCAATTAGCATCTTCTAGCTCTCAAAGACAAAATGGGCAATTACCACCTCAAAGTAATCCCCCAAGACATGAATCGGTGAGTGCCATCCATTTGAGGAGTGGTACAAGATATGAAGGGCCGAAGAAGCCAATTGAGGAAGACATTGTGGATGCTAGTGACAAGCAAAGAGTTGAGAACTCTAAGGAAGAAGAACCCACCACCAATGAAGTTTTAAAGAAGAAGAATGAAGAGAAGTCTAAAGAAAAAGAGCCTATTGTGATTAGACTTTTATTCCCAAGTCGTCAAGCTAAGCCTAAGTTTGATGAACAACTTGGAAAGTTCATGGAAATTGTGAAGAACTTAGAGGAATGGAATCAATCATGTTCCGGCCTATGCAAAGTACATGAAAGATATTCTTACCAAGAAGAAATCCATCCGGAAATTAGAGACTATTGCATTCACTAAAGTGAGTAGTGCTATTCTTCAAGGAAGTTCACCTCCAAAATTCAAAGATCCGGGAAGCTTCTCTATTCCTTGCACCATTGGCGACACTACAATCAACAAAGCTTTATGTGACCTTGGAGCAAGTGTAAGTGTCATGTCATACTCAGTATGCAAGAGGCTAGGAATGGGAGAGCTCAAATGCACTAACATTACTCTTCAAATGGCGGATCGATCAACAAAGATACCTTTAGGGGTATGGGAGGATGTGCTTCTTTATCCCGGTAGACTTTGTCATTGTAGACATGGAGGAGGATTCCAACATTCCTATCATCTTAGGAAGACCTTTCTTGCACACCGCGGGAGCGGTAATTGATGTGAAACATGGAGAGCTCACACTTGAAGTGGGGGATGAGACAATCACTTTTAATCTTGACAAAACAATGAGAGCTCCCCGACTATATGAGCCATGTTTCAAGATTGATCATTATAGCCGAGAAAGTGATAGGAAGAAGTTGGCATCTCAATGCGAAGATCAAGCTATGGGTAAAGAATCACCACCCATATGGAAGAAGAAAGTGGATAATCCTCAAGATGCTCTATCCGAAGAGCAAGGAAATTTTAAAAATGACGAGGGCTTGAATAGCTCACCACCAATCATGATAAGTTAGGAAGAAGGCCTCATTGGTCATGACAACAAGAAAGAGGAGTTGCTCTTTTCAACTCATGACATAATGGGGAAGCAAGCTAGTGAAGTTTGTGGTCTATGGGATGATGAATTGAAGGATTAGTCAATCCTTATATTGGTAATGCTATGACCTTAGACCAAGGCTTTGGTGACCATCTTGACTCAATTCACCACCATGAAGAACACAATGTGCAAAGCTCTATTGAAGACCATTATAACGAAAATGAACAAGCCTTCGACTACTTTTATAAGGTATTGAGCAACATCAACAACACCTTGGCTATGCCCCCTTGACATCTCATACAACAATGAGAGTTTGGTGGAGTCCTCCCTAAACCACCATTTGTAAATATTCTAACCCCTTAATCTGCATTTTATTTCTTGTATTGAATTTTTGTCAATTTTGGATTTACATTTTTATGTTTTGATCAAGATTATCATTATGAGAGAAAGTGAGGGAGGTATTTTAATGTTTCTTGATGTGTAGTGTTTGGACTAGTGTGGGGATAGCAAATGCCTAGGCTATCCGAGCCTTCATAGTGCACCCGCAATGAATACCAAAGGAATGAAGAAGAAATGACATGGGAAATGAAGAAACCCCACGGGTGGAACTGAACCCGTGGGTACAGGAGAAGATCCGAGCGTCCCAGATGAAACCCGCTCGTCTTGTAAGTGATCCGAGCGTCTTGGCACCTACTCGCTCGTCTTGGAAGAGCTGGAAATTGAAGAATTCATACTGACTATGAATCGGAGCGTCGCCAGGAGAAGACGCTCGTCTCAGCCTAGAAGACGCTCGTCTCAGTGGAAATCTGCGCGTCCTAGCTGTTTCGAAATTTAAAGTTTCACACTGTCTTACCATCCGAGCGTCCCAAGGGAAAGACGCTCGTCTCCTGAAGAATCCGTGCATCTCAGCACAGGTTAGAAACTTCAAAGCTGGCTGTCTTAGAATCCGAGCATCTTCGAAGAAATCCACTCGTCTCCTGCTGCTGAATGCTATAACACGGGATTTAAAATCCCTCTTCCCCAATTCATTTCCTTCTTTGAAAACACAAACACATATTCAAAACCCTCAATCCCCTCACTAACAAAACACAATTTTCTCACCCAAATTTACCCAAATCAAACCCAAACTTCCTCAAAACACAATCAAATTACTCCTTCATCAACAAAAAGCCAACAACACACCAAAATCTTCAAAAATTGAATTGATTTTCTAGGGTTTTAAGGCAAAATTCGAAAAATCCCAAATCGATTAGGGATTCATTGAAGATTGAGGATACTAGAAGCATTCAAGCAAAACTTTGGTTTGTTGATGCATTCTTAACAAGGAGAAGCATTATGACAAGGACTAAAGGTGGAAACAAGGCACCCACAAAATCAAATCTTTCAAAGAGGCAACAAGCTCTTCAAGCCTCAAAGGCTATGGTGGTACAACAAGAAAGAGTGGAAATTCAAGAGGATCCTACTCCTATGGTGGAAGCTACTCCTATTTCGGTTATTGAGAAATAACAAGAATATTCGGAGGTAACTTTCACAATCGATTCTCATAGGGAAGTTTTTATATCTCTTCTTAAGAAAAAACTTTTGCCCACCAAGTTTATATGTCAAGATGCTTTAGCCAAATTGGGTGTTCTTGAGACGACCAAGAACTTCTTCGAGTCTATGGGGTTGCTTACACTATTTGACATGCAATAATTGACTTACCCCTCCCTTACCATGGAATTTATAAGCTCTTTGAAAATCACTAAGGTAGAGACTCGAAAGAATGTTGAATTCCGCCTAGAAAACAGTGGATGCGGGCCCACGAGGATCGCTCGGGTAGAAAAGCGAGCAAGCTTTTGTATTTGTGGAGTCGCCACCAATTTATTGTGCAAAATTGGAAACCGTTCGAATACTTCGCATCATGTCAAGACACAAAGTAGTGACATAGACACCAAGAACTCGTTACCCTTAGCATTCTATGTCTAGAATGACTCTCGTGGATGCCAATGAACACGGATGTTCACAGAGATCTGGAGTAAGGGGTGAGGGTACGTATTAGGAAGCTCTTTTGATCGAACACCTAATCCCGCCCGCCTCGATAGCGGCCTCTACTAATGATTAGGGAAAATCATCTACACTCGATATGTTGAAGGTTATATGCATGCAATGCAACATCCATTTAGATTAATCCTAGCATGTGAGAATTAACTAAGTCGGGAAACCCGTAGTTTAACATGCATTAATCTCGAGGTAGAAATTTAGGTTAATTGTATGTGAAGGCATACAAACAATACGATAAAGAAATACAATAAAGAAAATTACAATAATTACAACGGATTAATTGATTTACGTCGAAAATACACTTAAAACGGATGATTTTAGAAAAGAAAGGGAAAATAAATAAAAGAAAAGATTATTAGCGAAAATACGAGTAATAGTCGATTAATACGTAAACTAATAAACTAGGTCAAAGCAACAACGGAAGTTCAGAGGCAGAATTCAACCTGGAACAGGCGCAGCAATGCTGCGTCCTTTGGAAGAGGCGCAGCGCTTATTGCGTCTATTCCTGACCCGAATTCTGGCTGTGAAGCCGGAATTGCATATCGTTAATATTCATTGGTAATTTAAGGATCGATTAATAATATTTGACTCGGATAGAAGTGGTTTAACATATTATTTACATGCAAATTGGTCATAAAAACAATAAAAACATGAATTAGAACTAATTAGAACAAATTAATTACAAGATTAATTATGAAATTAATTTACAAATAAATGAACTAAGACAAATTAATTAGGATATTAGATTTATTAATGACGAACTAATGATGATGATAAATAACAGATGAAAATATACAAAAGATGAATTTCAGAGACTTGATATTAATGAATCGAATCTCTAAAAACACGATTTGATTTAATGACGAAAACCCGCAAATATGATTATAAGGGATTTAAGTCGGGAATTTAATGATGATAAATTATTAATGATTTACATGTTAAAATTATTCAGCTAAAATTGTCGTGTTAATGAAATAAGAACAAACATAGACGAAACAAAAGAAACAGATGAGAATAACAGAAGACGGAGGAAGAAGAAGGAAAGCAGGAACTGCGGCAGCCTCAGAAAGAGGCGCAGCAGGTGCTGTGTCCCTTCGAAGAGGCGCAGCAGTTGCTGCGTTCCTTCTCGACGTCTGTCTCCTGTTAATCCGTAAAAAGGTTTTGAATAACGGTTTTATAAATCGGTTTTGAATATATTTTCGACGTAAACCTTACAATAATAATTACAAAAAATAAAATAAAATAATAAAATACGGGATTTACACCCTCAGACTTACATGTTTGACGAGACGAGATTAACTAAGTTAACGTTTAGTGATGCTCGACTCGAATGTACGACGAAAGTGCCCTCGAAGAGGAAATTAGACAAAGTTGATTAAGTTGATTGATGTGGAGTTGGTCAAATTGGTCGGTCATGCAAAACGAGGCTGGTACTGAGAAGGATCCGAGCTTACGTGGTCGAAGTTCAAGCACGTGGGCGCCAAAAAGCAAGAGCGTGGTCTAGAATGCAAAGGGAGAAGAGATGGGCAGACACTCGCGTGAGAAATATGAGGAACGAAGGTCGCTATTTATACTAATCACGAAATTAGGGTTTAGGAAAGGAGAGAAAGATCCGGAAACAACCGACTTAGGTTAAACACGGAAACTTGGACAAAAAGAAAATCTGGAGAAAAGGCGCAGCAGGTGCTGCGTCCCTTGGAAGAGGCGCAACACTTACTGCGTCCTTTCCCCAGCGGTTTCCTGCTGCGTAAGAAAGCGCGTTTGACAGTCTGTCGTATTTTAGGCATAACTTTTTCTACAAGACTCGGAATAAGGTAACTTTAGTGGCGTTGGAAAGCTAAAAGAAAGATCTAGAACTTTCTGTGAAATAGGCCTGACACAAAAAAGTCGTTATAACCTCGTAAAATGGGCCTAAATGTCGGGTTATCATTTTAGCTAAATGAAATGCACATTTTGTAATGTAAACTTAAAGTTCAGCCCAAAGAAGTGACATGGGACTCAAAATGAGATATACACATAACATTTTATGACATCCTAACCTTAGGTAGACAAGCACATTGCTTTGACTCGGGATTTGACGGTTTTGGGAAATGAAGACGGTTTTTGACCCAGACTCCAAATGTACTCTAATTACTGCCAAAACGACCGTAATGACACCTAGATGACAACTATGAGGTAGACACAAGTGTTTGAGCTATCACTTGACGATAAACTTACGAATTGTCGTAAATCGTTACGTGTACCAAACATGCAGCCCAATCATCACCGGGTGGCTTGCGGGAGGTGCAGAAATGAGGTATCTATAGAGCCCCCACTTTGACTGAGGCTTGGACAAGGCTAAAGTCAAAGTATAGCCATCAGGTCAATCGAAGTTTACAACCTGACGACTATGGCGACGCGAGGCGGCTCAAGGAGCCTGAGCCAAGGACCTATCGTCGGGAACACTTTAGAGTCTATCGACTATCATGGAGGGTCGTTTAAAGTCCATTAGACTACGTAAGAAAGCTCGCCAGCCATAAGAAGAGACCATACCTGAGATTCCTTTCCCGATATGTTTCCGGAAGTGCATATGAGCTAAGGTTAAGCGTAGAAGCTAAGGTTAAGACCTAAAAGATATATAAGGATTGTGCTAGGGTGTGGGACCCTAAAGGAAAGCATCGACGGGAAGAAGGTCAAATATAAGTTCTACCTAAGGGATAACCAAGGTTTTGGTGTAAGAACTCTAAGAAAAGTGACCCTAAAGGATATACGATCCTAAAGGGAAAAGGTGATCCTAAAGGAATATGATCCTAAGGGTAGAAGTGTATGAACTCTATGGAGTTTGGGAACCTAAAAAGCTAGGCGTGTGAATCTAGGTGTACGAACCTAAAAGGACGGCTGGTATGGGAAATTAAAGGCTTATGAACCCAAGAGGAATTCTGATCCTAGGGTTAAGTTTAGGAACTATTGGGTTACTAATTCTTGTTTTAAACTCGTGCGTCTAAGCTTTCTGAGGTATGAGAACTCCAAAATGATTTATGGGTTTATGAACCTAAGGACGTTGGTGTGGGAGCTTAAAGGTTTATGAACCTAAAGAGGAAGCCATTTTGGGATATAATAATCTAGGGGTAAGAATCTTAACTTTGGGTTTACGAACCTAAGGAAGGAGCGCTGGTTTGGGAACTTCTGGAGAACGACACCTTTGATGAACTCCGCGAGGAAACAATGATATTGAGGGTAGCAGGACGTCGGTAGAAACTGCTGGGGAATTTGTTGGAGCTTGTGTCCTCCACAAATTAGTGTGATAACATTTATAAATCTCTTATAGGTTCACAAGGGTATACTTCGTATTTTATCAGTTGATTAACGATTACTTAATAACGGTTGGCTTGCTAGAAAGTTTGACGTTATTATCATACTGATGGCGGTAATCAACTGGTCCCTAAAAGTCACACCTAAAGGATGTGTTTGAGAGATGTGATTGTATGAAAATATAATCACATTGATGCCTGACTAAAAGGTTAGTCCAAGTATATGACTAAACAATTAGTCAACGTGTTGATGAGACGATTATTTAATTTGATGCCGATTAAATAATATTAACTGAGACGAATTAACTGTCAATTCGTAAATTGAATATAATATGTTATATTTAATTAATGTATATAATGTTAGCTTAAATGAATTAAGATATTAATTCATAATTAAATGTAATCGGTTATATTTAATTAGCAAATTATAAATATGCGATATTTGTAGTTAAAGTATATATTATACGACATTGTCACAGACCGGCATTAATAAATCGACTGCAAGCTGTTGTGTGTAGACTTATTAATACGGAATTATATAAATGACAATTTATATATATAATACATTTTATACATTTTGCATACTACCAAAATAAGAAGATTTAATCTCCTTATTTTTGGTAGGTAGATAAAACCGAAAAAGAGAGAAAATAATCTCTTATTTCGGTTAGGGTTAGCCGAAAATAGGAGAGAAAATATCTCCCCCTATTCTCACTTATTTCGGTTATAATAGTTGTGGCCTGTGAGGAGATCATTTTTCTTTACCCGAATTCTAACCTAGCCTCCTCTCATCAAAGAAAAACACAAAACCCTAAATAATTTACAGAAAATTGGGGATCGATTCTAGCAAAGAACAAAGGCATATTTCATATCATCTTGGGTGCAACTGATAGGAGAATATCATTGCGATATTGTTCATAGGCCATATTAGCTAGGACCGAAGGTTATTTCTTATTCATCTACTATTTTGTTTATGTAATTTATTTTATGACTCGAATTCATCATAATAAATTCGTTATAATCCTTCAAATTAAAGGGAAGCATACAGATAATTCTCACAAGTGGTATCAGAGACAAGGCCACGAATTGTTTTTTTGATGATTTTCATAAAATGAATTTAAACAAAAGATTGTTGAATCGAAAAAAAAAAAGAAAAAAACGGCCGAAATTTTTTTGCCGAATTGAAAATTTTTTTGCAGCCGGTTTTTTTGTTCTTGTTTTGATGTTATATTTCCATTTTGATTTTTCATATTGTTGTTTTACTCAGTTAAAATGATTATATGAAGAATTGGTAGATGTTTGATTGAATGAAGATTAAATTAAAATGTAAATGGAAATCGTCATGTTGATGATATTAAAATTCGTTTTTTGCTATATAGTTTTTGGCATATACGGTTAATCATGTTTCATTAATTCATATGCTAATCTTGTTCTAATAGCAACCATAAACAATTTTTCCATCTAATTTTTTTTTTGTTTTAGGGCATTTTTGCCGCAAGAAAAAAAAAGGAAGAACTTTTTTTAGGGTTTACCGAGCTAAAAAGAGAAAAAAAATTTCTGGATTTTTTTTTTTTCCGTTTTGCTGAAATTGCTGAAATAAAAATTTTTCTGTTTTTTTTTTTGTTGTTTTGGCTAAAACCGTTAGCAAAGAAAAAAAAAGGAAATCTATTTTTTTTGGCTAAAACCGTGAGAAAGAGAAAAAAAGGCTGTTTTTTTATTTTGCCGAGAGCCAAGAGAATTTTTTTTGTTGTTGTTTTGAAGAAATGCCGTGAGCATTTTAAGAAGTAATAAATTTTTTTGTTGTTCTTGGCCAATAATTAGAATTATACATTATTTTATAATGTATGATTAATTGTTGTGAAGAGGTTCACATATCATAGATACCTAACTATTTTAAAGCAGTTTAAAATATTGATGGATTAAATTCATAGTACAAGTTTAATATGAATTAAGATTAAATTTATAGTGAGTAATTGAGGAATTGACACTTAATTTGATCATTTAAATAGGTGGTTTGGGAAATTAATCTACATAATTAAGGAATTATGTCTTGCATGTTTAAATTTTTTAGTTGATGCTTTTCTTTTGTTGAATGAATCGTTGAATGAATTTATTTACGTATTTTTGCAATCGGTTGTAATTTGTAATACCTAGTGTGGCCTTAGTTAATTATGTTTTCGTAATGAAGGAAACATAATTTTTATGTAATTATGAGATCTCAAATCTCCTTTTATTTTCTTTAAGTATTATGGTTTTGAAATTAGAATGTAAATAGGTTTATTATGTAATTTAAATTGTAATTTTAAAGAAGACTAAAGATGGAGATTGGAGCTCACTCCCGCTACATGGACCAAGATGGAACATCAAGACAAGCTTCTCGGGTCCAAGGATGGATTCCAAAATTGTATTTAATTTTCATGTTAGTAGATAGGCCACACTAGGACTTTATTATTGTTTTTACGTTTTCGTTCCTATTGCTTTTCATTCACATGATAGTTTATTCATCATATTCCGCCTAAACCAAACCACCTACTACTAAAATGCATGAAAATTGACTCATATAGATTGTATGTTAGTTTTCATAGACATACAGATGTCACACAGTTTAAGCCATCACCTTAGTTTATTCATTCACGCATGCTAGATATTAGTTCACTTAAAATGAATTAAAATAAAGTTGATGAGATCTTCCTCTAAAACGGAAATTGAGATTAGTCTTTATAAGGGCAAACAACTATGAACCCCTTCTTCGTCGGTATGCATAATATGACCCCTTCTACGTTGGGTAAGTAGTTTGTGTTGACTTAGTTTATCTCAACATTATAGTCCGAAGAGTTTCTCGTGATTATGATGGACTAAAGATAGAATTTACAGAAATTTATCGACCAAGAATTCTAACAGTAGAATTAGCCAAAAGGTTGGTTTATCAATTTGCAGATAATTGAGTCTTGGGATCATTTATATAATTCTTGAGGGAGGTCAATTGTATAAATGCATGAGTCTTCGCTTATAACAGTTTTGCATTAAGACTCAAAATCATAACGATGCATATGCTTATTATTTTATTCTTCTTTTGCAGTGTAGAATACGTTTATTTTGATAATACTGTTATAACAAATGGCTGGAAATAACGAAATCCCAATGCCGAGTGCCACACTTGGACGCGAGTCCTGGCTTAAAATTTTTATGGACAACATGAATCAGTTCACACGACTGAAGAATGATGGGTCCAACTTTGCGGACTGGGAGGCAGCACTACGAAATGCTGCCATTGCTGACGGTAAGCTCAGGTACCTAACTGAGCCAATACCGATAAACCCAGGCCCAAATGGAAGAGCTAACGAGACAGTTGCTTATAGTGACTTCGTTATGGAAGCGGGTGCGATAAAGAACGTACTCATCTTTGCAATGGAAACCAATTTGCAGAGACGCTTCATTGTCCAAGGTGCAAACAAGATTTTCACCACGCTCACTAACGAGTTCTCAAAAGCACCGAGAATCGTTACTTATGAGCATACCTGTCGCTTCTTTGATGCGAAACTCCAAAAGGGCCAACCGGTTTGCTCACACATTCTTAACATGATTGAGAATGTCGAGAAATTGGAGGCACTTGATTGCAAAATCAGTGAGAGCATAGTCATTGACCGAATGCTTCATTCTCTTCATGATGGTTTTGCCCTTTTCAGGGCGAACTACTACATGAATGACTTAAAGAAAAGTCCTCGTGAGCTACACTCACTTCTCGTACAGACCGAGAAGGATATGAAATTGAGTGGGAGCATGAAGTAGGATGTTCTCACGATTTCCAACAAGGATAAAGGTAAGGGCAAAGCTCCAGGCGACCTAACTGTAGGTAAGCCAAAGTTTAAGAAGCCAGGAAATGGTAAGAGTGGGCCTGTTGAGACTAGTGGCTCACAGGGCAAGGCAAAGAGCAAGAGCGGTGACATTGAGTGCCACCATTGTCACAAGACTGGACATTGGAGGAGGAATTGTCCCGTGTACCGTGAGGACATAAAAGCAGGCCGTGTCGTTCCTGTTGGTATGTCATCTTATATTCATATGATTGAGATTAACCATGCAAGTTTCGGAACTTGGGTACTTGATACTGGTTGTGGTTCTCATCTGTGTAATCATTTGCAGGGCCTAAGAAACATCACACCTCTCGGAAAGGGTGATGTGGACATGCGAGTCGGGAATGGAGCTAGAGTTACTGCAGTCTCGAAGGGAACATATGTAATCCAACTCCCTAGTGGTTTTGAGTTATTTTTAAATAAATGTTACTATGTACCCAGTTTGTCTAAGAACATTATTTCAGATTCCGTACTTGATAAGGACGATTTTGCATTTTTAATAAAGGATAATAGCTGTATTTTCTCTTTCAATGAAATGATTTATGGCAAAGCAGTTTCCATGAATGGAATTTACATCTTAGATCAAACCACGGAAGTATTACACGTGAATAATAAGAAATTAAAGGTTTGTGACAAAGATCAAAACTATCTATGGCATTGTCGAATGGGACACATAAATGAAAAACAAGTGAAGAAACTCGTCGATAATGGGACTATTCCCGCATTCGATTTTTCTACATTTGGCACGTGTGAATCATGTCTTATCGGCAAAATGACTCGAATTTCCTTCAAAGGTGTTGGAATGCGCGCTAGTGACCTATTAGGACTCATACATACTGATGTTTGTAGACCTATGGCAATTACCGCTAGAGATTGCTATAGATATTTTATCACTTTCACGGACGATTTGAGTAGATACGGATATGTCTACTTAATGAAGCATAAAAGTGAGTCCTTTGAGAAATTCAAGGAATACCAGAACAAGGTTGAGAACCAACTGGGTAGAAAGGTTAAAGCACTCCGTTCAGATCGGGGTGGCGAATATCTTTCAAATGAGTTTGATCAACACCTTAAAGACTGTGGAATCATTTTACAGTTAACTCCATCTGGAACACCTCAATTAAATGGTGTGTCCGAACGGAGAAATCGAACTTTACTTGATATGGTTCGATCCATGATGAGTCACACGGTAGTACCTGATTCATTATGGGGCTTTGCTCTTTTGTCAGCTGCTCTTATACTTAACCGAAGTCCGACTAAAGCTGTCGACAAGACTCCATATGAAATGTGGAGGGGAACGGTCCCCAACTTGTCCTTTATTCGGGTTTGGGGCTGCGAGGATTATGTTAAGCGGAGACACGAGGATAAGCTCGGCTCGCGATCGGTCAAGACATAATTTATTGGTTATCCAAAAGGAATGTTTGGTCATTACTTCTATTCGCCTACCAAACATCGAGTTTTTGTTGCGGCTAGTGCGACGTTCTTAGAGAAAGAATTTCTCGAGAACAAGACAAGTAATAGAACCTTCAAGCTGTCAGAGATTCCAGAACCAACAACCGAGGAAAAGATGGAGGAAGTTGTTCCTCCAACTGATGATACGGTTAATATTCCTGAGGAACCTAGGAGGTCGGGTAGAGTCTCTAATCCTCCGGACAGATACATTGGTATGGTCGAGGAGAATGATGTTTTGCTCCTAGAGAGTAATGAACCCGCTACCTATAAAGGTGCTATGGCCTGTTCCGACTCAAAGCTATGGCTCGAAGTCATGCAATCCGAGATGGACTCCATGTATGAGAATGACGTATGGGATCTTGTTGATTTACCTAATAAGGTAAAACCTCTAAAGTGCAAATGGCTTTACAAAATAAAGCATTCTGTAGACGCGCAACCGGATACCTATAAGGCATGACTAGTGGCAAAAGGTTTCACTCAAGTGCACGGATTGCATTATGATGAGAGTTTTGCACCTGTAGTCATGCTACGTTCCATTCGGATAATCTTAGCGATTGCCGCATTTCATGACTATGAAATTTAGCAAATGGATGTGAAAGCCGCCTTCTTAAACGGTTATTTGGAGGAAGAGTTGTACATGGTGCAACCCGAAGGTTTCATAGATCCTGAACATCCTAACAAAGTATGCAAGCTTAAGCGTTCCATTTATGGACTTAAGCAAGCTTCTCGGAGTTGGAATCATCGTTTCGACCAGGTGATAAAAGAGTATGGTTTCACTCGATCGGTCGAGGAACCATGCTTATATATCAAGTCGAGTGGGAGCAAGATTGTTTTCTTGATATTGTATGTCGATGACATACTCTTGATTGGGAATGACATTCCTCTCTTATCTTCGGTTAAAGGATGGTTGAAGAACCATTTCCAGATGAAATATCTGGGTGAGGCACAACGCATATTGGGAATCCGTATCTACCGAGATAGATCACGACGGACGTTATCACTTAGTCAGGAGTCTTATTTGGATAAGATTCTTGAGAGGTTCATCATGACCAACTCCAAGAAGGGGAACCTTCCTATGACGTCTGGGATGCAGTTGAGTAAGTCTCAGTCACCCACGACGCCTGAAGGAATTGAGCGTATGAGTCGTGTTCCTTATGCATCTGCAATAGGATTAATCATGTATGCCATGATATGCATACGTCCAGACGTGGCATATGCATTGAGTATGACGAGTCGGTACCAAAAGAATCCAGGTGAAACACACTGGATAGCTGTTAAAAACATCCTCAAGTACGTACGGAGGACTAAGGATATGGTATTGACTTATGGAGGCGATACTAAGATATGCGCAATCGGTTACGCAGATGCTAGCTTCCAAACGGATCGAGAGATTCAAAATCTCAGTCCGAGTTCGTCTTCACTCTTAATGGTGCTGCGATCAGCTGGAAGAGTTCCAAACAGAGTGTTGTAGCAGATTCTACCAATGAATCCGAGTACTATGCCGCTTCGGAAGCAGCTAAGGAAGCTATATGGATGCGTCAATTCTTACAAGGACTTACGATAGTTCCTAGTTGGAATGACCCGATCACCATCTATTGTGACAATAGAGGTGCCATTTTCGAGGCTAAGGAGCCAAAGTCTAGCAACAAATCTAGACATGTACATCGGAAAGCTCACCTGATCCATGATTACGTGGAGCAAGAAGAGATAGTGATTGACAAGATAGCTTCGGATGATAACATCGCGGACCCTCTCACTCAACCGTTGAATTTTGATAAGCATGAAGGGCACGTTATTTCCATGGGAATTAAACGTGTTCCTGAGTTGTAGTAGTTGATTATGGATTTGATACATTATCTTTTTCATATACTATTTATAACTTCATCGTTTTTATAATTATTTGTTTTTCATGTGGATTGTACCGACAACTTTGAACGCCACAAAGTGAACTGAATTACATTATATTTGTTTTGGTCCGTAATCGCCTTAATGAGCTGATAACTCTGGCTATTATATTGTGCAGTCGATTGATGGTGGGTTCAACGAGCCATAAGTCAAACGATTGACTGATCGATTACAGATGCGAGATTATAACGATACCTCGTAGGACAATTTTTTTTGTGACAACGTAATGGAGTCCTAAATGTTTAACAACATTCGGTGCCAGGTCGTGGATAGGACATCCATTGTGTTCCTAGAGTCGATTCTTTTGACTATCGACTGTCTCTTGAGATTAAGGCAGTTTTTGGGTGACTTTGGTTTCTTTCTCATGGTGCCGTGAATCGGAGACTAAGTAGATTTTTTCTGGGTCATTTCATACTGTGCTTACATCTGCAGGATTCGAGTTGAAGAAAATATCCAACCCTTATCAGGTATAGTTATTTCTCAGGGCCACTCGAGGAGTTGTAAATGAAATGCATGGCCATGCTTGAATGATGATTCGTTTATCAGTTAAGTTACTCTCTAGTCGGGAAAACTACTCTTGATACAGATCACTTGTAAAATACGACCTTTGTGAATACAGATTTTGCAAATTGTTTTACATTGAGTGGGAGAAATTTTAGGATATGAGAATCGGTTATCGCACATACACTTGTGAGGACAAGTGGGAGTTTGTTGGAGCTTGTGTCCTCCACAAATTAGTGTGATAACATTTATAAATCTCTTATAGGTTCACAAGGGTATACTTCGTATTTTATCAGTTGATTAACGATTACTTAATAACGGTTGGCTTGCTAGAAAGTTTGATGTTATTATCATACTGATGGCGGTAATCAATTGGTCCCTAAAAGTCACACCTAAAGGATGTGTTTGAGAGATGTGATTGTATGAAAATATAATCACATTGATGCCTGACTAAAAGGTTAGTCCAAGTATATGACTAAACAGTTAGTCAACGTGTTGATGAGACGATTATTTGATGCCGATTAAATAATATTAGCTGAGACGAATTAACTGTCAATTCGTAAATTGAATATAATATATTATATTTAATTAATGTATATAATGTTAGCTTAAATGAATTAAGATGTTAATTCGTAATTAAATGTAATCGTTTATATTTAATTAGGAAATTATAAATATATGATATTTTTAGTTAAAATATATATTATACGACATTGTCACAGACCGGCATTAATAAATCGACTGCAAGCTGTTGTGTGTAGACTTATTAATACGGAATTATATAAATGACAATTTATATATATAATACATTTTATACATTTTGCATACTACCAAAATAAGAAGATTTAATCTCCTTATTTTTGGTAGGTAGATAAAACCGAAAAAGAGAGAAAATAATCTCTTATTTCGGTTAGGGTTAGCCGAAAATAGGAGAGAAAATATCTCCCCCTATTCTCACTTATTTCGGTTATAATAAGTGTGAAGAGATCATTTTTATTTACCCGAATTCTAACCTAGACTCCTCTCATCAAAGAAAAACACAAAACCCTAAATAATTTACAGAAAATTGGGGATCGATTCTAGCAAAGAACAAAGGCATATCTCATATCATCTTGGGTGCAACTGATAGGAGAATATCATTGCGATATTGTTCATAGGCCATATTAGCTAGGACCGAAGGTTATTTCTTATTCTTCTACAATTTTGTTTATGCAATTTATTTTATGACTCGAATTCATAATAATAAATTCGTTATAATCCTTAAAATCAAAGGGAAGCATACAGATAATTCCCACAGAATCTGCTTGGGTTGGTCTTCAAACAAACTTCGGTAAAACTTGAGATTGATGTTGAACTCCACGTGTTGAGAAGGACAATTGGCTGTCTTGAACTCTCGCTGGGAAAAAAAATCTGCTTGGGTCGGTCTTCAAACAAACTTCGGTAAAACTTGAGATTGAACTCCACATCTTAAGAGGGACAATTGGTTGTCTTGAACTCTCGCTGGGAGAACATAATTGAGGTGTGTCAAAACACCTGTTAGAGGATATTCGCTCGTTGTTGCAAGCAAAGTCTTGATAAAGTACTGCGACAGTTCACAGTTTACTCGGACTTGAGCGAAGCCCCCAGTTGGAGCGAGCACTGCTTGTGATACTTACCTGCATGGTTAGTGGCCACACAAGAACACAATCTAATAGAAAAAATAGCACATAAACATGAGAAAACACATAGGTTTTGCAAAATTTGTTTCTTTATAAAAGTTATTTAAAACTTGCTCAAAGAATTTTGTCGTTTGTAATGCGTTATGCATAATAGGCTTTAGACATAGGACTTGACACGACATCGACTCACTAGGATGCAAGACAATGGACTGGCGCAACACTGACTTAGATTTGATGCGACACAGGGGATTACCTTGACAGACTTTGCCTACGTATGCGCAACCCCTAGCCAAGTCTGGGTGACAACGCGTATCAGTTCCAAAGGTAGAATAATTGAGAGAATGATGAAGGCATATAAAGGCAAGGCATGAGCCATGGATCAGCTGTCTACTTGGACATCTTTTGACATCGTTTGCTATAAAAGAGACTCCTCTTAAGGCACAATAACTTCGAGAATCGATCTAAGACCTCATCATCGCCTGGACCGAGCACTAGCTAGACTCAAATTAGAGAGGAGAATAAAAGAAGGGTGGCATCTCGGAAAAGAAGCCCCTAGGATGAGAAGATGACTCTGGAATTTGGTGAAAAAGGAGACTGGGCGACAAAAAGGAGCCCCCAGTAAAGAGGTGTTGGTTGTGGAAGGGGTGTTAGTTATGGTTAGAAGGTTGAAAATTGGGATGGTTGATAACTGAGGTTGAAAGTTGGGATGGTTGTGTCCATGAGGACTGCCTACGTATCCACGTGAAGTGAAATCAAACCAGATCGTAGTTCTGAGGTTTGGTTAATTTTATTTGGGTGTTGTGGTTGTATCTTTCTTGTGTAAGAAAGGACTGCCTACGTATCCACCTGAATAGGTGAAATTAAACCATGCTTGTAGTTCAAGTGCATGCCTGAACTTATGTTGTCAGGGCCTTAAAGTGCATGGGTCAGGAGAGTATTTTCCTTTGGTGACTCAAAGAATCGATTTGAGATAATTCCTTTTGATCATAGACCAAAGAGCTATAACTAATTTTTTAAAAATTTCCTTGTCATGTGAGCACACTTAGTGGACCTTAAGGATGATATGGGTTTGTCCCGTTCTAGGTAGCAAAGTATTTGAGGAATCCTTGTCTGGGTCAAGGTGAAACTGGATTGGATATTTGGAATGTGAAGCTCGGAAATAAGAGGCTTTGATGAACAAATCTCCGGAGCTTTGATTTTGTGGAGTTAAGGCTTGATGGGATTATGGCTTGTAATGTGGCTTGAAAATGGAGTCTCTTGGCTTGATGTAGCCTGAGCATATAAAGGTAGGTTAAAATGACATGGGTTCAAGTTTCCATATCTTGGCCCTAAAGGATGGGTATACTTGACGAGCTTGAGAGGATTCTCAAAATTCCTAACTATCTCCCTGTAGCGGTCTCGAGAAGGACTTATGGTGTGTGATGTGTGAAAGGCTAAACGTGGGTGCTAGCTGACCATCTTCATTGATGTTTTGATTCTATATAGACTTCAGCAGTATTCCGTATAGCATTTGATTTTAGGCTTGTTCTTGATTCAGACTCGGATTCTCGGTCTAGAATATATTTCGGCTTTTTGCTCAGATTTTTGATCAGGTTTTTGAAGATAACGTTGACTTTGCACATTGTCATTGACTTGCTTGATTGAGCCTTGTTCTTTTGACTCTTTTGTGTTGGATATTGATCTTGGTCATTTCTCTTGATTGAGCCTTTGGCTTTGATCATGGCTCGTATTGTTTTGGATTTGCTTGTTACCATGGATTTGGGTCAGACTAGCACCTTTGGGTGTGAAACGGGTTGGTCTTTATGTGGGTAAATATCCGTATAATACCCTTTAAATTTAGGACTATAACGTAAATTTAACATGCGAATATCGTCATAAAACATAAATACAAAAGAGAAACGATAAGGAGTAAGAATCAACCTCGGGTCCTTTGATGCACGGCGTAAAGAACAGAAATCAACAGAGATTCCCTCCTAATTGTTGCACCCAAGACCGTCCGAGATATGCCCTTGTGCTAGAACGTGTTCTCCGATTGCCTTGCAACATTGGGAGAACTTGATGTGAGTTTTTCTCGAGATGTGAGATCTCGGTTTCAGAGAAAACTTAATCTCCAAAACCCTAATTTCTGTGTAAATGAAATTGTCTAGATCACAAAAGGAGAGGAGCTCTCCTTTTGTGTGTTTCGGCCAAAACCGAGAGCCCTCATGGGGAAGTGGGCTTCCACTTCCTCTGACTTTTAGCTCGAGGTCCAGTTCGCCAAAATGCTAAAATGTATATGACGGGTTTGTATTATAAACTGTCATCGGTTATCGGTTATCAATACATCGACTAATAACACGGATTAGTTGAAGTATTAATACATGTCCGACAAAGACAATATTGTATAATTAATATTCAATATACATTTAATTAAATATAAAACGCTTATATTTAATTTTACGAATTAACTGGTTAATTCGCCTTAGCTCATAATATTTAATCCGTATTAAATATAATATCTCAACATCACATTTTTGACTAATTACTAGTCAAATAACTCGGACTAACTGGTTAGTCAAATTGGCATCTACATGATTTGTATTTTCATACCGTCACATTTCTCAAACGTATCCTATAGGTGTGACTTTTAGGGACCAGTTGATCACCGCCATCTGTATGACAATAACGTCAAACTTATCTAGCAAGCCAACCGTTATTGATAAACGTGGATCAACTGATAATAATACCAAAAGTATGCCCTTTGATCCTTTTAGAGGTTTATAAGTCCTTGCACTAACTGTTAAGGACACCAACCCCAACAAGCTCCCACTTGTCCGTACAAGTGTATGTGCAATGACGTTATCCGCACTAACTGGAGGACACAAGCTCCAACAAACTCCTACTTGTCCGTACAAGTGTATGTGCGATAACCGATTCTCATATTCATTTAAAATTTCTCCCACTCAATGTAAAACAATTTGTAGATCCGGATCCACAAAGGTCGTATTTTACAATCGATCTGTATCTAGAGTGGTTTCCCCGACTAGAGAGTAACTTAACTGATAAAACGAATCCGTATCCGAGCATGGCCATGTATTTCGATTCTGACTCCTCGAGTGGCCCCGAGAAATATCGAGTACACGATAAAGGCTGAATATTTCCTTCAACTCGACTCCTTCCGATCTAAGCACAGCATGAAATGACCCAGAAAAAATCTACTTGGCCCCCTGTTACGGATGACCGTGAGAAAGAAACCAAAGTCACCCAAAATCTGCCGTAGTCTCAAGAGACAGTCGATAGTCAAAAGAATCGACTCTTAGGATCACCATGGAGGTCCTATCCACGACCGGGCACGGAATGTTATAGAACATTTAGGACTCCACGTCGATGTCACAATGGTGTCCTACGAAATATCCGTATAAATCGCCTCTGTGATTGGTCAGTCAACCGGTTGACTTATGGCTCGTTGAACCCACCATCAACCAACGTCACAAAATAATTGCCAGAGTTATCAGCTCATGTGGGCAATCAAGGACTGAAAAGATATGATGTTTGTTCAGTTCACTTTGTGGTGTTCAAAATTGTCGTACAATTCCACATGAAAAACAAAATATATATATATAAAATATCAAAACGATGATGTCGTATAGAGTACAAAGGAGAATGAATCTAATCCATAAAAGAGTACTACAACTCAGGAACACGTTTGATTCCCATGGAATTAACATGCCCTTCATGCTTATCTTGTCGTAATGCTTTAGTGAGAGGATCTGCTATGTTATTATCTGTAGCAATCTTTTCTATCACTACTTCCTTTTGCTCCACGTAATCTCGGATTAGATGAGCTTTCCGTTGTACATGTCTAGACTTGTTGCTAGACTTTGGCTCCTTAGCTTGGAAGATGGCACCACTATTGTCGCAATAGATGGTGATCGGTTCATTCGAACTAGGCACTACAGAGAGCTCATGTAAGAATTGACGCATCCATATCGCTTCCTTTGTAGCTTCAGACGCGGCATAGTACTCGGACTCGGTCGTAGAATCTGCTTTGTAACAGATTTGTTTCGAACTCTTCCGGTGATCTGCAGCGCCATTAAGAGTAAAAGCGAATCCAGACCGAGATTTCGAGTCATCTCGATCCGTTTGGAAGCTAGCATCTCACAGAAGGTTGCGCATAGCTTTTGAGAGCCTCCATAAGTCAATGCCCAATCTTTAGTCCTCCGGAGGTACTTAAGAATGTTCTTGACAGCCAGCCAATGTGATTCACCTGGATCTTTGTTGGAATCGACTTGTCATACTCAATGCATATGCCACGTCCGGACGTGTGCATATCATGGCATACATGATTGATCCTATAGCCGAAGCATAAGGAATCCGTGTCATGCGCTCTTTCTCTTCCGGTGTCTCTCGGTGACCGAGACTTGCTCAAATGCACCCCTGGAGCCATAGGAAGAAACCCCTTCTTGGAGTTAGTCATCTTTGAATCTCTCTAGGACTTTGTCTATGTAAGACTCTGATCGAGAGATAACATCCGTCGTGATCTATCTCGATAGATACGGATGCCTAGAATTCTTTGTGCCTCTCCCGGATCTTTCATCTGGAAATGGTTTTTCAACCATACTTTCACCGAAGATAAGAGAGGTATGTCATTCCCAATCAGGAGTATGTCGTCAACATACAATATTAGGAAGACAATCTTGCTCCCACTCGACTTGATATATAGACATGGTTCCTCGACCGATCGAGTAAATCCATTGTCTTTTATCACTTGGTCGAAGCGATGATTCCAACTCCTTGATGCTTGCTTAAGTCCATAAATGGAACGCTTAAGCTTGCACACTTTCTTAGGATGTTCGGATCAATAAAACCTTCGGGTTGTACCATGTACAACTCTTCCTCCAAAAAGCCGTTTAAGAAGGCGGTTTTCACGTCCATTTGCCAAATTTCATAGTCATGAAAGGCGGCAATCGCTAAGATAATCCGAATGGAACGCATCATGACTACGGGTGCAAAAATCTCATCGTAGTGCAAACCTGGCACTTGGGTGAAACCTTTAGCAACTAGTCGTGCTTTGTAGATATCTTGTTGACCTTCCACAGAATGCTTTATCTTGTAAAGCCATTTGCATTGAAGGGGACGAACCTTAGCAGGTAAGTCAACAAGATCCCATACATTGTTCTCATACATGGAGTCCATCTCGGATTGCATGGCCTCAAGCCATAGCTTTGAGTCAGAACTTGTCATGGCACCTTTATAGGTTGCGGGTTCACTACTCGTTAAGAGTAGAACGTCATCTATGTCATGTTCCTCGACCATACCGATGTATCTGTCCGGAGGAATAGAGACTCTTCCCGACTTCCTAGGTTCCTCAGGAATGTTAACCGCAGCCGGGATTGAAGGAATAGATTCCTCCAATGATTGCTCGGTACTTGGTTCTGGAATCTCCGACAGGTCGAAGGTTCTATCACTCTTTGCATTCTCGAGAAATTCCTTCTCTAAGAATGTCGCACTAGCCGCAACAAAAACACGTTGTTCGGTTGGCGAATAAAAGTAATGACCAAGCGTTCCTTTAGGATAACCTATAAAGTATGTCTTGACCGATCGCGGGCCGAGCTTATCCTCGTGTCTCCACTTGACATAAGCCTCGCAGCCCCAAACCCGTATAAAGGACAAGTTAGGGACCGTTCCCTTCCATAGTTCATATGGAGTCTTGTCATGAGCTTTAGACGGACTTTGTTAAGTATTAGAGCGGTGACAAAAGAGCATAACCCCATAATGAATCGGGTAAAATCGTGTGACTCATCATGGATCGAACCATATCAAGTAGTGTTCGATTTCTCCGTTCGGACACACCATTGGTGAGGTGTTCAGTGGAGTTAAGCGTAGGGCAATCCCACAAGTCCTTTAGGTGTTGATCAAACTCATGAGAAAGATACTCGCCACCACGATCCGAACGTAGTGTTTTAATCTTTCTACCTAATAGGTTCGTACTCTATTCGGTATTCCTTGAATTTCTCAAAGGATTCACTTTTGTGCTTCATTAAGTAGACATAGCCATATCTACTCAAATCGTCCGTGAAAGTGATGAAATACCTATAGCCTTCTCGTGCGGTGATTGACATAGGACCACATACATCCGTGTGTATGAGCCCTAATAGGTCAGCAGCGCGCATGCCAACACCTTTGAAGGAAATCCGAGTCATCTTACCGATGAGACATGATTCACACGTGCCAAATGATTGAAAATCAAAGGCCGAGATAGCTCCATTTTTGATGAGCTGTTTAACGCGTTTCTCATTAATGTGTCCCATACGGCAGTGCCATAGATACGTTTGATCTTTGTCACCAACCTTTAACTTTTTATTCATTACGTGTAATATTTCCGTGGTCTGATCTAAAACATAAATTCCATTCATGGAGACGCCTTGCCATAAATCATATTGTGTAATGAGAAAATGCAAGAATTATTCTCTATTACAAATGAAAATCCAAGTTTGTCAAGTGCAGAAACATAAATAATGTTTTTAGAAAGACTAGGTACATAATAGCAGTCATATAATGACAACTCAAATCCGCTAGGAAGCTGGATCACATATGTCCCCTTTGAGATGGCAGCTACTCTTGCTCCATTCCCAACACGCAGGTCCACCTCACCCTTTACGAGGGGTTTGATGTTTCGGAGCCCCTGCACATGATTACACAGATGAGAACCACAACCAGTATCAAGTACCCAAGTTCCGTAACTTGCGTGGTTAATCTCAATCATATGAATAAAAGTAGAAGAAGAGGAAGACATACCAACAGGTTTAACACGACCTGCCTTTAAGTCCTCATGATAAACAGGACATGTGCGTCTCCAATGCCCAGTCATGTGGCAATGATGGCATTCAATGTTTTCATTCTTGCTCTTTGTCGCGCCTGATGAGGTGCTCGACTCACCAGGCCCACTCTTACCTGAACCCGACTTCTTGAACTTCGCCTTACCTACCTCGCTAGGTTTGCACGAGCTTTGCCCTTACCTTTCCCTTTGTTTGACACAACGAGAACATCCTGTTTCATGCTCCCACTGGACTTCATGTCCTTCTCGGTCTGTACGAGGAGGGAGTGCAGTTCATGGGGAGTTTTCTTCAAATCATTCATATAGTAATTCGCTCTAAATTGCGAATAACCATCGTGGAGTGAGTGAAGTATGCGGTCGATAACAATGTTCTCGCTGATGTTACAATTAAAGGTCTCCAGCTTCTCGACATTCTCAATCATGCTGAGAATGTGTGGGCTAACCGGTTGGCCCTTCTGGAGTCTCGCATCAAAGAAGCGAGTGGTATGCTCATAGGTCACGATTCTCGGTGCTTTCGAGAATTCCTTGGTGAGCGTGGTGAAAATCTTGTTTGCACCATGGGCTATGAAGCGTTTCTGCAAATTGGGTTCCATTGCAAAAATGAGTACGTTTTTAATCGCACCCGCTTCCATACAGAAATCATTAAACTTGGTGATTTCAGCAGCTCTAGCCGTGGGACCTGGGTTTGCCGGGATGGGCTCCAAGAGATATTTGAGCTTCCGTCGTCGGCGGCAGCATTCCGTAATGCCGCCTCCCGGTCCGCGAAGTTTGATCCATCATTCTTGATCGAGTAGACCGATTCATCCGATTCATGAAGATCCGAAGCCGGGACTCACGGTCCAATGTGGCACTTGGCATTGGGTTATCGTAGAACCACCATTTGTTATTAAGCAGTTTAAAATTCGTGATCTACACTGAAAAAGAAAGAAAAACAAAACGAAATAAGCAACTCATCGAGGTGATTTAAGTCTATTTAAAATACATTTTAACATGTAGACTCTCGCACTTGCATAATTGATCTCCCTCAAGAATGATACAAGTGATCCCAAGACTCAATTTCTGTAAATTGATAAGCCAACTGTTTAGCTAATTCTTCTGGAAGAACTCTTGGTCGATAGATTTCCGTAAATCCTATCTATAGTCCACCATAGTCACAGGATCGTACGAGTGACCATAGTGTTGAGATAAAATAGGTCAATCGGTTCCAACTTACCCGACGTAGAAGGGGTCATATTATGCCTACCGACGAAGAAGGGACTCATTGGAGTTTGACCTATAAAGACCGTTCTCAATTTTGGTTTATACGAGGAAGATCCCATCAACTAAGTTTTAATTCATTTTAAGTGAACGAATAACTAGCGTCTGTCGTGAATGAATTAATTCAGATGATGGCTTAAGAATCGTGTGACATGAGAATGTCAATGAAAACTAACTCGTGACCTCTATATGTGTCAGTTTTCATGCAATAAATTAGGTGGTTTGGTTTTTAGGCGGAATATGATGCATATTATCGTTACGAAAAATAAATAAATAAATGAATTCAATACGTAAATAAAAATTCCTAGTGTGGCCAAACCTAGTAAAATAAAACATAAAACAACTTTGGAATCCACCGTTGGACCCGAGAAGCTTGTCTTGATGTTCCATCTTGATCCAAGTAGCGGGAGTGAGCATCCGGTCTCCACCTTTAGTCTTCTCAAAATTACAATTTAAAATTACAAATATAAACCTATTTACATTCTAATTAAAAACTGTAATTACAAGTGAAAAAAAAATCCAAAACGGAGATACGAGATCTCAAAATACAACCAAGACCGTGTTCCATCATTACGGTAACACGTTCTACTAAGGCCACACTAAGTTACAACTGATTGTAAAATTAAATACGTAATAAAAGGCATTCAAAAGGATTCAAAATTAACGATAAATAAAAATGCATCAACTAAAAACAAATTCATTCGTGACATAATTCCGTAATTATGTTAAATTTATCCAAACCACCTTTTAATGATTAAAATTCATGTGATAAAACCGCTTCTATCATTTAATTTTAATCCATTACAATCCGTTACTTTAAATACGCTTTAAAATAACTTAATGGTACGTGTGTGAACCGTTTCACAATCATAGCGAGTGTACAATATCCGTATAATGTACATTTTGTAGCCAAAAGAAAATTTAAAGCAAAAGGAATAAATTTTCAAAGCCTGTTAAAAAGAAATCCCTCGATCCAGGGACACAGGTGCTCGATCGAGGAACGAAAGGGCTCGATCGATCAACGCAAGTCGATCGAGAGGGTTGCCAAACAGAAAGTGCTCGATCGACTAAACGGGTGGTCGATCGAGTACTTTTATCGACAAATCTACTCGATCGAGTACGAGGAAAACTCGATCGAGCAAGAGGGTTTTGAAAGGGTCGATCGAGTACAACGGGGACTCGATCGAGCAAAAACAAGACAGAAATAGCACTCGATCGAGTAGAAATACGCTCGATCGAATGCAAACATATATTGAAAATTCAAAACCCTCGTGAAAACAGTTTTTCGAGACAAAATCAATTGCAATTTTTATCAAAAACGCATCAAAACAATTTAACAATTGACAAAACTTGACATGTTGCTATAATCTCCGTATAAAATAACAACATGTAAAAGAACAAATCGAAAAACAACCCAAGACACAGTAGTAAAAAAAAGCCGCACGGTTTTCAATGCACAAATTCATCGTTTCAAAACCGTTTTATGAAAAACACATGGAAAAATTTACGTGGCCTCGCTCTGATACCACTTGTGGGTAAATATCCGTATAATACCCTTTAAATTTAGGACTATAACGTAAATTTAACATGCGAATATCGTCATAAAACATAAATACAAAAGAGAAACGATAAGGAGTAAGAATCAACCTCGGGTCCTTTGATGCACGGCGTAAAGAACAGAAATCAACAGAGATTCCCTCCTAATTGTTGCACCCAAGACCGTCCGAGATATGCCCTTGTGCTAGAACGTGTTCTCCGATTGCCTTGCAACATTGGGAGAACTTGATGTGAGTTTTTCTCGAGATGTGAGATCACGGTTTCAGAGAAAACTTAATCTCCAAAACCCTAATTTCTGTGTAAATGAAATTGTCTAGATCACAAAAGGAGAGGAGCTCTCCTTTTGTGTGTTTCGGCCAAAACCGAGAGCCCTCATGGGGAAGTGGGCTTCCACTTCCTCTGACTTTTAGCTCGAGGTCCAGTTCGCCAAAATGCTAAAATGTATATGACGGGTTTGTATTATAAATCGTCATCGGTTATCGATTATCAATACATCGACTAATAACACGGATTAGTTGAAGTATTAATACATGTCCGACAAAGACAATATTGTATAATTAATATTCAATATACATTTAATTAAATATAAAACGCTTATATTTAATTTTACTTAATTAATGGTTAATTCGCCTTAGCTCATAATATTTAATCCGTATTAAATATAATATCTCAACATCACATTTTTGACTAATTACTAGTCAAATAACTCGGACTAACTGGTTAGTCAAATTGGCATCTACATGACTGTATTTTCATACCGTCACATTTCTCAAACGTATCCTATAGGTGTGTCTTTTAGGGACCAGTTGATCACCGCCATCTGTATGACAATAACGTCAAACTTATCTAGCAAGCCAACCGTTATTGATAAACGTGGATCAACTGATAATAATACCAAAAGTATGCCCTTTGATCCTTTTAGAGGTTTATAAGTCCTTGCACTAACTGTTAAGGACACCAACCCCAACACTTTAGTAACATGGGTTGTTTATTGTGGGGAATGGGCTTGCCTTCCGTCATGGATCGTCAACAAGGGAGATGGTCTGGATTCGTCCTAGAATCTCTTGAGATAGGCTCGTCGTAAACTGGGATATAGTGAGGTTTCTATTGCCAGACATGGAATAGGTAAAGAAAGTACACGGAGTTTCAGGATCCTCTACAACTTGGAATGGAACATCATTTAAGTGCACTCACATCGACTGTCATGCGTTGTCGTTATTTTTTTAAAAAAAAGTCTCAAATCAATTCTTGTTGTCACAGGAAATGGGATAAAGGAAGAGATGTGGATAGACTATGTGGATTGAAAATTGTACTTTTATTGAAATGAACGATAAATGTATTTAACATAGACTCGAGAAGACACGTGACTCGTGGGACAGCCCCCAGATTGTCACTAGAAATAGAAGTGGAGAAATATACTAGAACAATTGGGGAAAGAAAGCCTAAGACTCGGACTCGGACCCAGACTTTGACTCGATCTTAGATCCAGACTCGTAATCATCGACCCATGCTTGAACATTTACTCTTCCAGCAACTGGCTTCGGCATCTGACTTTGAGCATTCACCCATTTGAGCACCTCATCCTCATCATTGGGAACACTGGAAGGATAATAGTCAAGAAGAGTTTCCTGATAAGTGGCATATCCATGAGGATTTCCTAACTTGCCATGTGGGCTAAAGGTTGAGAGGGACAACTTCCCGCTTTCGATCATATCCTGAATGACATGTTTTAATTTGAAACATTTCTCCGTATCATGTCCTTTGCCTCTATGGTACTTGCAGTAGGCATTCTCATCCCATAATTTAGCCTTCTTTTCTGGATCAGGTGTAGGACTGATAGGTTTCAACATTCTTCGCTCCATGAGTCTCTGAAGGGCATCGGTATATGTAGTACCAATCTTGGTAAATTTCCTAGGGGGTGCATCCTTCTTGTCGAAAGCCTTTATAAATGACCCTGGAGAATTGCTAGGTTTCTTTGACGAAGGCTGCATGAGGATGCCTTCATTGATTTTGATTCTTGGATGAGAAGAACTAGGAATGGATTGTCCACTTGTTGCTTTAGGACCGTCAGGTTGAGGGTCTGTCTGGACATTTTCCATCTTGAGAGGTTGGGCATCAAGCTTCTTACTCATTTCAGCAAACTGGTTTTCCATGTTGGAAAGTCGAGAGTTTAGGCTATCAATAGCCCCTTCTAACTTGGAAAAATTATTGTTGAAGGCAATGAAAAGCATGAGCATTCCACTTTGGATATCGCCGTCTTCATGGACATTGATCTCTTCGCTATCATGAGGAGCGAGGAGGTGAGAACAGACTAGGAATGATTCTTCATGGTCATGTTTAATGATACTAAACCCAAGAGGGTTGATTTTCTCGAATTGCTCAATAGAAAGTGACACCGGAAGCTTGCCCTCTTCGATCATACTAGAGGCTTCTCTAGGTGGCGTGTTCCTTTCCGCCATCCTATTCTCAAGGGTGAGGACGCGAATGCTCAAATTTTCCACTGTAGCTTGAACTCGCAGGACCATGGTATAAAAGTCTTAGAGAGACACGGTGATTGTGGCTTGAGCTGCTTCGTGAGCTTGCTGATTGACGGAACTTGCTGGATTCCTACTCGACAGAAATGACGCGCATTACAACTCGATTCGACATAGGATCACGCATAACAAGACAACAAACAAAGGAAAGGACAAGATGACAAATCTAGACTTGACTCGTGAATTCGTGAAACGTCGGAGCGACTTCTCTTGTTTGAATTCACGGTGCTTGACTTTAATTTTAGACTCGAGTGTTAACTTTGACGAAGCGATCCTTATATGATTGACCTTATTGACGGGATTGATGACACGTGTTGATTCTAAGACGTGTGTTTAAGACAGACTTTACTCGAGGTTCGGGTATGTGTGTCCCGAACGTGTCATTAGGAGAATTCAAGAAACGGATATTGGAATGACTCGATGTGTTAGCCTCGAGTGTGTGAGTCGAGATGTGGAAATGTTTAGATCATAACTGAATTGGGGTAGGGGGTCCAAAATGGCGGCGTGACGCCTTAGGACTTGACTTGAATTTTGAAAAGACCCAAAATGTAAAGGAAGACGGGTTCATGATTCGACATAGTTCCGACTAGGACATAGCCGGTTTGAATTTTGACTCTAAGTTAGCCCAATTGAATTTACATATTCACATTAACATGGTTTGAAAAAAAAAATTTTGGTTTTTTTTCTTTTTTTTTTGGACTTTTTCGTTTTTCTTTTTTGGACTTTTTCGTTTTTTTTGGACTTTTGGTTTTGAAATGGGTATTAGGCCCGAAGTTTGACTCGATATTTGGACAGAGTTTTGACTCATTTTGCGCTATTTTGAAAATGTTTACATTTTGAAAAGGATTTTATTTTACAAAATTTTGTCATGGCTTTGTTTACAAAATGGCGATCACGTATACAAACATACATATGGGCATTATAATGGTATGCTGAGTGCATTTAGAAGGGTTTTGACTTAAAAAGGTGGGTTGCCATACCAAGCAATCAAACCCGGGGTCTGCGGAGAGGCTCGTGCCAAACAAGAGTAAGGTCGATTCCTAGTCCATTTCCTCGAGTAGTGAAAGCCCTTGATACAAACAAGAGTAAGCATCATGGTATGGTTGACGTTAATCGCTATCCATCCTCAGGCCCAGATAAAAATTTGGACCGTCTAGACGGGACGATTGGTCGAATGGGTTGGGTTGGGCCCAGGAAGGCCGAATAAAATGATCTAGGAAGATCGAGTAATGAAAACCGACAACTGTCTCATATAAACTATTCCCTAATTTTGTTCAAGTTTCACCCTTGGCAACACGTAAGTGTGTTAATCCCCAGCGGAGTCGCCAAATTGTAGACGCGGGCCAACGGGGGTCGCTCGGGTAGAAAAGCGAGCAAGCTTTTGCATTTGTGGAGTCGCCACCAATTTATTGTGGAAAATTGGAAACCGTTCGAATACTTCGCGTCATGTCAAGACACAAAGTAGTGGCATAGACACCAAGAACTCGTTACCTTTAGTGTTCACAGAGATCTAGAGTAAGGGGCGAGGGTACGTATTAGGAAGCTCTTTTGATCGAACACCTAATCCCGCCCGCCTCGATAGCGGCCTCTACTAATGATTAGGGAAAATCGTCTATACTCGATATGTTGAAGGTTATATGCATGCAATGCAACATCCATTAGATTAATCCTAGCATGCGAGAATTAACTAAGTCGGTAAACACGTAGTTTAACATGCATTAATGTCGAGGTAGAAATTTAGGTTAATTGCATGTGAAGGCATACAAACAATACGATAAAGAAATACAATAAAGAAAATTACAATAATTACAACGGATTAATTGATTTACGTCGAAAATACACTTAAAACGGATGATTTTGGAAAAGAAAGGGAAAATAAATAAAAGAATAGATTATTAGCAATAATACGAGTAATAGTCGATTAATACGTAAGCTAATAAACTAGGTCAAAGCAACAACGGAAGTTCAGAGGGAAAATTCAACCCGGAACAGGCGTAGCAATGCTGCGTCCTTTGAAAGAGGCGCAGTGCTTACTGCGTCTGTTCCTGACCTGAATTCTGGCTGTGAAGCCGGAATTGCATATCGTTAATATTCATTGGTAATTAAGGATCGATTAATAATATTTGACTCGGATAGAAGTGGTTTAACATATTATTTACATGCAAATTGGTCATAAAAATAATAAAACATGAATTAGAACTAATTAGAAAAAATTACTTAATTTACAAATAAACGAACTAAGACAAATTAATTAGGATATTAGATTTATTAATGACGAACTAATGATGATGATAAATAACAGATAAAAATATACAAAAGATGAATTTAAGAGACTTGATATTAATGAATCGAATCTCTAAAACCCGATTTGATTTAATGACGAAAACTCGCAAATATGAATTATAAGGGATTTAAGTCGGGAATTTAATGATGATAAATTATTAATGATTTACATGTTAAAATTATTATCTTAAAATTGTCGTGTTAATGAAATAAGAACAAACAAAGACGAAACAAAAGAAACAAACGAGATTAACAGAAGATGGAGGAAGAAGAAGGAAAGCAGGAACTGCGGCAGCCTCAGGAAGAGGCGCAACAGGTGCTGCGTCCCTTCGAAGAGGCGCAACAGTTGCTGCGTTCCTTCTCGACGTCTGTCTCCTGTTAATCCGTAAAAAGGTTTTGAATAAAGGTTTTATAAATCGGTTTTGAATTTATTTTCGACGCAAACCTTACAATAATAATTACAAAAAATAAAATACAATAATAAAATATGGGATTTACACCCTCAAACTTACATGTTTGACGAAACGAGATTAACTAAGTTAACGTTTAGTGATTTTCGACTCGAATGTACGACGAAAGTGCCCTCGAAGAGGAAATTAGACAAAGTTGATTAAGTTGATTGATGTGGAGTTGGTCAAATTGGTCGGTCATGCAAAACGAGGCTGGTACTCAGAAGGATCCGAGCTTACGTGGTCGAAAGTTCAAGCACGTAGGCGCCAAAAAGCAAGAGCGTGGTCTAGAATGCAAAGGGAGAAGAGAAGGGTGGACACTCGCGTGAGAAATATGAGGAACGAAGGTCCCTATTTATACTAATCACGGAATTAGGGTTTAGGAAAGGAGAGAAAGATCCAGAAACAACCGACTTAGGTTAAACACGGAAACATAGACAAAAAGAAAGTCTGGAGAAAAGGCGCAGCAGGTGCTGCGTCACTTGGAAGAGGCGCAGCACTTACTGCGTCCTTTCCCCAGCGGTTTCCTCCTGCGTAAGAAAGCGCGTTTGACAGTCTGTCGTATTTTAGGCATAACTTTCTCTACAAGACTCGGAATAAGGTGATTTCGGTGGCGTTGGAAAGCTAAAAGAAAGATCTAGAACATTCTTCGAAATAGGCCTGACCCAAAAAAGTCGTTATGACCTCGTAAAACGGGCCTAAATGTCGGTTTATCATTTTAGCTAAATGAAATGCACATTTTGTAATGTAAACTTTAAGTTTAGCCCAAAGAAGTGACATGGGACTCAAAATGAGATATACACATAACATTTTATGACATCCTAACCTTAGGTAGACAAGCACATTGCTTTGACTCAGGATTTGACGGTTTTAGGAAATGAAGACAGTTTTTGACACAGACTCCAAATGTGCTCTAATTACCGCCAAAACGACCGTAATGACAACTAGATGAAAACTATGAGGTTGACATAAGTGTTTGAGCTATCACTTGACGATAAACTTACGAATTGTCATAAATCGTTCCGTGTACCAAACATGCGAACCAATCATCACCGGGTGGCTTGCGGGAGGTGCAGAAATGAGGTATCTACAAAAACAAGGATAGAATTATGTCTTTGGATGAGTTTGGGAAGGTGTTTGGTCTTAAGGACCATTCTTATTATGTGAAGAAGCCCTCGAAATATGACCCCGGCCCTCTATGGAAAGCAATCACCGGAAGAAAATTTGAATCCTTCCATGAGTGTCGTGCCCTTTATTTCCACCATCCGGGTATAAGGGTATGGCATAAGGTTGTGGGAAATACTCTAATTGCAAGGAAGGGCACTAATCATTTCACCGAACTCGACTTCATCTACCTTGAATCAACCATGAATGTTGCAAGAAGTTCACCAATGAATACAATGTACTCCAACTCTTACTTGAAAGGTGGCTTATAATTGACCATGGTAAAGATGGGGCGGCCTTTATAGTGAATGGAGGATTAGTAACATGGTTAGCCAAACACTTTAACCCGGATTTCAACAATGATAAGACTTAAAAGCCGGTTAAGGGAGGCAACCTTATTGATTTAGCCACTATGAACAACAAATTTCATTGGGTCAAGAATGATAATCTTGACAACAAATTTGAGTGGCTCACCAAAGATGCTAAGTCCTTCATTCTGCCAAACAAGATTTGTCGATTCAATGTCCGAAGCCCAAATTATCTTCTTCCACTCTCCGATGAAGCCGAGTTGATTATGCAACAACTTAGGGAAACTATTGCCAAACCCTCCTCCTCCTCTATTGTGACTCCACCCTATCCGTTTACCTACCAAATATTCCGACCCAAAGATGTTGAGGTAGGTAATAATTACTTGACCCAATTGATGCAACATATGCATAGGGAAGCTTATGAGGACCGGGTCAATGCTTATCGGGCCTAATATCCGCCCCTCCTACACTTAGCTAGGCAAGGACTCCTTGATCCATCATGTCCTTTGCCTAGTTGGGCGGATAGGGAAGTGGTCTTTCCTAATGCTCCTAGAGATGCTATCATGGGTGGTGAGGTTACCAAGGCGAAGAAGATTGTTGTCGAGAGTGAGGAAGAAGATGAAGAAGAGAAAGAAGAGGAAGAGGTTCAAAATTCAAGTGATGATGGTGAAGCCTCCGGGTCCATGGAGGTAGATGATGATGATGATAGTGAGGATATTGATGATGATGACGATGGAAGTGATAAGGATGTCGCCATGAGCGACAATTGAGGATTAGCAAGCTTTTTGGAGGATGCCACAATCCATTGTGAGTCTCCTACACCTCCTTTAGCTTTGTTTATTTCTCTTGTTTACAAATATTTTTTATCTTGATCAAGTGTTTGAGTCCTAGTAACACTCAAAGGCCTCCCACCTCGGTCTCATTAGGTGTCTTTCTTTGTTCCCACCTTGAAAAATCCAAAATGACAAACTAGTTTCATGCATTGCATACTTGTGCATGAACTCCCCACTTTCACACTAGAAATAGTGTCTCATTTAGTTTGGGGAAGTTCAAACACAAGCATAAGGAGTTAATATAAATTAGCTCTCCAACAAATAAATTCATGCATAATATAGTGTAGTATAGTGTAGTTTGCATCACTTGTATATATGACATGTAGCGTGCATTTTATTATAGAAATCATGCATTAACATTTAGCTTGCATAATTTCCGATCGTTTTGGGCATTGAGGACAATGCCCATACTAGTGTGGGGATGGGAAATTCTAACTTGACTTTTAAATCAAAAAAAAAAATTGATAAAAATTGAATTTTTTTGAAAAATACAAAAACATGTCTTTTTTATTTCATAAACATAAAAACCATAAAAATTTGAAAAATTAAAAAACCAAAAACATGTTCATTCCTTTATAGTGTAGAATTGTATATATTTTGTATATATTGTGTTGTTTGTCCTTCTATCACATTGATCGACTACGCCACATCCGAGACATGAGGATCATGAAGACCGCATGGTATGATCTTTCCAATCTCCTTTTTCCTCTCTATGTTAATGACTATGTGGCTTTATTTTGGTTGATGCGGTATACACCAATGTGATCTTAGGAATTGAATTTAGATTATATGGCATACTAGTTAGTAGAAACATATGCATTAGGATGCATATATATGTTAGTTGCATCATGGCATGTAGTTGCATTTTAGGAAAAAAATTGTGAAAGCATCAATTTGGGAAGCTTAACAAGTGTATATATGGCACTTGTAGATACTTTTTCTTCTTAAGACTTTGCTCATTAGAATATTTGTAAAACACCCTAGGGTGTGTCATGCTAGTATCATTTGACCCATGGATTAAGGTCTAGTCAAGAGTACCTTGTGGTGTGATAACTCCTTGGCTACCGTTTATTCCAAGGTGACCCTTGAAGCGACGCAACCATCTTCCACATTCTGAAAGATCATAGATCCATATTAGACTCTCTAATGACATAAATTTATCTCATAAATTGTTGTTTATGTGATCTATGTAACATGCATGCTAATATGAAAGCATAAAAAGAAAGTATAAGGAAAAACAATTTCCTTACATTGAATATAAGGTAAAATGGGCACAAATTAGTTCTCCTTACTAATTTGTTCTTGAGCTAAAATGATGTGGATGATCCTCCTTGAAAAACCTTCAACTAGAAAGTCTCCTCCAAGTTGCACCCAAGAACAACCCAAAAATACTAACAAGTATGAACTAGCAACTTGTTAATATGAACCCTTGATAATAATATTAGTAATATCACTAACTTTTCTTAGTAATATTAATAATGTATACTAGAGAATTATTGTAGAGAGATGGAAGAAGATGTTCACATGCAAATAAGTGAAGTATGTGTAAGAGAGGTAGAGTGAAGTAGTGAACAAATATATGGAGTGTAGAAGGGGAAATGGAAGTGGCGGGTGGAATGAGCTCAAGTGGACAATTTTTTTTTGTCTTATAATTTTATCTTACATCACATGCAAAATGTAGTATAAGATATATATTATGGTAGTATACAAAATAAGGTAAAATGATTATGTGAGTAATCATCCATTACACTTATTTTACACGGTCCACATGACCATATTTGGGTCCATGTTGGTTTTTATATTTGTCGCACAAATCCGTGTAATTTTCATTTTAAACATCGTATCATGTTTAAATACTTTCATAATTAATTCGTCCAATACACTCCGTAAATATACGTGTACCACTACACATATTATTTACGTACTAATATTAATCACATTAATCAATTAGTACAATTTTAGTAAATTAACAGTTAATTAACTAAAACCCGTTTCCCAAAACTTATTATTTAATTATTGCATAATTAAATAATAATTGCCACTCCTCGAGTTCGCAACTCGAAATCTCTCTAATAATAATCGACTAACCTCTTAGTCTATAAATCAAGGGACTAAACAAATTGTATCTCATACAATTAATTAGTTATCAATTGGGGTTCGTTCCTTTAGGTGTGACCGAAAGGGGTCAGTTGATCACCGCCGTCTCACGACAATAACGTCAAACTCTAGTCAGCCAACCGTTATCGATTTATGTTAATCAACTGACGAGGATCAAATAATTAAATATCTGATGATATTCTATTAATGAGATTTATTATGTTAACGCACTATCGTGGAGGACACTAACTCCAACAATCTCCCACTTGTCCGACATAAGGTGTGCGCTACCAATTCTCTTGTCCGTTTTAATCTCCCACTCAATGCAAGGTGTCTTTCAGGTCGCACTTGCACATGAACACATCGCGAGTGGTTTTCTCGATCGGGAGTGTGACTACCTGACCGGAAAAATCTCTCACAGACATTACTTAGAGCGTGGCCACACATTTGTAGTCATTAACTCCTCGAGTGGCCTTGAGATATAGTTACCCAACGTGGGTGGACAATTCCTGTATGCCCTATCTATCCTATTGCATAATACAGCTCACCATGACCTAGTAAATGCCCTTTTGCCCTCCTTTCACGGCACGACCTAGGACAAAAACCAAAGTCACTCGAAAACTGCACCTGCTCAGATAATAGTCTCCAGTTAAAAGAATCGACTCATTAGAACATCTTAGAGATCCCCGTCACGACCAGACGTCTATAATAGAACTTAGGGACTCTCTAAATGGTCACTGTCCGGCAAAGTGTCACACACTCTGCCTATGTAATCGACCAGTCATCACATATGACCTTATGGTGTTGAACAACCATCAATCGACTTACAATCTAGTCACTCCGAGACGTCACCTCATTAAGTGACTAGGGACAAAATACAATGTTCATCTTATTCACTTGAATAGTGTTCAACATTTTATCCACAACTTATTCAGATAAACAAGGTATTAAAATTTAGTCACACTAAATAAAAATTCATAAAAGAATGAATACGAAAACAATGAATGTGATTATCATATATATAATAAAAGATACACTATCCAATTATTACATATCCATAATCTAAAGAAAATTTGGTACTCGTCTCAATCCCATAGAGACGACATGACCATCATGCTTAGCCTTTGATAAAGGCTTGGTTAAAGGATCAGCAATGTTGTCATCTGTCCCAACCTTACAAATGTCAATTTCCTTCCTTTCCACATAATCTCTAATTACATGGTATTTCCTTTCAATGTGTCTAGATTTGTTACTAGACTTAGGCTCTTTGGCATGAAAAATAGTTCCACTGTTATCACAATATAGAGTGATAGGATCTTTGGCAGAATGGACTACTCCTAGCCCCTCAATGAATTGCCTAATCCAAACAGCTTCCTTGGCTGCCTCAGACGCTGCAAGGTACTCAACCTCTGTTGTAGAATCCGCAGTAACACTTTGCTTGAAGCTCTTCCAGCAAACAACTCCTCCATTTAGCATAAACACGTAGCCGGATTGGGATTTCATGTCATCCCGATCGGTTTGGAAACTTGCGTCCGTGTAACCTCTTACACACAACTCAGATTCTCCTCCAAACACTAAGAACGAATCCTTATTTCTTCTCAAGTACTTAAGGATGTTCTTTACGGCTATCCAGTGACTCTCACCAGGCTTGGCTTGATACCGACTTGTCATGCTCAAGGCATACGCAACGTCGGGATGAGTGCAAATCATAGCATACATGATAGACCCAACAGCGGAAGCATAAGGGACGTTCTTCATGTGTTCAATTTCCTTAGGGGTAGAGGGAGACTGTGACTTACTCAAAGTAATACCTTGGCCCATAGGTAGAAATCCTCTCTTGGAGTCTTTCATATTGAACCAGTCAAGAACTTTGTCAATATAAGCTTCTTGACTCAATGCTAGTATCCTCTTGGACCTATCCCTATAGATCCGGATACCTAAGATTCGTTGTGCCTCTCCCAAGTCCTTCATTTGGAAGTGTTTCCCTAGCCACTCCTTAACGGAAGTGAGTGATGGAATATCATTCCCAATGAGCAATATGTCATCCACATATAGGACAAGGAATACAACCTTACTCCCACTAAACTTCATGTATAAACACGGTTCTTCCACACTTCTAGTGAAACCGTATTGTTTAATGACATGATTAAAGCGATGATTCCAACTCCTAGATGCTTGCTTAAGACCGTAAATGGACTTCTTGAGCTTACACACCTTCTTAGGGTTAGATGTATCCACAAAACCTTCGGGTTGTATCATGTACACCTCTTCTTCTAGAATCCCATTCAAGAAGGCGGTTTTGACATCCATTTGCCAAATCTCATAATCATGAAATGTAACAACCGCTAAGATTATCCTAATAGACCTAAGCATAGCGACTGGAGCGAAGGTTTCGTCATAGTGTAAACCATGAACTTGGGTGAAACCTTTTGCCACCAATCTAGCTTTGTAAACATCCACATGTTTATCCACGCCGAGTTTAATTTTGTATATCCATTTACACTGAAGAGGTCGCACTCTCTCAGGTAAATCCACCAAGTCCCATACTTGGTTCTCGTACATGGAATCCATTTCAGACCGCATGGCTTCTAGCCAAAGCGAGGAGTCGGGACTAGACATGGCCGATTTGTAGGTAGTGGGTTCATTACTTTCAAGAAGTAACAAAACACCATCCTCTTCGATGTTACCAAGGTAGCGATCAGGTGGATTAGAAATCCTACTTGACTTTCTAGGAATAATTACTGTTTCAAAGCAAGAGGGAATGCTATCCTCCACGTTCTCCTCCACGTTCTCCTCTACCTCATTCTCGGTTTGTGGCTCTCGAACTTCTTCAAGTTCAAATTTTCTCCTACTCTGTCTCCTAGAAATAAATTCCTTTTCTAGGAAGACAGTATAACGAGCCACAAACACTTTGTTCTCGTGTTTATTGTAGAATTAATAGCCACGTGTTTCCCTTGGATATCCTACAAAAAGACATTTGTCAGACCTGGGTGCAAGCTTATTGTCAGACTTGATCTTAACGTACGCTTCGCAACCCCAAATACGCATGAATGAAAAATGAGGGACTCTCCCTGTCCATATCTCATATGGAGTCTTATCGGCCGCTTTAGTCGGGCTTCGATTTAGTGAAAATACTGCAGACAAGAGTGCAAAACCCCAAAATTAACTAGGAAGCTCAATTAGACTCATCATTGACCGAACCATATCAAGTAAAGTTCGGTTTCTCCTTTCGGCCACACCATTTAGTTGCGGTGTGCCAGGAGGAGTCCATTGTGATACTATACCACAATCTTTTAGGTGTGAATCAAATTCAATATTTAGATACTCACCACCACGGTCGGACCGTAGAGTCTTTATCTTTTTATCCAATTGGTTCTCTACTTCTTTTTGAAACTCTTTGAACTTGTCAAAGGCTTCACTCTTGTTCTTCATTAAGTAGACATACCCATATCTACTTAAGTCATCAGTAAAAGTAATGAAGTAGTGAAAACCTCCTCTAGCGGTGATGGTTAATGGTCCACACACATCCGTGTGTATGAGAGCCAAAACCTCACTAGCTCGTGTCCCTTTTCCCGCAAAAGGTGCACGAGTCATCTTGCCTAAAAGGCAAGACTCGCATGTACCATAAGATTCAAAACCAAATGGTTTGAGCACTTTTGATGAAGCAAGTCTCTTAATGCGTCTTTCGTTTATGTGGCCTAAACGACAATGCCAAAGGTAGGATTCGTTTGGATCACCCTTTTTGAGCTTTTTAGTTTCCATATGATAAACGTCATTAACATCATTTAAAACATAAATGCCTCCAATTGAAATGGCCTTGCCATAAACCACATCATTAAAAGAAAAAGTACAACACTTGTCCTTAATCATAAAACAAAAGCCTTCCGCGTCTAACGCGGAAATGGAGATGATGTTCTTGGTTAAATTTGGTACAAAATAACACTTATTTAAATACAACTATAAACCACTAGCTAAAGTGAGCACATAGGTCCCTACGGCAACGGCGACTACTCTAGCTCCATTGCCCATGCGGAGATCCACATCACCTTTTGCTAGTGCTTGCACGTCCCTTATACCCTGCAAATGGTTACAAAGGTGAGAGCCACATCCGGTATCAAGTACCCAAGTGGAAGTACAAGCATAATTAACGTCTATCACATAGAGAGAGGAAATCATACCAATAGGCGTCACACGCCCTTCCTTGAGATCCTCCAAGTATTTGGGACAACTCCTCCTATAATGCCCCTTCCCATTACAATGGAAACATTCGGCCTCGGAGAGCTTGACACTTTTTGCCTTGGGATTGCTATTCTCAACGGCCTTCCCCTTTCCCTTGTCATGTTTCTTTGACGATTTCTTGAATTGGGACTTTTCTTTCCCTTTTCCTTTCTTAACTCCAAGAGACATGTTCTTTAACTTCATGGTTAAAACATCTCCCTTTTCACTCTCACTAGCATCCATATCCCTCTCCGCTTGGGCAAGGAGTGCATGAATTTCATGGTAACTCTTATCCATGTCATTCATGTTGTAGTTTACCCTAAAGTGGGCAAACTTGGTGGGGAGTGAGTGAAGGATACGATCCACCACAAGAGTCTTAGGAATCTTACACCCTAGACGCTATAGGATGTCAACATATTCAACCATTTTTAGTACATGGGGACCAACCTTTTGGCCCCTCTCAAGCTTAGCTTCAAAGAAGCGTGCCGCCGCATCGTATTGGCGGACTTTAGGTGTTTGTGAAAACATAGTGATCATACGAGTGAATATCTCGTAAGCATTTAAAGAAATGCATGATAGCTTGAGCTTTGGCGATATTGACCATATCAACACATTCTTGATATCATTCAACATCCTCACATAGTCATCATAGGCGGTCCGCACCGCCGATGAAGCTCTTGCACCGGGCTCGATTGGAGGAGCATCGGTCAAGTAAGTGAGCACATTGTCGGACAACGCGGCACTTTTGATGTTGGATTCCCATTCAAGAAAGTTACTACCGTCATCTTTTAAAATACATTATTACGGACCTTAGCCATGAATCTTTGCCTAGTGAAGTAGTCGATGGAGTTGATGAAGTTGCCATTGCGAATTAAAATGCTACAACAAAAAGGAAAAATTAACATTCATTGTTTTAAAAAATTACTTGTAAAAACATGTTTAGCAAGTTTTAGCATTTATATAATGACCTTCCACTAAATTATATAAAAGATTCCAAGACCCAAATATTAAACAAAAATGAGCATCGCTTGGGCGAAACATCCCATAATTGCGTAAATTCGGTAAGTCACGTCGACTAATTCTACCTCTAGAACTCTTGGTCGACAAATTTCCTCAAATTCATCTACTAGCCCCGGAACACAAGACCGTCTTATATCCCGTTGAGTCCAACCAATTTTGGCGTGTGATAACCGCTTACCACCCTACTTACCCAAGGTAAAAAGAGAACACTCCGCTTGGGCGAGCGTGGCTCTAATGAACAAGAGATTCATAGGTGTTACTAATTGGTAAGGTTAATCTCAATTTTAGTTATGTGAGAGATCTTGTCAATTTAGTCATAAATTCCTTATAAGTGAATTAATTCGGTGAATGTAAATGACGTGAATTGACAATCGCGAAAATAAAATGCATGTGAATGGCGATTTTGGCATGCGCGAAAATAAAACAAGCAAACATGTAAGCATATGAATAAATCCTAGTATGGCCTCCTAGTTAATAAAAAACTAGTCTATTACATTTCGGAAACCAACTCCTTGGTCCCTTGCCTCTTCATTCCATAAGTGGCTCTTCCTTGTGGGATTTGGAACACCTTCCAAAAATAGACTCCGTCTCGTTGTAATCCGTCTTTTGGAAACGCCGGTAAAATAACTATTACAAATGAATTACATAGCTATTCCTATTATACATTAATTAATAAAATAAATAAACTATTAGTTAATTACAAACCGACGATACGAGATCGTATTTAATTACAAACAAATCGATATTCCCATTCATTTCGGGTAATAACGATTAAAATTAACTAGGCCATACTAGATACAAAAAGATAAATACTTTAAATAAATGACAATAATTCATTCAACTTAACTAAATATGCTTAAAATGCTGTAAATATGATGCCAAAATCGCCCTACCTATCATTCATTGGTATCCATCTCGGGTTTTGTGGATTTAATCGATTTTTAACAAGTAAAAATCAATAATTAACTCTTAAATCTCATTTAAGTCCAAACTAATTGTCCAAACTGTTTTTAACCTCAAAATTAGTCCTCACTAATTTTATGACAAATTATTAGTTTGATTTGGTGATAATTTGCTAATTTAATCGATAAAATCATAATATTTAAGTAAAAATCCAAAATAATTGAAAAATTACCCAAAATTTGAAACAAAAAATTTTTAGTATTCTGGAACACTACCAAGAACACCAAAATGTCAGAAAAATTGCCCAAAAAATCCGAATAAATTTTGTGAAGAAAAAGATCGATATTTATCGGTTTTTAACCACTAAAACCAATAGACATCAAAACCAAGTGAAAACACACATGCAAAATCACTTTTGACATTTAAATAATATTATTAAATGTACATAAATTTATCATGGGCAGAATCAAAAATTTCGAAATTATGATTAATTAATTGGACTTTTATCGACTTTTTACTCAAAAAATCAATAAACATGCAAAAATCCGAACCAACCTTCAAATTTTTGCATACAATCAGTAGAAAACATGCATGAACTATCATAAAAAATTCATGCACCGAATCAACATTTAACTAATTTTAGTCAATTTTTCACTAAAATGCGACATTTTGACCCGGTTTTCTACCAAAAATCATTAAAATTAGCAAAATTACTTCACAAATCACCAAAAAATTCCACAAACCTTTTGAGATCAGTAGGTATGCATGTCCCAAAATTTTCGTGCTAAAACCTCTTCCAACACAATTTTTGAGTTTTTACTAATTATCTCATAATTCATTAAAATGCTTAAATCAACATGCAAATTACAAGCCTAAGCTCTGATACCACTTGAAAGATCATAGATCCATATTAGACTCTCTAATGACATAAATTTATCTCATAAATTGTTTTTTATGTGATATATGTAACATGCATGCTAATATGAAAGCATAAAAAGAAAGTAAAAGGAAAAACAATTTCCTTACATTGAATATAAGGTAAAATGGGCACAAATTAGTTCTCCTTACTAATTTGTTCTTGAGCTAAAATGATGTGGATGATCCTCCTTGAAAAACCTTCAACTAGAAAGTCTCCTCCAAGTTGCACCCAAGAACAACCCAAAAATACTAACAAGTATGAACTAGTAACTTGTTAATATGAACCCTTGATAATAATATTAGTAATATCACTAACTTTTCTTAGTAATATTAATAATGTATACTAGAGAATTATTGTAGAGAGATGGAAGAAGATGTTCACATGCAAATAAGTGAAGTATGTGTAAGAGAGGTAGAGTGAAGTAGTGAACAAATATATGGAGTGTAGAAGGGGAAATGGAAGTGGCGGGTGGAATGAGCTCAAGTGGACAATTTTTTTTTGTCTTATAATTTTATCTTACATCACATGCAAAATGTAGTATAAGATATATATTATGGTAGTATTCAAAATAAGGTAAAATGATTATGTGAGTAATCATCCATTACACTTATTTTACACGGTCCACATGACCATATACGGGTCCATGTTGGTTTTTATATTTGTCGCACAAATCCGTGTAATTTTCATTTTATACATCGTATCATGTTTAAATACTTCCATAATTAATTCGTCCAATACACTCCGTAAATATACGTGTACCACTACACATATTATTTACGTACTAATATTAATCACATTAATCAATTAGTACAATTTTAGTAAATTAACAGTTAATTAACTAAAACCCGTTTCCCAAAACTTATTATTTAATTATCGCATAATTAAATAATAACTGCCGCTCCTCGAGTTCGCAACTCGAAATCTCTCTAATAATAATCGACTAACCTCTTAGTCTATAAATCAAGGGACTAAACAAATTGTACCTCATACAATTAATTAGTTATCAATTGGGGTTCGTTCCTTTAGGTGTGACCGAAAGGGGTCAGTTGATCACCGCCGTCTCACGACAATAACGTCAAACTCTAGTCAGCCAACCGTTATCGATTTATGTTAATCAACTGACGAGGATCAAATAATTAAATATCTAATGATATTCTATTAATGAGATTTATTATGTTAACGCACTATTGTGGAGGACACTAACTCCAACACATTCTACCACATTTTGTCAACAAAAGGGAATGGGCACAAAAATTGTTAAAATTTGAGTTCAAGCATTGAAATAAAAGTAAAAAAGTTTAAAATTGCATCAAAAGAAAAGAGGAGTAACAAAAATAAAAACTCCTATGCTTCAAATATAAGCACCCTCACTACAAATGGGGTGGCTTTGAAAATGTTCAAAAGAAAATGCAAAAAAAGTTGAAAGTTGTCAAGTATTGAAATGCCAAACATCAAAAGAAATGGCAAAAATAAAGTGTTCTCAAATGTCAAATGCCACAAGAAATTGGGGGGAATAACAACAACAAAAGCAAACTCCCACATGAAACTCAAAACATATTGATCCCTTTTTCATCGAATCCACTTTTGTGCATGGTAGAGAGGGGACGACCCTTCTTCTTGTCTAGGCAAGAAGGGGAATTCCGTGATCCTCCAGTGTTTCTAACACCATAGGGAGTCTACTCTTGACAAAATCATTTAACAATTGAGGACAAAGGTAACCTAGCTTGACACAACTTGGAGGTGATTTATTGGTATCCTTCTAGGCTTACTAGTTTGAAGAAACCATATCTACGATGGTGTGTGTACCCTTAGATCGCTTCCCTTGTAGATAATATACGCCACTTAGATGAGGAAAGTGGCTATTCATTTTTGTAGATGCATCCATTACTTATTTTGTGTGCTTTAATGCTTGGATGCGTCGCCATTTTGGCAAGCCCCACCTTGCCTTGCAAGAAGATATCCTACCTCATGGTTGTCTTGTTGTGAGTTGAAGGGACGGAGTGAGACCCGCTAATTATCTCATATCGGCTATATTAGTAGGTTAGTTTAAATAAAGGTCCTAGTTTTAGTCACCTCTTTACTCGGGACGAGCAAAGGTTCGGTTTGGGGATGTTTGATGTGACTCATATTTGAGCACATTTAGTCCCCGAATTAACCTCGTTCCTATGCTTTATAGCACATAATTGGGTCATTTACTATCTTTAGTTTCCTATTTTACATATTCTTTGAGGTTTTGTCCCCTTTGGTAGGAAAGGAGTGCTAACCTTGCATCTATGAGGCGGAATGGAGCTAAATTGATCGCATCTAATGACCAAGCATCAAAGAGAAGACGATACTAGAAGGCCTAAGTAGATAATAAAGTAAAATGGGCAATGATGAAAGGATCCTTTCATCCGCGACATGATCCTTGCGGATTGTTGAGGAGTAAAAAGAAGAAAAGCATACCTATCCCAGGATCCGAGCGGATTGTGCACAATCCGGGCGTCTCTGAGAAGCAAGATCCGAGCGTCTTGTGCCCAGGACGAGCTTTCCACAGCACCCTAATCCGAGCGTCTCACCACTGATCCGAGAGGATCACAAGGCAGTACCAACCGTGCCACAGCTCAAGACGCACGAGACGAGCAGATTGACACGAGACCAGCAAAAGGGATATACTCATTTTCTTCGAGAGGAGCATTTTCTCAACTTTTCATAAGGTCTTAATAGTCATTTAAGCCCTTAGTAACCCTAATCTTTGTACCTAATCTTTAGTATAAATACCCCTTTGTACTACCTAGATTAGCATGATTTTTTTTGTAGGAAATATCGGTATACTTACTTTAAGATTATAAGGGTTATAACGAAATTATGATTATGAAAAACTAGTCATAAATGAAATTTACATAAACAAAATAGAAAGATTAAGAATCAACCTTTGGTCCTAGTAAATTTGGCCTAAGAACAATATCGAATTGATATTCTCCTAATTGTTGCACCCAAGATGCTCCGAGAAATGCCTCTCAATTTGGTAGAATGAGATCCCCAAATTCACTGATTAATTTTAGGGTTTTTGTGATTTTTGATGAGAGAGTTGTTTAGAAAAATTAGGTTAAAAGAATGATCTACCTTTTTCCCTATAAACCGTGTATAAGGACTCATTAGGGTAGATATTTTTTCACCTTTTTTCGGTCAAAATACCTAACAAAATAAAAAGAAAAATCTTCTTATTTTTAGGTAGTTATAAAAAATGTATAATAATATCTGTATATTTTATCAATTATCAATTATGTTGACATGTATTAATAAGTCCACTTATAACAGCTTGCAGTCGATTTATTAATACCGGTCTGTCAACATTTATTATGACAATATCGTATATATATACATTAACTATAAATATAACATATTTATAATTAGCTAATTAAATATAACTGGTTACGTTTAATTACGAATTAACATCTTAATTCGTTTAAGCTAAGACTATCTACATTAATTAAATATAACATATTATATTCAATTTACGAATTGACAGTTAATTCGTCTCAGCTAATATTATTTAATTGAATTAAATAATCGTCTCATCATCACATTGACTAACTGTTTAGTCAAATACATGGACTAACCTTTTAGTCATATAAGGCATCAATGTGATTACATTTCCATAATCACATCTCTCAAACACATCCTTTAGGTGTGACTTTTAGGGACCAGTTGATCACCGCCATCAGTATGATAATAACGTCAAACTTTCCAGCAAACCAACCGTTATTAGGTAATCGTTAATCAACTGATAAAATACAAAGTATACCCTTGTGAACCTATAAGAGATTTATATACGTTATCACACTAACTGTGGAGGACACAAGCTCCAACAATCTCCCACTTGTCCTCACAAGTGTATATGCGATAACCGATTCTCATATCGTAAAATTTCTCCTACTCAATGTAAAACAATTTGCAAAATCCGTATTCACAAAGGTTGTATTTTACATGTGATCAATATCAAGAGTGGTTTCCCCGACTAGAGAGTAACTTAACTGATAAACAAATCATCATTCGAGCATGTCCATGCATTTCAGTTACAACTCCTTGAGTGGCCCTGAGAAATAACTAAACCTGATAAAGGTTGGATATTTTCTTAAACTCGAATCCTGCAGATATAAGCACAGTATGAAATGACCCAGAAAAAATCTGCTTAGCCTCCTGTTACGGAAGACCATGAGAAAGAAACCAAAGTCACCCAAAAACTGCCTTAATCTCAAGAGACAGTCGATAGTCAAAAGAATCGACTCTAGGAACACAATGGACGTCCAATCCACGACCTGGCACCGAATGTTTTTAAACATTTAGGACTCCATTACGTTGTCACAATTTTTGTCCTACGAGGTATCGTTATAACTCGCATCTGTGATCGATCAGCCAACAGTTTGACTTATGGCTCGTTGAACCCACCATCAATCAACTTCACAAAATAATAGCCAGAGTTATCAGCTCATGTAGGCGATTACGGACCAAAACAAATATAATGTAATTCAGTTCACTTTGTGGCGTTCAATGTTGTCGTACAATCCACATGAAAAACAAAATATTATAATAAAACGATGATGTTATAAATAGTATATGAAAAAGATAATGTATCGAATCCATAATCAACTACTACAACTCAAGAACACGTTTAATTCCCATGGAAATAATGTGCCCTTCATGCTTATCATAATTCAACGGTTTAGTGAGAGGATCCGCGATGTTATCTTCCGAAGCTATCTTGTCAATCACTATCTCCTCTTGCTCCGCGTAATCACGGATCAGGTGAGGTTTCCGATGTACATGTCTAAACTTGTTGCTAGACTTAGGCTCCTTAGCCTAGAAGATGGCACCTCTATTGTCACAATAGATGGTGATCGGGTCATTCGAACTAGGAACTATTGTAAGTCCTTGTAAGAATTGACGCATCCATATAGCTTCCTTTGCTGCTTCCGAAGCGGCATAGTACTCGGATTCAGTAGTAGAATCTGCTACAACATCCTGTTTGGAACTCTTCCAGCTGACCGCAGCACCATTAAGAGTGAAGACGAACCCGGACTAAGATTTTGAATCATCTCGATCCGTTTGGAAGCTAGCATCTGCGTAACCGATTGCGCATAGCTTAGTATCTCCTCCATAAGTCAATACCCTATCCTTAGTCCTCCGTAGGTACTTAAGGATGTTTTTAACAGCTATCCAGTGTGTTTCACCTGGATTCTTTTGGTACCGACTCGTCATACTCAATGCATATGCCACGTCTGGACGTGTGCATATCATAGCATACATGATTGATCCTATTGCAGATGCATAAGGAACACGAATCATGCGCTTAATCCCTTCAGGCGTCGTGGGTGACTGAGACTTGCTCAAATGCATCCCAGAAGTCATTGGAAGGTTCCCCTTCTTGGAGTTGGTCATGCTGAACCTTTTAAGAATCTTATCCGAATAAGACTCCTGACTCAGTGATAACGTCCGTCGTGATCTATCTCGATAGATACAGATTCCCAATATGCGTTGTGCCTCACCCAGATCTTTCATCTGGAAATGGTTCTTCAACCATCCTTTTACCGAAGATAAGAGAGGAATGTCATTCCCAATCAAGAGTATGTTATCGACATACAATATCAAGAAAACAATCTTGCTCCCACTCGACTTGATATATAAGCATGGTTCCTCAACCGATCGAGTGAAACCATACTCTTTTATCACCTGGTCGAAACGATGATTCCAACTCCGAGAAGCTTGCTTAAGTCCATAAATGGAACGCTTAAGCTTTCACACTTTCTTAGGATTTTCCGGATCTATAAAACCTTCGGGTTGCACCATGTACAACTCCTCCTCCAAATAACCGTTTAAGAAGGCGGTTTACACATCCATTTGCCAAATTTCATAGTCATGAAAAGCGACAATCTCTAAGATTATCCAAATGGAACGTAGCATGACTACAGGTGCAAAAATTTCATCATAATGCAATCCGTGCACTTGAGTGAAACCTTTTGCCACTAGTTGTGCCTTATAGGTATCTGGTTTCCCGTCTACAGAATGCTTTATTTTGTAAAGCCATTTGCACTGTAGAGGTTTTACCTTATTAGGTAAATCAACAAGATCCTATACGTTATTCTCATACATGGAGTCCATCTCGGATTGCATGGCTTCAAGCCATAGCTTTGAGTCAGAACAGGTCATGGTACCTTTATAGGTAGCGGGTTCATTACTCTCTAGGAGCAAAACGTCATTCTCCTCGACCATACCAATGTATCTGTCTGGAGGATTAGAGACTCTACCCGACCTCCTAGGTTCCTTAGGAATATTAACCGTATCATCAGTTGAAGGAACAACTTCCTCCATCTGTTCCTCGGTTGTTGGTTCTTGAACCTCCGACAGCTCGAAGGTTCTATTACTTGACTTGTTCTCGAGAAATTCTTTCTCCAAGAACGTCGCACTAGCCGCAACAATAACTCGATGTTCGGTAGGCGAATAGAAGTAATGACCAAACATTCCTTTTGGATAACCAATAAAGTATGTCTTGACCGATCGCGGGCCGAGCTTATCCTTGTGTCTCCGGTTGACATAATCCTCGCAGCCCCAAACCCGAATAAAGGACAAGTCCGGGACCGTTCCCTTCCACATTTCATATGGCGTCTTGTCGACAGCTTTAGTCGGACTTCGGTTAAGTATAAGAGCAGTTGACAAAAGAGCAAAACCCCATAATGAATCAGGTACTACCGTGTGACTCATCATGGATCGAACCATATCAAGTAATGTTCGATTTCTCCGTTCGGACACATCATTTAATTGAGGTGATCCAGGTGGAGTTAACTGTAAAATGATTCCACAGTCTTTAAGGTGTTGATCAAACTCATTTGAAAGATATTCGCCACCCCGATCTGAACGGAGTGCTTTAACCTTTCTACCTAGTTGGTTCTCAACCTTATTCTGGTATTCCTTGAATTTTTCAAAGGACTCACTTTTATGCTTCATTAAGTAGACATAACCGTATCTACTCAAATCGTCCGTGAAAGTGATAAAATATCTATAGCCATCTCTAGCGGTAATTGACATAGGTCCACATACATCAGTATGTATGAGTCCTAATAGGTCACCAGCGCGCATTCCAACACCTTTGAAGGAAATTCGAGTCATCTTGCCGATAAGACATAATTCACACGTGCCAAATGTAGAAAAATCGAATGCGGGAATATGTAAGGTTCATATACCTATTATTAGACTCCTCTAATAGTGAACAAATTAACTTGTTAATTATAAGTTCTTTAGATCTAGTGCATGCAAAACAAAATAAGAGATTTATAAGAAAATAATATACCTTACATTTTAAATTTCGGTTTATGGGCACAAGTAAGGGCTCCTACCTTCACTTGTTCTTGAGCTATGATGAGTAATAGGATGATCCTCCAAAGACTTTAAGTATAGAAGTCACTCCTCTTGATTGCACCCAATATTATTCCTTATCCCCACTAAATAATATTTGCTAGATATTTGTTTAGTAGTTTACCTTAAAATTGATTACTAATACTCATATATTACACTAATAATATTAGTAATCTTTTATGAACAATTTGAATAAAAAATCCTCATGTTTTGATAGAAAGAAAAAGATGAATCATGGAGGTTTTGCATGTGATAAAGATGTAAGCATCTTTAAGAGAATAAGTGAAGAAAAGTATGAGCAACAAAAAAAAAATGTTCTCACACTCTCTCAAATGGTCCGTATAAAATGCTCTTATTAGAGCCATTTTGGTCCTTTCAAAATCACATACTATATTGTGTAGGTAGTAGGTTTTAGCTAGATTAAAGTTGTGTCATAAGATGTTGGAGTATCTTTCCAACAACTAAATGACAAAGGTATAAAACTCAAGCATGCCTCTTATATGGACGGTACACTTGTGCTATTATGGTCCATTTTTGTCTTATAATATTTGTCCCACAAATGCTTATAAGTCTTATGTTTAATTATCTTACATAATTAAATATTAATTTAATCATACAACAATTATATGACAAATTAATAAACATATATTCACTCAACTTATTGAGTAATATTTTACCATTATATCAACATATAATGGGTCCCATAATTGCTAGTTAGTTAAATTTACAACCTCTTGTAAATGTAAATAATTAATTACCTCTACCTCGAAATATTTATAAAACCTCAACATAATTTAGTGAATTAACATATTAATCCACTAAATAGGATCTTATTTAATAACATTACAATAAGATACATATTTCCTCTCATAAATATAAATTGTTCATTTTTAGGGAATTAATCAACTTGTATCGACATACAATTAATTAACTTTACAGATAAGGGCATCATCCTTTAGGTGTGACCTTAAGGGATCAACTGACCACCACCGTCCCACGACAGTAACGTCAAACTCTAGCAAGCCAATCGTTACCGATTAATGTTGATCAGTTGACTATATAATTGAATCATCCCTTACGTATTCTTTATATGAGATTTAATAATGATATTTAAATCATGTGATCGCACTATTGTTGAGGACACATTTCCCAACAATCTCCCACTTGTCCTCGACAAGTGTGCGTCACCAATTCTCTTGTCCTATTACAATCTCCCACTCAATGCAAGGTGGCTTGCAGGTCGTACTTACACTTGATCATATCTTGAGTGGTTTTCTCGATCTGGAGATTAACTGTTTGACCGGAATTATCTATCATAGATACCTTCTGAGCGTGGCCACGCATTTCCAGTTAATTACTCCTCGAGTGGCCTTGAGATTTCAAACAACCCTGACAAGGGGTGGACAATTCCTATCGCCCTATTCCCTTCGTTCAGCCACAGTCCATCATAACCTAAAATATACCCAGTTTGACCTCATTTACGAAATCGTAGAGTATAAATCAAAGCTAATCAGAAGTTGTGCCAACTTGGGCGAATAGTCTCTAGTCAAAAGAATTGACTCATAAGAATACTATAGTAGCTCTTGCCACGACCAGGCTTTATGAATTACCAGAACTCTATAAGCGGTCACTGCCCGATAGAGTGTCCCATACAGTCTGCCTATGTGATCGACTAGTCGTCCCATATGACTCTATGGCACTTGAACTTGCCATCAATCGCATCAAACTCTAGTCACTTCGAGACGTCACCTCATATAAGTAACTAGGGGCGAATACCATGTCAATCCAGTTCACTTTAATGGGGTTCAATTTGTCTCTACAACCCATTCAGATACGACAAGGTAGCGGGTGAGTTTAATGAAACTCAAACGATAAATGCGATTATCACATATGAATAATTAATACACTATTACTACTTCATATCCCATAATCTCTAGTGTATTATTAACACTAGTTTAGATGCAATTAAAAGCTTGGCAAGTGGATATACCCGATATCCATGTATTCCAACTTTTTCAATCGCTATTTGCTTCTATTCAATGTCATCTCCAATGACATGAATTTATCTAAGTATATGTCTAGACTTCTTACTAGACTTGGGCTCTTTAACTTGAAAGATGCTCCCACTGTTATCGCATAACTTGTGACAAAGTCATTTGTAGAGGGATTCACCCTTAATCCCTACGTTGATCTTTTTATCACAATTTACTTAGATTCCTTTTGTAGAATTTGCAATGCGCGATACTAAAATACTTTTCTAATCTCTTACTCCTTAGTCAACAAGACACCCTAGGATTTCAACAAATCCCTTACGGTTTGGAAACTAAAGTCTGTGCAACCCTTCAACACATTACTTAGTTTATCATCCAAACATTTGAACGAATCCTTAGTTCGTCTCAAGAATCTCAAGAATGCTCTTTAAGGCTTTGACAAGCCATATCATGGGAATTATCCCTTTTATTGACTTATTATGCTCTCAGCATATGTCACACCATGTCATGTGCGTCTGTTGGCATACATGATCATTCTAATGGCGGAAACATTAGCAATCGATTTTATGCGATCAACAACTTAATAGGTTCAGTGAACAACTATGACTCTCTATCATAGTAATTCCACTTTCATCAACATGAATAACCCATTCATCCTTGTTGATGTTATCTTATCCTCATAAGACTCTCAACTTTATGCCAATATACTCTCACATAGATTCGGTAATCTAAAGTATATTGCACCTTTTCCTAGTCTCCCAATCACTCTTGCCAGAAGAGAGAATTGGTACATTATTCTCAATAAGTATTATGTTATCAACATATAAGACATGGAGAAAAATGATTCAGGCTCCCACTTAATTTCATGTATAATCATGATTCTTCAATCATGTGAATGAAACTATTCACTATTATCACATGAACGAAAAGTATAATCCTTTAATGCTTGCTTAAGACCATTCTAGGATCACTTAAGAAAGCTACGCATAATATGTTAGGATTCTTAGATCTTCATCTAAGATTTTGTGTTTCAAACACTTCCTTCTCTAAATTCCCATTTTAGAAAAGCGAATTTTTATTTGCCATCCTTCATTAAAATGAAATGCAGCAATTCCTAACACAATTTATTTTGATCAACATCTTCATGTAAATCTTATGCATTAATGTACTGTAGAGCTCTATTTACTTTTGAGGAGACCCTTGCCTTAAAGTAAATCTACTCATCAGAAACAATTTTCGGATTATAATGCTTCTGCTCGTATGTAACAAGGTCATGATACTATCACTTTCACAAAGTAATATTTTTAAATAATAAGACATGTGCGATAAACTCCCACTGAACTATGCTCTCATTCTATCTTCATAGACTATAGTTCAACTACTCTCCCACTCTATAATTCCATTACTTTCACAAAGTAACATTTCAACTATAAGAGATGTTTGTGACGATTCAATCTACTCTCACTCTATCTCTCAGAAATATATCTATCTTCTTGAGAGATAGTTTTGTGAGTCACAAACATATATATTTAACGGAGTATTAGGCGTTTACCTAGACTATGTATTAGCTTTCAAAAGGCCATCCTAACATGGCAGCTTGATAATATACGAGTCTTATCCATGTCATCTGTTTAATAGACTCTCTATTCTAGGTATCTCATGGTTGACCATCCGATTAGAATTACTTGTCCGTATTGGATTGCAAATTCCCAAAATTGAGTTCAACGACTCAAACCAACTCATATTAGTTTGATCTTATGGGTAGTGACACTAGGTCATAATCCATCTTTAATAAATCAAATTTATTACTTAGATCTTTGCTACTACGATCGGATCGTAATGCTTTAGTACTTTGTTCAATTGGTTCTCTACATCATTTAGAAATTTCTCAAATCTCTCAAATGCTTCACTTTATATTTGATTAAGTAAATAAACCCTTATCTACTTAAATCATTGGTAAAAGTGACGAAGTAGTCATAAATCCCCTTGCGGTGATTCATATTTAGAACACATACATCGGCATGTATTAGTCCCAACAAATCACTTGTTCGTGTTCCTTTACCACTAAAAGAAGTGCAAATCATTTTGCGAAGAAGACAAGATTCGCATATTCCATATGATAGAAAATCAAATGGTTCAATAAATCTAGTCGACACTAGCCTTTAATGCGTTTCTCTTTTACGTAACCAAATTGAAAAATCAAATGTACAAATCATTTGGATTACTAGTTATGAGTCTTTTGGATCGTATTATGTAGATATCATTGCTTGAGTTGGAAGTGTCTAAAACTTGTATATCATAAAGATAAGTGACATGGTTCACATCCATGTCTAATTTCAATAAAATACAACAATTGTCTTTGATGACAAAATATAAATCCTTTCATGTCTCACATAGAAATGGAAATAATGTTTTAGACTAAGTGGGTACATAATAACATTTATGTAAATTATAACTCAAAGCTATTAGCAAAAACAAGTACATAAGTCCTTCTTGAAGTGGCGGCTACCCTAGCTCCATTTCCTTGTCGGAGATTCATATCACTCTTGTTTAGCTTTTCCACATTTCCAAGTCCCACTTGGAGTAGAGCTGGCAAAAGCTGACCCGACCCGAGGAACCCGACCCGACCCGCCCGAAACCCGACCCGTTACAAATCGAAAATTGGGTGAACCGAAACCGAACCGACCTGACCCGAACCAAACCGATAACCGATAATAGCCTTATTTTCTCCAACCCGAACCCGATCTGAACCGACCCGACCCGACCCGACCCGACCCGTGACCCGATATTTTCTCAACCCGATAGATAACCCGATAATGAACTAGCTTAATAATGGTTTAAATAACACCAAATTGACATTCATCTTAATTATTTTCACTTAAAACTACAATTAGTACACCTACTTATTATTTAAACATAAAATTACCATCCAAAACGAAATTTATAAGATAAAATATATGCTGATAACCTGACCCGGCACTGACCCGCTAATGACCCGACCCGACGTGCCACCCGTTAATGACCCGACCCGAAGACGACCCGACATGAACCGAACCGACCCGAACCCGTCACTGACCCGACATAACCCGAACCTGATATGACCCGACCCGCTTTGACCCGACTCGTAACCGACTTGAGTGGCCCGATTGCCACCTCTAACTTGGAGTAACAAGCCCAACTTTGATATCTTCCAAATACTTGGGGCAATTTCGCCTCCAATGGCCCATGATATTACTATAATGACATTCCTTATAGGACTTGGCACCCTTCTTGGTCTTGGTCTTGGTAGTCCCACTATCCATTTCCAATTTATAATCAGGTTTGGGTTTCTCGCCCATTATTTCCTTAACTTTATTAATACCAACACTCCTTTCATTTGCAAGGACACTCTTGCTAGAACTCCCACTCAATTTGATATTTCTCTTTGTTTCTTCAAACAAGGATGCCTTGTGTTTTGTAAGATTTTCTTCACAAGATTTTCTTTCCAAGGTGGTGGGCAATAATATTGGAGTGGGTGGAGTGGAGGTGGTAAAGAAGAAAAAATTTCCATCCTGACCAATGCAAATGCGTAATTCTCTAATCGTATCATTGTCATACTCGGAGCACTTTTCAGCGAATGATTGGAGCCATGTTTCAACGGTGATTGGTGTAGGAGTATTAGATGAATTTGGAGTTGCCATTGCAATTGTAAAAATGATTTTGACTACAAAATAGAAAGTTTGAAGGAATTAATTAACATCTATCATTTTAATAATACTCGTAAATTTAACTACAAGTATTGCATTTATATAGTGACCTCCACCCAACTATATAAATGATTCCGAGATCCAAATTCATATTAATACGAGCACGGTGAGCCGATTCATCCCTTATTAATATAACTCGGTGGATTAACTCTTTAATCGATTCTACTTTTAGAACTCTCGGTCGATAAAAATTACTCTAATTCTCATCTTTAGCCCGGAACACATGCGACTACGTTCACGAATACTTCCGTTGAGCTCAATCCAAATTTCGATGTAATAACATTTTACTACCCCACTTCGCCAACGTAACAAGGTTTGTATTACGGTAAAGCCGGCTCAACTCCCTTATGAAATTGGTACTTCATGGGTTTCTACTATTTGGTAAGGCTATTTCTCAATTATTATATGTGAGAGGTCTTGTCAATTTATTATCTATCACGTTTTAAGTGAACTAAAGCGGTGAACTACGATAATTATAATTGACACGGTCGATGACTCGATATGATATGCATGTGTTGTTATGGCGATTTGGCAATGCATGTAACATATTAAAAGAAATGCAAAGCAATAAATAAAATTTCTAGTATGGCCTTCCTAAAATAGAAAATCAAATAATCTATTACATATTCGGAAACCAACTCCTTTGGTCCCTTGAGTCTTCAAGTGGCATGCCTCCCAAGACACCGTCTTCGTCGGATCACCTTTCCGAATGGCACTGTCTTTGAAGATGCTCCATATATACAAATAATAATAAAAATACAAAGCTATTCCTATTATACATTTGTAAAATGGAAAAACTAATAAAATAAAAATAAAAGTGATACGAGATCACATTTAAATTTCAATCGAATCAATATTCCCTTTCATTACGGGTAATATCGATTAAAACTAAGGCCATATTAAGATAAAATTACATAATTCAAAATTATATAAATAAAAGACATTCAACAATTGAAATATGAAGCATTATAATATGTACCTATCATGTCAAATGATGTAACAAATCGCCCTATTTAACTTATGTCGTACATATAACTCGGTTTTATGGAAATGCGTGATAATAACCTTTTAAAATCACTAATTAACACTTAAATCATATCTAAGCTCAAGTTAATTATTCTAACACTTTTTAGGACTCAAAAATTAGTCATCACATAATTTTTGATAATAATTCAACTTGATTTAATTTTATGCTCATTTTTTACCTTAAAATCATAATATTTATGAAATAAATCCAAATTAATTTATAAAAATTTCAAAACTTTGAATTTTAAATTTTTGAACATTCTGGAATAATTCCATGACACTCATAATGTCAAAAATCATGGTTAAAATTTTTGAATTAATTTTGAGAAAATATAGTTGCATATTATCGGTTTTATCTCATAAAATATTTAAAGTATCCAAAAATTACTCCAATAATTTTTAAAACCTTATATCTGATTAGTGGGATATTAATGAAACTTAAAATAATTTTCTCAAGCCATTCAATACGTTTTAGCTAATTTTGCTAAAATAGTCACTATTTATGCCATTTTTACTCTAAAAATCCATAAATCATGCTAAAATAGATCTTTTAATCTCAAAATTTACATACACTCTTTAAATTATGCATGTGACATCATATTCAAAGATCATGGCTTAATTCGAAATTTAACTATTTTTAACCATTTTACCTCTTTTAATCCATTTTTATCTCATAAAAATCATAAATCATGCAATATTAATCAAATTAATACGAGTTTTTACACACAACTTTTAAAATATGCATGTGAGGTCATATAAAATTTCCAAGGTCAGAAACTTAGTTTAACTATTTTTAGCATTTTAATTCCCATTTTAGTCATAAAAATGTAATAAAATGACCAAAAATCATTATAATGAGCAATAAATTTCCATAAAACATAAAAATGACCAAAAAATATTTTAGGACCAGAATATATAACATGCATGGTGATTTCGTGGCATATACTTATAAATCACAAATTTTTAGTTTTATATGTTAACCTTTTAACTCGGAAAAACAATAACCGATTATGCATGCAACATCCTTATGCTCTGATACCACTTGTAAGGTTCATATACCTATTATTAGACTCCTCTAATAGTGAATACATTAACTTGTTAATTATATGTTCTTTAGATCTAGTGCATGCATAACAAAATAAGAGATTTATAAGAAAACAATATCCCTTACATTGTAAATTTCGGTTTATGGGCACAAGTAAGGTCTCCTACTTTCACTTGTTCTTGAGCTATGATGAGTAATAGGATGATCCTCCAAAGACTTCAAGTATAGAAGTCACTCCTCTTGATTGCACCCAAGATTGTTCCTTATCCCCACTAAATAATATTTTCTAGATATTTGTTTAGTAGTTTACCTTAAAATTGATTACTAATACTCATATATTACACTAATAATATTAGTAATCTCTTATGAACAATTTGAATCAAAAATCCTCATGTTTTGATATAAAGAAAAAGATGAATCATGGAGGTTTTGCATGTGATAAAGATGTAAGCATCTTTTAGAGAATAAGTGAAGAAAAGTATGAACAACAAAAAAAAATGTTCTCACACTCTCTCAAATGGTCCGTATAAAATGCTCTTATTAGAGCCATTTTGGTCCTTTCAAAATCACATGCTATATTGTGTAGGTAGTAGGCTTTAGCTAGATTAAAGTTGTGTCATAAGACGTTGGAGTATCTTTCCAACAACTAAATGACAAAGCTATAAAACTCAAGCATGCCTCTTATATGGACGGTACACTTGTGCTATTATGGTCCATTTTTGTCTTATAATATTTGTCCCACAAATGCTTATAAGTCTTATGTTTAATTATCTTACATAATTAAATATTAATTTAATCATACAACAATTATATGACAAATTAATAAACATATATTCACTCAACTTATTGAGTAATATTTTACCATTATATCAACATATAATGGGTCCCATAATTTCTAGTTAGTTAAATTTACAACCTCTTGTAAATGTAAATAACTAATTACCTCTACCTAAAAATATTTATAAAACCTCAACATAATTTAGTGAATTAACATATTAATCCACTAAATAGGATCTTATTTAATCACATTACAATAAGATACATATTTCCTCTCATAAATATAAATTGTTCATTTTTAAGGAATTAATCAACTTGTATCGACATACAATTAATTAACTTTACAGATAAGGGCATCATCCTTTAGGTGTGACGTTAAGGGATCAACTGACCACCACCGTCCCACGACAGTAACGTCAAACTCTAACAAGCCAATCGTTACCGATTAATGTTGATCAGTTGACTATATAATTGAATCATCCCTTACGTATTCTTTATATGAGATTTAATAATGATATTTAAATCATGTGATCGCACTATTGTTGAGGACACATTTCCCAACAGAATAGTCCCATTCTCGACGAGTTTCTTTACAGGTTTTTCATTTATGTGTCCCAGTCGACAATGCCATAGATAAGTTTTATCTTTGTCACCAACCTTTAATTTCTTATTATTCACGTGTAATATATCTGTGGTTTGATCTAAGATGTAAATTCCATTCATGGAAACTGCTTTGCCATAAATCATTTCATGGAAAGAGAAAATACAGCTATTATCCTTCATTGAAAATGAAAAACCGTCTTTATCAAGTACGGAAACAAAAATAATGTTCTTAGACAAACTGGGTACATAGTAACAGTTATATAAATATAACTCAAAACCACTAGGGAGTTGGATTACGTATGTTCCCTTTGAGACTGCAGCAACTCTAGCTCCATTCCCGACTCGCAGGTCCACATCACCCTTTCCGAGAGGTGTGATGTTTTTTAGGCCCCGCAAATGATTACACAGATGAGAAGCACAACCAGTATCAAGTACCCAAGTTCCGAAACTTGCATGGTTAATCTCAATCATATAAATATAAGATGACATACCAACAGGAGTGACGCGGCCTGCTTTTATGTCCTCACGGTACACGGGACAGTTCCTCCTCCAATGTCCAGTCTTCTGACAATGGTGGCACTCAATGTCACCGCCTTTGCTCTTTGCCTTGCCTTGTGAGCCACTAGTCTCACCAGGCCCACTCTTACCGTTTCCTGGCTTTTTAAACTTTGGATTTCCTACAGTTAGGTCGCCGGGAGCTTTGCCCTTACCCTTATTCTTGTTGGAAATAATGAGAACATCTTGCTTCATGCTCCCACTCAATTTTATATCCTTCTCGGTCTGTACGAGAAGTGAGTGTAGCTCATGAGGACTTTTCTTCATGTCATTCATGCAGTAATTTGCCCTGAAAAGGGCAAAACCATCATGAAGTGAATGAAGCATACGGTCAATGACTATGCTCTCACTGATTTTGCAATCAAGTGCCTCCAGTTTCTCGACATTCTTAATCATGCTAAGAATGTGTGGGCTAACAGGTTGGCCTTTCTGGAGTTTCGCATCAAAGAAGCGACAGGTATGCTCATAAGTAGCGATTCTCGGTGCTTTTGAGAACTCATTTGTGAGCGTGGTGAAAATCTTGTTTGCACCTTGGGCAATGAAGCGCCTTCGCTAATTGGTTTCCATTGCAAAGATGAGTACGTTCTTTATCGCACCCGCTTCCATGACGAAGTCACTATAAGCAAGTGACTCGTTAACTCCTGCATTGGGGCCTGGGTTTACCGGTATTGGCTCAGTTAAGTACTTGAGCTTACCGTCAACAATGGCAGCATTCCGTAATGATGCCTCCCAGTCCGCAAAGTTGGACCCATCATTCTTCAGTCGAGTGAACTGATTCATGTGGTCCATGAAAGCTTTCAGCCAGGACTCGCGTCCAAGTGTGGCACTTGGCATTGGGATTTCGTTATTTCCAGCCATTTGTTGCAACAGTACTATCAAAATAAAACGTATTCTACACTACGAAAAGAAGAAAAAATATAATAAGCATTCTCTTCGTTATGATTTAAGTCTAATGCAATACTGTTATAACGCGAAGACTCAAGCATTTATACAATTGACCTCCCTCAAGAATTATATAAATGATTCCAAGACTCAATTATCTGTAAATTGATAAGCCAACCTCTTGGCTAATTCTACTATTAGAATTCTTGGTCGAAAAATTTCTGTAAATTCTATCTATAGTCCATCATAATCACGAGAAACTCTTCGGATTATAATGTAACACCCCGATTTATGAAGGAGCCTTTAGCAAGACATTCCCTAATAAACCGGACTGTTACCATCTCGGTTTCCCGAGGTAGTGAATAACAAATTAAACTCCAAGGCAAAATATATAATTACTTTAACTTAATTATTACAAAACCTCTTTTACATCAAATTACAAGGAACTAACATAAATGAAAGTGAAAGTCTTCTAAATGATGATCTAGCTACTAAGTCTTCGATCAAAGTGTCTCACGCCCATCAAGCTCCCACCTATCTCATAAACCTGTCAAGCCTGCTCCCCAATATTTGGATCGTCACGGGTGTTCACGAATACACAGGGTCAACCACGAGGTTGAGTAGGGAATACAATGAAACAACAAAATATGATATGCATGCTCCTCCGTCACCACCATCTCCATCTCAACTCATATCTCATAACCCGGAACACCCAGCCATACCGATCCCCGGTAGACTATATATCGACCGTAGCCGATCCGCCCATTTCCTTGTTGAGGACACCAGGGCAAGTCTGCAGAACCCGCCCGGGCCTTATCACAACATCATCTTCACCACACCACATCACCACAACATCCTCCATCTCCAATGCATATGAATGCTCAAAAGAAATTAATGCAACACAATATATATATCTTTGAACTGATCAATCATAAAATCATGCCGGTTACCAAATGTTGTGATAACATACTCAATACGATCAATTCAGTCAATCACCTTCCAGTATATGAATCATAACGTAAATCAACAGCCACGAAGCAAGTCAACGCGTTCACGTTTGGTCATACGAAACACAAACAAGTCAACACAATTCAACATCAACGATAATAAGTCAAGTGTATTTCCCTACCTTTTCGCAATCCAAGCACACACAAGCAATCACTTATGATCCTTCACTTATCCATCACCTACATAACATAATTATGTATAATTACCATCTACTCAGTCAATTAATCATGCACATAACCTAGACTCATCATAACTTAATAGGAATATCAATTTAAAGAACAAATACGACATTTCCTGATTTTCCTGCTCATGGCAGACTCGGTATAAAATGAATAACTAATTCCAGAAAATTCGAATTGATGCAAGGCCAATTGAATTGGAACCCCATGAGTCTTAGCTACAATTTATATCTAACGTGTTTTTCTCAAATTCCAAACTTATCAAGGGTTTTCAGACTGATTTCCAAAAACTGACAGAAACCGTCGCATAAAAAGTATTGATTCATAAAACGAGTTTGACAAATGATTCTTAAGTAAAACCAACGCCTAACTCATCTAAACTCTTTAAATTAAATATATGAAAAATACCCAGCACCAAATCAATATCTAAATTATGTTTTAGAAGTAATCTTTCAGCCTCTAATGATTTGCGGACTTTTTAGATAGACGTTCACAAATAATTTCTTCAGGAAAAACTACACGGTGAAATGCTACCAATTTTCACAGACATAAACTAGGCTTGGAATAAACATGAGTCTCTTCTTTAACTTTTTGCATCCCACGGCTTTAAGACAGGTAAAACACTCAAATAACACAGACCAACGAATCTGTAAATTGCTGTAACTATTCCATTCATTTATCTCATACAATTTATAATCAAAAACCCCCAAACCAATTCTAGGGTTACGAAAATTATCCCAATACTACTACAATTATGCTAATAATTGAATAAAGAGGTAATAGGATAGTCTACTTACGAAATAGGATGAGAATAGGCTGAGAAATCGCCTCGCAATTCCTCACGCGGCTCCCTTCACACACGGCTCCCTCATCTCTCTTTTCTCTCTTTTCTCATGGTTAAAATGAATATGGTGATAGGGAGATTAGGGTTTGGTTAGATGGTTTATACATATAGGATAGGTGCTATTAAGACGATACGGGCCTAGCCTAGTTAGATTAATTAAAACCTGAGTCACATAATTACCCGAGTCACAAATACACTACACGACCCAGCTTGTAACTCGGCCTAATATAATATCATATTAAAATACCGGGTATTACAGTCTACCCTCTTTAAAAGAAACTTCGTCCCGAAGTTTACCCTCTCTACCAACCAACGCAAACGAATTATGAAACGCATATACAAAAGTATGTAAGGCACTCACCAAATTGAATATTAAACGCAGTATTACATATAATGTTGAGGTAAACTAAGTCAACACAAACTACTTACCCAACGTAGAAGGGGTCATATGAATACTAAGGTCCTATATGCCTACCGACGAAGAAGAGATTCATAGTTGTTTGCCCTTATAAGGAATATTCTCAATTTCAGTTTTAGAGGAAGATCCCATCAACTTTATTTTAATTCATTTTAAGTGAACTAATATCTAGCATGCGTGAATGAATAAACTAAGATGATGGCTTAAAATGTGTGACATCTGTATGTCTATGAAAACTAACATTTAATCTATATGAATCAATTTTCATGCATATTAGGTGGTTTGGTTTAGGCGGAATATGATGCACTAACTATCATGTGAGTGAAAAGCAATAAGAATGGTAAAACGTAAAACAAAAATAAAGTCCTAGTGTGTCCTATCTACCAAAATGAACATAAATACAACTTTGGAATCCATCCTTGGACCCGAGAAGCTTGTCTTGATGTTCCATCTTGGTCCATGTAGCGGGAGTGAGCAATCCAATCTCCATCTTTAGTCTTCTCAAAATTACAATTAATAAATTACAAAATAAACCTATTTACATTCTAATTTCAAAACCGTAATACTTAAAGAAAGCCAAAAGGAGATACGAGATCTCAAAATTACATTAAAAATTATGTTTCCATCATTACGAAAACATAATTTAACTAAGGCCACACTAGGTATTACAAATTACAACCGATTGCAAAAATACTTAAATTAAACCATTCAACAAAACATTCAACTAAATAAAAATGCATCAACTAATAAATTAAACATTCAAGACATAATTCCTTAATTATGTAGAGTAATTTATCCAAACCACCTATTTAAATGATCAAATTATGTGACAATTCCTCAATTACTCACAATAATTTTAATCTTAATACATATTAATCTTGTAATATGAATTAATCCAACATTATTTTAAACTTCTTTAAAATAATTAGGTATCTTTAATTTGTGAACTTTTTCACAACAAATTATTATACAAAATATAGAAATGATGTATAATAATAATCATTGCCCAAAATAAAACAAAAACAGAAATTATTTTTTGTTATACTCGGCTGCACTCGGCATTTATGCCAAATTTTTTTTTTCTCTTTTGCCTTATTTTCTCGGCAAACAAAAAACAGAAAATATTTTTTTTTTTCGGCAATCCCACAAAAACCGAAACAAAAACAGATTTTTTTTTTTTTACTCGGCATAACTGAAAAAAAAACAAAACAGATTTCCCTTTTTTTTTTTTTTTTTTTCTTGCGGCATTTCAGCCGTTTTATACATACTTTTCTCGAAAAAAAATTTATGTGGACAATAAGTTTAATGTTGCTAATATAACATGATCGACATAAACATCATCTATTAATTTAAACATGGATTCAAACTTAATGATTCAATTTAACCTCTTAAAATGAATATCCAAATTATGACAAAATCGATTATCCGTATATATGATTCATCACAATTGATTTGAACATGATTAAATTAATTTCTATGCCAAAACTATATAGCAAAAACAAATTATCAACAATCAAAACGATTTCCATTTACATTTTAATTTAATTCTAATTAAATCAAAACAACTACAAATTCATCATATTATCATTTTAACTTATTAAAACAACAATATTAATAAATCAAAATGGAAATAAAAACAACAAAACAAAAAAAACTCACGGCCTAAAAAAATTTCATACGGCAAATTTTTTTTCAAAGCAGCCGAGACCTTTTTTTTTTCCTTCAAAGTTGTTTAAATCCATTTATGAAAAACATCAAAAATAATTTCGTGGCCTTGGCTCTGATACCACTTGTAGGAAATATCGGTATACTTCCTTTAAGATTATAAGGATTATAACGAAATTATAATTATGAAAAACTAGTCATAAAAGAAATTTACATAAACAAAATAGAAAGATTAAGAATCAACCTTTGGTCCTAGCAAATTTGGCCTAAGAACAATATCGAATTGATATTCTCCTAATTGTTGCACCCAAGATGCTCCGAGAAATGCCTCTCAATTTGCTAGAATGAGATCCCCAAATTCACTGATTAATTTTAGGGTTTTTGTGATTTTTGATGAGAGAGTTGTTTAGAAAAATTAGGTTAAAAGAATGATCTCCCTTTTTCCCTATAAACCGTGTATAAGGAGTCATTAGGGTAGATATTTTTTCACCTTTTTTCGGTCAAACCACCTACCAAAATAAGAAGAAAAATCTCCTTATTTTTAGGTAGTTATCAAAAATGTATAATAATATATGTATATTTTATCAATTATCAATTATGTTGACATGTACGGAGTATTAATAAGTCCACTTATAACAGCTTGCATTCAATTTATTAATACCGGTCTGTCAACATTTATTATGACAATATCGTATATATATATACATTAACTATAAATATAACATATTTATAATTAGCTAATTAAATATAACTGGTTACGTTTAATTACGAATTAACATCTTAATTCGTTTAAGCTAACATTATATACATTAATTAAATATAACATATTATATTCAATTTACGAATTGACAGTTAATTCGTCTCAGCTAATATTATTTAATTGAATTAAATAATCGTCTCATCATCACATTGACTAACTGTTTAGTCAAATACATGGACTAACCTTTTAGTCATATAAGGCATCAATGTGATTACACTTCCATAATCACATCTCTCAAACACATCCTTTAGGTGTGACTTTTAGGGACCGGTTGATCACCGCCATCAGTATGATAATAATGTCAAACTTTCCAGCAAACCAACCGTTATTAGGTAATCGTTAATCAACTGATAAAATACAAAGTATACCCTTGTGAACCTATAAGAGATTTATATACGTTATCACACTAACTGTGGAGGACACAAGCTCCAACATCTTTATGTTGGAGCTTGTGTCCTCCAAAAATTAGTGTGATAACATTTGTAAATCTCTTACAGGTTCACAAGGGTATACTTCGTATATTTAATCAGTTGATTAACGTTTACCTAATAACGGTTGGCTTGCTAGAAAGTTTGACGTTATTATCATACGGATGGCTATGTGATCAACTGTCCCTAAAGGTCACACCTATAGGATGTGTTTGAGAAATGTGGTTATAGAAATATAATCACATTGATGCCCAAAATGACTAAAAAGTTAGTCGATGTGTTGATGAGATAATTATTTAATGAAAATTAAATAATATTAGTTGAGACGAATTAACTGTCAATTCGTAAATTAAATATAATAAGTTATATTTAATTAAATATATATAATGTTAGCTTGAACGAATTAATCTGTTAATTCGTAATTAAATATAATCAGTTGTATTTAATATCAACAAGATGAATGTGTCATAGTGGTAATAGTGAGGGTACACATACCAAGAGGTCATGGGTTTGATCCTCACTAGATGACAATTCAACACATATTATATATTTTTGGAAAGACCAAAAATAAGGAGCTGATAGTCCTTATTTCGGTCCGATGGCCGAAAATTAGGAAAGTATTATTCTTTCCTAATTAACTCGATAATTCGATCAGTATAAAAAGAAAGGGAAAGAATTATTTCTACCCTAATGCTTTTTCTTGACCTTGTCTCCTCTCTCTCATCACAAAAAGACACAAAAACAACTAAATTTTACAGAAAATTTTAGATCGATTTCTAGCATAATCAAAGGGCATATCTCAGATCGTCTTGGGTGCAACTAATAGGCGAATATCAATTTTTATATTGTTCTTAGGCCAATTTTGCTAGGACCAAAGGTTAATTCTAAATCCTTATACTTTGTTTATGTATTTTGTTTATGACCTTTAATCATCATTGTTAAATTCGTTATAATCCTTCTAGTTTAAGGGAAGTATACAGATTATTTCCCACAAGTGGTATCAGAGCATTAGGCCACGATTTTATTTTTGATGATTTTCATAAAATATGTATGTAAACAATGGGGATTTCGAAATAAATTTTTTAGGGTTTTCGGCTTAAATTTTTTTGTGCCGAGAGAATTTTTTTTCGGCCTGTTTTTCCTTTGTTGATGATTTATTTCCATTTGATTCATATGAATTATTGTTTTAATATGTTAAGATGATAATAAAAATGAATTTATAGATACCTTGATTTAATTCGGATTAAATTAAATTGTTTAATGGAATAATCATGTCGATGAGACAAGAACTTGTTTTTGCTATATAGTTTTAGCATATAAGATTAATCATGTTCATTAATTCACTTGCTAAATCACGTTCTATATGGCAACTGTAAACATTTTCTTCATCGGTTTTGTTTTAGGGCAATTCTTGCCGCAAGTTTTTTTATGACGGCTGTTTTATTTTTTTTGCCGTTGTTGTTGTTTTTTTTTCCTGTTCGGTACTGTTCACCGTGAACAGTGTTCATAAAAAAAAAAAAAACTGTTTTTTTTCTTTTTGCCGAATCTAAAAGAAAAAGAAAAGGAAAGTTTTTTTCTTTTCTTGTTTTTGCCTTATTTCCGAAAAAAAAAAATTTATTGGCTTTTTTTTTTTGTCAGCCGTGAGCTGAGTTTACAAATAAAAAAAAAAAATTTTTTGTTTTCCTTTTTGCCGAGACCCAAAAGGAAGAAAAAAATTGGATTTTGTTTATTTTATTTTATTTTATTTTGGCCAATTAGTTATTGTGAATCGGTTCACAATTTAAAGATACCGAGTTATTTTAAAGCAGTTTAAAATTTTGACGGATAGAATTCATATTACAAGTTTAATATGGATTAAGAATGAAATTAATGTGATTAAATTGCGGAATTGTCACTTAATTTAATTTAAATAGGTGGTTTGGATAAATTAATCAACATAATTAAAGAATTGTGTAATGTATGTTTAATTTATTTTAGTTGATGCTTTTAATTTTGTTTAATGAGTCGAATGAGTGAATTTTATTTACGTATTTAATTTTGCAATCGGTTGTAATTTGTAATACTTAGTGTGGCCTTAGTCAAATTATGTTTTGGTAATGAAGGAAACATGATTTTTATGTAATTATGAGATCTCGAATCTCCTTTATTTTAGTTTTGGGTTTTGAAATTAGAATGTAATAAATAGGTCAATTATGTAATTTTATTTATTGTAATTTCAAAGAAGACTAAAGATGAAGATTCAAGCTCACTCCCGCTACATGGATCAAGATGGAACATCAAGACAAGCTTCTCGGGTCCAAGGATGGATTCCAAACTTGTATTTATTGTTCATTTTGATAGGATAGGCCACACTAGGACTTTTTCTGTTTTTTTTTACGTTTTCATTATTATTGCGTTTCATTCACATGTTAGTAATTGCATCATTTTCCGCCTAAAACCAAACCACCTACTACTAAAATGCATGAAAATTGACTCATATAGGTTGTATGTTAGTTTACATGGACATGCAGATGTCACAGACTTTAAGCCATCACTTTAGTTTAATCATTCTCGCATGCTAGATTATAGTTCACTTAAAATGAATTTAAATAAAGTTGATGGGATCTTCCTCTAAAACGGAAATTGAGATTAGTCTTTATAAGGGCAAACATCTATGAATCCCTTCTTCGTCGGTAGGCCTAATATGACCCCTTCTACGTTGGGTAAGTAGTTGTGTTGACTTAGTTTACCTCAATATCATAGTCCGAAGAGTTTCTCGTGATTATGATGGACTATAGATAGAATTTACAGAAATTTATCGACCAAGAATTCTAACGGTAGAATTAGATAAAAGGTTAGCTTATCAATTTACAGAGAATTGAGTCTTGGGGTCATTTATATAATTCTTGAGGGAGGTCAATTGTATAAATGTTTTGAGTCTTCGCGTTATGACATTAGTGATTTCGTTATGGATGCGGGTGCGATAAAGAACGTACTCATCTTTGCAATGGAAACCAATTTGCAGAGACGCTTCATTGCCCAAGGTGCAAACAAGATTTTCACCACGCTCACTAACGAGTTCTCAAAGGCACCGAGAATCGTTACATATGAGCATACTTGTCGCTTCTTTGATGCGAAACTCCAGAAGGGCCAACCGGTTAGCTCACACATTCTTCACATGATTGAGAATGTCGAGAAGCTGGAGGCACTGAATTGTAAAATCAGTTAGAGCATTGTCATTGACCGAATGCTTCATTCTCTTCACGATGGTTTTGCCCTTTTCAGGGCGAACTACTATATGAATGACTTGAAAAAGAGTCCTCATGAGCTACACTCTCTTTTCGTACAGACCGAGAAGGATATGAAATTGAGTGGGAGCGTGAAACAGGATGTTCTCACGATTTACAAAGGTAAAGGTAAGGGCAAGGCTCATGGCGACCTAGCTGTAGGTAAGCCAAAGTTTAAGAAGCCAGGAAACGGTAAGAGTGCGCCTGGTGAGACTAGTGGCTCACAGGGCAAGACAAAGAGCAAGGGCGGTGACATAGAGTGCCACCATTGTCACAAGACTGGACATTGGAGTTGGAACTGTCCCGTCTACCTTGAGGACATCAAGGTAGGCCGCGTCGTTCCTGTTGGTATGTCATCTTATATTCATATGATTGAGATTAACCATGCAAGTTTCGGAACTTGGGCACTAGATACTGGTTGTGGTTCTCATCTGTGTAATCATTTGCAGGGCCTAAAGAACATCATACCTCTCGAAAAAGGTGATGTGGACCTGCGAGTCGGGAATGGAGCACGAGTTCTTTCGCCTCAAAGGGAACATATGTAATCCAACTCCCTAGTGGTTTTGAGTTATCTTTAAATAACTGTTACTAAGTACCCAGTTTATCTAAGAATATTATTTCTGTTTCCGTACTTGCTAAAGAGGGTTTTGCATTTTCAATAAAGGATAATAGTTGTATTTTCTCTTTTAATGAAATGATTTATGGCAAAGCAGTTTCCATGAATGGAATTTACATCTTAGATCAAACCACGGAAGTATTACACATAAATAATAAGAAATTAAAGGTTTGTGACAAAGATCAAACCTATCTATGGCATTGTCGAATGGGACACATAAATGAGAAACGCGTGAAGAATATTGTCGATAATGGGACTATTCCCGCATTCGATTTTTATACATATGGCACGTGTGAATCATGTCTTATTGGCAAGATGACTCGAATTTCCTTCAAAGGTGTTGGAATGCGCGCTAGTGACCTATTAGGACTCATACATACGGACGTATGTGGACCTATGTCAATTACCGCTAGAGATGGCTATAGATATTTTATCACTTTCACGGACGATTTGAGTAGATACAGATATGTCTACTTAATGAAGCATAAAAGTGAGTCCTTTGAGAAATTCAAGGAATACCAGAATAGGGTACAAAACCAACTAGGTAGAAAGATTAAAGCACTTCGTTCAGATCGGGGTGGCGAATATCTTTCAAATGAGTTTGATCAACACCTGAAAGACTGTGGAATCGTTTTGCAGTTAACTCCAACTGGAACACCTCAATTGAATGGTGTGTCCGAACAGAGAAATCGAATCTTACTTGATATGGTTCGATCCATGATGAGTCACACCGTAGTGCCTGATTCATTATGGGGTTATGCTCTTTTGTCAGCCGCTCTTATACTTAACCGAAGTCCGTCTAAAGCTGTCGACAAGACTCCATATGAAATGTGGAAGGGAACGGTCCCTAACTTGTCCTTTATTCAGGTTTGGGGCTGCGAGGCTTATGTCAAGTGGAGACACGAGGATAAGCTCGGCCCGCGATCGGTCAAGACATACTTTATAGGTTATCCAAAAGGAACATTTGGTCATTACTTCTATTCGCCTACTGAACATCGAGTTTTTGTTACGGCTAGTGCGACGTTCTTAGAGAAAGAATTTCTCGAGGACAAGACGAGTAACAGAACCTTCGAGCTGTCGGAGATTCCTGAACCAACAACCGAGGAACAGATGGAGGAAGCTGTACCTCTAACTGATGATACGGTTAATATTCCTGAGGAACCTAGGAGGTCGGGTAGAGACCCTCATCCTCCGGACAGATACATTGGTATGGTCTAGGAGAATGACGTTTTAATTCTAGAAAGTAATGAACCCGCAACCTATAAAGGTGCTATGGCCTGTTCCGACTCAAAGCTATGGCTCGAAGCCATGCAATCCGAGATGGACTCCATGTATGAGAATAACGTATGGGATCTAGTTGATTTACCTAATAAGGTAAAACCTCTACAGTGCAAATGCCTTTACAAAATAAAGCGTTCTGTAGACGCGTAACCAGATATCTATAAGGCACGACTTGTGGCAAAAGGTTTCACTCAAGTGCAAGGATTGCATTATGATGAAATTTTTACACCTGTAGTCATGCTACGTTCTATTCGGATAATCTTAGCGATTGCCGCATTTCATGATTATGAAATTTGGCAAATGGATGTGAAAACCGCCTTCTTAAACGGTTATTTGGAGGAAGAGTTGTACATGGTGCAACCCGAAGGTTTCATAGATCCTGAGCATCCTAAGAAAGTATGCAAGCTTAAGCGTTCCATTTATGGACTTAAGCAAGCTTCTCGAAGTTGGAATCATCGTTTTGACCAAGTGATAAAAGAGTATGGCTTCACTCGATCGGTCGAGGAACCATGCTTATATATCAAGTCGAGTGGGAGCAAGATTGTGTTCTAGATATTGTATGTCGATGACATACTCTTGATTGGGAATGGCATTCCTCTCCTTTCTTCGGTTAAAGAATGGTTGAAGAACCATTTCCAGATGAAAGATCTGGGTGAGGCACAGCGTATATTGGGAATCCGTATCTACCGAGATAGATCACGACGAACGTTATCACTTAGTCAGGAGTCTTATTTGGATAAGTTTCTTGAGAGGTTCAACATGACCAACTCCAAGAAGGGGAACCTTCCTATGACGACTGGGATGCAGTTGAGCAAGTCTCAATCACCCACGACGCCTGAAGGGATTGAGCGCATGAGTCGTGTTCCTTATGCATCTGCAATAGGATCGATCATGTATGCAATGATATGCACACGTCCAGACGTGGCATATGCATTGAGCATGGCGAGTCGGTGCCAAAAGACTCCTGGTGAAACACACTGGATAGCAGTCAAAAATATCCTCAAGTACCTACGGAGGACTAAGGATTGGGCATTGACTTATGGAGGTGATACTAAGCTATGCGCAACCGGTTACGCAGATGCTAGCTTCCAAACGGATCGAGATGATTCAAAATCTCAGTCCGGGTTTGTCTTCACTGTTAATGGTGCTGCGGTTAGCTGGAAGAGTTCCAAACAGAGTGTTGTAGCAGATTCTACTACTGAATCCGAGTACTATGCCGCTTCGGAGGCAGCAAAGGAAGTGATATGGATGCATCAATTCTTACAAGGGCTTTCGGTAGTTCCTAGTTCGAATGACCCGATCACCATCTATTGTGACAATAAAGGTGCCATCTTCCAGGCTAAGGAGCCAAAGTCTAGCAACAAATCTAGACATGTACTTCGGAAAGCTCACCTGATCCGTGATTACATGGAGCAAGAAGAGATAGTGATTGACAAGATTGCGACGGATGATAACATCGCGGATCCTCTCACCAAACCGTTGAATTATGATAAGCATGTAGGGCATGTTAATTCCATGGGAATTAAACATGTTCCTGAGTTGTAGTACTTGATTATGGATTTGATACATTATCTTTTTCATATACTATTTATAACTTCATCGTTTTATATATATAATATTTTGTTTTTCATGTGGATTGTACTGACAACATTGAACGCCACAAAGTGAACTGAATTACATTATATTTGTTTTGGTCCGTAATCGCCAATGTGAGCTGATAACTCCGGCTATTATATTGTGCAGTCGATTGATGGTGGGTTCAACGAGCCATAAGTTAAACGGTTGACTAATCGATCACAGATACGAGATTATGACGATACCTCGTAGGACAACTTTTTGTGACAACGTAATGGAGTCCTAAATGTTTAATAACATTCGATGCCAGGTCGTGGATAGGACATCCATTGTGTTCCTAGAGTCGATTCTTTTGACTATCAACTGTCTCTTGAGATTAAGGCAGTTTTTGGGTGACTTTGGTTTCTTTCTCACGGTCTACCGTGAATCGGGGCTAAGTAGATTTTTTCGGGTCGTTTCATCGTGCTTACATCTGCAGAATTCGAGTTGAGGAAAATATCCAACCCTTATCAGGTATAGTTATTTCTCAGGGCCACTCGAGGAGTTGTAACTGAAATGCATGGCCATGCTCGAATGATGATTCGTTTATCATTTAAGTTACTCTCTAGTCGGGGAAACCACTCTTGATATTGATCGCTTGTAAAATACGACCTTTGTGAATTCGGATTTGCAAATTGTTTTACATTGAGTGGGAGAAATTTTATAGGATATGAGAATCGGTTATCGCACATACACTTGTGAGGACAAGTGGGAGTTTGTTGGAGCTTGTGTCCTCCACAAATTAGTGTGATAACATTTGTAAATCTCTTACAGGTTCACAAGGGTATACTTCGTATATTTAATCAGTTGATTAACGTTTACCTAATAACGGTTGGCTTGCTAGAAAGTTTGACGTTATTATCATACAGATGGCGGTGATCAACTGGTCCCTAAAGGTCACACCTATAGAATGTGTTTGAGAAATGTGGTTATAGAAATATAATCACATTGATGCCCAAAATGACTAAAAAGTTAGTTGATGTGTTGATGAGATAATTATTTAATGAAAATTAAATAATATTAGTTGAGACGAATTAACTGTCAATTCGTAAATTAAATATAATAAGTTATATTTAATTAAATATATATAATGTTAGCTTGGACGAATTAATCTGTTAATTCGTAATTAAATATAATCAGTTGTATTTAATATCAACAAGATGAATGTGTCATAGTGGTAATAGTGAGGGTACACATACCAAGAGGTCATGGGTTCGATCCTCACTAGATGACAATTCAACACATATTATATATTTTTGGAATGACCAAAAATAAGGAGCTGATAGTCCTTATTTCGGTCTGATGGCCGAAAATTAGGAAAGTATTATTCTTTCCTAATTAACTCGATAATTCGGTCAGTATAAAAAGAAAGGGAGAGAATTATTTCTACCCTAATGCTTTTTCTTGACCTTGTCTCCTATCTCTCATCACAAAAAAACACAAAAACAAGTTAATTTTACAGAAATTTTTAGATCGATTTCTAGCATAATCAAAGGGCATATCTCAGATCGTCTTGGGTGCAACTAATAGGCGAATATCAATTTTGATATTGTTCTTAGGCCAATTTTTCTAGGACCGAAGGTTAATTCTAAATCCTTATACTTTGTTTATATATTTTGTTTATGACCTTTAATCATCATTGTTAAATTCGTTATAATCCTTCTAGTTTAAGGTAAGTATACAGATTATTTCCCACACTTTATGCTCTCTTAATCATCCTTTAATTAAGTAGTAATCTTATAATCAACTCTTAATCAAGTTATAATACAATTCTCAATATTAATCTTTCCTTAATTTCTCTAATGTTCTTCATTTATTTTGGGTAATTAGAAGATTATTTGAGTTTATTTGGAGGATTGACAACCTTCCATCAATCATTAAGTACTTCTATTATTCTTTGCTTTATTATTTGGAATCATCTTCATAGATATAATTCTCTCTTAATCTTGTTTAATTATTGTTAATCACTTTCGTTTATTCATCATGTTTTGCCTTGCTAGTATGATTGACAACCTTGTTAACATGTTGAACTTGATAATGAGTGAGTAGTTTCCTTAACTAGAGTTAATGGGGAATTAGGGGAAACCAACATGGGGATTGATTCATGCTTAATCTAATATGTTTTCATAATTAATTTGCTTGCTTGTTGTGATTTCAACTTATGCACATGTTATGTTTGATGAAATGCGAGCCTATGAATCCTTGCATTTTTTACCCATCACCTATCTTTTCAATGAGACTTGTAAGCTTATACACCAACTCGAGTCTCATTAGATCATGTATATAGTTGAATAGGAAGGATTAAGTCGACTTGTAGGTGTTGTACAATCTAATCGATTCGGCTAGAGGACCCAAACCTTCCTAGGGATTGTAATATTATACACCAACTCGATCCCATCACAATAATAAGTGCTTGCATCTAGTAGAGAACATGTTTGTATGATCAAATCCCATGAATCCCCTATGAACCCATGACACCCTAGTGCTTTTAATCAATTGTTTACATCTCCTTTTAATCACCTTGCTTGTTTTTATTACTTTACTTTTTTATTGTTGATTAGTTTAGTTGATATCCTATCTCAACCCAAATTGTGACACCCTAAGACACAACCATTTGCAATTGAAAATCCTACATCAATACCCGTCCCTTGGGATCCGACCTTTCATGCGTCTTTGCTAAGAGTAGTTTGTAAAGTTATAAATATTGTTTTGGTTGGTAGCTTTTGACGACGAGTTCTATTCCACACCAAGATCTCAAACAAGCAAATGAAGGCAAAGATGTCCGGAGAAGATAATCAATTCATGTTCCCCAGCCGAGCGGACCTACTACTCCAAGGGCCCGAAGCGCGTTGTCACCCTTTCTTGGCTAAGGAGTTACACACACATAAGCAGATGAAGAGTCTATCAATAGTCGAAATAATCAAGAGAGGGGGGGTTGAATTGAGGATTAAAAAAACTTAGCCCACTTTTTAATTGTAAGTATATAATTAATTATTTAAAGTTTATTGATTAAACTTTAATAATCAACTAATTAAGGAATTAAAACAAAGCGTAAATAAAACGAAACAAACGAAAGAGAAGGGAGAGACGCACACGATTTTTGAAGTGGTTCAGTTTCACAAATCGAAACCTACGTCCACTATTCTCGATTAATAAATTTAGTACCTTTATACGGATTACAAGCTTACTAACCCAACTCGTACAACTAACCCTAGTTGTAACTCAAGTGAGTACCGTTAAATACTCGAGTGACTAACTTACGCTAATAAGAAAGCACTAATGATTCTTCTAAAAGTTCACGTTAATGAACGAGTAAGAAATCAATTAAGCACTATTATCTTATAACGATAACGAAAGAACGAATGCACAAGTTTATAAATCACACGACCTTTTTCGAAAAATAACAAAACGGTTTTTGCTTTAAAACACGGTTTTTGCTTTTTGAAAATAAATCAAAGTTATGCTCAAAGGTCTTACTTTTAAATATTGCAAACTGTAGAGTATTTATAGAACAAATGAAAACAAGACTCGCGGTCTCCCCAAAACCCTAGATGGCCGAAATATAAGATATGTAAACAAAACATATCTTATTATTTATATCCTTAAAATCTTAGAAAATGATAGAGAATAACTAAAAGATAATTTTATCAATTATTCTTCTATTATCTTTTCCTTAAATCTTAAGATATGATAAGATTTTTCCATAACAATAATATCTAATCATATATAACCATATCATGCTAAATATAAAAGATATGTTAAGATAATTCTAGAGAATAAAATCTTAACAATAATCAACTTATATCATCAGGTTTTCACGAGAGTCCACACGGGCTCATAGGCCTCGTTTTTCGTGAAAACCCTAGCTTGACATCAGGTTAGATTTAGGGTTTAAGAGTGTGTAGTATTAGAAACCCTAATTAGTAATATGACTCAACTTATAAGTTGATTCAACGTAATTACTAATTATAAGCTTAAAATAAAACCACACTTAACATGAATATAAGCTTTCTTGTAAATAAATACTTCTACTAAAAACATTTAAAAGAACAAAAACAGTTTTCTAAAAACAATTTATAAAAAATTTTTGCCGTGAATAATATAAACTTCACGCCTCAATGTTATAGTAAAAGAGCTATAATATTGAGCTCTTATATAAGTAATGTTATAGCGGTGAGGCTATAACCTTACCAATCTAAGAAGTGCATTCTTATGTTACCTTTACGAGATAACCACCTACACTATTCTAATCTTCTTAGGAGATCTTCAAATGTAGGCTTCTTCATTATTCAAGCTTGATTAATCTTTAAACGAGCTTCATCTTCTCAAGAATGCTTGAATAATACTTTAATAGCTTGTAATATCTTGATCCTTGATTGAGGGCTTGATTTCACGATATGTTCTTATATACTTCCATCACAGTTCTTTAAAACTTGGGATTAGTAAGTCTAATCTAAAAGGACTAAACAAACAATTACGCGCAACGAGTATAAATATAAAGCACTCTTTACATCATCAAAACATAAACATATATTTATATGGTCCAACAAATTCCCCCTTTTTGATGATGACAAGTCTCCTAAAATTGTGACTAAGTATATAGTTCCCCCTCAATATTATACCTTCATCTTTATAGATAAAGATTAACGCAAGATCAAACATTTATACACAAGACCAAAACTTTAAGGACCCTAAGAAACAATTGGTTCTGACAAGGAGCAAGCTTAGGCAAATACTTACCATGGTCGTTCTTTCGCCCTCTTGACATCATCGAAAAGATAAGAACAAACATAAAATGACTAGAATAATATACGACGAGGCAAGAGATAAAAACGATTAATAGAAACAAATAACCCGTAAATAACCATAAGCACTTACGAAATTATTTTAGCATATAAACCAAAAGAACATGTTTTAAAGCCAAATGGGCCGAATGAAAATAACATGTTTAGAGCTATCGGGCCGAACAACGAGTGGTATGCCAAAATGTGCCGAATAATAAGTTATTGGATGAAAGCAAAATACACCAAAGGAAGCAAAAGAAAGCAAGGTAAACAAGGAAGGACGAAAACAGGGGAGGGGCAGGATAGGATTAAGGGTGGCGGATGTTGTGAGGATTGACATAGCCTGTGCGGTGAGACTTGTCTCAAAGTTGAGAACCTTCAAAGACAAAGCCTTTGTTGCCGCCAACGTCATTGCTTGATCCGCCTTCATAACCTTCCCGCTTTTCACCAAAGCACCCCCTTGACTCGCAAGAAAAGTAAGACGATCACCATGGCTAAAGACTTAATCACGGATAGTCACTAATCCCTTTTCTAAACCCTCAAGCCTTGTGTTGATGTCCTCCATCCAAGCACAAACCCGAGCATCATTCACACCTCCAACAGAGGACCCCTGCTGCCCAACATTAGACACAACCGTAGCCAATGTCGCGGTTTGCTCCTCTAACTTGGCCATAATAGACCCCATAAACGCATCCAACTTCGCTTCCATAGCCGTCATCCCAACCTCATTGACACCCTTATCATTACACTTAGAAAATACCAACTCGAGTCCTTCAAAACCGAGCCCCATCAATTTCATAACACGGTCACACATTCCATCCTTAGTACTCACACCATAGCTTTCCCAACTCACAACCCGCTTAATTTCCAACAATCTCGAAATCCACATACCGTACAAAAGATCAAGAGTAAGACAATACTTTTCTTTAGTTATGGTAATGCTAGTTTGAACAATCCGATTAAATACAAGACTAGCCAAACTCACTTTCCGACCTTCTAACAACAAATACAAAATAATAGCTTCATAGCTAGACACCTTGTCACGTCGTCCCCTTCTTGGAACGATTGTGTTCCATAAAAAGTTCAAAAGAACTTGAGTTTGGGGCGAGAGGACGAACCAAGATCTTGCTATTTTCGGAAGCAACCTCATCAAAATACCTCTTAATGATCCACTGTTGATCATAACCCACATTAGACCATTCTTGACTCGGGTTGACCTCGGTTCTATCATGAGGAACCTTGAAAGCAGAGCAAAAATCGGCAATAGTGACGGTGATGTCGACACCATTAAAAACCGCATGCAACACTCCCCCTTTAGCCTTTACTGTAGCAAAGAACTGAACAACCTCAATCGGGTATGTAGGACCCGAGAACCGACTAACAGCATTCCATCCTTGGAAATCAAGAAAATCTACAAAGAATTTTAATGACAGAATATTAGACAACCAAGATTTAGGATAGTACCTTCCACCATAAATAGATTATTGTAAGACACGAGAAACCAAGCTGCTTTTGTTCTTGGTCATTCGAACATGATTTAGTCCGGCTTTGGTTGCACTTTTCGAAGGCTCTCGAAACAGAGTCCTCAAAATCCCATCCCGAATAACAACCTCTGGTTCACTATATTCTCTAATATCGTCTGCTAAAACCTTATTCTTCCCTTTATTTAGTCGTCTCCTTTTTCCCTCTAAAACCGACTCATCCCGGCCATGAAATAAGGAGGAAGGTGATGATGGATATTGGGTTGTTGGAGTGAAGGTATAGGAATGGGGTTGATGGGATGATGGTAGTTGTGGTTGATTACATGGTCGTGGTTGGTGTTGGTTTCTGGTGGAGGAACGAGTGTTTGCATGTGGATGGGACATGGTTGAGAGATAAATGATGATGATAGAGATGAAGTATAATTTTGTTAAAGGTAAAAGTAAAAAGCAAGTTGTGATATGTTGACCAAGGCACACGGTTTAGGAGTAGATATAAGAGGGAATCTAGGGTAGGGTTAGGGTTAGATGTTTACACAAATTGGGAAACTAATTTGGTAAAGGATTTATGTAAAGATTTGGAATACAAAGGATAGATGTATATGGCAAATATGTCGCATAAGGAAATTGAAAATAAATAATTTTGGACTAAATATTGGTAGAAAAAAGAATATGAAAAAGATTTTGGATAGAAATTGGTAAATAAAAGATTTGGTGTATCTTAATTTGTTAAGAGAATAAGTTTGTATGAACCATAATGACTTAAATACAGATGAATATATACGATAAATAAATTTCTATAACACGAAAATATTCATGCATCGGAATATACAGACACAGTTATACAATCTTATCTTATACTAGTCAATCATTGGGAGATTAAGCATTTATAGAAGCTTAGGTGCCACCTATTAAACCAATTTCCAACCGTAAAGTCTCAAAACGTCCTCTAGCTAAAGGCTTTGTCAAAATGTCTGCCCATTGTTTTTCAGTACTACAAAATTCGAGTTTTATATTCCCTTTTTCAACATGGTCACATATAAAATGGTGTCTAATTTCAATGTGTTTGGTACGCGAGTGCTGTGCGGGGTTTTTGGAAATTGGAATACAACCTACGTTAACACCATTACCACATAACTATTGCTTAAGCCATAATAATTGAGTACATACCAGTCCTGCTGTAATATATTCGGCTTCTGCTGTTGAAAGGGTAACTGAATTCTGCTTCTTTGAACCCCAAGTAATAATGCAAGGTCCAACAAAAGTGGCAACACCTGATATACTTTTCCTGTTTAGGGAACATCATGCATAATCGGCTTCTAAATATCCGACAAGATCGAAATGGCATTCCATAGGATACCATAGATATAGTTTGGACGTCCCAATAAGATATCGTAAGATTCTTTTTACGGCCGTCATATGCGATTCTTTGGGAGATGATTGATATCTCGCACAAACGCATACACTAAACATGATATCTGGTCTACTTGCAGTTAAATATAGCAATGACCCAATCATTCCTCGGTAAGTTGTTTCATCCACAGACTTACCGTCTTCATCTAAAGTCAATTTCTTGTCTGCGACCATTGGAGTAGACATAGCATGATAATTGTCCAGTCCGAACTTTCTAATTAACTCCTTAATATATTTCAGTTGATGAATCTTGATGCCTTCCTCAGTTTGTTGAATTTGTAGACCTAGGAAGATTTTCAATTCTCTCATCATGCTCATCTCAAATTCGGAAGTCATCAACTCCAAAAAATACTTGCATAGATTACGGTTAGTTGACCCCAAAATAATATCGTCAACGTAGACTTGAACAATCAAAAGATCAGGTTCCTAGGTTTTTAGGAATAATGTCATATCTACAGATCCTCTCTTAAATCCACTGTGAAATAGAATTTTCGATAATATGTCATAGCAGGCCCTTGGTGCTTGCTTCAATCCATAAAAGGCCTTGTCTAATTTAAAGACATGATCTTTAAATTTGTTATCCATAAATCAAGGAGGTTGTTCTATGAAGACTTCTTCATGTACGTACCCATTTAGAAACCCTGTCTTGACATCCATTTGGAAGAGCTTCATTCCTTTATGAGCTGCGAATGCTATCAGAAGTCTAATAGCTTCAAGACGAGCAACAAGTGCAAATGTCTCGTCATAATCTATTCCTTCTTGTTGATTATAACCTTGTACCACCAATCTTGCCTTATTTCGAACTATGACCCCGGCATCATCTAGTTTATTTCTAAACATCCATCTGGTTCCAATTACAGATCGATCCTTGGGTATAGGAACTAAATGCCAAGCTTTGTTCCGTTCGAATTGTTGAAGCTCTTCTTGCGTAGCTATAATCCAATCTGATTATGCGAGAGCTTCCTTACTATTTGTTGGTTCGATTGTTGATAGAAACGAATAGAAGGAGCAAAAATTGTTCAAGGATCGTCGCGTTTGAACACCCTTTTTAATATTACCAAGTATGCTTTCCATAGGGTGTGAACTCTTGTGTTTCCATTTTGTTGAAGTACTTAGTTCTTCAGTATTTGAACTTGATTCAACTTCATTTGGCTCAGAATTTAAGGACGTTCCCCCTGAATTCAATCCTGGTGTTGTAGTAGAGTCGGGTATAACTTCAGACTCATTACCTTGATTTGAATTCAATGTTATGGTAGCATCAGCTATAACATTGGGTTGAGAACCCTTATCTTGAGATAAGATTATAGTATCATCAACTATAACCTTAGTTTTATTCTCTTTGTCATTTGAGGAATGATCAAGCTCATCATTTCTTCCTTCAATCTCATTATCCCTAGTTTCCAATTCTGGAGGATCATTTCTGGAAAGGCGAAAATCAGGTTCATCCATGTCTTATTCCTCATCCTTTAAGGGCTTATCGAACACATTATCTTCATCAAAAATAACATGAATACTTTCTTCAATACATAGTGTTCTTTTATTAAAGACCTTATAAGCCTTGCTATGATCTGAATAACCTATAAAAATAACCTCATCACTTCTAGGGTCAAACTTACTTAACCTATTTTTGCCATTGTTATGAACAAAACACTTACTCCCAAAACAACGAAGATGAGAGATATTAGGTTTACGAACTCTTAGAAGTTAATAAGGGGTTTTCTTTAGGATAGGTCTTATCATAGCACAGTTATGAGTATAACATGAATTACTAATGGCTTCAGCCCAAAAATTACGAGGTAAACCACTGCACAAAAGCATTGAACGAGCTATATCTTCTAGTGTTCGATTCATACGTTCAACAACACCGTTTTGTTGAGGAGTTCGTGGTGTAGAAAAGTTATATCCTACACCATTATCTCTACAATATTCTATAAAGGCTTGATTATCAAATTCGGTGCCATGATCCATAGGAATAGAGACAAGGTTAGTCTTATATTTGTTTTGAACAAGTTTCATAAGACAAACTCATCAAAAGTCTCATCTTTTGAATGAAGAAAGATAGGCCATACATACCTTGAGTAGTCATCTACGAGGACAAAGACGTACCTTGATCCTCCTCTACTCCTTACCTTCATGAGACCACATAAGTCCATGTGTATCAATTCTAAGGCTTGATTCGTGCTTACCACTCTTTTAGGTTTGAAAGATAACCTTACATGCTTGAAACGAGCACAAGTGTCACACATCTTCTCTTGATCGAACCTGATTTTAGGTAGTCCCTCAACCAAGTCCCATCTCTTGAGTTTATTCAAAATAGGTGAACTAATGTGACTAAAACGTTTGTGCCACAAGTAAGGATCATCAAGTAAGGAGTTAGTAGGCACATCATTTAAATCTACCATATAAACATTTCTTTTTCTATGGCCTTCAAGAATAATACTACTTGTACCTTCAATTATAATGCGACAAACATCTGCATGAAATACAACCTTGTTACCTTTGTCGCATTGTTGAGATATGCTAAGTAGATTATGCTTGAGACCATCCACTAGATAAACATCACTGATTGCGTGTGTTTTGGAAATTTCAATTTTGCCCACACCAATCACTTTGCCCTTCTTGTCATCCCCAAATGTTACCTTTCCTCCATTGAAAGGTTTGAGTGAAAGAAATAAATTCGCATCTCCAGTCATGTGTCTTGAGCATCAAGTGTCAAGATACCATTGGTTATTTTCTTTCACCATTACCTGCAAAAGGATTAAATACAGCTTTTAGGTACCCAAGCTAAGTTGGGTCCTTTATGGTTAGTTACTTTATATACCATATCCTTTCGTACCCAAACTTGTCTAATACTTGTATTTCTAAAGCTTGGGTAGTTTCATTTAGGAGGAGTTCTAGGTCTAGGGGACTCTCTGGGTCTCACATATATAGTCTCCTTGTGTTTAGGTCTACTTTGTTTAGGTTGACAAGGAGTTTGTGAGATACTAGGCCTTTTTGTGTAGTCAAAGGTCATGTCGTAGAACCAACGAAAGTTGTTATTTCTTTATTCGTTAGGTTCATCTATAGGGGATTCATCATCCTCAACTACTGCATCAACCGTTTTAACAAATTTAGTATTCTTTCGTATATCTTGTACACGTTTGACACAATTGTCTTGGATGTGACCCGTATGACCACAATAATTGTAAATCAAGTATTCAGGAAGATCAGCATATTTTCTTTTCCTGAAATCATGATCAGAAGGTGTTGATTTGCATTTAGAATGATCTCTACGGCTGTAGCACTCATGTCCTAAACCCATCTGCATATTATTGTCAGATTGTTCGGTTAGGAAGTTTAGGACTTTGGTGCTACCCTCCCATTTGTCATGGACTTTCCTTGCGTGGAGGAGTAAGTCCTTTAGGGTTTTAATTTCCTCAAGACATTTCGTGTGATCTACATCATTATTCTTTTTGTAATTGTCACGAAAGTCTTGGAACTTTTTGTTAAGAATAAATACAACATTCGAATGTTGTACCTTAACATTGATCATCTCAGTTTTAGATTCCTTCAATTGCTTTGTGAGAGAATCTATTTCTCTCTTTTGATCTAAAATCACAGCTTCATCAGCTGTGGCTTTAGACTCTAAGAATTCTTTGGCCTGTCTAAGTTCTAAAGTTATAGCTTCATTGGCTATAACTTTGGCTTGAACGTGCTTAATATTAAGCTTTAGATCTGAAGTTATAGCTTCATTAGCTATAACTTTAGACTCTAGTTCCTTATTCTCAGCATTAGCAGTATCTAATTGTGTACGTAGCCACCTGCACACCCCAGCCGATCTGTGGGGACATACAGCGGTCTTTTGAAAGCCACGCTCGGCGGCGTAAAAATAAATGCTTTCGACCGGATCATTTTAGATCGGTCGGTTTCGTCTCGGCAAGGGTCTCGAAACGATTAGAGATATTCGGAGTCGCCACCAAGCATTTTTGGGATGCTTGGAACCCATTCAAATCCACTTTATACCTCGGTCAAACGAAGCACAAAGCAGTGTTTGACATAGGTACTAAAGATAAGGAATCGTCCCTCTTTAGCATCCTATCTCTAGAATGACTCTCGTACGCCCGGGATAAGGTCGTCCACTATCTAAAGTTTCTGAGTAAGAGGCGAAGGTACGTATTGGGAAGCCCTTTAATCAGACACCCAATCCCACATGAGTAGCGAGCCTCTCTTGATCGATCTTGGTTGGTTGAATGCAAAAGTTGATAAAACGGTTTAAATGCATGAATGCGCATCCAATAATTTAAACCTAACACGTGAGAGCTTTCTAAGTCGGTTGATTTAATCCAAGTATCAAGTATAAGATGTCGAGATGGATTTATGGTTGATTTTCTTGCAAGACGGAAATTGAACATCCATTTACCAAATTAGGTTTATGGTGCATAACGTGATCCATTTGTCTTAATAAGACGTTTTGCAAATACGGTTTTTGAATGAGCAAGTTAGTCGCCTGATCCGTCCTATATCCGGGTTAATCAGAGTCGGGATCGTCCTAGACTAATGCTGAAAAGGGAACAGACCCTGCACCAGGCAGCCAGATGAGGCGCGAGCCTATTGGCGATATAAGGGGGTCTCCCCTGGTTTGAAAATAGGAAAAGAAATGGCCTGTTTAGGCGCGGGTGAGTCAACGGTATAACACGCATTCTGATCACTGAAAAATGTATATAAAACGTATTAAAAATGGGTATTTGGACCCGTTTTGGTTTGAAAGGACCGTTTAGGTCGTATTTGTGTTGATTTGAGGAACGAGACTTAAATAATCATCATTCTTTTGATGATATTCGATGTCGGGTTCGACTTTATAAACTTGACATGAATAATTTCGAAAATAATATGAGCTAATTATTTTATGTTCATTTGAATATAATTAGTCGATACTCATCATCGTACTCGGGTTAAAATCCGACATGTTATATAGAACCAAGGATGACTTTGTGTTGGTGACTAATACATTTATTTTGAAAATGTAAAGAAATGATGAAAGGCTTTAAAATACCTTCCAAAATGTAAAGAAATGAAATAAAAGGTTTTAAAATACGTCTTAAATATAATTAACCAAATATTATCACCGAAACACGGATTAAACCGTCATGGTATTAAGAACCAAGGGTGAAAAATGTTTTATGGTTAAAAATTGTAAAAGAAAATAAAATGGGTTTGAAAATACTTGAAATGGTAAAAACCGATTACAAATATGAAAATGAAAAATAGAGGAAAAGAAGAGACCAAACACGGATTGGACTTAAGGCTGGGCAGGCTGCTTTAGGCGTGAGCCTATGTGCTACGTAAGTAGCCTGTGCCTCAACCAAAATGTCCGGTTTTGGCTCATTCTTCCCATGTTTTGGATCATGTTATGCATGATTTAGCATGTTATAATCATGAAACAAGTAAAGACATGATAAAAGAAGGAGTTTACACCCTCATACTTACATGCTTGGTTTATGGCGAGAAACCGACGTAAGTGTATCAACTCGTTTAGTCGGAAAAGACTCGGTTTAAAACCGTTTTAGTAAGTAAAAAGAGTGTTTTATTAAGTTTAGTGATGGTGTAGTGGTCAAAATGGTCGGTCAAGTGATTTAATGCACGATGACAGTACCAAACAATGTGTAAGGCTTGTATTTACGATCGGTAGGTCGTAAATAGGCGTTGGATTGTGACTTAGTCGAGAATTTTAAGGGTGAAAAGAGGGGGCGGACACTCGCGTAAGTTCTCAAATGGGGGCATTTGAGAGGTATTTGTAGTAAAATGAGTGGTTGTGTGAGTTTTGAGCGACGTGTCCACCTGGGCTGCTCAAAGAGGCGCGAGCCACGTCGCACGTCTTCGAGGTGTCTTGTCGCTTTCATACAAATGCAATCATGATTTGTTCTATCATAGGATTTGTATGCACATGTTTGGTACTTGACCATAAATGAATCCGGGAAATCTTAACATGGAAGCATTTGAATGGTTTGTTTTTTGTGTTTGACTCAGTTTTACTCGTTGTTGGAGTCGGGATTTGAATTTTTGAGTCGGTTTTTGGTCCGGTGTCGGTTTTGACTCTAGTTAGTGTCATTGTGACCCCGTCGTCATGCATTAAACACTCTAGGTACTTTTGAAATGTTTTATTTTCGAAATCGTTTTAAGTTTTCCGACGTAAAGTTGTACACGAACTGTCGATCAAACGCCGCGATTCCAAAGCATGTTGTAGTCCGATAATCATCGGGTGTTGGTCGGAGTCTCAGCAAATACTGGGTATTTACAGAGCCCCCATATTAACTGAGGCTTGGACAGGGCGAAAGTCAAAGTAGAGTCCCCAGGTCAATCAAAGATTACAACCTGGATACCCAAGCGACGTCAAGGCGGCTCGAAAGGATTTGGGCTAAGGACCTGCCGTCGGGAAGGGCGACGCCAAGGCGACTCGAGGGTACGAGCCAAGGACCTATCGTCGGGAACAGTTTAGAGTCTGTTGACTGTCCGTGCGGGTCGTTTAAAGTCCGTTAGACTACGTACAAAGGCTCGCCAGCCATAAGAAGGAGTCATACCTGAGGCATCTTCGGTTATGTCCTTGCGTGTTTGCGGACAAAGGCTCGCCAGCTGTGGTGCGTACATGAGGATGGCTCGCCAGTCGCGGCGCATAGCAAGGCCGCCAGCCATGGGGCGTATATGAGGAGGGCTAGCTAGCCGTAGCGCGTTGTAAGGCTCGCCAGCCATGGTGCATACATGAGGAGGGCTCGCCAGCCGCGGTGCATTATAAGGTTCACCAGCCATGGGGCGTATATGAGGAGGGCTCGCCAGTCGCGATGCATTGTAAGGCTCGCCAGCCATGGGGCGTATATGAGAAGGGCTAGCCAGCCGCGATGCGTTGTAAGGCTCGCCAGCCATAGGGCGTATATGAGGAGGGCTCGCCAGCCGCGATGCATTGTAAGGCTCACCAGCTATGGAGCGTACATGAGGAGGGCTCGCCAGCCGCGGTGCATTGTAAGGCTCGCCAGCCATGGGGCGTATATGAGGAGGGATCGCCAGCCTCGATGCGTTGTAAGGCTCGCCAGCCATGAGGCGGTCGGTTGATCGACCGTGAGAATAGCCGCGTTGGATGGGCTTGTTTTGGAAATAGCGGACTCTTAATGCCGCCGCGGAAATAGTGAATTTTGAATTTCACTATTATTGTTTTTGAAATAAGCGGGTTTCGCGAGGAAGCCCCCTGTTGACATTTGAAGGAATAGTGAATTTTGAATCTTCACTACTCGTTTTTGAATTTAAAGTGGCGGTTTTACTCGCCGTTTGTTTGAATTTTGAAGGAAATAGCGAATTTTAAATTTTCGCTATTACGTTTGGAGTGACGGTTTATGTTGCCGCCGTTGACATGTGAAGGAAATAGTGAATTTTGAATCTTCACTATTGCTTTTGAAGTGACGGTTTATGTTGCCGCCGTTGACAGATGTGGTGAAAATAGTGAAATTTGATTTCCAACTATTATTTTGAAAATGACTATTTTAATTGCCGTTGTTTGAAATTTGAAGAAATAGTGAATTTGAATTTTCACTATTATTTTTGAAAATGACGGTTTTAATTGCCGTCGTTCGAAATTTGAAGAAATAGCGAATTTGAATCTTCACTATTATTTTTGAAAATGACAGTTTTAATTGCCGTCGTTCGAAATTTGAAGGAATAGTTAATTTGAATTTTCAATATTATTTTGAGAATGACGGTTTTAATTGCACTATTGGTTTGCATACCATTCTCATTTCATCTTTTTCAACCTCTCGACAAAACCGCACAAAACCGCCATTGTTGGTCTTTTAGCTTGCTCCCATTTGTGCCATTATCAACATGTCATCTCAAGGTATGTATTTCCTCCTGAATCCATTTGAATTTGTTGGTCTTTTTGATAGATTGAATTAGGGCGAAATGTTTACCCTTGAAAATCGATTTGGGCGTTTTCGATTGATCCCATTTCGAGTGAAATTGATGATTTCATTAGGTTAGAAACCTGTTTAGGAGTATAGGGGTGATTTTAGTTGGCATTTTGGCCCCCGTTTGCGTCCCCTATGCTCGAAAAATGTGAGTGAGGCAAAGAAACCGTCTCATTTCACAATGCCAAGTATTTTTGCTTGGGTAATGGGTCCCACTAGGTTGCATTGTAGCCGAGAAAGACCGTATTTGCCATTGTGGACCTTTGTTGGGTATTGTGGGCAAAATTGGAATTTTTGCCTTTTGTGACGGTCTTATGTCTGTCAGAATAAGCGCCTGGTTAGGGCTGGAATTGAGTCAGTTTGCCTTGAAATGGACCTTATTGGTAGTTTAGGTCGCTTTGAGGGGTGATAAAATCACGTTGCCTCGTTGTGGTCGTATTTTGAAATTTTGACCGGTTTGCGCTCAAATTGGCGTAGAAATTGCTTTTTTTTAGTCGTAGAAAAATACCCCATTGCATCGGGAATGTATTTTGGTTTGTTGGCGGACCTTGTGTGGGTCTTGGGGTGCTGTTTTTGTTGTGGTTGTTTTGACTCGTCTTTTGCTTGAAAAGAAGGGCGAGTCGTTTTTTGTGCGTTTTTGTGAATTGTATTTGTTTGGTTGGGTTTGGACGGGATTACCCTTGTTCTGCTTTGCAGGTTTTTTTTTTTTTTTTATTTGTCCATTTTACGCCGTCGTAATCTCGAAATTTCGGCTGACATTCTTTGTTTGCAGGAGAGTGTTCGGGACCTACTGCGTCTCTTGCTGCGACTTTAGAGCACCTGTTTGGGACAGGGCCGGTTAGTACTCCGGTTAGTGCACCTGCCGTGACAGTGGAGGATGCTTCTGAGGAGGAGGGGCCCGTTGTTGGGGCTGCTAGCGTTGAGAGAGCTCAGACAGGATTACTAGGAGGAGGAGGGCTCCTCGGCCGACCAGAGTCGTCGAGATGCCTCATATCCGTCATGTTGAGTCTCGGGGTCAGAAGAGACGGAAGGCGGAGACGGTTGAGGACGACGCTCACGTCGCGGGCTGGGACGTTAGACAGGTTATAGCCCCGCGGGTGCTGAACCTGCGGGCAGCGCCTGCTTGGGCCGAGGGTTTCGACGGTAGGCAGTTGCTGCTTCGACTAGACAGGCACATCACCTACCGTGCACATGACGGCTTGGTAAGTCGTGTCACCTGGTTGAAATTTCGTCACTTTTGAAGTATCAGACCTGAAAAGGTGTTCTGACGTTGTCTATTTTTGATTTCAGAAGATCGGCACCATGAGGACTTTCTCGGGCTTCACTACCCGCCTGGGCTTTTACGACGTTCTCCGAGCCGGTACGAGGGCGTTGATAGATAGGTCGGCCTTTGGGCCGTTGGTGGCCGCTTGGCGGGACATTCACAAGTCTTCGATTAGGTCGAACCTGTGTCTGATCCGTGCCATGTTCGATCGGTACTGGGATACGACGTTGTCGTTCCACATGGTGTTCGGGGAGGTTGGCATGACCTTAGAGGATTTTTCCATGATATCCGGCCTCCCTTGCGGCGAGACGCCTGTTGAGTTCACAAAGACACCGGAGAGGGTGTTGTCTCCTTCGGTTACTCGTCTGATCGGTACTGTTTTGACTCAGTCTTCTGACGTTACTCCGTACCTGATCGCGAGCTCATACGAGAGGGAACACTTCAGAGGGAGAGCGGTGGATTATGCTCCGGCGCCGCTGGTGAGTCCGGAGGCTGAGGCTAGAGCTAACGCACAGGAGGCGCGGTTGTGGTTGTGGTACTTCTTGGGTGCCACGTATTTTGGTTACAAGGGTGAGCGCTTATCGACCAAGGTACTTCATATCCTAGCTGACCTTGACATTTTGGGTCAGTTTGACTGGGTCACGTCGGCTTTGGCGAGTTTTACCCGGTATATGCACGCAGCGGTGCGTCCGGAGGCAGTGGGGGATGGTAGTGCCCCTGCTTTTGTTGGTCCCGGCCTCATCTTGGAGGTACGAGTGTTTTTTGTAGTTGTGAGTTTGATTTTGATTTTGATTTTGATTTCGGCAATTCTTTGGAAAGACTGGTTGATTTGTGTTTGTTGTGTGTGGTTACAGGCTTGGTTGTACGCTTACTTCGTCCCTCTGCGTCCGAGGACTACGGGTGGTGTCCCTTCGACTTACCCTGCTGTGAGGGCTTGGACGGTGGCTCGGAAGAAGTCAATTAAGTCAACTTACGAGGACTGCATGTGTCATGTGAACGCCCTTCGAGTTGCTGATGTGAGTTGTCGTTCCTTACTCTTTCTTCTTTATAGAAATAGATAGAGACATGATGACTAGGTAGCTTAGGAAGCCCCCAGTTGGTTGAGTAGCTTTGTCTTTAATACAGTTTATCTAGTGGCCTTGGGAGCACTACACAGAGGTGCAGGCCGCTGTCAAAGAGCGTCTGCGGCCTCGCAGCTCCCAGCGTTTGTACCTGGAGGCGGCGATCGAGCCGGTTTGGTACCTGGGCGAGCGTTTAGCTCGTCAGTGCTTTACTGAGATTTTCGTGGTACCGGTCGACCCGCCTAGGGTGTTGTTCCAGGAGTCGACTTTCGACGAGGTTGAGGAGCACCTTCACGGTCAGGGAGGTGAGAAGCTGTTGCTGCGGGAGGTCGACTACGACACCTTCCGGTTGTCGAGATTTGCCTGGTACCTGATCGAGGTATGTTTTCCTCTGTTCTTTCGTTTTCATTGCCTCTTTGATAGTTAGGTTTGTTACCTTTGATGTGGACCCAAATTGCAGGGAGCCGACATGCTGATGAGGACTCAGTCCCCAGTTTTCCCGGCGGACACCACCTTTCAGGGGCCGGGCGGTGAGGAGGTATAGCTGCACCTGCCAGAGCCTGTGATCGCTGAGGTGACCGACGTCGGCATGGAGTGGAGGTTGAGTGTTCTGAGGGTGAGTTCATGATCCGAATATTTTTCCTCATTTATGTTTTGCCTTGAATTATATTGAAGGACCTTCTTGGTTGTAGGTGACGACCGCTAGTCATCAGGCTTTGTGGCGGATGGCTAACCAGTGGAGGGCACTTGCTGGTGACCTGGCTGCGAGGGAGGCTCGGCTTGCTCAGGTACTTTTTGTATGTTGTTTTTGTGTATTTTGTGTTGCATTTCACGTTTTTAGATCTTAATGATCTGTATTGTGCTTTGCAGGGTACTGCAGATCCGGCGGAGCTTGCTCGGGTCCGTGCTGAGTTGGACACAGTCAGGTCGACGATCGAGGCCCAGGGGTTGGCGATCACCAGTCGAGACCAGGAGTTGAGGCGTCGTGAGGACGCGTTACGGAGCCGAGATGCGCAGATTGCTTCTCTCAGGGCTCAGTTGGCTGCGGCGGAGGAGCTTCGCGTCATGATGGAGTACGAGACGCTGGAGAGTTCTCCGGATAGGGAGCCCGAGAAGATGGTGGTGTCTGCCTTGCCTGCGACTTCTCGTGAGACCGAGACTGGTCTGACGGGAGGCGTTGAGTAGTTGTAGTCGCTTGTCCGTGTCTTGGACTCTTGCTTGTACACATTTATATTTTGCGTGAGGCGGTTTGTATATATGTGTTTTTGGATTGTGATTCATTTTGTGATTTTTGGCTTTTTTGTGTTGTGTTTCGAAGGAGCGCTCTCAGCTGTCAATTTGCCTTTTGCTTTGCATCAGTTCCTGCATCGTTAGTGTAGAAAACAGGCAACAGGTAGCACGTATGCGTAAACATAAACACGTAAAATGTACTCGATTGAAGAAAAAATTTAACCGCGATGACACGATGTTAAAAATTGAAAATTGAAAATTGAAATGATTTTTTGAAAATTTGCGACAAGTCGTCGCGTTTGGACTCCAAAAGGAATTGATTTGAACATTTTTGAGCAACTAACTCGTGTCTTGAATTAAATTACGTCGAAATTGATTTGTGACTCAAAAAATTCAAACTCAAACCGTCAAGGGTGAATTTAGAAAAGATTTTTGTGAGTGTATTTGATTTGATTTTTTGTGAGATCAAGACTCGAATTTGGGAGTTCTTGAAATTTTGAGGAAAACTAACGTCGTTTTATCAATTTTTAATTTTTATTTTTGCTGGGAAATTGTGAAAAAGCGAAAAAATTTCGGAATTTCGATTGACATGGAACGATCCGTCGCGGATCGGGGCGACTAGCCCTTCCCCCTTTTAAAAAAGAAGGAAAAATCCGTATGTTTAAAGCTGCGTCAAGGAAACCGTGTCGAATTTCGTAAAACGCGAAAACAAGGAAATGTGAGCGTGAGGAAACACAAAATGTCCCGGACCATCCCTAAGAGGGACGAGCATTCCGGCGGGAGGTTTGAGGCGTCAGGAGAAAACACAACTTGAAAGGGACAATTCAAGGTGGGGATCCTGAGAAAAGGCCCAAAGAGGCGCGAGCTGCTTGGCGATAGAAAGCAGCTCTCCCTTTTTTCTAAAAAAACGCGCTGATTGTTTTGTATAAATAGTGATGTTTGTGTTTCATTGTTTCAGCATCCGAAACACAAAACATCTCTACAAAACTTCTTCTTCTTCTTCTTCCACAAAAATATTTCATGGATGCCTTTGAGAATGCGTTGCGACAATGTTGCCGGGATTTGTCACCTCCCAAAAAGTATCAACTCGTTTGCATGGGATTTTGTCAATTGTTGGTGCTTCGTCAAGTCAAGGTGCAATCCTCTTTTCTTGAAGCATGCTCTTGGTTTTGGGATTCGAAACATCATGTTTTCATTTTCCCGAAAGGCGAAATTTGTCATCTTGCCGAAGAAGTTGGAGCCATTGGTGGATGGCCGGGTTGTGTTCCGGTGCTTCCTCCGACTCGGTTGTGCTACAAGGAGAAATTCCGTTCGATGTTGGGTTTGACGACAAGTCAAGTCAACTTTCTTCTTGCTCCTCATGGTATGGATATGTTGGCTCTTATCAACATCTTCTCGAACCGATTGGATGCCAATGTTTCGGAGGTAGCTAGGAGAAGGGCTCTTGCCTTTTGCCTTGTCCATGTATACCTCTTTGTTGATGCTTTGAAGAAGGAGGGGCCGAAATGCTATGATAGCATGACCCTTGTACATGTGGTTGAGCAAATGGAGCATGGTAGAGATCCATCATGGTTGGTGCTTGGCGAGATCATCCAAGCTTTGGACAAGGAAGGCTCTTGTGGAGAAGTTCCCTCATTTGGATCCCCAAGGATCCTCCAAGTGTGGCTATTGGAGAGGCTAAGGTATGTAGAGCCTCCGGCAGATTCTTCTTCTTATTCCTTCCGCCACCTTACTATGAGGAAGAAATTGTACTCGGATAGCTTTGCTTCCACCGAGGCTTATTGGGCCGCAAGATTGGCGGAGGAGGATGGTCCTCACATCCGTTGGGTGGTGCCATGTGGCACTTGAGGTCCTTCACGGGGTTGCCCGCTTCGGGTGCTAGTCCTCGTTCTTTGATGGTGGTGGGTTTGAAGGTTGCTTCCTTCGTTTATCCCGAAAGGCTCATGAGGCAAATGGGGCGTCAACAAAAGGTGCCCGCTCACGATACTATTGTCCAAGAGAATGTTTTCCGGAACTCCGAGCTTGTGGAGGTCTTCGAAAGATAGTGGGCCACTCGGCCGCTTTGGGAAGTACCAAACCCCGTTGCCACGACATGGGTGACTGCCGCTTATGTCAAGTGGTCAAGAGCTTCGTCCTTGGAGGAGAGGTCCAAATTCCGTAAGGACGAGGTTGTCGATTTGAAGTATCGAGAGGTTGGCAAGGCCAACCGTGCCTTCTTTGAGGATTATGTTGACGGGGTTAGCCCGGATGTGATGAGACCATCAAAGAGGAGAAGCTCGGGTCCCAAAAATGTAGTGGGCCGTGCATGGGCTCGTTTCGGGCCGAACATGGGGTCTTGCACTATAGACCGGAGGCTGTTGCCGTTGTAGATCCGTTGAGGATCCGTTCCGAAGAGGAAATCCGTGCTAGGCGGGCCAACAAGAAGAACAAAGGGAAGATGTACCCCGAGGGAAAAGGCAAGGGTAGAATGGAGGAGTGAAGATTTCCATTACCCACTTTATTATTATGTTGTATTAGTGTTGTGAGTTTTATTATGTTGTACTAGCTATGTTTTGTGTGTTTTGTGCTAGTTTTATTATGTGAGGTGTTTTAGTCGATACCTTAGCTTTGACAAGTTGTAGACTCGTCAAGCTTTATTTGTTGTTGAAATTGTAATCCCTCCCATTATTAATTAAATAAGAGGATTACTCATGTCGAAATTGTGAACGCTTGTTTCTTCCACCCATTTTGTAAAGGCAATTCGATTTGAATCGTCCAAAACATTTGCACTTGGGAAAGTGGGATTTTTGTGGGAAGGGAGAAAGGCTCATTTTTTGTATTTTTGGGGAAAAGGGATTGTTTTTCCCTTTCTTTTTTTTTGAAAGTTGATGTCGGTGATGTTTTTCTTATTATGGGGATGGTTGTTTTTTGATTATGGGGATGGTTGTATCCTTCTTGTGTAAGAAAGGACTGCCTACGTATTCACCTGAAGAGGTGAAATTAAACCATGCTTGTAGTTCGAAATGTTTTGTAAATTTGATTGGGTTTTGTGGTTGTGTCCCTCATGTATAAGAGGGACTGCCTACGTATCCACCTGAAGAGGAGAAATCAAACCATGCTCGTAGTTCAGGGTTTTTTTTTGTTTTAGTGCAAATGGACGTTGCCTTTGACAGATCAAAGGACATTCAAAACGGGAAAAGTGCCGCAACTTAGACTCGATAAATCATGCAATTTCAAATCAGAATGCGCTGAGGAACTTGACTTGAAAAGGGTTGAGGCGGTCGCTAGTTGTAAAACTAAGGTTGAGGCCGTTGGTTGCTATGGTTTAAGGGTAATATTTCTTGAGTTGGTCCAGGTTGGTCGGGTTTGTAAAATCCTCCCCATCTAGGTCACTCAGTCTCACTTCGCCCCCCGAAAGTATTTTCTTGACCATGTATGGCCCGGCCCAGTTGGGTTTGAATTTTCCCCTCGGATCAACGGGTAATGGTGCTCCAACTGACTTGAGGACCAAGTCGCCCTCCTTGATGTTCCTGTGTTTAACCTTCTTGGTGAATGCCCGTTGTATACGTCGTTGGTATAGCTGGACGTTGTATAAGGCGTTGAGCCGCCGCTCGTCTAGAAAAGTGAGTTGCTCGTACCTTCGACGGGTCCATTCCGCCTCAGGGTCTGACTCTCTAGTAGGATGCGTAGAGAAGGGACCTCTAACTCTACCGGTTGAACCGCCTCCATATCGTATGCTAGGTAGAAGGGTGTGGCGCCTGTCGGTGTTCGAATGGACGTTCGGTATCCCAGAGTGCGAATGGGAGTTTGCTCGGCCAATCGCGGTAGTTGTCTTGCATTTTCTTGATAATGGTGACAAGAGTTTTGTTAGCTGCCTCCACCGCTCCGTTGGTTTGGGGACGGTAGGGGGATGATCGATGTCGCGTGATCTTGCATTTGTCTAGCATGGCCTGAGTTTTCGCCCGGAAGTGAGAGCCTTGATCACTGATGATTTCATGGGGTACCCCATATCGGCAGATGATGTTGTTTTGGATGAACTTAGCCACCTGTTTGGCGATCAAGACTGCATATGACTGCGCTTCCACCCATTTAGTGAAATAGTCGATGACGACGAGGACGAAGCAATGCCCCTTGGTGCCTGTCTGGTTAACTTTCCCGATGATGTCGATGCCCCAGGTTGAGAAAGGCCAGGGTGATGTCAGGGTATATAAAAGGGATGGTGGTATGTGTTGTATGTTAGCGAAGATTTGGCAATTGTGGTAATGTTTGACGTAGTTACGGCAATCGGCTTCCATGGTGGTCCAGTAGTAACCCAACCGCATGATCTTTCGGGTTAGCATCATTGCGCTCATGTGAGGGCCACATTCTCCATCGTGGACCTCTCCCATGACTTTTTTGGCTTTGTGATGGTCAATTCAAAGGAGGAGAATCCCTTGAGGTGTTCTTTTGTATAGTTGATCTTGGTTCATCACGAATTGTGACGCAAGTAAACGGATGGCTCTTTGTCCTCTTTGATCGGAGTCGAGAGGGAATTCGTTTTTGGTTTTGTAGTTGAGGATGGCTTGGTACCAAGGCTAGGCATAGTTTTCCTCGTCGTTGTTGATGGCACAGATGTGAGCTGGCTCGCTCCTTCTCTCGACACATAAGGGCATCGATGTCATGTCGTCAGGTATATTGACGAGCGCGGCAAGTTTTGCTAGGGCATCAGCAAATTGATTTTCCTCTCGTGGTAAATGGAAGTAGTCGACTTGGTCGAAGAACTCGGCCTCTTGATTGATTTTCGCTCGGTAGGGAGCTAAGCTGTCACTTCGGATTTTCCATGATCCGGACACCTGATTGATGATGAGCGAGGAATCGCCGTGGACCCCCAGTCTCTTGATGCCAAGTGTGCGCTTGTAGGCCGATGAGGCATGATTCATATTCAACGGCATTGTTGGTGACGACGAAGTCTAGTTTGACTGAGATCGGAACATGTTCTCCCTCTGGTGATATTAGAAGGATTCCAACCCAAAAGCCTCTCAGATTAGATGCACCATCGAAGTATAGGTCCCATGCGTCGGAGTCAGCACAAAGGATGTCTTCGTCAGGAAGTGACCATGTGTCGGTCGTTGAATCCTCGTTGACGGGATTCTCTTCTAGGAAATCGGCGACTGCTCTTCCCTTGATAACCTTGAGAGGTACAAACTTGAGATCAAACTCAGACAACATGAATGTCCACCGGGACAGCCTTCCGTTTAGTACGGGTTTTTCAAAGATGTATTTGACCGGGTCCATCTTGGAGTAGATGTGGACCGTGTAGCTGAGCATGTAGTGCCGCAGCTTCTTTGTTGACCATAGTAGGGCAAGGCATGTCTTTTCCAGTCGGGTGTACCTTGTCTCATACTCGATGAACTTTTTGCTGATGTAGTAGATGGGGCATTCTTCGCCCTCGACTGTTTGTGCTAGAATTGCTCCCATGGCTGTGTCGGTGACAATCAGGTATAGGGATAAAGGAGTCCCTGGTTGAGGTGGCATGAGGACAGGAGGCTTGGATATGATTTCCTTTATCCTGTCGAAGGCTTTTTGACAGTCGTCGTCCCAATCGGTGTGATCGGAGGCACAAAGTTTCTTGAAGATTGGTTCACAAATCATGGTGAGCTTGGCAATGAAGCGGCTGATGTATTGAATCTGACCGAGAAATCCCCGAATCTCCTTCTCGTTCTTAGGGCGAGGCATTTGTTGGAGGGTTTTGATTTTGGTTGGATCAATCTCAATGCCTCTTTTGCTGACGACATGTCCCAAGTGTTTTCCGGAGGTGACCCCGAATGCACACTTCTGAAGATTTAGTCTCATGTTATATTTCCGCAGACGAGCGAAGAATTTTCGAAGGGCGCTAATGTAGCCATCCCGTTCCCTTGACTTGACAATCATGTCATCAACATATACCTCTACCTCCTTGTGCATCATATCATGTAGGAGAGTGGTAGCGGTTCTTTGATAGGTAACCCCGACATTGATGAGGCCGAAGGGCATGACCGTGTAGTAATATGTACCCCACTGTGTACTGAATGCAGTCTTGTGCATCTCTTCCTCAACCATTTTGATCTGGTTATACGCGGCATATCCGTCAATGAATGATAAGAGAGCATGCTCGGCCGTGTTGTCCACCAGAATATCAACATGTGGCAAAGGGAAGTCGTCCTTTGGACTCGCCTTGTTCAGATCCCTAAAGTCGACGCAAACCCGAATCCTCCCACCTTTCGTTGGTACAGGAACAATGTTGGCCACCCAGTTAGAGTATTCAGACACTTTGATGAAACCAGCCTTGAACTGTTTATCCCCTTCTTCCTTGATTTTCAGGGCCCATTCAGGACGCATTAGGCGCAGCTTTTGCTTCACGGGTTTATCTCCGGGTTTAATGGGTATTCGGTGCTCTGCAATTTCCCTGTCAATCCCGGGCATATCCTTGTAGGACTAGGCGAATACGTCCTTGTATTCGTGGAGGAGGTCAATGAACTGTTGTCTTTCCGAGGGGTCCAGGATTGTCCCTATCCTAAGTTCTTGAGGTGTGTTGTTGGTTCCTACGTTAATAGGTTCGGTCTCCTCAATTATAGGGGTTCTGGTATCCTGTTTGTCAAGTTCTTTGGCTAGGTGAGTTGGGTAGTCACTCTAGTCAAATTCCTCATAGTCATTCAGAATTGCATTGCAGTTAAATTGAGACGAGTCATAAGCAAACTTAGAGTTCATTAAGTTGACACGAGCGAAAACCTCGGAGAGGACAGACATCTCATGGTCAGTCAGAGGCGACACAGCAGAGGAGGTGGCCCCTGGAACAAGCTCCAGATTGTGGTCGGACTATATTTTTCGGTTACTTGTCGTTAGGAGCACCTAGACCAAAACAATATTTATAACTTCACAAACTACTCTACTATGAGTAAAGAGGTAAGTAAAGGTCTGATCCCAAGGGACGGGTATTGATGTAGGATTTACGATTGCAAGTAGTGGTGTCTAAGAGTGTCAAAATTTGGGTTGAGATAAGAAGATCACTAAGCTAAATAACAATGTAAATGAACAAGCAATATGATTAAGATGAGATGTAAATAATTGATTAAAAGCACTAGGGTGTCATGGGTTCATAAGGGATTCATGGGATTTGATCATACAAACATGTTTTCAACTAGATGCAAGCAATTATTGTTGTGATGGGATCGAGTTAGTGTATATATTACAATCCTTAGGAAGGTTTGGGTCCCAGAGCCGAATCGATTAGATTGTACAACACCTACAAGTCGACTTAATCCTCCCTATCCAACAATATGCATGGTCTAATGAGACTCGAGTTGGTTTATGTCTTACAAGTCTCATTGAAAAGATAAGTGATGGGTAAAAAATGCAAGGATTCATAGACTCGCATTTCATCAAACATAACATGTGCATAAGTTGAAATCACAACAAGCAAGCAAATTAATGATAAAAGCATATTAGATTAAGTGTGAATCAATCCCCATGTTGGTTTTCCCTAATTTCCCATTAACCCTAGTTAAGGAAACTACTCACTCATTATCAAGTTTAACATGCTAACAAGGTTATCAATCATATTAACAAAGCAAAACATGATGAATAAATGAAGATGATTAACAATAATTAAAAAGGGATTAAGAGAATTATACCTAATGATGATTCCAAAATAATAAGCAAAGAATAATAGAAGTACTTGATGAATGATTGGAAGGTTGTCAATCCACCAAAATAAACCTTAAATAATCTTCAATTACCCAAAATAAATGATGAACAATAGAGAAATTAAGGAAATGAAATTTGTATTAATACCTAATTAAAAGTTGATTACAAAATTAAAGAGAGCTTAGAAGAACATCAATTATATTAAGGATTGATGATAATCTAATTAGTACGATGGGTTATTTATAGTGGGGATTAGGTACATAAATTAGGGTTATTAAGGGCTTAAGAGACGATTAAGACCCTTAAGAAACGGCGGGCTCTACTGGATGACAATCCGAGCGGCCAAGGGGTCAGGACGAGCGGATTGTTGGGGTTGGACGACCGGGCTGGAAGGTGGGAAGCTCGGATTGTGGAGGCGTTGGACGAGCGGGCAGGCTGGAAGGTGGGAAGCTCGGATTGTGGAGGTTGGACGAGCGTCCCGATGCTGCGATGGCCGGATTCTAGTTCAGCAAGCTTTTTATTATTTTCTTCTTTTCTCCTTCCAACAATCATCAAGGATCTTGTCGGAGATGCAAGGATCCTCTTTATCATTGCCCATTATTTACAAAGGCCTTCTAGTCTTGTCTTCACTTTGATGCTTGGTCATTAGATTTGATCAATTTAGCTCCATTTTGCCATTAAAATGCAAGGTTTGCACTCCTCTTCTACCAAGGAAACAAAGCCTCAAAGAATATGCAAAACAAAGGACTAGAAATAGTAAATGACCCAATTATGCACTAAAAAGCATAGGAACGAGGCTAATTCAAGGACTAAATATGCTCAAATATGTTGGAAATCTATATCTCATTACTTAACATATTCTTATATGTTACAATTTAATTTAGTCATAAAATTAAATACAAATCTTATGCATGCAAACATAAATAAGAAGAGATAAGAAAATCGTTTTCTCACCATATGATTTCGGTTTTATGGGCACCAACAAGATCTCCTTCTTGTTAGTTCTTGAACTTTCCAATAATGGATGAACATTCAAAAATCCCAAAGTAGAGATTCTCTTCTTGATTGCACCCAAGATTATCCCTTATCTCCACTAAATAATATTAGCTAGATATTAGTTTAGTAGTTTACCTTAAAATTGATTACTAATACTCATATATTACATTAATACTATTAGTAATTTCTATGAACAATTTGAATCAAAAATCTCATGTTTTGATGAAGGAGAAAAGAATATGTGAAAGAGAATATGCATGCAAAGTTATGAACATGCATAGAGAGATAAATTAAAGAACAAAACATTTTCATGTCTTGTGTAGGGTGACCGGTTTTGGGGCTTTGGAGGACCAATATATGGTCCTTCACTTTTCCTTTTGTTCTTCTCAAAAACTTAGGTATGTAAGGCTAGTGTAGTGTAAGCTCATTATTTAATTCTATCACATAAAATAATATAAGCACAACCCACTACATACTCCTCCAAAATTCGGTCCACCCTCCATAATATGGACTACCGTTTTATTTTGTCAATTTGTCATTTGTCACACAATATGTCTCATGTAATATATTACATGTTATTAATTAATTTAATGCATATTTATCCCATAAATATCATTTTACAAATTAATTAAATTACATACAAGAAATTGACTAGTGATACTTGATCACATAAATAAAATGGGTCATAAAATTATAATTCATAACATCTTGTAATTATAATTAACCATTCATTCTTATCTCTATTGTTTCTCAAACAATGAACAATTTTAGTAACAAAGCATTTTATTACTAAAATAAATCTTATTTAATCCCATTACTATAAGATAATATTATTCTCTCTCACAATTGAATTGTTCAATTTTAAGGAATTGATCAACTTGTATCGTCATACAATTAATCAACTTTATAGATAAGGACATCATCCTTTAGGTGTGACCTTAAGGGATCAACTAACCACCACCGTCCCACGACAGTAACGTCAAAATCTAGCAACCCAATCGTTACCGATTAATGTTGTTCAGTTGACTATAAAATGAATCATCCCTTACGTATTCTTAAAATGAGATTTAAACATGTGATCAATATGATCGACAATTGTGATCGCATTATTGTCGGGGAAACTTACTCCAACAAAATATTGGTCACATCAAATATCCCCAAACCGAACCTTTGCTCGCCCCGAGTAAAGAGGTGACAAAAATTAGGACCCTTATTTAAACCATCCAACTAATATAACCGATATGAGACAATTAGCGGGTCTCACTCTGCCCCTTCAACTCACAACAAGACAACCATGAGGTAGGATGCCTTCTTGCAAGGCAAGGTGGGTCTTGCCAAAATGGCGACACATCCAAGCATTAAAGCACACAAAATCAAGTAATGGACGCATCTACAAAAGAATAGCCACTTTCCTCATCTTAGTGGCCGAAATTATCTAAAGGGGAAGCAATTCAAGGGTACACACTCCATTATAGATATGGTTTCTTCAAACTACTAAGCCTAGAAGGATACCAATAAATCACCTCCAAGTTGTGTCAAGCTAGGGTACCTTTGTCCTCAATCGTTAAATGCTTTCGTCAAGAGTAGACTCCCTATGGTGTTAGAAACAGTGGAGGATCGCGGAATTCCCCCTCTTGCCTAGACAAGAAGAAGGGTCGTCCCCTCTCTACCATGCACAAAAGTGGATGCGATGGAAAAGGGATCAATAGAATTTGAGTTTCATATGGGAGTTTGCTTTTTGTTGTTGTTTTTCCGCCCAATTTCTTGTGGCATTTGACATTTGAGAACATTTTCTTTTTGCCATTTCTTTTGATGTTTGGCATTTTAATACTTGACAATTTCAACTTTTCTTTGCATTTATTTTTGAACATTTTCAAAGTCACCCCATTTGTAGTGAGGGTGCTTATATTTGAAGCTTTAGGAGTCTATTTTTGCTCCTCTTTTCTTTTGATGCAATTGCAAACTTTTTGACTTTTCATTTCAATTCTTGAACTCAAATTTTGAACAATTTTTGTGCCCATTCCCTTTGATGACAAAATGTGGTAGAACATGGATGATGGTTGCATGGTTTCAAGGGTCACCTTGGAATAAACGGTAGCCAAGGAGTTATCACACCACAAGGTACTCTCGACTAGGCCTTAATCCATGGGTCAAAGGATACTGGCATGACACATCCTAGGGTTTTTACAAACATTCTAACAAGCAAAGTCTTAAGAAGAAAAAGTATCTACAAGGGCCTATATACACTTGTCAAGTTTCCCAAATAGACGGTTTCACAAAATTTTCCTAAATGCAACTACATGCCATAATGCAACTAACATTTATACATCCTAATGCATATGCTTCTACCAACTAGTATGCCAAATAATCTAAATGCAATCCTAAATTCATATTGTTTATACCGCATCAATCAAAATAAAGCCACATCGTCATTAACATAAAGAGGAAAAAGGAGATTGGAAAGATCATACCATGCGGTCTTCAATATCCTCATGTCTCGGATGTGGCGTAGTCAATCAATGTGAACAAGGATGAACAAACACAATATATACAAACATTATATACAAGACTACACTACAAAGGAAATGAACTTATTTTTGGATTTTTCAATTTTTTTGTATTTTGTTTTAATGAAATTAAAGGACATATTTTTGTATTTTTCAAAAATTTTAATTTTTATCGTTTTTGTTTTAAAAAGGTCTAGTTAGAATTTCCCATCCCCACACTATTATGGGCATTGTCCTCAATGGCCAATACGATAGGAAATTATGCAATTTATATGAATATGCATGATTTCTAAGCTAAATACAAATGATATATAAACAAGAGTAAATGCAAACTAAGCTATGCCATATGATGCATGGTTTTTGTTATGGTGGAGAGCATAATTTAGATTAGCTCCCAATGCATATGCATAAACTTCCCCAAACCAAAATAGACACTATTTCTAATGTCAAAAATTTTGCGGGAGTTCATGCACATAAAATGCAATGCATGAAACTACAAATTGTCATTTTGGATTTTGAAGGTTGGGAACAATAAAGATGAACACCTTAATGAAGCCAAGGTGTTAGTCCTGTAATGTTTCTAGGACCCCACAAAATGATCAAGATAAGATAAAAACAAGAGAAGTAGACAAACCATAAAGGAGGTGTAAGAATGTAGGAGCCTCAAAAAGTTTGCTAGTCCTCACCCATCGTGTCACCATCATCTTCTTCACATGAGGCATCATCAACCTCCATGGATGTGGAGTCATGTCCACTATCACTTTCATTTTCTTGTTTTTCCTCACTTTCCTCTTCTTCTTGAACTTCTTCATCTTCACCTTCTTGGTCACCACTCTCATCAACAAACATCTCCTCTCCACTCGGTCTACCACCACTAGAAGTGTTAGGAAAGAATACCTTCCTATCCTCCCAACTAGGCAAAGGACAAGATGGATCGAGAAGTCCTTGCCTAGCAAGATGTAGGAGGGGCGGATATTAGGCCTTGTAAGCATCAACTCTATCATGAAAAGCTTGTTTATGTATTTCCTTCATTAGTAGAGTCAAGTAATCATTTCCCGCCTTGGCATTTTCGGGGTTGAAATCGTGGTATTCAAATGGATAAGGTGGGGTGATAATGGAGGAGGAGGGCTCGGCAACTTCTTCCCCTTAGTGTTGAATGATGTATTCGGTTTCTTCGGAGAGTGGGAGAAGGTATTTCGGTCTATGAACATTCAATCGGCAAATTTTGCTAGGCAAAGTGAAGGATCTAGCTTCATTTGTCAACCACCCAAATTTGTTGTCAAGAGTTGCGTTCTTGATCCATTTCAACTTTAGAATCATGGTGGGCAAATCAATAAGATGGCCTCCTTTTACCGGTGCATAAGTGTTGTTCTTGTTGAAATCCCGGTTAAAATGCTTAGCCAAATAGGTAACTAATACTCCATTGGCAATAAAGGTCGTGCTTTCTTTGCCACAATCAACATTAAGCCATCGATCAACCAAAAGTCGTAAAGCATTGTATGCCTTGGTAAATTCTCTCCCAATTTTCAAAGCCGACTCAAGAAGGATAAAATCAAGTTTGGTAAGATGATTTAGCTATCAAAGTATTCCCAATGACCTTATGCCATACTCTAATTCCCGGATGGTGGACTAAGAGACCACGACATTCATGAAAACATGTGATTTTCCTTCCGGAAATTTCCATCCAAAGAGGAGCGGGGTCATACTTGGTAGGCATCTTTGTAAATTTCGCACTATCACTAAGGCCAAATATCTTACCCAATTCGTCATAAGATAAGCATCTATCAACATTTTCAAAACGAAACTCAATAATGGACTTGGACACTCGGGTTCTTTCAGGACGAGCGTCTTGTGACTTGGACACTCGGGTTCTTTCAGGACGAGCAGATTTTCCCTCGGGCCACTTGGATTCTTCCTTGACCACATGGATTCAGGTCTATCTGTGGGTGCTTTGTAACCCGTGTTAATTCATTCTTCAATTCTCGTGTTCTTCATTATATCGGCACTACAAAGGCATGAATAGCCTAGGCAATTGCTATCCTCACACTAAGGCAAAGCACTACACATCAATAAACTCATAAGTCCCTCCCTCACTTCTCTCAATATGATCAAAATCTTGATCAAGGCATAATGTAACACCCCCATTTATTTAAGGGCCTGGACTAGGACTCCTCAGATAAAGAAGGGTGTTACCATCTCGGAAACCCGAGGCAGTAGATAACAAAGGAAAAATAAATAGTACTTTAAATTGAAAGTTATAAATGTTTACAACTCAAATGGAACATGTCTCAAAACTGAAAATAAAGTCTGATAGCTAAACTGAAATAAAAGTGGACTAGCTCTAAGTCAGGTGATCCATGCTCTCTCCCCTGCCAGCTCCAAATGTCTCAACAACTTTGTCATTCTCGCTCCCCATAAATGGATCATCACAGCGTACACGAATACACAGGGTCAACCGCGAGGTTGAGTAGGTAATACGATATAATAAAGAATGCAATGATATGATCCTCCAATCTCAACTCCATCACACACATCCCGAACGCCAGACCATACCGATCCCCGGCAGACTATATCAATCGACCGTCGTCGATATACCGGCTAAATGGCCGAGGACACCAGGGCAAGTCCTGCAGAACCCGCCTGGGCCTTAATCGAAATAATCTCATCTCCTCCAACTCCAACTCCGATGCAAATGCAATGTATGAAACGTATGAAACAATAATGCTCATCAAGATAAATAAGATAATCAGATATGTCATATAATCACCGAACATGCCAACTCTTTATAATCGTAAGAACTCAATCAGTGTATTCCCCTACCTCGTAGCAGCAGCAAAAACAGCAACTCACAGCACTTTACTCGAAACTTGTTACCTAGACATGTAAGTACAGCCAATCAATTACTCGTACCCAAAACCCGCTTCTAGAAGAAAATTACTAAATATGGAAACTTCCCCGAAATAGAAAGTTTCCCAAAATGGAACCCTACCCAAATTAGAAAGTTTCTCGAAACAAAACCCGACACAACGTCTTGCTACTCAACTTGTTAAACAACGCTTTTGAAGACAAAATAATAAAATATAACGAAACCTGACTAACGCAACTTGATCGAAACCAAAACGATAAACTAATTAAAACCGTACAAAACACGCAACAAACAACCCTACGCCGCCTTTGAACAACGCGCACAACCGCCACCTAACGCCGACAGCCACCAGGCCATGACACCAGGTCTGGCCTGGGCACCACCGGTCACCACCACCGTGGTCGACTCATGCCGGTGAGTCGAACCACAGCCCCCAAACCGGCCTGACGCAGACCCTCACCGCCTTCCTTCCCTGAGCACCTGTTTTGCCGCGTTCTGCCACCACACACACACCTGACACACAAGCCACCACCACCACCACTAGAGTCATGGTCAACCCAAGACCCCAGACGCACGGCGTCACCGGCTCGACCTTCCCCCAGTCTCCGGTGATGCCCCCACAACCCCTGCCTGACACGCTTTCATAACCCGTACCCAGATCCCCACCGGCGTCGACCTGCGCCGTCCTGTTCACCACAAACGACGGCAGTCGTCGCAATCACCACCACAAGACTCGTCTCTTACCCGACTTCCAATAACCCTTACCAAAAGACGCTGACTCGACCCGTATAAGACACTGGACCCGGATTCGATTAAACGAAAACAAAGGGAAAAAAAACCGGTTACCTCGTCTGACAACCCCCCTAAAGTTCGCCTGAAACGCCTTGCGCCGCCAACGAACACCCTCTACAGCCACCTAGATCTGCTGTACGCACTGCCTCCTCCCCTGACCTCACTCGCCCTCACTCTAATTCACCGTCGTTATTGATCGATTGATGATGCGAAATATGTGGTGTAAAACGTGAGGGAGAGAAAGAAGCGGTTGTTTTGTTTAGGGTTTCACTAGGGTAAATTATGTTATCACCGTAAAAAGAGGGTAAATGGGTTGGGTTAAAAGGTTTGGATTAGATTCGACCCAATTCGATCCTTGGCTCAAAGTTCGGTTTCAATTAAACTCGACTCAGAAATCGTTTACAATGTAAACTCGATAACTTACGACTCGAATAAAACATTACACGTAACCGCTAATAAAATACGGGGTATTACAGTCTTCCCCCCTTAACATGAACTTCGTCCCGAAGTTCGCTCCAAAATACCACCAAGAGCCTCTGCGACAGCATACTCAACGCAGCATAACTTGAAACCATGAGAATACTCTTTCAACATATCACAGCGAATCATTCCATCATTCTACTACCGCCATTCACCTCAAACTATCGGAACACCATACCAGTAGTTTAACTACACACTCCTCTTACACATCAACCAACTAACAGAAGTAAGAACAAAACATAGAGAACTCATTTGCATAGGTACCACACAACGAAACATCAACTTGATCAAAACCACAATCTACAAACAAGTGCAACATAAACATTAAGATTTTACAATCCTACCCAACTAAAAACATGGTTACGTCCTCGTAACCTCTTTTCAACTTTCATATACATATGCAACAAAATCACTGTCAATCACATGTAACAGAAAAGAACACATGGTAAGAAATTGCGCATTAACATTAAAGTCGAAAACCCCCAAAGTTGAACATACGACAGAAGTACGTGGCACTTAAAGAACCACAACATTGTCCGAATAATAACAAATTAAAACAGCAGACTCCATGCATGGTCAATTCTCAGTCAGCCAATCATAACATACCATTTAGCCAGATCGTAACCATCAAGATTTTACAATCCTATCCTCCTTAAAACATGGTTACGGCCCCGTAACCCCATTATAAAATTCCACATCCAATGTTCAAGAAGATTACTGAAACAATAGACACAAATCATCTAATAAGCTAATTACTCTATACTGGCAACTAGCATCCGAGTTTTCAAGCAACAAAACACACTTGTCAATTTCATGCTACGCATTACACAAAATCAAGGTAACAAACACTTGGATGCTTTGACACCAAATTAACACATTTACATCAATGTAGACAATCAACTAACTCATAGTTCATACTTGACGAATTAAAATATTTCATATCAGTAATCATATCATAGAAGTAAAATCCATATTTCTACAAATCAGGTTTAGAAAAAGACACTAGGCAAAATTCAAGCAATGTTATAGCGTTTGTATAATTGGGACTACTTACATAAAACTCACCGAAACAAATAAGATTATATTATCATATAACAAGGTTCATACTCATATCATATGCCTACCATTCATGCTACAGAATTCATATCAGAGTATTACATGGTTACATCACATAATTCATATTTGATTAAACTTTTATATGAAACTCACATAACTTACAATTTCAACAATCAAACATCATGCAACAACTTTCAAAATTCATAATTAAATAACCGCTTAGCTATTTTGCGAGCTATTATCTTTTTTAGGAAATATAATGAATTAACTAATCATAGGAAAAAGAATAAATTGCAAAGCTTAAGAAATTTATTTATAACAAATTTTACAACTCAGTTGCTCGGAACAAAAACTTTACAGCAATTAGACAGAAAATTGGGCAACTTGCAAAAATCACTATTAAATAACGACTCGTTAAGATTTTACGTGGCTTATCATTTTGAAAAAGTGAATGAATATTCTAAACAGTGGAATTGGAATTATGCATAAACAATAAACACGTTTTAAATGGTTTCTTTTTCAAAAACATGGGTCGAAACAGAACTGTGCAGTAACAATCTGACCACTGTCAGCTAAAATATTTATTTCTCTCAAAATATAATTCATATTAGCATGAAACTAAAAGCATTGAAAAGATAAATCAGAATGTTATCACACATAAAATTTTCACCATCATATAGAGAACACATTTTAAATGGCAGCCTGTACAAACAAGGTAACATTCTGGAATTTATTAAAATTTTTGGTTCCTTTAAATTACTTCACATTATCACACAACCATTCTTCCTCCAACACATGTTACATATCATTTGAGGCATAGAATCAAGTTGCACCATATACATGTAATTGCCATCTAGAAAACGGTAAAGATTGCGAAACCGAAAATAAAATCAACTAAATAACTCAATAATCATGTATGTATAGACAATGCATTAGTTTCTCATCGTAACAATCACAACTTATTTAAATACGAAAATATATCCTAGAAATCACTAAGATGTCACTTATTGAATACTAACCTTATAACTAAATTAAATGTATATAATTAGCGTAAAAATTGGCATGCAATTTTCAGCACACAACTATATAACATTCATGGCTTAGGGCAACACATTCCACATACCACTAGACATGGATTGTTAAGGCAATTAGTAAAATAATAACAATCATAAATCTCAAAATTCGATCACATTTGCCTAGTAAGCAAAACAGTAAACTCTTGCAAAGAATAAGACATTCAACAAGAAGTATATACACACTTAGAATAACAGCAAAACAATTATCAACGGACACGACATCCGTTTCGGTCTACTAGCTTTACACATAGGACTTAACTTGTTTCTTCATCCTGTAACATCATAGCCTGGTTGGCTCTACTAACCATTCCAGTCAATCATGGTCATATCCCTCCTACATCTAACCTCTTAGGTAGCTATAGCTTATGGTGCCTCTATGATCAACTCATTAAACATATCATTATATTATATCTCTACCTAAGGGTTCAGGGATCAGAAAGCCGCATGCATATCATCATATAATTCATAATTCACAACTCATGTCATCCATACACTAAAATTTCACTCAATTATTCAAATAAGTCAGCATGCCAATATCAACCATATTCTTTCATTGCTCATCTTTATCCATGTATCACATCATTACTTACCTCATTCCGCTCCTGTAAAACTGTTAGTATAATATAGGCAAGGTCTGATCCTTTATTTTGTTACTACCCACTCTCTGCATCACTCAAGGGTTACCAGGTTAGACTGAAAGGGCCAGTGGCTTGGTTTGAGGGGGCCCCTAACTCATTCCAATCTTGGGGGCTCCTAACGATTACTAGCCCGGGTTCATTTTATTTGACTCTTCCTATGTTCATTATTTTTGTTCATTTGTTTTTAGGCCTGAGGATCGTTTGCTCTGATACCACTTTGTAACACCCCCATTTATTTAAGGGCCTGGACTAGGACTCCTCAGATAAAGAAGGGTGTTACCATCTCGGAAACCCGAGGCAGTAGATAACAAAGGAAAAATAAACAGTACTTTAAATTGAAAGTTATAAATGTTTACAACTCAAATGGAACATGTCTCAAAAGCGAAAATAAAGTCGATAGCTAAACCGAAATAAAAGTGGGCTAGCTCTAAGTCGGGTGATCCATGCTCTCTCCCCGCCACTCCATATGTCTCAACAACTCGTCAATCTGCTCCCAAGTAAATGGATCATCACGGGCGTACACGAATACACAGGGTCAACCGCGAGGTTGAGTAGGTAATACGATATAATAAAGAATGCAATGATATGATCCTCCAATCTCAACTCCATCACACACATCCCCGGAACGCCCAGCCATACCGATCCCTGGCAGACTATATCAATCGACCGTCGTCGATATACCAGCCCGTAGCTCAGGACACCAGGGCAAGTCCTGCAGAACCCGCCTGGACCTTAATCGCAATAATCTCATCTCCTCCAACTCCAACTCCGATGCAAATGCAATGTATGAAACGTATGAAACAATAATGCTCATGAAGATAAATAAGATAATCAGATATGTCATATAATCACCAAACATGCCAACTCTTTATAATCGTAAGAACTCAATCAGTGTATTCCCCTACCTCGTAGCAGCAGCAAAAACAGCAACTCACAGCACTTTACTCGAAACTTGTTACCTAGACATGTAAGTACAACCAATCAATTACTCGTACCCAAAACCCGCTTCCAGAAGAAAATTACTAAATATGGAAACTTCCCCGAAATAGAAAGTTTCCCAAAATGGAACCCTACCCAAATTAGAAAGTTTCTCGAATCAAAACCCGACACAACGTCTTGCTACTCAACTTGTTAAACAACGCTTTTGAAGATAAAATAATAAAATATAACGAAACCCGATCAAAACCAAAACGATAAACTAATTAAAACCGTACAAAACACGCAACAAACAACCCTACGCCGCCTTTGAACAACGCGCACAACCGCCACCTAACGCCGGCAGCCACCAGGCCATGACACCAGGTCTGGCCTGGTCACCACCGGTCACCACCACCGTGGTCGACTCATGCCGGTAAGTCGAACCACAGCCCCCAAACCGGCCTGACGCAGACCCTCACCGCCTTCCTTCGCTGAGCACCTGTTTTGCCGCGTTCTGCCACCACACACACACCTGACACACAAGCCACCACCACCACCACCAGAGTCATGGTCAACCCAAGACCCCAGACGCATGGCATCACCGGCTCGACCTTCCCCCAGTCTCCGGTGACGCCCCCACAACCCCTGCCTAACACGCTTTCATAACCCGTACCCAGATCCCCACCGGCGTCGACCTGCGCCGTCCTGTTCACCACATACGACGGCAGTCATCGCAACCACCACCACAAGACTCGTCTCTTACCCGACTTCCTATAACCCTTACCAAAAGACGCTGACTCGACCCGTATAAGACACTGGACCCGGATTCGATTAAACGAAAACAAAGGGAAAAAAAACCGGTTATCTCGTCTGACAACCCCCCTAAAGTTCGCCTGAAACGCCTTGCGCCGCCAACGAACACCCTCTACAGCCACCTAGATCTGTTGTACGCACTGCCTCCTCCCCTGACCTCACTCGCCCTCACTCTAATTCGCCGTCGTTATTGATCGATTGATGATGCGAAATATGTGGTGTAAAACGTGAGGGAGAGAAAGAAGCGGTTGTTTTGTTTAGGGTTTCACTAGGGTAAATTATGTTATCACTGTAAAAAGAGGGTAAATGGGTTGGGTTAAAAGGTTTGGATTAGATTCGACCCAATTCGATCCTTGGCTCAAAGTTCGGTTTCAATTAAACTCGACTCAGAAATCGTTTACAATATAAACTCGATAACTTACGACTCGAATAAAACATTACACGTAACCGCTAATAAAATACGGGGTATTACACATAAAAATGTAAATCCAAAAATGAAAAATATGCAATACAATAATTGAAATGCAAGTTAGGGAGTTAGAATATTTACAAATGGTGGTTTAGGGAGGACTCCACCAAACGCTCATCCAATGTGAGATGTCAAGGGGGCATGTTCAAGGTGTTGTTGATGTTACTCAACACCTTGAAGAAGTAGTCGAAAGCTTGCTCATTATCATGATAAAGATTCTCAATAGACCTTTGCACTTATTGTTCTCCATGATGGTCTTGGGTCATAGCATTACCAATATAGGGATTGAATATCCCTTTAAACTCATTATCCCAAAGACCGCATACTTCGTCTACTTGATCACTAAAAGTGTCTTGAGTTGATAAAGACAACTCTCTTCTTTCTTGTCTTGGCCAATGAGGCCTTCTTCTTCACTTGTCATGGGTGAGCTTTTCAAGCTCTCATTATTGCAATTTCCTTGCTCTTTTGATGGGGCATTATCCACTTTATTTTTTCATTGAAATTCCAACTTCTTCCTATCATCTTTCCGGCTATAGTGATCAACCATAAAACATGGCTCATGCAATCGGGGAGCTCTCATAGTCTTGTCAAGATTGAAAGTGATGGTTTCATCTCCCACTTCAAGGGTGAGCTCTCCATGCTTCACATCGATCACCGCTCCCGCGGTGTGAAAGAATGGTCTTCCTAAGATAATAGGAATGTTGGAGTCTTCTTCCATGTCAACAATAACGAAATCCACCGGGATGAAGAATTTTCCAATTCTCATGGGAACATCTTCCCATACCCCTAAAGGTGTCTTTGTTGATCTATCTGCCATTTGAAGCGTGATGTTGGTGCATTTGAGTTCTCCCATTCCTAGACATTTTTTAACCGAATCTTGCATGACACTAACACTTGCCCCAAGGTCACATAAAGTTTTGTTGATTGTAGTGTCACCAATAGTGCATGGAATGGAGAAACTTCCAAGATCCTTGAGCTTTGGAGGTGAACTCCATTGAAGAATAACACTACTTACTTTAGTGAAAGCAATATTCTCAAGCTTCCGGATTGATTTCTTCTTTGTAAGAATATCCTTCATATACTTTGCATAGGTCGGAACGTGATTGATTAATTCCGTGAATGGAATCGAGACTTCTAAATTCTTCACAATCTCCATGAGTTTTCCACGTTGGTCATCAAACTTAGGCTTAGCTTGAAGACTTGGAAAAGGAAGTCTAGTCACAATGGGTTCCTTCTATTTGGCCTTTTCTTCATTCTTCTTTGAAACTTCTTGATTGTTGGGTTCTTCTTCCCTAGAGTTTTGCACAACTCTTTCCTTGTCACTAGTCTCCACAATGTCATCCTCAACTTGCTTCTTTCGCTCTTCATATCTTGTACCACTCCTCAATTGGATGGCACTAACCGATTCATGTCTTGGGGGATTATTTTGAGGTGGTAATTGCCTCTTTTGTCTTTGAGAGCTCAAAGATGCTAATTGAGTCATTTGGGTTTCCAACATTTTCGTGTGGGCTAGGATGTTGTTGATGGTGATGTCTTTTGCTTGGCTATCTTTTTGCATTTGAGTGAAAAATTCTTGTTGATTCTTTTGCGTTTGGAGGACCGCTTTTTGAACATCAAAACCTTGGTCATTTTGTTGATTGTATGGAGTTTGATTTTGGTAACCTTGGTTTTGGTTGTAAAAGGGTCTTTGATTTTGGTTTCTCATTGGAGGTGGGGTGTATGTTGGTTGAGAGTTTTGAACATTTTGGATTTTTTATGAGAGATTTGGATGGAATTTGGTGTTTTCATTGTAATAGTTAGAATAAGTGGTACCACTCTTGTATGCTTGAAAAGCATTCACTTGCTCACTTGTTCCCCTACATTCACTTTGGTAATGTCCCAAAGTTCCACAATTCTCACATATTCCACTTGGAATTGATGAAGATGCCACCATGGCATTAACATGTTGCTTTGGTGATTTTGAGGCTTCTTCAAGTTTAGCCATAGCCTTCTCAAACTTCAAGTTGATGGTATCAATATGAGCACTAAGTTGAGCACCCAATTGAGTAATAGAGTCCACTTCATGCTTTCCTCCTCTACTAGCCTTGCGAGGTCTACTATATTGTGAGTTATGGACCGCCATTTCCTCAATCTTGTTCCAAGTTTGATTATCGTCAACTTCGTTGAACATACCATTTGATCCCATGTTGAGAATGTTTCGGGAGTCTTCATAAAGACCATTCCAAAATTGTTGTACCAAGAACCTCTCGCTAAGTCCATGATGAGGACATGAGCGACAAGTTCCTTTGAATCGCTCCCAAGCTTCATACAAAGATTCTTCGTCCCATTGCTTAAAACCCGCGATTTGAGCTCTTAGCATGTTAGTGTTCTCCGGAGGGTAGAACTTTTTGTAGAAAGCAAGAGCCAACTTCTTCCAAGAGTCGATTCCAAGAGTAGCCTTATTAAGGCTTTTTAACCATTATTTCCCGGTACCAGTTAGAGAAAAAGGAAATAAGATCCATCGAATTTGGTCTTGAGTCACTCCGGTTTGTGAAATCGCATCACAATAGTCACCAAAAGTCTCCATGTGAGAATGAGGGTCTTCACTAGGCATCCCCCCAAATTGGCTTCTTTCAACTAATTGGATAAATGCGGATTTTGCAATGAAATTTCCAATCAAGTGCTGTGGTGTGGGAGTATCATTGGGTAGGTTCTCCTCGGTTGGTACGGAATGTGATGAAAACTTAGGCATTGCGGGTTGATTTTGTGTTGGGTTCTCCTCACCTTCTCTTGCAAAAAGGTTGATGAACTCAATAGTATTTGGTTGAATATCTACAACCTCACCAATAACTTTCAAAGTATTTCTAGCAAGTCTTCTATTGGTTGTCAAAGTTCTCTCAATTTCGTGATCAATAGGTAACAAGTTACCTTGTGATCTTCTAGACATGCAAAATATCAAACAACTTGAAAACAATTAGAATAAACCTTGAGGAGTTTTACTTCCCCAAGGCAAAGAAAGACACAACTAAGAACAATCAAAGAAAATCAAATCAAGTTAACACCGTCCCCGACAACGGCGCCATTTTTGGTCGGACTATATTTTTCGGTTACTTGTCGTTAGGAGCACCTAGACCAAAACAATATTTATAACTTCACAAACTACTCTACTATTAGTAAAGAGGTAAGTAAAGGTCAGATCCCAAGGGACGGGTATTGATGTAGGATTTTCGATTACAAGTAGTGGTGTCTAAGGGTGTCACAATTTGGGTTGAGATAAGAAGATCACTAAGCTAAATAACAATGTAAATAAACAAGCAAGATGATTAAGATGAGATGTAAATAATTGATTAAAAGCACTAGGGTGTCATGGGTTCATAGGGGATTCATGGGATTTGATCATACAAACATGTTTTCAACTAGATTCAAGCAGTTATTGTTGTGATGAGATCGAGTTAGTGTATATCTTACAATCCCTAGGAAGGTTTGGGTCCCGGAGCCGAATCGATTAGATTGTACAACACCTACAAGTCGACTTAATCCTCCCTATCCAACAATATGTATGGTCTAATGAGACTCAAGTTGGTTTATGTCTTACAAGTCTCATTGAAAAGATAGGTGATGGGCAAAAAATGCAAGGATTCATAGGCTCACATTTCATCAAACATAACATGTGCATAAGTTGAGATCACAACAAGCAAGCAAATAAACTATGAAAGCATATTAATTTAAGCATGAATCATTCCCCATGTTGGTTTCCCCTAATTACCCATTAACCCTAGTTAAGGAAACTACTTACTCATTATCAAGTTTAACATGCTAACAAGGTTGTCAATCATATTAACAAAGCAAAACATGATGAATAAATGAAGATGATTAACAATAATTAAAAAGGGATTAAGAGAATTATACCTAATGATGATTCCAAAATAATAAGCAAAGAATAATAGAAGTACTTGATGAATGATTGGAAGGTTGTCAATCCTCCAAAATAAACCCCAAATAATCTTCAATTACCCAAAATAAATGATGAATAATAGAGAAATTAAGTAAATGAGATTTGTATTAATGCCTAATCAAAAGTTGATTACAAAATTAAAGAGAGATTAGAAGAACATAAATTATATTAAGGATTGATGATAATCTAATTAGTACAATGGGGTATTTATAGTGGGGATTTGGTACATAAATTAGGGTTACTAAGGGCTTAAATGACGATTAAGACCCTTAAGAAAAGATTGAGTAAATGCTCCTCTCGAAGAAATATGCGAGTCTCCTTTTTGCTAGTCTTTCAGAAATATGTATATCCCGAGTAGAACAAGGAGAAGGCGTGCTGTACTGGATGATAATAAGAGCGGCCAAGGGGTCGGGCCGAGCGGATTGTAGGGGTTGGACGAGCAGACTGGAAGGTGGGACGCTCGGATTGTGGAGGCGTTGGACGTGCGGGCAGGCTGGAGGGACGCTCGGATTGTGGAGGTTGGACAAGCGTCCCGATGCTGCGACGGCCGAATTCTAGTTCAGCAAGCTTTTTCTTCTTTTCTTCTTCCAACAATCCTCAAGGATATTGTCGGAGATGCAAGGATCGTCTTCGTCATTGCCCATTATTTACAAAAGCCTTCTAGTCTTGTCTTCACTTTGATGCTTGGTCATTAGATTTAATCAATTTAGGTCCATTTTGCCATTAAAATGCAAGGTTTGCACTCCTCTCCTACCAAGGAAACAAAACCTCAAAGAATATATAAAACAAAGGACTAGAGATAGTAAATGACCCAATTATGCACTAAAAAGCATAAAAACGAGGCTAATTCGGGGACTAAATATGCTCAAATATTGGTCACATCAGGTTGTCACCTTCCATGGTACTGGAGGTGACCCTAGTAGACTCAGCCTCCGAACCAGCCACAAGCTTGTGATAAAACAGCGGGAAAGGGACCTTGATTGGGACATCAGTAGTGTTAGGAGCTATGACAGACTCTGACTCCGACTCCGACTCAGATTCTTCTTCACTTCCCTCTTTGAGCATTGGGCCTTCTCCAGTTGTGATCTTGTGAATGCGGCCTTGGCGATCGGTCCACATGACGGTTTTCCTCCAGCCCTGTGTAGCTTTCTCTGGGTCAGTATCAGAGATCAAGGCGTTCGGGTCAAATTGGTTGTCCTTCAGAGCGATGTTAATGATGTCCTCGTAGTCGAGGTGTTTGATGTTATCCTCTCCAAAGAGGAGAATGACAGCTTGTCCGTCGAGGCATGAGGACGGCTTAGACTCGGTTGATGCAGCTTCGGTGTTGTCGAGGATGAAGTAGCAGTCTTGGAAGACTTCTACACCCAGGTACCTGACCTTGGCCACAGAGTCATAGATCGGCTCTAGAAAGCCATGGTAGAGTTCGGACTCTCCCTCAGGGACAAAGTATCCATTGAGGGTCAGATGATAGGGACGGAGGATAACTCCGTGCTTCTTGCGCTTTCGAACTAGGAGGTTCATTTCCTGGATATCTTCATCGGTAGGTTCATAGCGCAGTCTGAAGGGGATGTTGGGGACTTCAGCCTGTCTCAAGGGAGGTAAGGTGCCCTTCAGTGGATTGAGGGGTAAACCCGGGAAATAACCCTGGCGCATCATAATGTGGTTGACTGTGAGGTTGGTAAACGAGTCACAATAAAAGGGTGTCGATTCATCGGTTATGGCATTCACGGCTTGGAATCCCCACATTTCATTGTCGTCCTCCTCGATGGCTTGGGAGGCTATTCCCTTTTTCATGACGGCTTTGATCGGGGAAGCAGGAATCATGATCGTTTTCCCGTTGAAGGGGACCCTGATTTTCTGGTGAAGAGTTAAAGTAACTGCCTTGATGGCGTGGATCCAGGGACGTCCCAGAAGCATGTTGAAGGAGGCGTCGATGTCGACTACCTGAAAACTGGTTTGCCTCTCCAGTGGTCCGGTTAGGATAGTTAGAGTGATAAGCCCTGCGACCTTACGACGAGTGCCGTCATAAGCGCGTACTCCTTGATTGGTTGGGACCAAATCAGCTTCTTTGATACCCATTTTATGAGCCGTTTTTAGGGGAATGACATTCATTGCAGATCCGTCATCCACAAGGACCATATGCACATTCTTTTTGAGGCATTGTACGGTGATGCACATGGCCGGGTTGTGGTTGGCTCCGAAGGGAGGGATATCTTCGTCATAGAAGATGATCGGGTTGCTCAAATCAGGGACATCCCTTGTCATGTGTGCCACCACTTCTTCCGGGGAGGAGGTAGAGGGCAGAGTCAATTAACCCAAGGCTTGTAGTAGAGCCTGCCGATGCTCGAAGGATGTGGCAATCAGTTGCCGAATTGGGATTTTGGCTTTTGCTTTCTGCAGTTATTTGAGGATCAAATTCTCGGGAGCCTTCGGTTGAGTGTCCACGTCTGGGACAGTTTGGTCATTCGTAGTTGGAGCGACCTTATGAATTGTTCGGATTTTGATAGGGGCGTCCGGACCGGATAAGATGACCGATCTCTTTTGCCTGTTTCTCTTTCCCTGGGATAATATAGACGTCTTCAACATCATCTCTCCAGATGCCATTGAAGTCGGGATCTCGAGGGTACCTTGGAGGGGTATTCCTCGGTGGGCAGTTTTTGTGAGGGACGTTTTTGTGAGGGTAGTTTTTGTGAGGTTTATTATTATGAGGGTAGTTATCGTAAGGTGCATGCTAGAATGGTCGTGGGAGCAATCCATCCGGGTGAGGGTAATTTTGGGTGCTCGGGGGACCTTCCCTCGGGCGTGGTGTTGGAGGATTGAAAATCAGTCTGCGGTAGGCATCGTCAAGTCGGGTGATCCTTTCGGAGAGACAGGCTATAGCTTCCTCAACTTGTTGGAACATGGCAAGCATAGTTGCGGCACTGAACACAAATACCCCGTCCGAGGCATCCTTCTCCGGGGCATTCACCTCATCATCAATTGGCAGGATGAGGTATGAGCAGTCCAAGGTTGGCTCATCATCGGAGATAGCATGGATTCCCAAAGGGTTTGTTTTGTTGTTTGGTTTAGTTGGTGGAGGCAAAGGCAATTCTCCTTTCTCGATCATGTCTTGGATGAGGTGTTTGAGCTTGAAGCAGGTTTCCGTGTCATGACCTTTCCCTTGGTGGTACCGACAGTAGGCATTAGGGTTCCAGAAGCGGGATTTCTTAGCATCAGACGGATTCGGGGTGGGTCCGATCTGTTATAGTTTCCCTTGGTCTATAAGCATCTTTAGGGCGCTTGCATAAGTTGACCCTATATTAGTGAACACTCTCTGGGGGCGCTCAGCTCTCTTGGCGGTTGGTTCGAGGAGGTTGACCTCATAAATCTTGTTCGTCTGACCATAAGGGCGAGATCCGGTCGATACGGATCCTTGGTAGCCTCTACCGGTGGTTTTGGCTAGGACACCCTTTCGGAGGTCGTCTTCAATGCGGGTTCCAAGGATTTGCAGATCCTGGAAGGTCTTGATGTTTTGGTACCTCAGTAAGTTGGCATACACTGGGCGGAGATTGATGACAAATATTTCCACCAAGGTTGACTCACCCGGCTTGCTGACCAATTCAACTGAGTACTTACTCTCCTGCAACGGGTTAAGAACTCGGTGAATCCCTCCTTGTCATTCTGGCTTAGGACGTCAAGAGTACGGGTATTGGCTTGGATTTTGACATTATCGGCATATTGCTTAGCAAATTCAACTGCGACCTCATCCCAGGTAGTAAGGTTCTTCGGGTCAAGGGATTAGTACCATTGGCAAGGGATCGGTTCCAAGGATGATGGGAAGATCCTAGTGAAGAGTTCTTGTTTGACCCCTTTTATATCCTTGTAGTCTTTGAAGGCTCGAATATGATTGAGCGGGTCCTCTACTCCCTTGAATTTGGGCACATCAGTCAGGGTAAAGTTGTCAGGTAGTTGATCCCCAAGAGGTTCAAACCTTCGATTGTTCTCAAGATGGATATTATTACCCCGGGCTAGGAGTTGTTTTTCCAGGAGCTTGAGCCTTTTCTCAGTTTAGTCAAAGGCGGAGTGTTGTGTTCTCCAGCTTCCTTGTTTTCCAGGGTGTCGATACGGGTCGCGACACGATCTAGAGTGACCTTAAGAGCAGTGAGTAGGCTGGCTAGCTGAGCAGTTGTGACATCTCTGTTGTTATCATTGTTGTTATCGTTGATGGATGAAGTTAAAGACGGGGTCATGGTTCTGAGGCAGAAAAACGGCTCATATTACAACTCAATTTGACACGGTTCAAAGACTGAACGCAGACAACGCAAAGGACGAGACAAAGATCGGACTCAACAAGACGAGGATGACCGTGTGTGGTACCTCGGTGCTGACTCGATTTATGACGTGACGGTATTGACCGAACTTTGACACGCGTCCAACACAGCGACGTGACGCCATTGGACGCGTCTCGTGGTGAGACGACTCATAAGTAAAGACCTATAAGTATGTTTGCTTCGACTCGATAGACACGAGGAGTATTGGAATGGTGGACTGAAGTTTTCGAAAATAGAAATTTTCAAAAAGATTCATTTGTCGCTTTACGGACGGCTTCCGAAGATAGGGATATCCGCAAGTTGGTCAGGTGAAAGGGTTGTCTTAAGTTTGTTTGCAAAAGACGGTTTTGAGTTTGAGTCGGCTCGGAGAACAATGTACTGTTTCCCAAGACGGTTTTTGAAATTCAAAATCGTATGTTATGAAAATCAGGTTTTGAAATTTTTGAAGAGGTCTCGGGGATGGTGTATGGTCCTCGGGATCTCGAAAGTGTCTCGAGAAAAGGGTGTGTGCTTTTCTCGGGTTTTGAAAGAGCCATTATCGGCGCGAAATGGGTTAAAATTTGTGTCTAGACGCGGCGATTATAACGGCGTAAAAAGGTGATTTGAAATAGCTGTAAAAAACCGAGTTTGAAAATCGCCATTACGGCGGCGTAGAAAGGCGTGTTGAAATGGTTGTAAAAACCGGGTTTTAAAATCGTCATTACGATGGCTTAGAAACGCGTGTTGAAATGGTTGTAAAAACCGGGTTTGAAAATCGTCATTACGACGGCTTAGGAAGGCGTGTTGAAATGCAACGGTAGGCGAAAGACCGAGGTTTGAAACTGCCATTATAACGGCGCAAAAAGGTGTTTTTGAAAGTTTGAAAAAAGACACGGAAGGAATTATGATCAAGTAGCACATAAGCACTCACAGTTCATTATATTATGCATAATGCTGACACGGGTTTTGGCTTAAAAGGGTGGGTTACACACCAAGCAATCAAACCCCGATTTGCGAGAGGGATACCAATCCAAACAAAATGTGTAAGGAGGGTGCCCTAGCCTCGTGCTCGAAAGTGATGAAAGCTTTTTGACGAAACAGAAATGTGTGACGTCAATGGTATGCTTGACTCAATCGGGATTTAAAACGCGGGGATGAGAAAACTCACACCGACGAGACGAGCCAATTGGTCGAAAATGGTTAGGTTCTGGGCTCGGACAAGGAACCCGACCGTGACCGTAATATCAATTACTGCATTCCAACCAAGACCTCGTTCGAGTCTCACTGTAACACCCCCATATTCAGAGGAGCCTTAACTAGGCCTTCCTTAGCATATAAGGGCGTTACCATCTCGGTTGCTCGAGGTAAGTAATCATCAAAAGTCGATAAAAGAACAATTATAGTTATGTTACAAACGTTACAACCAACTTAACAAAATAAAGATACAACTCGTGAGCTACACACAATCTCTATCAAAACTCGTGAGGACTCATCCCGCCAGGACTCCAGCTATCAACGACATCAACACATGCTAAGACTGACTGCTCACCATAAGGGATCACGGCAGACACATAAAACAACAAGACAACCACACAAGGTCAGTACTGAGATAAGACATGACAAAGTCAACAACATCTATCACACAACACAACACAATCGGTCACACACACAATCATGCCCACTCCAATCAATCTCCGTCACCGACTGTCCACTGGACCAACCCTGCCAGTGGGGGACCGCAGCCGTACCCACCAAATCCCCGCTTATCATACCGAGCGATAACCCTGTCCCATTAATGTGCACATCCCCTCCCGTGGCGGGTTCCACGGAGGGCGAAACTAGGGCGTGAAGCCACTCCCGCAAGTGACTCCACTCAGCCGAGGACGTACCTCGAGAACCAGAGACAAACAATCACAGACAGCTGCAATACAACAACAACCGACAGACTGTATACACCAACCGACTACCGCATATACGCTGCCACACAAACACAACCACAATACAACAACCACGACACGACAACCGACATACTAGACTATCCACAGAAACTGAGTAGGTGAACCTACCTTTATGAAACTGCAACCACTCCATGCCAACATACGAAATATCCAGTAATCAAGCAACACCTATATCCACAACACAATCATCTATCACTACCAAGCAAACCCTAATTGCAAAGACAAGGATGTGGGTGATGATGACGACATACCTACAAGAGGAAACCTGGGAAAAGACCGCTACCCGACTCAAGCTATGCTCTCCTAAGGCACCAGAACCTTCAAAGGCTTCCATGGAGGTTATATGGTGAAGGGAAGGGAAATAGGCGACCTAAGGATTTGAAGAAATGAGGCGGAAATGATTTGCGGATTTAACAAAACGCGATTATAAACCATCGCTGAAAACTCGTTACTCGATCGAGTGGGCCACATACTCGATCGAGTGTCCCCTACTCGATCGAGTATCCAAGCTACTCGATCGAGTAGCCTCTACTCTATCGAGTACCGCACATAACTCACAACCCAAGGTAACTTTGTTACGCACTTCTAAGGACTATTATCGCTCCCAAGGTCAGTCAACGCTGGTCGAAGGGTCTCCAAGAGGGCGGGTATTACAGTCTTCCCCCCTTAAAAAGAACTTCGTCCCCGAAGTTCAACTCACCCAACCAAGGCACACAAAACGGAAACGAAACAACATCACTATCTCTTTTTTTTGCATAGGTTACTACTCCCCGGAAATACCATCCCCCATGTCATCATCATCACTGTCTAACGCTTCATATAGATCGACCTCTACGAGCTACTACTTGAAATATCAACCGGCACAACATTACGAGATTACCCTTCACAAGCGACAACCATCAACACGAAACATACTATCAACACACCGTATGATTATACCATCATGTTACTCAACAACGCGATTCCATTCCAACACATGACATCATAGCTATCTCTTTGTGACCGTCTTTTAAAACATACTATCAACTTTCACTTTGACACACGAATTACTCAACTAACCAAAGCAAACAAATACAACTTCATGCAAGAAATGTAACCAAAGTAATAGAAAACATTATAAACAAACAACAAAATAATTGCATTATCGGCTTTTTTATATTGCGACATTACTCTTCCCCTCTAAAAGGAACTTCGTCCCCGAAGTTCACCACCCGATCGTTACACATGTTACATACCATGCACATCTCGGCATATATCCAAACCATATTATTTGTTATTGGCATTACTCATTAATAAGACATCCATTAAACCATAAAAACGTATGCAACCATATTCGAATAACTAGCCATCGTCAAGAATGTATGTATGCCTCAATTGTACATTTATATAGGAAATATACCATTCCAGTGAATTCTAAAAAGCAGACATTACAGATGTAAAATGAATGCAATAAGAAACAATTACCACTTCACCATTTGTTATAAATACGCATCTAAAATCCAAACACGACGTCCAACGTATGAAATTAACGGTTCAAACATGTTACTAATCATCAATAACCATATGAAACATCAAAACGTGTAACTATGTAATCATTCAACAATTTTAATTATTGAAAATTTCATGTAACAGTGCTACTCGATCGAGTGTCTTGGCTACTCGATCGAGTAGCCCTGAGATCAGAATGCTGTATATCCGTCACACCTGCAGCTACTCGACCGAGTGTGGGGTACTCTGTCGAGTAACCACAGGTCAAAACTTAGAGAATACCTGTCATAACCCACATATATGTATATATAAATGTCACATAACGTGAGTCGAGATGACTTCCCGACTGCCAAAATCCTGCAATAAAGTCAAACTAGCAAATCCGGCCTTATGGCCATCCATAAAAATCCCAAAATAAAAGTTCTAACTAACAACGACTACCATAATCTAACACCATCAATCATAAACAAAAGAAGGAAAGAGGAGTATCACTCATGCTGCTGCTGCTCACCCATCATCTCATCTCCACCACCATCTCCTCCCGAGGTGCCTGCTCCCGACGACCCAATATCCGCATTAACCCCTGCTCCAGCTCCAGGACTCACATACCATGGGGTCAAGCCACTATAAGCAAAGGACTGAGGTCTCCCCCAAGCTGACTGATCCACCCCGTAAGAGTGGAAAACCCCACTATAGTCCCCGACTCCACTCCACCACACTGGATGCGGTCCCTCGGTCCCAATCCCCTGAGTGTACGCCATCTCATGCATATTCCGGAGTGTCAAAGTAGATGACACTCTTTCTGCCAAGTAGCTCGAACGCGTCTCCGGGGTGTCGAGGTAGGGGTAACAAGAAAAAGGGTGCTGCTGCGGTGGTGTTGTCGGCTGTTGTCTAGTCTCAGCGGTCCTCTCCCTCACTCGACGAGGTCCTCTCCCCAACCTGGGCCTCTCCTCCATTGTCGCCGCGTTCTCCCCCTTCTTCGGCTCGGGCATCACCTGAAGGATCGTTTCATCAATGAGGTACGTCCGCAACTGTCTAGGTCCCTCATCTTCCTCCTCCTCCTCATCGGAGTCCACAGCTACTACCACCGGGTCTAACGGCTCTGTCGGTGGGAGGTTCTCAGGAGCCGGAATCTTCATCCAGCTCATACCCCACACTCTCCAAGCTAGGCCACCATCAGCTAGGGTTCTCAACCATTTCAGGTCGAGGTAGTAGTCTCGGTCCATAATAGGCACCGGTGTAGCCAGAGGAACATACTCAGAAGAAGCCTCAAAGGAGGCTAGCTTTTCAGCTAGCCGAGTGGCGATAGCACCGCAACTCAGGTACCGGGTAGTGGAAGTAGCCATCAAGGCAAGGCTAGCACAGACCATGGCAGGAGCATTAAAAACCACGCTCTCGGCCCGCTCCGGGTTGAGATAAGACATCAGAAGCAACATCTCATGATTGTTCAGTTTACTAATATCCGGTCTCTCATAAAGGAGGTTCGAAATAAAACGAAGAAAGATCCTAAAGGTAACATGTTGAACATCATTAATCAACATGTTGCTTGAGGTGGGAGCTGGCTTTCCGGTAAGACAAGGCATTAGGTGGCAGACATCGCACTCAGAAGGGATCTCACTGATGGAATCTATGGGAGGCTTGGCCAACCTAAGGTGAGACGCAAAAAGGTCCATTGTCAACAGGAAACTTGTGTTCATCAAACGAAACTCAACAGTTTGTGCAGCTGGCTCGTAATTAAACGAGCTCATAAACTCCAAAGTCAGGAAAGGGTATGAATGCTTCCTCAACCGATACAACCCCATGAATCCCAAAGTCTCAAAGATGTGACGGACATCCGTCTCAATTCCCAAGTCAGTAAGAAGTGTGGTATCCACACAACGGGTAGGCCTCATTTTGCGTTTCTGTAACGCCACAAATCGCTCTCTCTGTTTAAAGTCTACAAACACCACCGAAGGGTACTCCGGTACCGCGGGTACTACAGGTCCACTACCTTTCCCAAGCTCGGGCTGTGAAGCCCTCCCCTTCTTACTCTGACGGGTCCCTATGTTTAGTCTCGGCATCTAGTTCAGCATACGATTTAAACAAACTTGCATAGGCATGTAAAGCACATAATTCACACAATTGAACTTTGAATACTCAGCTAGGTACACACTTTCACCAACAAATTCCCAATTTGATATGTATCAATTCAGTTTATGGCATTCAGACGATCTCTATGACTGTGAAAAGTTTAACCTAATAAACATAATTTACTCGACCAATTCAGCTATCATGGCTTGGCTCAAATGCTACTTCATACACATACTTTATAACATGTGAAATATTCATATATGTTCCTTGAAAGGCAAGTCAAAACATGTCATCATCGACCTTCAACTTTAGAAGCAACTAACTCAACTGAACTAGTCAGACGGTCTCTACAGCTGTAACAAATTGACACATTCATTAAGAATTAACATCACCATTACTATACCAAAGTTTAACTCTTGCATATACATTCATATCCAACACTAAATCGCAATTATAGAAAACGAAATTCAATTTGGGGCACTTTTAAGACGAAATTTTAAGACAAATTTTAAGGTGAAAATCACCAAAATCCATCTTTCAACATGATATATACATCATATAGTGCTAAATTTCATCATCTAACATGTAGAAAACAACCAAAAATCAATTATGATTTTGTAAACCCTAGAAAATTCGTCCCAATTTGGCAATTTCTATACTATTTTTGGAGCAATTAATCATTAATAATCATGAAAGGGAAGCATATGAATCACATTACAACAATTAAAAGCAATGATTCGCCCACGTGAATCGAAATTTCAGTTAATTCTACCATTCTAACATGTTCCAAGTGATAAAACATGTAACTAAAGAAGAAGTTCATACCTTGATTAGATAGGAAAGTAAAAGAACGAAATTAAACAAGCAAACAACCCAACTAATCACCACCAACACAAGAAGAGGAGAGTTTTGAGAGAGATTTAGGGCTTAGGGTTCGAATAGAAGAAGAAAGAATAAGAGGAATGAGAAGAAATAAGGGTTTTAAGAAACCCATAGGAGGCTCTGTACTGTAGCCTACTCGATCGAGTGCCTAGGGTACTCGATCGAGTGCCCTCTAGTCGATCGAGTAGGTGCTATTTCGTCGAGTAACTGTATAAAATTTCTACATCCCGACGTCATAGCTTCCTAAATAGATCGAGTGAGATCTACTCGGTCTAGTAAGCACTCGCACTCGGTCAAGTAAGGTTGAGTACTCGGTCAGAAATACGAAGTAAATTGAAGATTCCTGCAAAAACAATATCGCGTGTCGATTCCAACCTATGTTCGGAATTCGTCACTAGTTATCATACTTACTCATGTATTAACATTACTACTCAAGCATATCATACCATCTCATCAGATAAGATTCATGTCATATTACGCTACAACAAATTTACACAACTCGGTTTACCTGCTTCCGAGTCATCCATATACATAATCACGTCATTATACCATATCTAAACTCGTCTTACCACATTGTTATCAGCTTATTCTCATGATAATACAAAATATATATTTAACGATAATTATTCTTCCATATGTCATTCAAAGGTATTACTAACATGTTCCAATTTCAATCATAAGCAAATTATTCTACACAAATTAATCACCACACAAGCGGAAATTTTCAGCCATTAAACATTGCACAAATGCATCACTATCGGCTATTTCTCACATCATAACTCAACATCTCTTTAACTATCATCATTATAGCTACCGTAGGACTTATAAACTTATATGGGATCACCATTTCCAACAACCTTAAGCAAACACCAACATGATCAATTTCATATTACGGCATACACTTTCACATTTTCACGCATTTCTATCAAATAAATCTTTTTCACGTTTCTCATAAACATCGCATAAGCTCACTAATTCTACCAAAACTTAACCACAAACAATCCAAATGCAACTATCATGCCCATACCAATTGTAACAAAGACTCATCCACAGGTAGTCCCAACGAAATTAACATACACATTAGACATACACACGGACTCCACATTCCCATTCCCAGTGACTGGCTTAAGTACAGTGGGGCCAAGATTTTGAAATGAGGGCGCCTACTCACCCAAAATCTAACATCAGCTGGGGCTCCCATTATACATACACAATCTCTATCAAAACTCGTGATGACTCATCCCGCTAGGACTCCAGCTATCAACGACATCAACATATGCTAAGATTGACTGCTCACCATAAGGGATCACGATAGACACATAAAACAACAAGACAACCACACAAGGTCAGTACTGAGATAAGACATGATAAAGCCAACAACATCTATCACACAACACAACACAATCGGTCACACTCACAATCATGCCCACTCCAATCAATCTCCGTCACCGACTGTCCACTGGACCAGCCCTGCCAGTGGGGGGACCGCAGCCGTACCCACCAAATCCCCGCTTATCATACCGAGCGATAACCCTGTCCCATTAATGTGCACATCCCTTCCCGTGGCGGATTCCACGGAGGGCAAAACTCGGGCGTGAAGCCACTCGCGCAAGTGACTCCACTCAGCCGAGGACGCACCTCGAGAATCAGAGACAAACAATCACAGACAGCTGCAATACAACAACAACCGACAGACTGTATACACCAACTGACTACCGCATATACGCTACCACACAAACACAACCACAATACAACAACCACGACACGACAACCGGCACACTAGACTATCCACAGAATTTGAGTAGGCGAACCTACCTTTATGCAACTACAACCACTCCATGCCAACATACAAAATATCCAGTAATCAAGCAACACCTATATCCACAACACAATCATCTATCACTACCAAGAAAACCCTAATTGCAAAGACAAGGATGTGGGTGATGATGACGACATACCTACAAGAGGAAACCTGGCAAAAGACCGCTACCCGTCTCAAGGTATGCTCTCCTAAGGGACAAGAACCTTCAAAGGCTTCCATGGAGGTTATATGGTGAAGGGAAGGGAAAGAGGCGACCTAAGGATCTAAAGAAATAAGGCGAAAATGATTTGCGGATTTATCAAAACGCGATTATAAACCCTCGCTGAAAACCCGTTACTCGATCTAGTGGCCCACATACTCGATCGAGTGTCCCCTACTCGATCGAGTATCCAAGCTACTCGATCGAGTAGCCTCTAGTCTATCGAGCACCACACATAACACACAACCCAAGGTAACTTTGGCATGCACTTCTAAGGACTATTACCGCTCCCAAGGTCAGTCAACGCTGGTCGAAGGGTCTCCAAGAGGGCGGGTATTACACTCACCATCTAGGGATCACAAAGACACAAGTGTTCTAGTTTTCCCCAGCGGAGTCGCCAATCTGTGGACGTAGCCACCTGATGGTCGTGTTCCCTCGTGGGGTTTAGTTTTCAGTACTTGTCGTTAGGAGCACCTAGACCAAAACACAATTTATAACTTCACAAACAACTCTACAATTAGTAAAGAGGCAAGTAAAGGTCGGATCCCAAAGGACGGGAATTGAGATGAGATTTTTATTGCAACTAGTGGTGTCTAAAGGTGTCACAATTGGGGTTTGAAGTAGAAGATCACTAAACTAAATAGCAATGAAAGTAAACAAGCAAGATGAATTAAAAGGGATGTAAACAATTGATAAAAGGCACTAGGGTGTCATGGGGTCATAGGGGAGTCATGGGAATTGATCATACAAACATGTTCTCAAATTATAAGCAAGCAATTATTGTTGTGTTGGATCGAGTTGGTTTATATCTTACAATCCTAGGAAAGTTTGAGTCCCGGAGACGAATCGATTAGATTGTACAACACCTACAAGTCGACTTAATCTTCCCTACTCAACAATATGCATGGTCTAATGAGACTCAGGTTGGTTTATGTCTTACAAGTCTCATTGAAAAGATAGGTGATGGGTAAAAAATACAAGGATTCATAGGCTCACATTTCTTGAAACATAACATGTGCATAAGTTGAGATCACAACAAGCAAGCAAATAAACTATGAAAGCATATTAATTTAAGCATAAATCATTCCCCATGTTGGTTTCCCCTAATTACCCATTAACCCTAGCTAAGGAAACTACTCACTCATTATCATGTTGAACATGCTAGCAAGGTTGTCAATCATACAAACAAAGTGAAACATGATGAATAAATAAAAGTGATTAACAATAATTAAAAAGAGATTAAGAGAATTATACCTACTAATGATTCCAATAATAAAGCAAAGAATAAAAGAAGTACTTGATGCTTGATTGGAAGGTTGTCAATCTCCCAATAATAACCCAAATAATCTTCAATTACCCAAAATAAAGGATGAACAAGAGAGAGATTAAGGAAATAAAACTTGTATTAAAACTTGATTAAATGTTGATTACAAGATTAAAGAGAGATTTGATTGATATTAACTACACTAAAGATTGCTAAGAAGAACATGCTCTTCTAATTAGACTAATGGGGTATTTATAGTGGGGATTAGGTGTATGAATTAGGGTTAACTAAGGGCTTAAATGATGATTAAGTCCCTTGTTGAGGAATCGCCGGTCTCTAGGGAGACTCCGGTCTCTAGAAAAAGATGTGCATCCTTCCTTGAAGCTTGTAGAAGACGAAATGGGATTGTCTGGGAATCCGGGCGTCTTTAGCACGGGACGGGCGGATTTGGCAAGTCCTGGACGGGCGTCCAGAAGGGAAAGACGGGCGTCTTTGCGAGCTTTTGCCCGGGCGTCTTGCGGAGGAAGATGCACGGGTTATGGGTGAGGGACGGGCGTCTTCAGGGGAAGACGCACGGATTGTGAGGCAGTTTCTTTCCTTCTTCTTTTCTTCCTTTTTCTTCATAAAATCCTTGAGGATTTCCTCGGGGATGCAAGGATCTTTTCTCATCATTGCCCATCTACTATAGTATGTACAAAGGCCTTCTAATCTTGTCTCTCCTTGATGCTTGGTCATTGAATTCAATCAATTTAGTCTCATTTTGCTGTGAAAATGCAAGGTGTGCACTCCTTTCCTACCAAGGACACAAAACCTCAAAGGATATGAAAAACAAAGAACTAAAGACAATAAATGACCCAAATGTGCACTAAAAAGCATGGGAACAAGGCTAATTCGGGGACTAAATATGCTCTAATTATGGTCACATAAAATATCCCCAAACCGAACCTTTGCTCGTCCCGAGTAAAGAGGGGACAAAGACTAGGACCATTATTTAAACTAACCTAATAACATAGCCAATATGAGACAATTAGCGGGTCTCACTCCGCCCCTTCAACTCACAACACGACAACCATGAGGTAGGATGCCTTCTTGCAAGGCAAGGTGGGTCTTGCCAAAATGGCGACACATCCAAACTTTAAGCACACAAAACAAGTAATGGATGCATCTACAAAAGAATAGCCACTTTCCTTATCTAAGTGGCGGAAATTATCTACAAGGGAAGCAATTCAAGGGTACACACTCCTTCATAGATGCAATTTCTTCAAACTACTAAGCCTAGAAGGATACCAATAAATCACCTCCAAGTTGTGTCAAGCTAGGGTACCTTTGTCCTCAATCGTTAAATGCTTTTGTCAAGAGTAGACTCCCTATGGAGTGGCAATTGCCTCCACCCACTTTGAGTTCAAGATAACTAACCACATCATCGCCATCTTCATCTGATTCTCCTAGAAAGCAGTAATTTGAGTGAGAATCCGTGCTATCCTCGTCACTGTCAGAAATTAGGTCAAGGTTGATGCTGCTAAGACAAAGATTTGCGACATCGTCATCTTCATATCCTTTATCATATTTTGAGTCAAGATCTCCCCAAAACGAAGCCATCATTACTTGCTTGAACTCCTTCTTTGTCTTCTCACGTTTTGTCTTGTCTTTAATTTTCTCCCATGTGGGACAATCCTTGATCATATGATCAGATTCTTCACACTTGAAACAACCTCTGTTGGCAAATGACGATTTGGACTCTGTTGCTTTCTTATTGAAAGACTTGTTGTTATTAGCAGTAGAATTTGTTTGCTTGTTTCGAAAGATTCTATTTTTAAAACGACGAGCAAACAATACGGTTTCATCTTCTATGTCGGAGCTGACATCCTCGCTTTTCAAAGCCATGTTTTACCTCTACTCGGTTCTGCTTCATCAGCATTTAGAGTGAGTTCATGGGCCATGAGGGCACCAATGAGTTCTTGATAGGATAGGCTCGCAAGATCTCTCGATTCCTCCATTGCAGTGACCTTGGCGCGCCACTTTTTAGTTAGGCTCCTAAGAACCTTTCTTGCAATGTCCTCGGTATCAAATTTTCTTCCTAGGTTTTTCAATTCGTTTATGATGCTTGAAAAACGTGTGGACATACTATCCAAGGATTCATTTGGCTCCATACTGAATAGCTCATATTTCTATATAAACAGATCTATGCGGTGCTTCTTAACCATGGAAGTACCTTCATAAGCTAGTTCAAGGCCATCCCATATTTCCTTGGCCGTTGAGCACGAAGAGAAGCGATCGAATTCTGCAGTAGTCATGCCATTCTGCAATAGGCTTATTGCTTTAGAATTCTTTTCGGCCATCTTGTAATCAGCCTCGACATAATCCTCTTCCTTTTTCTCGTAGGTAGTGCCTTCAGCGGACGCAACGAGAATTTAGTGCGGTCCGTTTTGAATAATCCTCCAGCACTCCCAATCATGACCCTTCACATAGTGAGTCATCATGTTCTTCCATAAACCATAATTCTTCCAATCAAAGACGGGACACTTGAGGTATTTGGAATCCATTTATCACGTGATAGGCAACGGAATATTAAAACGATAAGATAAATTAAGTTAGACATATCAACCTCTTTGCGGTTAGGCAATCAAGAGCAGTAGGCTCTGATACCAATTGAAGAGTCTATCAATAGTCGAAATACTCAAGAGGGGGGGGGGTGAATTGAGGATTAAAAAAAAACTTAGCCCACTTTTTGATTGTAAGTTTATAATTAATTATTTAAAGTTTATTGATTAAACTTTAACTAATCCACTAATTAACGAATTAGAACAAAGCGTAAATAAAACGAAACAAACAAAAGACAAGGGAGAGACGCACATGATTTTTGAAGTGGTTCAGTTTCACAAATCGAAACCTACGTCCCTTTCTACGGTTTACAAATTTACTAACCCAACTCATACAACTAACCCTAGTTGTAACTCAAGTGAGTACCGGTTAATGCTCGAGTGACTAACTTACGCTAATAAGAAAGCACTAAGGATTTTACTAAAAGTTCACGTTAATGAACGAGTAAGAAATCAATTAAGCACTATTATCTTATAACGATAACGAAAGAACGAATGCACAAGTTTATAAATCACATGACCTTTTTCGAAAAATAACAAAACGGTTTTTGCTTTAAAACACGGTTTTTGCTTTTTGAAAATAAATCAAAGTTATGCTCAAAGGTCTTACTTTTAAGTATTGCGAAGTGTGGAGTATTTATAGAACAAAGGAAAGCAAGACTCACGGTCTCCCCAAAACCCTAGATGGCCGAAATATAAGATATGTAAACAAATCATATCTTATTATTTATATCCTTAAAATCTTAGGAAATGATAGAGAATAACTAAAAGATAATTTTATCAATTATTCTTCTATTATCTTTTCCTTAAATCTTAAGATATGATAAGATTTTTCTATAACAATAACATCTTATCATATATAACCATATCATGCTAAATATAAAAGATATGTTACGATAATTCTAGACAATAAAATCTTAACAATAATCAACTTATATCATCATGTTTTCATGAGAGTCCACACGGCTCATATGCCTCGTTTTTCGTGAAAACCCTAGCTTGACATGAGGTTAGATTTAGGGTTTAAGAGTGTGTATTATTAGAAAACCTAATTAGTAATATGACTCAACTCATAAGTTGATTCAACATTATAATTACTAATTATAAGCTTAAAAGAAAACCACACTTAATATGAATATAAGCTTCCTTGTAAAAAAATACTTCTACTAAAAACACTTAAAAGAACAAAAACAGTTTTCTAAAAGCAATTTAAAAACAATTTTTGTCGTGCATAATATAAACATCACGTCTCAATGTTATAGTAAAAGAGCTATAAGATTGAGCTCTTATATAATTAATGTTATAGCGGTGAGGCTATAACCTTACCAATCTAAGAAGTCCATTCTTACGTTACCATTACGGGATAACCGCGTACACTATTCTAATCTTCTTAGGAGATCTTCAAATGTAGGCTTCTTCATTATTCAAGCTTGATTAATCTTTAAACGAGCTTCATCTTCTCATGAATGCTTGAATAATACTTTAATAGCTTGTAATATCTTGATCCTTGATTGAGGGCTTGATTACACGATATGTTCTTGTATACTTCCATCACAGTTCTTTAAAGCTTGTGATTAGTAAGTCTAATCTAAAAGGACTAAACAAATAATTACGCGCAACGAGTATTGAAAAGTCGATCGATCCAAAATACTCAAGAGGGGGGGTGAATTGAGGATTTAAAACATTTTAAAAATTTTCGATTGTATGAATATAATTAATTACTTAAGTTTATTGATTAAATTTTAACTAATTAACTAATGATCAAGTAAGAACAAAGTAAACAAACGAGCGAAAGAGAGAGAGACACACGGTTTTGAAGTGGTTCAGTTTCACAAATCGAAACCTACGTCCACTATTCTCGATTAATAAATTTAGTACCTTTCTACGGATTACAAATTTACTAACCCAACTCGTACAACTAACTCTAGCTGTAACTCAATGAGTACCATTAAATACTCGAGTGACTAACTTACGCTGATAAGAAAGTACTAATGATTCTTCTAAAAGTTCACGTTAATGAACGAGTAAGAAATCAATTAAGCACTATTATCTTATAACGATAATAATAAGAACGAATGCACAAGTTTGTAAATCACACGACCTTTTTCGAAAAATATCAAAACGGTTTTTGCTCTAAAACACGGTTTTTGCTTTTTGAAAATATATGAAAGTTATGCTCAAAGGTCTTAACTTTTAATGATGTAAAGTATAGAGTATTTATAGTAAAAGAGGAGCAAGGGTTTCGGTTTATTAAAAACCCTAAGTGGCGTGTGGAAGTCTTGTAAAGCAAGAAAGAATTAGGTTAAATCTTCCTTAATTCTTCTCCAAGACTTGCCTTAATAAATAATATCTTCCTATCTTAACAACTCACTAATATCTTGGAGATTAGGAAAGATAATATAAGGAGATAAAAAATCTCTATCAAATATTATCCTAAAACCTTAACCCTTATCCAAGCAAAGACTTATTGTGCAAGAAGGAAATTACTATTCACGTTTTACTATTCACATCACTATCCACGCACTGTTCATGCGGCACTATTCACGCGGCACTATTCATCCCGAATATTTTTATAAGATAGAAATGAATAAATCAAATAATAAAGAGATACAAATCTCTAATCAAATATTATTTTAAAGATTTACTCAATCTTTTCCTTCTATCTTTGCAAAAATAATATCTTATAAGTTAGGAAAGAATAAATCAAAATAATATAAATGAGATATTAAATCTCTAATCAAATATTATAAAGATTTACATAAACCCTAACTTGTACAAAGAATAACCGTGTATGAGAAAGAAACGACTCATAAGCCCAATCCTCTTTCACGAAAACCCTAGGTAAGATAAATTAGGTTAATGGTTTTTTTGAGTATGTAGAAACTAGAAACCCTAATTAGCAAGATGCCTCAACTCATAAGTTGATTCAATCATAATTACTAATTATAAGCTCATAGTAAAACCATACTCAATATTAAAATAAGCTCCCTTGTAAAATAAATACTTTTACTAAAACATTTAAAACGGTTTTCCAAAAACAATTTAACAACTATTTTGTCGTATGTTTTTTATAAACTTCATATCTCAATGTTATAGTAGAAGAGCTATAACATTGAGTTCTTTTTTAAGCAATGTTATAGCTGTGAATCTATAACTTTACTTACTTAAGAATTGCATTCTTAAGTTACCATTACGAGATAATCACCTACGCTATTCTAATCTTCGTTAGGAGATCTTTGAGTGTAGGCTACTTCGTTATTCAAGCTTGATCATTCTTTAATTGAGCTTCATCCTTCTCATGAATGCTTGAATAATTCTTTCACTATCTTGTAATAACTTGATCCTCGATTGAGGGCTTGATCATAATACAAACGCATCATACTTCCATCACAATTCCTTAATGCTTGCGATTAGTAAGTCCTATCTAAAAGACTAAACAAACAATTAGGCGCAGCGAATATATAAAATATAAAGCACTCTTGACATCATCAAAACATAAACATATATTCTATATGGTACAACAAGTATGTAGAATATAAAGCACTCTTGACATCATCAAAACATAAACATATATTTATATGGTCCAACAGCATAATTTGTCATAGGCAACCCCGTGTCGTGTCGATACTGAGTTTGTATCACGTTCACAATCGTCTGTTTGTCAGTCTGTCAGTATGCGTTCGTGTGAGTCAATGTCACAACGGTCACATGTCTATAATCTATTAAATCACGGATCTACGAGCAACAAGACTCAATATTAAGCTTCACAACATTCAAAACTTCTATCTCCCCTCACGCGAGATATTATGTGCTAATTGCCTACATTCTTATGTGCTTATATGATTGCGTGCAACGTGCTTGTCAATGCGACTGCGGATTTGTGTGGTCACTAAACATGCAGATAAGCTTGAGACAAAAAACGCACTCCAACTGAGTACTGGGTTCTTCCCAACAAACGCCTACCAGTCAAGTCCAAGGGCTTTAACCGCATCGATTACATGCCATACGATACCTTCCAACGAGCGGCAACTTATTTCCCCAGCGAGTCCTGAGAATATTCTAACTCCCCAGCGAGTGCCGATTCTCAAATGGTAGTCTTACAGGTCTTTCCAAGATCCTCACTACATTATTCATGATCCCGACGCAACGCTCTCCCTAAATGGTTTTCTAGAGAGCCTTGCTTAGATAATTTATCCCCACAGAGTTTGTTTAGGACCCCCACCAAGTTGGAGTTCGTTGTTCCCTAGCCAAACCTATCAACGTCAATGTGGTTGGAAGTCATTACCAGATAATATCTTGAAATAAGCCCGATATTTCAGGCTATTTCCCGTAGTCGATCATTCGACCATCGATGGCTGGCGAGCCTCTGAGCACGAACAAGAAGCAATTCAAGGACATATCCCGAAGATGCCTCAGGTATGACTTCATCTTATGGTTGGCGTGCCTTTATACGTATTCTAATGGACTTTAAACGACCCAAATCGGAAGTCGACAGATTCTAAACTATTCCTGACGGCAGGTCCTAGACTCGAATCCCCAAGTCGCCTCGACGTCGCGCTTCCCGAACGGCAGGTTCTTGGCTCAAACCCTTTTGATTTGCCTAGACGTCGCAATAGTCTTCAGGTTGTAATCTTCGATTGACCTGGAAGCTATACTTTGACTTTCACCCGGTCCAAGCCTCAGTCAAAGTGGGGGCTCTGTAGATACCCAGTATCTACACCTTCCAAAAACCACCCGATGATGATTGGACTACAACGTGTTTTTGATATGCGTGCGTAGATTGGCTATACATGAGACGGTTCAATGCATTACTCAGATATGAAAAATGATTTCAAAATTGGTTTTCTAACTTCATTTGCAGTAAAACAACACTATTTAGAGTTATAACCGTCTTTGGACCCAAAACTGACTCAGAAACCTGCAACCCGAGTCAATCTGAGTCAACCGCAGTCTCGAATGGCAAAAATAATGCCATAATTTTTTTTATCATGCCATTTGCATTAAAATGAGACTAATTAGAGCCAAAACCGACACCAGGCCAAAACCCGACTTAAAATTCAAATCCCGACTCAACACGGGTCAAATCCGAGTCAAGCACACAAAATACTTACCCCAAATAATACTCAAATACCATCTTATTAGATGACCATATTGTTACATGACATCCTATTTGAATACCACAAATCACAACCAACAAAACATTGGTTAGAACAAAGGCCACGTCCAAATTGAAAAGGATAGGATACCCCTTTGTATCACTAGATGGCTCGCGCCTCTTTACACCTCCTCCTTAGCCTCCAAGCAAACTCAACCGACCTATCCCCCCACATTTCTCTATAAATACCCACCTTCAGACACCATAATACTCACGCGAGCGTCCGCCCTCTCTTTCTCCCTTAAAATTCTAGACTCGACTTCCTAAGTCACAAATCGACACGTGTTTTCGACCTACCGATTGAAAACACATGCCTTACACATTTTGTTTGGTACCGTCGCCGTGCATTCGACCGACCCATTCGACCAACTCAACGCATTAATCAACATGTTTTTCAGCAACATATTTTCAACACATTTTCAAAACAGAATCCTTTTTAAGGCACTATTTTAAACTTCTTTTGATACCGAGTATTCGCATAGCGAGAAAACCGTCTCTATAGTCGTTTACCTCGCAAACATAATAACATGTAAGTTGGAGGGTGTAAACAACTCACTTATTTCATATCTTTACTATTTTAATGAGTTTATAAGCATGAATGTTGCATAACACGATTCAAATATAGGTTAGATGAGCCAAAACCGAGTTTTGGCCAGAGACTGAAGCTCTATGCAATGCAAAGAGACTCGCGCCTCTTGTGGCTTCTTAGGTCAGAGTCAAACGTGTTTGAGTTCATCGTCGTTCAACACATTCTTTTATTCCGTGATTCGATGATATTTTTTGTTAATTACAAATTAATGGGTATTTTAAAACCCTTTTTCTTTTACTTAGCATTTTTTCTCATTTATTCATACTTGCAAACATATTAGTCATAATTCATAATCATCCTTGGTTCCTTATACCATGCCGGCTTAATCCGAGTACGATGATAAATACTGACTAATTACAAATAAATGAACATAACATATTTAGTCCATATCAAACATTTATCTTTATTTTATTTTCATCCTTGTCTTGACCATAATGGATATCACCCTTGGTTAAAATAAATACCATGTCGATTTAATTCGAGTACGGTGATAAAACTATTAAGCACACACATTTTACATTTTTATTTGTAAACTATACTTTTCAAACTTGCAAATCCGACAACGAATATTACTAACATAATAGTAATTATTCTGAGTCATACAAACAATACTTGCAAATCATTAAACACAAAAGCGGTCTTGATGACCTTTTCAACAAAGGCGTTTTTTAATGAGTTTTAAAACGGTTTTTCATAACCTTTTAAACAACCAGGAGAGGTCCCTTGGACTGCCTTATGGCTCACGCCCCAAGAAACCTCCTGTTTCCTGTATTTCAAATATGTACAGGCCTTGTTGCCTCCCCGTATGGCTTGCGCCCCAAGGGGTTGCCTGACATTGTTCTGTTTCGTTTTTAGCAGTTGTCTAGGATGATCCCGACTACGGTTAACCCGAATGCATGATGGATCAGATTGATATGTTTATGTTTTACACTTTATCAATTAAACACACTTCTTTCCAAATAAATGGATCGTGTATGCACCATAATCCGAACTTGGTAAATGGATGTTTAATGTAACACCCCCATAACCCAAGTGCCTTATCAAGACCGCTTAAAGCATGGAAGTGCTACTATCTTGGTTACCCGAGGCAATATATATCAACTAGACAATAAAGAAACGTACTTAAATAAATAAGTTTAAAGTGATACAAGTCCAAATCTCAAACTTGATAAAACAAATATAACTGTATCTCAAAACTGTTAAACCAACTGAAATAAAGTAGTTCATGACACAACGGATGACTCTAGTGACTCATGTGATGACTCCATCCCAGCTATCCCTCGAGCAAGCCATCTCAAACCTGCTCAATAACTGCTCACCATCCCCGAATGGATCACCACAGTTTTTTAAAAATTAAACGGGGTCAGTACTGATTACACAAACCAAGTAGTGTTAGTCCAGTGGTAGCCGGGTTAAACTTTGAAGCTTGCATAAATCAGGAGTTGAGAGGTCTCGGGTTCGACTACCAGCTGGGGCGATGATCACTTAGCCACTGCAGCCCCCGAAGGGGGTGGCTTACATGGTCCATGTGGTGGTGCGGGAATGCATTGGCCCGGGGGGGATACAACCCCCTCGTCATCTAAAAGAAAAAAAAAACAATCAAATCCAAGCAAACCAATCTCCATCAAATCACCACACACCTGACTACACACTAAAGTGTGTAGTCCTGCCAGAATACTCATCGCAACAATTATTCCACACCGCCAATAGAGGACCGCAGCCGTTCCCACCTAAGCCCCGCTCATCTCATCGGAGCGATAAATCTAAGTTCCTAAATGTGCACATCCCCTTCTGTGGCGGGTTCCACATAGGGCTAAACTAGGGCGTGAAGCCACTCCCGCAAGTGACTCCACTCAGCCGAGGACGTACGTCGCGAACATCCTCATCAACCATCACAACACCAACACCAACTCCAATACACCACAACAATCAGCAGATAATTAATCGTGCAACAATACAAACATAATCTTATAACAATTAAACAGTAAACCGAGTAGGGAAACTCTACCTGGAATAACAATCACACGACCGTCACAACAGCTAATCAATATCGTTCCTCTACGAATACTCCTCCTATAACACATATACATACAATTACCACCAAATCCACACAATACACCTTAATCCCCCAAATCTACCCAATTAGGGTTTTAAACAAACTTATCAAAACATTATAAAAATTATACAAAAAGCTTACCCTCGACACAAAGATCACAACGGCGTAAAGAACAAGATAATCCGACGATCCTAGCCTTGGGATTTGCTAATAACGCGATGAATGCGAACTACGTAACTCCTTTTCTTTTCTCTTGAAAGGGATTTGCTAATAACGTGATGAATGACAGATGCCTTTTATATTAATCTTGCGTTATTAACAAAACCCGGCTAAATTAACCCGTAAGACTCACTTACTCGATCGAGTGCTCCTTACTCGATCGAGTGTCACACGTACTCGATCGACTACCCATCAGGTCAGCTACTGTTTTGCGTAAAAACTTCCTTACTCGACAGAGTAAGTCCCACTCGATAGAGTACCCACAGACAAAGAAAACCGTAGTATTACAGTCCTCCTCCTTAAAAAGAACTTCGTCCCCAAAGTTCAAGCCATACACAAAAACAAAACATACTATCTCCACTCCGACACACCAACATAACCAAAACTCAAACCAAAAATCAAAACAAAACTCCAACCAACAACCAAACCGACTCAAAGCAACTACTAACTGTACTAAAACCAACATAAAGCATATAAAAACCTTATGCTTGTGACACCCCCATACTCCAAGTGCCTTACCAGGACCACTCAGGTATAGGAACGTCACCATCTCGGTTACCTGAGGCAATGATAATCAAAAGACAATAAATAAACGTACTTTAAAAGTAAATATAGTTAAGTGATTACATGTTCAAAACCAAAACTGATAAATCCAATACATCCAAATCCAAAAGTGTCTACTATCAAAACTGAATAACAAAGACATCGTCTGACACAGCGGAAGACTCTTCTAATGCCAAGTGATGACTCATCCCAGCTAGGCCAAATGCACCATATCAAACCTGCTCAACAACTACTCACCACCCCCTAATGGATCACCACAGTTTTATAAAACAAACAACGGGGTCAGTACTAATTACACAATACAAATCAATACGAAACAAATACGAAACAACTCAACCAACACATCAATCCCCAGTTTCCATCATCAATCTCCACACAACTGACTACACACTAAAGTGTGTAGCCCTGCCAGAGTACCCATCGCAACAGATACTCCACACTGCCAGTGGGGGACCGCAGCCGTTCCCACCTAAGCCCCGCTCATCTCTATCGAGCGATAAACCCATGTTCATTAATGTGCACATCCCCTCCTGTGGTGGGTTCCACAGAGGGCGAATCAAGGGCGTGAAGCCACTCCCGCAAGTGACTCCACTCAGTCAGGGACGCACCCCGAAGACCACAGACAGATACAACAATAATCAACGATATTAATCAACAATACAACCAACAATATAACCAACAATCGTCACAACCACCAACAATATACTTTAACAATAATCACAATGAAACCACCAAACATATCATGTAATTAATACCGAGTAGGGAAACCCTACCTGGAAAGCAATCACAAAATCAGACGATCTAGCAGCTGTCTCAAAATCTCTCCTCGACGAATCCTCCTCCTCTACATACATTCATACAATCACAATCTAACATCAACAATACTCCCCAAAACCCCCAAATCCCCAAACTAGGGTTTAACCAACATTAACCAAATGCTATAAAAACGATACGTAGAACTTACCCTTGACGCAAGGATCACAACGGTATAAAGAACAAAGAAATCGACACCTCTAGCTCCGGGATTTGCTAATAATGCGGAATAACAATGCAACGTAACTTGAAATCTCTCTTAACAGTGAATTAGGTTTTGTAAAAGTGTTTAAAGAAGATGACGAAACTTGTTATATATTAATCCGCGTTATTAACAAAACCCGTCAAATAACACCCGTAACCCGACTTACTCGATCGAGTAAGTCACGTACTCGATCGAGTGCCACTTACTCGATCGAGTGATAAGGCTACTCGATCGAGTACCCTACAGGCAGACTACTGATTCGTATACCAAACATACTTACTCGACAGAGTAAGCCGCACTCGATAGAGTACCCAAAGACTCATAAAGCTTTAGTATTACAGTCTTCCCTCCTTAAAAAGAACTTCGTCCCCGAAGTTCAAACCACAAAAAAAAAACACACTAACACTCTCCCGACACAACAACAAAAACAAAACTCAACATAAAACTCCAAAACATACTTACCAAACCAAAATTAACCCGACTCAAACAACTACTAACTATAACAAAATCAACATAAAAACATGTAAAAACTCTTCGCGACCATCTCCTACCCCCTAAAAGAAACAAGGTTACGTCCTCGTAACCATACATACCTGATAAAAAAGAGACGGGTACCGCTCCCTCATGGCCTCTTCCGCCTCCCCTGTAGCCTCCTCAACTTCATGATTAGACCAAAGAACCTTAAACAACACTGTCTCACCATGTCTGGTTTTCCTAACCTTTCTGTCAAGAATCTGTTTACGCACCTCAAGATAAGACAAGGACTCATCCAGCTCTATGTTCTCTACCTCTAACACATGTGACGGATCACTAACATACTTTCGTAGCTGAGATACATGAAACACATTATGTACCCTATCCAAAGCAGATGGTAAAGCCAACCGATAAGAAACCTCACCCACACGGTCTAAGATCTCATACGGTCCTATGAACTTCTGGCTCAGCTTCCCTTTCTTACCAAATCTAATGACCCCACGCATAGGAGACACTTTCAAAAGAACCTTGTCCCCAACCTTAAACTCTATATCCCGTCGATGTAGATCAGGATAACTCTTTTGTCGATCCTGGGCCGCTCTCATCCTCTGTCTGATCAGCTTAATCTGCTCCACCATCTCATGTACCATCTCTGGTCCTAAAACCACTGCCTCAGCACTATCGTCCCAAAAAATCGAACTCCTACATCTCCTCCCAGATAAAGCCTCAAATGGCGCCATGCCAATACTGGTGTGATAGCTATTGTTGTAAGAAAACTCAATCAAATCTAACCTCTGTTCCCAGCTACCACCAAACTCCATAACACAAGCTCGTAACATATCCTCTAGATTCTTGATAGTCCTCTCCGTCTGGCCATCTATCGCAGGATGAAATGTTGTACTCATCTTCAAGGTAGTCCCCAAAGACTCCTGCAGCTCTTTCCAAAACCGTGAGATAATTCTCGAATCTCTCTCAAACACTATATCTTTAGGCACCCCATGCAATCTCACCACATTCTTCCGATAAGCGATAGCTAACTGTGCCATAGTCCATGTATCTTTCATTGGCACAAAATGAGCTGACTTGGTCAGTCGATCCACAATAACCCATATCATGTTGTTACCCTGTTGACTCATCGGTAAACCCATAATGAAATCCATAGAAATGGACTCCCACTTCCACTCAAGTACCTCAAGAGACTGAATCTTACCTTGTGGTCGACGCTGCTCCCCTTTCACTCTCTGACATGTCAAGCAACGAGCCACGAACTCAGCCGTTTCTTTCTTTATTCCAGGCCACCAGAAAGTCTTTTTCAAATCCTTGTATAGCTTGTCACCGCCTGGATGTACCGAGTACGGTGTGCAATGAGCCATTATTATGATCATCTTTTTGAGCTCCTCATCATTAGGAACACACCACCTCCAATCGAACCTCGGACTACCATCTGTATGAATAGAGAATCTAGACATTGTCCCATTCTCTACTCCAGCTCTCCAATCCACTATCTTGGGATCTAACACCTGTTTACCACGAATATCATCATAAAGGTCTGGCTGCACTGTCAAATCTCCCATAGCATCCCCTTTCTGGATCATATGTATCCCGAATTTCCCCACCTCATCTCTCAATCTCATCAAAGATATAACTGTGCATAGAGAATGCACACTCTTCCTGCTCAAAGCATCTGCAACAACATTTACTTTTCCTTCATGGTAGAAAATATCCATGTCGTAATCGCCAATCAACTCCATCCACCTCCTGTGTCTCATGTTCAACTCCTGTGTCTCATGTTCAACTCCATCCACCTTCTGTGGCTGCACTGTCAAATCTACTTGTCAATTCGGTCTGTCTATGGTCACATGATGGGGGTTTTTAATTGTATAAACCAAACTAAGGGAGATTAAGGCAAGAGAAAAGGATAAGAGGAATTAATAAGAGAGAGAGAAAACTAGGATCGTCGGGTCATCAATGAATATCGGTTAATTGCAGCTAAGGTTGCAGATCGGTCACATGTGTCAGTCTAAGGGGCAACGAATATCTCCTTCCGGTCTCTATTCGCCCTAAAATACTATTAGCTTAGCTTCCGCCCTCACTAAAGCATTCTATTGTTCGCTGCGGGTGTCACCCCTTCCAACCTTCCAGTCTAGGTCAAGGCTTACCAAGGTTAATTAAGCTAAGTGCATCGATTCAAATAGCTAGTTATAATTAATGGCAGTGATTAACAACATAGACAAAACAACATCGAAGGATCTGTAAACCTAATTAGCAAATAACAATAATTCATTGACTCCCCTAAATCCTAGAAGGGAAATTAGCTAGATATAATAAATAAAATAAAAGCAGAAGATGAAGAAGTAAATAACATTGCAAAATAAAGAGAGAATAGGGAAAGAATTACTAAATAAGATCCGGAAGAAAGGTAGTGTTCAACAGAGAGAAAGGGAAAATATTGATGTATCCCCCCCTTTTTTAGTAGTCTGTCGTCTTCCTATTTATAGGAAATACAATTTATTTAACCTAGAAACGAAATAAAACTTAAAAGGCCCGGGCCCTATAGAGAATCACTCGATCGAGCAATTTAGAATCACTCGATCGAACAGATTCCTGGCAAAACCTCTCGATCTAGTAGAAAACCTACTCGATCGAGGAACTCCATTTATGCGCATTTCGATCGAACATAAATGTTACTCGATCGAAGACTTCTTCTATCCAAAACTACTCGATCGATCACAAAAGCTTTCGATCGAATGACTTGGACTCAACCATTTACTTGTTTCGTTGATTTCAGCATTCATTGTTTATTTAGCTCCCGAAATGACTTTACGCATTCCATAACGGTAGTATTTCCGCTCCAAATCTACTGATCCTCCAAATGCATGAAAAACGGACGATAAAAGGCTTGATTCTACCACTTTCGGGTCCATTCCTGCAAATAAAGCAAAACAAACCAAAGTAGAATATTCGGGGCATTTCGTAGCATAAAACTGCGAGAATAGCATAGAAATACGTGCATAAAGAGGCTTAAAAAGACTATATAAAATGCACGTATCAAATCTCTCCAAACAAAACCTTTACTCGTCCTCGAGTAAACTAAATGCAAACTAATGGAACGGAAAAGAAAGCTCAGAGCTAGATACGAATGCCCACTTAAACCAATTTAATGCAAGCAAACTAATACTCATAGCAAAACAGTCAAATGCAAACGCGTTTTAGGATGTCCATAATAAAGCTGAACCGTCGACCTTGCAAGACCTTTAATGATGGACTCTCGTGGGTCACTCTTCTCTCATGAAGCAAAGGGTAAGCATATGAATGTAAGAGAGAAAGAAATATAGTCGCTCACCTAAACTACGACCTACATAAACATGCATGCAACTAATATGATAGAAAATTCTAACTACCGTACATACATTCCAACCACACAAGGTCCTGCACAGCCGAGGGCTTACAAAAGTCATGGAAAAGTGAGGCTATGGGTAAGAAAGGCAAAACATTTTTGGGAATGTGTAGGTATAGGCGGCCAAGCTAGTACCTAAACAAAACCAAATGGAACATATCCATTTCTAATCCATCAAAATTAAGCACAAGTGCCTTTGAATTGGCATTCAACACACCAAACCTAACCGAACATACTCCTCAATAGATATAAATAAAGCATAGGAGTGAAACTGTCAACAATCGAACCCTTTTTTTTCTTTTTTTTCTTCTTTTTTTTCTGTTTTTTTTTTCATTTTTCAATTCTTTTTTTTTCATCTCATCCTCCTTCTTTCCTTTCTACCAACTCTAAATCAAAATAATACAAACCAAATTCGGACCGATAAAATAAATACCGCAAAAACATACACTAAACTAGCCTGACAAGGCAGGATAAATTTGGATGCAGTTAAGGGTCAAAAGGCAAATTTGGCTAAATGTGGAGTTTAATGCGTAAAATGAATGAAAAGGGGAATTGTAAGCACCTCCCTGCATGTGACACCAACCATTAACCTGAATGTATGCAGGCTATAAGCAATTGAATTTCATATACGTGCAAGTTAATGTTACATGTTATGCAAGGAGTATACTACTCACAATCCTACATGAAACTGGTCACAAATGACACCAGTGTTAGGCTCTAAATCTTAGAATATATAAGTAGTTTGCCAAAATTTTCAAGTCAAGTCTATTCGTTCAGCTAAATTCAACATAAACTCGTAGATATGCAGTAAGACAATGCTACAAGAATATATAGTTTATGCAAGGCTTAAGCAAAAAGACAATTGCAGTGCAACTTCATCGTAGAAATCCGACGTTCCGACTCGACTATTTGCAAAATTAAACGTGAAATTTTTTGAATTTTTAATTTTTATGAGATTTTTGATTTTTATGAAAATAAACAACAATGCATACAAAAATTAAACGTGATAACAAAAATGCAATAAAAACATAAATGCAGACACAGATATGGTTGCATAACCTCCCCAAACTAAACCGTACAATGCCCTCATTGTACTCAAACATAAGGAAAGGAAATGCAAACTAAAAAGGAGAGAGATTGGAGATGCGGAAAACTCACAAGACAACGCAAAGGAGGGACCTCCCCAAACCGACCATGAACATGGGAGGTCGCTAGTAGCTGCAAAACAGCGTCGTAGGAAGCGAATCAAGTCAAAAGCACTCGATCGAGGTGACAGAATAATCAATCGAGTGACTTGGGCATCTAAAACAGTTCGATCAAGGAAAAAGATTGCTCGATCGAAAGATCCTCTTTGGCAGGCACTCGATCGAGAAGAAGTTGTACTCGATCGAGTGAAATCAGCAACAAAAGAGTTCGATCGAGCATATAAAGTACTCGATCGAACCATCCACAATAGATTCCTGCAAAGACACAATAAACAGCCCGTGAAACTAACAAAACAAACTTAACCGTTCCAGTCTTATGGTTTAAAAACCAATTATTACGCACACAGCAAAAATGTTTGAAAAGCAACTAAAAATTAGAACTCCAGGTTGCCTCCCGGAAATCGCTAGTTTCAGACAGGTCCCAGCTCGACCTTCTTTTCTTTCAGTCAGCAAATCCAATTGAGCCCAGTCAAAGCAGCTCAAGGCACGCAGCAATCGATCAAATAACTGCGCATGTGCTACACAAAAATGTAAGTCGCACCATAATATAAAAATAAAATAGGAAATTAAAACATGCAACCATTTGAGCCTAACGAATTTCCTATGACAGCTCCCAAATTTATCCACAAAGTAATCCTGCCCTCCAGCTACGGGCGGAATATAAAAGCTCAAATTATCTGTCAGTGGAAAATAAGAGAGCTTGGGAGCATTTAAAGGTAATCTATGGCCCCGTCTCAGTTTAACGAATTTCTGGTGACAAGTATGGTGAAAAATCGTTAACTTATTCGTCTCACCGGGATGGGGTAGAGCATCAAAACAGAAAACATAAGTCAAATGAGGTATTTTACTATCGAACAAAATAAAATTATCATTAACTACCTCAGGTCGGTCGCCCCTAACGTCGGAATTATTGACAAAAGAGTATTTTACCTTTTCCGTGCTAGGAACAATTGCTGACTCAGCTACCTTCTCGTTACCCTCCTTGGTGGGTTTTGTCCCGTATATCGAAGCCTCTAGCGCGTCCAGCTCGACTTTGAAAAGGGGAGATTCACCATAACCATTGTCTTTAGCAAATTCATCATCCAAAACGGACCAAGCTAACGTTTCATTGCTCTCCATGGGCAAACAAGTCGATCGAGTAAAAATAGTACTCGATCAAGAGCTTTCCTCCGGAATTCTACTCGATCGAACATCCTGAACTGCTCGATCGAGGACTTCCTCATAACAGATGTTCGATCGAATGGAATATTCTGTTCGATCGAACATTTCTTCTAGCAATCTACTCGATCGAACACTATTACTAGCTCGATCGAGTGATTTCTCTAGTGCAGCGCAGAAATCTTCGTGACTTGCTTCATTTTCGGACAGATAATCACATTCCGAGTCACATAAATCACCATCATCGATAGGCAGCTCGGGTCCTTCATGGGAAAGACCACTCTCTGTGTGCCTAAAGGTCGTCTCAGCGGCGAACTGAGCTATTTGAGACTCAAGCTCATCGATTTGAGCGTACGTGTATCTATCATACTCTTGCATTTTAATACAAGTGTCTTGATCAAAGATTTCAGCTCCGTAATCTCTTCTTTCTGTCTATCAGGAGGAGGAGCTTGTTGTTGAGGTGGCCAAAAGAATGGAGGCTTTTGATAGCCCCGTTGATAAAGCGGATGTGGCGGCACAATTGTAAGAGGTTGACTAGCTTGTTTATGCTGCTTGAACGCATAGACCTCGTCGTTTGCCACTAAGCAAACAGCTGCATTATGTCCAGCAGCACCACATCTCTTATAATAAACCAGCTGATGCGCCATAGGATGGAACATAGGTGGAGGTCAAAGGTACTCAAGCCTTCCCTTTGACGACTTTTACCTAGAACTGTCTAGGTAGGACCTGTAGGGCCTATCAAAATAACACTCAAGGAAAAAGATAAGAACTGCCTCAAGGAATAAATCCCTTGAGGCTAAAGACAAACAAAAAGAAACAACTAAATAAAATAGTTGCCTCCCCGACAACGGCGCCAAAATTTGATACTGTCGTTATGTATCAAAAATAAATACCTAAGTACAACTAACAGAAGTCAGCGGTAAGTAGGGTCGATCTCCACAGGGAGGCGGTCACTATCTACTTGTCAATTCAGTCTGTCTATGGTCACAGGATGAGGGTTTTAATTGTATAAACTAAACTAAGGGAGATTGAGGCAAGAGAAAAGGATAAGAGGAATTAATAAGAGAGAGAGAAAACTAGGATCGTCGGGTCATCAATAAATATCGGTTAATTGCAGCTAAGGTTGCAGATCACTCACATGTGTCAGTCTAAGGGGCAACGAATATCTCCTTCCTGTCTCAATTCGCCCTAAAATACTAATAGCTTAGCTTCCGCCCTCACTAAAGCATTATATTGTTCGCTGCGGGTCTCACCCCTTCCAACCTTCCGGACTAGGTCAAGGCTTACCAAGGTTAATTAAGCTAAGTGCATCGATTCAAACAGCTAGTTATAATTAATGGCAGTGATTAACAACATAGACAAAACAACATCGAAGGATCTATAAACCTAATTAGCAAATAACAATAATTCATTGACTCCCCTAAATCCTAGAAGGGAAATTAGTGATGTGACCATAATTAGCGCATATTTAGCCCCCGAATTAGCCTTGTTCCCATGCTTTTTAGTGCATATTTGGGTCATTTATTGTCTTTAGTTCTTTGTTTTGCATATTCTTTGAGATTTTGATCCCTTGGTAGGAAAGGAGTGCAAATCTTGCATTTTCATGGCAAAACGAGACTAAATTGATCGAATTCAATGACCAAGCATCAAGGAGAGACAAGATTAGAAGGCCTTTGTACATATTATAGTAGATGAGCAATGTTGAGAAAGGATCCTTGAGTCCCCAAGGAAATCCCCAAGGAATTTATGAAGAAAAGGGAAGAAAAGAAGAAGAAATATTGCTGAAGAACAATCCGTGCAGATTGTCTACAATCCGGCCGTCCTCCACATGCACAATCCGTGCGGTTTCATCCCAAGACGCTCGGGTTTGCCATCACCAGAATCCGTCCGGATTCCTCCAAAACCGCTCGTGTTCCATCGCCAGAATCCGCCCGTCCCGACTCCAAAACGCACGGATTCCTGTACAGCGCAATTTCGTCTTCTCCAAGCTACAAAGAAAGAAGCCCTTCCTTCGAAAAATACCGGCTCCTCCCTGCTCAATCTAAAAAGTGTAATTACTAGTTTAGCCCTTAGTTAACCCTAATGCATCCCCCTAATTTCCACTATAAATACCCCATTAGTCTAATTAGAAGAGCATGTTCTTCTTATCAATAATTAGAGTAGTTAATATCAATCAAATCTCTCTTTAGTATTGTAATCAACAATTAATCAAGTTCTAATACAAGTTTTATTTCCTTAATCTCTCTTTTGTTCATCCTTTATTTTGGGTAATTGAAGATTATTTGGGTTATTATTGGGAGATTGACAACCTCTCAATCAAGCATCAAGTACTTCTTTTATCTTTGCTTTATTATTCGAATCATTAGTAGGTATAATTCTCTTAATCCCTCTTTAATCTATAAAATACTATTAAAAGGCATCCTAAAAATGCCAACTAGACAAAGCCACGTAGGATGTGGAAAAGCCACATAGACATTCACATTGCCACCTTGGTTAAGATTGACACACGTCTACCCAACCATTCTCCACGCAGACATCTATACTATATAGTTAAAATGCTACTTATACCATTTAATTTTATTCCACATGTTATTTTAGATAGGTTAATATTAATTAATTTAAATTTATATTGCTTGATTAAGGACAATTGACAACATAACATTAACTTATAAAATTAACATTTTAATTGAATGTTTTGTAATAAAACATGTTAATGAATTTATTTTCATATGATGAAATATTGGTTGAAAATGTTGTAATTTTTTTTTGGTAAAAAGTTAAAACTTAAATTTGCTGAAATTGTACCACTTAAAATTTACACCTACATCTATTTATTTAAGATTGTTATACAATTCCTTTTAACTAAAACTAAAATAATTGTGAAGTTTAATAATATTTTTAAAAGTAAAGGTATGACATTTTATTTCAACCACTATTTAAGATCAATAATAATAATGGTAATTTTCATTAATATTTTTTTCCTATTTGTTTTACCTCTTGAGCTTCTCACTAATGAATTATCTTATTTAATAATACTCATAACTCAAAAATATATGAAAAGGCAAATTAAAAGATGGGAAGCAATGGTTTATAATGGCTATTAAACATACAATAGTTTTCGTTCACTAATCCTCCATTTAATAACTATTACTCATGAACTTCCAAATTACAAACTATATTTCATGGTTGAATTAAAAAATTCCAAAAAAAAAAAATATGTAACTTATCAAAATTCACATTAAAATTTCTTAATTTATAATTAAAATTCCCATTTTACAATAAAAAGAAATGTTAGTGAATCGATTAACATTTTTCATAGAAATATAGCTCATAAAAGTTATACATTTATTTATTTATTTAAAATTACACAATCTTGAAAAGAAAAATAAATGAGCTTAATAATATTCTTAAACGTAAAATTATGGCATTTTATATTCAACCATTATTTAAGTTCAACCCACGATAATTTTCACATAAGTCCAATGATTTTCTTAAAGGCATCGTCGAATTTTCTAACAAGTCTCTTCTAATTCTCTACCCTACCCTAACCGTTACTCCATTTAACTCTCATACTAATTTTGCAATAATTCCTACCACCATAAAGATCGTATAAAGCAACCCACTATATACAACCCTTTGAATGTTTTTGTATTTTTCCTAATTAATATTTATGTCATTTAAAGTTTGTGAACACTAATTTTAGTGTACATTATTTAACTTCCAAATTAACATTATTTAGCCTCTCCTATTTAAGAATGTCTCATTTGTTTTCCTCCAAAACGATCATTTGTGGATGGTAAAAATTTGCAGTATTTTCTTTAACTTGAATTTGGAATGACGAAATACAAATTTGTGTATTATTTTTTGTTGTACTTTTGTTTTGTAGGCAATACGAAAGGAAGACCTTGTGGTGAAGTCATATGGTTAGCGGCTAACTCTTGATGCCATGCTCACGCATACTCCACAGGTAAATTTACTTTTTATACAACTAGCAATTTCAATATTTTAATATGGTTTTAAGTTTTCTAATTCATACATAATCAAATTCTAAAATTTATGAATCTTTATTAGTTGATGATCAAAATTAAAGAATAGGCATATGATCAATGATGAAATAAATTCCGATTTCATTTGATATTCACCAAAAAAATCAACTATCTAAATTTTTAGTTTTCCTAGAAATAACCCGTGATTTTCACGGGTAACAAAATTAGCTTTACCTAAAAAAGATAATAAAAAAACAAAAAAAAAAAACATGAAAAGGCAAAGTAGCAATTAATATACCGATTTTCCACATTATGTAAACCATCATCTTCCACGCATTACTTCATTTCATAACCACAATATCTCTACTTAATGCCAAACTTTTCATATTCTATAATTATGAGATCAATTCGATAAAATTTTGCCTAAAAAGATGATCAATTGATAAGAACTCTAACACATTCCTAGAAAAAAAAGAACATAAAAGGTTGTCTATTTTCACCTGTATATTTTATTTTGGTTTGATTTTTCAAAAAAAAAAAAATCATATTTTTCTTTGTGGTGCGTTGGAATCAAACTAATGGATGAGAAATTAAGAAATAAAAGGGAATTAGAATAAAAAAGAGAACAACATGACACGTATTCGTATTGTATAATTCGCTATTGCTGTTATCGAATGTTGTTGAAAATACTTAAGATTGTTGATAGTCAAATATAATTATCCATTATGCCGAGTGGAGGTCCAACTTTGTTGAATAAAACCTTAACTTGATCAAATTGTATAAATTTTTTAAGTCTCACATTTTTAATAGCAATGGATTATTTGGAATATTTTTAATATATTCGTAACTGTTAATGTGTATTTAATTTATTGAGACTGATATTAACAACATGTTACAAATGCATCAACCAAAGCAAATTTAGTGTAAATATAGTATTCTTTATGTTTTTTTATCAAGTGACTTAAAAATAAATTTATACTTTCTTTGTAGAAATAGTATACCTTTTAATTTTAATGTAAGAAGGTTGCATGAGTATTGATGTTGCTTTGTCTATTACACCCTTCTCATTTAAATTGTTTTTACTTGATTAAACGTTACAACGGTTAATAGAAAATGAGGGAAAATAATAATTAACTTTATAAAATATCATTGTTATTCCCAAACGTATAGAAAAAAGTAAAAATAAGTATATACTTATGATTAACACTTCTTATTATCATTTTGATAGAGTTGGACTAAGAAAAATATAATTCAGTCATCGAGCAAAATTTATATAATTCCGTAACAAAAGCCAAAATAAGAATAAAAGAATAATAGGTTACAATAACACACATACACAAAAAACTCAACATAATTATGTGAATATCAAACTATTACAAAAGTAGTAAAAAATAATTTACGTGATTTTCACGAGAAGTTAAACAAATATATACTAAAAAAAGACATGATAAAGCATCACATTCCATTTGACAGAATTTTTGCAAACCACATCGTTATGCATTTATTTTATTTTATTTTAGCAAAAAAAGATAAATTGTTGTAAGAGTTTATAGGATTAAACACAATCATTAAAATTGGCTTTTCATTTTCAAACTAATTAAACAATCGTTAAACATCAAAATAAATACTAAATAAATTTTGAATTTTTTTTGTTAGAATAAATTTTACGGATAAAATAATATTTATTCTTTCAACGTTTATAATCCGCACCATATTCTTTCAACACAATGTTGACCGATTAATTTACCTTGAATTATACCCCCTCATATTCGCTATTATGTTTCACATTGTTTTTTGAGTAGTTTTTAGGAGAATTGAGATTTGTGGTGCAAAATGGAGAAAATGGAAGGTAAGAGAGAAAATATGGGTCATAAGTCCTAATAATCACAAATTATAGACTAATAAGGAAATTGGAAGATCTTAGTAAATTGGTCGTTGTAGAAAATGTGGAAGATGTTAGAGAATATGAGGGAGTAGTTCGCAAATAAAAATATAAAAATTATTTTTGGTTGAATTAAATAAGTAGCTCGACTATTTTTAATGAAAGAACAATAAAATAAAATAAACGACTGTAATGGAGGGAGTTTAATAAAAAAAGACTTAAAAAAAATCAAAGACAACAACAACAATAATAACAATAATCGTGGTAAAACACTAATAAACATAGCAATATTAGTGGCATTATACAAATATACGTATTGATTAATAGATTTTTTTTTTCTTACAAGGCCTTTTTGTCCTCAGTATTGGGTTTGCATAACACATTAACAATCTAACACCCCAACATAGCTAGACCCGTGAATTTCACGGGCAATAAAACTAGTTATTGTTAATTACTTTCATTTATTAATCATGTTTCTGAAGGAAATGTAGATCTTTATACATAAACATACTCATATATGTTATAAATTAATTTGTCATAAAATTAAATACGGATTTTATGCATGCAAACAAATAATAAAATAGAGGAGAAATCATGTTCTTACATGGTATTTTCGGTTCAAATGGGCACAAAAGAAATCTCCTTTTCTTTTGTTCTTGAGCTTTCCTTTTGGATGAACAAAGATCCAAGTGTAGGATCTCTCCCAAGGAATTATACCCAAAGCTTACTCTTAATTAAAATTAATATTATAAGAACTAGTATAATATTAATCTTGTGAAAAATGACCCAAAATAATTTGGTATTTTAATCCCCAAAACCGGTTGGGAGTGAAATAGGAGAGGAAGTGTTTTCTCTTTCTAAAACTTAATTTTTGATAAGTTAGAATGAATGAATATCTTACACTATAATGCATGTAGTGTATCAAAAAATATAAGACAAAACCCTTTGGCTTTTCTTTTTGTCAAACCGTGTAGGAGGGAAGAGGAGGAAGAAAAGACCCAATGCATGCTCTTGTTTGCCTTCACAAGGTAAACTAGGGTTGCATGGCTACTAAAGTAAGTCATCATAATGTTTTCCACTAATTTAAACAAACACAATATTTGCTTAAATCTCCTCTTAATTTCGGCACTTTTGATAATATGGATTCCATATTATTTTTGTCAATTGTCAATATGTCACATGTCATATGTTGCATAAATTTGTTGTGCATTTTTATCATATTAAAAATCAACGTATCATTAAAAATACGTCACAAACAAAATCGACTTAGTAATTCATAATTACTTGTACCAAAATCTTTTACCATTTATAAATCACAACAGATTGTATTTATAACAATTCATTCAATTTCAATTGTTTCTGTAAACAATAATTTCATCCGAGTAATGATACAATTCGATTACTCAGACCGTATCTCATTTAATCACATTTTAATATGATACGTAAATTTTACTTCCAAAATCGTCCGTCAATTTTCAAGTAATTTAATTAACTCGTAACGTTATACGATTAATTAAATGATCAATTAAGAGTGTTGCCCTATAGGTATGACCTAGGGGTCAATCGATCACCACCGTCATACGAATAAAGTAATGTCAAACTCTAGTCACCAATCATTACCGATATATGTTGACCAGTTTGAAAAAAATACTTCCCAATTGTATTCTTTAAAATGAGATTTAATAATGATATTTAAATCATGTGATCGCACTATTGTTGAGGACACATTTCTCAACAATCTCCCACTTGTCCTCGACAAGTGTGCGTCACCAATTCTCTTGTCCTATTACTATCTCCCACTCAATGCAAGGTGTCTTTCAGGTCGTACTTGCAAGTGATCATATCGAGAGTGGTTTCCTCGATCTAGAGAATAACTGATTGACCGGATTTATCCACTGGATACTTTCCGAGCGTGGCCACGCATTTCGATTCATTACTCCTCGAGTGGCCCCGAGATATTGTTTTAACCACGACAAGGGGATGGACAATTCCTATCGCACTCATTCCCTTCGACTAGCCACAACCATCATAACCCAAAATATGCCCATTTGACCCCATTTACGAAGGTCGTAGTAACACAAATCAAAGTTAATGAAATCTGTGCCATCTTAGGCGAATAGTCTTTAGTCAAAAGAATCGACTCATTTGAATACTATAGCAGCTCTCGCCACGACCAGGCTATATAAATTTGCCAGAACTCTATAAGCGGTCATAAGGCCCGACAAAGTGTTCCTAACAATCTGCCTATGTGATCGACTAGACATCTCGCATGACTGTATGGCACTTGAACTTGCCATCAATCGCATCACACTCTAGTCACTTCGAGACGTCACCTCATACAAGTGACTATGGGCGAATACAATGCTAATCCGTGTTCACTTTAACGGGGTTCAATTGTCTTTACAACCCGTTTGGATGTAACAAAGTATAATAAAAGAGTTTTAAAGTAAAAACTCGAACGACAAATGCGATTATCACATATGAATAGTCAATGCCTGATTACTATTTCACGTTCTATAATCTAATTTGATCTTGTATGTAGTTGCTCATTTCAATTCAATTGAAATGACATGACTCATCATGTTAAGCCTATGAGAAGGCTTTGGTTAGTAGGTTTTATCAACTTCTTGTACCTTACTCAACCTTACTACATATTCGTTTTCCTTTGTAATGTATACATTTGCATCACAAAACTTTTCTGAGTACGTGTCGAGATCCAATCAAGACATAGGTCCTCTAGCCTAAGAATAGCTCCCACTGTTTTCGCAGTGTGCGGGACTTATCTTTCTTGCACATCTCATGATCGCTAGTGTACTCAATTTCCGTTATAAATATCTCTCATTGTTCTTCATTGCCTAGAACGATTCTAGAAAATCTACTTCTTAATTAACATTGCCACAATGGTATCTTAACCATCCTAATGTGTTTTGATTATGGTTTTGTCGGAAACCATGCGCAATCTCAATTGTCAATTGTCACTTGTGTAACACCCTTACACAATATTGCATCATAAACACTTTGCTTTACTTCCTTAATGCTTCTACAAGCACTTAAGGGTAATCTTTATAGCTTACTTGGTAAAGATTACTTAAATTCGATTTTTGAAAACAATTCATCATACTCAAAGCATATGAAGTGTTATACATCATTTCTTTTTAATTGATTCGGCAGTGGAAGCAGATGAAATCAATCAAATATGTTCAATTTAATTGAACTAGTCATGAATCTTATCAACATAAGACTTCTTACTGACGCTAATATCATGTGGATTTATCTTCATAAATCCGGATATTCAAGATGTATTATAATACTCCAAAAGTCTTAACTCATTCTCAATGATCAATATGTCATCCACATATCGGACTAAAAAAAATCCGTAACTCCCACTAAACTCCATGTATAAACACAACTTCTCGACTTATCGAGAAATGTTTTATCACATGATCAAAATGTTGATTCCAACTCATTGATGTCCTACTTAAGATTCTCTCTTAAGTTTCACATTATCTTAGGATTGCAAGAATCTATAAAACTCATGACATGTATTGAATACATTCCTTCTATTGAAGAAGTGGGTTTTAGATTCACTTGCTGTATGCATATCCTCATAATAAAACACAATCCCTAAGAAGATCCAAATAGACTTAATCATTTCAATTGGTGCAAAACCCTTTGCAACCAATCTTGCTTTGAAATATCTCTTTATTAGTGCAAAACCCTTTGTCACTAATCAAGCCCTTTCGTTTCGAATTTTCATGGCTCTAAGCCTTGTATTGAGTTGTGACTTTAAACACTCTTATGTAAGTCATATGTTCATTACTTTCTAGATGTAATCAACTTAAATCAAACAATTTCTTTTGTAAGTTATAAGCTCTTTACTTTCTTAAGAGTAGCATGAATTCATCATCTTTAACAAGTGACGAATTTAACCTCCTAGGTTTTAAAGAAACAATGTATAATGTCTTACACAAAACGTCTCATGTAGCCAAGAAAGACCAGTTTCTTGCGACATAACATTCTCTGTGGCATTCTTTGTGGCTCTTGAATAATTTTTCCCACTCTGTCTTCTAAAAATAAACTTGTATTTTAGAAAGACAGCTTCATGAGCCGCAAACCCGTCGTGCTCATGATAATTGCAAGGGAAAAATGAGCATTTGTTTCTTGTGAAAAACTTACAACCATGGTACCCTTACCATTTCATATCTCATATGATTCGATTTAGTGGAAAAATAATTTAGACAAAAATGATAAAATCCCCAAAAGGATCAAGTAACTCAAAGTAACTTGATTGAAGTCCAAACCATATCGAATAGCGTTTGATTTCTTATCCATCCACACATTATTTCATAATGCGTGCTAAGAGAGATTAACTTGTGATACTATATCACATTTCCTTTGGCTTATATCAAAGTCTGCACTTTGATAATCCCATCACGACTAAATCGTGATTCCTTGAACTCTTGAACTTCTTCAAAGATTTCTCTATTTACCTTATTAAGTGAACACACTAGCGTCAACTTAAATCGTTGGTAAAAGAGAATGATTAACCTATTATGGATCAATGATTTATAACCTCGATCTCCTTTTCAACCAAAAGGCACGAGACATCTTGCTTTGAATACAAGATACGCATATACCATTAACAATCTAATGGTTTCAAGAGTACTCGTTAACTCTTTGCGTTCATTATTCCAAAATTTTAAGGTTTAATCTTGGGTTACCAATTTGAGTCTTGCATCATCTTCATGATATATTATTCTAGTTTGGTTTAGAATATAATCACCTTGATGATGGGCTAGCCATACATCAAATCATGGTGTATAGGGTCACAAAAGTGAAACCTCTTTTGTATCTATAACAAATTGTATTCTTATTTAGAGTTTATGTACTTAATAGTCACAATTAAGTACAACTCCAAACCCGAAAACTAGATTTAGTACACAATGACTCTATCTCTTGACTTCATTGTTGCTAGTCGTCATATTCTAATCATCCTATGTATCAAACATAATGATGAAATCCACCACCGGTTTCTAATATTGACGAAGTAATACTAGCAAAATTTGTGTTTAATCAAATAAACATTTAACGAAGAAGGTCCCATTAGATGTCCCACAACTAACTTGTTGATTCTTCAATAATTTGGGGTAGTTTCCTTTCTCGTGTCCAACATTTAAGACAATGGAAACTTTATCGGTCGGGATTGAGAGGTTTAGTATCGTCATTCTCAACAACTTTACCTTTAACATTACCTTGTATCAATTTCATTTACTTCTTGAACCTCGTCCTCATCTTAACAGTTTAAGAGAATGCTCCCACTTATTTCAATGAGTATTTGCTTTGAGAAGCAAATTGAATTTACGAAGATCACTCTTCATTTGTTCGTTTTAGTCTTAAAACTTTCATTGAAGTGGTTGCGTTATTTTGGTCAATTACGAATTCTGGACAAAACTAATTACCAAAACAATTTATCGCTTCAAGGTACTTAATTCATTTAAGTACATGAAAAACAATCCATTGTAAGTAGATATGTTAGTCTAGAATCAAAAACCTGTTTGATAATGACTAGCTTTAATCTATACTCTTTACAAGAGATCCTTAGCAATGGTTCATTTGAGGTTTTAGAAGCAAATTCAAATTTTTGTCTTTAGTTACGATGTTTTAATGGAGATTCGTATCAAAATCGAAATGATATCGTATATGAATTGTGGTAAAGAAATAGAACAATATAAAAACGGAATAGTGGAAAACTTAACATTTATCGTTTTATTAATACTTGAAAAACAAGTATAGCATTTACATAGTGACCTCTACCCAACTATGATAAATGATTCCAAGACCCAAATTCATATCGACTAGGCACGGTATGGCCGATGAAACCTTTATCAATATAACTCGGTGGATTAACGTTTAATCGATTCTACGTTTAGAACTCTTGGTCGATAATATTACTCTAATAATTATCTATAGCCCGGAACACATGCAATTATTGTTTATGACACAATTGAGATAAGAATGAATGGTTAATTATAATTACAAAATGTTGTGAATTATATTAACATGTCTCATTTTATACCATGTAATTATGAACTACTAGACAATTTGTTATATGTAATTTAATTAATGTATATGATGATATTTAATTGTTAAATATGCATTAAATTAATTAATAACATGTTACATGCTACATGAGACATATTGTGCGACAAATGACAAATTGACAAAATAAAATGGAAGTCCATTTTATAAGTGGACCGAAAAATAGAGGGATTATAGGATAGTGGATGTTTTATTTAATTGTAAATAAAACACCATCATAACCTATTTGTAAGTAGCCTTACATCTAGTTTCTTGTGAAGAACAAAAGAAAAAGAAGAGGGCATGCATTAGCCTTCTCTTGACCCTCCAAAACCGGCACCCTCCATATACATTATGGGTTTGCCTCTTATTTTTATGATGATTCATTCATACAATATTGATGGTGTAGTTTTCTTTCTCATCTCTCTAAAATAGTTTTAGAATCTCTAAAAATTGTTCATCTAAATTCTAATATTACAATACAAAATTACTAGTGTAGTAATGTATATATATTATTAGAATCATTTTAAGGGTAGCTAGTATATTAATCTAGTTTATTAATATATTAGTTTTAAGGGAAAGTCTTGGGTGCAATTTTTAAGGAGTATCTCTATACTTGAGGTTTGAGGATCATCCATAATATTTAAGCTCAAGAACAAATAAGGAAGGTGTCCTTATTTGTGCCCATTATTTCGAACCAACAACAATGTAAGAACCATTGTTTTCTTCTTTTATCTCTACTTTAGTTATGCATGCACTAGATCTTAAGAACTCATATTAAAATGTTAATTAGTTCACCATTATAAAAGTCTAATAATAGGTATATGAACCTAACACTCCTCTCTCTTTGCCCATGTTTGGTTGTCATCTACCTCGGTGAATCTTCCATTAGAACCCATGTTGAGCACATTCCTTGCATCGTCATACAACCCATTCTAAAATTGTTGGACTAGAAACCATTCGCTTAGTCCATGATGAGGGCAAAAGCGATATGTATCCTTGAATTTTTCCCATGCCTCATATACAGACTCTTCATCTCATTGCTTGAACCCGATGATTTGGGCTCTTAGCATGTTGGTCTTCTCCGGAGGATAGAACTTCTTGTAAAAGGCAAGTGCTAACTTCTTCCATGAATCAATACCAAGAGTGGCCTTATCTAGGCTCTTCAACCATTGTTTTGCGGTTCCGATCAAGGAAAAAGGAAACAATACCCATCGAATTTGGTCTTGAGTTACCCCCATTTGGGAAATGGCATCACAATAGTCACAAAAAGTCTCCATGTCTAGATGAGGATCCTCACTAGGCATCCCTCCAAATTGACTTCTCTCAACTAATTTTATGAATGCGGATTTGGCAATGAGATTACCGGTTAAGTGGTGTGGTGTTGGAGTACCATTAGGTAGGTTCTACTCGGTTGGTACGGAAAGAGAGGAAAATTTAGGCATTGTAGGTTAATTTTGTGGTTGGTTTGGAATTGGGTTTTCCTCTCCTTGTCTTGCAAAAGGGTTGGTAAACTCAACACTATCCGTTTAGACAATACCAATGTCCACAAGTTCTCCAATACCCACAATTGTTGAAGTACCTCTAACGATTCTTCGAATATTTGTCAAAGTTCTTTCAATCTCGGGATCAATAGGCAAAGGTTCTCCATGTGATCTCCTAGACATGAAAAATTTAAACAACTAGAAAACAATGAAAACTACCTTGAGGAGTTTAACTTTCCCAAGGTTAATAAAGACACAACTAAAAACAATAAATGATAACAATTCAATTAAACACTGTCCCCGACAATGGCGCCATTTTGATGAGGGTTTGAAACGTCGTCTATTCTCCCAATCAAACACTATTTATAATCTCAACAAACTACATTTAGTATAGTGGTAAGTAAAGGTCGGATCCCAAGGTACGGGTATTGTATTGATTTATCGATTGTAGAAAGCTATGTCTTAGGGTATGACAATTTGAGTTGCGTTTGAGGTTTGCAATCTAAACTACTTAACAAAGGAAATGTAAATAAATGAAAGCAAAGCAATCAAATGGGGTTGTAAATAATTGATTAAGGCACTAGGGTATCATGGGTTCATAAGGGAATCATGGTGAGATCAAATAAACAAGATTCATAGATGCAAGCAATTTATTGTTGTAGTGGAATCGAGTTAGTTTACATCTTACAATTCCTAGGAAGATTTAGGTCTCGGAGCCGAGTCGGTCAAGACTTTACAACGCATACAAGTTGACTTAATTTCTTTCTATTCAACTATATACATGGTCTAACAAGGCTTGAGTTAGTTTATTTTTTTACAAGTCTTGTTGAATGGATAAGAGATTCATGCTAGGTTGTCAATCAAGCATTTCATCAAGCATAACATTTGCATAAGTTGAAACTACAACAAGCAAGCAATCATATGAACTTATTAAGTAAAGATCTACCCCATGATTAATTCCCCTAATCCCCCATTAACCCTAGCTAGGAGACTACTCACTCATGATCATGGGAAACATGCTAATTGGGGTGTCAATCACATTAACAAGTCTAAACATGATGGATGAGTGAAATAATAAACAAGGAATTAAACAAAGGGTAAAAGGAATTATACCAACTTAAGATGATCCAATATAAATTAAAGAATAATAGATGAAAACTTGATGAATGATGAAGAGTTGTCAATTCTTCAATAAACCCAAATAGTCTTCAAATTACCCAACTAAATCTAAGAACACTTGAATAATTATGGAAAGATTAAGATGTAAGTAAGATTGGATTGTGTTAAACTTGATTAAAACTTGGTAATAAACTCTACTAAAACTTGATAATAATCTCCTAATACAATGGAGTATTTATACTAAGTACCAGTATTAGTGTAACTAAGGGCTTAAATGACGATCAAGTCTCTAAAATGAAGATTAACGACTTACCAGTCCTCCATGGAGACGCTCAAACTACTCCTGTTGGACGCCCATGCTGTAAGGGAAAATGCCCGTCCTGCTTGTGGGATGCTCGGGCTGTGTCTTGGGACGCCCGTCTTATAATTTAGGACGCTCGGGCCAAACATGGGATGCCCGTCTCAAGGGTCAGTTTATCTCCTTCTTCAATTGGCTTCCTCGTGATCTGTGGGGATTGTTGAGGAGCCTTGAGGGTCCTTCATCATTGACCAAATACATGTTTTATTAACTTAGGCCTTTAGTATTCGTCTCCTCTTTGTTTCTTGGTCGTTAGATGCGATCCATTTAGCTCCGTTTTGCTCCATATATGCAAGGTTAGCATTCCTCTCCAACCAAGGACACAAAACCTCAAAGAATATGCAAAGTAGGAAACTAAAGATAAGAAACGGCCCTAATGCATGCAAGAAAGCATAGGAACGAGGCTAGTTTGGGGACTAAATGTGTGTAAATATGAGTCACATGAGTCAAGTTCTTCTTCTTTTTTTTCAATACAAACCATGCTTTTTTTTTCATTTCTCTTTTCATGCTTCTTTTTTTTCACTTTTTTTTCTTCCATCATTTTTTCATTCATCATTTTTTTCTTTCATTTTTTTCAATTCATTTTCTCTTTCACTTCTTTTTCCCAGAGCATTAAGACCAAGCTCACAATGATATTTAAAGATGAACCAAATCCAAATGAGCACCCAAACACAACTAATCAAAGCTAATAGCTCAACAAGGCAGGCAAATTTTTATATGTATCTAAGGATAAATTTTGTGAAGGGGTTTAAAAAGGCAATTATAATCATGTGAATGGCTCCAAAATGCTAACAACAAATGAATGCAATGCTTATAAAGAGATGAAATCAAGACTATACTTGTGTGTTATTAATGTAACACACATAATAAGGAGACCTACACTCACCTTCAGATGAAAAATGGAATGCACCGGCCTAGGAGGTTCTACCTTACCATATTGTAGCTTGCCAAAACTCAAATCAATCTTAATGGTTCAATTTTCATCTTCCACCTACTATGTCAAGACATCCCTATGTAGCAATTATCCATCAAATAAGCACAATTTTCATGACAATTGTAGGCTAAATGGAGCATAAGAAGCAAAAAGCAACACAATTCTCTCAAATTTTTTAAGGTTTTCCTAAATGGAAACGACACTACAATGCAAATGCACCCCCCAATACAACATTGTCCTTAATGTGCCAATATACAAAGCATCCAACCAAACCATAAAAATGGCTCAAAGCACATAAATAAGAAAGACAAGAGGTTATATTTAATTGGTTGCGAGAAATTAAACTAAAATGCAAAGGAAAGAACACATACTAGACTAGCTAGCTAGCTTCTCCCCAATATAGTATGTATACGAGGGACTCTTACAATCATCATTCATTCAAGAAAAGGGCCAAAAATTGAAGCACTTCCTACCTTTCTTTGCTTTACCACTACCACTTCCGGATGTATCATCTTGGTGACCACTACCACTTGGTTCATCCCTTTGGAGAGGAGTGACATATTCACCAATATTTTATCCACTACCAAGTCCTTATCAATAGCTACTATACCCTCCATAACCACCATATCCACCATAGCCACCATATCCTCCATTGAATGCCGCAATTCCATAATCCGAACCACAAAAATCCGGACCCGGAGCATACCTGCATTATAGTTAGAAGAAGAAGGGAATCCACCTGGGGGATAGTTATTAAATGATGGGTCTGGTCCCTTGGGTCGGATTACTCCTTGTCTAGCAAAATGGTCATAAATAGGATGCAATGCAAGTCTTTGATCATCACGAATGGCATTAACATTAGGACTAAGGTCTCACATCATATCCATCATGTCCATGCTAGAGGTGGAATGGCATCCTTGAGAGGGTTGACCTCTTACACGCCGCTTAATGGTGGAGGGTGTCTATTCTCTTAGAGGCAAGAGATAAGTGGTGGGTGTAAAGGGGGTATCTACATGACGGGGTTTGGTATGCACTAATGCTTTTAGTTCATTTTTCTCATCCGGTAGACGAATAGAATCATTACCACCAATTTTCCAAATCATGTGTGGATGAGAGTTTCTAAACCAATTGCAAGATCGAAAGTATTCATAGGCAAGTCCATCCCCCTTTTCCCTAGTAGCATCCAAAGGTCGCATGTCGGTGGTCTCTTGGTTAAAACGACATAAATGATGAGCAATTTTAGTAACCAACCCACCCATGACAATAGCTCTATTTTTCGTCTTACATTGTTTGGTCAAGTGGTAGGGGATATTTATCCCCAATTTTTTTATCCCCATTAACATTTAGAAAAGCACCAAGAATTTTAACCTCCGTTCTCCTCACCGAGTGAGGCTCATTTCTACCCAAGAAAGTCCATCTCATAAACCTTTGCCAAATGCGAATTTCGGGGTAGTAAATATATTGGTGAGGGACATGATCCCAACCGACAAAGGGGTGGTGAGAAATGGATTGCCAAGTTATTTTGGAGTTGTAATATTCTGGTGATTCAATATGCAAGCCTTCATGTTTCAATTGAAATATTTCGGCAAATTCCGCTAAATTGAATCGATAGTCATTATTGAACAACCGGAAACTTACACCATATATAAAATCCTTCTTTTTAGATTTATGAAACTCAAAAGAACTCAAGAACTCAAGGGTGAGTTCGGGTAAGGTCTTATAAAACATGGTGTAACAAGCTTTCATATCAAGATTTTTAAACAAGGTCTTAACATTTTTCTCAATACAAATGTTTTTCAAAGAAGCTTTATTGATAAATTTAATAGCCTTCATACTTTGGCTCTCAAGATGACCCAATTATCCCATTGTTTTTTACTATTGAAGATGACTTGGGGAAATGTTGGATCATGCCATTCCAGTGTGTCTTGCATTTCTATATCCTCCACAGCTCGGGAGGACTCCGCATCACCTCTCCTTCTCTTTGGAGCACCTTGAGTAGTAGCTTTTCTAGGTGCCATTTCTGAAATTTCAAGATAAAAATTCATCTTAAGACAAACAAAAATCCATCCAAACAAGTATAATAGAACAAATTAGTGAACTAATTCATCCTATGAACATTAATAGAACGCAATTTAATCAATTTCTAGCATAAACAAGCACAAAATCGAATTCCCCCAATTTGAGTTAGGGTTTGAGAAAGTTGATTAAATTGATTAAAATGGATGAAATCAAAGAGAAATGAGATGAATACTTATTTGGTGATTTTAATGGATGATCAAATCTTGCAAAGTGGTGATGGAAATGGTGTTTCCTTGTGCTTTAAGTGAAGAAATTTGAGAAAAAATGAGAGAGAAAGGAAGAAAAGTACCGTCGGGTTTGAGCTGAAGAATATGAATGAGTGTGCTTTACCCGTGTTATCAAATAAAGCCACAAAAAATAAAAACATAGGACCCCGATCGGGGCCTGGCCACCCCGATCGGGGTTGACCAGTTTTAGCCGCGTTTTGACTTTTCCTCTATATTTCTTAATTCTATCCCGTTTTTGAAAGTTACGTCCCCGAAAGGAATTTTTTGCATGGGGAAGCGTGAATATCCTCCTTGAGCCTTGTTTTCTTCTTTCTTCACCTATAAATCTCAAAACAAATTACCGTCGAGTCTAGTAACTTTATTTCTAAATCTATGAAAACATTAAATTGCGAAAAATTAAAACAAAAACAAATAAAAGCTTGGGTTGCCTCCCAAGAAGCGCTGGTTTAACGTCCCACACGACGTAAGAAGCTCATTTGATCAATTTCCGTCCTTGAGCTTCCCACCTTCTGAGCTCTCTTTCATGGATTCTTTCACTTTCCTCAACCATTTTAAGCTTTTCCAAGAAAATTCCCTCTTCCTTTTAGCACTCTTAGCATTAGTGCCTTTAGAATCCTCACCTGCAAAACAATCAATACCAATATCTTCCTCGAACGGATCCGTCAGTAAGGATCGAGGTATAAAAGGAGCAATAGGAGAGCCCACAGTGTTAATTAAATAAAAAGACTCTTGTAACATTGGGCTCCTAATAGTATTGTTCTTGCTAAAGGTAACCCGGACATTGCCCACTTCTATGGTCAACTTACCATTTTTCAAATCAATCAACGCGCCCGCGGTGTGCAAAAATGGCCTACCCAATATAATTGAGGTTTGTGAGTCCTCGGCCATATCAAGTATGAGGAAGACAACGAGTATGAAAAACTTGCCAACTTTGATGGCACATCTTCTAAGACACCTAAAGGTTGTTTTAAAGAACGGTCCGCCATTTGTAAATTGATATTAGTGCACTTTAGAGCACCCATGTTAAGTTTTTCATAAATGGAATAGGGCATGACGCTTACACTAGCACCTTGGTGGCAAAGGGCCTTATCAATGGTACATGTGCCTATAGTGCAAGGAATAGAATAGCTACCGGGGTCTTTAAGTTTCGGGGGAGACTTTTTTTGTAAGAGTGCACTACACTCTTTGGTGAAAGCAATTGTCTCAACCTCATTGAAGGATCGCTTCTTTGAGAGGATTTCTTTCATGAATTTTGAGTAAGAAGGGACTTGGGTAAGCAATTCAATAAATGGTACGGTAACTTGTTAATTCTTAACAACTTCCGAGAACTTACCAAACTTACTCTCCTTCTTGTTCTTTGCTAGACGGTGGGCAAACAACACTTGATTGTCAACAACTTCCTTTGGAGGAGCATCCTCCACATCTTTCTCTTTCTTGACCATAATATGATCATCCACCTTTTTTGAAACGACATCATCTTCCTTAGCATTAGGAGCGATCTCCTTCCCAACAAGCACCTCTTCACTTCCTTTAGGCATAGGGGGCTTATCATCCTTATTACCAAGCTTACTCTTTTTCTTAAGAATTAATAAGCGGTGAGGAAATGGCACACGAACCATAATAGGAGGATCTTCACTAGCCTTCTTTTTGTCATTTCCCCCAAGCTTGGTCCCTTTACTTACCACCTCATTATCCAAAGTCAGGGATGGCTCATCATAACTCATACCACTCCTTAATTGAATGGCATTTACCGTCTCTTGGGGTTTCTAACCTTGGGGTGGTAGTTGGCCTGTCTTTCTTTGAGAGATAGAAGCGGCTAGTTGAGCCATTTGTTGCTCTAGCTTTTTGATTGCGGCATTGTGAGTGTAGAGTCTATCGATCCGAAATACTTGAGGGGGGGGGGGTGAATTGAGTATTAAAAATATAGCCCACTTTTTCGAGTATCTTATATAAGCGTGATTAAACAATTAATTACTTAAAGTTTAACGATTAAACTTTAACTACTAACTACACGATGAAAAACGTAAATAAAGAACGTAAGGAAATGGCACACGTGATTTTGAAGTGGTTCAGTTTCACAAGTCGAAACCTACGTCCACTATTCTCGATTAATAATTTTAGTACCTTTCTCCGGATTACAAAATTACTAACCCACTCGTATAACTAACTCTAGTTGTAACTCAAATTCAAGTACCGTTAAATACTCTGACTTGTCTTACTTACGTTAATAAGAAAGCACTTGATTGTTCTTCTAAGTGTTCATACAATTGAACGTATAAGAAACAATATAAAGTACTATGATCTAATAACGTAATCTGACGAAAATAATAAGCAAATTGAAGCACGACTTTTCGTAAGAGTTTCGAATTGCAAATGCAAATAAAATACTTGATAAAGAATTTTGACTCGATTTGTTTGCAAAAGAATTTTTAATATTGCGAAAAGTTATTTTGAAATAATGAACCACATGTGTATATATAATAGAGGGGAGAACTAGGGTTGGACGAAAACCTTAGATGTGCCGTGAGGCACTTTGTATTGCTTCAAAAGAAACAAATCTTATTTTCTTATTTTAATCCACAAATATTTCAATTAAGTAAACTAAGCTAACCTAAAATAATTGTTTAAGATATAAAAATATCTTATGTCAATATATTTTAGATTTATCACAATATATTACTTGTGCAAAGAGAGATCGACCTGAACACGGCTCATAAGCCCACACGGTCGAACCCTAGCTGAAATATAGAAGTGGATTAGGGTTTAGGGTTAGATAACTTAGTAAACCCTAGGTAGCATGACGAATCTTAAGTCGTTTTACTAACTAATAGGATAAACAGAAATTATTCAATCTAATTAAACCCGTATCTCATCTCTATCATACGTACACATATTTTCAAAAATATATAAAGAATTTGAGCTTTTCGAAAATTGATTTTAAAACCTTAAAATTGTGCCTTGAAACTGCAACCTAAAGTTATAGTGCAAAAGACTATAACATTAAGCTTGGTTAAGTAAAGTTATAGGTGAAGTAACTATAGCTTTACCTTCCCAATATTATTTCCACAGATACTGTTATTAGATGACGTCCTATACTAGCTAATCTTCCTGGAGATCTTTAGTAGTAGGATCATCTCTTCATCTTAACCATAAGCTCTTCATCTTGAGCTTCATATAGACTTGACCATGTCTTTTGCTTGAGTGATCAACATACTTGTGAATGGACTAGTCACAATGATGGTTTAGGAATTTTCAATGTTATAGCTCAAGCAGCTATAACATTACTTGAATGATGCTTCACAAATCTTCAAGGTTATAGCCATAGACGCTATAACATTGCTTGCTATAATTGTAACCTTTATTAAATCTAACAAAGACTAACAAACGATTACGCGGAAAGAGTAAATACATTATAAGGCACACTTGTCATTATCAAAACAAAACATATAACTATATGGTCCACCAAATTCCCCATTTTTGATGATGACAAGTCTCTTACGGATTTGTGACTAAGTGTAAGTTTCCCTCAACATAATACTATAGAATTCGTAGTCAGTTGAACGCAAGAACAATCAACTTATATACAAAGTATAGCATCTAAGGACCTTAAGAGATTAAAAGTCTTGACAAGGAGCAAGCTTAGGCAAATACTTAAGCATCAAATTCCCCTCTTGACATCATCGAAAAGACGAGAACAAACATAAACGGCTAGGGTGATATAGACCGAGACAAGAAATAAGCATGAAAACGCATATTATAAAACAAGAAGGAAATCTACGATAAGCATGCATCATAAGATATGTCTAATACAAACCGAGAAGTTTTATGCCAATGGGCCGAATGAAGATAGTTAATGCCAATGGGCCAAATAAAGAGAAAGTGCCAAAATGGGCCGAATTAGACAATTATTCAAAATAAATGTCTAATGAGCAAAATGAAAAATAAGACAAGGATAAGAACGGTCTAGGAAATGTTGTGGTTGACACGGTGGGGGTTCACATAACCGGGACGGGTACGAAACTCAACCTAGGAAAGACGATCAAGACAAGAGCTAACATGAGCCGCTTGAGGGGTGAGATAACGATCAAAGTGAATCACTTTCATAGATAATGCTTTAGCTAGTAGCCTCAAAGATTTGCCCCATCTCGGCTCTCATGGCTCGTCCTGCTAGCGTCACCGCTCCTCCTTGACTAACTAAATTAGCCACCGAGCTTGATTAGCGTATAGCCTCATGCATGCACGAATAAGCAACCCTAGCCACAACCGTGAGACGCTCCTCTAACTCCTTTAATTGAGCTAGCACCTCGTCATTACTACGGCTGACAAAACTAGGACCCTTATTTAAACTAACCTACTAATATAGCCGATATGAGACAATTATCGGGTCCCACTATGCCCCTTCAACTCACAACAAGACAACCATGAGGTAGGATGCCTTCTTGCAAGGCAAGGTGGGTCTTGCTAAAATGGCGACACATCCAATCATTAAAGCAGACAAAATCAGGCAATGGATGCATCTACAAAAGGAATAGCCACTTTCCTCATCTAAGTGGCGGAAATTATCTAGAGGGGAAGCCATTCAAGGGTACACACTCCTTCATAGATATGGTTTCTTCAAACTACTAAGCCTAGAAGGATACCAATAAATCACCTCCAAGTTGTGTCAAGCTAGGATACCTTTGTCCTCAATCATTAAATGCTTTTGCCAAGAATAGGCTCCCTATGGTGTTAGAAACACTGGAGGATCGCGGAATTCCCCCTCTTGCCTAGACAAGAAGAAGGGTCATCCCCTCTCTACCATGCACAAAAATATATGAAGGACAAAAGGATCAATAGGATGTGAGTTTCATTTGGGAGTTTGCTTTTGTTGTTGTTGTTTTTCCCCCCAATTTCTCATGGCATATAATATTTGAGAACACTTTCTTTTTGCCATTTCTTTTGATGTTTGGCATTTCAATACTTGACAACTTTCAACTTTTGCATTTTCTTTTGAACATTTTCAAAGTCAGCCCAATTAGTAACGAGGGTGCCTTATATTTGAAGCATAGAAGTTTTTATTTTTGTTACTCCTCTTTTCTTTTGATGCAATTTGCAAACTTTTTAACTTTTCATTTCATTTGTTGAACTCAAATTTTGAACAATTTTTGTGCCCATTCTCTTTTTGATGACAAAATGTGGCAAAACATGGATGATGGATGGTTGCATAGTTTCAAGGGTCATCTTGGAATAAACGGTAGCCAAGGAGTTATCACACCACAAGGTACTCTTGACTAGGCCTTAATCCATGGGTCAAATGACATACTAGCATAACACATCCTAGGGTATTTTACAAGTATTCTAACAAGCAAAGTCTTAAGAAGAAAAAGTATCTACTAGGGCCTATGTACACTTGTCAAGCTTCCCAAATAGACGGTTTCACAAAATTTTTTAACCATGCAGACTACATGTCATGATGCAACTAACATTTATACAACCTAATGGATATGCTTCTACCAACTAGTATGCCAAATAATCTAATGCAATCCTAAATTCACATTGTTTATACCGCATCAATCAAAATAAAGCCACCTAGTCATTAACATAAGGAGGAAAAAGGAGATTGGAAAGATCATACCATGCGGTCTTCAATATCCTCATGTCTCGGATATGGCGTAGTCAGTCAATGTGAACAAGAATGAACAAACATAATATATACAAAATAATATATATACAAGACTACACTACAAAGGGAAATGAACTTGTTTTTGGATTTTCAATTTTTTTTTTTCGAAATCTTTTTGATTTTTTTGGATTTTGTATAAAAGTCAAGTTAGAATTTCCCATCCCCACACTAGTATGGCCATTTTCCTCAATGGCCAATACGATAGGAAATTATGCAATGAAAATGCATGATTTTTAAACTAAATGCAAACTACACTAAACTACACTACATGATGCATGTGTTTTTGTTATGGCGGAGAGAATAATTTAGATTAGCTCCCAATGCATATGCATGGACTTCCCCAAACCAAAATAGACATTATTTCTAATGTCAACAATTTTGGGGGAGTTCATGCACATAGAATGCAATGCATGAAACTAAAAATTGTCATTTTGGATTTTTCAAGTCGGGAACAATAAAAATGAACACCTTAATGATGCCAAGGTGTTAGTCCTCCAATGTTGCTAGGACTCCTCAAATTGATCAAGATAAAATAAAAACAAGAGAAATAGACAAACCATAAGGGAGGTGTAAGAATGTAGGAGCCTCCAAAAGTTTGCTAGTCCTCACCAATCGTATCATCATTTATCATCATCTTCCTCGCTCGAGGCATCATCAACCTCCATAGATGTGGAATCATGTCCACTCTTGCTTTCACTTTCTTGTTCTTCCTCACTTTCCTCTTCTTCTTGAACTTCTTCTTCTTCTCCTTCTTTGTCACCACTCTCATCAACAACCATTTCCTCTCCACCCGGTCTTCCACCACTAGAAGTGCTAGGAAAGAATACTTCCCTATCCGCCCAACTAGGCAAAGGACAAGATGGATCAAGAAGTCCTTGCCTAGCTAGATGTAGGAGGGGCGGATATTGGGCCTTGTAAGCATCAACTCTATCATTATAAGCCTGTTTATGCATTTCCCTCATGAGTAGAGTCAAGTAATCATTTCCCGCCTTGGCATCTTTGGGGTTAAACTCGTGGTACTCAAATGGGTAAGGTGGGGTGATAATGGAGGAGGAGGGCTCGGTAATTTTGTCCCCTTGGTGTTGAATGATGTACTCGGTCTCTTCAGAGTGTCGGAGAAGGTAGTTCGGTCGGTGAACATTCAATCGGCAAATTTTGCTAGGCAAAGTGAAGGATCTAGCTTCATTTGTCAACCACCCAAACTTGTTGTCAAGAGTATCGTTCTTGACCCACTTAAACTTTAGAATCATGGTGGGCAAATCGATAAGATGGCCACCTTTTACCGGTGCATAAGTGTTGTTCTTGTTGAAATCCCGGTAAAAATGTTTAGCCAAATAGGTAACTAATCCTCCATTGGCAATAAAGGCCGTGCCTTCTTTGCCACAATCAACATTAAGCCATCGATCAACCAAAAGTCGTAGAGCATTGTATGGCTTGGTAAATTCTCTCCCAATGTTCAAAGTCGACTCAAGAAGAATAAAATTGAGTTTGGTAAGATGATTTGTGCCATTTCTAGCTATCAAAGTATTCCCAATGACCTTATGCCATACTCTAATGCCCGGATGGTGGACTAAGATAGCACGACAATCATGAAAACGTGTGAATTTCCTTCCGGAAATTGCCATCCAAAGAGGAGCTGGGTCAAACTTGGTAGGCATCTTTGTAAATTTTGCACTATCACTAAGGCCAAATATCTTACCCAATTCGTCATAAGATAAGCATCTATCAACATTTTCAAGAACAATTTACTTAACCCCATAGACTCGAAAAAGGTTTTAGTTTGCTCAAGAACACCCAACTTTGACAATGCATCTTCACAAATAAACTTAGTAGGCATGATGGTTTTCTTAGCAAAGAGAATGAATTTCTCCCTATGGGATTCGGAAGTAAAAATTACCTCTGGGTAATCGGATAATTGTTCAATTACCGGAGTTGAAGTAGTAGGTTCCATAGGGGGATTTTGTTCTTGAACCTCCAACCTTGCCTCATGGACTACCAATGCCTTTGATACTTGTTTTGCTTGAAGAGCTAAATGCCTTTTGGAAAGTGTCTTCTTTTGGGGTGGCTTGTTTCCACCTTTTGTTCTTACCATTCTCCTTTGCTTAATTTCACCAATGAAAGATTGAAATCTTCAATTTCTAGTAATGCTCAAATCGATTTAGGATGAATGAATGTTGCTATGTATCCTAAAAAATGACTCAAAACCTTGAATATTTTGGTGTTTGAATCACTTGTTGTTGGAAAAAGAGTGATTAATTTTTGTTGTGAGGAACTAGGGATTTGATTTGGTTGAATTTGGTTGAGGGAATTTGTTTTTGTTGATAGAGGGGATGAGGGTTTTGGGATTTTGGATAGTGTTTGTATTTTGAACAAATGAGAATGAATGGGAGAGGAGGGTTTAAAAAGACCCGTTAGTTTTGAATCTGCAGAGGGAGACGAGTGGACCAGGGGTCGGGACGCTCGTATACTTCAAAAAATGGTTCAGGAAAAGACGCCACAGGACGAGCGGACCGCAGGAAAGACGAGTGGATTCCTTCAGCTAAGACGAGCTTCTTCTGCTTAGGACGCTCGGATTCCTTTCCAGGGAGAAATCCCGGAATTTGGCAGCAAAAAGACGAGCGTCTTTCTGGTTGGGACGCTCGGATTAACAGTCAGACCCAAATTTTAATTTTTGCAGCTTCACCAGACGAGCGTCTGATGGCTTGGACGCTCGGGTTTATATAGGACGAGCGGATTATCCCTCAGGCCGCTCGGATTCTTCCTTGACCTCACGGATTCAGATCCATCCGTGGGTGCTTCGTAACCCGTGTCATTTCATTCTTCAATTTTTGTGTTCTTCATTGTAGGGGCACTACAAAGGCATGAATAGCCTAGGCAATTGCTCCCACACTAAGACAAATCACTACACATCAATAAATTCATAAGTCCCTCCCTCACTTCTCTCAAAATGATAAATGTCTTGATCAAGGCAGAAAAATGTAAATCCAAAAATGACAAAAATGTAATAGAATAATTGAAATCCAAGTTAGGGAGTTAGAATATTTACAAATGGTGGTTTAGGGAGGACTCCACCAAACTCTCATCCAATGTGAGATGTCAAGGGGGCATGTTCAAGGTGTTGTTGATGTTAATCATAACCTTGAAGAAGTAGTCGAAAGCTTGCTAATTATCATGATAAAGATCCTCAATAGATCTTTGCAATTGTTGTTCTCCATGCTGGTCTTGGGTCATTGCATTACCAATATAGGGATTGAATATCCCTACAAACTCATCATCCCAAAGACCGCATACTTCGTCTACTTGCTCACTAAAAAAGTCTTGAGTTGATAAAGACAACTCTCCTTCTTTCTTGTCTTGGCCAATGAGGCCTTTCTCTTCACTTGTCATGGGTGAGCCTTTCAAGCTCTCATTGTTGCAATTTCCTTGCTCTTTTGATGAGGCATCATCCACTTTCTTTTTCCATTGAAATTCAAACTTCTTCCTATCATCCTTCCGGCTATAGTGATCAACCATAAAATATGGCTCATGCAATCGGGGAGCTCTCATAGTCTTGTCTAGATTGAAAGTGATGGTTTCATCTCCCATTTCAAGGGTGAGCTCTCCATGCTTCACATCGATCACCGCTCCCGCGGTGTGTAAGAAAAGTCTTCCTAAGATAATAGGAATGTTGGAGTGTTCTTCCATGTCAACAATAACGAAATCCACCGGGATGAAGAATTTTCCAATTCTCACGGGAACATCTTCCCATACCCCTAAAGGTGTCTTTGTCGATCTATCCACCATTTGAAGCGTGATGTTGGTGCATTTGAGTTCTCCCATTCCTAGCCTCTTGCTAACCGAATATGGCATGACACTAACACTTGCCCCAAGGTCACATAAAGCTTTGTTGATTGTAGTGTCACCAATAGTGCATGGAATGGAGAAGTTTCCCGGATCCTTGAGCTTTGGAGGTGAACTTCCTTGAAGGATGGCACTACTCACCTTAGTGAAGGCAATTGTCTCACGCTTCCGGATTGATTTCTTCTTTGTAAGGATGTCCTTCATGTATTTTTCATAGGCCGGAACGTGATTGATCAATTCCGTGAAAGGAATCGAGACTTCTAAATTCTTCATAATTTCCATGAATTTTCCAAGTTGGTGATCAAACTTAGGCTAAGCTTGACGACTCGGGAATGGATGTCTAATCACAATGGGCTTCTTCTCTTTGACCTTCTCTTCAGTTTTCTTTGAAACTTCTTAATTGGTGGGTTCTTCTTCCCTAGAGTTTTGCACAACTCTTTCCTTGTCACTAGCCTCCACAACTTCATCCTCAACTTGCTTCTTTAGCCCTTCATACCTTTTACCACTCCACAAGTGGATGGCACTAACCATTTCATGTCTTAGGGGATTACTTTGAGGTGGTAATTGCTCGTTTTGTCTTAGAGAGCTTGAAGATGCTAGTTGGATCATTTGAGTTTCTAAGATTTTTGTGTGGGCTAGGATGTTGTTGATGGTGATGTCTTTTGCTTGGCTATCTTTTTGCATTTGAGTGAAAAATTCTTGTTGATTTTTTTGCATTTGGAGAACCGCTTTTTGAACATCAAAACCTTGGTCATTTTGTTGATTGTATGGAGTTTGATTTTAATAACATTGGTTTTAGTTGTAAATGGGTCTTCGATTTTGGTTTCAAATTGGGGTTGGGGTGTATGTTGGTTGAGGGTTTTGAACATTTTGGCTTTTGTATGAGAGATTTGGATGGAATTTGGTGTTTTCATTGTAATAGTTGGAATAAGGGGTACCACTTTTGTATGCTTAAAAAGCATTCACTTGCTCATTTATTCCCCTACATTCACTTTGGTCATGTCCCAAAGTTCCACAATTCTCACATACTCCATTTGGAATCGATGAAGATGCTACCATGGCATTTGAGGCTTCTTCAAGCTTAGCCATAGCCTTTTCAAACTTCAAGTTGATGGTATCATTATGAGCACTAAGTTGAGCACCCAATTGAGTAATAGAGTCACTTCATGCTTTTCTCCTCTAGTAGCCTTGCGAGGTCTACTATATTGTGAATTATGGACCGCCATTTCCTCAATCTTGTTCCAAGTTTGATTATCGTCAACTTCGGTGAACATATCGTTTGATCCCATGTTGAGAATATTTCGGGAGTCCTCATAAAGACCATTCCAAAATTGTTGTACCAAGAACCACTCGCTAAGTCCATGATGAGGACATGAGCGACAAGTTCCTTTGAATCGCTCCCAAGCTTCATAAAAAGATTCTTTGTCCCTTTGCTTAAAACCCGTGATTTGGGCTCTTATCATGTTAGTCTTTTCCGGAGGGTAGAACTTTTTGTAGAAAGCTAGAGCCAACTTCTTCCAAGAGTCAATTCCAAGATTAGCCTTATCAAGGCTCTTTAACCATTGTTTAGCTGTACCAATTAGAGAAAAAGGAAATAAGACCCATCGAATTTGGTCTTGAGTCACTCCGGTTTGTGAAATCGCATCACAATAGTCACAAAAAGTCTCCATGTGAGAATGAGGGTCTTCACTAGGCATCCCCCCAAATTGTCTTCTTTCAACTAATTGGATAAATGCGGATTTTGCAATAAAATTTCCGGTTAAGTGTTGTGGTGTGGGAGTACCATTGGGTAGGTTCTCCTCGGTTGGTACGAAATGTGATGAAAACTTAGGCATTGTGGGTTGATTGTGTGGTTGATTTTGTGTTGGGTTCTCCTCACCTTCTCTTCCAAAAGGGTTGATGAACTCAAGAGTATTTGGTTGAATATCTACAACCTCACCAATACCTCTAAAAGTATTTCTAGCAAGTCTTCAATTGGTTGTCAAAGTCCTTTCAATTTTGTGATCAATGGGTAACAAGTTACCTTGTGATCTTCTAGACATGCAAAGTATCAAACAACTCGAAAACAATTAGAACAAACCTTGTGGAGTTTTACTTCCCCAAGGCAAAAAAAGACACAACTAATAACAATCAAAGAAAATCAAATCAAGTTAACACCGTCCCCGGTAACGGCGCCATTTTTGGTCGGTCCGCTTTGAGCTTAGATTAGTAAAGAGGCAAGTAAAGGTCGGATCCCAAGGGACGGGTATTGATGTAAGATCTTCGATTGCAAGTAGTGGTGTCTCGGGGTGTCACAATTTGGGTTGAGATAAGAAGATCACTAAACTAAATAACAATAAAAGTAAGCAAACAAGATGATTAAAAAGAGGTGTAAACAATTGATTAAAAGCACTAGGGTGTCATGGGTTCATAGGGGATTCATGGAAATTGATCATACAAACATATTCTTAAATTATAAGCAAGCAATTATTATTGTGATAGGATTGAGTTGGTTTATATCTTACAATCCTAGGAAGGTTTGGGTCCCGGAGCCGAATCGATTAGATTGTACAACACCTACAAGTCGACTTAATCCTCCCTATTCAACTATATGCATGGTCTAATGAGACTCGAGTTGGTTTGTGTATTACAAGTCTCATTGAAAAGGTAAGTGATGGGTAAAAAATGCAAGGATTCATAGTCTCGCATTTTATCAAACATAACATGTGCATAAGTTGAGATCACAACAAGCAAGCAAATAAATTATGTGAACATATTAGATTAAGCATGAATCATCCCTCATGTTGGTTTCCCCTTATTCCCCATTAACCCTAGTTAAGGGAACTACTCACTCATTATCAAGTTCAACATGTTAACAAGGTTGCCAGTCATATCAACAAAGCAAAACATGATGAATAAGTAAAGATGATTAACAATAATTAAAAAGGGATTAAGAGAATTATACCTAATGATGATTCCAAAATAATAAGCAAAGAATAATAGAAGTACTTGATGAATGATTGGAAGGTTGTCAATCCTCCAAATAAACCCAAATAATCTTCAATTACCCAAAATAAAGGATGAACAAAAGAGAAATTAAGGAAATGAGATTTGTATTAATACTTGATTAAAGGTTGATTACAAGATTAAAGAGAGATTAGAATAATATAAACTACACTAAAGATTGATAAGAAGAACATGATAATCTAATTAGTATAATGGGGTATTTATAATGGGGATTAGGTGCACAAATTAGGGTTACTAAGGGCTTAAATGACGATTAACTCCTTAAGAAAAGTTGAGGAAATGCTCCTCTCGAAGAAAGATGCGATTCTCCTTTTTGCTAGTCTTTCGAAAATATGCGCATCCCGAGTAGAATAAGAAGAAGCCGAGCTGCACTGGAGAACAATCTGAGCGTCCAAAAGGTCGGGACGAGTGGATTGTGCAAGCGGTGGACGAGCGGCCAGGCAGGTGGAACGCTCGGATTGTGACTCTTGGATGAGCGTCCCGATGCTGGGACGAGCGGATTCCAGTCCAATGAGCTTTTTCTTCTTTCCTTCTTTTCTTCTTCCAACAATCCTCCGGTATCTTGTCCGAGATGCAAGGATCTTCTTCATCATTGCCCATCTACTTCATTATTTACAAATTCCTTCTAGTCTTGTCTTCACTTTGATGCTTGGTCATTAGATTCGATCAATTTAGCTCTATTTTGCCATGAAAATGCAAGGTATGCACTCCTCTCCTACCAAGGGAACAAAACCTCAAAGAATATGCAAAACAAAGGACTAAAGATAGTAAATGACAGAAATATGCACTAAAAAGCATAGGATGAGGCTAATTTGGGGACTAAATATGCTCAAATATTGGTCACATCAACGGCCCAAATCCATAGAAGCCGCAACCCATTCCTTAGCCATACCCAAATCCAATTGTTCTAACAACTTGGTTTGAGCATCCATCGTGGCATCCATACTCGCCATATACGAGTCCACCTTTTTCTCCAAAGCCATAACAACATCGGATGATTTATCCAACACAGCCCCTTTTGACAAGAACACCAAATCAAGCCCTATTGCGCCTACTTTCATCATTCGTAAAACGAAATCATTCATCCCATCCTTGACCGAAACACCATAGCTTTCCCGACTAACAACTCCCTTATGCTCTAATAACCGAGATATCCAAACACCATAGGGCAAGTCCAAAGTAGTGTAGAACTTGTCCTCGGTAACTTGGATACTCGTTTGAATAATACGATGAAAAACAAGCATAGAGAGATTCATCTTTTGTCCTTCCAACCACCTATACACGAGCACCATCTCATAGCTTGAAAGCTTGGCATGACCTCCACGGCGAGGAACCACCGTATTCCACATAAAATTAAATAAAAATTTAATTTTTGGCGAGAAATATCCCGCAAGCATGTTACTAGTGCCGGTAACACCATCATCAAACGACTTCTTGATCACTAGCTTATCCCCACCTGACACATCTCCCTATTCCGCACTCAGATTAATTTCAATCCCATTATCAGGGACCGAAAACAGAGTACAGAAATCATCAACGGAGATTGTCATCTCCGACCCATTAACAACCGCATCCAGCACACCCTTCTTAAAAGAAACTGAACCAAGAAACTGAATTACCTCAATCAGATATATCGGGCCGGTCAATGCACATATCTTGCTCCATTGTTGAAATTTCATGAAATCCTTGAAGAAACTTAAAGCCTCGATTTTTTCGTACCAAGCCGGTGGGTAGGATTGTCCTCCATGAATGTGACATCAAGAGACACTATTAATTTGTTGTCTCTCAAGCTTTATGAGACAAATCTTGTCCAACCCAACTGCCGTAACATTCGGCATATGTTCCTTAAACAAGGTTCTTTGATGACCGTCTTGACTTATCACTACTTCCACTTCCTCCACCGACTCCTCTTCCACTACCATCTTTTTCTTTCCTTTATTGAACTTACGACTCTCGTTTCCTCCTCTTTATGTTTGGTATTTGTCGGTTTTGGGTTTGATGGTGGTGAAGGAGTGTTTTTGGGTTGATCGGAGGGATTGTATGTGGGTTTTGAGCTCTCGGTCTTATGGTATGACCGAGTTTTGGGTGTATGAAAACGGGTTTTTGGTTTGAGGGTCATGGCGATGAAGGTGTGAGAGGTTGAGTGTTTGAGAAATTTGAGGAGAAGATAAATATGGAGAGGTAATTATAGTGATTGTGACGTGAGGGAGGTGGAGTGTATTTAAAGAAGTAAATTTTTGAAATATGGTAAGTAGGGGATTGTGGGTAGGCGGCGTGTGGAAGTGGGTAAACAAAAGATTCCCTATTTTTTTTTTATATACATAATTTGGGGGAAATCTTTTAGGTAGGTAGTTCACATGGGTAAGATATGGTAAAGATTTTGGTGGATAAATTTGATAGGAATTTCGGTCAAATAAAAGATTATAAGGAAAACTATGACCGAAAAGATGGTTCGTAATAAGACACAAAACATATATGACTAGCAAACGGAATATTCTCGTAATATAATATGACAATTAACATAAATATATTTGAAATGAGAAATACAGACACAGTCATACAATCTCGTCAAGTCTATTCAGTCATAAGGATAGTAAAATATTTGTGACAAGTTTAGTTGCCACCAATTAAACCAATTTCCAACCGCAAAATCTGAAAACGTTCTCTAGCCGGTGCTTTGGTAAAAATGTCTGCCCATTGTTTTTCTGTGCTACAAAATTTTATTCTTATGTTGCCCTTATATACATGGTCACACAGAAAATGTTGTCTAATGTCTATATGCTTAGTACGAGAGTTTTGTGCTCGGTTCTTAGCAACAATTATAGCACTCGTATTATCACATAAAATGGGAATACACCCAACATTAATACCATAATCACATAGTTGTTGCTTAAGCCATAAAAGTTGTGAACATACTAATCCAGCAGCAATGTATTCAGCTTCAGCTGTAGGTAATGCAACAAAATTTTTCTTATTTTATCCCATGTTATAATACATGGTCCAACGACCGTGGCTATGCCGAAAGTACTTTTTTTATCAAGTGAACAACCTGCATAATCTGCATCTAAATACCCTATGAGATCAAAATTATACTCAAGAGGATACCATAAATATAATTTTGATGTACCAATTAAATACCTTAATATTCTTTTAACCGTTTCCACATGTGATTCTTTAGGGCACGATTGAAATCGAGCACATACGCACACACTAAACAAAATATCAGGACGACTTGCAGTTAAATAAAGAAGTGAACCAATCATACCTCGATAAATTGTCTCATCGACAGACTTACCATCTTCGTCAAATGTCAACTTCTTTTCTGTAGGCATCGGAGTGGGCGTAGAATGAGAATTCTCCATTCCAAATTTCCTAAGTAATTCCTTGATGTATTTTTGTTGGTGTATCGTGATCCCTTCACTAGTCTGTTGGATTTGAAGTCCTCGGAATAACTTAAGTTCTCCCATCATGCTCATCTCAAATTCAGAGGCCATTAATTCTGAAAAATACGTGCACATACGATTATTAGTTGAACCAAAAATGATATCGTCAACATAAATTTGAACAACTAATAAGTCGGAACCCTCGGATTTTAAGAATAAGGTCTTGCCGACAGATCCTCTTTTAAAATCACTTTCAAGTAAGAATTTTGATAATCTGTCGTACCAAGCCCTGGGAGCTTGTTTCAAATCATATAAAGCTTTGTCTAATTTATAGACATGGTTTTGAAACTGGCTATCCAGCAACCCTGGGGTTGCTCCATAAAGACTTGTTCATTTAAAGAACCATTAAGAAAAGCTGTCTTAACGCCCATTTGAAATAGTTTCATTCCTGTGTCAGCTGTAAAGGCTATTAACAGTCTAATAGCCTAAAGCGTGGCCACGGGAGCGAAGGCCTCATCATAGTCAATTCCTTCTTGTTGATAGTAGCCCTGTAACCAATCTGGTTTTGTTTCGTACAATAACTCCCGTGTCGTCCAACATGTTTCTGAACACCCATCTCGTACCAATAACAGTTCTCCTTTTGGTCTCGGAACCAAGTGCCAAACTTTGTTCCGTTCGAACTGTTGAAGCTCCTCTTGCATCGCAATAATCCAATTTGGTTTTGGCAAGCGCTTCTTTGATATTTGTTGGCTCAATAGTAGATAGAAAATATTAGAATGAACAAAAGTTGTTTAGCTTTCTACGAGTTCGAACTCCTTCATTCAAACTACCAAGAATAGTCTCCATTGGGTGAGAATCCTTATATCTCCATTTCTTAGAGACTGGAGGCACATTATCATCTGAACTTAGTTCGTCTTCTTCGAATGATTGAGGTCCAAGCATCGTTCCCCCTGAATCATTCCTGGGGTTATAACAGAATCAGGTATAACTCTAAATTCTGTACTTTGATTTGGATTTAATGTTATATCATCATCAGTTATAACTTCAGTTTCCAAATGCTTGGATTGAGAAGGGATTATAGTATCATAAACTATACTCTCGGTTCTATTTCGTTTATCATTCGAAGGACGTCCTTGTTCATCATTGGTGCCTTTAATTTCTTTATCTTCCTCATCCAACTCTGGAGGATCATTTCTACTAGTTAAATTGTTGTTTGCGAAGGTTACGGAGGTGCGGGTCATTACACCGCTCATTACCAAGCTACTATTGAGGAGGTAAATGTTCAAACCGCCTATTATAGGCAGAATCAAGAATTCTTCGAGACTCGGCACAACATCCATTGTGGAATGTTATAGCTAGGAACCAAGCATCCAACCGATGATGTGGGCATTGCCTTTGCAACTTCTTGTACCTCTCCCAAGCTTCATATAAGCTCTAAAGAGCTTGTCGACGGAATCCCGTGATATGGCTCCTCAAAGTTTGAGGTTTTTCCCGTGGAAAAAACTTTTGATAGAAAGCAAGAGCCAATGTTTCCCAATTGGTGATTCCCATGGCGGTGCGATCAAGGCTATTGATCCATAGTGTTGCCTTGTCCTTCAAAGAGAAAGGAAAAGTATTTCCCTAATTTGAACTTGATTGACTCCCGTTTGCTGAATCATGGAGCAATAGTCTCAAAAGTTTTGAACATGAAAATTGGGATCCTCAAAAGGACTTCCCCCAAATTTCTTCCTCTCCACAAGGCTAATGAAAGCCAATTTGATCTCGAACTCCGGGGCGGTAATTTGGATAGTAGTGATACCCGCCGGGAGCATAGCCGCGGTGGGCTTGGAATGATCGGAAAGTTTCACCATCGTTTTAGTTGAGGATGGTGGTGGTGGTGGAGATGATGAACTAGAAATCTCCTCCTCTTCAAAAGCTTTAAGATCGTCTAAGTAAGACATTATTGCACTTTCAATTTTCACGGGAGAAGCGGCCTCTTTAATTTCCTTCAAAAAAACATAGTCTTCTACGCAGGGGTTTCTCGGGCTTGGAATCCGGTGATAGCAATTCTCCAATGGGAGAAGACCTGGGCATAAGACAACAATCTCAAGAAATTCATAAGTAACGGTCTCAAGGAACAAGTGTTCCTCAAGACAAAAAAAAAACAAGGTAGAAATCAACAATTCTAAACGCAATAAAACAGTGCTCCCGGCAACGACACCAAAATTTGATAGGCTTTGTCGCACTCCTAATAAAAGATAAATTTTCCTAGACACAAATGAATATAGTACGAGGGGTCAAACACAAGAAGACGTGAATTGCGTATGAAAAGCTATGAATAGACTTCCATCAAGGTCGATTACGATTAATTTGGTTGGTTGGTTTGATAACTTGTAAATTATATGATGTAAAAATACATGATAAAGGAGTCTAGGGGAGTCGGGTCACACGTGCAATTGTATATAGATGCTCATGTTAAACTCGAAATAAATAACATTGTTAATTGTTTAGGCTTAAAGACAACACCTCTCGGTCTTATTGTCAACCATAGACCAGGTCATAGAGAACTCTCGTTATGACTAGGTCGTCATACTAACACATGCTTAGTCTAATTCGATTCCGTGACTCTCGACTTATATAACTAATTAACAAACTTAATCGATGAATATGGCCACTAAACAAAGATTAATCAAGACGATGCAAATATGTGATAGAAATAATTAAACAATATTACATCAACCTCATTTAAAATTTACAAATTTTAATCATGCATGGCTTCCCTATTCCCTAGACAAATGAAGTTACTCACTCATATTGGAAATAAAACTAATATTATACGGAATAATAAATATGATAATAATGTAAATATAACTAAATGAAATTATAAGAATTATTAATAAACTAAATATAAGTAACATATGAATTAGTGAAATGCTAATGATGAAAAGTGTATATGAAAAGCTAATGATAAGCTAGTGATGATAAGTTGATAATAAAATGTGATAATAAACTAAAAAAATGAAATGCTAATAACTAAAATGTAAATTGTAAAACAACGATATTGGAAAATGCAATAACTAGAAACGAAATTACCGAAACAAGAACTTGGAACTTGAATGGAAGAACACAAATGAAACCCAAATATAACTTCAAAGGAAATATTGTATTATGAAGAACCACAAGCTTAATGTAAATTGTTTAACAAAGAACCAAATGCATAACAATATGTATACTAATGAAAACTAGAGAGAATTGTTGCTTAAGGCTATATGAAAGTGTAAGAGAGTGTAAAAAAGTATCCTACAATGATGGATTAAGGCCCCTATTTATAGTATAATAGGGGCTTAACGTAAAACTCATGGAGCAAGGTAACCCGGATCGGGGACAGGTCACCCTGACCGGGGTCGAGTGAATCCGGCCATTTGGTGTTAATTCTTGATTAAATGCCTAAAGGGATCCAATTATCATGTTTAATGATCCTTAATACACCCGGTTAAAGGCACATTTGGGCATCCTCAGAGCATCTCCAAGCTTGATCTTTCCATTTGCTTGGCTTGGACTTTTGCTTGGGCCAAATTCATTTCTTCATTTCTCCATCAAACCAAACTCCATGCTTCTTACCCGAGCTTGGAAATTACCAAAACACCCTTCCACGGTCATGCTTAGTCTTGTTAGCCTCGTGAACTAGTATGCTTGCTATTTGACGGGAAAAAGCTACTAAAAGCTTAATTTCCTACAAAACACAATGAAAACAAGCAAATACAACTAGAACACGAAATTAGCTCGCATAATCACTAATATTAGTGCAAATGACATTTAAAAATATAGCTAACATGGGAGTAAATTCATATATAAAATGGACACATCAATATGATAATATGAATTTAATGATTAGCTTATGGGATCTTATGATTAGAATGTTAGGGGTAACATGTGTTATAAAACAAGTGACAATATTGTTAATGAGTAAGATATAATACTAGAATTGTTGTAAACTGTAACGATGTAATAAGAGATGCAATTACTACTGTTATTATTGTTTCATGTGATGTGTTTATCTTTCTCAAAGTTAATTAGAAGTTAAATCATGATTTGTGGTTAGGGATGTATGTAGCGGTATTAATAAGTTTAGTATACCAATTTCAGAGTTTAGTTTTGTACATATAACTGGGAATTTAGGTACACGTTGGATTATTAACTGTGTTGTGATTTATATTAATACGATTAAATTGTTTTACAAAGTGCTAAATGAACGTTTGTGCTGAGTATTATCATAGTCTTTGAACTTGGATATCTTACTGTGTTAGTATTGAAATAATACGCTATAGTGTCTTCATTAGTTACCATAGATACGGGGATCTACCTTTAAGTGTGGGTGAACTTCGGGACGAAGTTATTTTAAAGGAGTGAAGACTGTAATACCCTTTATTTTAAGGCTTGGTCATTAGTTAGTTAATGGTGAAAATGTCAAATGTGTTTATAAATTATATTTATTATAATTATGAGATTAGATTGTTAGACGGGAATAAATAATAAAATATAAAATGAGTCGGGATTGACTGTGTTAGGCATGAAACTGTAAGTCTAGCAAGGAGTAATTTATGATGAGTAATATGTAAATAATAAAGACTAATAATAAATATAATAAGACATATTATATTATAAGGCAGTTTCCTAATTTATCCTACCTTACTACTATATAAGATATCTAAGCACCTCATTGGTCTCTATTTCACATATAATTTACACACATCACACATAAAGAGAGAGATAGAGAGAGGGAGATTTAAAAGAAAAGGGAAAAAAAAGGAGAATTTATCTTTTTGTCGCCTCAAGGTAAGAAAGTGTCTCATAATTTAATATGTATTTTATTATTCAATATAACTTGCGATTTAAACCACCCTGTAACCTAACTATGCCGTGGCCTTGGCCGTGGACCACCACGGGTTGACCGAACCTACTTTTGGACCATCACTGACCGGCGGTAAGGCGACTGTTATTGGTGTTTTTGTTGTGGTTTGTGGTGTTGAACCGTGTGTATGACACGGGTAATTGGCCCTTAATTAGACTCGTTCTGACCAAATAACTTATAGTCCTCATATTTAAACACCCATCTACCAATATTAACCATCATTCAAAAACATATATGCTCTCTCCTACTTCAGGAGAGCTTATTACTATTAATTCAAGCCCATAACTTTAAACAACACTTTAATTCTAGTTTAATATTCACCACAAGATATTACATTGGCCCAAGCTCCAAACAGACAATCTCTAAGCAAAAGGAATATTTAGAATGAGAAAACTCATAAGTTTATGAATGCTATTATAATTATTGCTACTATAATTTTCTCAAAGTTGGTAGCGCTCCCTAGCATATACAACTCTTAAGCTCAAAGATTTTAGGGGCCGTTTGGTTAGATAAACGAAAAGAGGGGGAAAGGTAAGGGATTACCTAAAACTTAATTAGTTGTTTGGTTACATCAAGAAAATGAAGTGTGGTGGGTTGTGGTTTGTTTTGGTGTGCGGGTGGTGGTTTAGGTGGGGTGGTTATGGTGGTGGTGGTGATGGTGTTCGTGGTCATGGTGGTGGCATGGTGGTTGTGGTGGGAGTGGGGTGGCTGTGGTGGTTGTGGTGATGGTGGTGGTTGCGTCATGCTGGTTGTGGCGGTGGCGTTGTGGTGGTGGTTTATACGGGGTGGCTGTGGTGGTTGTTTTAGTGGTGGTGGTGGCGATGGCATCTTGATGGGGACTGGTGTGGTGGGAGTCGCAAGTGTGGTAGTAGGTAAATAAGGTGGTTAAAGGGTAATAAGGGTAATGAAATCTCTCATACCTTAGGGGGGGGGGTAAGGAATTAGATGGATTGAGGGGTAAGGAAGGGAATTTCATTCTCTTTGTTTGTGTCAAACAAACACCAATAAAGGAAATCAATAACTTTTTTTTCCTTTCCCTTTTTCTTATAGACCTTCAACAAAATGCCCCCTTAATGTAAAATATCAATGGTTCTCGATGTACATTTAATATCCCAAGTCATCAATTACCAACCACCAACTATGATTATAACAGTCATAATTCTTATGTAACCTAAAACTCATGACAAAATGATTAGTCGCACACACAAGATCCAATCATTTCCTTTGAACACTTCCGATCATGACATTCCTAAGCACCCAAAGAACCATACACCTTTAATTAAGCCAGTACCTATTAAACTACAACACACTTGCCATCGAGATTGTATTTCCATCAACACATAATAATATCACCATATAATCTTGTCACCTGTGGTCATATAACAACGAAGCTTATAACCTCAATGTAATAACATCCTCAAAATTTCTAACCTAAATATAAGACTTTTAATACTCATTCTCAAAACTTTATATGTTATCCCACCGCATATTGTAACACCTCCATACACCAAGGTGCCTTAACAAGACCACCTAATGCATGAGAGTGCTACCATCTCGGTTACCCAAGGCAATGAATATCAAAAGGACCATAAAATACCGTACTTTAAATAAATTGTTTAAGTGAATACATCAAAATCCAAAGACTGTAAAGTATGATACAATTGTTCCAAATCCAAAAAACAGCTAAAGCAAAAATAGGGTTCGGCATAATAGCGGAACACTTCTAATAGACTCTTGGAGACACATGCCCATCTACCCCTCGTGCATCCAAATTATGCTTGCTCAATAACTGCTCACCATCCCCGAATAGATCACCACAGTTTTTTAAACAATTAAACGGGATCAGTTACTGCATACACAATATAAGATAATACAATAACAATAATACACACAATTCTCCAACACCGTCACATCACCAATAGCCTGACTAGCCTGAAGGTCTAGTCCTGCCAGATTATGGCCGCAACTAGTAATCCACACCGCCAGTGGGGGACCGCAGCCGTTCTGATAAACATGTCGTTGTACGCTCTCAAACAATATTTATAGTCTAAACAAACTACCCTTAGTAGAGCGGTAAGTAAAGGTGGATCTCTAGGGACGGGTATTAGATTAAGCTATCGATTCCAAGTAGTTATACCTTTAAGTCACGATTTGGTTTGGTTTAAAATGGTTATCTAAACTACTAGACAAAGTAAAAGTAAACAAGTGGAAAACAAAGCAATATAAGTAAATAAGAGTGTAAATAATTCATAAAAGGCACTAGGGTGTCATGGATTCATAAGAGAATCATGATGAGATCACATAATGAGTTTCATAGATACAAGCAATTTATTTTTATAGTGGAATCGAGTTAGTTTATATCTTACAATTCCTAGGAAGATTTGGGTCTCGGAGCCGAGTCGGTCAAGACTTTACAACACCATAAAGACGGCTTAATTTTTTCCTATTCAACTGTATGCAAGGTCTAACAAGACTTGAGTTAGTTCATGTTTTACAAGTCTTGTTTAAAGGATAAGAGATTCATGCTAGATTGTCAATCAAGCATTTCATCAAGCATAACATGCGCATAAGTTGAAACTACAACAAGCAAGCAATCATATGAACTTATTAAGTAAATATATCTCCAATGATTAACTCCCCTAATTCCCCATTAGCCCTAGTTTAGTAACTACTCACTCATTATCATGGTGGACATGCTAACAATGGTGTCAATCATATTAACAAGCCTAAACATGATGAAAGAGTAAAATAATAATCAATGAGTAAGTAAAGTGTACGGAAATTGTACCAACTTAGAATGATCAAAATAAAGTACAAAGGATAATAGAAGAAAACTTGATTGATGATGAGGAGTTGTCAATTCTCCAATAATCCCCAAAATAATCTCCAAATTACCCAACTAGATCAAGAGTTCTTGAACAATAATTAGGAAGGATTAATATGTAATTAAGTTAATTAATGTCTAATCTACTCTAATGACTTGATGCTATTCTCCTCTTACAAGGGAGTATTTATACTAAGTACAAATATTAGGTTAACTAAGGGCTTAAATGACGATCAGGCCCCTTAAATGAGTTTAATGCCTTGCAAGTTTCAGCTCGGGACGCTCGACCTGCTGCCATTGTTCGCTCATGCTGCATCAAAGGACGCTCGACCAGCCTTCGGGATGCCCGGGCTATGTTGTGGGACGCCTGTCCTTCATAATGGGATGCCCGGTCCGATTTGGGTCGCTCGTCCTTCCTTGCAGATTTTTTTCTTCTTGATTTGGCTGCCTCATGATCCGTAGGGATCATTGAGGAGCAGTGAGGGTCCTTCATCATTACCCAAATACTTCTTCTATCATTTTAGGCCTTCAATATTGGTCTCCTCTTCGATGCTTGGTCGTTAGATGCGAACACTTTAGCTCCGTTTTGCTCTATACACGCAAGGCTAGTGCTCCTTCCCTACTAAGGACACAAAACCTCATAGAATATACAAAGTAGGAAGCATAAGATAGAAACGACTAAACGGATTCAAAGTCACCGCCAAGTTATGTTAAACTAGGTTACCTTCGTCTACAATTGCTAAATGCTTTTGTCAAGAGCATATTCCCTATAGTATTAGAAAGTATTGTAAGATCGCGGAATTCCCCTTCTTGCCTAGAAAATAAGAAGGGTAGTCCCTTCTCCACCATGCAATAAAGATAGGATTTCATCAAGGACGAAACGGATTCAAAGTGTAAGAGTTTCATGATGGTGGTTTGCTGTTGGGTTTATTCTACCCCCCTCCCATTATCTGTAGCATTTGACGATTAAGAACATTATGCCATTTTTTTTGATGTTTGGCATTTTCAACTTTTGCATTTCTTTAAACACTTTGAATGTAAACCCATTTGTAGCAAGGGTACTTCTATTAAAGCATAGGAGTCTATTTTTCCTCCTCATTTCATTGATGCAATTGCAAACATTTGACATTTGATAACTTGAAGTCAATTTGACATTTTTTTACCCATTCCCTTTTTGTTGACAAAATATGATGAAAGAAGGGTAAGGACGGTTGCACGGCATCAAGGGTCACCTTGGAATAAACGGTTGATGTGACCAATATTTGAGCATATTTAGTCCCCGAATTAGCCTTGTTCCTATGATTTTTAGTGCATATTTGGGTCATTTACTATCTTTACTCCTTTGTTTTGCATATTCTTTGATGTTTTGTTTCCTTGGTAGGAGAGGAGTGCAAACCTTGCATTTTTATGGCAAAATAGAGCTAAATTGATCGAATCTAATGACCAAGCATCAAAGTGAAGACAAGACTAGAAGACCTTTGTAAATAATGTAGTTGATGGGCAATGATGAAGAAGATCCTTGCATCTCCGATAAGATCCCTGAGGATTGTTGGAAGAAGGAAAGAAGGAAAGAAGAAAAAGCTCACTGGACTGGAATCCGCTCATCCCAGCATCGGTACGCTCGTCCAAGAGCCACAATCCGAGCGTCCCACCTGCCTGGCCGCTCGTCCAAGAACTCCACGATCCGAGCATCCCACCTGCCTGGCCGCTCGTCCACCGCTTGCACAATCCGCTCGTCCCAACCTTTTGGACGCTCGGATTGTTCTCCAGTGCTGCCCGGCTTCTTCTTGTTCTACTCGGGATGCGCATATTTTAGAAAGACTAGCAAAAAGGAGACTCGCATCTTTCTTCGAGAGGAGCATTTCCTCAACTTTTCTTAAGGACTTAATCGTCATTTGAGCCCTTAGTAACCCTAATTTGTGCACCTAATCCCTATTATAAATACCCCATTTTACTAATTAGATTATTATGTTCTTCTTATCAATCTTTAGTGTAGACTATATTATTCTAATCTCTCTTTAATCATGTAATCAACTTTTAATCACGTATTAATACAAATCTCATTTCCTTAATTTCTCTATTGTTCATCCTTTATTTTTGGGTAATTGAAGATTATTTGGGTTTATTTGGAGGATTAACAACCTTCCAATCATCCATTAAGTACTTCTATTATTCTTTGCTTATTATTTTGGAATCATCATTAGGTATAATTCTCTTAATCCCTTTTTAATTATTGTTAATCATCTTTACTTATTCATCATGTTTTGCTTTGTTGATATTATTGACAACCTTGTTAACATGTTAAACTTGATAATGAGTGAGTAGTTCCCTTAACTAGGGTTAATGAGAAATTAGGGGAAACCAACATGGGGGATGATTCATGCTTAATCTAATATGTTCACATAATTTATTTATTTGCTTGTTGTGATCTCAACTTATGCACATGTTATGTTTGATGAAATGCGAGCCTATGAATCCTTACATTTTTTATCCATCACTTACCTTTTCAATGAGACTTGTAAGACATACACCAACTCGAGTCTCATTAGACCATGCATATAGTTGAGTAGGGAGGATTAAGTCGACTTTTTGGTGTTGCACAATCTAATCGATTCGGCTCCGAGACCCAAACTTTCCTAGGATTGTAAGATATAAACCAAACTCGATCCTATCACAACAATAATTGCTTGCTTATAATTTGAGAATATGTTTGTATGATCAATTCCCATGAATCCCCTATGAACCCATGACACCCTAGAGCTTTTAATCAATTGTTTAAATCTCATTTTAATCATCTTGCTTGTTTACTTTTCTTGTTAATTAGTTTAGTGATCTTCTTATCTCAACTCTAATTGTGACACCCCTAGACACCACTACTTGCAATCGAAAATCCTACATCAATACCCGTCCCTTGGGATCCGACCTTTACTTACCTCTTTACTAATAGTAGAGTTTTTTGTGAAGATTATAAATATTGTTTTGGTCTAGCTACTCCTAACAACAAGTAACCAAAATCTAAGCTAAGAAAGCGACCGACCAAAAATGGCGCCGTTGCCGGGGACGGTGTTAACTGGATTTGATTTTCTTTGATTGTTATTAGTTGTGTCTTTCTTTGCCTTGGGGAAGTAAAATTCCTCAAGGTTTGTTCTGATTGTTTTCGAGTTGTTTGATATTTTGCATGTCTAGAAGACCACAAGGTAACTTGTTACCCATTGATCACGAAATTTAAAGGACTTTGACAACCAATAGAAGACTTGCTAGAAACACTTTGAGAGGTATTGGTGAGATTGTAGATATTCATTCAAATACTATTGAGTTCATCAACCCTTTTGCAAGAGAAGGTGAGGAGAACCCAACACAAAATCAACCACACAATCAACCCACAATGCCTAAGTTTTCATCACATTCCGTACCAACCGAGGAGAACCTACCCAATGGTACTCCCAAACCACAACACTTAACCGGAAATTTTATTGCAAAATCCGCATTTATACAATTAGTCGAAAGAAGCCAATTTGGGGGGATGCCTAGTGAAGACCCTCATTATCACATGGAAACTTTTTGCGACTATTGTGATGCGATTTCACAAACCGGAGTGACTCAAGACCAAATTCGATAGGTCTTATTTCCTTTTTCTCTAATTGGTACCGCGAAACAATGGTTAAAGAGCCTTGATAAGGTTACTCTTGGAATTGACTCTTGGAAGAAGTTGGCTCTAGCTTTCTACAAAAAATTCTACCCTCCGGAAAAGACTATTATGCTAAGTGCCCAAATCACGGGTTTTAAGCAAAGGGACGAAGAATCTTTGTATGAAGATTGGGAGCGATTCAAAAGAACTTGTCGCTCATGTCCTCATCATGGACTTAGCGAGTGGTTCTTGGTACAACAATTTTGGAATGGTCTTTATGAAGACTCCCAAAACATTCTCAACATGGGATCAAATGGTATGTTCACCGAAGTTGACGATAATCAAACTTGGAACAAGATTGAGGAAATGGCGGTCCATAATTCACAATATAGTAGACCTCGCAAGGCTACTAGAGGAGGAAACCATGAAGTGGACTCTATTACTCAATTGGGTGCTCAACTTAGTGCTTATATTGATACCATCAACTTGAAGTTTGAAAAGGCTATGGCTAAGCTTGAAGAAGCGTCAAAATCACCAAAGCAACATGTTAATGCCATTGTAGCATCTTCATCGATTCGAAATGGAATATGTGAGAATTGTGGAACTTTGGGACATGACCAAAGTGAATGTAGGGGAACAAGTGAGCAAGTGAATGCTTTTCAAGCATACAAAAGTGGTACCCCTTATTCCAACTATTACAATGAAAACACAAAATTCCATCCAAATCTCTCATACAAAAGCCAAAATATTCAAAACCCTCAACCAAAATACACCCCACCCCCAATGAGAAACCAAAATCAAAGACCCTTTTACAACCAAAACCAAGGTTACCAAAATTAAACTCCATACAATCAACAAAATGACCAAAGTTTTGATGTTCAAAAGCGGTCCTCCAAATGCAAAAGAATCAACAAGAATTTTTCACTCAAATGCAAAAAGATAGCCAAGCAAAAGACATCACCATCAACAACATCCTAGCCCACACAAAAATGACCCAACTGGCATTTTCAAACTCTCAAAGACAAAAGGGGCAATTACCACCTCAAAGTAATCCCCCAAGACATGAAATAGTTAGTGCCATCCACTTGAGGAGTGGTACAAGATAAGAAGGGCCAAAGAAGCAAGTTGAGGATGAATTTGTGGAGGCTAGTGACAAGGAAAGTGTTGTGCAAAACTCTAGGGAAAAAGAACCCACCAATCAAGAAGTTTCAAAGAAAAATGAAGAAAAGGCCAAAGAGAAGGAGCCCATTGTGATTAGACTTCCATTCCCGAGTCGTCCAGCTAAGCCTAAGTTTGATGACCAACTTGGTAAATTCATGGAAATTGTGAAGAATTTTGAAGTCTCGTTTCCTTTCACGGAATTGATCAATCATGTTCCGGCCTATGCAAAATACATGAAGGACATCCTTACAAAGAAGAAATCAATCCGGAAGCTTGAGACTATTGCCTTCACTAAGGTGAGTAGTGCCATCTTTCAAGGGAGTTAACCTCCAAAGCTCAAGGATCCGGGAAGCTTCTCCATTCCATGCACTATTGGTGACACTACAATCAACAAAGCTTTATGTGTCCTTGGGGCAAGTGTTAGTTTCATGCCATATTCGGTTAGCAAGAGGCTAGGAATGGGAGAAATCAAATGCACCAACATCACGCTTCAAATGGCGGATAGATCAACAAAGACACCTTTAGGGGTATGGGAAGATGTTCCCGTGAGAATTGGAAAATTCTTCATCCCGGTGGATTTCGTTATTGTTGACATGGAAGAAGACTCCAACATTCCTATTATCTTAGGAAGACCTTTCTTGCTCACCACGGGAGCCATGATTGATGTGAAGCATGGAGAGCTCACCCTCGAAGTGGGAGATGAAACCATCACTTTCAATCTTGACAAGACTATGAGAGCTCCCCGATTGCATGAGCCATGTTTTATGGTTGATCACTATAGCCGGAAGGATGATATGAAGAAGTTGGAATTTCAAAGGAGAAAGAAAGTGGATGATGCCCCGTCGAAAGAGCAAGGAAATTGCAACAATGAGAGCTTGAAAAGCTCACCCATGACAAGTGAAGAAGAAGGCCTCATTGGCCAAGACAAGAAAGAAGAAGAGTTGTCTTTATCAACTCAAGACTTTTTTAGTGAGCAAGTAGACGAAGTATGCGGTCTTTGGGATGATGAATTTGAAGGGATATTCAATCCCTATATTGGTAATGCTATGACCCAAGACCATCATGGAGAACAACAAGTGCAAAGATCTATTGAGGATCTTTATCATGATAATGAGCAAGCTTTCGACTACTTCTTCAAGGTGTTGAGTAACATCAACAACACCTTGAACATGCCCCCTTGACATCTCACATTGGATGAGAGTTTGGTGGAGTGCTCCCTAAGCCACCATTTGTAAATATTCTAACTCCCTAACTTGCATTTCAATTATTCTATTATATTTTTGTCATTTTTGGATTTACATTTTTGTGCTTTGATCAAGATATTCATCATTTTGAGAGAAGTGAGGGAAGGACTTATGAAATTATTGATGTGTAGTGCTTTGACTTAGTGTGGGGATAGCAATTGCCTAGGCTATTCATGCCTTTGTAGTGCCCCTACAATGAAGAACACAAGAATTGAAGAATGAAATGACACGGGTTACGAAGCACCCACGGATGGACATGAATCCGTGTAGTCAAGGAAGAATCCGAGCGGCCTGAGGGATAATCCGCTCATCCTGAAGAAACCCGAGCGTCCAAGCCATCAGACGCTCGTCTGGTAAAGCTACAGAAATTTAAATTTGGGTCTGACTGGTAATCCGAGCGTCCCAGCCAGAAAGACGCTCGTCTCAGTCTGGACGGTCGTCCATCAATAAAAGACGCTCGTCTTTTTGCTGCCAAATTCTGGGATTTCTCCCTGGAAAGGAATCTGAGCGTCTTAAGCAAAAGACGCTCGTCTCAGCTCAAGGAATCTGCTCGTCTTTCCTGCGGTCTGCTCGTCCTGTGGCGTCTTTTTCTAACCTCAAATTTTGAAGAATCCGAGCGTCCCGACCCCTGGTCCGCTGGTCTCCCTCTGCAAATTCAAAACTAACGGGTCTTTTTAAACCCTCATCTCCCATTCATTCTCATTTCTTCAAAATACAAACACTACCCAAAATCCCAAAACCCCAAAACCCTCATCCTCTCCATCAACAAAAACAAATTCCTTCAACCAAATTTAACCAAATCAAATCCAAACTTCCTCACAACAAAAATTAATCACTCCTTTTGCAACAACAAGTGATTCAAATACCAAAATCTTCAAGTTTTGAGTCAATTTTTAGGATACAAAGCAACATTCATTCATCCTAAATCGATTTGGGCATTACTAGAAATCGAAGATTTCAATCTTTCATTGGTGAAATTAAGCAAAGGAGAATGGCAAGAACAAAAGGTGGAAACAAGGCACCCCAAAAGAAGACACTTTCCAAAAGGCAATTAGCTCTTCAAGCAAAACAAGTATCAAAGGCTTTTGTAATCCATGAGGCAAGGTCGGAGATTCAAGAACAAAATCCCCCTATGGAAGCTACTACTTCAACTCCGATCATTGAACAATTATCCGATTATCCGGAGGTAATTTTCACTTCCGACTCCCATAGGGAGAAATTCATTCTCTTTGCTAAGAAAACCACCATGCCTACTAAGTTTATTTGTGAAGATGCATTGTCAAAGTTGGGTGTCCTTGAACAAACTAAGACCTTTTTCGAGTCTATGGGGTTAAGTAAATTGTTTACAATACAAGAATTGACATACTCCTCCCTCACCTTAGAGTTTTTGAGCTCTTTGAAAGTCACAAAGGTGGAGACCCTAACCATTATTGAGTTTCGTCTTGAAAATATTGATAGATTCTTATCTTATGACGAATTGGGTAAGATATTTGGCCTTAGTGATAGTGCAAAATTTACAAAGATGCCTACCAAGTATGACCCCGCTCCTCTTTGGATGGCAATTTCCGGACGGAAATTCACACGTTTTCATGATTGTCGTGCTCTCTTAGTCCACCATCCGGGCATTAGAGTATGGCATAAGGTTATTGGGAATACTTTGATAGCTAGAAATGGCACAAATCATCTTACCAAACTCGATTTTATTCTTCTTGAGTCGGCTTTTAACATTGGGAGAGAATTTACCAAGCCATACAATGCTCTACGACTTTTGGTTGATCGATGGCTTAATGTTGATTCTGGCAAAGAAGGCACGGCCTTTATTGCCAATGGAGGGCTATTTACCTATATGGCTAAGCATTTTAAGCGGGATTTCAACAAGAACAACACTTATGCACCGCTAAAAGGTGGCCATCTTATCGATTTGCCTACTATGATTCTAAAGTTTAAGTGGGTCAAGAACGATACTCTCGACAACAAGTTTGGGTGGTTGACAAATGAAATTAGATCCTTCACTTTGCCTATCAAAATTTGTCGATTGAATGTTCATCGACCGAACTATCTTCTCCCACTCTCCGAAGAGACCGAGTACATCATTCAACACCAAGGGTACGAAATTGCCGAGCCCTCCTCCTCCATTATCACCCCACCTTACCCATTTGAGTACCACGAGTTCAACCCCAAAGATGCCAAGGCGGAAAATGATTACTTGACTCTACTCATGAGGGAAATGCATAAACAAGCTTACAACAATAGAGTTGATGCTTACAAGGCCCAATATCCGCCCCTCCTACATCTAGCTAGGCAAGGACTTCTTGATCCATCTTGTCCTTTGCCTAGTTGGGCGGATAGGGAAGTATTATTTCCTAGCACTTCTAGTGGTGGTAGACCGAGTGGAGAGGAAATGGTTGTTGATGAGTGTGGTGACCAAGAAGGAGAAAAAGAAGAAGTTCAAGAAGAAGAGGAAAGTGAGGAAGAACAAGAAAGTGAAAGTGAGAGTGGACATGATTCCACATCTACGGAGGTTGATGATGCCTCAAGCGAGGAAGAAGATGATAATGATGAGACGATGGGTGAGGACTAGCAAACCTTTGGAGGCTTCTACATTCTTACACCTCCCTTATGGTTTGTCTACTTCTCTTGTTTTTATTTTATCTTGATCATTTTGAGGAGTCCTAGCAACATTGGAGGACTAGCACCTTGGCATCATTAAGGTGTTCATTTTTATTGTTCCGGACTAGAAAAATCCAAAATGACAATTTTTAGTTTCATGCATTGCATTCCATGTGCATGAACTCCCCGGAAATTCTTGACATTAGAAATAATGTCTATTTTGGTTTGGGGAAGTCCATGCATATGCATTGGGAGATAATCTAAATTATGCTCTCCGCCATAACAAAAACACATGCATCATGTAGTGTAGTTTAGTGTAATTTGCATTTAGTTTAAAAATCATGCATTTTCAATGCATAATTTCCTATCGTATTGGCCATTGAGGACAATGCCCATACTAGTATGGGGATGGGAAATTCTAACTTGACTTTTATACAAAATCTAAAAAAATCAAAAAAAATTTCAAAAAATCCAAAAAAATTGAAAAATTGAAAATCCAAAAACAAGTTCATTTCCCTTTGTAGTGTAGTCTTGTATATATATTGTTTTGTATATATTGTGTTTGTTCATCCTTTCTCACATTGATCGACTACGCCACATCCGAGACATGAGGATATTGAAGACCGCATGGTATGATCTTTCCAATCTCCCTTTTCCTCTCTATGTTAATGACTATGTGGTTTTATTTTGAATGAAGCGGTATAAACAATGTGAAATTAGACTTGCATTTAGATTTTTTGGCATACTAGTTGGTAGAAGCATATGCATTAGGTTGTATAAATGTTAGTTGCATCATGGCATGTAGTTGCATGTTAGAAAAATTTTGCGAAACCTTCTATTTGGGAAGCTTGACAAGTGTATATAAGGCCCTTGTAGATACTTTTTCTTCTTAAGACTTTGCTTGTTAGAATACTTGTAAAACACCCTAAGATGTGTCATGCTAGTATCCTTTGACCCATGGATTAAGGCCTAGTCAAGTACCTTGTGGTGTGATAACTCCTTGGCTACCGTTTATTCCAAGGTGACCCTTGAAACCATGCAATCATCATCCATGTTCCACCACATTTTGTCATCAAAGGGAATGGGCATAAAAATTGTTCAAAAATTTGAGTTCAAGAAATGAAATGAAAAGTAAAAAAGTTTGCAAATTGCATCAAAAGAAAAGAGGAGTAACAAAAATGAACTCCTAAAGCTTCAAATATAAGCACCCTCGTTACTAATTGGGGTGACTTTGAAAATTTACAAAAGAAATGCAAGAAAAAGTTGAAATTGTCAAGTGTTGAAATGTCAAACATCAAAAGAAATGGCAAAAAGAAAGTGTTCTCAAATGTTATATGCCACAAGAAATTGGGGGGAAAAACAACAACAAAGCAAACTCCCATATGAAACTCAAATACTATTGATCCCTTTTTCCATCATATCCATTTTTGTGCATGGTAGAGAGGGGACAACCCGTTTCTTGTCTAGGCAAGAAGGGGAATTCCGCGATCCTCTATTGTTTCTAACACCATAGGGAGTCTCTCTTGGCAAAATCATTTAACGATTGAGGACAAAGGTACCCTAGCTTGACACAATTCGGAGGTGATTTATTGGTATCCTTCTAGGCTTAGTAGTTTGAAGAAAACCATATCTATGAAGGAGTGTGTACCCTTGAATTGCTTCCCCTTTAGATAATTTCCGCCACTTAGAAGAGGAAAGTGGCTATTCTTTTGTAGATACATCCATTACTTGTTTTGTGTGCTTTAATGCTTGGATATATCGCCATTTTGGCAAGACCCACCTTGCCTTGCAAGAAGGCATCCTACCTCATGGTTGTCTTTTTGTGAGTTGAAAGGGCGGAGTGAGACCCGCTAATTATCTCATATCGGCTATATTAGTAGGTTAGTTTAAATAAGGGTCCTAGTTTTGTCACCTCTTTACTCAGGACGAGCAAAGGTTCGGTTTGGGATATTTGATGTGACTAATATTTGAGCATATTTAGTCCCCAAATTAGCCTCATTCCTATGCTTTTTAGTGCATATTTGGGTCATTTACTATCTTTATTCCTTTGTTTTGCATATTCTTTGAGGTTTTGTTTTCTTGGTAGGAGAGGAGTGCAAACCTTGCATTTTCATGGCAAAATAGATCTAAATTGATCGAATCTAATGACCAAGCATCAAAGTGAAGACAAGACTAGAAGACCTTCGTAAATAATGTAGTAGATGGGCAATGATGAAGAAGATCCTTGCATCTCCGACAAGATCCTTGAGGATTGTTGGAAGAAGGAAAGAAGAAAAAGCTCACTGGACTGGAATCCGCTCGTCCCAGCATCGGGACGCTCGTCCAAGAGCCACAATCCGAGCGTCCCACCTGCCTGGCCGCTCGTCCAAGAACTCCACGATCCGAGCGTCCCATCAGCCTGGCCGCTCGTCCACCGCTTGCACAATCCGCTCGTCCCGACCTTTTGGACGCTCGGATTGTTCTCCAATGCAGCCCGACTTCTTCTTGTTCTACTCGCGATGCGCATATTTTCGAAAGACTAGCAAAAAGGAGACTCGCATCTTTCTTCGAGAGGAGCATTTCCTCAACTTTTCTTAAGGACTTAATCGTCATTTAAGCCCTTAGTAACCCTAATTTGTGCACCTAATCCCCATTATAAATACCCCATTATACTAATTAGATTATCATGTTTTTCTTATCAATCTTTAATGTAGTCTATATGTTGGAAATTATTAATCTCATTATACAACATATTCATATATGTTACAATTAATTTAGTCATAAATTAAATACAAATCTTATGCATGCAAACTAAAATAGATAAGTGAAGAAATCGTTTTCCTTACTATAAATTTCGGATCAAAGGGCACAAGTAAGATCTCCTTCTTACTTGTTCTTGAGCTTTCCTCATATGGATGAACAAAGATTCAAGCTTAGAATCTCTCCCAAAGATGAATACCCAAGATAACCCCTTAAAAGATAAATATTATTTAACTAGAACAATATAAATCTTACTAAAAATTGACCCAAAATATTTATTTTGGTCTCTATTATTTCGGTATAGAGAAGGAATTTTGGAAGTTATTATCACTCTAATTTCTCATAAGATGTTTAGAGGAAATTTTATTTCTTACTCTAGAAATATTGTGTGAAGTTGTGAATGAAAAATTAGAGAGAAAAACACTCTAATTATGGCCTTAGAAAACCGGTTATGGGGAAGAGGCTAGGGCCAATGCATGACCAAGATGCTCTTCACAAAAGTAACTAGGTGTGCATGGCTATGTATTAGGTCTTATGATTATGCTTTCCACTAAACATAATTAACATAATTTAAACCTAATACTCCCTCCTTATTTTCGGCACTTTCATAAAATGGGTGGTCCAGTTTATATTTTGTCATTTGTCAATTTGTCATATGTTACATGTTACATGACATGTCACAATGTAATATATTTTTAACATATTAAAAAATCAAAGTATTAATAAAAATACGTCATGTACAAAATCGACTTAATAATTCATAATTACTTGCACCAAAAATGATTTACCAATTATAAATCACAACGTCTTGTATTTATAATAAATTATTCATTCAGTTTCAATTGTTTCCGTAAACAATAATTTCATCTAAGCAATAAAACAATTCGATCACTTAGACCGTATCTTATCTAATCAAATTTCAATGAGACACGTAAATATTACTTCCAAAATCGTCCGTCAATTTTAAGTAATTTAATTAACCCGTATCGACATACGATCAATTAAATAATCAATTAAGAGTGTTACCCTTTAGGTATGACCTAAGGGGATCAACTGATCACCACCGTCGCACGACAGTAATGTCAAACTCTAGTCAGCCAATCATTACCGATATGTGTGGACCAGTTGACTGTAAAATATTACATCCCACATATATTCTTAAAATGAGATTTAAACATGTGATCATCATGATCAACAGTTGTGATCGCATTATTGTCGGAGGACACATATTCCAACAATCTCCCACTTGTCCTCGACAAGTGTGCGTTACCAATTCTCTTGTCCTATTACTATGTACCACTCAATGCAAGGTGTCTTTCAGGTCGTACTTGCAAGTGATCATATCGAGAGTGGTTTCCTCGATCTGGAGAATAACTGATTGACCGGAATTTTCCACCATGGATACCTTCCGAGCGTGGCCACGCATTTCCAGTTCATTACTCCTCGAGTGGCCCTGAGATATTGTTATAACCCTGACAAGGGGTGGACAATTCCTATTGCACTTATTCCCTTCGAGTAGCCACAGCCATCATAAGCCAAAATATGCCCATTTGACCCCATTTACGAAGGTCGTAGTAACACAAATCAAAGTTAATCTGAAACTGTGCCACCTTAGGCGAACAGTCTTTAGTCAAAAGAATCGACTCATTAGAATACTATAGTAGCTCTCGCCACGACCAGGCTATATAAATTTGCCAGAACTCTATAAGCGGTCATAAGGCCCGACAAAGTGTTCCTAACAGTCTGCCTATATGATCGACTAGTCATCACACATGACTCCATGGCACTTGAACTTTCCATCAATCGCTTCACACTCTAGTCACTTCGAGACATCACCTCATACAAGTGACTATGGGCGAATACTATGCTAATCCGTGTTCACTTTAACGGGGTTCAATTGTCTCTACAACCCGTTTGGATGTAACAAAGTATAAAAGGAGTTTTCAGATTAAAAACTCGAACGATAAATGTCATTATCATATGAGTAGTCAATACTTGATTACTACTTCATATTCTATAATCCAGTTTGATCTTGAATGTAGCTGTTCATCTCAATTTAATTGAAATGACATGAGTTATCATGTTTAGCCTATGAGAAGGCTTTGGTTAGTAGGTTTTATCAACTTCTTGTACCTTACTCACTCTTACTACATACTCGTTTTCCTTTGTAATATATACATTTGCATTATAAAACTTTCTGAGTACGTGTCGAGATCCAATCAAGACATAGGTCCTCTAGCCTTAGAATAGCTCCCACTGTTTTCACAGTGTGCGGGACTCATCTTTTTGCACATCTCATGATTGCAAGTGTACTCAGTTTCCATCGTAAATATTTCTCATTGTTCTTTATTGCCTAGAACGATTCTAGAAAATCTATTTCTTAAATAACGTTGCCACAATGGTATCTTAACCATCCTGATGTGTTTTGATTATAGTTTTGTCGGAAACCATGCGCAATCTCAATTGTCAATTGTCATTTGTGTAACACCCTTACACAAAATTGCATCAAAAACACTTTGCTTTCCATCCTTAATGCTTCTTCAAGCACTTAAGATTAATCTATATGGCTACTTGGTAACTATTACTTAAATTCGATTTGAAACAATTCATCATACTCGAAGTATATGAAGTGTTATACATCATTATTAATTTAATTGATCCGGCAGCGGAAGAAAATGGAATCAATCAAATGTGTTCAACTTGATTGAACTAGTCATGAATCTTATCAACATAAGACTTCTTATTTGACATTAATATCATGTATATTTATCTCCATAAATTCGGATATTAAAGATGTACTATATTTCTCCAAAAGTCTAAAATCATTCGCAATGATCACTATGTCATCCACATATAAGACTAATTAAAATTACCGTAACTCCCACTAAACTCCATGTATAAACACAACTTCTCGACTTATCGAGAAAAGTTTTATAACATGATCAAAACATTGATTCCAACTCATTGATGTCCTACTTAAGACTCTCTCTTAAGTTTCACATTATCTTAGGATTGCAAGAATCTACAACACTCAAGACATGTATTGAATGCATTCCTTCTAATGGAAGAAGTGGGTTTTAGATTCACTTGCTATATGTATATCATCATAATGAAACACAATCCCTAAGAAAATCCAAATAGACTTAAGCATTTCAACTAGTGCAAAAACCCTTTGCAACCAATCAAGCTTTGATATCTAACAATTCACTTGGAATTTATTTCGGATTTTCATGGCTTAAATACTCTCATGGATGTCATATGTTCATGACTTTCTAGAAGTAATCAACTTGAATCAAATAATTTCTTTATAAGCTATAAGCTCTTTACTTTCTTAAAAGTAGCATGAATTCATCATTTTCAACAAGCGACGAATTTAACCTCCTAGGTTTTGAAGAAACAACGTCTTACACAAAACGTCTCATGTAGCCAAGAAAGACCAGTTTCTTACGACATAAAATTCTTTGTGGCTCTTGAATAATTTTCTCCCACTCTGTCTTCTAGAAACAAACTTGTATTTTAGAAAGACAGCTTCACGAGCCACAAACCCGTTGTACTCGTGATTATAATAAGGAAAAATGAGCATTTGTTTCTTTTGAAAATTTACAACCATGGTACCCTACCATTTCATATCTCATATGATTCATTTTAGATTTAATGGAAAAATAATTTAGACAAAATGATAAAATACCCAAAAGGATCAAGTAACTCAAAGTAACTTGATTGAATTCCAAACCATATCGAATAATGTTTGATTTCTTATCCAACCACACATTATCCCATAATGTGTGTTAAGAGAGATTAACTTGTGATACTATATCACATTTCCTTTGGTCTATATCAAAGTCTTCACTTAGATAATCCCATCACGACTAAATCGTGATTCCTTGAACTCTTTGAACTTCTTCAAAGATTTCTCTATTTATCTTTTTAAGTGAACACATTAGCGTCAACTTAAATCGTTGGTAAAAGAAATTGATCAACCTATTATGGATCAATGATTTACTACCTCGATCTCCTTTTCGACCAAAAGGCACGAGACATCTTGCTTTGAATACAAGATACGCATATACCATAAGATCTAATGGTTTCAAGAGTACTCGATAACTCTTTGCGTTCATCATTCCAGAATCTAAGGTTTAATCTTTGGTTACCAATTTGATTCTTGTATCATCTACATGATATATCTTTCTAGTTTGGTTTAGAATATAATTACCTTTGATAATGGGCTAGCCATACATCAAATCATGGTATATAGGGTCACAAAAGTGAACCTCTTTTGTATCTTAACAAGATTATATTCTTATTTAGAGTTTATGCACTTAATAGTCACAATTAAGTACAACTTTAAACTCCAAAAACTAGATTGAATACACAAAGACTCTATCTCTCAACATCATGGTTGCTAGTCGTCATATTCTAATCATCCTATGTATCAAATACCATGATGAAAACCTCCACTTGTTTCTAATATTGACGAAGTAGTACTAGCAAAATTTATGTTAATCGAATAAACATTTAAAGAAGAAGGTCCCATTAGATGTCCCACAACTAAGTTGTTGATTCTTCAATAATTTGGGGTAGTTTCCTTTCTAGCGTCCAACAATAAATACAATGGAAACTTTATCGGTCGGGATTGATAGGTTTAGTATCATTATTCTCAATAATTTTACTTTTAACATTACCTTGTATCAATTCCATTCTAATTTTACTTCTTTAAAAACCTTATCCTTTTCTTAACGGTTTAAGATAATGTTCCCACTCATTTCAATGAGTCTTTGCTTAGAGAAGCAAAAATAATTAATTTCATAAAGACTACTCTTCATTCGTTCGTTTAGTCTTAAAACTTTCATTGAAGTGGTTGCGGTATTTTCGTCAATTTTGATTTCCAACAAATCTAGTTACCAAAATGATTTAATGTTTCAAAGTACTTAATTCAATTAAGCATGTGAGAAACAATTGTAAGTAGATATGTTGGTCAAGAATCAAAAACCCTTTTGATCACAAATAAGTTCCATCTATACTCTTCACAAGAGATCCTTACAATGGATAATTCGAGGTTTTAGAAGAAAATTCATATTTGTCTTTTGTTACGATGGTTTAATGGAGATTTGAACTAAAAAAAAATCGAAATGATATTGTATATGAATTGTGATAAAGAAATAGAACAATATGATAACGGAATAGTGGAAAAATTAATATTTATCGTTTTATTAATACTTGTAAATAACAAGTAAAGCATTTACATAGTGACCTCTACCCAACTATGATAAATGATTCCAAGATCCAAATTCATATTAACTTGGGCATCGGTAAAGCCGAATACAACCCTCATCAATATAACTCGGTGGATTAACTCTTTAATCGATTCTACTTTTAGAACTCTTGGTCGATAAAATTACATTAATATTTATCTTTAGCCCGAAACACATCCGGCAACCGTCGAGAATACTTTCGTTGAGTTCAACCCAAATTTTGAATAAATGTGTCCATGATCCAAAATTACATCAACTTGGGCATCGGTAAAGCCGAAAACAAGCTTCATCTTTATAAATTCGGTGGGTAGATATTTATCACCCACTTCTCCTACGTAACAAGGTTTGTACCCCGGTAAAGCCGTGTGCACTCCCTCACGAAATAGGTTTTCATGGTTTCTACTTTTTGGTAAGGCTACGTCTCAATTGTTTATTTTTACTGAGAGGTCATGTCAATTTATTATCTATCACGTTTTAAGTGAACTAAAGCGGTGAACTATGATAATTATAATTGACACGGTCGATAAACTCGATTCAAAAAGATAGTGCATGCTTAGTTATGGCGATTTAGCGATGCATGCAACATATAAATAAAATGCAAAGCATAAATAAAATCCTAGTATGGCCTTCCTAAAATAGTAAATCTAATAAACTATTACAAATTCGGAAACCAACTCCTTTGGTCCTTTGAAGTTCGGTCTTGGCACGCATTTCAAGGCAACACTTTTCTTTAATGGATCGCGTTCTCGAGTGACACCGTCTTCAAGGAACTCCGGAATAAATAAATTACATAACAAATTACATAATTTCCTATTATACATTTGTAATTAAAATAAAAATAAATCTATTAAATTACAAAACGGTGATACGAGATCACAATAAATTACAACCGAATCGATATTCCCATACATTTTGGGTAATATCAATTTAAACAACGGCCATACTAAGTAAAACTACATAATTCAAAAATTACATAAAATTAAAATATTACAATCATAAGTAAAATGCAGCATTATAATATGTATGAACATGCCCAATTTTATGCTAAATCGCCTTTAAGGAGCCAATATCGTATATTTATCGATTTTTACGGATTTGCGGTATTCAACCTTTTAAAATCACAATAATTACATAAATTCATATTTATGTATAAGTTAATTACCCTAACGATCTTAGGACTCAAAATTAGTCTCCACTAACATTTGATAATAATTAACCCAGATTTCTTAATATTGTTCATAAATGGACTTAAAATACAAAACAAATGTCATAAACTTCAAATTAAATCATAAAAATTTCAAATAATTTCAAAATTTGAAATTTAAACTCATGAACATTCTGGAAAAATATCATGACACTCATAATGTTCAAAAAATTAGGTTAAAAATTTCGAAATTTATCGAGGAAAACAATGTTACGCTTTATCAGATTTATCAATTATTGCCATAAAAATATGAGAAAAAATATTTTTATCAACTTTTCACTTTTAGAACTGAAATATATGATAAAATGCAATATGTGACATATTTCCTTAGTCATGAAGTATGTTTTAGCATTTTTACTAATTAAAGTCACTATTTATGTGATTTTTCATCAAAAAATCATAAATCATGCATAAAGACTTCATTATAGCAAAATATTTTACACACATCTTGTAAAATTGCATGTGACAACATACTAAATTTCTAAGACCAGATTCGAAATATTACTCATATTAACCTATTTTTCCATTTAAATTCGATTTTATCATGAAAAATCCATATTTCGAGCATAAGAACTCATAAAATTATGAAACTTTACAGGCCATCCGTATATAAAATATGTGAAAACATATCCAAAAAGCACTGGAAAAATCCAAGTTTAGCTATTTTTAGTCCAAATATGACATTTTAATCATAAAAATCACATTTTAATGCCAATATTAATAAAAATGAACAATAAAATCCATAAATAAACCAAAATATCCTAAAAACATTTTAGGACCAGAAAATTTAACATGCATAATAAATTTCGTGATATACCATAATAAGCACAAATTTATAAGTTTTATATGTTAATCGTATAACTCGGAAAAACAATAACCGATTTGCATGCAAACAACCTAAGGCTCATGATACCGCTTGTTGGAAATTATTAATCTCATTATACAACATATTCATATATGTTACAATTAATTTAGTCATAAAATTAAATACAAATCTTATGCATGCAAACTAAAATAGATAAGTGAAGAAATCGTTTTCCTTACTATAAATTTCGGATCAAAGGGCACAAGTAAGATCTCCTTCTTACTTGTTCTTGAGCTTTACTCATATGGATGAACAAAGATTCAAGCTTAGAATCTCTCCCAAAGATGAATATCCAAGATAACCCCTTAAAAGATAAATATTATTTAACTAGAACAATATAAATCTTACTAAAAATTGACCCAAAATATTTATATTGGTCTCTATTATTTCGGTATAGAGAAGGAATTCTGGAAGTTATTATCACTCTAATTTCTCATAAGATGTTTAGAGGAAATTTTATTTCTTACTCTAGAAATATTGTGTGAAATTGTGAATAAAAAATTAGAGAGAAAAACTCTCTAATTATGGCCTTAGAAAACCGGTTATGGGGAAGAGGCTAGGGCCAATGCATGACCAAGATGCTCTTCACAAAAGCAACTAGGTGTGCATGGCTATGTATTAGGTCTTATGATTATGCTTTCCACTAAACATAATTAACATAATTTAAACCTAATACTCCCTCCTTATTTTCGGCACTTTCATAAAATGGGTGGTCCATTTTATATTTTGTCATTTGTCAATTTGTCATATGTTACATGTTACATGACATGTCACAATGTTATGTATTTTTAACATATTAAAAAATCAACGTATTAATCAAAATACGTCATGTACAAAATCGACTTAGTAATTCGTAATTACTTGCACCAAAAACGATTTACCAATTATAAATCACAACGTCTGGTATTTATAATAAATTATTCATTCAGTTTCAATTGTTTCCGTAAACAATAATTTCATCTAAGCAATAAAACAATTCGATCACTTAGACCGTATCTTATCTAATCAAATTTCAATGAGACACGTAAATATTACTTCCAAAATCGTCCGTCAATTTTAAGTAATTTAATTAACCCGTATCGACATACGATTAATTAAATAATCAATTAAGAGTGTTACCCTTTAGGTATGACCTAAGGGGATCAACTGATCACCACCGTCGCACGACAGTAATGTCAAATTCTAGTCAGCCAATCATTACCGATATGTGTGGACCAGTTGACTGTAAAATATTACATCCCACATGTATTCTTAAAATGAGATTTAAACATGTGATCATCATGATCAACAGTTGTGATCGCATTATTGTCGGAGGACACATATTCCAACACTATATTATTCTAATCTCTCTTTAATCTTGTAATCAACTTTTAATCAAGTATTAATACAAATCTCATTTCCTTAATTTCTCTATTGTTCATCCTTTATTTTGGGTAATTGAAGATTATTTGGGTTTATTTGGAGGATTGACAACCTTCCAATCATCCATCAAGTACTTCTATTATTCGTTGCTTATTATTTTGGAATCATCATTAGGTATAATTCACTTAATCCCTTTTTAATTATTGTTAATCATCTTTACTTATTCATCATGTTTTGCTTTGTTGATATGATTGACAACCTTGTTAACATGTTAAACTTGATAATGAGTGAGTAGTTCCCTTAACTAGGGTTAATGGGGAATTAGGGGAAACCAACATGGGGGATGATTCATGCTTAATCTAATATGTTCACATAATTTATTTGCTTGCTTGTTGTGATCTCAACTTATGCACATGTTATGTTTGGGGAAATGCGAGCCTATGAATCCTTGCATTTTTTACCCATCACTTACCTTTTTAATGAGACTTGTAAGACATAAACCAACTCGAGTCTCATTAGACCATGCATATAGTTGAGTAAGGAGGATTAAGTCGACTTGTAGGTGTTGTACAATCTAATCGATTCGGCTCCGGGGCCCAAACCTTCCTAGGATTGTAAGATATAAACCAACTCGATCCTATCACAATAATAATTGCTTGCTTATAATTTGAGAATATGTTTGTATGATCAATTTCCATGAATCCCCTATGAACCCATGACACCCTAGTGCTTTTAATCAATTTTTTACATCTCATTTTAATCATCTTGCTTGTTTACTTTTATTGTTAATTAGTTTAGTGATCTTCTTATCTCAACCCAAATTGTGACACCCCTAGACACCACTACTTGCAATCGAAAATCCTACATCAATACCCGTCCCTTGGGATCAAACCTTTACTTACCTCTTTACTAATAGTAGAGTTATTTGTGAATATTATAAATATTGTTTTGGTCTAGGTACTCCTAACGACAAGTAACCGAAATCTAGGCTAAGAAAGCGACCGACCACCGGTAGACAAGGAGTTCATTACACAACATGGCACTCTTCACTAGGCCTTAGTCCATGGGTCAAAGGATACTAGTATGACACATCCAAGGGTGTCTTGAGGGTATTCTAGCAAACAAAGTCTCAAGGAGAAAAATTATCTACAAGGGTATTATATACACTTGTCAAGCTTCCCAAATAGATATTTTCACAAAATTTTCTACCAATGCAAACTACATGACATGATGCAACTATTCATATATACAACTCTAATGCATATGCTTCTATCAACTACTATGCCATCTAAACTAAATGCAAACTCCTAGCAACACAAAGATTTATACCGCATCTATAAAATATAGCCACATTGTCATTAACATATAGAAGGAGAAAGGAGATTTGGAAAGATCATACCATGCGGTCTTCTATTTCCTTCATGCCTTGAATATGACGCAGTCGACCCAATTTGGTAAGAGTGACATACAAACAAATATATACAAAAGTATACAATTCTACACTACAAAGGAAAGAACATGTTTTTGGATTTTTAAATTTTACAAATTTTTATCATTTTTTGAAACAAGTTAGATGTTGGATGGTTAGGTATTAATGTTGGATGGTTAGGTATTAGAATGTTCGAATTCCCCATCCCTACGCTAGTGTGGACATTGTCCTCAATGGACAAATTGATGGGAAATTGTGCAAGTGCAAATGCATTATATTAAACGAAATGCAAGATTCTACACTAAATGCATACGACATGGAATATATTACAAAATGATGCAAGCTAAACTATTATAAATGATGCATGGTTTCTATTGTTCGGAGAGCTAATTTATATTAACTCGGGATGCTTGTGATCAAACTTCCCCAAACTGGTTAAGGTTCTGAAGGAAGTTTGGCCACAAGACCATGCATGCTCATGCAAATTGTCGTTTTGGATTTTTCTTGTAGGAGTAAAATTTGGCATCACCATGATGAGGCTAAGGTGGAAGAAATTCTTTGGTGTTACTAGAACACTCACTAGGCAAAAGCCAAAACAACAACAATTATTGAAACTAAATTAATATGTAAACAAATTTTTTTGACAATGAGATGAGAGAGGAAGAAAAAGCTCACATAAGCCATGGTGGATGCCTCTTGCCCTCTTTGCCAAGCCAAAGAACTCTTCACTTATCGTCATCATATCCTCCAAGCTCATCACTCCAATTCACCTTTGACTCATCACTTTCATAGAAGTCCATAAACTCATCCCCTTCACTATTCACTTCCACCGTGTCACCATCATTTGAGATTTTCTCCATTCCATCACCATTGCCACTTTCTCCATTATTCCTATGGGCCGAATTCGTGAAGAGTATGTCAAATTGAGACCATATGGGAAGTGTTCCTTCTTCATTAATCCGCCCTTGGCGGGCCATTTGATGGAAACTAGAATAGAGAGCATAGTAGGCATCCACCCTATCATCATATTGTTGTCGGTGCATTGCTTGAAGTAGACCCATAGCAAAGTCATCCTTGAGGAGAATGAACAAGTTAGGGTGGTTGTAGGTAAGGGAAGGGGTATGGAGGAATAGTGATCCTTTCCCCTTCATTCTTTTGCTCATGCTCTTGTTGTTGTTGAGTAGGGGGTGGGGTTTGGTCTTCTTGTCTTGTATTTCCGAGCACTAGGTAGGAAGATTGTAGGGAATGGGGCCCTCTTCTGGGTGAAATCCTTGTCAAACATTCCATCGGAAGGGTTAATGGGGCGCTTCCCTTTGTCAACCATTTTATTTTCCTTTCATATCCTTCGTAGGCTATCCAATGATGTTGTTGGAAGATAAGCCTTTCATTGAGCATAGTGTTGCCCGGAAGATGGACATATGAGTTATCATTGTTGAAGTTCGGGTTGAACCACTTTTCAATTCTTGTTTTTAAGCATCCGTTCACAATATGGTTCATCCCATTGTCACATCCGTTTCGAAAACATGCCCATATTTCAACTAATACCAAAGGAGCATTAAAATGGTAGCCACTTTTACCTTGAATTTGCAAGTATGATTCCATGAAGGTAAGATCAAGCTCATTAACTGTAATACCCGCCCTTTTAGGGACCCGTTGACTGACCTTAGACCTATATCTTGACCTTCGGAAATCTGACGAGCGTTGACTGGTGACGGTGTGAACTTTAGTTTGGGTGTTACTCGATTTAGCGGAGACTACTCGATCGAGTAGCTTAGGAGCTCGATCGAGTAGGGCTCACTCGATAAAGTAGCGGGTTTGCAGTGGGAAATTATAAATCATGTTTTGTGAACCCTCAAATCATTTCCGCCTCTCTTCCCTAAACCTAGATGTCGTCTATTCTTCTTCCCTTCAACATAGTTCCTTCCTTTGAGGTCCTTGAGGATGCTTATGCCATGGGGATGGGTTGATTGAGTCGGGTAGCGGTATTGACGCCGGATTGCTATGTGTAGGTATGTCATCGTCATCATAATCATTGTTGTTGTTGTTGTTGTTGTTGTTTCCAGGTAGGTTTGTAGCGGTAGTGATAGATGATTGCATTGTTTGTACGGCTGTGGTCCCCCACTAGCAGGGCTGGTCCAGTGGAAAGTCGGTGACGAAGATTGGTTGGAGGAGATATGATGTGTATATGTTCTGTTGTGCTTGTGTTGTATCTGTGGTTATTGGTGTGTTTCTTAAGTTACTGACCTTGTGTGGTTTGTCTTGTTGTTTATTTATGTTGTGTGTGCCGTGATCCCTTATGGTGAGCTGTCAGTCTTAGTAGGTTGTGATCTGGATGTTAGGTGGGTGCTTGGCGGGATGAGTCTTTCACGAATCACGACAAAAGTAGTCCACATAGCTGGCAGTAGTTTGAGTTGTACCTTTTTATATATATATATATATATATATATATATATATATATATATATATATATATATATGTATGTATGTATGTATCTTAATTTTGTTTATCACTATAATGTAACTTAATTGTTCTTTTATCGACATTTGATTATTACTATCCTCGGACAACCGAGATGGTGACGCCCTAATATGCTAGGGAAAGTCTTGTTAAGGCTCCTTGGTATATAGGGGTGTCACATTAACAATGGCGGGGTCACGTCGAGCAAGTAGGATGCTCGTGAGAAAACGGTATGTGAGTCTTATAATTGGGTTTTAGATATAGGAAGCCGAACAATCTTTAATTCTTGTCATATCACGGCCCGTCAGGGCTCTCCAAAGAGGTTTCACACTATAGTTTCTAGGCATGGATGACCGAAAGGTCAACTCATCTAAGCCCGATACTTCCATGAATTCAACTAATGTCATCATCTGAGTGACATTTTCTAACCGAAATTCAATGGATATCGTGTTGTTGAGCGTGAAATTTTTTAAGAAGCTTAAGAATTCAAGTGCAAGTGATTTATATGTAAGTTCATGCATATGAAACATGGTAGAGAGTCCGAACAAGTCGAACAAATCTTCGGTTTGATGATAAATCCCTAGCTTTCTTAATGTATCATGACAAACGAAGTTAGTGAGAAGGATGTTCTTACCCAATAGTCGGTGGAAGATGACTCTTTGTGCATCATTAACAAACTCGATGTAGGAGAACTGATCAATCTTGAAAGATCAATAATTTCCTCATTTTCCCTTCTTCTTGTGTTGAGATATGAGGTAGAAGAACTCCCAATGATCCTTGTTCTTCTTTGCTCCTTTGTCATGAACCTTCTTTATGTTTTCATTTTGATTTGAGTTGAGAACTTTTATTGTGATTGTTTAAAAGTGGAATCAAACCTTCTAAATTAGATTTCCTTGATTTGTGGAAAACCCTAGATTTGGGTGAGCTCAAGTTTAGAGAGGTTGATTTGTTTGTTTGGAGATGACGTGGGGTAATTTTATGTATTTGTGAGGGAGATTTGGGTTGACTAAGTGAGAGAAGTTGATGTGTCTTGATATGTGTGGTGGAAATTAGGAAAAGAAAGAAAGTTTGTAAGCAATAAAAGAGTAGCACAGGAGGGAGACGCGCGGTTCGTTGAGGGAGCCGGGCGTCCTATGCTTCAGGAATTTTTTATAGAATCAGAGGGGGACGAGCGTCCCCAAGTCGGTCCGCCCGTCCTGATCATCGGTACGCCCGGTTCATTTTTCAGGACGCCTGAGTCTTATTACATTTTAAAATTTCTTCTTGACAATCAGAGGGGGATGAGCGTCTCTATTGACGGTTCACCCGACCTGAGTACTTGGGACTCCCGAGCCAGTTCCAGGACGCTCGGTTTCTGCTTCAGCTTAAATTCTTTCAATCTTTTTTGGCTCTAACTCCCACGAGTTGAGGCCAACTCGTGGGGCTCCTCCTTTTAGCTCTTCTATGGCTTCCTCCTTCTAGTTTCCTAGCACTCAATTGAATGCTATAGGCTCCCTTAGCCTAGGCGTAGCTTCCCCACACTTGAACTTTATATCCTTCACACATCAAATTCGATTAGTAACCCTCCCTCACTTGCTCTCATGTCAAAAATTATGCTAAAAGTAAGGAATTAAAATGCAATGCAATGAAGTTAAGTTAAGTACAAGAAAGTAAGTTAGTATATTTACAAGTGGTGGTTTAGGGAGGACTCCACCAAACTCTCCTCCATTTCAATGCTTTAATCATGGTGGGAGAGGCTTCAGGCGTATGGCCTCAACCTCTCCTACAAAAATTCCTTTATAATACGGCTTGATCCGTTGACCATTGACTTTGAATCGATTTCCATCTTCGGACATTATCTCAAAGTCTCCATACTTCCAAAAATTTGTGATAACAAAGGGACCCGTCCATCGTTAATTCAACTTTCCGGGGAAGAGCCGATAACGAGATTTAAATAGAAGGACTTTGTCTCTTTGGTGCAATGCTTTTTGCTTGATTCTCTTGTCATGAAGCAATTTGGTGCGTTCTTTGTAGATCTTTGCATTTTCATATGAGTGAAGTCGAAATTCTTCCAACTCTTCCTTTTGCAAGATCCTCTTCTCTCCACTTAGCTTGATATCAAGATTAAGAGCTTTGATTGCCCAAAAGGCCTTGTATTCCAACTCAATTGGCAAGTGACAAACCTTTCCATAGACTAACTTGTAAGGTGAAGCTCCTAGAGGTGTCTTATAGGCCGTCCTAATAGCCCAAAGAGTGTCATCAAGTTTCTGTTAGTAATTATTAATCTCATTAATTTAACATATTCATATATGTTCAAATTTATTTAGTCATAAAATAAATTGTTGTTCTTATGCATGCAAACTAAATAAGAAGAGATAAGAAAATCGATTTCTCACCATCTAAATTTCGGTCATTTATGGGCACCAACAAGATCTCCTTCTTGTTAGTTCTTGAGCTTTCCAATAATGGATGAACATTCATGACTTTAAAATAGAAGCCCTCCAATAAGTAGCACCCAAGACTATCCCAAAATCCCACAAAATAATATGTACTAGATATTTGTAATGTGGTTTACCTTAAAATCGGTTACTAATACTCATATACAACTACTAGTATTATTAGTGATTGATTTGAACAAATTTGATTCATAAAACTTAATTTTATGAAGAACAAGAGAGAGAAGTTTATTGTTTATCATAAAACATGAGAAGAATGAAAAAAATTGAGAAAATCTCTCCATTTTTTCTCTCAATAACCGGTGGGTTAGAGGGCTATACGACCCCATTTTCTTTTTCCTTTTTTGTCTTCACAAGACAAATTGTGTAAGTCTTTTGTCCATAGTCATGTCACTATCAAGTGTCATAGACAAATGAATAAGACAAAACTTCTAAAATGTCCATCAATATTTCGGTTGATATGTTGTAAAATGGAGTCCATTTTATTATTGTCAATTGCACAATTGTATGTCATGTGACATGTGACAAGTCTTATGTCATGTTTTAATTTAAAATGCATATTTAACAAATTAAATATCATTTACAAATTAAATAAATAACATTTAACAAATTAACTAGTAATTCAAAATTACTTTCACATAAAATGGTCATTTAATTATTAGTTAGTATAATTCACAACATCTTGTAATTATAACTAACTTATCATTCTCATCTCGCGTGTTTCGCAAACACCGATTAATTTTAGTAATATAACTTCTTAAATTACTAAATAAAATCTTATTTAACCACATTATAATAAGATGTCATTTTCTCTCTTATGATGATAATTTTTTCAATTTTAAGGAATTAATTAATCTGTATCGACATACAATTAATTAACCTTTTTCAATTAAGGGAATCGTCCTTTAGGTGTGACCTCAAGGGATCAACTGATCACCACCGTCGCACGACAGTAATGTCAAACTCTAGCCAGCCAATCATTACCGATATGTGTGGACCAGTTGACTATATATTTAATGCATCATCCCTTTCGTATTCTTGATATGAAATTTAAATATGTGATCAATATGATCGACAATTGTGATCGCATTATTGTCGGAGACACTTACTCCAACAATCTCCCACTTCTCCTCGACAAGTGTGCATCACCAATTCTCTTGTCCTAATACTATCTCCCACTCAATGCAAGGTGTCTTTCGGGTCGTACTTGCAAGTGATCATATCGAGAGTGGTTTCCTCGATCTGGAGAATAACTGATTGACCGGAGATATCTACCATAGATACCTTCCGAGTGTGGCCACGCATTTCCAGTTCATTACTCCTCGAGTCGCCCTGAGAGATTGTTTTAACCCTGATAAGGGGGTGGACAATTCCTATCGCACTATTCCCTTCGACTAGCCACAACCATCATAACCCAAAATATGCCCATTTGACCCCATTTACGAAGGTCGTAGTAACATAAATCAAAGCTAATCTGAAACTGTGCCATCTTAGGCGAACAGTCTTTAGTCAAAAGAATCGACTCATTAGAATACTATAGTAGCTCTCGCCACGACCAGGCTATATAAATTTGCCAGAACTCTATAAGCGGTCACTGCCCGGCAAAGTGTTCCTAACAGTCTGCATATGTGATCAACTAGTCATCTCACATGACTCTATGGCACTTGAACTTGCCATCAATCGCATCACACTCTAGTCACTTCGAGACGTCACCTCATACAAGTGACTATGGGTGAATACCATGTTAATCCGGGATCACTTTAACGGGGTTCAATGTTGTCTCTACAACCCGTTTGGATATAACAAAGTATAAAATGAGTTTTTTCAGTTTAAAAACTCGAACGACAAATGTGATTATCACATATGAATAGTCAATACCTAATTACTATTTCATATTCTATAATTTAATTTGATCTTTTATGTAGTTATTAATCTCAATCCAATTGAAATGACATGACTCATCATGTTAAGCCTATGAAAAGGCTTTGGTTAGTAGGTTTTATCAACTTCTTGTACCTTACTCAACCTTACTACATACTTGTATACCTTTCGTAATGTATACATTTGCATTACAAAACTTTCTGAGTACGTGTCGAGATCCAATCAAGACATAGGTCCTCTAGCCTTAGAATAGCTCCCATTATTTTCACAGTGTGCGGGACTCATCTTTTTGCACATCTCATGATTGCAAGTGTACTCAATTTCCATCGTAAATATTTCTCATTGTTCTTTATTGCCTAGAACGATTCTAGAAAATCTATTTCTTAAATAACATAGCCACAATGGTATCTTAACCGTCCTAATATGTTTTGATTATGGTTTTGTCAGAAACCATGCGCAATCTCAATTGTCAATTGTCACTTATGTAACACTGTTACACAAAATTGCATCAAAAACACTTTGCATTACATCCTTAATGCTTCTGCAAGCACTTAAGGGTAATCTTTATGGCTTACTTGGTAACTATTACTTAAATTCGATTTGAAACAATTCATCATACTTAAAGTATATGAAGTGTTATACATCATTTCCTATTTAATTGATTCGGCAGCGGAAGCAAATGGAATCAATCAAATATGTTCAACTCGATTGAACTAGTCATGAATCTTATCAACATAAGAACTCTTATTTGACGCTAATTATCATGTGGATTTATCTCCATAAATCTGGATATTAAAGATGTATTATATATATATATATATCTCCAAGTCTTAAATCATTCCCAATGATCAATATGTCATCCACATATAAGACTAATTAAAATTTCCGTAACTCCCACTAAATTCTATGTATAAACACAACTTCTCGACTTATCGAGAAAAGTTTTATAACATGATCAAAACATTTATTCCAACTCATTGATGTCCTACTTAAGACAATCTCTTAAGTTGCACATTATCTTAGGATTGTAAGAATCTATAAAACTCATGACATGTATTGAATACATTCCTTCTAATTGAAGAAGTCAGTTTTAGATTCACTTGCTATATGTATATCATCATAATGAAACACAATCCCTAAGAAGATCCAAATAGAATTAAGCATTTTAACTAGTTCAAAACCCTTTGCAACCAATCAAGCTTTGATATCTAACAATTCATTTGGAATTTATTTCGGATTTTCATGGCTCTAAGCCTTGTATTGAGTTGTGACATAAACACTCTCATGTAAGTCATATGTTCATTACTTTCCAGAAGTAATCAACCTGAATCAAACAATTTCTTTGTAAGTTATAAGCTCTTTACTGTCTTAAAAGTAACATGAATTCATCATCTTCAACAAGTGACGACTTTAACCTCCTAGGTTTGAAGAAACAACGCCTTACACAAAAATTCTCAGGTAGCCAAGAAAGACCAGTTGCTTGCGACATAACATTCTTTGTGGCTCTTGAATAATTTCTCCCACTCTGTCTTCTAGAAATAAACTTGTATTTTAGAAAGACAGCTTCACGAGCCACAAACCCGTTGTACTCGTGATTATAATAAGGAAAAATTAGCATTTGTTTCTTTTTTAAAACTTACAAACATGGCACCCTACCATTTCATATCTCATATGATTCGTTTTAGATTTAGTGGAAAAATAATTTAGACAAAATGATAAAATCCCCAAAAGGATCACTTGATTGAAGTCCAAACCATATCGAATAGCGTTTGATTTCTTTATCCAAACACACATTATCCCATAATGTGTGTTAAGAGAGATTAACTTGTGATACTATATCACATTTCCTTTGGCTTATATCAAAGTCTTCACTTTGATAATCCCATCATGACTAAATCATGATTCCTAGAACTCTTTGAACTTCTTCAAAGATTTCTCTATTTACCTTATTAAGTGAACACAATAGCGTCAACTTAAATCATTGGTATAAGAAAATGATCAAACTATTTTGGATCAATGATTTACAACCTCGATCTCCATTTCAACCAAAAGGCACGAGATATCTTGCTTTGAATACAAGATATGCATATACCATAAGATTAACAATCTAATGGTTTCAAGAGTACTCGATAACTCTTTGCGTTCATTATTCCAGAATTTAAGTTTTACTCTTGGGATACCAATTTGAGTCTTGCATCATCTACATGATGTATCATTCTAGTTTGGTTTAGAATATATTCACCTTGATAATGGGCTAGCCATACATCAAATCGTGGTGTATAGGGTCACAAAAGTGAAACCTCTTTTGTATCTTAACACGTTTATATTCTTATCTGGAGTTTATGCACTTAATAGTCACAATTAAGTACAACTATAAACCCAAAACTAGATTGATTACACAATGACTCTATCTCTCGACATCATTGTTGCTAGTCGTCATATTCTAATCATCCTATGTATCGCATACAATGATGAAAACCACCATCGGTTTCTAATATTGACGAAATGGTACTAGCAAAACTTATGTTAATTGAATAAACATTTAAAGAAGAAGGTCCCATTAGATGTCCACAACTAACTTGTTGATTCTTCAATAATTTGGGGTAGTTTCCTTTCTGGTGTCCAACAATTAAGACAATGGAAACTTTATCGGTCGGGACTGATAGGTTTAGTATTGCTATTCTCAATAATGTCACTTTTAACATTACCTTGTATCAATTCCATTCTAATTTTACTTCTTAGAACCTTATCCTTTTCTTAATGGTTTAAGAGAATGCTCCCACTCATTTCAATGAGTCTTTGCTTAGAGAAGCAAAATTTAATTTCATGAAGACTACTCTTCATTCGTTCATTTAGTCTTAAAACTTTCATTGAAGTGGTTGCGGTATTTTGGTCAATTTTGATTTCCAACAAATCTAGTTACCAAAATGATTTAACGTTTCAAAGAACTTAACTTAATTAAGCATATGAGAAAAATTGTAAGTAGATATGTTAGTCAAGAATCAAAAACCCTTTTGATCACAAATAACTTCCATCTATACTCTTCACAAGAGATCCTTACAATAGATAATTCGAGGTTTTAGAAGAAAATTCATATTTGTCTTTAGTTAGGATGTTTTAATGGAGATTTGAATTAAAAATCGAAATGATAACGTATATGAATTGTGGTAAAGAAATAGAATAATATGATAACGGAATAGTTGAAAACTTAACATTTATCGTTTTATTAATACTTGTAAATAACAAGTAAAGCATTTACATAGTGACCTCTACCCAACTATGATAAATGATTCCAAGACCCAAATTCATATTAACTTAGGCATCAGTAAAGCCGAATACAACCCTTATCAATATAACTCGGTGGATTAACACTTTAATCGATTCTACTTTTAGAACTCTTGGTCGATAAAATTACATTAGTATTTATCTTTAGCCTGAAACACATCCGGCAACCGTCGAGAATACTTTCGTTGAGTTCAACCCAAATTTCGAATAAATGTGTCCATGATCCAAATTTACATCAACTTGGGCATCGGTAAAGCCGAAAACAACCCTCATCTTTATAAATTCGGTGGGTAGACATTTATCACCCACTTCCCCTACGTAACAAGGTTTGTACCCCGGTAAAGCCGAGTGCACTCCCTCACGAAATAGGTTTTCATGGTTTCTACTTTTTGGTAAGGCTAAGTCTCAATTGTTTATTTTTAGCGAGAGGTCATGTCAATTTATTATCTATCACGTTTTAAGTGAACTAAAGCGGTGAACTATGATAATTATAATTGACACGGTCGATAAAATCGATTAAAATGATAATGCATGTTTTAGTTATGGCGATTTAGCGATGCATGCAACATATAAATAAAATGCAAAGCATAATAAAAATCCTCGTATGGCCTTCCTAAAATAGTAAATCTAATTTAAATATTACAAATTTGGAAACCAACTCCTTTTGTCCCTAGAACTTCGGTCTTGGCACGCATATCAAGGCAACACCGTCTTTAATGGAGCGCCTTCTCGAGTGACACCGTCTTCAAGGAACTCCGGAATAAATAAATTACATAACAAATTACATAATTTCCTATTATACATTTGTAATTAAAATAAAAAAAAATATATTAAATTAAAAAACGTTGATACGAGATCACAATAAATTACAACCGAATCGATATTCCCATACATTTCAGGTAATATCAATTAAAACTAAGGCCATACTAAGTAAAATTACATAATTCAATAATTACATAAAATTAAAATATGACAATCATAAATAAAATGCAGCATTATAATATGTATGAACATGCCCAATTTTATGCTAAATCGCCTTTAAGGAGCCAATATCGTATATTAATCGGTTTTTACGGATTTGCGTGATTTTACCCTTTAAAATCACAATAATTACATAAAATCATATTTATGTAAAATTAATTATCCTAACCATCTTAGGACTCAAAATTAGAAACCATTAATACTTGACAATAATTAACTTATATTTCTTAATATTGTTCATAAATGGACTCAAAATTACAATATTATGACATAAACTTCAAATAAATCATAAAAATTTCAAATAAATTTGAAATTTGAAATTTAAACTCATGAACATTCTGGAAAAATACCGTGACACTCATAATGTTCAAAACTTAGGATAAAAATTTCGAAATTTATCGAGAAAAATAATGTTGCGGTTTTTCCAATTTATCAATTATTACCATAAAAAATATGAGAAAAATTATTTTTATCAAGTTTTCAATTTTAGATCTGAAATAAATGATAAAATGCAACATGTGACATTTTTCCTTAGTCATGAAGTATGTTTTAGCAATTTATACTAATTAAAGTCACTATTTATGTGATTTTTCATCAAAAATTCATAAATCATGCATAAATACTTCATTATAGCCAATTATTATACACACGTTTTTTAAATTTCATGTGACAACATACTAAATTTCTATGACCAGATTCGAAATATAACTCATATTAACCTATTTTTCCATTTAAATTCGATTTTATCTTGAAAAATCCATATTTCGAGCATAAGAACTCATAAAATTATGAACAATTACAGGTCATCAAAATATAATATATGTGAAAACATATCCAAAAACCACTGGAAAAAACAAAGTTTAGCTAATTTTAGTCAAAAAATGACATTTTTATCATAAAATGACATTTTAATGCCATTATTATATAAATTGAACAATAAAAAAATCCATAAATTAACCAAAATATCCTAAATACATTTTAGGACCAGAAACTTTAACATGCATAATTGATTTCGAGATATATCATAATAAACACAAATTTATAAGTTTTATTTGTTAATCGTATAACTCGGAAAAACTATAACCGATTTGCATGCAAACAACCTAAGGCGCTCTGATACGGCTTGTTAGTAATTATTAATCTCATTAATTTAACATATTCATATTGTTAAAATTTATTTAGACATGAAATAAATTGTTGATCTTATGCATGCAAACTAAATAAGAAGAGATAAGAAAATCGATTTCTCACCATCTAAATTTCGGTCATTTATGGGCACCAACAAGATCTCCTTCTTGTTAGTTATTGAGCTTTCCAATAATGGATGAACATTCATGACTTCAAAATAGAAGCCCTCCAATAAGTAGCACCCAAGACTATCCCAAAATCCCACAAAATAATATATACTAGATATTTGAAATGTGGTTTACCTTAAAATCGGTTACTAATACTCATATACTACTACTAGTATTATTAGTGATTGATTTGAACAAATTTGATTCATAAAACTTGATTTTATGAAGTGCAAGAGAGAGAGAAGTTTATTGTTTATCATACAACATGAGAAGAATGAAAAAAATTGAGAAAATCTCTCCATTTTCTCTCAAAAACCGGTGGGTTAGAGGGCTATAGGACCCCATTTTCTTTTTCCATTTTTGTCTTCACAAGACAAATTGTGTAAGCCTTTGTCCATAGTCATGTCACTATCAAGTGTCATAGACAAATGAATAAGACAAAAGTTCTAAAATGCCCATCAATATTTCGATTGATATGTTGTAAAATGGAGTCCATTTTATTTTTGTCAATTGCACAATTGTATGTCATGTGACATGTGACATGTCTTATGTCATGTTTTAATTTAAAATGCATATTTAACAAATTAAATATCATTTACAAATTAAATAAATCACATTTAACAAATTGACTAGTAATTCAAAATTACTTTCACATAAAATGGTCATTTAATTATTAGTTAGTATAATTCACAACATCTTGTAATTATAACTAACTTATCATTCTCATCTCTCGTGTTTTGCAAACACCGATTAATTTTAGTAATATAACTTCTTAAATTATTAAATAAAATCTTATTTAATCACATTATAATAAGATGTCATTTTCTCTCTTATGATGATAATTTGTTCAATTTTAAGGAATTAATTAATCTGTATCGACATACAATTAATTAACCTTTTTCAATTAAGGGAATCGTCCTTTAGGTGTGACCTTAAGGGATCAACTGATCACCACCGTCGCACGACAGTAATGTCAAAATCTAGCCAGCCAATCATTACCGATATGTGTGGACCAATTGACTATATATTTAATGTATCATCCCTTTCGTATTCTTGATATGAGATTTAAATATGTGATCAATATGATCGACAATTGTGATCGCATTATTGTCGGGAACACTTACTCCAACAGTTTCATGCTCCAATCCTTATGAGTCTTGTTAACAACTTTCTCAAGAATTTGTTTGACCTCTCAATTGGAAACTTCAACTTGACCGCTTGTTTGAGGATGATATCCCAAGCCTGTTCTATGTTGAACACCATATTTTGTCAAGAGAGATGCATGTTTCTTTTCATGGAAGTGTGTTCCACCATTGGTAATAATAGCTCTAGGGACTGCAAACCTTGGGAAGATCAATTTCTTTAAGAGCTTGGTCAACGTCTTTGCATCGTCGGTTGGAGTACCAATTGCTTCTAACCACTTTGACACTTAATCAACGGCAACTAGAATGAACTTGTTGCCCTCAGATGATGCAAAGAGACCTTGGCAATCAATTCCCCATACATCAAAGATTTCAACCTCCAATATACCTCGTTGTGGCATCTCATTTCTCCAAGATATGTTCCCGATCCTTTGGCAAGGAGCACAATGGAGGATGAATTGTCTAACATCTTCAAACATGGTAGGCCAATAGAAGCCCGATTGTAGGACTTTGGCAACCGTTCTTCTTGCTCCATGATGTCCTCCATAAGGGGATGAGTGGCAACCTTCTAAAACTCCCTGAACTTCCCATTGTGGTACACACTTTCAGTAAAGACCATCATGTTGGAGTATGTGTCCTCGACAACATGTTTAAATCTCATATTAAGAATACATAAGGGAATGTAACATTTTATTGTCAACTGATCCACAGTAATTGGTAATGATTGGCTGACTAGAGGTTGACGTTACTGTCATGTGACGGTGGTGATCAGTTGATCCCTTAAGGTCATACCTCTAGGGAAACATTCTTAATTGATTAATTAATTAACTGTATGATGATACAAGTTAATTAATTCCTTAAAATTGAACAAATGATTTTGTGAGTGATAATACGTATCTTATTGTAATTTGATTAAATAAGATTCGTGTTAAGTAATTAAATGGTTTTATTACTTAAGGATTATTTGTTGTTTATGAAACTTTTAAAATAAGAATGAATTGGTTATTATAAATACAAGTAGTTGTGATTTATGATTATATGACCCATTTTAAGTAATGGTAATTGTGAATTACTAGTTAATTTTTGTATGTGATTTATTTTGTTTATATAATGATTTTTAATTTGTTAAAAATGTATTATTTAAATGACATGTCTAGTAACATGTCCAATTTATCACACAATACAAATTAATAAATTGACAAAGTTAAAATGGATCCATATTACACAAGTGTGTCGTGTAAGTATAAGGGGAGAGGGTTATTTGTGTTTTAATTAGTTTTATTAGTGCGTAACATGATGATTACCTACTAATTATATGGTTGCGTACCTACTAATCTTCTGAAGAGCAACAAAAAAAACTATTGGGCACTCTTCCCCTCTTCAGCTATCCGGCCACCCTAGAGAAGAGAAGGGTTTTCTCTTCTTACTTGACACTAATTCATTTCCAACAATTTACTACTTGAATTAGCTTATCTCTCTAGTTTTGTTGTGGAACAAGATTATAAACTCTCACATAATTCTCTAATATTATTCAACAATACTAGAAGTAGTATATACATAATATTAGTAATTTAAAGGGAACAAATATTAATTTCTAGTAACTAAATTAATATTTGTATTAAGAAGGATTTCCTTGGTACAATCCTTGAGGAGAAGATTCTACTATTGAATCTTGTTCATCCATTTGGAAAGCTCAAGAACTAAGTAAGGTAGGTAAACTTACTAGTGCCCAAATATCGGAAATATCCAAAGTAAGGAACCGTTTTTCTCCTTACTCTTGTATTTGTTTTGCATGCATAAGATCTAGAATTAATTTTATGACTAAATTAATTTATCACATATTCAATATCTAAACTTTGAGATTGATGAATCCCAACAAGTGGTATCAGAGCAACACGGTTGTTGCATGCAAAATTGGGTTAGTTTTTCCGAGTTAATTTGTTAACAAATAAAACTTGTTATTTAGGATTTATGAAGATAAATCATGAAATAATTTTGCATGTTAAAAGTTTCTGGTCCTAAATGGATTTTAAGTCATATGGGACGATTTATGGATTTTTATTGTTCATTTTATATATTATTGGCATTAAAATGTGATTTTTAAGAGAAAAATGTTATTTTTGGACGAAAAATAGCTAAACTTCGAATTTTTCAGTGGTTTTTGGATATGTACATATATTATCTACTGATGGCATGTTAAATCTCGTGAATAAATAAGTTATTTTGCATGAAATATATATTTTATAAGCTTAAATTGAATTTAAAGGGTTTATCAGGTTAATATGAGTTAAATTTCGAATGTGGTCATGAAAATTTTATATGTTGTCACATGCATTTTTAATCAGTGTGTGTAAAAAGCTTAGACGAATTGAACTTCTTATGCATGATTTATAGATTTTTGAGTAAAAATTCACTAAATAGTGACTTAAATTAGCCTATAATGCTAAAACATATTTCGTGATTATAGAAAAACGTCATATGTTGCATTTTATTCCACATTTCAGATCTAAAAGTGAAAAGTTGATTAAAATTATATTTCTCATATTCTAATGGTCATGGTTGTTAAAATCGATAAACCGCAACGATGTCTTTATCGAAATTTTTTCGAAAATTTTAACCTAAGTTTTGAACATTATGAGTGTCATGGTATTTTTCCAGAATTTTCATAAGTTTGAATTTCAAATTTTGAAATTATTTGGAATTTTTATAATTTAATTTGGAGTTTATAATATAATATTGTATTTTTGGTGCATAATGAACAATACTAAGAAATCAAGTTGAGTTATTGTCAAAATATTAGTGAAGACTAAGTTTTGAGTCCTAAGATGGTTAGGGTAATTAACTTGAACATAAATATGAATTTATGAGACACTTTGTGATTTTAACAAGTTTATAATCACGCAAATCCATAAAAACCTATGATATATGCGATATTGGCTCTTAAAAGGCAATTTGGCATACAATTAAGCATGTTCATACATATTATAATGCTGAATTTTATTTATGATTGTCATATTTTTATTTTATATAATTTTTGAATTATGTAATTTTACTTAGTATGGCCTTAGTTTTTAATTGCTATTACCCAAAATGCTTGGGAATATCGATTCTGTTGTAATTATTCTGATCTCGTTTCACCGTTTTGTAATTTAATAGATTTATTTTTATTTAAAAATGTATAATAGGAAATTATGTAATTTTTATTTATTATTTGTAATTTCCCGGAGTTTCCATGAAGACGGTGTTATCTCAAGATGCGTGCCAAGACCGAAGTTCAAGGGACCAAAGGAGTTGGTTTCCGAATTTGTAATAATTTATTAGATTTACTATTTTTAGGAAGGCCATACTAGGACTTTATATTTATGCTTAGCAATTTCTTGATAAGTTTGCATGCATAGCCAAATCGCCATAACTACTCATGCATATCATTTATCGAGTTATCGACCGTGTCAATTATAATTATCGTAGTTCACCGCTTTAGTTCACTTAAAACGTGATAGATAATAAATTAACATGACCTCTCGCTAAAATAATAATTGAGAATTAGCCTTACCAAATAGTAGAACCATGAGCCCCAATTTCATAAGGGAGTAAAGCCGGCTTCACCGTAATACAAACCTTGTTACGTTGGGTAAGTGGGTAATAAAATGTTATTACATCGAAATTTGGATTGAGCTCAACGGAAGTATTCGTGACCGTAGTCGCATGTGTTCCGGGCTAAAGATAAATATTAGATTAATTTTATCGACCGAGAGTTCTAGAAGTAGAATCGATTAAAAAGTTAATCCACCGAGTTATAGTGATAAGGAATGAATCGGCTCACCGTGCCCGAATTAATATGAATTTGGATCTCGGGATCATTTATAATAGTTGTGTAGAGGTCACTATATAAATGCTTAAAACTTGTTTAAAATGTTAACAAGTATTATTATTATTATTATTATTATTATTATTATTATTATTATTATTATTATTATTATTATTATTATTATTATTATTATTATTATTATTATTATTATTATTATTATTATTATTATTATTATTATTATTATTATTATTATTATTATTATTATTATTATTATTATTATTATTATTATTAAAACAATAGATGTTTATTAATTCCTTCATCTTTATTTTGTAGTCGAATTTGTTTTCTCATTTGCAATGGCAACTCCAAATTCAAACGCATCCACTAGCTCGAACACTCTCACCAATGTTTCATGGCTCCGATCCTTCATGGATCGTTTTAAACTAGAAAAGAACGGGTCAAATTTTGCTGATTGGGACGCCCAACTTCGCTTGGCCGCGGAGGGTGATGATAAGATTCGTTACCTCACCGAGGCCTCTCCCGCCGCACCGACCGCTAGGTCTACTCCCGCCGCTAGGTAGCCTAAGAGACTTACCAAAAGGAGTCGGCCGCGATCAAAAATGTGTTGATCTTTTCAATGGAGGCCGAACTCCAAAGGAGTGCTATAAAGATTAGCACCGCCTATGAGATCTATACGAAGCTTGTGACCATGTTTTCACAAGCTCCGAGGATCATTCAATATGAAGCAGCATCCGCATTCTTCGATCTCAACATTAAGGAGGGCCAAAAGGTTAGTCCTCACGTGCTCCAGTTGATGGAACATGTTGAGACGTTGAAAATGCAAAAGGTAGACATTCCCGAAGAACTCATCATTGATCGAATTCTTCATTCCTTAAACAAGGTTAAAGCATATGTTCAATTCCGGGTGAATTTTAATATGCAAAACTTGAAAGTTTCCCTCGATGAATTGCACAAAATGCTTGTGCAAGCCGAGAGGGATATGCGGCTAAATGCTAGCATCACCAAGGATGTGCTCAACATCAATCAAAAGAGCAAGGGAAAATTCAAGAAAGGTGGCGCAAAGGGTAAGAAGCCAACCCCCTTTAAGAACAAGGGAAAAGCTTGTGAAGCTAGCTCCTCTAAGCCCAAGAAGGGTGCCCCGTCCGGGGACAAATGCCACTATTGTAATGGCGTTGGGCATTGGAAGAGGAATTGTCCTAAGTACCTAGGCGGCATCAAAGCTGGAAAGGTTATTCCAGTAGGTAATTTAATTATCCCTATCTTTTTATGTTTTGATCTCAACTTTGCAATTATGATACAAGTTCTGATAATTCCCTTTTTATTGTAATTAGGGCATCCGAGTAAGGACAAGGGCAAAGAAAAGCAAGCCTAGAAGATCTTGAGGGAAGCTAGATGTAGCCGCCCATGGTGCTAGATCAATGGGAGCTTGGCTTTCTTTTGTCTTTATTTTGTGTTGTATTTTGGAATTTTAGAACTATTTTCAATTTCCTCGTTCGACATGGGAATTTGCTATTTCCTAAAACAATGGTTGTATTTTGGATTTTGGTGACTTGGTTTGCAACCCAAGTCACTTACTTTATCGTATTGGTTGTTCTAAAATTTATCATCATACATTACTTACATCTAGAAACATAAGATTATCGACTTAAATTAATTATATAGACGATTATAATGATCGCGTCGTTATATGTCTATAAGCTATGAATTCGATTCTCCTTATGTCATAGTGACTAAAAGTCACAACTTACTTATGAAAGATCAATTATGAAGTTAAGATTGAGTTGTTGAACTCATATAAGGGAACATTACCAACCTCATTTGATTCACCTATCCAACTCAAATCGTCTTGTCTAAGTTATCCTTTTAAAATGTCTCGACTAAATCACTATTAAATAGATATATGATTTATTTTTCTCCTTAACCATCATTATTTGTGGCTCAAAAGCTATCTTTGGAGAAATAGGATATTTTTCTAAAGATAGAGTGGGAGTAATTTAGCCACAACCTTGAGAAGGTAGATACTACGCGAGGAGACCAAAAGAAGATATTCTTGAGGATACTACGCGAGGAGACCAAAAGAAGATGCTCTTGAGGATACTACGTGAGGAGACCAAAAGAAGATGTTCTTGAGGATACTACGCGAGGAGACCAAAAAAAGATATTATTGAGGATACTACGCAAGGAGACCAAAAGAAGATGTTCTTGAGGATACTATGCCAGGAGACCAAAAGAAGATGTTCTTGAGGATACTACGCGAGGAGACCAAAAGAACAAGTTCTTGAGGATACTACGCGAAGAGACCAAAACAAGATGTTGTTGAGGATACTATGCAAGGAGACCAAAAAAAGAAGTTCTTAAGGATACTACTCGAGGAGACCAAAAGAAGATGTTCTTAAGGAAACTATATGAGGACACCAAAATAAGGCGTTCTTTTTAAATTTATATTATGATCTATGAAGTTACAAGAGATCTTAAAATTCGACATTTTACTTAAGAGCCCTATGAAACTAAAATGATATCTATGCAATTAAATGGATTTATTTGGGATTGTTAAGACCAATTCAAAGTAAATAGAAGTTTATGATTAAGAATTGCATGGAGTGGCATAATGACGTGCAAATAGGTTTTCAATTCTGGATGATATTTGGCATTATGTATATCTATTATAACATGGGATGTTGGATTGACACTTAGATAAGTATCTTATGATGATAATGATCCTTCTTAATACAATCAGTTAAGTAGGTTGTTCATATTGATGAAATTTGAATTATCATAGAGCTATGATTATTCACTTGAACCTAAGAACTATTGTCTACATGAATATGATTACTAATGTTTCGGCCATTAGTAAAATCATGTATACCATCATGCATATGTCCTAGACGAATTAAATGCTTGGAGCATGATAAGTTGATAACAAGTCTACCCATATGAGAGTCATTGGTAAGCCTTAAATAACCTTCATGAATTCTCTAGGAAAACTAATGATCTGTTCTATAGTTTGGAAGAGAAATAAGTTGTGTGTTAAGAAGTTACACAAACTCAAGTTTCCAAACTCATTTAGATTTGTGAAAATCCTAGGCTGATTATTGACATAAGGAGTTAAGGACTAGAAAAGAGTATTCTATTGTCATTCATTGCAGATTCTACGAAATGAACTTAAGTACATTGTGATTAAGAGGTATGTGTTGATACTATAAGTAGTGTTATCCACCGAAACCCGCATCACAAGTTATGTGATAACAGTAAAAGCTTCTTTTAAAACATAAGAACCTACGTCTGGTATGACGTCTGGACATGTACTTAGTAAAATTCATGCTATAAGGGATAACATGAAGTTGAAGAAAATCGCAATATAGAAAGTTTGAACACATGGACACATGGTATGTTCACAAAGCTAAACTTTTATTGCGTTACATAAGTGCACAAATGCACTCATGATTATAAGACATGGAGTAGCAATATAGTATTGACCACTCGTGTGTGATAATCACATTTATTGTTTGAGTTATTATTAACTCATCTTGTACTTTGTTGAATCCAAACGGGATTGTTGAGACAATATTGAACCCCATTAAAGTGAACTGGATCAACATAGTGTTCGTCCCAAGTTACTTACATGAGGTGACATCTCGAAGCAACTAGAGTGTGATGCGATTGATGGTAAGTTCAAGTGCCATAAAGTCATGAGAGATGACTAGTCGATCACATAGGCAGACTGTGAGGGACACTCTGTCGGACCTATGACCGCTTATAGAGTTTTGGCAATTTTTATAGCCTGATCGTGGCGAGAGCTGCTATGGTATTCTTATGAGTCAATTCTTTGACTAATGACTGTTCGCCTAAGATGGCACAGTTTCAGAGTGACATTGATTTAGGTTCGGCGACCTCCGTAATTGGGGTCTAATGGGCATGTTTGGGTCATGATGAGTTGTGGCTAATCGAAGAGAAGAGTGCAATAGAAATTGTCCATCCCCGTCAGGGTTATCTTATATCTCAAGGCCACTCGAGGAGCAATGAACTGGAAATGCGTGGCCACGCTCGGAAGGTATCGATGGTAGATAACTCCGGTCAGACTGTTGTTCTTCAGATCGAGGAAACCACTCACGATATGATCAAATGCAAGTACGACCTGCAAGACACCTTGCATTGAGTGGGAGATTGTAATAGGACAAGAGAATTGGTGATGCACACTTGTCGTGGACAAGTGGGAGATTGTTGGAGTATGTGTCCTCGACAATAATGCGATCACATGTTTAAATCTCATATTAAGAATACATAAGGGAATGTAACATTTTATTGTCAACTGATCCACATTAATCGGTAATGATTGGCTAACTAGAGTTTGACATTACTGTCGTGTGACGGTGGTGATCAGTTGATCCCTTAAGGTCATACCTCTAGCGAAACATTCTTAATTGATTAATTAATTAACTGTATGATGATACAAGTTAATTAATTCCTTAAAATTGAACAAATGATTTTGTGAGTGATAATACGTATCTTATTGAAATTTGATTAAATAAGATTCGTTTTAAGTAATTAAATTGTTTTATTACTTAAGGTTTATTTATTGTTTATGAAACAATTAAAATAATAATGAATTGGTTATTATAAATACAAGTAGTTGTGATTTATAATTATATGACCCATTTTAAGTAATGGTAATTGTGAATTACTAGTTAATTTTTGTATGTGATTTATTTTGTTTATATAATGATTTTTAATTTGTTAAAAATGCATTATTTAAATGACATGTCTAGGAACATGTCCAATTTATCACACAATACAAATTAACAAATTGACAAAGTTAAAATGGATCCATATTAAACAAGTGTGCCGTGTAAGTATAAGGGGAGAGGTTTATTTGTGTTTTAATTAGTTTTATTAGTGGGTAACATGATGATTACCTACTAATTATAGGGTTGCATACCTACTAATCTTGTGAAGAGCAACAAAAAAAACTATTGGGCACTCTTCCCCTCTTCACCTATCCGGCCACCCTAGAGAAGAGAAGGGTTTTCTCTTCTTATTTGACACTAATTCATTTCCAACAATTTACTACTTGAATTAGCTTATCTCTCTAGTTTTGTTGTGGAACAAGATTATAAACTCTCACATAATTCTCTATTATTATTCAACAATACTAGAAGTAATATATACATAATATTAGTAATTTTAAGGGAACAAATATTAATTCCTAGTAACTAAATTAATATTTGTATTAAGAAGGATTTCCTTGGTACAATCCTTGAGGAGAAGATTCTACTATTGAATCTTGTTCATCCATTTGGAAAGCTCAAAAAATAAGTAAGGTAGGTGACCTTACTAGTGCCCAAATATCCAAAATATCCAATGTAAGGAACCGTTTTTCTCCTTACTCTTGTATTTTTTTGCATACATAAGATCTAGAATTAATTTTATGACTAAATTAATTTATCACATATTCAATATGTAAACTTTGAGATTGAGGAATCCCAACACATCCTACATGCTTTGTAGAGATTGGGGTCATCCCAAAAATACCTCTTCACTTCAAATAAGAATCTCTTTCCTTGATTGTAGTTTAAATTCAGAGGAAGGACTCCTCCTACAATGTAGTTTGCAAACTCGACAAACCATGGTGTTGTATGACTTTCATGTTGTGTGTGGATGGCCATGAGAACATCATCAGGAAAGGAATCATTGATTGGTGTATCTTCTTCATTGTTGTCAAACTGAATCCTTGACAGGTGATCTGCAACTATATTCTCGGCTCCTTTCTTGTCTCTTATCTCTAAGTCAAATTCTTGGAGCAACAAGATCCACCTTAGTAAGCGTGGCTTTGATTCTTTTTTCACCAAGAGATTTCTAAGAGCACGGTGGTCCGAGAATACTCTCACCTTCGATCCAAGTAGGTAGGAGCGGAACTTGTCCTAAGCATACACTATAGCAAGAAGTTCCTTTTCCGTGGTATCATAATTGACTTGTGTGGCATCAAGGGTCTTGCTTATATAATATATATCATGCAAATCTTTTCCAACCCGCTGGCCGAGAACCGGGCTAACGATATAGTTGCTTGCATCACACATTATCTCAAAAGGCAACTCCCAATTTAGCGGTTGAATAATTGGTGCCGAAGTTAGAGCTTCCTTGATCCTATCAAAAGCCTCAACACACTCATGAGTAAATTGGAATTGGGCATCTTTAAGCAAAAGTTGAGTAAGGGGTTTCGTAATTTTGGAAAAATCTTTTATGAATCGTCGGTAAAACCCCGCATGACCGAGAAAACTCCACACCCTTTGACATTCACATGTGGCGGTAATTTCTTTATCACCCCAACTTTAGCTTTATCAACTTCGATGCCCTTTTCCGAAATCAAATGACCCAAGACAATACCTTCATTGACCATGAAATGACATTTTTGCCAATTTAACACAAGGCTAACATCCTCACATTTTTGCAAGACAAGTGACAAGTTATGCAAACATGACTCAAAATCTTTCCCATAGACACTAAAATCATCCATAAAAACTTTCATTATGGTTTGTAGGTAGTCGAAAAAGACACTCATCATGCAATGTTGAAATGTTGCGGGAGCATTACATAGCTCGATGGGCATTCTCCTATATGCAAAAGTACCATAAGGGCATGTGAAAGTGGTCTTGTGTTGGTCATCCGGGTGTATCGGGATTTGGAATAATCCTAAGTACCCGTCAAGGTAGCAAAATAATTTGTTATGGGTGTGGACAACGCCCGCGGGAACTGTGTCCGCGGGATCCACACTAGGCATTATCGACTCGAGGTTCTTTCGAATCGAATTAAGACAAATTAGAGTCGCCACCAAGTTTTATGGGAACTTGGAACCGTTCAAGTCAACTTTACACCTTTCATCGAAAAGCATAAAGCCAATCGACTACGAGTGATTAAAGATAAAGACTTGTACCCTATATCACTCGATTTGAATGACTCTCGTAATCCAATTGTATTTAGACGGATCCACAAACCATAGATTTTGAGTAAGGGGTGAGGGTACGTGTTAGGAAGCCCATAAGGACACCTAACCCCGCCCGTCAATAACGGCCTCTACTAAGTCAAGTATCGGATTTCAAATAACGTCGTAGCTACTACGATATATGATATGAAAACATCGTTTTAAAACCCTAACATGTGACAATAATTTCTATGTCGTTTAATGCATGAATACTAACTTTGTCAAAGTTGTTTTAGCATGTTGGTTGATTTGAAATAAAAGATGCGCAAACACGGCTTAGGAGGAATGGGGGAGCCATTGGGATCTATCCTATTACAACCCAGGCATTTCATGCCGACACAACGAGAAATAAATTACAACTCGATCTAATTACAACAACTATCGAAATTAATTTGACTCAATTAAAATAAAACCTATATACATGATACAAAATTACAATACAAACTAACAAAAAACAACTTAAACTATTATGACTTAACAAATAAAATAAATGTAAACAAAAAGGGTAAAACTAAGTTAGATTGATTAATGATGTTAGCCGATTTATTAATTAGTAAACAAATTAGACTAGAATTAAACTAATTAAATTAAATTAAACAAATACAAAGGTTGGAAATAAATTAGGTACAACTTATTGATTAAATTGAACCCAACTCATTAAAATTATTCACCAATCCATATTTATTAAAATAGGATTAGTAAACAATTAAAGAAACAAAAGAAGAAAAGAAATCAAAACTAGCAGACCCGTGCAGTGCACGGATCGGAAGTCAGAACAGACCCGTGCAGTGACGGATCAGAAGTCAGAACAGACCCGTGCAGTGCACGGATCAGAAGTCAGGACAGACCCGTGCAGTGCACGGTTTTTGTAGAAAACAAAGTTAATTGCATTTTAATTTCGAAATCAGCAAAATAAATTACGGAAAAATTCACTAAATTAAATTTACATATTTTGAACCTTAAAAAATAATAAAAACAAAATTTACAATATTAGAAACAAGTAAAACAAATTAAAGGTTAATTAATTATAAATTAAATTAAATAATTACGAACTAGGTTAAAAACAATTCTAATTTGTCAATGAGTGCAAATAGAAAGGTGTTAAGCACGCACTTCCATGCTAGCGATAAAATCAGTGAATGGGAAGATGAATTCAATTAAAAATTAGAAGATTGCAAATTTCATTTACAATAATGTTATTTTACTCCTAAGATGCCTAATGAATTAACGAACTAAATTGAGGTGTTAAATTAGTTGAAAGAATTGTGTAAAGGTGGCCTACTATTACGATGAATGAAAAGATCAAAGTTAAAACAAAGGTACAAATAACATACTACGTCAATTAGATTGATTTAATTCTGTCCGATTCCAAATACGAGGATATGTAAATGAGAAGGGGATACGACTGACCAATCTGGCGGATTTCTTTCCCAACTCAAGTCAACACGGGTATTCGGAATGGCACTTTAACTCATACTGATACTATACTAATGTTTCATAGTTAACGATGTTAGACGATGTATAATATATAAAATAAGCGATAGAAAAACAAATAAAAATAACGAAATAAAAAGGGAAAGAAGGAGGATTTGATGCACCCTCAACCTACATGTATCGTTGACACCGTCTTGGGTCGTAATTGATCGTAGATTTTATCTCGAGGGGCCGTCGTCGACGAAGACAATTGAAATTGAATTTTGAAATCACGAAACAACACGTTCAAAAGGCAGACTTGAGCAGCGATTTTCAATCACTCACCACGACTTCGTTTCTCAACGATTTTTCAATCCGAAAGATGTTTTGGAAACTATAAAGACTGAATTTTTAATAGGATTTGTGCACGATAATCAAGGCCAAAGACCACGACAGAAACTCGAAAACAAGATTTGTGCCCCTGTTTTCAAGCGGCTGTCACGGCTTTAGTTTAGGGTTTTTTTGGATGATTGACGGTTGCTATTTGCAGTATGATGTGGGGAGAACTTAGAGGAATGAAAGTATGGCAGAGGGGAGGTATTTATAGGGAGTTAATGTAGGGTTTAAGGTAAGTTAGCCGAGAGGAAGAGCCGTCGGGTTGCTTGTGTTTGTCTTCCACTCTGACTGCTCTTTTCGTGGATAAAGAGATAGGATTTGTTAGGGTTAGATGCTAGGTTACTTGGGGATTAAGGTAAGGATGAATGTAGGCTAGGTTTAGCATGAAGGGAGGCGAATTTGAGACGAGAATAAGAGCATACACGGACGGGTTCATGCTCTGTTTTGGAGCTGCTGTACACGGCTGTTTTGGCAAGGTTTTGGGCTCGGTTTCTTAATGGGCAGGGTAGTAATAAGTGGTATAGGATGCGGGTATGGATGTAGGTCTGGTAGGAACCAGGTTGGACGAGTTTTAAACGGGTTTGGGGTTATTTAATGGACTCGGGTTGAAGGGTGACGGGCTAGCTGTGTGGGCTGTTTATGTCGTGAGTTTGGGAGGGTTTGGACGTGGTTTTGCATGGGGTTAGGGCCTGGTTGTGAGGGTGAGTGATGGGTTGGGTTATGGGTCAGGAGTTGGCTCGAGTTTGCTTCGAAAATCGTGCTCAAATCGAGTTGAAAACGAGCTCAAAATCGCGTATAAAACCATCGTAAAAAACGAGTTCTTCAAATACGATTTATAAACGATATAAATTGATTTTTCAAATCAATTAATTAAAGAATGATTTTTCAAATCAAATATCTATTTTATTTTCATTAAAATAAAATTATGAAAATAAATTCAAATTAAAACAATAAAATGAATTCACTTTAAAAAACATTAATTTAAATATCATCTAAATTAATAAAATACTTTGTCGACAACGCTCATTCTACATCGTAAAACGAGCCCAAATAATGACAATGACAACTAAAGAATACATGTGTCCTTATCATCATCGGGTGTTTGTCGGGTTCATCTATAAATTCCAATATCGACGGATACGGGTATCTACAGAGCCCCCACTTTGACTGAGGCTTGGACAAGGCGAAAGTCAAAGTATACCCCAGGTCCCTCTTGACCTGAGGATTCTGCGGGTCATTTATAGTCCATTAGACTTGCGTATATAAACTCGCCGGCCATAAGAAGAGATCGTACCTGAAACTTCGTCGGGGATTAACTCTTGCTTCTGTTGCGTCAAATTGTCATCATTGATCATCGACCCATAAATTGCATATATGGTGGGTTGAGCCTTATCCTCGGGCGCCTACGTATCCGTTTCTGACAGAATCAAACCCGCGTCATAGTTCGGCAACTGCTGACACTTGCCCAAAGTTTATCATCTGCTGGCAGGTGCCCAAATGGGACGGGACTTTCCGAGGAGGTTGCCGCCGCTTTCATCATTTGCTTTCAGCTAAGGAATTCTTCCATTTCATACTCTTGTATTGAATTGAATTATTGGTGGATGTCATCCTTTACATCTTGATAATGGTCTCTGAAGACAACGGCTTCAGAGTCCCCAGTTTGCAATGGCTCTAAAGTCGAAGACTTTAGAGCCCCCCAGTTGAAGCATATCCTGCTACATTTGAAGCACAAAAACGTACTAGCAATAATCATCACATAAGCACATTTGGATCATCGATCCTAAAATTAGATCATTTAAAAGATTGGGTCATCGACCCGAAAATGGAATTTGAAAATTTTGAATAATTGGGTCATCGACCCGAATTTTGAATTTTGACATCATTTAGTATGTTGGGCCATCGACCCGAGGTTTGAAGCTGAAGTATTGGAATGTTGGGTCGTCGACCTGAAATTGAATTTGAAAGACTGGGTCATCGACCTGAAATTTGAACTTGTTGAATATTTTGAATAATTGGGCCATCGCCCCAAATTTTGAATTTGACATCACTTATGATGTTGGGCCATCGACCCGAAATTTGAATTTGAAACGAATCATTTGGGTGTTGGGTCGTCGACCCAAAATTTGATTTTGAACTTTGAGATTTGAACCTTGACTTGAAATGTACCACTACTTGGATCATCTATCCCATAATTCGCAAAAAGTTTTTGAAATTTCGGAATTCTGAAATCTTTGGCATTTTGAGATCGAACCTTGACGGGTGAGCAGGAAATACGACTTAGACACTCTGTATGACCCGTAAATAACGTGGGCGTAGCCCGCTACCATAAAACAAAAAGGAAAATAAAACTGTAAGTGTGCACGAGTTTTAATTCAAATATTGACTTGTTGGGGATAGAGAGGTAAATTGGCCAATCCGGCGCACCCAAAATGCGATGAATGAGCGAAAACCTGACGTATCGTGCTAAAGACTGGCGCGAACTGGGGCGGGCCTAAGAGGCACGCTACCCAAGGCCCACACGGCTAAAAAAACGGTACCCTAGGGGTGTCACCCGAGGTGTTTCCTTTCTCTTATACTTTCTATATATAAGGAAGGGTTGCATTGCAAGAAACAAAATTTATTCTGCTTTCCCAAACTGGTGCAAACGAAATAAATTATAATGAATAATCTAGTGAGTGCTATGCGAGCATGGGAGACAGACTTCACTGTCGCAGAGAGACAAGAATTAAAGACCGCTCAACTGGCGCAATTACTTCCCTTACGCCAGATCCGCCTTCAACCTGCTTTGTTGGAACACTGCCTTAGCTATTGGGATCCTCGTAACCATGTCTTTGCTTTTCCTGAGGGGGAGATCTGCCCTTTGCCGGAAGAGTTTTCCGCCCTGGGAGGGTGGGATGCTGAGGCCGTACCGGCTATACCGAAATTTCATTCGGGATGGCGTGGAATATATCTAGACTGTCTTGGCCTCTCCAGGACGGAGTCTGAGGATATAGTCACTGGTGACGAAGTCAACCTTCTTGCTATTCATCGGAAATTTTGCATCTTGCGAAACAAGACTTCTTTGCCCGCGTCAGATCGTCGCAGAGCATTTGGATTGATCATGTTACATCTTTATGTCTTCGAAGATAGAATGAACAAGACAACTTGCGTAGGACAAGCGAAGCTTGTGTCTATTGTGTCTCAGATGGAGACGGGCCATAATCCTTCCTGGATTATTCTCGCTGAAACTATTAGGGGTTTAGATGCTAAGAAAACGAACCCTGATGTTGAATGGTCGGGATGCTCCCGTCTCTTGCAGGTAACAAAATCTATCCTCTTGATTTCGCTTTCCTTTATTTTTTTATTTTTACCACGAATTCCCGTGTTATCGCCACGACTTACCCATATTTTGCCACGATTTCTGCCACAATTCTGTGTATCTGCCCCGATTTTGCTGTATTCTGCCACGATTTTGCTGTATTCTGCCACGATTTTATTTTATTCTGCCACGATTTTGCCCCTGTTGTCTCTTTTTCATTTTTTTTTCCTTTTTTATTTTTTTTTTTCTTTTTTTTTTCTTTCACGATTTCTTTTTTTTCTTTTTTTTCGTTTTTTTTTCTTTTTTCTTTTTTTTTTTCTTTTTTCACGATTTCTTTTCCTTTTCGCAGGTGTGGCTTTGTGAGAGATTTTGGCTCTTTGCCCCGCCGCGTGAGCCAAACTCGTACCTCGCCCGTATGCTGACTATGCGTGCTAAGCGGTATGAAGACGAGCATCCAAATGACCGTGCTTAATGGCGAAACAAGATGACAGAAGAAGGAGGTCGCCCCCTTTGCTGGTTTATGCCTTGGCTTCGCCTCAAATCTTTTACTATCCTTTCGGAGGATGATAAGACCAGGCGTTTGCAACTACTGGGCATGGAACGGTCTATTCACATTTACCCCGACCGCGTTCTGCGTCAAATGGGCCGTAGACAAGTAATTCCCAAGTGTGAGGCCGTTCTGGGACGAGCAAGAGAACTAAATTCCTCTATGTATGATGATTGGCTCGAAAGGTGGCACCAAAGGCGTCTTTTGTACGTGTCTGCGCGCCCTCAGACTACCTGGGTATCCAAGTCCTACACTAAGTGGCTTAATGAGAAAACTGACTCAGGCAAGGATTTGTGGCGGAAGGATGAGCTTGTCGACATCAAATATTGTGACAAAGGCAGAAGCAGTCACGACTTCTTCGCTAACGATCTTTCGTCTGCATCTGGACCTGAAGCTAAAACCGAGAAAACTTCTAAGACTGACTAACAGGTGACAGGTGTGTGGAAACGGTTGTGTTCAAGAGCATACTCGGGCTCAGCCTTAGAAGGAAGACTAGGCCCTCGCTTGAGCGTAAAAGATAGGCTGGGCCCTCGGGAGGAAATGATGATCCCTCCTAAGAAGCGTGCTAGACAGGACGCGACTAACCCAGCTCCGCAGGAGCCTCGGTCACGTGACTCAAAAGGCAAAGGGAAAAGGAAGATGTAGGAGCCTTCGACTCCAATCTATTATTTAATACTACTACTTATTATTTGTTGCTTGTTTTTTTTAAGGTTGTAATGGGCATCGCCCGATTTTAATAAGACTTACTATTTATTAAAATTCCCAGTTTCTGCATAAAATTTCATTTTATTAAAGGATGGGTCGGTTGTACTCTTATAAAGAGTCGCCTACGTATCTCGTTGTCACGAGAATCAAACCGAGCTCGTAGTTCCACAAAACAAATGCGCTACAACTATCAGTTTATAACGCACAAAAAGGCGCGAAGCAAAAGTGCCGCGGCTTAGACTCGCTCGCAAGCACCGCAATTCAAAATTTTTTTTACGACATTGAGAATGAGTTCTAAGGATAATATTTCTTGATTGATCCAAATTCGTCGGATTCGCGAAGTTGTTTCCATCTAGATCCGTTAGTCCTGATCGCGCCTCCCGATAATATTTTCTTTACAGGTAAGGACCGGCCCAGTTCGGCTTGAATTTTCCCCTCGGGTCGATTGGTTGTAAAGCGCGGACAGACTTTATGACCAAATCCCCATCCTTTATTCCTCGAGGCTTCACCTTCCTGTTAAATGCTCTTTCTATCCTTTTCTGATAGAGTTGAACATGGTGTAGTGCATTTAACCGTCGCTCGTCGAGCATGACCAAGGAATCATACCTACCCTATGACATCGGCCCTCCGGAACCCGACTTTCTAACAGAATTCTCAAAGAAGGTACCTCTAATTCGACAGGCTGAACTGCTTCCATCCCATATGTCAAATAGAACGGAGTTGCTCCAGTGGTTGTGCGAATAGACGTCCTATATCCCCATAGTGCGAACGGTATCTTTTCTGGCCATTCGCGATAATTGTCGGTCATTTTTCTGAGAATCACAGTGATTGTCTTGTTAGCGGCTTTCACCACGCCATTTGTTTGAGGTCGATAAGGTGACGACTTGTGGTGTTTGATTTTATACTTTTCAAGTATTACAACAGTTTCAGCCTGGAAGTGAGTGCCATGGTCGCTAATGAACTCATGCGGCACCCCATATCTGCAAATGATTTCATTCTGAATGAACTTTGCTACCTGCTTCGCTTGTAGCACTTTATATGATTTAACTTCTACCCACTTCGTGAAGTAATCGATGGCGACTAGCATGAAACAATGCCCACCTGTTCCAGACGGGTTGACCTTTCCGATAATGTCGATTCCCCATGTTGAGAAAGGCCATGGTGATGTCAAAGTATATAACAGTGATGGCGGCACGTGTTGTATATTCGCAAAGATTTGGCAATTCTGGCAATGTCTGACATATTTGCGACAATCTGTCTCCATCGTGGTCCAATAATACCCTAATCTCATGATTTACGAACTAGCATATGGGCATTCATGTGTGGGCCACACTCCCCGTCATGGACTTCTTCCATGACTCTTTTTGCAGTTGATGAGTCTATGCATCGCAGAAGGATATTTTGCGCGGTCTTCTTGTACAACTGTCCATCATTGGTTCTAATGAACTGAGCGGCTAGCATTCGAATAGCGCGCTTTCCGTGGTTATCCATGTCGGGTGGATACTCTCCCGATTCTTTAAATATCAGAATAGCTTGATACCAAGGTTCAGTCTCGGTTTCTTCTGTGTCTCCGATTACATTAACGTAAGCAGTTGATGATCTTCGTTCGACACATATTGGTATAGTATCCATATGATCAGGTATGTTGATCAGAGCAGCTAGCTTTGATAGTGCATCAGCAAACTAGTTTTCATCTCTGGGGAGGTGCACGTATTTGACATCGGCGAACAACTTTTCTAGTTCCTCTATTTTCGCTTGGTACGGAGCCAGGCTATCGCTTCGGGTTTTCCACGTCCCGGCAACTTGATTGATCACTAGTGACGAGTCCCCATGTACTATAAGCTTTTTGATGCCTAACTCGAGAGCACTGTGCAGACCGAGTAGGCACGCTTCGTATTCGGCCGCGTTATTAGTAACATTAAAGTCCAACTTGATCGAAATGGGAACATTGTGACACCCTCAAAATTAACAAAAGATAAACACGTAAATTCTACAGAAAAACTGACAGGATATGTTTGTAATTGGTTCAACTAGACGAAAACCTGTAATTTTTAAAACTTTTCTAAACCATTCACAAACATTTCCAAGAGGAGGATGCCAGAACCTGCAAATGCTAAGAACTAATTTACATAACTATGCTAAAGATAAGAAAATATAATGATACAAACCAAAATAAAAGAGGGAGACATATGTCCCTTCACAATATATATACACAACCAACTATTTAAAGGTTTACTACAAAAATAGCCAAACTAGGTCCAAGGTTCTTTTGCTCACTAGCTCCTCCGTGTACCCCATCTAAGCATCAACAACCTGTCAATCGCATTTTATACAAATACGAAAGTCACAATTCAGTGGGGAGTAACTTCGAGTCCTCCCAGCCACGAAATGTCATTTTTAATGTATCATGTAATGTGACATGTAAACACCATGATAAACCATTTAATTATCAAATATTCTAACATATGAGCCCTAAACTGACCAAACTAAACTATCATGTGAAACATATAACAAGCAGTAAACCAAACTTTATCAATTGTAACCGGCTTACATCTCACCTATTACAATTCATAAAATCACCATACAAGAAAGGGCAATATATCAAAGACAGGCATAAGTTCTTAGTACGGTCAATAGTCACTCAGAATCGAGTCTATACCACGAGGTAGGGAAGGTAATCGAACCGGTATCTTAGCTCAGAGGTTCTATCAAAACATGGCCAAGACACAACACAACCCTAGCCTAAAATCTGCGCAGACCTAGACATGCGGATACACACCACCGCACCCAAGACCCACAATTTTTCTAAAACAAAGTGAGTACCCTAAGGAGTCCACCAAAGGGTTGGCTAGTACTTAAGCTGACCACTTACTATCAAAATAAGTAACGAGGTCATGCCCCAACTTGGATATAAACCCACCAAGTCAGGAACACAAAGGCTATTAAGCAGTGAACATATACTCGTCAGAGACTATAAAGACCTATCTATGACAAACACAACAACCTGCAAGAAGGATTCAATACCAATACTAGCAATATTAACAATATTAAAGGCTTCAGGGAATCTAGGGCCGTTTCTACAATATAAGAAACTATTAAATTCAACCAACTATACATGTGAACTAAAAACTTGATAAATGGCCTAAAACAAGAAAAAGGCCGATTATCCAATTCATATAAAATTTCATCCAACCGAATTTTTACCCGCAACCCCAGCCCTGCGACAGGTATGGGTTAAATTGCGGCTGACCAATCACTCAATTAACTGACATCGAATCACTCAAAGGGACTAAGGCTCAGTTTTCGGCACAATCATCAAAACATTACAATTATCGCTATAAAATTCATTTTGAGCCTAATCATTACAATTTCATTTTATAATCTATCCTAACATGTGATAACTATCAATATGAGCATAATTTTACCAACCTCATTATCTTTACTACTAACATTATTCATTTCAAAGGTTTAACCATATGATACTTATTCTAGCTATAACATTAATGAACCTAAAATGACAATTATTGCATGAAAAACCGCGAAACAAGCAACGGGCTGACCCGGGCCAGCCGTGGGCCTGTCGTGGGCCTGCACGGGCCTGCCGACCTGCCGGGTCTGCTGGCCGCCACTCCCACACCTCCATTTCTCCATTTTTGTTCAGTTTAACACCGTCTGAAACATCAATTAATCATTCCTAATCTAATATGTTAACTTAAACTAACAAAGAACATGAATTAGGCATGCATGCAACCATATTATCATGTGAAATTAACTACTTAAATAAAAATCACAAAAACATACAAAAACCAAAGAATGTGACGATTATTCGTCGAGTAACTCGAAATATGTTACCTTAAGCTAGAAAAAGGCAATTAGCACCTTGAATACAAAACCCTAACATGCAACTAGCCACTATCTTCGACTATATACGAGTCCCCAAACTCGTCTTCCAAATCTTCACCTAAATAAACAATAAAAACACAATAATAAGCATAAAAACCGAAATTATACCGAAAATCGTCTTAAAACGACATCAAGAAAACTGAAATTAAAATATACCAGAATGTAGATCTTGAAGAGAGGATTCCGAAAATATAAATTATGTGAAAATCCGACAAGAAACGAAGAAATTATGATGAATTTAGCTTGGATTTTGTATGTTTTTGATTTGGGAATTATTTAGAACATAAAGGAAGGTAAAGTTGGACAAGAAAATCAGAAAAAAAGAAAGGGGGAAGGGGTGCCGCGGGAAAAGGAAAGGAAAGGAGGAAGGGAGCGGGTTTTTAGTCGGGATTTTACGAGTCGGGTTTGGCTCGTTTCGATAATAATTAAAACCGTTTCTCAAACGCAAATTTCGACAAGACCAAACTTCTTAAACACGAGATTACAAGAAAATTGAATACTCATACGACCCATTTCCAAAATCGTTTGCCCAATTTTCAAAAGGGTTGTCATTTTTTTCCCGATATGCCCTTATTTCGAATTAAAAGATTTTTACACGGTTTAAACTATTTTTAAACGTTTCGAAACTATCAAAATAAATACTTTACCTCAAAATATAATAAAATTATATTTCTTTGAATTATTTTTATTTCAAATACATTAATATTAAATTCAACTTGATTAATAAATTACTTTCGCAAAATAATAACGGTCCGAAATTACGGGGTGTTACAAACATGTTCACCTTCTGGTGAAATGAGTAGAACTCCTATCCCGTATCCCCTTCAGTTCGATGCTCTATCGAAATAGAGGTCCCACGTATCGTTGTCGATATGAACGATATCTTCGTCGGGAAATGACCACGTATCTATAACCTCAGTTTCTTCTATCGGGTTATCATCCAGGAAGTCCGCAACCGCCCATCCCTTTATCACTTTTAGCGGTACATATTTTAGATCAAATTCGGAAAGCATTAAAGTCCATCTCGACATTCTGCCGTTTAGAACTGGTTTTTCAAACAAGTATTTGATTTGGTCCATCTTCGAGTGGATGCAGACACTATGACTAAGCATGTAGTGTCGTAACTTCTTTGTCGCCCACACTAAAGCCAAGCATGTCTTCTCGAGCTGAGTATACTTGATTTCATACTCCAAGAACTTTTTACTAATGTAGTAAATTGCTCTTTCCTCTTTATCGAGTATCTGTGCCAGCATCGCCCCCATTGCAGTATTTGTAACTGTAAGATACAAAAGGCGGTGATCCAGCCGTTGGCGGGCTGAGCACGGGAGGGGAAGATAGTATTTCTTTAATTTTGTTGAACGCAGCTTGACAGTGATCATCCCATATGGCGTGTTCCCCGACTTTCAACTTCTTAAAAATTGGTTCACATATCATAGTTAGCCTTGCCACGAACCGGCTTATGTACTGGATTCTTCCTAGGAAACCCCGAATTTCCTTCTCGGTTCTCGGGTGAGGCATTTCCATTATGGCCTTGATTTTTGATGGGTCCACCTCGATGCCACGGTGGCTAACGATGTGACCCAACAGTTTGCCGGATGTGACTTCGAATGCGCACTTTTGTGGATTCAACCTCATGTTATACTTGCGCAATCGTTCAAAGAATTTGCGTAGTGTACCAAGGTGGCCATCACGCTCTTTTGACTTGACAATCATGTCGTCGACATAAACCTCGACTTTCTTATGCATCATATCATGTAACAACGTTGTCGCGGTCCTTTGGTATGTAGCCCCTGCGTTTATCAACCCAAAAGGCATTCTTGTGTGTAGCAAAGAGGTTCCCCATTGCGTTCTGAATGCAGTCTTATGCATGTCTTCTTTCGCCATCTTGATCTGATTATAACCGGCGTATCCATCCATAAAGGATAGTAACGCGTGATTTGTCGTGTTGTCAACCAAGATGTCGATGTGAGGTAATGGGAAATCGTCCTTCGGACTTGCCTTGTTTAAATCCCGGAAGTCGACACAAACCCGAACTTTACCATCTTTCTTTGACAGTGGTACGATGTTAGCCACCCAGTCTGAGTACTCTGACACCTTGATAAACCCAGCTTTGAGTTGCTTGTCGATTTCTTCCTTGACTTTCAAAGACCAATCTGTGTGCATTTTGCGTAGCTTCTGCTTGACTGGCTTATATCCCGGCTTGATTGGGATCCTGTGCTCCGCAATTTCTGTCAATGCCTGGCATGTCTTTGTAGGCCATGCAAAAACATCTTTGAACTCGTGCAACAAACCAATGAACCCTTGTCTCTCGGTGGGACTTAGAGTAGTTCCTATTTTAAGCTCCTGCGGTTCTAAGGTTGTACCTACATTGATAGTTTCGGTATCTTCGATGACCGAAGTTTTCTGTTCGTACTCCTCCAACCCTTTTATCAACTGTAGAGGTGGTTCTATTTCCTCTTCTTCTTCGACCAACTGTTCGTCCTCGACCTCAGTCTCAATGTCATTATTAAAACAATCATTTTCAAAGTTCGAATTACAATGTAAGTGAGACAAGTCGTAAGCAAACTGGTTCATATTATTATTGATTTGAAATTGTGCGAAATGCGCTAACATTTGAGCCAACTTGTCGGAGCTAAATGGCGAGATAGGGGTATTCGGGACAGGCCCCGGAATACCACTGCTAGGAAAGGGTGCATAGGAAGGGAAAGCTAGGGGAGGGGTATTTTCAACACCTGACTCCTTAGACTCAATCTTAGGACCTCTCTCAGACTCAGACTCAGATTCAGACTCAGACTCAGTATCGGAAGCGTCATCTGGCTTGAACATCTCTCCTTCTCCCGTTGTCAACTTGAAAAGGAGTCCGTTGTTATCAGTCCACTTGATCGTTTTCAGCCATCCCGTGCCAGTCCTAAGAGGATCTACATCGGTGATGAGGGTAGATGGGTCGAACCGTTCGCTTCTCAGGATCATACTTACCAAATCTTCGTTTGGTATTGGTGATTTCTTCTCCTCTCCAAAAAGAAGACTCATGGCTTTCTCGTCATTTATTGGAGCCGATTTAGTCTTTACTGGCATCACAGTTAGAATGTCTTCAGGGATGTAGTAGCAATCTTGGAATACTTCGATTCCCGGGACCATAAGGTTTTTCCTTGGGTCAAAGATAGGTTCGGGGAAGTCCATGCAGGGAAGTTCTTCCCCTGCTTTCACGAAGTGACCGTTTAAGGTTAGGTGATACGGTCCCATTTTAATATCTCGATCTTCGATCGATCTTCCTCTTTTTTCCAGCAGATCTTACCCAATGGGCTCATATCCAAGCCCGAAAGTTACTCCTTTGGCTACTGGTGGTTTCAACTCGAATGTACCCTCCTTTCTAGGATATAAAGAGAAACCGAAGTACTTTCCAGTCTTGAGAATCACTTCGCAGGCATGACTTCCCGTGTATAGATCCATATTTCTCCGCCGGGTTCAGCTCGATCATGTTGACAATCTCGAAACCACATGCGTCATTGGCAGCTTCGACCCTTACTTCAGAAGTAATGTCCCCTCCTGCTACCGTAATTGGCGTAGTGTCAATGGTGACGGTTTTGCCATTGAGTGGGACTTTGATTTTTCGATGCAACGTTGATGTTACGGCCCTCGTAGCATGGATCCAAGGCCTTCTCAAAAATAAGTTGAAGGATGAGCATATGTCAATTACTTGGCAACTTTTTTTCTTTTCAACATGCCCGGTCTGTACTACCAGATCGACGAGTTCATTTACTCGACGCCAGTGCCATCGAATGCCCGAACTGTCTGTGTAGTGGGAACGAAGTCACTCTTCTCCAGGCCCAGAATATGCGCTGTTTTCAAAGGGAGTACGTTGACAGCCGATCCGTCGTCAACCAAGGTCATAAGGATATGCTTGTTGAGACACACGGTAGCAACATAGAGGGCCAGGTTATGTCGGGGCCCGAACGGTGGTAGATCTTTGTCGGAAAATGTCACGACGTTGGTAATCTGTGGCCGATTCTGGGCGATGTGAGTGACCATGTCAGCAGGAGTAGTATTTGACGACACGGACATGTTCATCAAAGCTTGCAACAAAGCTTGACGATGTTCGAAAGAGCTCAGGATAAGTTGCCAGATAGACACGTCGACTTTATTTTTTTGGAGTTGCTTGATGAGAGAAGCCTCGGAGGTCGACCCTTCACCAAGAACTTCGACCACTGCCGGCTCTTTGAGAGGTGTCTTGCTCGGGATATCCTTAGCTTTCTCCACACGATACGGGCGCCTTGATCTAGTCAGATGGTTTGACTCTAGGGCATCTTGCCTCACCTTTAAGATTTCTTCTTGGGTGTGAGGAATTGTCGCACCTTTGACGAGGTAAACATCATCTTCGTCATCAGTCCAAACGCCATTAACTTCATTGCCGCTTCGGAGTATGTAAGGAGTACAATCGACAACAAAATCCCCGAATGTAATCTCATTTCTCGAGCTTGGTAGGAACTTGGAGCAATCCACGAATATTCTTCCGATGAAAACCCCTCTTAGATGACACGGGCGAAGCAAATGAGAGTAATCAACACTATCTTTGGTAGAGACAAAGTTAGTGTGGTCCCCAAAGGGGTTTGTGACGTTATTGGGTTTTATGGCCGGGATTGGGAGTGTTCCTTCCCTTGATGAAAGGCACCTTTCAGTATCGTGTCCCTTCCCTTGATGAAAGGCACAGTAGGCATTCGGTTTGTACCATTTGCCTTGTTGTTCAGCAGGTGGATCCGGAGTTGGACCGATGGGCTTCAGCTTTCCCTGGGCCATGAGCCTTTGGAGAGCGTATGCGTAAGTGCACCCGATATCGGTGAATACCCTCGGAGCTTGGCGCGGAGGCCTTTTTGACTGTCCATCTAAGAGATTGACAGTTTCAACAAAGTGGGACGTTGCTGGTGCTTTTGCTTTAGATAACGAGGCCCCTTGGTATCCTTTCGGCTTTTCAGCCTCTGCCCTTATGACATCATCTTCTACCTTTATTCCAATTCTTATCAATTCTTTGAAAGAGCCAAAATTCTGGTATTTCAGAGCATTGCGGTAAATAGGTCGTAGATTATTTACGAACTTATCTACCATTTCAACTTCGTCAGGCTTCTTAGCTAACTTCACGCTTTCAGCGCGCCATCTTGCAAGGAATTCAGTAAAGCCTTCTTTTTCTTTCTGCGTCATAACCTCTAGCGTTCTTATATTGGTCCGAATCTCGACATTGTCAGCATAGTGCTTATAAAACTCCACTGTGATATCTTTGAAGGTAGGGAAGTTCTTAAGGTCCAGATTATAGAACCACGCCTTCGGGTGTTCATCTAAAGATTGAGCGAAAATTTCAGAGAGCATGTCAGCAGGCACTCCCTTCAGTGCTAAGTACCTCTTATAGGCCTTAACATGGTGGACTGGATCTTCTGTGCCCTTAAACTTTGGGATATCAGTGAGTACCATGTTTGTGGGCAACTTATCCTGAACTGGGGCATAGGCCCTAGCATTTTCGTAGTGGATGTTCTTCCCCTGGGAGAGCTTCAGGCGGTCTTCAATGAATTTGAACCGTTTCTCCAGATCAGTCAGAGGTGGGGTAGATGAAGAGGAATCTTCACCCAGCTTAGATTCGATTGCATCCATTCTGGTCATCATGAGGTTCACGGTCTCAGTGAGTTTTTTAACAGCATCTTCCATTGCTTGACGTCGGGTTTTTGGCGGCCTTTCTACAAGAAAACCCCGAACCGAGTCAATATTTAAAGTAAGAGCCCCTGCACACTTAAGGACACGACACCAACTTGACTCAAGCAAAGACTCGACTTACGTCTGACTAACCAAAAGGTTCGACTCACGGTTGAATTTAGACCTCGATTCATTTTAGACTCGACAAAACAACATGACTCAAGCTATCATAGCTCGATTCTAAATTGGACTCGGTGTGACTAAACCCGTGATTGGTCTAATATAGCCCATAGGTTTAAGTGAAACGCCCTAAATGACCTAGCTTGGACGTTTCTGTGGACTATCCTAGACCAATTGGTCGACCCACATGACTCGAAGCCCAAGAGGTGAGCTTGGGTGACCCAACAAGGTCGTGTTCTAGACTCTCGGGGCAAAACACGCCTAGCCTAACACGGCCAAGACCCGGACACGACTCGACGCATTTCATGCTTGGTTAAGGTCCGAGAAATATTTTGGATTGAATTTGAAAACAAACGAATAATCGATTTGAAAATGAGATTTAAAATGGGCAGCATGCCGGCTATAAAAGCTTATTTTGGGACGAAAAATCTAATCCTACTTGGGCAGCATTCCGCGTTTTTAAAACCATGCTATTTTGAAAGTAATTTGTTCAAAAGTTCGGTTTTGAAATCGATACGGAAAATTTGAAAAGACTCGGGAAATTCATTTCGCACATTGTCATTCTCATGTTATAAGGATGTATGCTCCTAGACATCTCTAAGTCTCGGCAAGTCTTCTACAAGAAGGTCTATGCCCTCCATCCTTTTTGGGTCTTATAGAACAAGGGCCTTTAGGTAGAGTACCTAGAAGAGCATCCCCACCATCAAGAACCACGACGAGGCGGAACGGAAGCAAGCAATGTGCAAGTTCCTGGCATAGTGGGACGTCGCCCCCCACGCGTCACAAAGAAAGCTACGGGACGGCCGGAAAAGTCCTTAAGGGTTTATGCATGAATCGTAGCACTACGAGTAATGTTTTACTTTTCAATACTTTCTTTTCAAGTTTCACCTCGGAGGAAAAGACCCTAGAAACAAATTGTAACTAGTCCTCTTTTCCCCAGCGGAGTCGCCAAACTGTGGACAACGCCCGCGGGAACTGCGTCCGCGGGATCCACACTAGGCATTATCGACTCGAGGTTCTTTCGAATCGAATTAAGACAAATTAGAGTCGCCACCAAGTTTTATGGGAACTTGGAACCGTTCAAGTCAACTTTACACCTTTCATCGAAAAGCATAAAGCCAATCGACTACGAGTGATTAAAGATAAAGACTTGTACCCTATATCACTCGATTTGAATGACTCTCATAATTCAATGGTATTTAGACGGATCCAGAAACCATATATTTTGAGTAACGGGTGAGGGTACGTGTTGGGAAGCCCATAAGGACACCTAACCCCGCCCGTCAATAACGCCCTCTACTAAGTCAAGTATCGGATTTCAAACAAGGTCGTAGCTACTACGATATATGATATGCAAACATCGTTTTAAAACCCTAACATGTGACAATAATTTCTATGTCGTTTATTGCATGAATACTAACTTTGTATAAGTTGTTTTAGCATGTTGGTTGATTTGAAATAAAAGATGCGCAAACACGGCTTAGGAGGAATGGGGGAGCCATTGGGATCTATCATATTATAACCCAGGCATTTCATGCCGACACAACGAGAAATAAATTACAACTCGATCTAATTACAACAACTATCGAAATTATTTTGACTCAATTAAAATAAAACCTATATACATGATACAAAATTACAATACAAACTAACAAAAAACAACTTAAACTATTATGACTTAACAAATAAAATAAATGTAAACAAAAAGGCTAAAACTAAGTTAGATTGATTAATGATGTTAGCCGATTTATTAATTAGTAAACAAATTAGACTAGAATTAAACTAATTAAATTAAATTAAACAAATACAAAGGTTTGAAATAAATTAGGTACAACTTATTGATTAAATTGAACCCAACTCATTAAAATTATTCACCAATCCATATTTATTAAAATAGGATTAGTAAACAATTAAAGAAACAAAAGAAGAAAAGCAATCAAAACTGGCAGACCCGTGCAGTGCACGGATCAGAAATCAGAACAGACCCGTGCAGTGCACGGATCAGAAGTCAGGACAGACCCGTGCAGTGCACGGTTTTTGTAGAAAACAAAGTTAATTGCATTTTAATTTCGAAATCAGCAAAATAAACTACGGAAAAATTCACTAAATTAAATTCACATATTTTGAACTTTAAAAAATAATAAAAACAAAAGTTACAATATTAGAAACAAGTAAAACAAATTAAAGGTTAATTAATTATAAATTAAATTAAATAATTACGAACTAGGTTAAAAACAATTCTAATTTGTCAACGAGTGCAAATAGAAAGGTGTTAAGCACGTACTTCCATGCTAGCGAGAAAATTAGTGAATGAGAAAATGAATTCAATTAAAAATTAGAAGATAGCAAATTTCATTTACAATAATGTTATTTTACTCCTAAGATGCCTAATGAATTAACGAACTAAATTGAGGTGTTAAATTAGTTGAAAGAATTGTGTAAAGGTGGCCTACTATTACGAGGAATGAAAAGATCAAAGTTAAAACAAAGGTACAAATAACATACTACGTCAATTAGATTGATTTAATTCTGTCCGATTCCAAATACGAGGATATGTAAATGAGAAGGGGATACGACCGACCAATCTGGCGGATTTCTTTCCCAACTCAAGTCAACGCGGGTATTCGGAATGGCACTTTAACTCATACTCATACTATACTAATGTTTCAGAGTTAACGATGTTAGACGATGTATAATATATAAAATAAGCAATAGAAAAACAAATAAAAATAACGAAATAAAAAGGGAAAGAAGGAGGACTTAATGCACCCTCAACCTACATGTATCGTTGACACCGTCTTGGGTCGTAATTGATCGTAGATTTTATCTCGAGGGGCCGTCGTCGACGAAGACAATTGAAATTGAATTTTGAAATAACGAAACAACACGTTCAAAAGGCAGACTTGAGCAGCGATTTTCAATCACTCACCACGACTTCGTTTCTCAACGATTTCTCAATCCGAAAGATGTTTTGGAAACTAGAAAGACTGAATTTTGTGAATATGGAAATAAACAAGAATTTTTAATAGGATTTGTGCACGAGAATCAAGGCCAAAGACCACGACAGAAACTCGAAAACAAGATTTGTGCCCCTGTTTTCAAGCGGCTGTCACGGCTTTAGTTTAGGGTTTTTTTGGATGATTGACGGTTGTTATTTGCATTATGATGTGGGGAGAACTTATAGGAATGAAAGTATGTGCAGAGGGGAGGTATTTATAGGGAGTTAAAGTAGGGTTTAAGGTAGGTTAGCCGAGAGGAAGAGCCGTCGGGTTGCTTGTGTTTGTCTTCCACTCTGACTGCTCTATTCGTGAATAAAGAGATAGGATTTGTTAGGGTTAGATGCTAGGTTACTTGGGGATTAAGGTAAGGATGAATGTAGGCTAGGTTTAGCATGAAGGGAGGCGAATTTGAGACGAGAATAAGAGCATACACGGACGGGTTGATGCTCTGTTTTGGAGCTGCTGTACACGGCTGTTTTGGCAAGGTTTTGGGCTCGGTTTCTTAATGGGCAAGGTACTAATAAGTGGTATAGGATGCGGGTATGGATGTAGGTCTGGTAGGAAGCAGGTTGGACGAGTTTTAAACGGGTTTGGGGTTGTTTAATGGACTCGGGTTAAAGGGTGACGGGCTAGCTGTGTGGGCTGTTTATGTCGTGAGTTTGGGAGGGTTTGGACGTGGTTTTGCATGGGGTTAGGGCCTGGTTGTGAGGGTGAGTGATGGGTTGGGTTATGGGTCAGGAGTTGGCTCGAGTTTGATTCGAAAATCGTGCTCAAATCGAGTTGAAAACGAGCTCAAAATCGCGTATAAAACCATCGTAAAAAACGAGTTCTTCAAATACGATTTATAAACGATATAAATTGATTTTTCAAATCAATTAATTAAAGAATGATTTTTCAAATCAAATATCTATTTTATTTTTATTAAAATAACATTATGAAAATAAATTCAAATTAAAACAATAAAATGAATTCACTTTAAAAAACATTAATTTAAATATCATTTAAATTAATAAAATACTTCATCGACAACGCTCATTCTACATCGTAAAACGAGCCCAAATAATGACAATGACAACTAAAGAATACATGTGTCCTTATCATCATCGGGTGTTTGTCGGGTTCTCTATAAATTCAAATATCGACGGATACGGGTATCTACAATAGGCAAGCCTCTCAAGCATTTTATCAATGAATGGAAGAGGGAAATGATCATTTCTTGTTGCGGAATTCAACTTATGACAATCAATACACATTCACCAACCGGTGATCTTGCTTATGGGTATTAGCTCGTTCTTATCATTTTTCACCACCGTGGTACCTCCTTTCTTGTGTACTACTTGAACGGGGCTAACCCACAAGGAATCCGATATAGGATAAATGATTCCCACATTAAGTAATTTCATAACCTCCGCTTTTACAATATCTTGCATATGGGGATATAGTCTCCTTTGGCCTTGAATGGTATGCCTATGGTCTTCTTCTAAATGAATCCTATGCATGCAAAAGTCGGGGCTTATTCCCTTGAGGCTATCTAGACTATAACCTATAGCCTTTTCATGTTCTTTTAACACACCAAGCAAATTTTCCAAGTGACTTTCATCAAGTTTTTCATTGACAATCACGGGTTTGGTTTTAGACTCATAAAGGTAAGCATACTTCAAATTTGGGGGAAGGGGTTTTAAAGATGGAGTTTGTACCTCAACTTCTACCTTTCATGATTCACTGGGAATACTTTCCACCTCCATTACACTCTCCACCTCTATTACACTTTCTACCCTCATTGCTTGTTCTACCTTGATGGGTTGTGATGATTTCTTGAGGATGCCATCTATCCTTATGGATTTCTCATAGGTGAGCTCTTTGTTGGCTAGAGAGGCCTCAAGGAGATCTACTTCCATTGTCCAATGTTTACCGTTGGCCTCACTTGCTTCCAAGGCCTCTAATGCTTCCAAAGGGTCTTTGAAGAGAGTATAACCCGCATAGTCCTCTACACAACAATCTATAAGGTCCATCTTGTAATGTAAACTAAGAGAAAAAGGTGAGAAGTAACTTGAGGAAATGCTCTTCCCCAAGGCAAAGAGATATATAACTAAAAACAACAAATAACAATTGTGGACATGGGCCACATGCCGGTCTATGAGCGTGAGTGTAATACCCTGCATTTTATTGTGGGTAGTCGGCCCTGGGCCTGTTATTGGAGGTTGTCGGGGTGTCGGTTGGGCAGTGGTGGTGTTGAGGATGGTGTGAGGTGGTGGTTGTTTGTGAGGGAGATGGTGAGTCGGGATGGTAATGTGTTTATTGTGGGGTTGATGTGTCTTGTTTTCCATCCAAAAATTATACGGGATTTTGTATGGGTATGTGTGGTTTGGTCGTATCAATAAATTAATAGATCGGGTTACGTAATCGTTACACGGAGATTTAATTAATTAAACTAAATTGCAATTAATTAAATTAATATAATGAATTGAATAATTAATAATTAAATTATAATATTCGTTTAGGCGACGGTTTTGAAGTGGAGTATTTCTGATTATTTTATTGGACTGCTTTATTGGATTTGCCGCTGAGGTAGGTTATCTACTCAACTCGAATATGTTTTTGATGTAATTTACTTAATGAAACGTTAATTGGAATTGGATGTTGTTTGTTGGTTGAATATCGTTGTTGTTGATTTATCATTATTCATACTGTATATAATAGTGTTGTATTGAAGGCCCGGTCCAAGGGTGACCGGTAAAATGAAGAACCGGTCCACGGGTGTCGGTATATAAAAGGGTGTCTCGGGATTGATGTTGATATTGTTTATAAGGGTGTCTCGGGTTATTGATAAGGGTGTCTCGGGTTATTTATATGGGTGTCTCGGGTTGTGTATGGAGGATGTGTGAAGATTTGGAGTTGTGATCGGGATTGATCATTTACGTGTTTATTCTGTATTATTGTTGTACTATTCTTGTTATTTAGATATTCCTACTCAACCGTTGGGTTGACCTTGTATTCGTTAAACACCTGTGATGAACCAATAATTGGGGAGCAGATTGATTTCAGGTAATTGAGCAGGCTTAGAAGGGGAGCTGAAGGACGAGAGGATATGGCATTTACTTAGCTGTCTAGATCACCTTAGAAGAACGAACAATATTTATTATTCGTATTATTTAGTTTTCCACTGCAGTTGTATTTAATAATTTAATTATTTATTTCGGATTATGTAATAAGGCCAGTTAAACATTTTATTTATTTAAAGTACCGTGGTTTCGTTTACCTTTGTATTTACTACCTCAGGTAACTGAGATGGTAACACGTTCGTTTATCTAGGAATGCCTAGTAAAGGCTCTTAAATAAATGGGGGTGTTACAAAGTGGTACCAGAGCGTACGTTCCTCAGGCCTAAAACAAATGAACCCATTGAATTTAGGATGAGTCTAATAAAATGAATCCGGGTAGAAACTGTTAGGAGCCCCCTTAAGGCTTGGGATGAGTTAGGGGCCCCCTCACACCAAACTTCCGGCCCTTTCAGTTTTGAACCGGACACCTTTGAGAGAATTGAACGAGTGGGGTAATTAGAGAATATCTTCTGTCTTAAGGGTCAATTATTCGTCTTAAGATAGTGATTTCTAACCTTGTTGCAGGTCGCGGATTGAGGTAAGTAATATGTAATAGCATTTTGGCCTAGGGCCGTGAAAATTGGAATAACTATTGAGATTTGTGTTATGAAATTGGATGATAATATGTACCAGGTAGTAAATTGAAGTAATTGATTGAAATATTGTAAATTGGCTTGAATTAATCTATAGCGTGAATTATTAATTTACATGAATTAATGTTATGTGAATTAGAAATATTTTGTCTAGTGATATGCGGTTATGTGATCCCTAAGCCATGATTAGTGTAGTAATTTAAAGATTTAAGTAATAAATTGTGTGGGTGATGGTTGGTAGAACGGTTAACAACCGTAGGGGTGTGGCAGTTTTGGACAGTCGTGGGTCACGTGGTTGGCTGGCTTTAGGCAGTCCAGTCAATCACGTGTTGTTTTGTTTGCAGGTGTATTAATTAAAAACCTTAGGCCTAATTTCCTGAGCAAAAGCTTATGTGTGTATTTTCTTTCCTTTAATATCAGAACCATGCCTCCAAAGAAAGCTACATCTACACCTACACCCACTTCCATGTCTCAAGAGGAGATTGATCGTCTGATTGCTATGAATGAGGCCTTGACAGCAGCGTTGAAAGCCAAGGGGTCAGTGCAAGATTCAGCTAAAGTGAGTGCGTCCATTGCGAGGCACAATCCGACGAAGTATGATGGTTTGGGAGCACCTTCTTTATTGGGATATTGGCACCGAGAATTTGATAATCTTTTTGAGCTATTGAAGTGTCTTGCGGAAATGCAAGTGGATCAGGCTGCATATTATCTAAGAGGGAAAGCTGGTATGTGGTGGACTAGAAGCAAGGAGGCTGTGAGAGAGGTTGCTGCAAATAGTGGAAGTGATTATGTGAGGTGGTCGGGGTTCAAGAAGGTTATGAATGCTGTGTTCGTTCTAGAGCACATTAAGAGCAGAATAAGAGCAGAATTTGACTCTTTCAAAATGACAGATGAGATGACGGTGGAGACCTACTACAATAAGTTCATGGAGCTATCTGAGTATGTTGCAGATTTAAACTCCAGTGATGAGATATTGACACTTAGATTCAAGAAGGGGTTAACCACAACTATCAAGAAGAGGCTGGCAGCTGGGCAACCAAGTAACATGGATGACGTGTATCAAAGAGCTGGACATGCTGAGAGGATTGCGGATATGCTTAAGGAAGAGAAGAAAGAAAAGAGTGAGAAGAGAAAGACTGAGGCTGCAAGTGAGAATGCTGGGAATAAGAAACAAAATATGAATCCATACCGATCTTTTTTCTCCAACAATGGGCAGAATGGGAATGGAAACCGTGGAGGTTTCGACAGAGGAGAAGCTTCGGGAGGTAGTGTGCTTACTTGCTTTAGATGTGGGAAAGTGGGTCATAAGATTGCTGATTGCAGAGTTCATGTGGGAAGTCAAGGCAGGGGTTTTGTAAATGTGAACCAGAGTGGAGGCTATCGTACTCCTATGCAGAACTATGGAAATTATAATCAAAGATCTAGAGGTGGTAGTTATCTGAGGAGCAACAACAACAATTATTCCAACCAAAATTGCTTCAACAACAACCAAAGCAATAATTTTCAGAAGATAATGAACAGTGGGAATCAGTAGAATGGGTCAGCATCAGCTAGCCAGAGTGGAGTGATGTGACCATAATTAGAGCATATTTAGTCCCCGAATTAGCCTTGTTCCCATGCTTTTTTGTGCATATTTGGGTCATTTATTGTCTTTAGTCCTTTGTTTTGCATATTCTTTGAGGTTTTGTTTCCTTGGTAGGAAAGGAGTGCAAACCTTGCATTTTCATGGCAAAATAGAGCTAAATTGATTGAATTCAATGACCAAGCATCAAAGAGAAGGCAAGATTAGAAGGCCTTTGTACATACTATAGTAGATGGGCAATGATGAGAAAAGATCCTTGCATCCCCGAGGAAATCCTCAAGGATTTTATGAAGGGAAAGGAAGAAAAGAAGAAAGGAAGAAGCTGTAAGACAATCCGAGCGGATTGCCCACAATCCGCCCGTCCTAGAGGTGCAATCCGAGCGTCTTCCCCAGCTGGACGCCCGTCCAGAACCACCACAATCCGCCCGTCTTCCCTTGAATCCGCTCGTCCAACAAGCCCACAATCCGCCCGTCCCGTGCCCCGGACGCTTGGATTGTGTGTCAGCTATTTTATCTTATACTTGTTTTATGAAGGATGCGCATATTTGTCTAAGACCGGCGAAAAGGAGACCGGAGTCTCCCTTGAGACCGGCGATTCCTCAAGGACTTAATCGTCATTTAAACCCTTAGTAAACCCTAATTTATGTAACTAATAACCACTATAAATACCCCATTAGGCTAATTAGATTATCATGTTCTTCTTAGCAATCTCTAGTGTAGTTTATATCAATCAAATCTCTCTTTAATCTTGTAATCAACATTTAATCAAGTTTCAATACAAATTTCATTTCCTTAATCTCTCTTTCGTTCATCTTTCATTTTGGGTAATTGAAGATTATTTGGGTTATTATTGGGAGATTGACAACCTTCCAATCAATCATCAAGTACTTCTATTATTCTTTGCTTTATTATTGGAATCATTAGTAGGTATAATTCTCTTAATCCCTTTTTAATTATTGTTAATTATCTTCATTTATTCATCATGTTTTACTTTTTTGGTGTGATTGACAACCTTGCTAGCATGTTTAACATGATAATGAGTGAGTAGTTTCCTTAGCTAGGGTTAATGGGTAATTAGGGGAAACCAACATGGGGGATGATTCATGCTTAAATTAATATGTTTTCATAGTTTATTTGTTTGCTTGTTGTGATCTCAACTTATGCACATGTTATGTTTGATGAAATGTGAGCCTATGAATCCTTGCATTTTTTACCCATCACCTATCTTTTCAATGAGACTTGTAAGACATAAACCAACTCGAGTCTCATTAGACCATGCATATAGCTGAGTAGGGAAGATTTAGTCGACTTGTAGGTGTTGTACAATCTAATCGATTCGGCTCCGGGACCCAAACTTTCCTAGGATTGTAAGATATAAACCAACTCGATCCATCACAAAAATAATTGCTTGCTTATAATTTGAGAATATGTTTGTATGATCAATTCCCATGAATCCCCCATGACCTCATGACACACTAGTGCCTTTTATCAATTGTTTACACCCCTTTTTAATCATCTTGCTTGTTTACTTTTATTGCTATTTAGTTTAGTGATCTTCTACTTCAAACCCCAAATTGTGACACCCTTAGACACCACTAGTTGCAATTGAAAATCTCATCTCAATTCCCGTCCCTTGGGATCCGACCTTTACTTGCCTCTTTACTAATTGTAGAGTTGTTTGTGGAGCTATAACTTGTGTTTTGGTCTAGGTGCTCCTAACGACAAGTACCGAAAACTAAACCTCCAAGTGAGTCCGACCAAAAATGGTGCCGTTGCTGGGGGCGGTGTTAAATTGATTTAGATTTTCTTAAATTGTTATTAGTTGTGTCTTTCTTTGCCTTGGGGAAGTAAAACTCCTCAAGGTTTGTTTTAACTATTTTCAAGTTGTTCGATATTTTACAAGATGGACCTTATAGATTGTTTTGTAGAGGACCACTTAAGTATACCTTTCTTCAAAGGTCCCATGCAAGCATTGGAAGCCTTGGAAGCAAGTGAGGCTAAAAATATGTATTGGGAATTGGAGGTAGATCTTTTTGAGGCCGCTCTAGCCAACAAAGAACTTACTCATGAGCAATCCGAATTAGTACATAACATCCTTGTGGAAGCATACCAACCTATAGAAAATGAGCAATCCATCCTAGAAGACATCTTACAAGCTCAAGAGCAAGAGGAATTCGTTATGGAATTCGAGTGTGATAAGATCGATGAGAATGAAGAACAAGTTGAATATGCCATGAGAATGGAATGTCTAATGGAAATGGAGCAAATTCTCAATGAACCTTCAAAGGAGAAAAGTGAGGTACAAACCCCTACTTTAAAACCCTTTCCCCCAAATTTGAAATATGCTTACCTTGATGAATCAAAGACCAAACCCGTAATTGTTAATGATAGACTTGATGAAATCCAATTGGGAAAATTGCTCGATGTGTTGAAACAACATGAAAAGGCTATAGGTTATAGTCTAGATGACCTTAAAGGGATAAGTCCCAACTTTTGTATGCATAGAATACATCTCGAGGAGGACCATAGACCTGCCATCCAATCTCAAAGAAGATTAAACCCCCACATGCAAGAAGTTGTCAAGGGAGAGGTTATGAAATTACTTGATGCGGGAATCATATATCCCATATCGGACTCTTTGTGGGTTAGCCCCGTTCAAGTGGTACCTAAGAAAGGAGGTACCACGGTGGTGACAAACGAAAAGAATGAGTTAATACCCACAAGGAAGATCACTGGTTGGCGTATGTGCATTGACTATCGAAAATTGAATTCCGCAACAAGAAAAGATCATTTCCCTCTACCATTCATTGACCAAATGCTTGAGAGGTTAGCCTCTAACAAATTCTTTTGTTACCTTGACGGGTATTCGGGATTCTTCCAAATCCCTATACACCCGGATGACCAACATAAGACCACCTTCACATGCCCTTATGGTACTTTTGCATATAGGAGGATGCCTTTTGGCTTATGTAATGCCCCCGCCACTTTCCAAAGATGCATGATGAGTGTCTTCTCCGACTACCTAGAGACCATAATGGAAGTTTTTATGGATGATTTTAGCGTTTATGGAAAGGACTTTGACTCATGTTTGCATAATCTTTCTCTTGTTTTGCAAAAATGTGAAGATGTTAGTCTTGTTTTAAATTGGGAAAAGTGTCACTTCATGGTCAATGAAGAAATTGTTTTGGGTCATTTATTCTCGGAAAAGGGCATCGAGGTCAATAAAGCTAAGGTTGAGGTGATAGAGAAACTCCCACCTCCCGTGAATGTTAGAGGGGTGAGAAGTTTTCTCGGTCACGCGGGTTTCTATCGCCGTTTCATAAAAGATTTTTCAAAAATAGCGAAACCACTCACTCAACTCTTACTTAAAGATGCCCAATTCCATTTCAATGATGAGTGTGTTAAAGCCTTTAATAGAATCAAGGAAGCACTAATCTCGGCACCGATCATTCAACCTCCAAATTGGGAACTACTGTTCGAGATTATGTGTGATGCTAGTAACTAAGCCGTTGGAGCGGTTCTTGGCTAACGGGTAGGAAGAGCTCTTCATGCCATCTATTATATAAGCTAGACTCTTGATCCCTCCCAAGTGAACTATGATACTACCGAGAAAGAGCTTCTTGCCATTGTTTATGCTTTGGACAAATTTCGTTCCTACTTACTTGGATCCAAGGTAATTGTCTTTTCGGATCACCGTGCTCTCCGACATCTCTTGATAAAGAAGAAGGCCAAACCAAGGTTGTTAAGATGGATTTTGCTTCTTCAAGAATTTGACTTGGAGATAAGAGACAAGAAAGGAGCCGAAAATGTAGTGGCGGATCACTTGTCAAGGATCCGGTTTCATGATGAACAAGGAGAAACACCGATCAATGACTCATTTCCCGACGATATATTGATGGCCATTCAAACACAACTTGAAAGGCACATCACCCCATGGTTTGGCGATTATGCCAACTATATCGTTGGAAGAGTACTCCCTCCAAATTTGAACTACAACCAAAGGAAGAGGTTCTTATTCGAAGTAAAGAGGTACTTTTGGGATGACCCAAACCTCAACAAAGAGTGTAGTGATGGGCTCTACCGGAGGTGCATCCCTTAATGGAAAGTCCAAGGAATCTTGGAAGGATGTCACTCACCACCCTACGGTGGGCACCATGGAGCAAGGAGAACCATTGCAAAAATTATTCAATCGGGCTTCTATTGGCCTACAATGTTCCAAGACACGAGGGAATTCATCATTCATTGTGATGCTTGTCAAAGAACGGGGAATATCTCTTGCAGGAATGAAATGCCACAAAGGGGCATTCTAGAAGTGGAGATCTTCGATGTTTGGGGGATCGACTACCAAGGTCCGTTTGTGACATCCAATGGGAATAGGTATATCCTTGTGGCCGTAGACTACGTCTCAAAGTGGGTGGAGGCAATTGGCACCCCAAATAATGATGCGAAGACGGTCACCAAGCTCTTCAAGAAGATAATCTTCCCGAGATTCGGAGTTCCTAGAGCAATCATAAGTGATGGAGGAACGCATTTCCATGAAAAGAAACTCGCATCCCTCTTGACCAAGTATGGTGTTCAACATAGAACCGGCTTGGGATATCATCCTCAAACAAGCGGTCAAGTTGAAGTTTCAAATAGAGAGATCAAGCAAATTCTTGAGAAAGTGGTGAATAAGACCCGAAAAGATTGGAGCACAAAGCTTGATGACGCTCTTTGGGCTTATATGACGGCCTATAAGACTCCCATAGGAGCCTCCCCTTACAAGCTTGTTTATGGAAAAGCTGTTAGAAATCTATATCTCATTAACTTACATATTCATATATATTCAAATTTAATTTAGTTATAAAATTAATTTAGATCTTATACATGCAAACATAAATAAAATATAGAGAAGAAATCATTGTTCTTACTATATGATTTCGGTTTTATGGGCACCAACAAGATCTCTTTCTTGTTAGTTCTTGAGCTTTCCAATAATGGATGAACATTCATGACTTCAAAATAGAAGCCCTCCAATTAGTAGCACCCAAGACTATCCCAAAATCCCACAAACTAACATGTACTAGATATTTGTAATGTGGTTTACCTTAAAATCGATTACTAATACTCATATACTACTACTAGTATTATTAGTGATTGATTTGTACAAATTAGATTCATAAAAATGAGTTTTATGAAGAACAAGAGAGAGAAGTGTTGGAGTAGTGTCCTCCACAATGAGTGCGTTTACATATTAAATATCGTAAAAGGAATATCGGGGATTTATTTTATTTATTTGTCAGCTGGTCATCGTTAATCGGTAATGATTGGCTGACTAGAGTTTGACATTACTGTCGTGTGACAACGGTGATCAGCTGATCCCTTTAGGTCACACCTATAGGATGACGCCCAAATAGAATAAATTAATTGTTTGTATGAGATACGAGATAATTAATTCCTTGTATTACTTGACTTTTAATTAGTCACGTAAAAGTATTATTTGATGATGGGTTACGAACTCGGGACAAGGAGATTTATTATTTAATTATGTGATATTTAAATAATAAATAATTAGAATTTATTAATTAATTATTAATTAATTAATTTTATACGATATGTGTTTTTGTTTTGAAATGGAATTAATTAGCTATTTAATTTTTACAGGAGGTTGTAAAATTAGCTAAGTGGGATAATATTGACACATTGTATGTTGATAAAATGGTCTTATGATTACTTAATGGTTAAGTAGTTATTGGTAGTTAATTTTTATTATTTAAGTGTTAAATAATTAAATTAATATTTAATTATGTAAGATAATTAAATATAAGACTTATAAGCATTTGTGGGACAAATGTCGAAAACCGAAATGGACTCAAATATGTACACTTGACCGATTTTTTGAGAGGACAACAAGTGTCCATTAAGAGGCAATTTCCACTTAGTTTTGTTCCCCATTTTTGCCTATAAATACCCACTTAATCACACCAATTCTTATGTTTGGAAAAATTTGAAGAAAATTTGGTCCCTTTTGTGTGCTTTGGTCGGTTTACCTTCATCACCAAGAGACCAACTTTTCTTCTTATTTTGTTCATCATTTTCATCTTAAAACACATATAAAAACTAACTAATAATATTATCTAAGTAATAATATTAATTAGTACATCAAATATACAATTACAAGGTTACTACTATTATTAACTAGTTATTAATTTTAGTAGTATTTTGGGTTATTCTTGGGTGCCACCAAAGGAGATTACCTATATTGGTATTTGGTGTTCTGGGAGGATCATCCATAGTTGCATAGCTCAAGAACTATAAAGGTAGGAGACCTTTATAGTGCCCATATTTTGCCTTATAGCAATGTAAGGAACTTTTGTCTTAAGAAGGTTTAATACCATCTTTTATACATTTTATTTGCATGCATGTAGATTTAGACAACATTAAATTAATTTGTAATTTTAATATCATAAGATGAGTATTAATTTGGTCTAAATAACTAACAAGTGGTATCAGAGCATTGTTAAATACACGCATGTTGTCTGAAGACGATTTTAGTAATTTATGAGATAAATTAATAAAATTGATATTATGTTACTAAAATTCGTTTCATCACATAATATAGTCTTGCATGTAAATAATCTGGTCTTAGGATGATATGGGACGAAAATTTGATTTTTGTTAAATTTTTCCACTTTATATAACTTAAATTGGCATAAAATTGAGTAAAAATGCATTAAAATTAATTAAGAGTTAATTAAATTGGGTTGCATGTTAATTTTATACATATTTATTTATAAATAACCACATGCATGTTCTATTTATGAGATAAGTGGATACTTTAGGTTAATGTGATTAATTTAGGTAGTTTATTGTTTTTTATTTGATAAAAATGGGTAAATAATGGTTATTTTGTAAATAAATATTGATTTAACTTTAGGGCTCGAAATTTCTGAATTTTTAGCTCCTGGAAATTATTCCAAAATGTACAAAATTTTATTTTAAGTCATTTCAATTTTTATGGTTTGATTTAGAATTAAATCGTAAAAATTATCGCTTTACCGATTAAATTGTGAAATCTTTTTAAATAAATTTGAAAAACAAAAATTTTCACTTGCATGGCATTTTTGGTGTAAGACCAGAATGTTCATGGGTTTGAAATTTATTTTTTCATAAATTTTTATATTAAATGGAATTTTTGTATGATAATTGTGAATTGTTATATTATTTTTGTCACAATTGTGTTTTAATTCCCATATAAATTCAAGATAATTGTTGAGAATAATTATTTTGATATTAGACCAGATTAGTATGATGAGTATTTCTTAAAATTGTTATAAGAATTGATTATGAATTTTTATTGGTAAAAATTCCGTCAAAGCAAGCTCAAATGATCGTTGTTGGTAAGTTAGACGATTTGGCATGTCATTTTCCATAATGCATTTTATTATTCATTTAGATGAATGGTTTTTAGAATTATTGTTATGTAATTTTTCCTAATATGGCCATAGGTAGAAGTTGGTATTTCCCGAAATGTAAGGGAATATCGACTTGTTTTGTAATTAATTGCGATTTCGCATCGCCTAATTTGTAATTAATTAATAGTTTTATTTTAATTTTATTACAAATTGTATAATAGGGTATTGTTATGTAATTTAATTATTAGTAATTTGATGAAGCTACTAAAGACGGAGTTTTCATGAAGACGGTGTTTTCGGAAAGGCGTTCCGAAATCCTAAAGAAGGAGGCCAATTTATGAAGACTCAAGGGACCAAGGAGTTGGTTTCCGAAGTGTAATAATTTTAGTTAATTAGATTAACTAGGTGGCCATATTAGGACTTGTTTGTTTTAATTCTTTTATGCATTCATGCCAAATCGTCACTACATGTTTTTTTTTTTTGTTATCGATTTAATCGTCTAGCATTCACTAATTTTGTTCACTTAAAAGTGATAGACAATTAAATTGATAAGATCTCTCACATTTTGTTTAAAATTGAGATTAAGCCTTACCAAATAATAGCACCTTTGAATCCCTTCTTCATTAGAGGTAGGTTCGGATCACCGAGGTACACTCTTTTTTCGTTGGGTAAGTAGGGTAATAAAAGTTATTACGCATGAAAATTGATTGGACTCAACGGGATAAATATGTGTTGAATCGGTCCACCGTGCCCATATTTATTCTGGGGCTAAAAGATAGATTTTAAGAAAATCTGTCAACCAAGAGTTCTAGTAGTAGAATCAGTCAAAATGTGACTCACCAAATTTATATAAATATGGGTTGAATCGGTCCACCGTGCCCGTGTTTATATAAAATTGGATCTTGGAATCATTTATATAATTCAGTGGGAGATCATTATATAAATGGGAACTTGTTAAATAGTTTCAAAAGTTAAATATTTCTAGACGATAAATGTTAATCTTTCCTTTATTTCCTTTGTAGTAATCACGATGACTTCTACTAGTGAAACCGCCACCATAGCTAGAGATTCATGGCTACGTTCTTTTATGGACAAATATGTATTAAAAGCCGACGGTAGTAATTTTAAAGATTGGGAAGAACAACTTCGATTAGCTGCCGCAAGTGATGGCAAATTACGCTATCTTGTCAATCCATCTCCCCCTTCGCCTAGTACTAGGGCCACTGCCGATGTAAGGGAGGTTTTTTCAAATTATCAAAAAGAACCGCTGCAATAAAAAATGTTTTGATTTTTTCAATAGATCCTGCTTTACAAAGGCAATGTGTCAAGTTTCGTGATGCACATGAAATATTCCCGAGGCTTTCCACTATGTTTTCTCAAGCCCCGAGAATAATTAAGTATGACACCGCTGTTCGTTTCTTTGAGGCTAACCTCAAAGTTGGTCAACCTGTAAGTTCACACGTACTTAAAATGATTGAGTACGTGGAAACTTTAGAGGGGTTGGGATGCAAGATCCCCACGAACTTGTGGTGGACCGAGTGCTCCACTCTCTCTCGCACGTCAAGGGATTTACCCAATTTAGGGTAAATTACAATATGACAAACATGAGAAAGAGTTTACATGAGCTCCATTCTCTGCTTATGCAAGTAGAGAAGGACATGGGATTGAGTGGGAGTACGAGGAAAGATGTGCTTGCGATTAACGTGAAGGGGAAGAAGCAGTTTAAGAGGAACGCAGGTAAGAAGCCTGTTCAGGTGGAGGGCAAAGGTAAAGCAATTGCGAATTGCTCTACCAAGCAAAAACCTATAAAGGGTAATCCTCTTAAAGATACTTGTAATTATTGTAATAACAAGGGATATTGGAGACGTAATTGTACAAAGTACCTGGATGACATAAAAGCTGGCATTGTGAAGCCGACATGTAATTTCTCAACTGAATCTTTTATGATAGACATAAATTATGCTTCAAATACAACTTGGGTATTAGATACTGGTTGTGGTTCTCACTTGTGTAATCATTTACAGGGCCTAAAAAGCATAAGAAAGCTAAACAAGGGTGATGTCGATCTCCGAATGGGAAACGGGTCTAAAGTAGCTGCCGTCTCTGTAGGAACTTATGTACTTAGTTTAGCTTCGGGGTTGGAGTTACATCTTAATAATTGTTATTTTGTACCAACGCTATCTAGAAATATAATATCCGTATCTGTGTTAGAAACAGAAGGGTTTTCCTTTGTAATTAAAGACAAGTGTTGTACTTTTTCCCTTAATGGGATTGTATATAGTCAAGCTATTTCAATCAATGATATTTATATTCTAGATACTTGCAACGATGTTTATCATTTAGATAATAAAAGACTCAAAACAGGTGATCCTGATCTATCTTATTTATGGCATTGTCGATTAGGACACATCAACGAGAAACGCATTAAAAGACTAGTGTCGACTGGTGTAATTAAACCTTTTGATTTCGAATCATTTGGTACATGCGAATCTTGTCTTCTTGGCAAGATGACTCGTTCACCTTTTCTAGGAAAAGGATCTCGAGCTAGTGAGTTATTGGGTTTAATACATACCGATGTTTTGTGGAAGAGGAAGTGTTCATGACACAACCTGAGGGTTTCTGGAAGAGGAAGTGTTCATGACACAACCTGAGGGTTTTGTGGATCCTAAAAATCCTAACAAAGTATGCAAACTTAAGAGATCCATTTATGGTCTTAAGCAAGCGTCAAGGAGTTGGAATCATCATTTTAATCATGTTATTAAACAGAATGGTTTTTCTCGAAGTGTTGAGGAACCATGTTTATACATGAAGTTGAGTAGGTGTAAAGTTGTCTTCTTACTTCTTTATGTGGACGACATATTACTCATTGGGAATGATGTAGATATGCTTGCTTCTGTTAAGAAGTGGTTGGGAAATCACTTCTAAATGAAAGATTTGGGAGAAGCTCAGCGCATCTTGGGTATCCGGATCTATAGGGATAGATCCAAAAGGATATTAGCATTGAGTCAAGAAGCCTATATCGATAAGATTCTTGACCGATTCAATATGAAAAACTCCAAGAGAGGTTTTCTACTTATGGGCAGTGGGATCACTTTGAGTAAGTCACAGTGTCCTACTGAGCCTAAGGATATTGAATGCATGAAATCGATTCCCTATGCTTCCGCTGTTGGATCGATCATGTATGATATGATGTGTTCTCGTCCTGATGTCTCGTATGCTTTGAGTATGACGAGTCATTTTTAAAACTCCGGTGAGAGTCACTGGATAGCCGTCAAGAATATTTCAAGTACTTGAGAAGGACTAAAGATTCATTCTTAGTGTTTGGAGGAGAATCGGAATTACGTATAAGAGGTTATACGGATGCGGTTTCAAACCGATAGGGATGATTTGAAATCCCAGCTGGTTTTGTCTTTTTGTTGAACGGAGGGGCGGTTTCTTGGAGAAGTTTCAAAGAGTCTCGTGATGTTGATTCTACAACGGAAGCCGAGTACATTGCGGCCCTACGAAGCCGCAAAGGAAGTCGTTTGGATTAGGCAATTTTAGAGGGACTGAAAGTAGTTCCGACCGCCGAGGATCCTATCACTTTGTTTTGTGATAACAGTGGGGCTATTTTTCAAGCAAAAGAGCCCAAGTCTAGTAACAAGTCTAGGCACGTACTTAGGAAATTTCATGTAATTAGAGATTTAATCGAAAGGAAAGAAATTACAGTTTGTAAGGTTGGGACAGCTGACAACATCGCTGATCCTTTAACCAAGCCATTGTCTCAAGCTAAACATGGTAGTCATGTAGTTTCGATGGGGTTGAGACGAATGCCAGAACTGTTGTAAATTATATGATATGTAATAATCAAAATATTGTATTTATTATTTCATATATGATAAGTTGCATTTATCGTTATATTCAGTTTTATGTCTGAATTTATATACTTTGTTTTCTCCAAATAGGTTGTAAAGACAATGTCGAACCCTATTAAGTGAACTGGATTAACATTGTATTTTGTCCCTAGTTACTTAATGAGGTGCCGTCTCGGAGTGACTAGATTGTAAGGCGATAGATGACAGTTTCGACTGTCATATGGTCATAGTGATGACTGGTCGATTACATAGGCATATTGTAAGGCAATTTGTCGGACAGTGACCGTTTATAGAGTCCTTTTGTTGCTAGGTCGTGGCGAGGACTTCTATTTATTCCTTCGAGTCAATTCTTTAGACTGGTGACTATTTGTCTGAGTTGGTACGGTTTTCCGGTGGCTTTGGTTTTTGTTCTAGGTCGCACCGTAATAGGAGGCCGATGAGCATTTACTGGGTCATTGTGATCTGTATCGAACGAAGAAAATAGGTCAACATGATTGCCCTTTTAAGTCATATTTTATCTCAAGGCCACTCAAGGAGAGATGACTGTGAATGCGTGGCCACGCTCGGATGCGATCTATAGTAGATTATCCGGTCAGACAGTCATTCTCCTGATCGAGGAAACCACTTTATGATATGATCACGTGCAAGAACGACTTGAAAGACATCTTGCATTGAGTGGGAGATATTATTGGACAAGAGAATTGGTAACGCACACTTGTGTCAGACAAGTGTGAGATTGTTGGAGTAGTGTCCTCCACAATGAGTGCGTTTACATATTAAATCTCGTAAAAGGAATATTGGGGATTTATTTTATTTATTTGTCAGCTGGTCATCGTTAATCGGTAATGATTGGCTGACTAGAGTTTGACATTACTGTCGTGTGACGGCGGTGATCAGTTGATCTCTTTAGGTCACACCTATAGGATGACGCCCAAATAGAATAAATTAATTGTTTGTATGAGATACGAGATAATTAATTCCTTGTATTACTTGACTTTTAATAAGTCACGTAAAAGTATTATTTGATGACGGGTTACGAACTCGGGACAAGGAGATTTATTATTTAATTATGTGATATTTAAATAATAAATAATTAGAATTTATTAATTTATTGTTAATTAATTAATTTTATACGATATGTGTTTTTGTTTTGATATGGAATTAATTAGCTATTTAATTTTTACAAGAGGTTGTAAAATTAGCTAAGTGAGATAATATTGACACATTGTATGTTGATAAAATGGTCTTATGATTACTTAATGGTTAAGTAATTATTGGTAGTTAATTTGTATTATTTAAGTGTTAAATAATTAAATTAATATTTAATTATGTAAGATAATTAAATATAAGACTTATAAGCATTGTGGGGCAAATGTCGAAAACCGAAATGGACTCAAATATGTCCACTTGACCGATTTTTTGAGAGGACAACAAGTGTCTATTAAGTGGCCGGTTTACCTTCATCACCAAGAGACCAACTTTTCTTCTTATTTTGTTCATCGTTTTCATCTTAAAACACATATAAAAACTAACTAATAATATTATCAAAGTAATAATGTTAATTAGTACATCAAATATACAATTACAAGGTTACTACTATTATTAACTAGTTATTAATTTTAGTAGTATTTTGGGTTATTCTTGGGTGCCACCAAAGGAGATTACCTATATTGGTAATTGGTGTTCTTGGAGGATCATCCATAGTTGCATAGCTCAAGAACTATAAAGGTAGGAGACCTTTATAGTGCCCATATTTTGCCTTATAGCAATGTAAGGAACTTTTGTGTAAAGATGGTTTAATACCATCTTTTATACATTTTATTTGCATGCATGTAGATTTAGACCACATTAAATTAATTTGTAATTTTAATATCATAAGATGAGTATTAATTTCGTCTAAATAACTAACAAGAAGGTGGTTTTTATAAAACATAAGAGGATGATAAATTTTTAGAGAACAAACTCTAATTCTTCCACCCACAAAACCGGTGGGTATAGGGTTTATAGACCCTCTTTATTTTTCTTTTTTGTCTTCACAAGACAAAAATGTGTAAGTCTTTTGCATAGTCAAGTCACTATCAATTGTCATAGATAAATGAACAAGACAAATGAATAAGACAAAACTACTAAAAAGCCCACCCAATTTTCGGTTATCATGTAATATGGAGTCCATTTTATTTTTGTCAATTGTACAATTGTATGTAATGTGACATGTGACATGTCTTATGTCATGTTTTAATTTAAAATGCATATTTAACAAATTAAATATCATTTACAAATTAAATAAATCACATTTAACAAATTGACTAGTAATTCAAAATTACTTTCACATAAAATGGTCATTTAATTACTAGTTAATATAATTCACAACATCTTGTAATTATAACTAACTTATCATTCTCATCTCGCGTGTTTTACAAACACTTATTAATTTTAGTAATATAACTTCTTAAATTACTAAATAAAATCTTATTTAATCACATTATAATAAGATGTCATTTTCTCTCTTATGATAATAATTTGTTCAATTTTAAGGAATTAATTAATCTGTATCGACATACAATTAATTAACCTTTTCAATTAAGGGAATCGTCCTTTAGGTGTGACCTCAAGGGATCAACTGATCACCACCGTCGCACGACAGTAATGTCAAACTCTAGCCAGCCATTCATTACCGATATGTGTGGACCAGTTGACTATATATTTAATGTATCATCCCTTTTGTATTCTTGTTATGAGATTTAAATATGTGATCAATATGATCGACAATTGTGATCGCATTATTGTCGGAGGACACATATTCCAACAATCTCCCACTTGTCCTCGACAAGTATGCGTCACCAATTCTCTTGTCCTATTACTATCTCCTACTCAATGCAAGGTGTCTTTTGGGTCGTACTTGCAAGTGATCATATCGAGAGTGGTTTCCTCGATCTGGAGAATAACTGATTGACCGGAATTTTCTACCATAGAAACCTTTCGAGCGTGGCCACGCATTTCCAGTTCATTACTCCTCGAGTGGCCCTGAGATATTGTTTTAACCCTGACAAGGGGGTGGACAATTCCTATCGCACTTATTCCCTTCGACTAGCCACAACCATCATAACCCAAAATATGCCCATTTGACCCCATTTACGAAGGTCGTAGTAACATAAATCAAAGTTGATCTGAAACTGTATCATCTTAGGCGAACAGTCTTTAGCCAAAAGAATCAACTCATTAGAATACTATAGTTGCTCTTGCCACGATCAGGCTATATAAATTTGCCAGAACTCTATAAGCGGTCACTGCCTGACAAAGTGTTCCTAACAGTCTGCCTATGTGATCGACTAGTCATCTCACATGACTCTATGGCACTTGAACTTGCCATCAATCGCATCACACTCTAGTCACTTCGAGACGTCACCTCATACAAGTGACTATGGGCGAATACCATGTTAATCCGGCTTCACTTTAACGGGGTTCAATGTTGTCTCTACCACCCATTTGGATGTAACAAAGTATAAAAGGAGTTTTTCAGCTTAAAAACTCGAACGACAAATGTGATTATCATATATGAATAGTCTGTACCTGATTACTATTTCATATTCTATAATCTAATTTGATCTTTTATGTAGTTATTAATCTCAATCCAATTGAAATGACATGACTCATCATGTTAAGCCTATGAGAAGGCTTTGGTTAGTAGGTTCTATCAACTTCTTGTACCTTACTCAACGTTACTACATACTCGTTTTCCTTTGTAATGTATACATTTGCATTACAAAACTTTCTGAGTACGTGTCTAGATCCAATCTAAACATAGGCCCTCTAGCCTTAGAATAGCTCCCACTGTTTTCACAGTGTACGAGACTCATCCTTCTTGCACATCTCATGATTGCAAGTTTACTCAATTTCCGTTGTAAATATTTCTCATTGTTCTTTATTGCCTAGAACGATTCTAGAAAATCTATTTCTTAGATAACATAGCCACAATGGTATCTTAACCATCCTAATGTATTTTGATTATGGTTTTGTCGGAAACCATGCGCAATCTCAATTGTCAATTGTCACTTATGTAACACTGTTACACAAAATTGCATCAAAAACACTTTGCATTACATCCTTAATGCTTCTGCAAGCACTTAAGGGTAATCTTTATGGCTTACTTGGTAACTATTACTTAAATTCGATTTGAAACAATTCATCATACTCAAAGTATATGAAGTGTTATACATCATATCCTATTTAATTGATTCGACAGCGGAAGCAAATGGAATTAATCAAATATGTTCAACTAGATTGAACTAGTCATGAATCTTATCAACATAAGACTTCTTATTTGACATTTATATCATGTAGATTTATCTCCATAAATCTGGATATTGAAGATGTACTATATCTCTCCAAAGTCTTAAATCATTCGCAATGATCAATATGTCATCCACATATAAGACTAATTAAAATTTCCGTAACTCCCACTAAACTCCATGTATAAACACAACTTCTCGACTTATCGAGAAAAAGTTTTTTAACATGATCAAAACATTGATTCCAACTCATTGATGTCCTACTTAAGACCCTCTCTTAAGTTTCACATTATCTTAGGATTGCAAGAATCTGCAAAACTCAAGACATGTATTGAATACATTCCTTCTAATTGAAGTAGTGGGTTTTAGATTCACTTGCTATATGTATATCATTATATTGAAACACAATCCCTAAGAAGATCCAAATAGACTTAAGCATTTCAACTAGTGCAAAAACCCTTTGCAACCAATCAAGCTTTGATATCTAATAATTCACTTCGAATTTATTTCTGATTTTTATGGCTCTAAGCCTTGTATTGAGTTGTGACTTAAACACTCTCATGTAAGTCATATGTTCATTACTTTCCAGAAGTAATCAACTTGAATCAAACAATTTCTTTGTAAGTTGCAAGCTCTTTATGATGAAAAAGTAACACTAATTCATCATCTTCAACAGGTGATGACTTTAACCTCCTAGGTTTTGAAGAAACAATGTAACGTTTCATGTAGCCAAGAAGGACCAGTTTCTTGCGACATAACATTCTTTGTGGCTTTTGAATAATTTCTCCCACTCTGTCTTCTAGAAATAAACTTGTATTCTAGAAAGACAGCTTCACGAGCCACAAACCCGTTGTACTCGTGATTATAGTAAGGGAAAATGAGCATTTGTTTCTTTTGAAAAACTTACAAACATGGTACCCTACCATTTCATATCTCATATGAATCGTTTTAGAATTAGTGGAAAAATAATTTAGACAAAATGATAAAATTATCCCATATCGAATAGCGTTTGATTTCTTATACAACCACACATTATCCCATAATACGTGCTAAGAGAGATTAACTTGTGATACTATATCACATTTCATTTGCTTATATCAAAGTCTTTACTTTGATAATCCCATCACGACTAAATCGTGATTCCATGAACTCTTTGAATTTCTTCAAAGATTTCTCTATTTACCTTATTAAGTGAACACATTAGCGTCAACTTAAATCGTTGGTAAAAGTAAATGATCAACCTATTTTGGATCAATGATTTACAACCTCGATCTCCTTTTCAACCAAAAGGCACGAGACATCTTGCCTTGAATACAAGATACGCATATACCATAAGATCTAATGGTTTCAAGAGTACTTGATAACTCTTTGCGTTCATCATTCGAGAATTTAAGGTTTAATCTTGGATTACCAATTTGAGTCTTGCATCATCTACATGATATATCATTCTAGTTTGGTTTAGAATATAATCACCTTGATAATGGGCTAGCCATACATCAAATCGTGGTGTATAGGGTCACAAAAGTGAAACCTCTTTTGTATCTTAACAAGTTTATATTCTTATTTAGAGTTTATGCACTTAATAGTCATAATTAAGTACAACTATAAACCCAAAACTAGATTGATTACACAATGACTCTATCTCTCAACATCATTGTTGCTAGTCGTCATATTCTAATCATCCTATGTATCAAGTACAATGATGAAAACCACCACCGGTTTCTAATATTGATGAAGTAGTACTAGCAAAATTTATGGCAATCAAATAAACATTTAAAGAAGAAGGTCCCATTAGATGTCCCACAACTAACTTGTTGATTCTTCAATAATTTGGGGTAGTTTTCTTTCTAGCGTCCAACAATTAAGACAATGGAAACTTTATCGGTCGGGATTGATAGGCTTAGTATTGTTATTCTCAATAACGTTACTTTTAACATTACCTTGTATCAATTCCATTCTAATTTTACTTCTTTAAAACCTTATCCTTTTCTTAACGGTTTAAGAGAATGCTCCCACTCATTTCAATGAGTCTTTGCTTTGAGAAGCAAAATTATATTCATGAAGACTACTCTTCATTCGTTTGTTTAGTCTTAAAACTATCATTGAAGTGGTTGCGGTATTTTGGTCTATTACGATTTCCAACAAATCTAGTCACCAAAATTATTTAACGTTTTAAAATACTTAACTCAATTAAGCACATGAGAAACTATTCATTGTAAGTATATATGTTAGTCAAAAATCAAAAACCCTTTTGATCACGAATAACTTTCATCTATACTCTTCACAAGAGATCCTTACAATGGATAATACGAGGTTTTTAGAAGGAAAAATTCAAATTTTGTCTTTAGTTACGATGTTTTAATGGAGATTTGAACTAAAAATCGAAATGATATCGTATAATTTGAGGTAAAGAAATAGAACAATACGATAACGGAATAATGAAAACAACACATTCATCGTTATAATAATACTTGTAAATAAATATAACAAGATACGAACATTTATATAGTGACCTCTACCCAACTATTATAAATGATTCCAAGATCCAAATTCATATTAACTTGGGCACGGTAGGGCCGATTCATCCCTTATCAATATAACTCGGTGGATTAACTCTTTAATCGATTCTACTTTTAGAACTCTTGGTCGATAAAATTACATTAATATTTATCTTTAGCCCGGAACACATGCGACTACGGTCACGAATACTTCCGTTGAGCTCAATCCAAATTTCGAATAAATGTGTCCATGATCCAAATCCATATCAACTTGGGCACGGAAGGGCCGATTCATCCCGTATCAACATGAATTCGGTGGATAGACATTTATCACCCACTTCCCCTACGTAACAAGGATTGTACCCCGGTAGGGTCGAGCGCACTCCCTCATGAAATAGGTTTTCATGGTTTCTAATTTTTGGTAAGGCTAAGTCTCAATTGTTTATTTTAGCGAGAGGTCATATCAATTTATTATCTATCACGTTTTAAGTGAACTAAAGCGGTATATCATTATATTGAAACACAATCCCTAAGAAGTGGGTTTTAGATTCACTTGCTATATGTATATCATTATATTGAAACACAATCCCTAAGAAGATCCAAATAGACTTAAGCATTTCAACTAGTGCAAAAACCCTTTGCAACCAATCAAGCTTTGATATCTAACAATTCACTTCGAATTTATTTCTGATTTTCATGGCTCTAAGCCTTGTATTGAGTTGTGACTTAAACACTCTCATGTAAGTCATATATTCATTACTTTCAGAAGTAACTTGAATCAAACAATTTCTTTGTAAGTTGCAAGCTCTTTATGATGAAAAAGTAACACTAATTCATCATCTTCAACAGGTGATGACTTTAACCTCCTAGGTTTTGAAGAAACAATGTCTTATACAAAAAACGTCTCATGTAGCCAAGAAGGACCAGTTTCTTGCGACATAACATTCTTTGTGGCTTTTGAATAATTTCTCCAACTCTGTCTTCTAGAAATAAACTTGTATTCTAGAAAGACAGCTTCACGAGCCACAAACCCGTTGTACTCGTGATTATAGTAAGGGAAAATGAGCATTTGTTTCTTTTGAAAAACTTACAAACATGGTACCCTACCATTTCAAATCTCATATGAATCGTTTTAGAATTAGTGGAAAAATAATTTAGACAAAATGATAAAATTCCCCAAAAGGTTCAAGTTACTCAAGGGAACTTGATTAAAGTCCAAACCATATCGAATAGCGTTTGATTTCTTATCCAACCATACATTATCCCATAATACGTGCTAAGAGAGATTAACTTGTGATACTATATCACATTTCATTTGGCTTATATCAAAGTCTTTACTTTGATAATCCCATCACGACTAAATCGTGATTCCATGAACTCTTTGAATTTCTTCAAAGATTTCTCTATTTACCTTATTAAGTGAACACATTAGCGTCAACTTAAATCGTTGGTAAAAGTAAATGATCAACCTATTTTGGATCAATGATTTACAACCTCGATCTCCTTTTCAACCAAAAGGCACGAGACATCTTGCCTTGAATACAAGATACGCATATACCATAAGATCTAATGGTTTCAAGAGTACTTGATAACTCTTTGCGTTCATCATTCGAGAATTTAAGGTTTAATCGTGGATTACCAATTTGAGTCTTGCATCATCTACATGATATATCATTCTAGTTTGGTTTAGAATATAATCACCTTGATAATGGGCTAGCCATACATCAAATAGTGGTGTATAGGGTCACAAAAGTGAAATCTCTTTTGTATCTTAACAAGTTTATATTCTTATTTAGAGTTTATGCACTTAATAGTCATAATTAAGTACAACTATAAACCCAAAACTAGATTGATTACACAATGACTCTATCTCTCAACATCATTGTTGCTAGTCGTCATATTCTAATCATCCTATGTATCAAGTACAATGATGAAAACCACCACCGGTTTCTAATATTGATGAAGTAGTACTAGCAAAATTTATGGCAATCAAATAAACATTTAAAGAAGAAGGTCCCATTAGATGTTCTACAACTAACTTGTTGATTCTTCAATAATTTGGGGTAGTTTTCTTTCTAGCGTCCAACAATTAAGACAATGGAAACTTTATCGGTCGGGATTGATAGGCTTAGTATTGTTATTCTCAATAACGTTACTTTTAACATTACCTTGTATCAATTCCATTCTAATTTTACTTCTTTAAAATCTTATCCTTTTCTTAACGGTTTAAGAGAATGCTCCCACTCATTTCAATGAGTCTTTGCTTTGAGAAGCAAAATTATATTCATGAAGACTACTCTTCATTCGTTTGTTTAGTCTTAAAACTATCATTGAAGTGGTTGCGGTATTTTGGTCTATTACGATTTCCAACAAATCTAGTCACCAAAATTATTTAACGTTTTAAAATACTTAACTCAATTAAGCACATGAGAAACTATTCATTGTAAGTATATATGTTAGTCAAAAATCAAAAACCCTTTTGATCACGAATAACTTTCATCTATACTCTTCACAAGAGATCCTTACAATGGATAATACGAGGTTTTTAGAAGAAAAATTCAAATTTTGTCTTTAGTTACGATGTTTTAATGGAGATTTGAACTAAAAATCGAAATGATATCGTATAATTTGAGGTAAAGAAATAGAACAATACGATAACGGAATAATGAAAACAACACATTCATCGTTATAATAATACTTGTAAATAAATATAACAATATACGAACATTTATATAGTGACCTCTACCCAACTATTATAAATGATTCCAAGATCCAAATTCATATTAACTTGGGCACGGTAGGGCCGATTCATCCCTTATCAATATAACTCGGTGGATTAACTCTTTAATCGATTCTACTTTTAGAACTCTTGGTCGATAAAATTACATTAATATTTATCTTTAGCCCGGAACACATGCGACTACGGTCACGAATACTTCCGTTGAGCTCAATCCAAATTTCGAATAAATGTGTCCATGATCCAAATCCATATCAACTTGGGCACGGAAGGGCCGATTCATCCCGTATCAACATGAATTCGGTGGATAGACATTTATCACCCACTTCCCCTACGTAACAAGGATTGTACCCCGGTAGGGCCGAGCGCACTCCCTCATGAAATAGGTTTTCATGGTTTCTAATTTTTGGTAAGGCTAAGTCTCAATTGTTTATTTTAGCGAGAGGTCATATCAATTTATTATCTATCACGTTTTAAGTGAACTAAAGCGGTATATCATTATATTGAAACACAATCCCTAAGAAGTGGGTTTTAGATTCACTTGCTATATGTATATCATTATATTGAAACACAATCCCTAAGAAGATCCAAATAGACTTAAGCATTTCAACTAGTGCAAAAACCCTTTGCAACCAATCAAGCTTTGATATCTAACAATTCACTTCGAATTTATTTCTGATTTTCATGGCTCTAAGCCTTGTATTGAGTTGTGACTTAAACACTCTCATGTAAGTCATATATTCATTACTTTCCAGAAGTAATCAACTTGAATCAAACAATTTCTTTGTAAGTTGCAAGCTCTTTATGATGAAAAAGTAACACTAATTCATCATCTTCAACAGGTGATGACTTTAACCTCCTAGGTTTTGAAGAAACAATGTCTTATATAAAAAACGTCTCATGTAGCCAAGAAGGACCAGTTTCTTGCGACATAACATTCTTTGTGGCTTTTGAATAATTTCTCCAACTCTGTCTTCTAGAAATAAACTTGTATTCTAGAAAGACAGCTTCACGAGCCACAAACCCGTTGTACTCGTGATTATAGTAAGGGAAAATGAGCATTTGTTTCTTTTGAAAAACTTACAAACATGGTACCCTACCATTTCAAATCTCATATGAATCGTTTTAGAATTAGTGGAAAAATAATTTAGACAAAATGATAAAATTCCCCAAAAGGTTCAAGTTACTCAAGGGAACTTGATTAAAGTCCAAACCATATCGAATAGCGTTTGATTTCTTATCCAACCATACATTATCCCATAATACGTGCTAAGAGAGATTAACTTGTGATACTATATCACATTTCATTTGGCTTATATCAAAGTCTTTACTTTGATAATCCCATCACGACTAAATCGTGATTCCATGAACTCTTTGAATTTCTTCAAAGATTTCTCTATTTACCTTATTAAGTGAACACATTAGCGTCAACTTAAATCGTTGGTAAAAGTAAATGATCAACCTTTTTTGGATCAATGATTTACAACCTCGATCTCCTTTTCAACCAAAAGGCACGAGACATCTTGCCTTGAATACAAGATACGCATATACCATAAGATCTAATGGTTTCAAGAGTACTTGATAACTCTTTGCGTTCATCATTCGAGAATTTAAGGTTTAATCGTGGATTACCAATTTGAGTCTTGCATCATCTACATGATATATCATTCTAGTTTGGTTTAGAATATAATCACCTTGATAATGGGCTAGCCATACATCAAATAGTGGTGTATAGGGTCACAAAAGTGAAATCTCTTTTGTATCTTAACAAGTTTATATTCTTATTTAGAGTTTATGCACTTAATAGTCATAATTAAGTACAACTATAAACCCAAAACTAGATTGATTACACAATGACTCTATCTCTCAACATCATTGTTGCTAGTCGTCATATTCTAATCATCCTATGTATCAAGTACAATGATGAAAACCACCACCGGTTTCTAATATTGATGAAGTAGTACTAGCAAAATTTATGGCAATCAAATAAACATTTAAAGAAGAAGGTCCCATTAGATGTTCTACAACTAACTTGTTGATTCTTCAATAATTTGGGGTAGTTTTCTTTCTAGCGTCCAACAATTAAGACAATGGAAACTTTATCGGTCGGGATTGATAGGCTTAGTATTGTTATTCTCAATAACGTTACTTTTAACATTACCTTGTATCAATTCCATTCTAATTTTACTTCTTTAAAACCTTATCCTTTTCTTAACGGTTTAAGAGAATGCTCCCACTCATTTCAATGAGTCTTTGCTTTGAGAAGCAAAATTATATTCATGAAGACTACTCTTCATTCGTTTGTTTAGTCTTAAAACTTTCATTGAAGTGGTTGCGGTATTTTGGTCTATTACGATTTCCAACAAATCTAGTCACCAAAATTATTTAATGTTTCAAAATACTTAACTCAATTAAGCATATGAGAAACCATTCATTGTAAGTACATATGTTAGTCGAAAATCAAAAACCCTTTTGATCACGAAGAACTTTCATCTATACTCTTCACAAGAGATCCTTACAATGGATAATACGAGGTTTTTAGAAGAAAAATTCAAATTTTGTCTTTAGTTACGATGTTTTAATGGAGATTTGAACTAAAAATCGAAATGATATCGTATAATTTGAGGTAAAGAAATAGAACAATACGATAACGGAATAATGAAAACAACACATTCATCGTTATAATAATACTTGTAAATAAATATAACAAGATATGAACATTTATATAGTGACCTCTACCCAACTATTATAAATGATTCCAAGATCCAAATTCATATTAACTTGGGCACGGTAGGGCCGATTCATCCCTTATCAATATAACTCGGTGGATTAACTCTTTAATCGATTTTACTTTCAGAACTCTTGGTCGATAAAATTACATTAATATTTATCTTTAGCCCGGAACACATGCGACTACGGTCACGAATACTTCCATTGAGCTCAATCCAAATTTCGAATAAATGTGTCCATGATCCAAATCCATATCAACTTGGGCACGGTAGGGCCGATTCATCCCTTATCAACATGAATTCGGTGGATAGACATTTATCACCCACTTCCCCTACGTAACAAGGATTGTACCCCGGTAGGGCCGAGCGCACTCCCTCATGAAATAGGTTTTCATGGTTTCTAATTTTTGGTAAGGCTAAGTCTCAATTGTTTTTTTAGCGAGAGGTCATGTCAATTTATTATCTATCACGTTTTAAGTGAACTAAAGCGGTGAACTACGATAATTGTAATTGACACGGTCGATTAACTCGATTAAATGATAATGCATGTTTAGTTATGGCGATTTAGCGATGCATGCAACATATAAATAAAATGCAAAGCATAAATAAAATCCTGGGTTATTTCATAACAATAACTCATCCTATTGGTGATATGCAATAATAACTCCATACTATCAATAATCTCAATTAAATCCAACCTAAGTACCATACCTTCTAATAACGAATCAGCTACTATTTTTTTATGTTTATGTGTATCAAATAAAGCAAGTACTTGATTCATCACTTGAAAATATTACACATTAACATCACATATACCAGTTAGATCGTCAAAAAAATATCAAATATTCCAACATAAACTTTAAAAAATATCAACTGGTTTGTTATTAGAAGGTATGGTGCTTAGGTTGGATTTAATAGGGATTATTGATAGGATGGAGTGATTATTGCAGACCACCAATAGGATGGATTATTGTTATGAAATAACCCTAAAATCCTAGTATGGCCTTCCTAAAATAGTAAATCTAATAAACTATTACAAATTCGGAAACCAACTCCATTGGTCCCTTGAACCTCGGTCTTGGTACGCATTTCAAGGCAACACTTTTCTTTAATGGATCGCCTTCTCGAGTGACACCGTCTTGAAGGAACTCCGGAATAAATAAATTACATAACAAATTACATAATTTCCTATTATACATTTGTAATTAAAAATAAAATAAATCTATTAAATTACAAAACGGTCATACGAGATCACAATAAATTACAACCAAATCGATATTCCCAGACATTTCGGGTAATACCAATAAAAACTAAGGCCATACTAAGTAAAAATTACATAATTCAAAAATTACATAAAATTAAAATATGACAATCATAAATAAAATGCAGCATTATAATATGTATGAACATGCCCAATTTTATGCTAAACCGCCTTTAAGGAGCCAATATCGTATATTAATCGGTTTTTACTGATTTGCGTGATTTAACCTTTTATAGTCACGATAATTACATAAATTCATATTTATGTACAAGTTAATTACCCTAACCAACTTAGGACTCAAAATTAGTCTCCACTAACATATTGACAATAATTAACTTATATTTCTTAATATTGTTCATAAATGGACTCAAAAATACAATATTATGTCATAAACATCAAATTAAATCATAAAAATTTCAAATAAAGTTGAAATTTGAAATTTTAAACTCATGACCATTCTGCAAAAATACCATGACACGCATAATATCCAAAAACTTAGGTTAAAAATTTCGAAATTTATCGAGAAAAACAATGTTGCGGTTTATCGGATTTATCAATTATAATCATAAAAATACGAGAAAAATTATTTTTATTAACTTTTCACTTTTAGATCTGAAATATATGATAAAATTCAACATGTGACGTTTTTTCTTAGTCATGAAGTATGTTTTAGCATTTTTTACTAATTAAAGTCACTATTTATGTGAGTTTTCATCAAAAATTCATAAATCATGCATAAAGACTTCATTGTAGCTAAATATTTTACACACATCTTGTAAAATTGCATGTGACAACATACTAAATTTCTATGACCAGATTCGAAATATAACTCATATTAACCTATTTTCTCATTTAAATTCGAATTTAACATGAAAAATCCATATTTCGAGCATAACAACTCATAAAATTATGAAAATTTACAGGCTATCAATATATAATATATGTGAAAACATATGCAAAAACCACTGGAAAAATCGAAGTTTAGCAATTTTTCGTCCAAAAATGACATTTTTATCATAAAAATCACATTTTAATGCCATTATAATATAAAATGAACAATAAAATCCATAAATTAAACCAAAATATCCTAAAACATTTTAGGACCAGAAAATTTAACATGCATAATAAATTTCATGATATATCATAATAAACACAAATTTATAAGTTTTGTTTGTTAATCTTATAACTCGGAAAAACAATAACCGATTTGCATGCAAACAACCTAATGCTCTTGATACCGCTTATTAGAAATCTATATATCATTAACTTACATATTCATATATGTTCAAATTTAATTTAGTCATAAAATTAATTTAGATCTTATGCATGCAAACATAAATAAAATATAGAGAAGAAATCATTGTTCTTACTATATGATTTCGTTTTTATGGGGCACCAACAAGATCTCCTTCTTGTTAGTTCTTGAGCTTTCCTATAATGGATGAACATTCATGACTTCAAAATAGAAGCCCTCCAATTAGTAGCACCCAAGACTATCCCAAAATCCCACAAACTAACATGTACTAGATATTTGTAATGTGGTTTACCTTAAAATCGATACTAATACTCATATACTACTACTAGTATTATTAGTGATTGATTTGTACAAATTAGATTCATAAAAATGATTTTTATGAAGAACAAGAGAGAGAAGGTAGTGTTTATAAAACATAAGAGAATGATAAATTTTTAGAGAAAAAACTCTAATTCTTCCACCCACAAAACCGGTGGGTATAGGGTTTATAGACCCTCTTTATTTTTCCTTTTTGTCTTCACAAGACAAAAACGTGTAAGTCTTTTGCATAGTCAAGTCACTATCAATTGTCATAGACAAATGAACAAGACAAATGAATAAGACAAAACTACTAAAAAGCCCACCCAATTTTCGGTTATCATGTAATATGGAGTCCATTTTATTTTTGTCAATTGTACAATTGTATGTCATGTGACATGTGACATGTCTTATGTCATGTTTTAATTTAAAATGCATATTTAACAAATTAAATATCATTTACAAATTAAATAAATCACATTTATCAAATTGACTAGTAATTCAAAATTATTTTCACATAAAATGGTCATTTAATTATTAGTTAGTATAATTCACAACATCTTGTAATTATAACTAACTAATAATTCTCATATCGCGTGTTTCGCAAACACTTATTAATTTTAGTAATATAACTTCTTAAATTACTAAATAAAATCTTATTTAATCACATTATAATAAGATGTCATTTTCTCTCTTATGATAATAATTTGTTCAATTTTAAGGAATTAATTAATCTGTATCGACATACAATTAATTAATCTTTTCAATTAAGGGAATCGTCCTTTAGGTGTGACCTCAAGGGATCAACTGATCACCACCGTCGCACGACAGTAATTTCAAACTCTAACCAGCAAATCATTACCGATATGTGTGGACCAGTTGACTATATATTTAATGTATCATCCCTTTTGTATTCTTGTTATGAGATTTAAATATGTGATCAATATGATCGACAATTGTGATCGCATTATTGTCGGAGGACACATATTCCAACAAAAGCATGCCACTTGCCAATCGAATTGGAGTACAAAGCTTTTTGGGCAATCTGAGCCTATAACCTTGATCTCAAATTAAGTGGTCAAAAGAGGATGATTCAAATTCAAGAGTTGGAAGAATTCCGACTACAATCTTATGAGAATGACAAGATCTACAAGGAAAGGACAAGATTGCTTCATGAGAAGAGGATCAAGCAAAAAGCCTTGCACAAAGGGGATAAAGTCCTTCTATTCAATTCCCGCTATCGACTCTTTCCCGGGAAGTTGAACTCTAGATGGATGGGTCCCTATGTGATCACCGAAGTTGGGAAATATGAGGATTTTGAAATCAAGGCGGAAGATGGAAACAAATTCAAGGTCAATGGTCAAAGATTGAAGCCATATTATGAGGGAGCTATTGGTGGAGAGGTCGAGGTCACCTATATCGGGCCTCCTCATACTTGAAAGAATCATCAAAGGGAAAGTTTGGTGGAGTCCTCCCTAAACCACCACTTGTAAATATACTAACCCCTCTAACTTGTATTTATAATTTTGTTGCATTCCTTTTATCATAAACATAAATTCCTTCAATGAGAGTAAGTGAGGGAGGGTCACTAATGATTTTTGATGAAGGAAGGAACTAATTTTCAAGTGTGGGGAAGCTTTTATCGGAGTTAAGGAAATCAAAGGGAACCCGAGCGTCCAAAAAGAGAATCCGCTCGGTTTGTACAAAGACGACCGTCTTGTTGAGAATAGGCTCGTCCGCTAGGATTCCGAGCGTCTGAAGACAGATCCGCTCGTCTTTTTGCCAGTGCATTTGAAGAAAAGTTCATGTCACCGAATCCGCTCGTCTTTGGGAAAAGACGCTCGTCTTGTTCCAGAAAAGACGCTCGTCTTGTGCTCGATCCGCTCGTCTTGGCTGCGTCAAAGTTTTGCAAAAATTCGCTGTAAGAGAATCCGAGCGTCTTCCTTGGAATCCGCTCGTCCCATAATGACAGAATTTGAGCGTCTTGTGCCTGAGTCCGCCCGTCTTCCTGCAGTCTTCACTCCCGATTTTTTCTAATTCTAATTCACCCCACCACACAATTTGTGACACATCACCCTTCCTTCCACTTGTATTATAAAAACCCACCTCCTTATGACTCCAAAGACCTTTTTATTCCACAAAATCAAAAAGCCCCAATTTCTAGGGTTTCAAAAGCAACATTCATTCCACAAAGAGCATCTTCATACTTTAACAAATCAACAAAATCCAACTCAACAATCAAAGAATGGCACCAAAGGGATCTTCCTTTAGGGATAGAAGAAGACCAAGAGTAAGAGGAAGCTCTTCTAACTCCCATATCAACACCTTAAAGAGGGAGCATGAAGAAATTGTGGATCTTACAAGGCTTGATGACTTCTCAAATGTTGAATTCGTCAATGATGTGCAAATGCTCGTTTTTCACCGGCTTCTTCGTAAGAACATTCTCCCTACTAAGTTTTTATGTCATAGAACTTTAAGGAAGCTTGGGATTTACCATCAAATGGAAGCCCTTTTTGAGTTGTTTGGTCTCTCTACCCTTTTCCACATGCACGAGCAAACTTACCAATCCCTTGTGCTTGAATTTTTAAGCTTCTTGAAAATCACGACCTTGAATAGAACGATATGCATAGAATTTTGGTTGGAGAGTGTTTCAAGAATGATGACTCTAGTGGAATTTGCTAATGTGCTTGGTCTCGATGTCTCGCCTACCCGTACAACAAAACTAAAGAGATATAGTGTTGTACCCCTATGGAGGGCCATGACCGGCCGAGATTTCATGTACATTAAGGAGTGTCTAGCTTTTCACATTCAAAATCCTATTTTGAGACTTACTTACCGGTTCCTTTCCGGCACCCTCCTTGCTCGCCGAGACCCGGCAATAGTGAATGAACTTGACCTTGTGTTCATGGAGTCTTATCTCGATATCCAAGGAAGGGGTGGGTACCACTTTAATGCGCCTCTTATGTTACTCGAAAAGTGGGCAAAGTTTAGGAATGGTGATGATGATGGGTTGAAACACATTGTTAATTGAGGGCTCATTACAAAGATTGCAAAGCATTTCAATCCAAAATTTAATGAGAATAATGAGTACATTCCTCTTACCGGAATTACAAGGATAAATGAAGACCTTCTTCTTGTGCATCATCATTGGATAACCCTTGAGGGGGTTGATAAAAGGGTCAAGTGGATAACAAAAGGAACTTATCCAATCTACCTACCAATGACCTGACTACCAAGAATCTCACCAAGAAGGGGACCTTTATCACCAATCCCATCCTACCTCATCCCTCCAAACCTAACCCAAGCAAGGCAAGCACCACCACGTCCAAATCCCCAACAACAACAACAAGAGCAACAACAACAAGATGAGAAAATCAAAGTACCTCCCTACCCTTTTCCATATCAACCGTACAACCACCCTAACCCCTTTATCCTCCCCGTGATGACTTTGTAACGGGAATTCTTCAAGATTTGCACTTCCGACAATATGAAGCTACTGTGGAAAATTATTATGCACTCTACCCTCAATACCATGATATGATTCAAAGGGGGAAGATTAGTGAGGAGGGAGCATTTCCCTCTTGGGCACAAATGGATATACTCTTCCCCAATTCGGAGAGGGCAAATGAAGGGGCTAACGGGCGACAAGAGGAAGAGAGCGACAAATCTTGCGGTGGGTACACGGCGGAGCTTGTTAGCGAAGAGGATGAGTTCATGGATCCTAATACAAGTGATGCATTCAAGGAAATATGGGATAGTGATCTAGAGGGAGATGACGGCGATCTCTAGAGGATCTCTTCATAGCTAGATGGAGCGGGCGTGAGGCACCCATCTCAAGCTTAAGTGAAGTTTCCTCATCTCCTCTCTTTATTTTCAAATTTCATGAAAGAAGTTTATGTTTTGTTAACTTGTACAATATTTGACTTTGTCTTTGGTTGGAGAGTCCTAGCAACATGAGGACTAACACCTCGGCCACATTGAGGTGTTCTTTTATTGTTCCCGTTTGAAAAATCCAAAACGACAATTTAGTCTCATGCATTGCATCTTGTGTGCATGAACTACCCCATAATTTAAGACATTAGAAATAATGTCTATCTCGGTTTGGGGAAGTACATGCATACGCAACAGGAGTTAATCTAAATTACGCTCTCCGTCATAAACAAAAACCCATGCATCATGTAGTGTAGATTAGTATAACTTGCATTTAGTATAGAATTCATGCATCATGCTTGCATAATTTCCTATCATTTTGGCCATTGAGGACAACGCCCATATTAATGTGGGGATGGGAAATTCGAACTTAACTTTTATTCAAAAACCCAAAAAAAATCAAATTTTTTTTTCGATAAATCAAAAAATTTGAAAAATTTGAAAATCCAAAAACAAGTTCTTTTCCTTTGTAGTATAGACTTGTATATATTATTGTATATATTGTGTTTGTTCTATCCTTGTTCACATTGATCGACTACGCCACATCCGAGACATGAGGATATTGAAGACCGCATGATATGATATTTCCAATCTCCTTTTTCCTCTTTATGTTAATGACTATGTGGCTTTATTTTGATTGATGCGGTATAACAATGTGAATTTAGGACTTGCATTTAGATTATATGGCATACTAGTTTGTAGAATCACTTGCATTAGGATTTATATGTGTTAGTTGCATCATGGCATGTAGTTGCATGTTAGAAAATTTTGTGAAACCGTCTACTTGGGAAGCTTGACAAGTGTATATAGGCCCTAGTAGATGCTTTTTCTTCTTAAGACTTTGCTTGTTAGAATACTTGTAAAACACCTTGGCTAGTATCCTTTGACCCATGTATGTGTCATGCTAGTATCCTTTGACCCATGGATTAATGTAACACCCGCGAATTTCCCTTTCTGACAGTTAAAATTTATTAAACCGTTTAATTATTTTGTTATATATTTTTGAATTATTTTATTTAAATAATTTTATGTCAAACACGATTTTTATAAACGTATTATATAAAAGCTCATTTTTATAAAAATACGTACGATTAAATTATATTTTTAAGGCACGATTTATATAATAATATATGTATAGGTATTTTTGGCCGGATAATAATAATGACTGTAATAGTAATAATTCCCGTCTAACATTAGACCGTCACATTTCAAGAGAATCTTGAGTAAACTCAGACCAACCAAAAATCGACACACATACCCCTATCGACCCCACACTCTACTTTTAAATATATTTATATATTATTATTATTATTATTATTATAATATTATATTATTACTATTATTATGTTATTGTTGTTGTTGCATACAGCGTCCCCACCCCCTCTTACTCCCCTTACTTCTTCTTCCTTTCTTCTTCATAAAGCCAGCAAACAACAAAAAAATAAACAGAACCTTGAAGCTCCATTTCCGTCGACATTGAACCGTAGATCCCGACTTCGTTTCTCAACCTTTTTCCTTAATTCTTGCTCCATTCTCATCCTTACTTCCTCCTTCATCTTTCAAGGTATTAAAGTCTCATTTTTGTGACGGTCTCGTTTTTCGCCGTCTTATAAAAGTTTCGATTTTTGCCTCAATCCTTTCTTTTTCTTGCTCCTTGATAAGGTTTCGAAGACCCGGTGGAAGACTCAAGCTTTGGGGACTGTTTATTCGAAGAATAAGGAGCGTTTAAGGTAACGGTGATAGGTTACTCGACAAAAACGTCGAAATTTCGTCTTATGTGTCGTTTCATATGTTCTTGTTTGATAAAGTTTGATTCTTTACATTTCACTCTTTTGGTATGGTAATTTCCGTCTCAATGCGTTCCTAAATTGGACTGTTTTAATGCTATTTTTTTTTTGGAGCCATGAAAGGCGGGTGTTGGTACTGAATTGTGGAACGATTTTATGAAGTCTTTCCGGTCAGTTGTGAGCTCGCTTCATACACGCGAATTTCCATCTTTTCCCTGCTTGAAAATCCGTCTTAAGCTCGTTCCAAATTTGGCTGCCCATTGTTGCTGGAAATCCCGTTGTGCGGGTTGTCCCGATGAAGCCGTGTTTGGCACGGTTTCATGTAGTTTAGTGGACTGTTTCTAGCTCAGTTTTATGCGACTGTTATGTTGCTTGGTAATTAAGAACGATAGCTCACAACAAAGCCCATTTAACATCAAAATGAAAGTTGCAGTTTTCGTAATCAGACTGCCTTACAATAATCCATGACTTGTTGTTTTCAAGTTTTCCATATGATTCTCTTTTTATGACACTATAAATAGATACCAACTTTTTATAGTGCCTATTGGCCCATATATAACGTTGAGGGGTAAGAATGTAACCGTGTATATGTTTGCATCTATATTTTTAAGTTCGGAGTGTCCCGAGCTGATTTGGTGGCGGTTTTGGGTTATGACAGTGGCTGTTTGGACAGTCTGGCCACGGCCTGGCTGGGCCCGGGTTGGCCTGGGCAGCGTGGCTAGGACTCGGCTGGGTGTGGCCTTAGTCGCGAGTGGTGTTATTGTGTTATCTTAGCCGTGTTCGGTCGAGTTGAGTCGTGTTTGTATAGCTTGAGTTGGTGCCATATGTTCATGATTGGATTTGATTTATTTGAATTATTTAAATTCTGTCTCGTGTTTTATATAACGTTATTCGTCAAATATCGTTCATTTACATATTTATTTATTTGGCCTTGTGATATTTATTTATTTGGGCTTGTCATGATTTATTTGTTGGGGTTGTCAAGTTTTATTTGTTGGGCCAATTGTGTTGCTTACCTATCTTATTTTCCCTCTTCCTTGTTTTGTTGGTAACTTGCTTACTTTAGAAGTGGGCTTAACATGATTAAATTTTTGGGCTTTACATAATTGATTTGTTGGGCTTCATATAATCCATTCGTTGGGCTCGACATGTTTTAAATGTTGGACTCGTCATGTTTTAATTGTCGAGCCAACCTTCATTACCGTTTGTTATATTTCATTTAACCGGCATGATAAATTATAAAATGAAATATTTATCTGCATAAGACAAGTATGAGATATTTATTGTTAAATAATTATTTGTGAAGGGTCATATTCTTGATAATGCCTTGTATTGTTCTGTTGTGAGAGTCTCGGTCCTATTGGATACTAGGGGTGAGCTATAAGCCCTCTAGTTGCGATATGATCGTTGGGATTAATGTTCCCATCCGTACTTATGGTGAGATGCAAGCCATGAGTATGAATGTGACATTTATGATCCCGTGTCATATGATGTTTGCATTATCATTCTTACTCTTATTGTGACTTAAGTGTTACGTTTTACATTGTGTGACTACTTGACATTCCCTATTTACCCCTTTCGGACCTTTGGTTACGAGTGTGTGCCATGTTTCCGGATTGGGTTATCTTTCCTCTTTCGGACCTTTGGTTACGAGTGTGTGCCATGTTTCCGAATTAGGATATCCTTCCGCCTTTTTTCGGACCTTTGGTTACGGGTGTGTGCCATGTTTCCGATTAGAGGTTACTCGACCTTTGGTTACGAGTGTGTGCCATGTTTCGAGTCTTGGATACGATTGGTATATCGTTTGTCGAATCGGGTGACGTCCATCCCGAGAGTCTGGATCCAGGTTTAGACTAGGACCGTATTATGATCGTCGTCCTACCAAGAGGTTGGAGTCTAAATGGTTGTCTTGTGAGTTCATACTAAGTATATGTCTTACACTTGTTGAGTCGGTCAATATGAGTTGGTTGACTTGGTCGCTCCATGCCCTTGATTGCATGTTTTATCTAACATATCATGCCTATTCTATTAAGAAAGTATTATGCCTGTCTCATCATGGTTCTCATTATATCTTCTTGTCCTTCATTATCTACATGTGATGCATGACTAATATGTTCAATTAAGTGTTTGTTACTTGCATTTCGACATATTGTGGCTGGGAGAACCTTGAGTTACTCCCCACTGACTGTGGCGTTCTTGTTTACATGAATGACAGGTGGTGAAGATGCTTACGTGGGGAAGACGTGTGGGCTAGCGAGAACTAAATCCTTGGACCTTAGTTTCTAGTTTAGAAACCCCTTATATGTTTATTCGTGGGATATCTTTTCCCCGCTTTCTAGACTTGGGTTGTAATAACCTATATTGGTCTATTTTAGCATTTGTTTCATTTAGTTTTTGGCACCCGCGTTTTAATCCTTAACTTATAACAAAAAGTTTTTAAAAATCTCACAATTTCCGCTTTAATTTATTAGTTATATTTTCCGCTTTATCGCGGGGTGTCACAGTTGGTATCAGAGCCTATGTTGCTCCCGACGCACACACGTGTACCCAAAATTTAAACTTGAATTTGGCCTTGAATAATGAATGAGAGATGGGTAGACTTAAGGATCTAAGGTGGTAGTTTGTAGTGTGTTTGCTCTTTGTTAGGTTCTAACATGTTTGTTGATTGTCATTTAATAATTGTTGTGCCTTGGATCATGACCGTGAATTTACCTACATGAAGATCAAGATTTGGTGCCTATTGCTGGGAATTGAAGATTTGTTCAACTTTTGAAGAATGCTTCGTCTTCCTCAAAGACATTCCTCGTTCTTGTGTACCTTGTATCATTCTTTTACTTCTTAATGCTTATTTCTTCTTCTAAACTCTCTTTTCTTTTTCCTTGGGAGTCACTCTCGTACCCCCCAACGTGTCCTTTGTTTCTTGCTAATCCTCCCTTAACGCCTTTTTATGGTACTCTTTCTTTTGAGGAATGTTGACCTTGGTTGGAAATTTGACTTTTGAGGAGATTGTTGTGTTTGACCCTTAATCCTGGTTTTGAGATGATTTGATGTTGGAGAGACTTAGGTAGTGTGATGAGACGTACTTGATGATTCTTATACCTAGATCCTTGATAAAGTGAGTATATTTGATTGGTAGATTTTGTATGTCAAGTGTGAGTGGCATTGGTTACTAAGGTTATAGAACCTGGCTTTGTTGTTTATGTTTGGGATACTAGTGCTTAGTACTTGACCTAAGGTGGATGAAATTGAATGGTGAAATTGAGGATATAGGATTGACTAAGTCAAGTTTGGGATTAACTTTGGTAGTTGCCTTGGATATGAGGGTTTAATGTTTGTGTCACCATGTGAGAAATGTTAAATGTGGGATTATTGGTTGGTGTAAGTGAGTGATATTAATTACTACTTGAGGTATGATATGAGAGTGAGAGTAAGCTACATTGTTGGGGAGTCTTAGCACTTGTTTTAGTAACTGGAAAGGATAAAGGTATGGTTGGCACCATGGTTAGGTTAAAGGACATAGTTTTAATTTATGGTTTTAGAAACTTTGAGGTTGTATTGAGTACTTGAGATGATGGGATGATGTTGTAGATAAGTGTAGATCTGCTTTTGGGAATCCGTAATAAGTAAAAGGATAGAAGGACTTGAGATCCTAGTGATTTTTCAGACTTTGGGTTGGCATGTTACTACCTTACCCTAAATGAGAACCTTGTGGAATATTTGAGAAACCCGTGGTTGACGCTAGTTGGATATGAGTGTAGCTTTGTTGGAAATTTTGACCTCGACCTTGATCTTGTGGAAGTTGTTTGTGGATGTTTGAGGATTTGGAGTGATGAGATCACACTTATAGTGGAGTACCTTGTTTCATGGAATTGCTTAGGATGAAGTAACATAAGTGATTTGAGGAAATTCTTGGGAATGTTGTGATTATAAGTTTTGTTGTTAGGAAGTTTTCAGAACCGCTTAGGATGATGTTGTTGTTTGAAGTTTGAGTACTTGGCGTTTCCTTGTTGTCTAGTACCCGTCTTCTTTTATCATAAGTGTTACCGTTCGTACCTCTTTTCCTTGCTTCATCATACTCTTCTTTTAAGTTTGATGCTAGTAACCTATAAAACTCTATCTTTGACATCCTTGTTGATTTGACTTCGAACCTTGCCCTATGAAATTCATCATAGCTCTTTTTGTCGGTTAAGTTAGGACTCTGTTAGCGTACCTGGTATTTATGTTCTCTAAATTGCTTTTCATTTCATACAATTTATAAACATTTCAAGCTACCATTTTTGTTTCGTTGTCAAAAGTTTATGTTACTTTTACGAAACCCTACCTAATTTAAAAGTTTGAAAATAAAAACTTGGTTTAATTCCCTACTTTCTCTTTAAATATAAACTTATCTATCATGATTTTGATTACTAAACCCAAGATTTCTTAGAATTTTATCAAATTTTTGTTAACTTTGATCTAATTATGACTTCTTTGTCAAAGTTTAAGATTTCATTTTCAGAAATTCGACCCCCTTTTGAGTTTAAAAGTGAAACTTCTATTTCCATTTTTGGCTCTTACAAGAGAAATTTGAGTAAATTACCTTTGTCTTTTGATTTTAACGTTGATCGGATGATATAACTCGTTATTGGTGACGTTTGATAACTTGTTCTACGCTTGTCGGCGAATGATTTTGTTTTGAATTTGTCTTTGACTTGGAAGGTTAGCGTTCTTGTGTGCACGACAAGAGCAATTTCGTTCCATGAATGAGACTTACACTTTTGAAAACTCTCCGTTAATGTTTTTGAAAGTGTTTTGATTTTGATTTATACAAATGATTTGCCTTTCGACTTGGTTCTATCGGAAAATTTTAGTTGAAGCTTTTGAAAGAATTTTAATTCTTACGATAAGTAACCTTTTAAATGTTTCGGTTACCGAGTCCAGTTCCAGTTTCATTTTAAATAACCTTTCATTTCTACTTTCAAGCTTCGAGAACGAAAATTTTTAAAAGATGGGGTGATTGTAACACCCGCGAATTTCTCTTTCTGACAGTTAAAATTTATTAAACCGTTTAATTATTTTGTTATATATTTTTGAATTATTTTATTTAATTAGTTTTATGTCAAACACGATTTTTATAAATGTATTATATAAAAGCTCATTTTTATAAAAATACGTACGATTAAATTATATTTTTAAGGCACGATTTATATAATAATATATGTATAGGTATTTTTGGCCGGATAATAATAATGACTGTAATAGTATTAATTCCCGTCTTAAATTCCGCCTAACATTAAACCGTCACATTTCAAGAGAATCTTGAGTAAACTCAGACCAACCAAAAATCGACACACATACCCCTATCCACCCCACACTCTACTTTTAAATATATCTATATATTATTATTATTATTATTATTATTATTATTATTATTATTATTATTATTATTATTATTATTATTATTATTATTATTATTATTATTATTATTATTATTATTATTATTATTATTATTATTATTATTATTATTATTATTATTATTATTATTATTATTATTATTATTATTATTATTATATTATTATTATTACTATTATTATGTTATTGTTGTTGTTGCATATAGCGTCCCCACCCCCTCTTACTCCCCTTACTTCTTCTTCCAGTCTTCTTCATAAAGCCGGCAAACAACAAAAAAATAAACAGAACCTTGAAGCTCCATTTCCGTCGACATTGAACCGTAGATCCCGACTTCGTTTCTCAACCTTTTTCCTTAATTCTTGCTCCATTCTCATCCTTACTTCCTCCTTCATCTTTCAAGGTATTAAAGTCTCATTTTTTTGACGGTCTCGTTTTTCGCCGTCTTATAAAAGTTTCGATTTTTGCCTCAATCCTTTCTTTTTCTTGCTCCTTGATAAGGTTTCGAAGACCCGGTGGAAGACTCAAGCTTTGGGGACTGTTTTTTCGAAGAATAAGGAGCGTTTAAGGTAACGGTGATAGGTTACTCGACAAAAACGTCGAAATTTCGTCTTATGTGTCGTTTCATATGTTCTTGTTTTATAAAGTTTGATTCTTTACATTTCACTCTTTTGGTATGGTAATTTCCGTCTCAATGCGTTCCTAAATTGGACTGTTTTAATGCTATTTTTTTTTGGAGCCATGAAAGGCGGGTGTGGGTACTGAATTGTGGAACGATTTTATGAAGTCTTTTGGGTCAGTTGTGAGCTCGCCTCATACACGCGAATTTCCGTCTTTTCCCTGCTTGAAAATCCGTCTTAAGCTCGTCACAAATTTGGCTGCCCATTGTTGCTGGAAATCCCGTTGTGCGGGTTGTCCCGATGAAGCCGTGTTTGGCACGGTTTCATGTAGTTTAGTGGACTGTTGCTAGCTCAGTTTTGTGCGACTGTTATGTTGCTTGGTAATTAAGAACGATAGCTCACAACAAAGCCCATTTAACATCAAAATGAAAGATGCAGTTTTCGTAATCAGACCGCCTTACAATAATCCATGACTTGTTGTTTTCAAGTTTTCCATATGATTCTCTTTTTATGACACTATAAATAGATATCAACTTTTTATAGTGCCTACTGGCCCATATATAACGTTGAGGGGTAAGAATGTAACCGTGTATATGTTTGCATCTATATTTTTAAGTTCGGAGTGTCCCGAGCTGATTTGGTGGCGGTTTTGGGCTATGACAGTGGCTGGTTGGACAGTCTGGCCACGGCCTGGCTGGGCCCGGGTTGGCCTGGGCAGCGTGGCTAGGACTCGGCTGGGTGTGACCTTAGTCGCGAGTGGTGTTATTGTGTCATCTTAGCCGTGTTCGGTCGAGTTGAGTCGTGTTTGTATAGCTTGAGTTGGTGCCATATGTTCATGATTGGATTTGATTTATTTGAATTATTTAAATTCTGTCTCGTGTTTTATATAACGTTATTCGTCAAATATCGTTCATTTACATATTTATTTATTTGGCCTTGTCATATTTATTTATTTGGGCTTGTCATGATTTATTTGTTGGGCTTGTCAAGTTTTATTTTTTGGACCAATTGTGTTGCTTACCTATCTTATTTTCCCTCTTCCTTGTTTTGTTTGTAACTTGCTTAGTTTAAAAGTGGGCTTTACATGATTAAATTTTTGGGCTTCATATAATCCATTCGTTGGGCTCGACATGTTTTAAATGTTGGACTCGTCATGTTTTAATTGTCGAGCCAACCATCATTACTGTTTGTTATATTTTATTTAACCGGCATGATAAATTATAAAATGAAATATTTATCTGCATAAGACAAGTATGAGATATTTATTGTTAAATAATTATTTGTGAAGGGTCATATTCTTGATAATGCCTTGTATTGTTCTGTTGTGAGAGTCTCGGTCCTATTGGATACTAGGGGTGAGCTATAAGCCCTCTAGTTGCGATATGATCGTTGGGATTAATGTTCCCATCCGTACTTATGGTTAGATGCAAGCCATGAGTATGAATGTGACATTTATGATCCCGTGTCATATGATGTTTGCATTATCATTCTTACTCTTATTGTGACTCAACTGTGACGTTTTACATTGTGTGACTACTTGACATTCCCTATTTACCCCTTTCGGACCTTTGGTTACGAGTGTGTGCCATGTTTCCGGATTGGGTTATCTTTCCTCTTTCGGACCTTTGGTTACGAGTGTGTGCCATGTTTCCGATAAGAGGTTACTCGACCTTTGGTTACGAGTGTGTGCCATGTTTCGAGTCTTGGATACGATTGGTATATCGTTTGTCGAATCGGGTGACGTCCATCCCGAGAGTCTGGATCCAGGTTTAGACTAGGATCGTATTATGATCGTCGTCCTACCAAGAGGTTGGAGTCTAAATGGTTGTCTTGTGAGTTCATACTAAGTATATGTCTTACACTTGTTGAGTCAGTCAATATGAGTTGGTTGACTTGGTTGCTCCATGCCCTTGATTGCATGTTTAATCTAACATATCATGCCTATTATATTAAGAAATTATTATGCCTGTCTCATCATGGTTCTCTTTATATCTTCTTGTCCTTCATTATCTACATGTGATGCATGACTAATATGTTCAATTAAGTGTTTGTTACTGGCATTTCGACATATTGTGGCTGGGAGAACCTTGAGTTACTCCCCACTGACTGTGGCGTTCATGTTTACATGAATGACAGGTGGTGAAGATGCTTACGTGGGGAAGACGTGTGGGCTAGCGAGAACTTAATCCTTGGACCTTAGTTTCTAGTTTAGAAACCCCTTCTATGTTTATTCGCGGGATATCTTTTCCCCGCTTTCTAGACTTGGGTTGTAATAACCTATATTGGTCTATTTTAGCATTTGTTTCATTTAGTTTTTGGCACCCACGTTTTTATCCTTAACTTATACAAAAAGTTTTTAAAAATCTCTCAATTTCCGCTTTAATTTATTAGTTATATTTTCCGCTTTATCGCGGGATGTCACAATTAAGGCCTAGTCAAGAGTACCTTGTGGTGTGATAACTCCTTGGCTACCGTTTATTCCAAGGTGACCCTTGAAACCATGCATCCATCATCCATGTTCTACCAGATTTTTGTCATCAAAGGGAATGGGCACAAAAAGAAATTGATTTGAGTTCAATGAAATGAAAAGTGAAAGAAAATTTGCAAAATGCATCAAATGAAAAGAGAAGCAAAAATAGACTCCTAAAGCTTCAAATATAAGGCACCCTCACTACATATGAGGTGACTTTGAAAATGTTCAAAAAGAAATGCAAAAGTTGAAAGTTGTCAAGTATTGAAATGCCAAAAATTAAAAGAAATGGCAAAAAGAAATGTTCTCAAAATGTCAAATGCCAAAAATTGGGGGGAAAACAACAACAAAAGCAAACTCCCAAATGAAACTCAAATACTATCGATCCCTTTATCCATCGTATCCATTTTTGTGCATGGTAGAGAGGGGACGGCCCTTTTTCTTGTCTAGGCAAGAAGGGGAATTCCGCGATCCTCCAGTGTTTCTAACACCATAGGAAGTCTATTCTTGACAAAAGCATTTAACGATTGAGGACAAACGTACCCTAGCTTGACACAATTTGGAGGTGATTTATTAGTATCCTTCTAGGCTTAGTAGTTTGCAGAAATTGCATCTATGAAGGAGTGTGTACCCTTGAATTGCTTCCCTTGTAGATAATTTCCGCCACTTAGATGAGGAAAGTGGCTATTCTTTTGTAGATGCATTCATTACTTGATTTTGTGTGCTTAATGTTTGGATGTGTCGCCATTTTGGCAAGACCCACCTTGCCTTGCAAGAAGGCATCCTACCTCATGGTTGTCTTGTTGTGAGTTGAAGGGGCGGAGTGAGACCCGCTAATTGTCTCATATCGGCTATGCAATTAGGTTAGTTTAAATAACGGTCCTAGTCTTTGTCACCTATTTACTCGGGACGAGCAAAGGTTCGGTTTGGGGATATTTGATGTGACCATAATTAGAGCATATTTAGTCCCCGAATTAGCCTTGTTCCCATGCTTTTTAGTGCATGGGAGCCTAAGGAGATTTTGGATCAAAAAGTGCAGTTATCTTATGTTGAGGAGCCTAAGGAGATTTTGGATCAAAAAGTGAGAAAGACTCGTAATGGTGAGACTGCTCTAGTGAAGATTTTATGGTCTAATCATAAGGTGGAAGAATTTACAAGGGAAGCTGAAGCTGCTATGCGAGAAAAGTATCCTAGTATTTTGGTTTGAGTTAGTTGGTTACGGGGACGTAAACCTTTTTTTAGGGGGATAGGATGTAACATCTCGTATTTTATAACATTTTTATGATAAATTTAATAATAAAAGTATCTTGTGAGGGATTTAATAAGAAATTTAGTTGGAATTTATTTGAGATATTATTTCTGTTGTTTGGGTATTTTGGTGAACTTCGGGACGAAGTTCTTTTTAAGAAGGGAAGACTGTAATACCCCGCATTTTATTGTGGGGTAACCGGCCTTGGGCCGGTTATTGGAGGTTGTCGGGGTGTCGGTTGGGCAATGGTGGTGCTGGGGAGGGTGTGAGGTGGTGGTTGTTTTTGAGGGAGATGGTGAGTCGGGATGGTAATGTGTTTATTGTGGGGTTGTTGTGTCTTGTTTTCCATCAAAAAATTATACGGAATTTTGTATGGGTATGTGTGGGTTGGTCGTATCAATAAATTAATAGATCGGGTTACGTAATCGTTACACGGAGATTTAATTAATTAAATTAATATAACGAATTGAATAATCAATAATTATAATAGATATTCGTTTAGGTGACGGTTTTGAAGTGAAGTATTTCTGATTATTTTAATGGACTGCTTTATTTGATATGCCGCTGAGGTAGGTTATCTACTCAACTCGAATATGTTTTTGAAGTAATTTACTTGTTGATACGTTAATTGGAATTGGATGTTGTTTGTTGGTTGAATATCGTTGTTGTTGATTTATCATTATTCATACTGTATATAATATTGTTGTATTGAAGGCCCGGTCCAAGGGTGGCGGGTAAAATAAATAACCGGTCCACGGGTGGCGGTATATAAAAGGGTGTCTCGGGATTGATGTTGATATTGTTTATAAGGGTGTCTCGGGTTATTTATATGGGTGTCTCGGGTTGTGTATGGAGGATGTTTGAAGATTTGGAGTTGTGATCGGGATTGATCATTTACATGTTTATTCTGTATTATTGATGTACTGTTCTTGTTGTTTAGATATTTCTACTCAACCGTTGGGTTGACCGTGTATTCGTTAAACACCTGTGATGAACCAATAATTGGGGAGCAGATTGATTTCAGGTCATTGAGCAGGCTTAGAAGGGGAGCTGAAGGGCGAGAGGATATGGCAGTTACTTAGCTGTCTAGATCACCTTAGAAGAACGAACAATATTTATTATTCGTAGTATTTAGTTTTCCGATGTAGTTGTATTTATTAATTTAATTATTTATTTTGGATTATGTAATAAGGCCATTTAAACATTTTATTTACTTAAAGTACCGTGGTTTCGTTTACCTTTGTATTCACTACCTCGGGTAACTGAGATGGTAACACGTTAATTTATCAAGGAATGCCTAGTAAAGGCTCTTAAATAAATGAGGGTGTTACAGTGAGCCACCTACCGGTCTGTAGTCACGGGCCACCTACACGTCAAGCCAATCTGTTGACATGCAGCGGTCATTTGAAAGCCACGCTCGGTGGCGTAAGAATGCTTTCGACCGGATCGCTTTAGATCGGTCGGTTTCGTCTCGGTAAAGGTCTCGAAATGATGCAGAGATGTTCGGAGTCGCCACCAAGCATTTGTGGGATACTTAGAACCCGTTCGAATCCACTTTATACCTAGGTCATTCAAGGTAAAAAGTGGTGCTTGCCATAAGTACTAAAGATAGGGATTCGCCCCCCTTTAGCATCCTATCGCCAAAATGACTCTTCTAAGCCCTAGATAAGGCCATACACTATCCAAAGGTTCTGAGTAAGGGGCGAGGGTACGTATTGGGAAGCCCTTTAATTGGACACCCAATCCCGCCCGCGTTAGCGGCCACTACTGATCGATCGTGGTTGTTTAAGTGCGAAATTTGATAAAATAGTTAAATGCATGAATGCGCATCCACAAAGCTTAGCCTAACATGTGAGAATTTCCTAAGTCGGTTTGTTTCTCCAAATATCATAAGAATGATGTCGAGTTGGATTTAGATTGATTTGCATGTGAACTGGAAATTAAATATCCATTTACCAAATTCGGGTTATGATGCTTAAAACGATCCATTTGTTTGAAAAGGCGTGTTTAAAGGATAAAGTATAAAATGTAAGCTTATCGATCTGATCCGTCATGTATTCGGATTAACCGTAATCGGGATCGTCCTAGACAAGTGCTAAAAATGAAACAGAACTGTGCCAGGCAACCACTTTGGGGCGCGAGCCATACGGCGAGGCAATAAGGCCTGTTCAGGTTCATAAAAGATGAAAACAGGAGGCCTTGAGGCACGAGCCATGAGCCAAACCAAGAGGCGTCTCTTAGTTGTAAAAATGTTGTTTAAAACCTTTTTAAAAGGTTGTTAAAAAGGTTATTTAAAACCGTATTTGTGATGAATGATTGCAAATGTTGTTTTCATGACTCGGAATAATTACTATTGTGTTAGTAATATTCGTTGTCGGATTTGCAAGTTTGAAAAGTATAGTTTACAAATAAAAATGTAAAATGTTTGATATGAACTAATATGTTAAGTTCATTTCTTTGTAATTAGTCAAGTTTGTCATCGTACTCGGATTAAACCGACATGATATAAGGAACCAAGGATGATTATGAATTATGACTAATATGTTTGAAAGTGTAAATAAATGAGGAAAAGGGTAAATAAAAGAAAAGAGTGTTATAATACCCTTTAAAATGTAATTAACCAAATAACATCACCGAGTCACGGATAAAACCGTCATGGTATAAGGAAGCAAAGGTGATTACGATTTATGGTTAAAAAGTTTGTCATAAAAATGAATTAAAACGGTAAAAACCGTAAAATAAAATAAAAAGAAAATGTCGCGGAAGGATGAACAAAAACACGGCTGGATTAAAGCCTGAGGGGGCATTGAGGTGCGAGCTCCCCTGCTACGCAAGTAGCCCCTGTCTCAGGCCAAAATCTGGTTTTGGCTCATTTCTCCTATTTTTGGATCGTGTTATGCCTTATTCATGCTTATAAACTCATAAAAACAGAAAAGACATGAAATAAGTGAGTTGTTTACACCCTCAAACTTACGTGTATTGATGTTTGCAGGGTATACGACTTTAGAGACGGTTTTCTCGTTGTAACTACTCGCAATCAAAGAAGTTTAAAAGAGAGCCTTAGAAAAGGATTTTCTTTTGAAAATGAGTCTAAAATAAGTTGCTGAAAAACATGTTGATTAATGTTGAGTTAGTCGAATGGGTCGATCGAATGCACGACGACGGCACCAAACAAAATGTGTAAGGCTTGTGTTATCTATTGGTAAGTCGAAAACACGTGTAGATTTTTTGACTTAGGAAGTCGAGTCTAGAAGTTTAAGGGAGAGGTGAAGGGGCGGACGCTCGCGTGTATTATGGTGTGTGAAGGTTGGTATTTATAGAGAAATGTGGGGTGGTAGGTCGGTTGAGTTTGCTTAGAGGCTAAGCACGAAGCCTAAAGAGGCGCGAGCTCCCCTGCTATGCAATGGGGTGCCCTGTCCTTTTCAATTTGGACGTGGCCTTTCCCCTATCTATTGTTTGATTGGTTTGATTTGTGGTAATCAACTAAGATGTCATGTAACAATATTGGCATCTAATAAGATCATTTTTTGCTGTTATTTGGGGTAGGTATTTTGTGCTTGACTCGGGTTTGATCCGTATTGAGTCGGGTTTGAATTTTGAGTGGGTTTTTGGCCCAATGTCGGTTTTGACTCTTATAAGTGTCATTTTAATGCAACTGGTAAGATTAACCCTTCATGGATTATTTTTGACATTCGAGATTTGGGTTGACTCGAGTTGTGGGTTTCTGAGTCGGTTTTGGGTCCGAAGACGATTTTAACACTAAATAGAGTTTTTTAAATGCAAATGAAGTTAGAAAGCCATTTTAGAAATCATTTTTCATATCCGAGTAGTGCATTACACCGTCTCATGTAGACCCAATCCACGCACGCATATCAAAAACACGTTATAGTCTGATCATTGAGGTGCAAATGAAGTAATTTACTTGATGAAACGTTAATTGGAATTGGATGTTGTTTGTTGGTTGAATATCGTTGTTGTTGATTTATCATTATTCATATTGTGTATAATATTGTTGTATTGAAGGCCCGGTCCAAGGGTGGCGGGTAAAATGAATAACCGGTCCACGGGTGGCGGTATATAAAAGGGTGTCTCGAGATTGATGTTGATATTGTTTATAAGGGTGTCTCGGGTTATTTATATGGGTGTCTCGGGTTGTGTATGGAGAATGTGTGAAGATTTGGAGTTGTGATCGGGATTGATCATTTACATGTTTATTCTGTATTATTGTTGTACTGTTCTTGTTGTTTAGATATTTCTACTCAACCGTTAGGTTGACCGTGTATTCGTTAAACACCTGTGATGAACCAATAATTGGGGAGCATATTGATTTCAGGTCATTGAGCAGGCTTAGAAGGGGAGTTGAAGGGCGAGAGGATATGGCATTTACTTAGCTGTCTAGATCACCTTAGAAGAACGAACAATATTTATTATTCGTAGTATTTAGTTTTCCGCTGTAGTTGTCTTTATTAATTTAATTATTTATTTTGGATTATGTAATAAGGCCATTTAAACATTTTATTTACTTAAAGTACTGTGGTTTCGTTTACCTTTGTATTCACTACCTCGGGTAACTGAGATGGTAACACGTTAATTTATCTAGGAATGCCTAGTAAAGGCTCTTAAATAAATGAGGGTGTTACAGTGAGCCACCTACCGGTCTATAGTCACGGGCCACCTACACGTCAAGCCAATCTGTTGACATGCAGCGGTCATTTGAAAGCCACGCTCGGCGGCGTAAGAATGCTTTCGACCGGATCGCTTTAGATCGATCGGTTTCGTCTCGGTAAAGGTCTCGAAATGATGCAGAGATGTTCGGAGTCGCCACCAAGCATTTGTGGGATACTTAGAACCCGTTCGAATCCACTTTATACCTAGGTCAATCAAGGTAAAAAGTGGTGCTTGCCATAAGTACTAAAGATAAGGATTCGCCCCCTTTTAGCATCATATCGCCAAAATGACTCTTCTACGCCCTAGATAAGGCCATACACTATCCAAAGGTTCTGAGTAAGGGGCGAGGGTACGTATTGGGAAGCCCTTTAATTGGACACCCAATACCGCCCGCGTTAGCGGCCACTACTGATCGATCGTGGTTGTTTAAGTGCAAAATTTGATAAAATAGTTAAATGCATGAATGCGCATCCACAAAGCTTAACCTAACAAGAGTGGGTAGATGTGTTCCCTGATATGCATGCACATTTTCATCCGGAAGGGCTCATGGACCATACTCCTTGCATTGTCAGAAATGTTAAATTGGATGGCAGGAGATCCAATAGCTTTAAATACTTTAATATGTGGAGTGATGCTCCTAATTTTCTTGATACAGTAAAGAGCTATTGGAGTCAGCAGATTGATGGTACTAAGATGTTTGGGGTGGTTAAGAAACTGAAGGCTCTAAAGAGAGGCCTTAAGAATCTTATCAAAGAGTTTTCAGATGTAGAACTCAAAGCAAGCAAAGCCAGTCATACACTTGCAGATATTCAGTTGCAAATTCAGGATAATTATGACAACCCTGATCTTGTTGCTCTTGAGTTGCAGGCTCTTGATGAGGTAAGATTCTGGTCTAAAGCTAGGGACTGTTTTTTACAACAGAAAGCTAAGACTCAATGGATAGATGAAGGGGATAGCAATACAGCTTATTTTCACAATGTTATTAAGAGAAGATGCCTGAGAAACAAGATAGTGCAGATTGAAGATCAGAATGGTACACTTTGTACTGATACACTCAGTATTCAGGATGCCTTCCTGAAGTTTTATCAGGGTTTGTTGGGTAGCAAGAAGGTGACTGAACATGTGAGAATGGAGGTACTGCAGACTGGTTCCTTTTGTAGTGATCAACATTGTACTTCCTTATTATCTCCTGTCACAAATGATGAAATTAAAGGTGCAGTGTTCTCTATTCCTATGGATAAGGCTCCAGGGCCTGATGGATATACCAGTGGATTCTTCAGGGATTCATGGGACATTGTTGGGGATGAGGTATGCAGTGCTGTAATGGACTTCTTTACTACTGGTTGTCTGCTCACCCAGATAAATGCAACTAATATCACCCTAATCCCTAAGTGTGACAGACCAACTGCCGTTAGCCACTTCAGACCTATAGCTTGTTGTAACATGATTTACAAGGTGATATCTAAACTGCTTTGTAATAGGCTGGCTACAGTTTTGTCTGACATCATACATGAGAACCAAGGAGCCTTTATCAAAGGTAGGTCTATCATTGAAAATGTCCTTATCTGTCAGGACATCATTCATCTGTACTCCAGGAAAGCTGTCACTCCAAGTTGTCTATTCAAAATTGATTTGCAAAAAGCTTATGATACAGTTGAGTGGGATTTTGTTGAGCAGATGCTACATGGTCTCAAATTTCCCTCTCACTTTATCTAGCTAGTTATGCAATGTGTGAGGTCTACCTCTTTTACCTTGTACTTGAATGGGAATAATTTTGGTTATTTTAAAGGACAAAGGGGTCGGAGGCAGGGAGACCCAATTTCTCCTCTTCTTTTTACCATATGCATGGAGTACTTAACAAGATTGATTAAATTTGCAACTGATAGATGGCCATTTCAATATCACCCCCTATTCAAGAACTTGAAGCTCACACACCTCATGTTTGCCGATGATTTACTTCTTTTCTGCAAGGGTAAGCCACAGTCCATTTGGCTTCTCATGAGAGCATTTTCTTCTTTTTCTAAGGCATCTGGTTTGGCCATGAACAATTCCAAGTCTGAAATATTCTTCAATGGAGTTTTTGAGGACATTAGAGAGGGTATTAAATAGGTGACAGGTTTCAGGGAAGGCATCATGCCCTTCAGGTACCTGGGAGTGCCTATTAAAGCAGGTAGGCTCACCAAGAAGGAATTCTCTTCCTTAACTGAAAAGATGGTGGCAAGGATCAGAGGCCTAGGAGCCAAGAAACTTTTCTATCCTGGCATGGTGACTCTCATCAATGCTGTTCTCAACAGTCTACAGAACTATTAGGCTCAAATGTTCATTATTCCTAAATGCATCATTAACCATATTATGGCCATTTACAGGAATTTCATGTGGGATGGCTCCCCTGACTACCACAGAGTTACATTGCCAAAGAAGGAGGGAGGATTGGGGATAAAGAAAGCTGATGTGTGGAATATTGCCACTGTGGGAAAACTGGTTAATTAGATCTATTGCAAAGCTGATAGGCTATGGATTAAGTGGATCAGTGATATGTATATTAAAAATCAAGACTAGCATAACTACTCTCCCCCTGCTGATGCAACCTGGGTTTGGAAAAATGTCTGTAAAGTAAAAGAGAAGCTCAAGGATGGTTTTCATGATAACAAATGGATCACGAGTACTAAAGGTTACTCTATTAAAGAAGGGTATGCTTGGCTTGCTCCTACTCACCCCTCTCTGAACTGGACTACTATTGTGTGGAATAGCTGGAATATCCTTAAACACTCTTTGACTACCTGGCTGAGAATGAATGAAGGAATGAATGTGAAGAGTAAATTGTTCAGGTTTGGCTGCTGCACAGATGACTGGTGTATACTGTGCCAGAGACAACCTGAAATAGTAGAGCATCTGTTTAAGAATTGTGTGTATGCTGTCAAAGTTCAGAACTGTCTGTTGCATTGGTTTGGAGGCACATTCCCAACAATAGACAGATTGAGTGCAGAAAACAAGAATACTTTGCAATGGAAGTTTAAGGTGGCCATGTTCAATGCTTACCATTACTTCATCTGGTTCCAAAGAAACAATGCCAGGATCAATGAATGGCTATCTAGACCTAAAGTTGTTGCTGCTCGTATAGAGGATGACATTAAGAGGAGGGTTAAAATGAAATGTAGGGCTGTTGTAGATCAGTCTGATCTCCTTTGGATGCAAAATATTATGTTGGTTTGATATGCTTGTAGTAGGATTTGATCCTAGAATCTCATGTAATTACTTTTTGATTTGATATATAACATACTCACATTACACCAAAAAAAAAAGAAAAAAAAGCTTAACCTAACATGTGAGAATTTCCTAAGTCGGTTTGTTTATCCAAATATCATTAGAATGATGTCGAATTGGATTTAGATTGATTTCCATGTGAACTGGAAATTAAACATCCATTTACCAAATTCGGGTTATGATGCTTAAAACGATCCATTTGTTTGAAAAGGCGTGTTTAAAGGATAAAGTATAAAATGTAAGCTTATCGATCTGATCCGTCATGTATTCGGATTAACCGTAATCGGGATCGTCCTAGACAAGTGCTAAAAATGAAACAGAACAGTGCCAGGCAACCACTTTGGGGCGCGAGCCATACGGCGAGGCAATACGGCCTGTCCAGGTTCATAAAAGATGAAAACAATAGGCCTTGAGGCACGAGCCATGAGCCAAACCAAGAGGCGTCTCTTAGTTGTAAAAATGTTGTTTAAAACCTTTTTAAAAGGTTGTTAAAAAGGTTATTTAAAACCGTATTTGTGATGAATGATTGCAAATGTTGTTTTCATGACTCGGAATAATTACTATTGTGTTAGTAATATTCGTTGTCGGATTTGCAAGTTTGAAAAGTATAGTTTACAAATAAAAATGTAAAATGTTTGATATGAACTAATATGTTAAGTTCATTTCTTTGTAATTAGTCTAGTTTGTCATCGTACTCGGATTAAGCCGACATGATATAAGGAACCAAGGATGATTATGAATTATGACTAATATGTTTGAAAGTGTAAATAAATGAGGAAAAGGGTAAATAAAAGAAAAGAGTGTTATAATACCCTTTAAAATGTAATTAACCAAATAACATCACCGAGTCACGGATAAAACCGTCATGGTATAAGGAAGCAAAGGTGATTACGATTTATGGTTAAAAAGAATGTCATAAAAATAAATTAAAACGGTAAAAACCGTAAAAGAAAATAAAAAGAAAATGTCGCGGAAGGATGAACAAAAACACGGATGGATTAAGGCCTGAGGGGGCATTGAGGTGCGAGCTCCCCTGCTACGCAAGTAGCCCCTGTCTCAGGCCAAAATCTGGTTTTGGCTCATTTCTCCTATTTTTGGATCGTGTTATGCCTTGTTCATGCTTATAAACTCATAAAAACAGAAAAGACATGATATAAGTTAGTTGTTTACACCCTCAAACTTACGTGTATTGATGTTTGCAGGGTAGACGACTTTAGAGACGGTTTTCTCATTGTAACTACTCGCGATCAAAGAAGTTTAAAAGAGAGCCTTAGAAAAGGATTTTGTTTTGAAAATGAGTCTAAAATAAGTTGTTGAAAAACAGGTTGATTAATGTTGAGTTAGTCGAATGGGTCGGTCGAATGCACGATGACGGTACCAAACAAAATGTGTAAGGCTTGTGTTATCTATTGGTAGGTTGAAAACACGTGTAGATTTTTTTACTTAGGAAGTCGAGTCTAGAGGTTTAATGGAGAGGTGAAGGGGCGGACGCTCGCGTGTATTGTGGTGTGTGAAGGTTGGTATTTATAGAGAAATGTGGGGTGGTAGGTCGGTTGAGTTTGCTTAGAAGCTAAGCACGAAGCCTAAAGAGGCGCGAGCTCCCCTACTATGCAATGGGGTGCCCTGTCCTTTTCAATTTGGACGTGGCCTTTCCTCTATCTATTGTTTGATTGGTTTCATTTGTGGTAATCAAATAAGATGTCGTGTAACAATATTGGCATCTAATAAGATCATTTTTGTCTGTTATTTGGGGTAGGTATTTTGTGCTAGACTCGGGTTTGATCCGTGTTGAGTCGGGTTTGAATTTTGAGTCGGTTTTTGGCCCAATGTCGGTTTTGACTCTAATAAGTGTCATTTTAATGCAAATGGTAAGATTAACCCTTTATGGATTATTTTTGACATTCGAGATTTGGGTTGACTCGGGTTGACTCGAGTTGCGGGTTTCTGAGTCGGTTTTCGGTCCGAAGACGATTTTAACATTAAATAGTGTTTTTTTTAATGGAAATGAAGTTAGAAAGCCTTTTTCGAAATTATTTTTCATATACGAGTAGTGAATTACACCGTCTCATGTATAGCCAATCCACGCACGCATATCAAAAACACGTTATAGTCTGATCATCATCGGGTGGTTTTTGGAAGGTGCAAATACTGGCTATCTAAAGAGCCCCCACTTTGACTGAGGGTTGGACGGGGCGAATGTCAAAGTATAGCCTCCAGGTCAATCGAAGATTACAACCTGAAGACCATTGCGACGTCGAGGGGACTCAAAAGGGTTTGAGCCAAGGAACTGCCGTCGGGAAGGGCGACGTCGAGGCGACTCCAGGATTCGAGTCAAGGACCTGCCATCGGGAATAGTTTACAGTCTGTCAACTTCCGATTCAGGTCGTTAAAAGTCCATTAGACTACGTATAAAGGCTCGCCAGCCATTGGAAGGAGTCATACCCGAGGCATCTTCAGGATACGTCCTTGAATCATTTGCGCGCAAACGCTCGCCAGCCGTGTTGAAGGTGCATTTTGAGGCTCGCCAGCCATGTTGAAGGTGCGTTTTGAGGCTCGCCAGCCATCGATGGTCGAATGATCGACTGTGGTAAATAGCCTGAAACATCGGGCTTATTTCAAGATATTGTCTGGTAATGACTTCCAACCAGGTTGACTTTGATAGGTTCGGCTAGGGAGCAACGAACTCCAACTTGCTGGTGTCCTAAATGAACTCTGTGGGAATAAATTATCTAAGCATGGCTTTCTGGAAAACCATTTAGGGAGAGCGCTACGTCGGGATCATGAATGATATTGTGAGGATCTTTAAAAGACCTGTGTTACTTCCATTTGGAAATCGGCACTCGCTGGGGAGTTAGAAACTTCTCAGGACTCTCAGGGGATGTGATTTGCCGCTCGTTGGGAGGTAGCGTATGCCATGTAATAGAGCCCTTGGACTTGACAGGTCGGTGTTTGTTGGGAAGAACCCAGTACTCAGTTGGTGTACATTTGTCTTCTCAAGATTATCTGCATGGTTTTTAACCACACAAATCCGCACCCGCATAGATAAGCACGTAGCATGCAAGCATATAAGCACATAAGCATGTGAGTAATTAGCATGTAAGCAAGTTGCATGTAATATCTCACGTGAGGGGAGATAGAAGTTTTGAAAGTTGTGAAGCTTAAAATTGAGTCTTATTTCTTGTAGATCCGAGATTTGAGAGATTGGAGACACGTGATTCAAACTCAGTATCGACACGACATGGACCCATATTGACACACTGAAAAACAGACAGCCCTGAACGTGATACAAACTCAGTATCGACACGACACGGGGGTGACTTTGACAGACTTTGCTTATGTTGGTGTGCTTCCTAGCCAAGAAAGGATGACAACGTGTATCAAATCCCTGAGGTAGAAGGTTCGCTTGGCCGGGGAACACGAATTGATTATCTCCTCTGGATATCTTTGCCTCCGTTTGTTTGTTTGAGATCCCTTCTCGAGTTTTGATGATTCGGAGAGCGGAACCAAGATCTTTCCATCGTCCAAACCGAGCACTAGGCTAAAGGTGGTTTTAGTTTGGATTGTAGTTGAGACTCAAAAGATGTTTGAGGATAAAGGACGGGTGGCATCTCGAAAGAGAAGCCCCCAGTGTGGGAAGATGGAAAATTGGTAAAATGAGGAATGGGCAACGTCTTAAGGAAGAAGCCCCCAGTAAAGAGGTGTAAGATTAATTTTTGCAGAAGGGTGGGCTGCTTTTGAGGATTGATGTTGATGGTTGAAATTGAAAGGGTTATGCGGTTGTACTTGTTGGGTGACTGCCTACGTATTCACGTGTTTGCGAAAACAAACCAGAGCGTAGTTCTACGTGTGTGTTGATAATTCATTTTGAGGTGTATGGTTGTGTCCTTGAAGGACTGCCTACGTATTCACGTGAAGTGAAATCAAACCATATCGTAGTTTTGAATGTGTGCCTAAGCGAGCTGTTAGGACCTTAAAGTGTGAGGGTCACGGCGGTAAATGTCGTTTGGTGACTCAAAAATTGATTTGAGAGAATTCCTCCTTGATCATGAATCGAAGAGGTGTAGTTTGTGAAAATGTTCCTTATCATGTGAGCACACTAAAAAGTGGACCCTAAGGGTATACTATGTATGTCCCGTTCTCAATAGCAAACCATTCGAGGACTCAGTATCTGGGTCAGGGTGAAAGTGGCTTCGACATTATAGAATGTGGAGTTTGGTAACAATAGGTTTGTTTGACAGATAAAAATATGGAGTTGAGGGTTACGACGGTAAAAGCCGTTCGGTGACTCGAAAGTTGATTAGAGAGAATTCCCTCTTGATCATGAATCGAAGGGGCATAGTTTATGAAAATGTTTCTTGTTACGTGAGCACACTAAAAAGTAGACTCTAAGAATGAAATGTGCGTGTCCCGTTCCATGGAGCAGTGTTTTTCGAAGACTCCGTATCTGGGCTAATGTGAAAATGGCTTCGGCATTATGGAATGTGAATCTTGGTAATAAGAGGTTTTCTTGACAGATAAAAATCCGGAGTTTGTATTTTGTGGCATTTAGGCCGATGGGTTACAGCTTATTATGTGGTTCGGAATGGAGTCTCAGGCTTGATGTGGCCTGAGCACGAAATGGTTGGTAAACAAATGTGGGATCAAAATCCCATGTCTGGACCTTAAAGGATTAAGGTGTGATATTACGAGCTGAAGGGGAATCCTCGAAAGCCTAGATAGGTCTCCCTGTAGTAGTCTCTAGAAGGACTTAGGGGTGAAGCAGTGGTGGTTGAGGTCTTGGTGTTTGGTGTTTTGGACTCATCGGTCCGGGATTTGGTGTGTTGGACTCATTGGTTCTGGGCTTTGGAGTCCTTGGTCCAGGACTTGGTGTTTTGGACTTGTTGGTCCGGGATTTTGTGTGTTGGACTCATTGGTTTTGGGCTTTGGACTCCTTGGCCCTGGACTTGGTGTTTTGGACTTGTTGTTCCGGGATTTTGTGTGTTGGACTCATTGGTCCTGGGTTTTGTGTTTGAAAAGTGACGGTTTTCTTAATTCCGTCGTTTGAGAAGATAACGAATTTCAATTTCGTTATTTCAATTTCTTGAAAAATGACGGTTTTTAATTCCGTCGTTTGAAATTGTGGGAAAATAACGAATTTTAAATTTCGCTATTTCATTTTCTTGAAAGATGACAGTTTTTAATTCCGTCGTTTGAAATTTGTGAAAATAGCGGATTTGAATTTCGCTATTTCATTTTCTTGAAAGATGATGGTTTTTAATTCGGTCGTTTGAAGTTGGGGAAAATAGCGAATTTGAATTTCGCTATTTTGTTTTTTGTTTTGGAGAAGAACGGTTTTCAATTCCGTCGTTTGGAATTGTGAGAAAATAACGAATTCTGAATTCTGTTATTTCATTTTCTTGACAAATGACGGTTTTTAATTCCCTCATTTGAAGTTGGTGAAAACTGCTAATTTGAATTTCGCTATTTTGTTTTTTGGTTGAAAAGGACGGTTTTTAATTCCGTCGTTTGGAATTGTGAGAAAATAACGAATTTTGAATTCCTTTATTTCATTTTCTTAAAAAGTGACGGTTTTTAATTCCATTATTTAAAGTTGGTGAAAATAGCGAATTTGAATTTCACTATATAGTTTTTTTTAAATGACGGTTTTTAATTCCGTGGCTTGAAATTTGTGGAAATAGCGAATTTGAATTTCGCTATCTTGTTTTTTTTTTTAAATGACGGTTTTTAATTCCATCGCTTGAAATTTGTGGAATTAGCGAATTTGAATTTCGCTATCTTGTTTTTGTTTTGAAAATGACGGTTTTTAATTCCGCCGTTTGAAATTTGTGGAAATAGCGAATTTGAATTTCGCTGTTTTGTTTTTGTTTGTAAAATGACGGTTTTTAATTCCATCGTTTGAAATTTGTGGAAATAGCGAATTTGAATTTTGCTATCTTGTTTTTATTTTGCTTTGCGTTTGGAGATCGACAGGCTTGGGTCTATTCGTATTTTCCCGTCCTTTGTTGGAGGATGGCAAAGGTGTAAGCGGGGACGTCACCGGTGGTGAGAGATCGATTCTTTGTGATGCGATGTTTTTTGTGGGAAACGGGCTTGCCTTCCGTCACTGATCGTGAACAAAGAGATGTTCTGGTTTGCTATATGGGTTCATCGTAGAATCTCTTTGATAGAAGCTCGTTCGAAATTGGGTCCTAATGAAAGGCTTCTATTGCCAGACATGGAATAGCTAAAGAGGATGGACATGGAGTTTCGAGTCCTTTGGTTGCTCGGAGCGGAACGTCACTCGAGTGTACTCACGTTGAATTGGAACATGTTGTTTGTTTTAAATCAATTCTCAAATCAATTCTCGTTGTCAACGGGAAATTGTAAAGGGTAGAATATATGATAGTTGGAAATTGTGCTTTTATTTATTTAAATAAGATGGTAGAACAAACTCGATGAATACGTGTGACTCATGGGGACAGCCCCCAGTTTGTCACATAGGAATAAAAGGACAGACACTAGGATAGATATGAGAAAGCCTAAGATTAGAACTCGGACTCAATCGTAGATATGGACTCCTGATCATCACTTTCCTCCTCGAAGGTCTCCTTTGTAGCATTAAGCAGCTTGAATGTCTGGTCTTGAGCATTGACCCACTTGAGCACTTCACTCTCGTTATTTGGGACGATATGAGGACAATAGTTCATGAGGCTTTCATCTCTTTGCAGAAAGAGATGTTCATTAGGGTTGTCTTCATCACTTGGTTGGCCTAGGGATAAAGCTATCAGATGATGGTTGTCGATCATATTTGAATAGCATGTTTCAGTGTCATGACCTTTTCCTTGATGATATTCGCAATAGACATTGCCGTCCCAGAAACGGGTTTTCCTGCATTCCGGCCTGGTTTGGGTTCAAATTGTACCAAGTATGTGCTCTTACGGGAGACTGGAGACCGTCGCCGTTCTAGATCCGTTGAGGATCCGTTCCGAAGAGGAAGTTCAGGCTAGGCGGGTCAACAAGAAGAACAAGGGGAATATGTACCCCGAGGGAAAAGGCAAGGGTAAAATGGAAGAATGAAGACCTCCATTACCCATTTTATTATTATGTTGTATTAGTGTTTGAGTTTTTTATTATGTTGTGCTAGCTATGTATTGTGTATTTCGTGCTAGTTTTACTATGTGAGATGTCTTAGTCGACATCCAAGCTTTGACAAGTTGTAGACTTGCCTAGCTTTATTTGTTGTCAAATTTATAATCCTTTTCGTTATTAATTAAATAAGAGGATTGCTTGTGTTAAAAGAAATTGTGAACGCTTGTTTCTTCCATCCATCATGTAGAGGTAACCCGGTTTGAATTTTCCTAAACATTGCACCTGTGAAAGGGGATTTTTGTGGGAAGAGAGAAAGGCTTTTTTGTATTTTTGTGGAAAAGGGAATGTTTTCTCTTTTCTTTTTTTGTGGTTGATATGGGTGATGTTTTTTTTTTAAATGTGGGGATGGTTGTATCCTTCTTGTGTAAGAAAGTACTGCTTACGTATCCACCTGAAAAGGTGAAATCAAACCATGATTGTAGTTCGAAAAGTTTGTATATAAGTGTAAATGGATGTCGCCTTTAACAGATCAAAGGTCGTTTGAAACGTGGCAAGATGCCGTAACTTAGACTCGGTAAAACATGCAATTTCAAATCAGAACGCATTGAGGAACTTGACTTGAAAGGGATATTGTGGTTGCTAGTTGTAAAACTAGGGAAAGGTTTGTGGGTTGCTAGGTTTTAAGGGTAGTATTTCTTGAGTTGGTCTAGGTTGGTCGGGTTTGTAAAATCCTCCCCGTCTAGGTCACTCAGTCTCACTGCATCCCCCGAAAGTATTTTCTTGACCAAGTATGGCCCGGCTCAATTAGGATTGAATTTCCCCCTCGGATCGACGGGTAGTGGTGCTCGAACCGACTTGAGGACCAAGTTGCCTTCTTTGATGTTCCTGGGTTTGACCTTTTTGTTGAATGCCCATTATATACAGCGTTGGCATAGCTGGACGTTGTGCAAGACATTGAGTCGCCGTTCGTCTAGAAGTGTGAGTTGTTCGAACCTTCGGCGGGTCCATTTCGCCTCAGGAACATGACTCTCCAGTAGGATGCGCAGAGATGGGATCTCCAACTCTACTGGTTGAACCGCCTTAATACCGTATGCTACGTAGAAGGGTGTGGCTTCGTTGGGTGTTCGAATGGAGGTTCGGTATCCCCAGAGTGCGAATGGGAGTTTGCTCGGCCAATCGCGGTAATTATATTACATCTTTTTGATAATGGTGACAAGAGTTTTGTTTGCTGCCTCTACCGCTCTGTTGGTTTGGGAACGATAGGGAGATGATCGATGCCGCTTGATTTTGTATTTGTCCAGCAAGGCTTGTGTTTCCGCCCGGAAGTGGGAGCCTTGGTCGCTGATGATTTCACGGGGTACTGATGTGACTCATATTTGAGCACATTTAGTCCCCGAATTAACCTCGTTCCTATGCTTTATACCACATAATTGGGTCATTTACTATCTTTATTTTCCCATTTTGCATATTCTTTGAGGTTTTGTCCCCTTTGGTAGGAAAGGAGTGCTAACCTTGCATCTATGAGGCGGAATGGAGCTAAATTGATTGCACCTAATGACCAAGCATCAAAGAGAAGACAATACTAGAAGGCCTAAGTAGATAATAAAGTGAAATGGGCAATGATGAAAGGATCCTTGCATCCCCAAAATGATCCTTACGGATTATGAAGGGGCCAAAAGAAGAGTAGCTGACTGCCCAGGGAACCGAGCGGATCAGGCACGATCTGGTCGTCTCCCATCATCAACATCCGGGCATCTTATGCCCAAGACGAGCGTCCCGCAGCGCAAAGATCCGAGCGTCTTCCAGGCAATCCGCTCGGATCGCAAGTCAGAGAGCCCGTGCCTTACTTCAAGACGCACGGATGGTGGCAGGACTAGCACTAGAATATGCTCATCCTTAGTAACCCTAATCCTTGTACCTAATCTCTAGTATAAATACCCCTTTGTACTACCTAGATTAGCATCATTGTAATCATCCTTTAATGTCCTCTTAATCCATCCTTAATCAAGTAGTAATTGTAATCAACTCTTAATCAAGTTATAATACAATTCTCAATATTAATCTTTTCTTAATTTCTCTATTGTTCTTCATTTATTTTGGGTAATTAGAAGATTATTTGGGTTTATTTTGGAGGATTGACAACCTTCCATCAATCATTAAGTACTTCTATTATTCTTTGCTTTATTATTTGGAATCATCTTCATAGGTATAATTCTCTCTTAACCTTATTTAATTATTGTTAATCACTTTCAATTATTCATCATGTTTTGCCTTGTTAGTATGATTGACAACCGTATTAGCATGTTGAACTGTGGGAAATAATCTGTATACTTCCCTTATTATTAAGGATTATAACGAATTTAATGAAGACGATACTAGTCATAAAATAAAAATACATAAACAAAATTAAAGGATTCAGAAATAACCTTCGGTCCTACCAAATACGGCCTAAGAACAATATCAAAATAGATATTCGCCTATCGGTTGCACCCAAGACGATATGAGATATGCCCTATTGATTATGCTAGAATCTATCTAAAATTTTCTGTAAAAATTTAGGTTTTTTGTGTTTTTACTGATGAGAAGAGGCAAGAGAATGAGTAGAAAAATTAGGTCTAAAAATAATCTCCCTCTAACCTACTTAAACCGTGAATTAGGTTAGTAATAGGGTAGATATTTTCTTCCTTATTTTCAGCCCATATAACCGAAATAAGAAGTATTATTTCCTTATTTTGGTTATTCCAAAAATGTATAAAATGTGTTAAATTGTCATCTAGTGAGGATCGAACCCATGACCTTTTGGTTTGTGTACCTCACTATTACCACTATGACACATTCATCTTGTTGATATTAAATATAACTGATTATATTTAATTACAAATTAACAGATTAATTCGTCCAAGCTAACATTACATACATTTAATTAAATATAACTTATTATATTCAATTTACGAATTGACAGTTAATTCGTCTTAACTAATATTATTTAATCTTCATTAAATAATTGTCTTATCAACACATTGACTAACTGTTTAGTCATATTAGGCATCAATGTGATCATATTTCTATAACCACATCTCTCAAACACATCCTATAGGTGTGACCTTTAGGGACCAGTGGATCACCGCCATCTGTATGATAATAACGTCAAACTTTCTAGCAAGCCAACCGTTATTAGGTAAACGTTAATCAACTGATTAAATATACGAAGTATACCCTTGTGAACCTATAAGAGATTTACAAATGTTATCACACTAATTTGTGGAGGACACAAGCTCCAACAAACTCCCACTTGTCTTCACAAGTGTATGTGCGATAACCGATTCTCATATCCTAAAATTTCTCCCACTCAATGTAAAATAATTTGCAAATCCGTATTCACAAAGGTCGTATTTTACAAGCGATCAATATCAAGAGTAGTTTCCCCGACTAGAGAGTAACTTAACTGATAAACGAATCAACATTCGAGCATGGCCATGCATTTCAGTTACAACTCCTCGAGTGGCCCTGAGAAATAACTATACCTGATAAGGGTTGGATATTTTCCTCAACTCGAATCCTGCAGATGTAAGCACAGTATGAAATGACCCAGAAAAAATCTACTTAGCCTCCAGTTACGGCAGACCGTGAGAAAGAAACCAAAGTCACCCAAAAACTACCTTAATCTCAAGAGACAGTCGATAGTCAAAAGAATCGACTCTAGGAACACAATGGATGAACTATCCACGACCTAGCACCGAATGTTTTTAAACATTTAGGACTCCATTACGTTGTCACAAAAAGTTGTCCAACGAGGTATCGTTATAATCTCGCATCTGTGGTCGATCAGTCAACCGTTTGACTTATGGCTCGTTGAACCCACTATCAATCGACTGCACAATATAATAGCCGGAGTTATCAGCTCACATTGGCGATTACGGACCAAAACAAATATAATGTAATTCAGTTCACTTTGTGGCGTTCAATGTTGTCAGTACAATCCACATGAAAACACAAAATATTATAATAAAACGATGAAGTTATAAATAGTATATGAAAAAGATAATGTATCAAATCCATAATCAAGTACTACAACTCAGGAACGTGTTTAATTCGCATGGAATTAACGTGCCCTACATGCTTATCATAATTCAACGGTTTAGTGAGAGGATCCGCGATGTTATCATCCGTCGCAATCTTGTCTATCACTATCTCCTCTTGCTCCACGTAATCACGGATCAGGTGAGCTTTCCGATGTACATGTCTAGATTTGTTGCTAGACTTTGGCTCCTTAGCCTGGAAGATGGCACCTCTATTGTCACAATAGATGGTGATCGGGTCATTCGAACTAGGAACTACTGTAAGTTCTTGTAAGAATTGACGCATCCATATCACTTCCTTTGCTACCTTCGAAGCGGCATAGTACTCGGATTCAGTAGTAGAATCTGCTATAACACTCTGTTTGGAACTCTTCCAGCTGACCGCAACACCATTAAGAGTGAAGACGAACCCGGACTGAGATTTTGAGTCATCTCGATCCGTTTGGAAGCTAGCATCTGCGTAACCGATTGCGCATAGCTTAGTATCGCCTCCATAAGTCAAAACCTTATCCTTAGTCCTCCGTAGGTACTTAAGGATGTTTTTGACAGCTATCCAGTGTGTTTCAGCTGGAGTCTTTTGGTACCGACTCGTCATACTCAATGCATATGCCACGTCTGGACGTGTGCATATCATGGCATACATGATCGATCCTATTGCAGATGCATAAGGAACACGACTCATGCGCTCAATCCCTTCAGGCGTCGTGGGTGACTGAGACTTGCTCAACTGCAATCCCAGTCTTCATTGGAAGGTTTCCCTTCTTGGAGTTGGTCATGCTGAACTTCTCAAGAATCGTATCCAAATAAGACTCCTGACTAAGTGATAACGTCCGTCGTGATCTATCTCGGTAGATACGGATTCCCAAAATGCGCTGTGCCTCACCCAGATCTTTCATCTGGAAATGGTTCTTCAACCATTCTTTAACCGAAGATAGGAGAGGAATGTCATTCCCAATCAAGAGTATGTCATCGACATACAATATCAAGAAAACAATCTTGCTCCCACTCGACTTGGTATATAAGCATGGTTCCTCGACCGATCGAGTGAAACCATACTCTTTTATCACCTGGTCGAAACGATGATTCCAACTCCGAGAAGCTTGCTTAAGTCCATAAATAGAACGCTTAAGCTTGCATACTTTCTTAGGATGTTTAGGATCTATGAAACCTTCGGGCTGCACCATGTACAACTCTTCCTCTAAATAACCGTTTAAGAAGGCGGTTTTCACATCCATTTGCCAAATTTCATAATCATGAAATGCGGCTATCGCTAAGATTATCCGAATGGAACGTAGCATGACTACAGGTGCAAAAATCTCATCATAATGCAGTCCGTGCACTTGAGTGAAACCTTTTGCCACAAGTTGTGCCTTATTGGTATCTGGTTGCGCGTCTACAGAACACTTTATCTTGTAAAGCCATTTGCACTGTAGAGGTTTTACCTTATTAGGTAAATCAACTAGATCCCATACGTTATTCTCATACATGGAGTCCATCTCGGATTGCATGGCTTCGAGCCATATCTTTGAGTCGGAACAGGTCATAGCACCTTTATAGGTGACGGGTTCATTACTCTCTAGGAGTAAAACGTCATTCTCCTCGACCATACCAATGTATCTGTCCAGAGGATGAGAGACTCTACCCGACCTCCTAGGTTCCTCAGGAATATTAACCGTATCATCAGTTGGAGGTACAGCTTCCTCCATCTGTTCCTCGGTTGTTGGTACTGGAATCTCCGACAGCTCGAAGGTTCTATTACTCGACTTGTTCTCGAGAAATTCTTTCTCTAAGAACGTCGCACTAGCCGCAACAAATACTCGATGTTCGGTAGGCGAATAAAAGTAATGACCAAATGTTCCTTTTGGATAACCTATAAATTATGTCTTGACCGATCGCGGGCCGAGCTTATCCTCGTGTCTCCACTAGACATAAGCCTCGCAGCCCAAAACCCGAATAAAGGACAAGTTAGGGACCGTTCCCTTCCACATTTCATATGGAGTCTTGTCGACAGCTTTAGACGGACTTTGGTTAAGTATAAGAGCAACTGACAAAAGAGCAAAAACCCATAATGAATCAGGCACTACCGTGTGACTTATCATGGATCGAACCATATCAAGTAAGGTTCGATTTCTCCGTTCGGACACACCATTTAATTGAGGTGTTCCAGGTGGAGTTAACTGTAGAGCGATTCCACAGTCTTTCAGGTGTTGATCAAACTCATTTGAAAGATATTCGCCACCCCGATCTGAACGGAGTGCTTTAATCTTTCTACCCAGTTGGTTCTGTACCCTATTCTGGTATTCCTTGAATTTCTCAAAGGACTCACTCTTATGCTTCATTAAGTAGACATATCCGTATCTACTCAAATCGTCCGTGAAAGTGATAAAATATCTATAGCCATCTCTAGCGGTAATTGACATAGGTCCACATACGTCCGTATGTATGAGTCCTAATAGGTCACTAGCGCGCATTCCAACACCTTTGAAGGAAATTCGAGTCATCTTGCCAATGAGACATGATTCACACGTGTCATATGCAGAAAATCTGAATGAGGGAATAGTCCCATTATCGACGAGTTTCTTTACGCGTTTCTCATTTATGTGTCCCATTCGACAATGCCATAGATAGGTTTGATCTTTGTCACCAACCTTTAATTTCTTATTATTCATGTGTAATACTTCCGTGGTTTGATCTAAGATATAAATTCTATTCATGGAAACTGCTTTGCCATAAATCATTTCATTAAAAGAGAAAATACAACTATTATCCTTTATTGAAAATGTAAAACCGTCTTTAGCAAGTACGGAACAGAAATAATGTTCTTAGATAAACTGGGCATATAGTAACAGTTATTTAATGATAACTCAAAACCACTAGGGAGTTGGATTACATATGTTCCCTTCGAGGCAGCAGCTACTCGTGCTCTATTCCCGACTCGCAGGTCCACATCACCTTTTTCGAGAGGTATGATGTTCTTTAGGCCCTGCAAATGATTACACAGATGAGAACCACAACCAGTATCTAGTACCCAAGTTCCGAAACTTGCATGGGTAATCTCAATCATATGAATATAAGATGACATACCAACAGGAACGACGCGGCCTGCCTTGATGTCCTCACGGTAGACGGGACAGTTCCTCCTCCAATGTCGAGTCTTGTGACAATGGTGGCACTCTTTGTCACCGCCCTTGCTCTTTGTCTTGCCCTGTGAGCCACTAGTCTCACCAGGTGCACTCTTACCGTTTCCTGGCTTCTTAAACTTTGGCTTACCTACAGCTAGGTCGCCATGAGCCTTGCCCTTACCTTTACTCTTGTTGTGAATCGTGAGAACATCCTGCTTCATGCTCCCACTCAATTTCATATCCTTCTCGGTCTGTACGAGAAGGGAGTGTAGCTCATGAGGACTCTTTTTCAAGTCATTCATGTAGTAGTTCGCCCTGAAAAGGGCAAAACCATCGTGAAGAGAATGAAGCATTCAGTCAATGAAAATGCTCTCACTGATTCTACAATTCAGTGACTCTAGTTTCTCGACATTCTCAATCATGTGAAGAATGTGTGGGCTAACCGGTTGGCCCTTCTGGAGTTTCGCATCAAAGAAGCGACAGGTATGCTCATATGTGATTATTCTCGGTGCCTTTGAGAACTCATTTGTGAGCGTGGTGAAAATCTTGTTTGCACCTTGGGCAATGAAGCGTCTCTGCAAATTGGTTTCCATTGCAAAGATGAGTACGTTCTTTATCGCACCCGCTTCCATAACGAAATCACTATAAGCGATTGACTCGTTGGCTCCTGCATGTGGGCCTGGGTTGACCGGTATTGGCTCAGTTAAATACCTGAGCTTACCGTCAGCAATGGCAGCATTCCGTAGTGCCGCCTCCCAGTCCGCAAAGTTGGACCCGTCATTTGTCAGACGTGTGAACTGATTCATCTGGTCCATGAATATTTTCAGCCAGGACGCGCGATCAAGTGTGGCACTAGGCATTGGGATCGCGTTATTTCCAGCCATTTGTTGTAACAGTATTATCAAAAATAATCGTGTTCTACACTGCGAAAGAAGAATAAAAATAATAAGCATGTGCGTCGTTTTGATTTTAAGTCTAATGAATTAATGTCATAACGCGAAGACTCAAAAACATTTATACAATTGACCTCCCTCAAGAATTATATAAATGACCCCAAGACTCAATTCTCTGTAAATTGATAAGCTAACCTGTTAGCTAATTCTACCATTAGAATTCCTGGTCGATAAATTTCTGTAAATTCTATCTTTAGTCCATCATAATCACGAGAAACTTTTCGGACTATGATGTTGAGGTAAACTAAGTCAACACAACTACTTACCCAACGTAGAAGGGGTCATATTAGGCCTACCGACGAAGAAGGGACTCATAGATGTTTGCCCTTATAAAGACTAATCTCAATTTCCGTTTTAGAGGAAGATCCCATCAACTATTTTTAATTCATTTTAAATGAACTATAATCTAGCATGCGAGAATGATTTAAACTAAAGTGATGGCTTATAGACTGTGACATCTGCATGTCCATGAAAACTAACATACAACTATATGAGTCAATTTTCATGCATTTTAGTAGTAGGTGGTTTGGTTTTAGGCGGAATATGATGCAATTACTAGCATGTGAATGAAAAGCAATGAAATGAAAAACGTAAAAAAAAAAAAACAGTAAATGTCCTAGTGTGGCCTATCCTATCAAAATGAACAATAAATACAAGTTTGGAATCCATCCTTGGACCCGAGAAGCTTGTCTTGATGTTCCATCTTGATCCATGTAGCGGGAGTGAGCTTGAATCTTCATCTTTAGTCTTCTTTGAAATTACAATAATTAAAATTACATAATTGACCTATTAATTACATTCTAATTTCAAAAACCCAAAACTAAAATAAAGGAGATTCGAGATCTCATAATTACATAAAAATTATGTTTCCTTCATTACGAAAACATAATAGACTAAGGCCACACTAAGTATTACAAATTACAACCGATTGCAAAATTAAATACGTAAATAAAATTCATGCATTCGATTCATTCAACATAATTAAAAGTATCAACTAAAATAAATTAAACATACATAATACAATAAATTAATTATGTTGATTAATTTATCCAAACCACCTATTTAAATTAAATTAAGTGACAATTCCGCAATTCAATCACATTAATTCATACATAATCCATATTAAACTTGTAATATGAATTCTATCCGTCAAAATTTTAAATTGCTTTAAAATAACTCGGTATCATTAAATTGCGAACCGATTCACAATAACTAATTGGCCAAAAAAAAAAAAAACAAAATCCAATTTTTTTTTAAAAATTGGTCACGGCAAAAAAACAGAATTTTTTTTTTTATTTTTTTTTTAATGTTTCAGCTGCACGGCTGAATATTTAAAAAAAACTCTTTTCCTATTATAATTTGGTAAATAGGAAAAACATTCCTTAATTTTTTTTCCCTTTCTATTTCGGTAAATAGGCAAATAAATAATTTCCTTTTTTTCCCTCTCGGTTTACAAAAAAAAAACAAAACAATTTTTATTTTTTATTTTCTATTTTATACGGTAAACCCTAAAAAAACGCCCTTCCCCCTTTTTTTTTCTTTTTTGCGGCACTTATGCTCTAATTCAAAGATATGATGAAAAAGTTTAAGTTGCTATTAGGACATGATTTATCAAATACATTAACAAACACGATTAATCGTATATGCTTAAACTATATAGCAAAAACGAATTCTTATATCAATGACATGATGTTACTATATGTAATTTAACTTAATCTGCATTAAATCAAAATCTACCAAATTCTTCATATGATAATTTTAACCGATTAAAACAATGATATGATCTATAGAAATTAGTTATATATCATCAAACAAAAGAAAAAAACGAAAGAAGGAGAAGAAAAAAAAACAGGCCGAAACAAAACCTCGGCCAAAATAAAAAAAACAAGCCGAAAAAAAAAAGCGAAACCCTAATTTTTTTCGAAAATCAGGTTATTGTTTACATACAATTTTTATGAAAATCATCAAGATTAAAACCGTAGCCTAGTGCTCTGATACCACTTGTGGGAAATAATCTGTATACTTCCCTTATTATTAAGGATTATAACGAATTTAATGAAGACGATACTAGTCATAAAATAAAAATACATAAACAAAATTAAAGGATTCAGAAATAACCTTCGGTCCTAGCAAATACGGCCTACGAACAATATCAAAATAGATATTCGCCTATCAGTTGCACCCAAGACGATATGAGATATGCCCTATTGATTATGCTAGAATCGATCTAAAATTTTCTGTAAAAATTTAGGTTTTTTGTGTTTTTACTGATGAGAAGAGGCAAGAGAATGAGTAGAAAAATTAGGTCTAAAAATAATCTCCCTCTAACCTACTTAAACCATGAATTAGGTTAGTAATAGGGTAGATATTTTTTTCCTTATTTTTCGGCCCATATAACCGAAATAAGAAGTATTATTTCCTTATTTTGGTTATTCCAAAAATGTATAAAATGTGTTAAATTGTCATCTAGTGAGGATCGAACCCATGACCTCTTGGTTTGTGTACCCTCACTATTACCACTATGACACATTCATCTTGTTGATATTAAATATAACCGATTACATTTAATTACGAATTAACAGATTAATTCGTCTAACCTAACATTACATACATTTAATTAAATATAACTTATTATATTCAATTTACGAATTGACAGTTAATTCGTTTCAACTAATGTTATATAATCTTCATTAAATAATTGTCTTATCAACACATTGACTAACAGTTTAGTCATATTAGGCATCAATGTGATCATATTTCTATAACCACATCTCTCAAACACATCCTATAGGTGTGACCTTTAGGGACCAGTTGATCACCGCCATCTGTATGATAATAACGTCAAACTTTCTAGCAAGCCAATCGTTATTAGTTAAACGTTAATCAACTGATTAAATATACGATGTATACCCTTGTGAACCTATAAGAGATTTACAAATGTTATCACACTAATTTGTGGAGGACACAAGCTCCAACATGAACTTGATAATGAGTGAGTAGTTTCCTTAACTAGGGTTAATGGGGAATTAGGGAAAACCAACATGGGGATTGATTCATGCTTAATCTAATATGTTTTCATAATTAATTTGCTTGCTTGTTGTGATTTCAACTTATGCACATGTTATGTTTGATGAAATGCGAGCCTATGAATCCTTACATTTTTAACCCATCCCCTATCTTTTCAATAAGACTTTTAAGCTTATACACCAACTAGAGTCTCATTAGACCATGCATATAGTTGAATAGGAAGGACTAACACTACTAAGAAAATGCGCAATAGTGACGGAAAAACAAAGTCGTCAGAGAAAAAGGGAAACTGACGGAATTGTGACGGATTATCCGTCATGAACGCATTACTGACGGAAATTCCGTCAGATATAAATAGCGCGTTGAATGTTGGCCTTGGCGCCATGATAAATGACGGATTTCTGACGGATTATCCGTCATTATGAATAATTTCTGACGGAAAATCCGTCAATCTAACCCACATAGAGATGCCATTGTGACAATAATTAAATGTAAACTCCTGACGGAAATTCCGTCAAGAATCCGTATTTTCTAATACTCCTGACGGAAATTCCGTCACAAGTTCTAATAACAAAAAACCAGACGACATCACTCACTGCTCTTCCCTTTTCTCCTTCACTTTCTCCTTCTCCTTCCTCTTCTTCTTTTTCTCTTTAGGTTTAGGATTTTTTGCCACCATGTTCTCTCTCATTGCTCTCCATTGTTCACCACCACCAATCTATTATGTTTCTTAGTTGATATAAGCATATCATAATGGGGATGATATGAATTAGGGTTTAGAAAAATTAGGGGTTTTGGCCTGCTCTTCCCCCGTCGCCTGCACTCCTCCCCGTCGCCTGCGCTGCTCTTCCGCCGTCAGTACTGTGCCCCCCTCCTTCTTGCTTCTCCACCAGGTAATTGTTTCTCCCATAAAGCATAGTTAACTATTTATTAGACGAAAGCATGGGATTTTAGACGAAAGTATGTTGTTTTGGTTGAATTTCTAATTATCATTATCCTAATTTTGTTTGATTATGTTAATTTATGAGGTGAGATTAGGGTAACTATGCAAATTGATTAATTAATTGTTGATTAGTTTATGATTCCAGAAGCTAGAATAACTACTCCAAATAATTACACTGTTGAATTGGTCTCCCCGCACCACATGGCGAGACGGTGCCTCTTGATAATTCCGACGGTTGTTGAATTGATGCTACCTGTGGACTTGTAGTTTTATGATGATTCTTTCTACATTTATTATCTTGTGTCATTCTATCATTTTTTTACGTTTGGTTATGAGGATTATTATGATTTTGCTTTATGGTCGTTTATATACACTATTTTTTTTGCCAACTAGATAATGAAGAGGATACTAAATTAGGAGGAAGAGAAGATGTACTTGTTGTTCTGATTATTTTGCGGATAAATGCATAGAAATTTATAGTACTTGTAGGAGTACATACTGATGGACGTTTTATGAGGGATTTGGTATCAGTTACTCTTGTAATTGTGTAGGCTCGTAAGAAGAAGGTCCACTTCAAAAGAATACATCAAGCCATTCAAAATAAGGATGCTCTAGAACGGTCAGTGTTTGGTTTTCAGTTTCGTCATCTTCAAATTTCAATTGACTTGAGCTAATTTGTGAATTACTTTTTTACATTGATTTATACAACTGATTTGCAGGGACTTTGAGAAAGTGGCAATAGATAGGTTGGTTGAATTAGCCTTCAGAAAGCTCCTGGTAATTTCCTTTTCCTACATTGTATTTGTAGTTAGCCAAAAGCTAGCTCTTGATTTCATGGGCATTTGTTAATTCTTACTCTCTTCTTTGGTGAATGCATTGTTTCTGTTTTTAAAGATCATTTTCCTTTTCCCCTCTCTTGCAATAAAATGTTATTATTGTTGTTTCTTTGTTTCTATTTCAAGTATTAAGATTAGATGAATTGCCTGCTAGAGATATTTTTCCTGAAACTGACCGTGGTTACTGTTCTTAGCAGTTCAATTTAGTAGCTTTGTTGTTGTTAGTTAGTTAGGAGAACTAGTTCTAACAAATATTTAGTGGAATTTTATATATGTTCATAACGTATTTGACTTGAGATCTTCTAACTGAGTGTTATCTTTTGGATCATACAGTGGGTTTAATTATGGGGATACTAGTCATGTTACATGATTATGTCTGTGGCAGATTTAATTATGGGGATACTAGTCATGTTACATGATTATGTCTGTGGCAGATTTGAATGTATACAGTGTTAAGTTAGATGATGAAAGGGCGAATGTAGTAGTCCTTGTCTTTTTGATAAATTATCATGGCTTTCAAGGTATTTGCGTCAGTTACATGGCTATGAAGATTAGTAGGTTGGAGTAGTTCTTGTCTTCTTGATACTTTATCACGGCTCTCCAGTAGTTCATTAGTTACGTGGTTAAGAAGATTTGGTGGTACAAGCAGAGTTTTAGTAAGCAATACTTCATATTCCACCATCGGCCACCACTAGTGCTTTCTCTTTTCCATGCTTTGTTTGTGTACAGATTTTCTATTGCTTTGCAGTTGTGTTGTTAACTTTGTGCTATGCTACCATCTTCATTTGGTAGATTGATTTTTATGTTGTTCATAATTCACATACTTTATTCTTTTTTGTTTTGTTTTGCTAATCTTTGTGCATTGAAAACTGTAGGTACACTACTATGTGCAGTCAACAATTCTCTTAAGCATGAATTATATCATCTCGCCAGATTCAAAGGTCGTCATTAGAAAAAAAGATAGGCTCGATGCTCCATGGTTAGTGCTGTTTATCTCCTTTGGCAGGACTAGAATGGCAGGTTGTTCAATGAGCCATATGCTACTATCGATCAAGTTGTTAGAAAGATTAAATATTACGTTTGTATAAGGTTGTATGCTTGGCTGGAAAGTCATCCGAGTGTGGTGGTTATTAGTCATTTAGCTAGATAAAATCCTTGTTTAGCGGGTTTTGTTTTTTAATTGTTGATTTATGAATGAGAATTAATTTTCCAAAAAAAAATTTTTTTTTTTAAAAAAGTCAACTTTTCTGACGGAATTTCCGTCATAAATATTTACTTTTCTGACGGAATTTCCGTCAGAAAAGTCAATTTGTGACGGAATTTCCGTTAGAAAAGTCAACTTTTTGTTGACTTTCAGTGCCGCTTATGACGGATAGACCGTTAGGAATCCGTCAGTAATGGGTATTCCTGACGGAAAATCCGTCAGAAACGCGTTTGACTGATATGACGGATTACCCGTCAGTAAATCAAATTCCTGACGGAAAATCCGTCAGGAACCCGTTTTTTGTGACGAATTGTAGTGACGTCCATTCCTGACGGAAAAACCGTCAGGAACCCGTGTTTCTGACGGATAAAGGCCGTTATTGACGGATTTTGGCCGTCAGTTTTGCGCATTTATTTTGTAGTGTAAGTCGTATTGTAGGTGTTGTACAATCTAATCGATTCGGCTCCGGGACCCAAACCTTCGTAGGGATTGTAAGCTTATACACCAACTCGATCCCATCACAACAATAAGTGGTTGCATCTAATTGAGAACATGTTTGTATGATCAACTCCCATGAATCCCCTATGAACCCATGACACCCTAGTGCTATTAATCAATTGATTGCATCTCCTTTTAATCATCTTGCTTGTTTTTATTACTTTACTTTTATATTGTTGATTAGTTTAGTTGATCTCCTATCTCAACCTAAATTGTGACACCCTAAGACACAACCATTTGCAATTGAGAATCCTACATCAATACCCGTCCCTTAGGATCCGACCTTTACTTGCCTCTTTGCTAAGAGTAGTTTGTGAAGTTATAAATATTGTTTTGGTTGGTAGCTTTTGACGACGAGTTTAAACCGGACCAAGTACCCCATATCTGCTGATGATGTTGTCCTAGATGAACTTGGCCACTTGTTTGGCGGTCAAGACTGTATAGAATTGCGCTTCAACCCATTTGGTGAAGTATTCGATGGCGATGAGGACGAATCAATGCCCTTTGGTGCCTCTCCGGTTGACCTTCCCGATGTGTTGTATGTTGGCGAAGATTTGGCTATTGTGGCAATGTTTGACGTAGTTTATGCAATCGGATTCCATGGTGGTCCAGTAGTAGCCTAACCATATGATCTTTCGGGTTAGCATCATTGCGTTCATGTGAGGGCAGCATTCTCCGTCGTGGACCTCTCCCATGACTTTTTTAGCTTTGTGGCGATAAATGGAAAGGAGAAGAATCCCTTGGGGTGTTCTTTTGTACAGTTGTTCTTGGTTTACCATGAATTGTAATGCAAGTAAACGGATGGCTCTTTGTCCTCTGGTATCAAGGTTAGGAGGGAATTTATTTTTGGTTTTGTAGTTGAGGATCGCTTGGTACCAAGGTTCGACGAGGTTCTCCTCGTCGTTGTTGATGGAGCAGATGTGAGATGGTTCGCTTCTTCTCTCGACACATAAGGGCATCGACATCATGTCGTCAGGTATGTTGACGAGCGCGGCAAGTTTTGCTAGGGCATCAGCAAATTGATTTTCCTTTCGTGGCAAGTGGAATTAGTCGATTTGGTCGAAGAATTCGGCCTCTTGATTGATTTTTTGCTCGGTAGGGTGCTAAGTTGTCACTTCGGATTTTCCATGATCCGGACACCTGAATGATGATGAGTGAGGAATCGTCGTGGACCCTTAGTCTCTTGGTGCCAAGTGTTATGGCTTCTTGTAGGCCGATGAGCCATGCTTCGTATTCGGCAGCATTGTTGGTGACGGCGAAGTCTAGCTTGGCTGAGATCGGAACATGATCTCCCTCTGGTGATATTAGAAGGATTCCTACCCCGAACCCTTTAAGGTTTGATGCACCGTCCAAGTATAGGTCCCATGCGTCGATGTCGGCACAAAGGATGTCTTCGTCAGGAAGTGACCATGTGTCGGTCTTTGGATCCTCGTTGACGGGATTTTCTGCCAGGAAATCGGCGACTGCCCTTTCCTTGATAACCTTGAGGGGTACAAATTTGAGGTCAAACTCGGATAGCATGAGCGTCCATCTACACAGCCTTCCGTTTAACATGGGTTTTTCGAAGATGTATTTGACCGGGTCTATCTTGGAGTAGATGTGAACCGTATAGCTAAGCATGTAGTGTCGCAGCTTCTTTGTTGACCAGACCAGGGCAAGGCATATCTTTTCTAGTTGGGTGTACCTTGGCTCATACTCGATGAACTTTTTGCTGATGTAGTAGATGGATCGTTCTTCGCCATTTACTGTTTGTGCTAGAATTTCTCCCATGGCTCTGTCGGTGACAGTCAGGTATAGGGATAAGGAAATTCCTTGTTGAGGTGGCATGAGGACATGAGGTTGGATAGGATTTCCTTTATCCTGTCGAAGGCCTTTTGATAGTCGTCGTCCCAATCGGTGTGGTCGGAGGCGTGAAGCTTATTGAAGATTGGTTCACAAGTCATATTGAGTTTGGCTATGAAGGGGTTGATGTATTGGACCTGACCGAGAAATCCTTGTATATCCTTCTTGTTGTTAGGTTGGGGGATTTTTTGAAAAGCCTTGATTTTGGTAGGATCAATCTCGATGCCTCTCTTGCTGACGACGTGTCCCAGGAGTTTTCCGGAGGTGACCCTGAATGCACACTTCTGAGGATTTAGTCTCATGTTGTATTTCCAAAGGCGAGCGATGAATTTCCGAAGGGCGCTGATGTGGCCGTTCCGCTCTTTTTATTTGACGATCATCTCATCGACATATATCTCAACCTCCTTGTGCATCACGTCATGTAGGAGAGTGGTAGCGGTTCTTTGATAGGTTGCTCTGACATTGATTAGGCCGAAAGGCATGATCGTGTAGCAATATGTACCCCACTGTGTAGTGAATGCAATCTTGTTCATTTCTTCCTTAGCCATTTTGATCTGGTTGCACCCAGCATACCCATCCATGAATGATAATGGGGCGTGCTCAATGGTGTTATCCACCAGGATGTCAACATATGGAAGAGGGAAATTATCTTTTGAGCTTGCTTTGTTCAGATCCCTAAAGTCGACGCAAACCCGAATTCTCCCGTGTTTCTTGGGTACAGGAACTATGTTGGCCACCCAGTCAGAGTATTCAGACATTTTGATAAATCCGGGTTTGAACTGTTTGTCAACCTCTTCCTTGATTTTCAAGGCCCATTCGGGGCACATACGGCGCAACTTTTGTTTCACAGGTTTAGCTCCGGGTTTGATGGGTATCCTGTGTTCTGTAATCTCCTTGTCGATCCCAGGCATGTCTTTGTAGGACCATGTGAATACGACCATGTATTCGTGTAGGAGGTCAAGGAACTGCTGTCTTTCCGAGGGGTCAAGGATGGTTTCTATCCTAAGTTCTTTATGTGTGTTATCAGTTCCTACGTTAATAGGTTCGGTCTCCTCAATAATGGGGGTCCTATCATCTCGTTTGTCAAGTTCTTTGGCTAGGTGAGGTGGATAGTCACTCAAGTTAAGTTCCTCGTGTTAGTTCAGAATGGCATTGCAGTTAAAATGAGACGAGTTATAATCAAACTTAGCATTCATTAAGTTGACTTGAGCAAAAAGCTCGGATAGTACAGACATCTCATGGGCAGTCAAAGGCGACACAGCATAGGAGGTGGCCCCTGGAATAAGCTCCAGGTTGCTAAGGTCCATGGGAGAGGGGATAACCTTAGTTGACTCGTCCTCCAAAGCAGCCAGAAGTTTTTTATAAAACAGTGGGAAAGGGGACCTTGACCGGGACATCAGGAGTGCTAGAAGCTAAGACAGACTCTGACTCAATTCAGACTCTTCTTCACTTTCCTCTTTGAACATAGGGCCTTCTTCAGTTGTGACCTTGAGGATGCGGCCTTGGCGATCGGTTCACTTGACAATTTTCCACCAGCCTTGTGCAGTTTTCTCTGCGTCAATATCAGAGATTAAGACGGTGGGATCGAACTGGTTATCCTTTAGAGCGATGTTGATGATGTCCTCATAGTCGAGGTGCTTGTTGTTGTCCTCTCCGAAGGGAAGACTGACGGCTTGTCCGTCGAGGCATGGGGTCGACTCAGATTTGGTCGGCACAGCTTTGGCGTTGTCGGGGATGAAGTAGCAGTCTTGAAAGACTTCTACGCGTGGGTGCTTGACCTTAGCTACGAAGTCATAGATCGGCTCATGAAAACCGTTGTAGAGCTCGGATTCTCCTTCGGGGATGAAGTATCCATTGAGAGTCAAATGCTAGGGACGGAGGATGACTCTATGCTTTTTGCGCTTCCATATTAGGAGGTTCATCTCCTGGATGTCTTCATCGGTAGGCTCATAGCCTAGCCCGAAGGGGATGTTAGGGACCTTGGCCTGTTTCATAGGAGGCAAGGTGTTCTTCAGTGGATTGAGAGGTAGACCAGAGAAATAACCTTGGCGCAACAAAATGCGGTTGACTTTGAGGTTGGAGAACGGGTCACCATCAAAGGATGTTGATTCATCGGTTAGGGCATTCACAACTTGGAATCTCCACATTTCGCTATCGTCGTTCTCAATGACCTAAGGGGCTATTCATTTCTTCATGATAGCCTTGATCGGGGAAGCGGGGATTGTGATTGTTTTTCCGTTGAAAGGGACCCTGATTTTCTGATGGAGGGTTGAGGTGACAGCCTTGACAGCCCCAAGAGCGTCTTGAAAGAGGCGTCAATGTCGACCACCTGAAAACTGGCTTGTCTTTCCAAGGGTCCAGTTGTAATGGTCAAGGTGATAAGCCCCGCAACCTTACGACGAGTGCCGTCGTAGGCGCGTACTCCTTGGTTAGTTGGGACCGAATCTGCTTCTTTGATACCCAGTTTGTGAGCCGTCTTGTGGGGAATGACATTAACCACAAATCCGTCATCCACTAGAACCATAGGCACACCCTTTTTAAGGCATTGTACGGTGATGTACAGGGCCAGGTTATGGTTGGCTCCGAATGGAGGGATATCTTTGTCAGAGAAGATGACCGGGTTGCTCAGGTCGGGGTTATCCCTTGTCATATATGCTACTACTTCTTCTGGAGAGTAGGTGGAGGGAATTATCAACTTTCCCAAGGCTTGTAGCAAAGCCTGCCGATGTTCGAAAGATGTAGCAATCAGTTGCCAAATTGAGATTTCGGCCTTTGCTTTTTGCAGTTGTTTAAGGATCGAGTTTTCGAGAACCTTGGGCTGAGTCTCCGCGTCCGGGATAACTTGGTCATTCGTTGTTGGAACGATCGTTACATTGTTTGGGCGTTGCTAGGGGCATCCGGAACGGGTAAGATGGTCGATCTATTTTGCTTGTTTCCCCTTTCCTGGAACCATGTAGACATCCTCTGCGTCGTCTCTCCTGATATCGCTGATTTCGGGATCAGGAGGGTACCTTGGAAGGGTATTCCTCGGTGGATAGTTTTAGTAGGGGATGTTTTTGTGGGGGTAATTTTTGTGGGGTCGATTATTGTGGGGTTGATTATTGTGGGGTTGATTATGGTGGGGTGCGTGCCAGAATGGTCGCGGGAGCAATTCTTCTTGGTGAGGGTAGTTTTGGGTGTTTGGAGGACTCTCCCTCGGGGGCGGTGTTGGTGTTGGTGGGTTGAAAGTCAACCGGTGGTAGGCGTCCTCAAGTCGGGTAATCCTTTCTCAGAGACTGTCTATTGCTTCCTCAACCTGTTGAAACATAGTGAGCATGGTCGTGGCGCTGAACACGAATATCCCGTCTGGGGTATCTTTCTCCAAGGCATTCACCTTTTCCTCAATAGGTAGGATGAGGTGTGAGCAATCCAAGGTTGGCTCGTCATCAGAGATGGCATGGATTCCCAATGGGTTTGCTTTGTTATTTGGTTTTGTGGGCGGAGGTAAAGGCAGTTCTCCTTTCTCGATCATATATTGAATGGCGTGCTTCAGTTTAAAGCAGGCCTCCGTGTCATGACCTTTACCCTGGTGATATTGGCAATAGGCATTGGGATTCCAGAAACGGGTTTTCTTGGCCTTGGACGGGTCTGGAGTTGGCCCAATCGGTTGCAGTTTCCCTTGGTCCATGAGTCTTTTTAGGGCACTAGCATAGGTTTACCCCAAGTTTGTGTTCACCCTTTGAGGGCGCTCAAATTTCTTTGTGGTTGGTTCGAGGAGATTCACCTCATCAATTTTGTTCGTTTGACCCTAGGGGTGAGATCCAGTTAATGTAGATCCTTGATAGCCTCTACCAGTGGTTTTGGCCAGGACACCCTTGCGAAGATCATCTTCGATGTGGGTCCCGAGGATTAGTATGTCTTGGAGTGTTTTTATGTTTTGATATCTCAGCAGGTTGGTATAAATCGGAAGGAGGTTGTTGAAAAATTTCTCCACCAGAGTAGATTCACTCAGCTTACTGACCAATTGAGTGCTTACACTCCTCCAGCGGGTTAGGAATTCTGTGAACCCTTCCTTATCATTCTGAGTTAGGACCTCAAGGGTGCGGGTGTTAGCTTCGATTTCGACATTGTCGGCATACTATTTGGCAAATTCAACGGCGACATCGTCTCAGGTAGTGAGGTTCTTGGGGTCGAGGGAATAGTGCCATTGGCGGGGAATTGGTTCCAGGGATGATGGGAAGATCCGGTTGAAGAGCTCTTGTTTGACCCCCTTAATAGACATGTAATCGTTAAAGGCCCGAATGTGATTAAGTGGGTCCTCTAATCCCTTAATCTTTGTTACATCTGTCAAGGTAAAGTTGTCGGGTAGTTGATCCCCAACGGGTTCGAACCTTCGATTGTTCTCAAAGTGGTTGTTATTACCACGGGCTAGGAGTTGTTCTTCCAAGAGCTTGAGCCTTTTCTTGGTTTTAGTCAAAGGCGGAGTGTTGTGTTCTCGGGTTTCCTTGTTTTCCATGGTGTTGATACGGGTCTCGACACGGTCCAGGGTTACCTTGAGAGCGGTGAGCAGGCTAGCCAGCTAAGCAGTCGTGAGATCTCTGTTGTCATTGTTGTTGTTGGATGATGCTGAAGACGGGGCCATGGCTCTGAGGCAGAAAAATGGCTCACATTACATCCCAATCCGACGCAGTTTAACGACCAAGCGCAAACAACACGAGAGACGGAAAAACCGTGTGTGTGGTGCCTCGGTGCTGACTCGATTTATAATGTGACGGTGTTGACCGGACTTTAACTTGCGTTCAACGTAGTGGCGTAACGCCGTTGAACGAGTCTCTAGGTGAGACAACTCATAAGAAAAGACCCAAAAGTAAGTTTGCTTCGACTCGATAGTCACGAGGCGGAATTGGAATAGTGCACTGAAGTTTTTGAAAATAGAGATTTTCAAAAAGATTCGTTTGTCGCTTTATGGACGACTTCCGAAGAATAGGGATCTTCGAAAGTCGTTCAGTTGAAAAGTTGTCTTAAGTTTGTTTTCAAAATACGGTTTGAGTTCGAGTTGAGGCGGCTTTGAAAATAATGTGCTGTTCCCAAAGACGGTTTTTTAAATTCAAAATTGTATGATTTGAAAATCGGGTTTTGAAAGGTTTGAAAAGGTCTCGAGAACGGTGTATGGTCCTCCGGATTTGAAAAAGTTTCGAAAAGGGGTGTGTGCCTTTTCGGGTTTTGAAATATCCATAGTGTCGGCGCAAGACGGGTTAAAATCCATGTCTTGACGCGGCGATTATAACGGCGTAAAAAGGTGTTTTTGAAATGGTTGTGAAAACCAGGTTTGAAAATCGTCATTATGGCGACCTAAAAAGGCGCGTTGTTGAAATGGTTGTAGAAAACCGACTTTGAAAATAGTCATTATGGCGGCCTAAAAAGGCGTGCTTTTGAAATGCAATGGTCGACGAAAAACCGAGGTTTGAAACGGCCATTATAACGGCGAAAAAAAGGGTTTTTGAAAGTTTGAAATGACACGTAAGCACTTATGATCACATAACACATAAGCACTCGCAGTTTCATTATATTATGCATAATGCTAATACGGGTTTTGGCTTAAAAGGGTGGGTTACACACCAAGCGATCAAACCCCGATTTTCGAGAGGGATACCAATCCAAACAAAATGTGTAAGGAGGGTGCCCTAGCCTCGTGCTCGAAGGAAATTAAAGCTCTTTGATGAAACAGAAATGTGTAACGTCATCAATATGCTTGACTCAATCAGGTCGAAACGCGGGGATGAGAAAACTCACGCCGACGAGACGAGTCAATTGGTCGAAAAAGGTTAGGTTGTGGGCCCGGACAAGGAACACGACTTATGACCGTAATATCAATTAATGCATTTCATTCAAGACCTCGTTCGAGTCTCACCATCTAGGGATCACAAAGACACAAGTGTCCAAGTTTTCCCCAGCGGAGTCGCCAATCTATGGACATGGGCCCACCTGAGACGCCCAGCCGATCTGTGGACGTAGCAGCGATCTTTTGAAGCCACGCTTGGCGGCGTAAAAAAAATTCTTTCGACCAGATCGTTTTAGATCGGTCGGTTTCTTCTCGACAAGGGTCTCGAAACGATGCAAGAGATGTTCGGAGTCGCCACCAAGCATTTGTGGGATGCTTGGAACCCGTTCGAATCCACTTTATACCTAGGTCAACCAAGGTAGAAAGCGGTGTTTAACATAGGTACTAAAGATAAAGAGCCGTCCCTCTTTTGCATCCTATCTCTAGAATAACTCTCGTACGCCCTGGATAAGGTCGTCTACTATCCAAAGTTTTTGAATAAGAGGTACGTATTGGGAAGCCCTTTAATCGGACACCCAATCCCGCCCGCGGCAGCGGCCTCTACTGATCGATCTTGGTTGGTTAAATGCAAAAGTTGATAAAACGGGTAGATGCATGAATGTGCATCCTCAAGTTTGAACCTAACATGTGAGTTTTTTATGTCGGTTGTTTTATCCAAGTATCAGGTATTTGATGTCAAGTTGGATTTAATGTTGTTTTGCATGCAAGACGGAAATTAAACATCCATTTACCGAGTTAGGTTTATGGTGCATAACGTGATCCATTTGTCTTAGTAAGGCGTTTTGCAAATACAATGTAAAAAGAGCAGATTTGTCATCAGACTCGTCCTGTATTCGGGTTAACCGAAGTCGGGGTCGTCCTAGACAAACGCTAGAAGGAAACAGGGTCTGCATCAGGCAGCCTATATAGGAGCGAGCCGTAAGGCGATACAAACAGGCATGTCCTGGTTTGATAATTAGAAAATGGTTGGCCTGTTTAGGCGCGAGTCAGCAGACCGTCCAAGGTGAAAGATCATAGATCCTAATTAGACTCTCTAATTAAAATTTAAATTATCTAATAATTTGTTATTTAGTGATCTATGAAACATGCATGCAATATAAAAGCATATTAATAAAAAGATAGAGGAAATCGGATTTCCTTACATTGAGCTGATGGTAATAAAATGGGCATAATCAAGATCTCCTATCTTGATTGATCTTGAGCTAAGAAAAATGGAAGATCCTCCTTGTACAAATCTCCAAATATAAGATCTCCTTCAAGAAGCACCCAAGAACAAATACCCAATAATCTAACAAATATTAACTAGATATTTTATTAGATATACCCTTGATAATATGTGAATACTAACACACTTAGTATTTTTTTTAATCTTTTGTTACTAACAACTCTTAGTAAAGATTTTATTATTTTTAGAGAGATAAGTAATTTTCTTTCACATGCATTATGTTCAAGTATGAAAAATGAACAAATGAAAGTGTGTTTGATGGAAGGCGAGGCCGGCTCCTTTAATGGGGAGAGGAGTGTGCTTTTTCCTTTTTTTTCTTATGTCCAATGTGATGGCACATAGAATAGAGAAAAAGAAAATGGGGAAGAACAAAAAGCAAAAGTGCATGTAATCATTATGTTTCATGCACAATTACTCATTCAATTACACGGTCTAATGCCCCATTTACGGGTCCAATTTGGTTCTTATATTTGTCGCACAAATATGTGTAATTTTACTTTAAACATTGTTTTGTGTTTAAATGCTTTCCGATTAATTTTGTTCAAAACACTCCGTAAATATACGTGTACCGCTAGACATATTATTTACTGATGCGAATTGCGGAAGCGAAATAACAGACAAAATAAAAGAAATGGATATTTGCCTTGAATTCATGGGTAGAATTCAATTCAATGGGATATTTACTCGATGCTAACCTATAACACGAGTAATGGGTGATCGAACTCAAGACCTATTGAGTTACGATCGAGTTAGACTCGAAACGCGTCGAAAAATAACGAATTTTTGGTATGTAAACTACATACTCAAAAATAACAAAAACACAAGTGTTTTCTTTTCTTAATTTGTCATATATTTCTAAATCCTTATTATTGAAAAACTCATGGCCTTATATAATAAGCCACAATCGAAACTCCTAGGTAAGTGAAGAGTTGTCATCACTCCTTCACTAATCTTATATATATAGGCGGGATCTCGTGAGTTTGGTTCTTACGGTGAGTTATGAGTTTGGAAAATCTCAGCCATTGGATGAACAAAAACAAGGGCTGAGATTAGATCTTAAGTCGTACTCTATATTAGGCATCAGACTAAAAAAATCACACACCTCTCATCTTCACCCACACAACTAACACCACCCGCCACCACAACTACAACCCGTCGTTACAGCCACCATGACGAACTCCGGCGACATCATCATACATTCCAGTCACCGACGACGTCACCAACATCATGAGCTACCATAGGTTTTGTTTCATTGATATGTAATCTTACGATTTTCAATAAATTCTTTTAACGGAAAATATTGAATCAAAAGTAAGAGATTCGGAAAAGAATTTATTTCAATTTGTTGATAATTTTATGATTTTTTGTAGATTGATTTTGAATATTTTAGGTGTAATGACTATTTTCGAGAGACGGAGGTCGATGAACAAGTGGCGGCTAATTCGGTGGTCATTTGCTTGTGGTGGGTCTTTATTCGGACCGAATTAAACTCGGCCTTTGGTACCGCATCAAAGACATGTGATACGAATGCTTAAGGATTGAAGGATAATGGTGGCTCGTGCGGTTAAAGGCTTTTGGAAAATCAAAGCAAAATGTTGACCGAACTTTTTGACTTTATCTCAGCATATTTTCAAGCCACTACAGAGACCAGTTGAACTATTCTCCATGAGCAGATGTCATATGGTCTGATAATGAGGATATTAAGGACCTTTCATTTGAATATTCAAAACCGTGTTGTGGCATTTTCGAATGTAGGGAAAGCTTGGTTTCAGTCAAGGACGACAGAAATTGGGACCAAGGCGATGAGGAGGGCTACACTGCTGCAGAAAGCCCCATGGAAACGATTATTGAATCAGATTCAGAATATGGTATCCGCGAATTATTTTGCTGCGAGACGAGCGAATCTGATTCAGAATTTGGAGTCCGATTCAGAATATTAGCTACGGTTTTTTCTATGCTGTTGAGTGCCGAGAATCAACCTTCAATTGTAATTCATTTTCTGATGCATTAAACCTCAAGACCAAGATTTTTATGAAGAATTTATATGTTGCGTAGTACAAGGCTATATTTCTCGACTATACACAATTTTATGTTCGTTTAATTTTCACTTGGACTTGCTCTGATTGTTTCTCTCTTCCTTTCTCTGATCTGACATTTTCTCGTGGGAGATCATCTTTATATCCGGTGCAAACTGTCGATTCCGGTCGTATGAAGTCCGGCCACAAACTGATCATCTCTGCTCAGTTGTGTTATTTCAAATAATGTTCATGAAATCAAGTCGTATAAAGTCCACAGTCAAGGAGATTCAATACCTTCTTTTATTAATGCTCAATTGTGTTCCTGTGATTAATCTCTCTCTTTCATCCAGCTTTTTAACCTTAAGAACACCAAATAAAGCTTGAAGGCAAAAAAGAGCGCAAACTGTGAATTCAGTAATTGCAGGCACCTAAAACGGGTAATTCATGATTTTATATCAGTGATTTTAGTTTGGTATTTCTTTAACCTTTTCTTTTAAGTGACAAGAACAAGCAAAAAAATCAAAGTGACACCGGAATAATATCACAATAACATCAGAATAACAATAACAGCACAATAACAACACAATAAAAGTGACACCGGAATAACATCACGATAACATCGGAATAATAGCACAATAACATGTGGTAAAAAAAGAGTAAAAAAATCTAAGTAGTAAAAAAAATCTAAGTGACAACGGAATAACATCACAATAACACCAGAATAACAGCACAATAACATGCGGTAAAAATAAAAGTAAAAAAATCAAAGTAGTAAAAAAATTAAAGTGATACCGGAATAACATCACAATAACAGCAAAATAACAGTAGAATAACAGCACAATAACATGTGGTAAAAAAAAATCAAAGTCGTAAAAAAAATCAAAGTGACAGCAGAAGAACATCACAATAACAGCGGAATAACAATAACAGCACAATAACATGTGGTAAAAAAAAGAAAAAAAAAATCAAAGTAAAAAAAAAGCACAATAACAGCATAATAACACAAGGTAAAAAAAATAAGAGTAAAAAAAATTTAAGTAAAAAAAAATCTTGTACAAAAAGAAAAAGAAAAAAAGGTAACATAATGAGAAAATTAGAGAAAAAGATAAGATAAAAAAAAATCAAAGTTGTAAAAAAAAGCTTAATAACACGAGGTAAAAAAAGAGAAAAGTAATTAAAGTAAAAAAAAAAGTAGCACTAGAAAAAAAAAAAGAAAATAAGTAAATAAGAATTATTTTATATGACAGGTAAGATTAGATCTTGACCATTCATCTCTAATATAATCTAGTGGCTGAGATTTCCAAGCACAAACTCACAACTCACCATAAGAAACAAAACTCACAAGAACCTAACTCTCTCTCTCTCTCTCTCTCTCTCTCTCTCTCTCTCTCTCTCTCTCTATATATATATATATATATATATATATATATATATATATATATATATATAATTGGGTTGAAACGCTGTGGATGCGCCACGTGTCAACCCAGCCTTAAATATACGTATTAATTACAGCTAAAATTAAATACAAACATAATAAATGCGGTATAAATCTCAGCAAAATAATAATTATGGTTTAATAAATTATATTAAATAATTACGATGATTTGATTCTAAATTTACTAAAAAATTATTTTGACAAAAATTCTAAAATGTAAATATTTACGTTCATTGTGAAAAATGCTTTCTATTGAGTATAATTTTCATTATATTTATTGAAATATTTATTTTGATATGTAGAGATAATTAAAGTGAGTGTCTCACAATGTATTACATTTACGTAAAAAAACATTTTGAGAAAGTTATAAAACTTAGACTATTAAATCCATTAAGAAAAAAATATTTGGAAGAGTCATTGTATATATTAAAAACATAACTTTAAAAAAACTACTAAGAGATAAGTTTTATAGTCTGGGAATGGAAAAAATTATATTGGACAAATTGAATACATATGAGATTTTGATAGGTTTTAATAGTGTGATAAAGAGTATGTGTACGAGTGTGTATGTACATAGTGATCGCGAGCGCATTTGAATAATCAAAACAAAAGTAATGATTATTAAGTAATATAATATTATAAACGACATGAAAAGTAGATAATACGTTACATTTTTCTTTAATATCTTTAGTTAAATATGTATAAGTCAAATATAAAATATTGATTATGACTAGCCAAATACTTCGTATTACTTTTAGTTAAATATTTTATATGATATGTTTTAAATACTTTGAAGTTAAAACATCAAAAAATAATATTTGAGGAAGTTCATCCTATTATATTTACAGGTAATAATAAACTCTTAAACATCATTATATATAATTGTTTAAAAAAACAAAAGGTGCAAAATTCTCATAGATATGCTTGACATATATCACATGCAAGACACAATCAAAACATTTGAATAAGTTGAGTTTGAACTCTATATGTTTTATAGATAAATGTAACATGATATACATAAAAAATTAAAAATTACAGTAAGTTATGTTCACATCATTTTGAATAAATATTAATTGATTTGAGACATAAAGTTTCGTGAAATGATATAATTTGAGAACTTATTGTTGATTGTTGTATTATTCGAATAAATTTTATTTTGATTAATATGATATTTCACCAGTCACAAATTTATATATAAACCGTTGATCATGCATAATTAATTATCACTTATTTTTTTTTAATTAAAACTGTTATGTATTTTATTTTAAAACATTGAAGTTAAACCTAAAAATATTAAATTTGAGAAAAAGTTTATTTATAAGAGAAAATATTGAAGGCCATATATGAATTATGTAATTTTTCTTCAATTATAATCATAAAATATTGAAACAGGCCGCGCTAAGCGCGGGATACTACCTAGTTACAATCATAAAAGTGAGTAAAATGAAAAGCCTAAAAGCAATTATAAGCTTATTGAATACATTATTAGCAATAAGTAAATAAAAGATAAATATTTTATTAGCTTGCATTGGACCGTGTGCCAGTAGCTCCTTTTGGGCCGTGTCCGTACTCGTATCATCCGTCCTTTCTTCAAAAAGAATCGTCTCGATTCTTGAACCTATGATATGGGTTATCAAAAGCCGATCAACCCTCGAACTACCTTGCTCGAGTTTAACCTTTGAATTCCAATCGCAATCGGAAATTCAACCAACATCTTAACTTTGACACGCCTTAAGACGTTTGGGACCAAATTTTTTTTTTCCCGGATGAACAGTACCACGCCCGTGAACAGTAGTTTTTTTTTGTCACGCTTGGCATAAAAGTCACTAGAAACTCGCCCCTGAGATGCAAACCCGATTAACCCTCAAACTACCTGCTTGAGTTTAACCCTTGAACTCTAATCGCAATCGGAAATTCAACTAACAACTTGGCTTTGACACTCCTAGGACCGTCTAGATTTAGGAAAATCAAGAGCCGAAGCTCTGATACCATATGATGCGAATTTTGGAAGCGAAATAGCAGACAAAATAAAAGAAATGGATATTTGCCTTGAATTCATGGGTAGAATTCAAGTCAATGGGATATTTACTCGGTGTTAGACCTATAACACGAGTAATGGGTGATCGAAAACACAAGTGTGTTCTTTTCTTATTTTTTTTCATATATTTCTGAATTCTTATTATTGAAAAACTCATGACCTTATATAATAAGCCACAATCGAAACTCCTAGGTAAGTGAAGAGTTGTCATCACTCCTTCACAAATTACAATCATAAAAGAGTAAAATGAAAAGCTTAAAAGGAATTACAAGCTTATTGAATACATTATTAGCAAGAAGTAAATAAAAGATAAACATTTTATTAGCTTGTATTGGACCTTGTACCAATAGCTCCTTTTGGGCCGTGTCCGTACTCGTATCATTTACGTACTAATATTAATCACATTAATCAATTAGTACAATTTTAGTGAATCAACATTTAATTAACTAAAATCCGTCTCATTAAATTTATTATTCAATTACCGCATAATTAAATAATAACTACCGCGCCTCGAGTTCACAACTCGAAATCTCTCTAAAAAGATCGACTAACCTTTTAGTCAATAAATCAAGGGACTAAATCACTACTACAGATACAACCTATAACAACGGGTAAAAACCGTTGTAAAAACAAAAAGCGGACGTTGTTAAAGCGGCCGTTGTAGAAGGTATTTACAATGGTTTGGTTATTTAATGAAACCGTTGTCTAAAGTATTCACCACGGTTAAAAGCCGTTGTTGTTGGGTGTTCTCCGTTGTGGAAAGTGTTTCAAAATTTTGGAGGGAATAATATAACAACGGTTGTCGTATGTATAACCGTTGTTGTAACTTTCCCTCCAAAATTGTTAAGTCTTTTGACAACGGGTTTATGGTACATACCCGTTGTTGAAATTGTTAGTAACAACGGTTCTTAGTTTAATACCCGTTGTTGTAATTTTACCTCCAAAATTGTGAAGACTTTTAACAACGGTTCTTCGATTAAAACCAGTTGTTGAATATTATCTTGCGGGTATTTGTGAATGTCATTCACAACGGTGTTATTTTTATTAACCGTTGTGAAAGGTATTCACAACGGTTTTTTTTAGTAACCGTTTTTATTACGAACTCCTAATGTTTTGAAAAATTAAATTTGTTTCATGCCATTCAAAAACCTGGCATATGTCGCAGCACCATATACCAAGTACAAACATAAATCAAATTTGGGTTCATCGAACTCAATAGATTCAATTCAACCACAACAAGAAATGCAATATATATATATATATATATATATATATATATATATATATATATATATATATATATATATATATATATATATATATATATATATATATATATATATATATATATATATACTTACAAGGAGTTGAATTTACATGAACTAATCATTCCCTAACTTCAACAAAAAATTTACTAATAAGTTGATCTAAACTCGGAGTATCATGCATTTCTATATTCTAAGACGTAGTTGCCCCACATGTCTCTTACCTCGTCTATATCTATACTTGAGTACCGCTCAATCTTTAGACGGGTTGATTGCATATTGCGGAAAAAACAAAGAGAAGACATTATGGTATATATAGCAACAAGCAAGACAACATTAGCTCTAATTTAAAAAAAAGTAATAAACACATGTTTAAATTATTACTAACCTTTTCTGGAATAACGAGATATCTTCGCCTAATAATCTCCAACATGAACCGACAAGCGTAGTATCCACATTGTATGCTATCCGGCTGGCGAGGGACCTATTATTACATAAAAAAAACAGACGAGAGAAGGCTCACATCAGAATCTTGAACTTTAGGTATTGTATTAGTATTAAACATAGATTTTGCACTTAATGTTATTGTATTTGAGCACGTACCATCGTTATCGTGATAAAATCAGGGTCAACATCGAATCTTTCGTGGGTTGATCCCGCTCGTTTGCTCTTTTCTTCTCAAAGGCCCTTTTTTTAAAAAATAAAAAAGGAGGCGGAAACTAATTTTTTTAGGGCAAAAATATGAAAGAGCTTTTTTCTATAAATAAAAATTGAAAATGTTATTATAAATAAATCAGTATTATAAACTTACATATTAATCAAGTGCTTAAAAGTCTCGCTTGGTTGATGATGTAAAGAGTCCAACCAGAAAACTTTATTCCTTGTCGGCATGATGGCTGCTAGCACCCAATGAGTCCTACATCAAGAGACATCATCATTATTAACAAGTACATATATTAGTTATGAAAATGCAATTGTAGGGGGAAACGTATATTAATTTGTTTATTACCCTTTTTCATTATAAGCGCCAAAAATCAGCTTCTTGGTTGTCGCCAATTGCTGCGCAATATAATCTACCCGTTGTTCGAACGAGAAATCCGGAATAAATAAAGATAAAACATAGGGGCACAGGAATCCGTATTGATCAGATGGAATATTCTTCTCGGGGATCACTCTCAATTTCAATATCCTACATTATTACGGTATTAATTCCGGTATTTAAAACACTATCTAGTAGTCAGAATATTAGACTATGAAATTATTTATTAAGAAACTTACTTCATCCAAACAAATATGTGTGCTATATCAATCTGGTCTAGGCCAGCCCATACGGTTAGCAGATCCCATGATATAAGCGCTTGGCGCTCAGCCCCTAGAATATCCTCCTCGAGCGGAATAACTATCACTTGCTCGGTGGCTATGCGATGGCCAGCCTCCTCATGCAGTCTCATCATCGTCACCGTTCTTACTTTTTGCATGTAATCCTTCCCTTTATATTGTGTGGAGTTTAAACTCCTAACTTTCAGGTCCGGGAAAGAATGAGTCTTTGATTTTGTGCTACTACCACCAGCCTACACATGTAGTAGATAATTAAAATAATAAAAAATCCAAAGGTAACATATCCTAGTTGGAGTAATAAAAATAAAAGCGTACTTAATTAAATACCTCGTCAACCTGCTCTTTCAATGATGAGGTAGTAGTAGCAGTAAGACGGGGACATAGGCTTATCAGTCTTTTTTGTCCCCTACACAAAATTACCATGCTTTTTATAAATACAGACAAAATATAAATAAAGGGAGCGAGGTTAATTTTTAAAAAAATGGAGAAGTTAATTAAATACCTCATCAAGTTGTTGTCTCGACGAGGTCGTTGGCATGTCTGTGGACTTAGGCTTATCCGCCAAAGCCATCTTTTTTGTTCCCTACAAAAAAAAATAACATATAAATTTAACATATAAAAACATTCAACAATTAAAAATGTAACATATATATAAAGTTATTTCTTCTAACCCCAACTGCTTTCCGCTGCTGAGGCGGCGGAGATATCTTCGCGAAGTAGATGTGAGTTTCAGGCCATTGGATGAAACTTCCAAGCGCATCTCCCAGAATGGTAATGTCGTCACGAACTGGGACAGGCAGTTGCAAGTTTTCATGGCCTGGTAAGACTGTAGTTATCTCTACTTTGGTATGATTCGGCAAAAGTTTTTCGCCATGAACTACGTTTCTGCCGCAGATTTGGTGTGAATTTCTACGAGACCCCGCCAACACGCACATGTGGCTTTTCGGTTCTATTAGGGTCAAGCAAGAATAACGGCCTCTTGTTCACGGCCTGAAGAATATACACATACATTATTATATCTTTGCAAAAACGCTTCAAAATTCAAAAGATTTTGCAAAAACGTTTTCGTCTCAGCCGATTTTTGCACAAACTTCAAAGCATTCATATAAATTTAACTAATTAAACATTTCATGCATACCTTAAAAAACAGGAACCGACTTGAAGGGGATGTATCTTTGTTTTCCATCACCGTCTTCTCAAGTTGCATCTCCTTTTCGGACCCATTATTTACCTAATAAAATTAACCAATTCAATGGCACCATGTCAAAGTTATAGCATTAGAGGCAAAGTGAACACACCCCCGATCTTACCCAAAAAAAAAAGAAAAGAAAAATAAGGAAGTATTAGGTACCGGATCGGCTTTAGTTGTTACAACTTCAGAAGCATTATTAGGTACCGATCTTTTCAATCTCGTTGACCGATACTTCCTTCTCATGTATTGCCAAGGTAGTAGCGGCCTCTTGACCAATCTGTTGTACCTTATTATTACCCCCTTTAGAAATGACATCCTCCATCATCTTCACTTCTTCTTCGGAAAGCTTACCTCCAAAGATTCAGCTTTAGTAGGACGGATGCCATTAATCAAGTCGCTTGCCAAGAATGTAATGTGTCAGCAATTTTTATCCCAACAATAACATGTGAATTGAACTTAAATGAAAATAATAGAATAAATGTTACCATGTCAGCCTTGTCAGACTTAGTCTTCCTTTTCTTCTTTATCTGGGCAGTTTTCCCATAATATTTCGTTACTCCAACCTGTAACGGGACGTCCCTCAAACGACCTGGATGTTCGGGTCGGCCGATCGCTCTAGCAAGAACGTCATTACGACCACTGGGAGCGAATTTCTCTTCTTCTACCTCTTTCAATACGTTGTCCTATAATATATTAAATAAACTTCAAATTATATTTGTGACTAAAATAATAAAGTTAGTAATGAACTCGTCTTAATAAAATAATACTTACTATGTTGGCCAAAACTTCCTCATCATATTTGTCACGCGACGACCGGGATCCTTTAGGCGTGTGCCCTTCTTTATAAGTTACATGCCGATCCACCTCTTTCACTCCCTTTGCCACCTACACATTAACATGGTAATATTTATACACGTAAATGTATATCAATGCAAGTCCAAGTGTGATTAAAAAAATAAAGTCTCACAGGGAAATAAGGCATGCTACTTACGAGGTCCTCTTCTATCTTTCTGTAACCGCCTCGAGAACCATACCATTTCCCCTTCTTGCATGAAATGTTAGCACGATTTCTTCTGCTAACGGCCTTCAAATAATTATATAAAAGCGCAAGTAGATGAGATAATAAAAGGATTATATAAAGGACTCATTAATTAAAAAAATGATAGGTAAATCGTTAAAAGGCGAGGATATTTAACCTGAAACTTCTCAGTAGTTCTCATCTTTTTGAAAAGATCCCATTGTTCCTGCTTGATGGTGGGACACTTGTTTTCGGTGTGGGCTCTTACGCATCTCCCCGTTGCCTTGTCCACATACAACCAATCCCTAGCAACGCCACACCTCCACCGCCAGTGGACATCCGCTGCCTTATGCATTAAATACTCATCATGGCTTTCATCGGGTATAATAAAGTCTTCCTTTACACGAGCCAAGTATAACTCCGCCAATTTTGGATTCAAATTTCTAAAATCATCTAAATGGATAGGCACAAACTGTCTTGTGCAAGTACCAATCCAACTGGAGAAAAGACCCGCATTTGGACCAAAAGAGGGAAACCCATCTCACTCCATGTTATTTGGAACTACTGTTTAGCGGCTATAGCTGCAAGGACTTTCTGGCAATTCGTAGCACCCCTCTCACCAGGCTTATTATCACCAGGCTCATTATTCTTTTGACTTCTTTTACATTTTTCACCCATGATAATCCTAAAACCCAAATATGAATGATATAGCTGGAAATGAACAACTTAACAACGTACATGTAGAGTATTATCTAAAATCCTAAACCCTAATAGGAATGAAAATTTAAAACAACAGATTGAGCTTCTAAAATCCTAAACCCTAATAAGAGGAGTGAAGTAGATGATGCGGGATGATAAAGATAACAAAGAAGACGAAAAACAAACAGATGCATGAAAAAGAAACAAGATGATCGTCTTAAAACCCTAATGACGAAACACAAAATTAAAGTGAACATACCTGTTGATGATGATGATAAAGAGAACGAGCAGGATGATAAGGGAAGGCAACGGAATCGGGGCTTAAATCGGGGCGACGGTCGGCGACGAGAATGTAAAAAGCGAGGAAGAGAGAAGAATTAACACAGGATACCAACGGTTGAACTAATAATGTTGTGTGTGTTTGTGTATGGCATGCTGTATGGGTTTCTAAATTAGTTTTTTATTAAGACAAACTATTGACAACGGATGCTCAAAGAAGAACCGTTGTTATATGTTAATAACAACGGGTCAATAAAAGTCAACCGTTGTCAAAAGTTTATTACAACGGTTAAAATATACCCGTTGTAATATATTTTCACCAAATTTGCGCCAAAATGAAATATGTCAAAAAAATCATTGACAACGGGTAGAGGTAATACACCCGTTGTTGAAAGTATTAACAACGGGTAATTTAAATATAACCGTTGTTATTGTTGAACCTTTTTTTTAAAAAAATTACTGTAATTCCATTACAGTCCAAACCTGTAACACTGCATATCTAAGCTACAGGATTTACCATGCCATGCAAATTTGGGAATTTTTATTTAACAATATAATGACCATTATTGATTTACCAATAAATTAAACCATCAAATTATTGGTCTGAAAATGACTCAAAATGTTGGTCGTCCATATCACTGTGTCCTGATGAACTATCTCAGGATCGGGAACGTTTCTTGGATGTCATAGTTTCTTCGTTAACCCAAATACCTTCACCATGGTCATCACGCATATAGATGCTTTCAGTGTCCTCATGATCAGTGTCAACATCGTCGAAATAAGATACAGTGGTAGAGTGATCCATTCCCTCAAAAACGACATCCTGATCATCATCACCATTATCGGATGGACTACTCCTTCTACTCCTTATAGATAGTACAACATACCACTTCTTATCCATAGGATCGGTGACATAGAACACTTGTTTAGCTTGGGATGCCATTATGAAAGGATCATCCTTATTATTGCCAACCTTACCCAGATTGACCAACGTAAATCCCATCTTATCCTTTCGGACACAATGGATGTTGTTATCAACCCAGTTACATCGAAACAAAGGCATTGTGAAATCAATGTAATCTAGTACCAATATTTCTTGAATAACACCATAATAAAGGCATTTTCCCCAAATAGGCTTTTTATCTTTTGAAGTAGCAAAGTGCATTGCCTCAAATTCAGAACTCACACCACTATTTTGCATTGTGCTCAACTCATCTTGCTCGCGGGTGTAAAAAGTATATCCATTAATGGCAAAACTGTTGTAAAAGGTGATCCAGGCATTTGGACCTAAACCAAGACGTAGTAACCTAGGAGAGATGTCATCACCAGTTTGATCAGACAATCGTAAGACAATATTCCTAAACCACTGGGAAACGTCTTCGTATGCTCGTTCGCAATCCACTTCTCGGTCTTGTTTTGGTGATCGTATTTGAGCTCATCTTTGTGTTGTTGAATATAAGGTTGCACCTCATCTTCGTTGTTTAGCACATACATGTGTGCTAAATGCAACATTTCACGTGTCACAATTTTTTCAACCCGGCCCCTAATACCTTTTCCGGTCATCCAGTCACAATGACGATTCTTAGGAACGCCAATCAACTCCTCAGGGGAGAGATGAGCGTAACAATATGAAAGAGCTTCGTCTAAAATAGCGCGTTCAGCAATACAACCTTCCGGACGATACCGATTAGATGTATAGTCCTTGTAGACTTTCATCAATCTTTCGAAAGGATACTGGTATCTCAAGTACACGGGCCCAAGGTACAAAATCTCCCTAACCAAGTGAATGGTCAGATGAATCATGATAGTGAAGAAAGAGGGTGGAAAATACATTTCCAACTGACAAAGAGAGGTTACAACGAGGTCCTGCAATGAATCCGCGTCATCGGGATCGATGACTTTCTCGCATATGGACTGGAAGAAGAGACAGAATCTAGTTATAGCATATCTTACCTTTTCAAGTAAAATGGAACGAATAGCCACAGGTAGTAATTGTTGCATCAAAGTGTGACAATCATGTGACTTTAACCCGGTGAGTTTTAGGTCTTGCATCGACACTAGGCTTTTGATGTTCGACGAATAACCATGTGGCACTTTAATTCCATTCAAGCATGCACATAACTCTTTTCTCTCATTCCGTGAAAGGGTAAAAGCTGCTGGCGGTAAAAATGTACGATTACCTCTCTTCTATGGTGCCAACTCTAGCCCAATACCCATCATTTTCATATCTTCCCTAGCTGCGGCGTTATCCTTTGTTTTACAAGGAACATTCAGAAGGGTATTGATAATATTAGCACAGACATTTTTCTCAATGTGCATGAAATCGAGGCAATGCCTGACCTCCAGGTCAGGCCAATATGGAAGTTTATCAAAAAATATGGATCTTTTCTTATACCCACGAGTAGACAATTTAGAGCCGCTCTTCTTCCCATACTCTATCTCAATATGCTTTACTTTCTGATAAACTTCATGCCCACTCAAAATTATAGGAGGTTGACGAAGTTCTTGTCTTCCATTGAATGCTTTCTGCATCTTGCGATAACAATGCTCATGATACAAGAACCTCCTATTTCCCATATACACATACTTACGAGAAGACTTCAAGTATTCAAACTCGATATCCTCCCCACACAATGGACAAGCCTCTTTCCCATGAACTGTGTGCCCAGAAAGGTCGCCATAAGCCGGATAGTCAAATATTGTACACACTAACATCGCTCTCAAATTGAAAGTTTCGTTCTTATATGCATCAAATACTTCTATCCCACTATCCCACAACAATCGCAAATCATCTAAAAGAGGTTCCAAATATACATCTATATCATTTCCACGTTGTTTAGGGCCAGAAATTAACAACGACAACATCAAATACTTTCTTTTCATGCACACATATGGAGGTAAGTTATAAATAGCCAACACTACTGGCCAAGTACTATGTTGGCTACTCATGTTTCTGTGTGGGTTCATTCCATCAGTGGACAGCGCTAGACGTAAGTTTCTAGGTTCATTGCCGAACTCAGGATACTTAGCGTCGAACGATTTCCATTGCTTACCATCTGCCGGGTGTCTTAGCTTTCCATCATTTATTCTTTCTGTTTCATGCCAAGTTAACATTTTTGCATCATCGAGATTCGCATAAATCCTTATGACTCTCGGTATCAATGGAAAATACCACAACACCTTAGCCGGGATCCCTTCCTTATCCTTATAACGCCACTCCAAACATTTAGGGCAATTGGTTAAGTTTTGATATAATTTCCGATACAATATGCAATCATTTGGACATGCATGTATTTTCCCATATTTCATACCCACTCCTCTTATTAGTTTTTTCGCCTCATATGTCTTAACAGGTAGAACATTACCATCAGGAAGCAACTCCTTTATCAAGGCTAAAAAACTAGTGAAACACGTGTCACTCACCCCATTTGCCCCCTTGATATTATACAACTTCACCACAGCCGACATTTTTGTGAACTTACAACCAGGATACAGAGGTGCTTCAGACTCACACAACTTCTCATACATGTTGTTAAGGTCATCCCAATTACTAGTGTCATCACCTACATCTTCAAAAGCAATGGACTCATCATCATTCTCTTCATTATCTATAGACCCAACATTCAACTTCTCTACTTCCAACTCTTCCAACTCAAAAAACTCGGCAAACTCAGGATCATCAGTTAGCCTTTCGTGTACCTCAACATCATCTTCTTCAGAGTTATTCTCTTCCTCTAATGATTCCCCATGAAAAATCCAACGTGTATAGGATCGACTAAATCTCCACTTTTCTAGGTGTATTTTAACGTCCGGAAAAGCCATATAGCTATTATTACCACATCTTTCACAAGGACATGCAATACTAGAAGAACCTTTCAAATTGTTCGAAACGAATTCATAAAATTCAGCTAAACCATCCTTGTAGGTGCGGTCACTCATATTTGCATCAATCATCCAAGTTCGAGTCATTATTCTACATTCGTAATAATAGGCAACTAATTCAGAAAATACAATAATAAGCAAACAAATAAACGAAATTTAGGAAAGCAATTAAGCTAAATTATCAACAAATTAGATAATAACCCAAAAAATCCTATATCTAGTTATAAGCGTTGCTAAGAAACATATATATACCTGATTGATAAACACGATGAGGGAGAGAAGAAGTGACAACAATGACGGAGATGAAGACAGAGAGACGATCAGGGAGGAATGGAGGATGATATAGTAGCAGTATTAGCTTGTGTTTGTGTTTGTAGCGTATAGCAGAATAAAGCAATATGTTGTTCTTAAGATTTTCATAATATTAATAACAACGGTTATTGAGTCTACAACCGTTGTTAAAAGGTATTGAAAACGGGTTCTAATATAACCGTTGTGATTAGTTTTCACTAATTTGGCGCCAAACCATTAACAACGGTTAAAATTTAACCGTTGTTATTAGATTTTTCATTAACAACGGTTGTTTAAGTATGACCCGTTGTTAAACCCAATAACAACGGTTAACAACACATAACCGTTGTAAATTAAGTTTGGTAAAATTCGCGGAATAAATTCTACAACGTGTTTTGATTATTTTCGTGAATAAGCGTTGTTAAAGGGTCGTTGTGGTTGCCTGTATTTGTAGTAGTGAATAAATTGTATCTCATACAAATAATTAGTTGTCAATTGGGGTTTGTTCCTTTAGGTGTGACCGAAAGGGGTCAGTTGATCACCGTCGTCACACGACAATAACGTAAAACTCTAGTCAGTCAACCGTTATTGATTTACGTTAATCAACTGACGAGGATCATATAATAAATATCCTTATGATATTCCTTTAATGAGATTTATGATGTAAACGCACTTATTATGGAGGACACTAACTCCAACAATCTCCCACTTGTCCGACACAAGGTGTGAGCTACCAATTCTCTCATCTGTTTTAATCTCCCACTCAATGCAAGGTGTCTTTCAGGTCGCAATTGCACATGAACATATCACGAGTGGTTTTCTCGATTGGGAGTGTGACTACAAGACCGGAAAAATCTGTCATATATTACATCCGAGCGTGGCCACGCATTTATGGTCACAACTCCTCGAGTGGCCTTGAGATATTGTAACCCAACGTGGGTGGACAATTCCTGTACGCCCTATCTATCTTTGCTCAATACAGATCACCATGACTTGGAAGATGCCCTTTGGTCTTTTTTCACGGCACGACCTAGGACAAAAACCAAAGTCACTCGAAAACTGCACTGACTTTGGATAATAGTCTCCAGTCAAAAGAATCGACTCATAGGAACATCTTAGAGATCCCTGCCACGACCAGGCATTTATAATAGAACTAAGGGACTCTCTAAATGGTCACTGTCCGGCAAAGTGTCACACACTCTGCCTATGTAATCGACTAGTCATCACGTATGACCTCATGGCGTTGAACCAACCATCAATCGACTTACAATCTAGTCACTCCGAGACGTCACCTCGTTAAGTGACTAGGGACAAAATACAATGTTCATCTTATTCACTTGAATAGTGTTCAACATTGTCTCCACAACTTATTCAGATAAACAAGGTATTATGAATTTAGTCACACTAAATAAAAGAATTCATAAAAGAATGCTTAAACAATGAATGCGACTATCATAAATAAAAAGTGATACACTATCCAATTATTACATATCCATAATCTAAAGAAATACTGGTACTCGTCTCAATCCCAATGTGACGACATATCCATCATGCTTAGCCTTTGATATAGGCTTGTTTAAAGGATCGACAATATTATCGTCTGTCCCAACCTTACAAATGTCTATTTCCTTCCTTTCCACATAATCTCTAATTATATAGTATTTCCTTTCAATGTGTCTAGATTTATTACTAGACTTCGGCTCTTTTGCTTGAAAAATAGCCCCACTGTTATCACAATATAGAGTGATCGGATCCTTGGCGGAATGGACTACTCCTAGTCCCTCCATGAATTGCTGAATCCAAACAGCTGCCTTTGCCGCCTCGGATGCTGCAAGGTACTCAACCTTTATTGTAGAATCCGCGGTAACGCTTTGCTTGAAGCTCTTCCAGCAAACAGCTCCTCCATTTAGAATAAACACATAGCGTGATTGGGATTTCATATCATCCCGATTGGTTTAGAAACTTGCGTTCGTGTAACCTCTTACACGCAACTCAGTTTCTCTTCCAAACACTAAGAACGAATACTTAGTTCTTCTCAAGTACTTAAGGATGTTCTTTACGGCTATCCAGTGACTCTCACCGGGCTTGGCTTGATAAAGACTTGTCATGCTCAAGGAATACACGATGTCGGGATGAGTGCAAATCATATCATACATGATAGACCCAACAGCGGAAGCATAAGCGATGGTCTTCATGCGTTCAATCTCCTTAGAGGTAGAGGGAGACTGTGACTTGCTCAAAGTTATCCCTTGGCCCATAGGTAGAAGTCCTCTTTTAGAGTCTTTCATATTGAACCGGTAAAGAACTTTGTCAATATAAGCTTCTTGACTCAATGCTAGTATCCTTTTGGACCTATCTCTATAGATCCGAATACCCAAGATTCGTCGTGCCTCTTCCAAGTTCTTCATCTGCAAGTGATTCCCTAACCACTCCTAAACGGAAATGAGTGATGGAATGTCATTCCTGATGAGCAGTATGTCATCCACATATAGGACAAAGAAAGCAACCTTACTCCCACTAAACTTCATGTATAAACACGGTACTTCAACACTTCTAGTGAAACCGTATTGTTTAATAACATGATCAAAGCGATGATACCAACTCCGAGTTGCTTGCTTAATATCATAGATGGACTTCTTGAGCTTACACACCTTCTTAGGGTTAGATGTATCAACAAAACCTTCAGGTTGTGTCATGTAGACTTCCCCTTCTAGAATCCAATTCAAGAAGGCGGTTTTGACATCCATTTGCCAAATCTCATAATCATGAAATGCGGCAACCGCTAAGATTATCCTTATAGACCGAAGAATAGCGACTGGAGCGAAGGTTTCGTCATAGTGTAAGCCATGAACTTGGGTGAAACCTTTTGCCACCAACCTAGCTTTGTAAACATCTATATGTTTATCCACGTCGAGCTTAATTTTATATATCCATTTACAATGAAGTGGTCGCACTCCCTTAGGTAAATCCACGAAGTCCCATACTTGGTTCTCGTACATGGAATCTATTTCGGACCGCATGGCTTCTAGCCAATGCGAGGAGTCGGGACTAGACATGGCTGATTTGTAGATAGTGGATTCATTACTTTCCAAAAGTAATAAAACACCATCCTCTTCGATGTTGCCAAGGTAGCAGTGAGGTGGATTAGATATCCTACTTGACTTTCTAGGAACAATTACCTTTTCAGAGGAGGAGGGAACGTTATCCTCCATGTTCTCCTCTACCTCATTCTCGGTTTATGGCTCTCGAATTTCGTCAAGTTCAAATTTTCTCCTACTCTGTCTCCTAGAAATAATCTACTTTTCTAGGAAGACAACATCACTAGTCATAAACACTTTGTTCTCCTTTTTATTGTAGAAGTAATAGCCACGTAATTCCCTTGGATATCCTACAAAAAGACATTTGTCAGACCTGGGTGCAAGTTTATTGTCAGACTTGATCTTGACCTTTGCTTCGCAACCCCAAATGCGCATGAATGATAAATGAGGGACTTTCCCAGTCCATATCACATATGGACTCTTATCGGCCGCTTTAGTCGGGCTTCGATTTAGTGAAAATATTGCAGACAAGATGGCAAAACCCCAAAATAAAACAGGAAGCTCGGTTAGACTCATCATAGACCGAAGCATATCTAATAAAGTTCGGTTTCTCCTTTCGGCTACACCATCTAATTGTGGTGTGCCAGGAGGAGTCCATTGTGATACTATACCACAATATTTTAGGTGTGAATCTGTTGGGGTTGGTGTCCTTAACAGTTAGTGCAAAGACTTATAAATCTCTAAAAGGATCAAAGGGCATACTTTTGGTATTATTATCAGTTGATCCACGTTTATCAATAACGGTTGGCTTGCTAGATAAGTTTGACGTTATTGTCATACAGATGGCGGTGATCAACTGGTCCCTAAAAGTCACACCTATAGGATACGTTTGAGAGATGTGACGGTATGAAAATACAGTCATGTAGATGCCAAATTTGACTAACCAGTTAGTCTGAGTTATTTGACTAGTAATTAGTCAAAATGTGATGTTGAGATATTTTATTTAATACGGATTAAATAATAATGGCTAAGGCGAATTAAGCTGTTAATTCGTAAATTGAATATAAGCGTTTTATATTTAATTAAATGTATATTGAATATAATTATACAATATTGTCTTTGTCGGACATGTATTAATAATTCAACTAATCCGTGTTATTAGTTGATGATTTAATATCCGATAACCGATGACAGTATATAATAAACACCGCGTTGTATACATTTTAGCCTCGGACCACGAGTTAAAAATAAGGAGAAAATGGAAGCCCATTTCCCCCTTGTCCACTCGGTTTTGGCCGAATTAGAGGAGTCAAAAAGAGAGCTTTCTCCTTCACTTGAAACCTAATTCATTTGCAAAACATTTCTAGGGTTTTGAGAAAATTGCCTCTCAAAACTCGGATCTCTCATCCAACCAAAACTCACAAAACAATCCTCTCGATATTGCAAGGCAATTAGAGGATTCCTTCTAGCACAAGGGCATTTCTCGGACAATCTTGGGTGCATCATTTAGGAGGAGGTCTACTTTGATCTCTCATTGCCATATTGCACTAGGACCGAAGGTTATTCCTTGATCTTTATCGTTTGATTATGTTTTTCGTTTTATGACTATATATCACGTATTAAATTTGCGTTATAATCCTATAAAGAAAGGGTTTTATACGGATATTACCCTACAAGTGGTATCAGAGCGAGGCCACGTAAATTTTTCTATGTGTTTTTCATAAAACGATTTTGAAACGGTTGCTTTTGTCTCGAAATCCGTGCCTTGTATACACGGATGTTTGCGTTTTTGTTGAAACCGTGACATGTTTTACACGGTTGATTCACTTTTTCCGTTTTGTTCTTTTACATATTGTTATTTTATACGGAGATTATAATAATATGTCAAGTTTTGTCAAATTATAAAATTGATTTTATGCGTTTTTGATCAAAATTGAAATTGTTTTGTTTCGACAAAACTGTTTTCACGAGGGTTTTGTTTTTCCAGAAACTTTTGTTCTCGATCGACCAAGTTTTTAATCGATCGAGAGGTTTTTCTGTCTTGTTTTTACTCGATCGAGTCCTTCTTTGTACTCGATCGACCACTTTAAAACCCCATCGCTCGATCGAGAAGTCCTCGTACTCGATCGAGCAAGATTCTTGATAAAAGTCCTCGATCGACCACCGTTACGCCGATCGAGTACTTCCCGATTAGCATACCTCTCGATCGACTAGCGATTCGATCGATCGAGCCCTTTAGTTCCTCGATCGAGCACTATTGTCCCTGGATCGAGGGATTTTTGTTCTGGCAAGCTTTGAAAATTTATTCTTTTGTTTTAAATTTTCTTTTGTCCTTAATATGTACTTTATACGGATATTGTACACTCGCTATGATTGTGAAACGGTTCACACACGTACCATTAAGTTATTTTAAAGCGTATTTAAAGTAACGGATTGTATTAGATTAAAATTGAATGATAGAAGCGGTTTTATCACATGAATTTTAATCATTAAAAGGTGGTTTGGACAAATTTAACATAATTACGGAATTATGTCACGAATAAATTTAATTTAGTTGATGCATTTTATTTATCGTTTTGATTATTTTGAATGCTTTATATTACGTATTTATTTATTTTACAAACGGTTGTAACTTAGTGTGGCCTTAGTAGAACGTGTTACCGTAATGATGGAACACGGTCTTGGTTGTATTTTGAGATCTCGTATCTCCATTTTTATTTCTTTTAATTACAGTTTTTATTTAGAATTTAAATAGGTTTATATTTGTAAATTTTAAATTGTAATTTTTGAGATGACCAAAGATGGAGACCGGATGCTCACTCCCGCTACATGGATCAAGATGGAACATCAAGACAAGCTTCTCGGGTCCAACGGTGGATTCCAAAGTTGTTTTATGTTCTTTTTATTAGGATAGGCCACACTAGGAATTTTTTATTTACGTATTGCATTCTTTTATTTATTTTTCCGCAACGATAATATGCATCATATTCCGCCTAAACACCAAACCACCTATTTATTGCATGAAAACTGACACATATAGAGGTCTCGAGTTAGTTTTCTTTGACATTCTCATGTCACACGATCTATGCTAAGCCATCACCTAAATTAATTCATTCACGCAGACGCTAGTTATTCGTTCACTTAATATGAATTATAATTAAGTTGATGGGATCTTCCTCGTATAAACCAAAATTGAGAATGGTCTTTATAGGTCAAACTCCAATGAGTCCCTTCTTCGTCGGTAGGCATAATATGACCCCTTCTACGTCGGGTAAGTTGGAACCGATTGACCTATTTTATCTCAACACTATGGTCACTCGTACGATCCTGTGATCATGGTGGACTATAGATAGGATTTACGGAAATCTATCGACCAAGAGTTCTTACGGAAGAATTAGCTAAAAAGTTGGCTTATCAATTTACGGAAATTGAGTCTTGGGATCACTTGTATCATTCTTGAGGGAGATCAATTATGCAAGTGCGAGAGTCTACTTGTTAAAATGTATTTTAAAATAGACTTAAATCACCTCGATGAGTTGCTTATTTCGTTTTGTTTTTCTTTCTTTTTCGGTGTAGATCACGAATTTTTAAACTGCTAATAACAAATGGTGGTTCTACGATAACCCAATGCCAAGTGCCACATTGGACCGTGAGTCCAGGCTTCGGATCTTCATGAATCGGATGAATCGGTCTACTCGATCGAAGAATGATGGATCAAACTTCGCGGATTGGGAGGCGGCATTACGGAATCTGCCGCTCGCGACGACGGAAGCTCAAATATCTATTAGAGCCCATCCCGGCAAACCCAGGTCCCACGGCTAGAGTTGCTGAAATCACCAAGTTTAATGATTTCTGTATGGAAGCGGGTGCGATTAAAAACGTACTCATTTTTGCAATGGAACCCAATTTGCAGTAAACGCTTCATATCCCATGGTGCGAACAAGATTTTCACCACGCTCACCAAGGAATTCTCGAAAGCACCGAGAATCGTGACCTATGAGCATACCACTCGCTTCTTTGATGCGAGACTCCGAGAAAGGGCCAACCAGTTAGCCCACACATTCTCAAAGCATGATTGAGAATGTCGAGAAGTCGGAGACCTTTGATTGTAAGATCAGCGAGAACATTGTGATCGACCGCATGCTTCACTCACTCCACGATGGTTTTTCGCAATTTAGAGCGAATTACTATATGAATGATTTGAAGAAAAGTCCCCATGAACTGCACTCCCTTCTCGTACAGACCGAGAAGGACATGAAGTTCAGTGGGAGCTTGAAACAGGATGTTCTCGTTGTGTCAAACAAAGGGAAAGGTAAGGGCAAAGCTCAGGCAAACCTAGCGAAGAGGTAAACCAAGTTCAAGAAGTCGGGTTCGAGGTAAGAGTGGGCCTGGTGAGTCGAGCACCTCATCAGGCGCGACAAAGAGCAAGAATGAAAACATGGAATGCCATCATTGCCACAAGACTGGGCATTGGAGGCGTACATGTCCTGTTTATCATGAGGACTTAAAGGCAGGTCGTGTTAAACCTGTTGGTATGTCTTCTCTCTCTTCTACTTTTATTCATATGATTGAGATTAACCACGCAAGTTACGGAACTTGGGTACTTGATCCTGGTTGTGGTTCTCATCCGTGTAATCATGCGGGGGCTCAAACATCGAACCCCTCGTAAAGGGTGAGGTGGACTGCGTGTCGGGAATGGAGCAAGAGTGGCTGCCATCTCAAAGGGTACATATGTGATCCAGCTTCCTAGCGGATTTGAGTTGTCATTATATGACTGCTATTATGTACCTAGTCTTTCGAAAAACATTATTTCAGTTTCTGCACTTGATAAACTTGGTTTTTCATTTGTAATAGAAAATAATACTTGCATTTTCTCATTACACGATATGATTTACAAGCGAGTCTCCATGAACGGAATTTATGTTTTAGATCGACCACCGAAATATTACACGTAATGAATAAAAAGTTAAAGGTTGGTGACAAAGATCAAACGTATCTATGGCACTGCCGTATGGGACACATTAATGAGAAACGCGTAAAAACAGCTCATCAAACATGGAGCTATCTCGGCTTTTGATTTTCAATCATTTGGCACGTGTGAATCATGTCTCATCGGTAAGATGACTCGTATTTCCTTCAAAGGTGTTGGAATGCGCGGCTGCGACCTATTAGGACTCATACACACGGATGTATGTGGTCCTATGTCAATCACCGCACGAGAAGGCTATAGGTATTTCATCACTTTCACGGACGATTTAAGTAGATATGGCTATGTCTACTTAATGAAGCACAAAAGTGAATCCTTTGAGAAATTCAAAGAATACCAGAATAGGGTACATAACCTATTGGGTAGAAAGATTAAAACACTACGTTCAGATCGTGGTGGCGAGTATCTTTCTCACGAGTTTGATCAACACCTTAAAGACTGTGGGATTGCCCTACAGTTAACTCCACCTGGAACACCTCAGTTGAATGGTGTGTCCGAACGGAGAAATCGAACACTACTTGATATGGTTCGATCCATGATGAGTCACACCGTGTTGCCTGACTCATTATGGGGTTATGCTCTTCTGTCAGCTGCTCTAATACTTAACCGAAGTCCGTCTAAAGCTGTTGACAAGACTCCATATGAACTATGGAAGGGAACGGTCCCTAACTTGTCCTTTATACGGGTTTGGGGCTGCGAGGCTTATGTCAAGTGGAGACACGAGGATAAGCTCGGCCCGCGATCGGTCAAGACATACTTTATAGGTTATCCTACAGGAACGCTTGGTCATTACTTTTATTCGCCAACCGAACAACGCATTTTTGTTGCGGCTAGTGCGACATTCTTAGAGAAGGAATTTCTCGAGAATGCAAAGAGTGATAGAACCTTCGAACTGTCGGAGATTCCAGAACCAAGTACCGAGCAACTATTGGAGGAACCTATTCCTTCAATCCCGGCTGCGGTTAACATTCCTGAGGAACCTAGGAGGTCGGGAAGAGTCTCTATTCCTCCGGACAGATACATTGGTATGGACGAGGAACATGACATAGATGACGTTCTACTCTTAACGAGTAGTGAACCCGCAACCTATAAAGGTGCCATGACTAGTTCCGACTCAAAGCTATGGCTTGAGGCCATGCAATCCGAGATGGACTCTATGTATTTGAACAACGTATGGGATCTTGTTGACTTACCTGCTAAGGGTCGTCCCCTTCAATGCAAATGGCTTTACAAGATAAAGCATTCTGTGGAAGGTCAACAAGATATCTATAAAGCACGACTAGTTGCTAAAGGCTTCACCCAAGTGCCAGGTTTGCACTACGATGAGATTTTTGCACCCGTAGTTATGCTGCGTTCCATTCGGATTATCTTAGCGATTGCCGCTTTTCATGACTATGAAATTTGGCAAATGGACGTGAAAACCGCCTTCTTAAACGGCTTTTTGGAGGAAGAGTTGTACATGGTACAACCCGAAGGTTTTATCGATCCAGAACATCCTAAGAAAGTGTGCAAGCTTAAGCGTTCCATTTATGGACTTAAGCAAGCATCAAGGAGTTGGAATCATCGCTTCGACCAAGTGATAAAAGAAAATGGATTCACTCGATCGGTCGAGGAACCATGTCTATATATCAAGTCGAGTGGGAGCAAGATTGTCTTCCTAATATTGTATGTTGACGACATACTCCTGATTGGGAATGACATACCTCTCTTAACTTCGGTGAAAGTATGGTTGAAAACCCATTTCCAGATGAAAGATCCGGGTGAGGCAAAAAGAATTTCGGGCATCCGTATCTATCGAGATAGATCACGTCGGATGTTATCTCTCGATCAAGAGTCTTACATAGACAAAGTCCTAGAGAGATTCAGCATGACTAACTCCAAGAAGGGGTTTCTTCCTATGGCTCCAGGGGTGCATTTGAGCAAGTCTCAGGCACCAGAGACACCGGAAGAGAAAGAGCGCATGACACGGATTCCTTATGCCTCGGCTATAGGATCAATCATGTATGCCATGATATGCACACGTCCCGACGTGGCATATGCATTGAGTATGACAAGTCGATTCCAACAGCATCCAGGTGAATCACATTGGCTGGCTGTCAAGAACATTCTTAAGTACCTACGGAGGACTAAAGATTGGGCATTGACTTATGGAGGCCCTCAAAAGCTATGCGCAACCGGTTACGCAGATGCTAGCTTCCAAACGGATCGAGATGACTCGAAATCTCAGTCTGGATTCGTTTTTACTCTTAATGGCGCTGCAGTCAGCTGGAAGAGTTCGAAACAAACTGTTACAGCAGATTCTACGACTGAGTCCGAGTACTATGCCGCGTCTGAAGCTACAAAGGAAGCGATATGGATGCGTCAATTCTTACATGGACTATCCGTAGTGCCTAGTTCGAATGACCCGATCACCATCTATTGCGACAATAGTGGTGCCATCTTCCAAGCTAAGGAGCCAAAGTCTAGCAACAAGTCTAGACATGTACAACGGAAAGCTCATCTAATCCGAGATTACGTGGAGCAAAAGGAAGTAGTGATAGAAAAGATTGCTACAGATGATAACATAGCAGATCCTCTCACTAAACCATTACGACAAGATAAGCATGAAGGGCATGTTAATTCCATGGGAATTAAAAGTGTTCCTAAGTTGTAGTACTCTTTTATGGATTAGATTCATTCCCTTTTGTACTCTATACGACATCATCGTTTTGATATTTATATATTTTGTTTTTCATGTGGAATTGTACGACAATTTTTGAACACCACAAAGTGAACTGAACGAACATTATATTTTTCAGTCCTTAATTGCCCACATGAGCTGATAACTCTGGCAATTATTTTGTGACGTTGGTTGATGGTGGGTTCAACGAGCCATAAGTCAACCAGTTGACTGACCAATCACAGAGGCGATTTATACGGATATTTCGTAGGACACCATTGTGACATCGACGTGGAGTCCAAAATGTTTTATAACATTCGCTGCCCGGTCGTGGATAGGACCTCCATGGTGATCCTAAGAGTCGATTCTTTTGACTATCGACTGTCTCTTGAGACTACGGCAGATTTTGGGTGACTTTGGTTTCTTTCTCACGGTCATCCGTAACAGGGGGCCAATTAGATTTTTTCGGGTCATTTCATGTCGTGCTTAGATCGGAAGGAGTTCGAGTTGAAGGAAATATTCAGCCTTTATCGGGTACTCGATATTTCTCAGGGCCACTCGAGGAGTCAGAATCGAAATGCATGGCCATGCTCGGATACGGATTCGTTTTATCGGTTAAGTTACTCTCTAGTCGGGAAACCACTCATGATACGAGATCGATTGTAAAATACGACCTTTGTGGATCCAGATCCGCAAATTGTTTTACATTGAGTGGGAGAAATTTTAAATGAATATGAGAATCGGTTATCGCACATACACTTGTACGGACAAGTGGGAGTTTGTTGGAGCTTGTGTCCTCCAGTTAGTGCGGATAACGTCATTGCACATACACTTGTACGGACAAGTGGGAGCTTGTTGGGGTTGGTGTCCTTAACAGTTAGTGCAAGGACTTATAAATCTCTAAAAGGATCAAAGGGCATACTTTTGGTATTATTATCAGTTGATCCACGTTTATCAATAACGGTTGGCTTGCTAGATAAGTTTGACGTTATTGTCATACAGATGGCGGTGATCAACTGGTCCCTAAAAGTCACACCTATAGGATACGTTTGAGAGATGTGACGGTATGAAAATACAGTCATGTAGATGCCAAATTTGACTAACCAGTTAGTCCGAGTTATTTGACTAGTAATTAGTCAAAATGTGATGTTGAGATATTTTATTTAATACGGATTAAATAATAATGGCTAAGGCGAATTAATTTCGTTAATTCGTAAATTGAATATAAGCGTTTTATATTTAATTAAATGTATATTGAATATAATTATACAATATTGTCTTTGTCGGACATGTATTAATAATTCAACTAATCCGTGTTATTAGTTGATGATTTAATATCCGATAACCGATGACAGTATATAATAAACACCGCGTTGTATACATTTTAGCCTCGGACCACGAGTTAAAAATAAGGAGAAAATGGAAGCCCATTTCCCCCTTGTCCACTCGGTTTTGGCCGAATTAGAGGAGTCAAAAGGAGAGCTTTCTCCTTCACTTGAAACCTAATTCATTTGCAAAACATTTCTAGGGTTTTGAGAAAATTGCCTCTCAAAACTCGGATCTCTCATCCAACCAAAACTCACAAAACAATCCTCTCGATATTGCAAGGCAATTAGAGGATTCCTTCTAGCACAAGGGCATTTCTCGGACAATCTTGGGTGCATCATTTAGGAGGAGGTCTACTTTGATCTCTCATTGCCATATTGCACTAGGACCGAAGGTTATTCCTTGATCTTTATCGTTTCATTATGTTTTTCGTTTTATGACTATATATCACGTATTAAATTTGCGTTATAATCCTATAAAGAAAGGGTTTTATACGGATATTACCCTACAGAATCAAATTCAGAATTTAGGTATTCACCACCATGATCGGATCGTAGGGTCTTAATCTTTTTATTCAATTGGTTTTCTACTTCATTCTGAAACACTTTGAACTTGTAAAAAGCTTCACTCTTGTTCTTCATCAAGTAGATATACCCATATCTACTCAAATCATCAGTAAAAGTAATGAAGTAGTGGGAACCTCCTCTAGCGGTGATGGTTAATGGTCCACACACATCCGTATGTATGAGAGCCAAAACCTCACTTGCTCGTGTCCCTTGTTCCCACAAAAGGTGCACGATTCATCTTGCCTAAAAGGCAAGACTCGCATATACCATAAGATTCGAAATCAAATGGTTTGAGCACTATTGATGAAGCAAGTCTCTTAATGCGTCTTTCGTTTATGTGACCTAAACGACAATGCCAAAGGTAGGATTCATTTGGATCACCCGTTTTGAGCTTTTTAGTTTCCACATGATAAACGTCGTTAACATCATTTAAAACATAAATTCCTCTAATTGAAATGGCCTTGCCATAAACCAAATCATTCAATGAAAAAGTACAACAATTGTCCTTAATCATAAAACAAAAGCTTTCCGCGTCTAACGCGAAAATGGAGATGATGTTCTTGGTTAAAGTTGGTACAAAATAACACTTATTTAAAAATAACTCTAAAGCACTAGCTAAAGTGAGCACATAGGTCCCCACAGAAACGGCCGCTACTATAGCTCCGTTGCCCATGCGGAGATCCACATCACCTTTTTCTAGAGCTCGCACGTCCCTTAAACCCTGCAAATGATTACAAAGGTGAGAGCCACATCCGGTATCTAATACCCAAGTGGAAGTGGAAGCATAAAGAACGTCTATCACATAGAGAGAGGAAATCATACCAATAGGCGTCACACGCCCTTCCTTGAGGTCGTCCAAGTATTTGGGGTAACTCCTTCTATAATGCCCCTTCCCATTACAATGGAAACATTCGCCCTCGGAGAGTTTCACATTCTTTGCCTTGGGTTCGCCATTCTCAACGGCTTTTCCCTTTCCCTTGTCTTGTTTCTTTGACGATTTCTTGAGTTGGGACTTTTCTTTCCCCTTTCCCTTCCTAACTCCAAGGGACATGTTCTTTAACTTCATAGTGAGAACATCCCCTTTCTCACTCTCACTTGCTTCCATATCCCTCTCCGCTTGTATGAGGTGTGCATGAATTTCATGATAACTCTTATCCATGCCATTCATGTTATAGTTTACCCTAAAGTGGGCCAACTTGGTAGGAAGTGAGTGGAGGATGCGATCCAGCACAAGAGTTTTAGGAATTTTACACCCTAGACGCTCTAGGATGTCAACATATTCAACCATTTTTAGTACATGGGGACGAACCTTTTGGCCGCTCTCAAGCTTTGCTTCAAAGAAGTGTGCCGCCGCTTCGTATTAGCGGACTTTGGGTGTTTGTGAAAACATAGTAGTCATACGAGTGAATATCTAGTACGCATTCAAAGAAATGCACGAAAGCTTGAGATTTGGGGACATCGACCATATCAACACAATTTTTATATCATTGGACATCCTTATATGGTCATCATAGGCGGTCCGCACTGCCGATAAAGCCCTTGCACGGGCTCGATAGGAGGGGCATCGGTCAAGTAAGCAAGTACGTTGTCCGACAACGCGACGCTTTTGATGTTGGATTCCCATTTAAGAAAGTTACTACCGTCATCCTTTAAGGTACATTTGTCCATTACCGGCCTTAGCCATGAATCTTTGCCTAGTGGAGTAGTCGATGGAGTTGATGAAGTTGCCATTGCGAATTAAAATGCGACAACAAACAAGGAAATATTAACATTCATTGTTTTAAAATTTACTTGTGAAACATGTTTAACAAGTTTTAACATTTATATAAAGATCTCCCACTAAATTATATAAATGATTCCAAGATCCATTTTTAAACAAAAATGAGTATCACTTGGGCGAAACATCCCGTAAACGTGTAAATTCGGTAAGTCAACGTTTGACTAATTCTACCTCTACAACTCTTGGTCGACCTATTTCCTTAAATCCATCTACTAGCCCCGGAACACAAGACCGTCTTAATATCCCGTTGAGTCCAACCAAATTTGGCGCGTGATAACCTTTTATCACCCTACTTACCCGAGGTAAAAAAAGAACACCCCGCTTAGGCGAGCGTGGCTCTAATGAACAAGGCATTCATAGGTGTTATTAATTGGTAAGGCTAATCTCAATTTTAGTTATGTGAGAGATCTTGTCAATTTAGTCGTAATTCTCTATAAGTGAACTAAGTCGGTGAATGTAAATGACGTGAATTGACAACCGCGAAAATAATATGCATGTGAATGGCGATGTTGGCATGCGCGGAAAAATAAAAGCAAACAAGCATAAGAATAATCCTAGTATGGCCACCTAGTTAAAAATAACTAGACTATTACATATCGGAAACCAACTCCTTGGTCCCTTGCCTCTTCATTCCAAAAGTGGCTTCTTCTTGTGGGATTTGGAACACCTTTCCAAAAATAGACTCCGTCTCGTTGTAAATCCGTCTTTTGGAAACGCCGGTAAAAATAACTATTGCAATCAAATTACATAGCTATTCCTAGTATACATTAATTAATAAAATAAATAAAACTATTAATTAATTAAAAACCGACGATACGAGATCGTATTTAAATTACAAACAAATCGCTATTCCCATTCATTTCGTGTAATAACGATTAAAATAACTAGGCCATACTAGGTACAACAAAATAAATACTTTAAACAAATGACATTCATTCATTTAAAATAAATAAATATGCTTAAAAATGCTGTAAAATGAGGCCAAAATCGCCTTATCTAACAATCGTTGGTATCTTGCTCGGTTTTGTGGATTCAATCGATTTTTAACTTGTTAAAAATCAACATTTAACACTTAAATCTCATTTAAGTCCAAACTAATTGTCCAAAGTATTTTGGACCTCAGAAATTTGTCCTCACTAATTTGATGATGAATAATTAGTTTGATTTGGTGTTATTTGCTAATTTAATCGGTAAAATCATAATAAGTAATAAAACCAAAATAATTGAAAATATTACCAAAAATTAAAACTAAAAATTTTGAGTATTCTGGAACACTTCCAAGAATACTAAAAGGTCCAAAACTTTTCACAAAAAATTCGGATAAACTTTATGAAGAAAAAGATTGATATTTATCGGTTTTAACCACTAAATCCAATAAACATCAAAACAAGGTGAAATCACATTTAAATTTCACTTTAAACTTTTAAAATATATTATTGAATGTACATAAATTTATCAAGAGCATAAACATTCATTTGAAATATATGATTAAAATAATTCTCTTTTATCGATTTTTATCTCATAAAATCAATAAACATGCAAAAGTTCAAACCAACCTTCGAAATTTTACATACAATCTTTAGAAAATATGCATGAAACAATATAAAAATTTCATGACCCGAATCAACATTTAACTATTTTTAGTTAACACTTAACCAAAATACGACATTTTTTACTCGGTTTACTACAAAAATCATTAAAAATAGCAAAATAACTTCACAAGTCACCCAATTTTACCACAAACCTTTTGAGATAGGTAGGTATGTATGCCCAAAAATTTTCATGCTAAAACCCCTTTTAACACCATTTTTGATTTTTCCAAATTATCTCATAATTTGTTTAATATGCTAAAAATCAACTTGCAAATTACAAGGCTTAGCTCTGATAAAAATTGAAAGATCATAGATCCTAATTAGACTCTCTAATTAAAATTTAAATTATCTCATAATTTGTTATTTAGTGATCTATGTAACATGCATGCAATATAAAAGGATATTAATAAAAAGATAGAGGAAATCGGATTTCCTTACATTGAGTTAATGGTAATAAAATGGGTACAATCAAGATCTTCTATCTTGATTGATCTTGAGCTAAGAAAAATGGAAGATCCTCCTTGTACAAATCTCCAAATAGACGATCTCCTTCAAGAAGCACCCAAAAACAAATACCCAATAATCTAACAAATATTAACTAGATATTTTATTAGATATACCCTTGATAATATGTGAATACTAACACACTTAGTATTTTTTTTTAATCTTTTGTTACTTACAACTCTTAGTAAAGATTTTATTATTTTTAGAGAGATAAGTAATTTTCTTCCGCATGCATTATGTTCAAGTGATGGCACATAGAATAGAGAAAATGAAAATGGGGAAGAACAAAAAGTAAAAGTGTAATCATTATGTTTCATGCACAATTGATCATACAATTACATGGTCCAATGCCCCATTTACGGGTCCAATTTGGTTTTTATATTTGTCGCACAAATACGTGTAATTTTACTTTAAACATCTTTTTATGTTTAAATGCTTCCCGGTTAATTTTGTTCAAAACATTTCGTAAATATACGTGTACCGCTACACATATTATTTACGTACTAATATTAATCACATTAATCAATTAGTACAATTTTAGTGAATTAACAATTAATTAACTAAAACCTGTCTCATTAATTTTATAATTAAATTATCGCATAATTAAATAATAACTGTCGCGCCTCGAGTTCGCCACTCGAAATCTCTCTAAAAAGATCGACTAACCTTTTAGTCAATAAATGAAGGGACTAAATAAATTGTATCTCATACAATTAATTAGTTTTCAATTGGGGTTTGTTCCTTTAGGTGTGACCGAAAGGGGTCAGTTGATCACCACCGTCACACGACAATAAAGTCAAACTCTAGTCAGCCAACCGTTATCGATTTACGTTAATCAACTGACGGGGATCATATTGTTGGGAAATGTGTCCTCAACAATAGTGCGATCATATGATTTAAATATCATTATTAAATCTCATTTTAAGAATACAATTGGGAAGTAATATTGATACTGTCAACTGGTCAACATATATCGGTAATGATTGGTCGACTAGAGTTTGACATTCGTCGTGTGACGGTGGTGATCGATTGACCCCTAGGTCATACCTATAGGGCAATACTCTTAATTGATCATTTAATTAATCGTATAATGTTACGAGTTAATTAAATTACTTGAAAAATTGACGGACGATTTTGGAAGTAAAATTTACGTATCAAATTGAAATATGATTAAATGAGATACGGTCTGAGTAATCGAATTGTTTCATTACTCGGGTGAAATTATTTTTAAAGAAACAATCGGAATTGAATGAATTATTATAAATATGATTTATAAATTGGTAAAATATTTTTGTATAAGTAATTATGAATTACTAAGTCGATTTTTGTATATGACGTATTTTTATTAATACGTTGATTTTTAATATGATAAAAAATACATTGCATTGTAACATGTCATGTAACATGTGACAAAATTGACAAATGACAAAATATAAAATGGACTTTCCATTTTATAAGTACCGAAATATTAAGAGGGTTTTAGTGGAAAAATTGTGTTAATTATTTTAATAAGAGAAAACACAATGATGATCTACCTATATGTAGCCATGCAAGCCTACATTTCTTGGGTAGAAAAATTAGCCCATGCATTGGGCTCTCCTTCCCTCCCAATCGGTTCTACATAGAAAAGAACAAGAGTTCTTTTACTTAAAATAATTATTATTCACCATATGTATGTGTGGGTGATTATTATTATTCATTCAACCATGTAAAATTATTTTTAGAGAGATAAAAATAACACTCTTCCTCTCCACATCTCCTACCCGGTTTTAGGAGCCTAAACCAAACAATTTTTGGTTCATTTTTCATGAGATTAATATTATACTAGCTCAAATAATATTAATTAGATTGAGAGTTAGCTTTGGGTATTATTCCTAAGGAGAGATCCTACACTTGGATCTTGTTCTTCCATTAAAGGAAAGCTCAAGAACAAAAGAAAAGGAGATTTCTTTTGTGCCCATTGAACCGAAATACCATTGTAAGAATAATGATTTCTTCTCTATTTTATTATATTGTTTGCATGCATAAAATCCACATTTAATTTTATGACAAATTAATTTCGACATATATGAGTATGTTAGTATGTATATGAATCTACATTTCCTTCAATCGGTATCAAGAGCCACGGTTGTTTGCATGCAAATCGGTTAAAAGTTTTTCCGAGTTATAAGAATAACAAATAAAACTTGTAAAATTTGTGTTATTATGATATATCACGAAATTATTACATGCATGTTAATATTTCTGGTCCTAAAATATTTTAGGATATTTTGGTTAATTTTTCGGATTTTTATTGTTCATATTTTACAATAATGGCATTTAAATGTGATTTTATGAGTAAAAATGTCATTTTTGGTCGAAAATTAGCTATACTTAGAATTTTCACTTGGTTTTTGGATATGTTGTCACATATATTATTTTGAGATAACCTGTAAATTTTCATAATTTTTGGACTTGTTATGCTCGAAAAATGAATTTTTCATTGTTAAATTCGGATTTAGGTGAAAAAATAGGTTAATATGAGTTAAATTTCGAATATGGTCATAGAAAATTAATATGTTGTCACATGCAATTTTACAAGATGTGTGTAAAATAATTGGCTATAAAGAAGCTTTTTTGCATGATTTATGAATTTTTGAAGAAAAATAGCATAAATAGTGACATTATTAGTGGAAAAATAATAAAACATAATCTATGACTTAGGAAAAACGTCTAATGTTGCATTTTATTATATTTTTCAGATCTAAAATTGAAAAGTTAATGAAAATAATTTTTCCATGTTTTTATGATTATTTTATTAAAATCGATAAACCGCAACATTGTTTTTCCGGGAAAAATTTCGAAATTTTTAACCTAAGATTTTGAACATTATGAGTGTCATGGAATTTTTCCAGAATGTTCATGAGTTTAAATTTCAAATTTTGAATTTATTTGAAATTTTGTGAATTATTTAAAGTTTAATACTCCCTCCCAGTCGTTATAATGTTCTCCTTTGATAATGGCACGATACTTAAGGAAAAATATTAAAATAGGAGTAAAAGAGTTGTGTGGGGTTGGTGATAGGAGAGAGGGATGAATTATTAGTAGTTAAATAAAGAATTGTGGGGCCAAAACATAAAGGAAAGTAATAAAATAGGAGTAAAAGAGTTGTGTGGGGTTTGGTGATAGGAGAGAGAAATGAATAAAATAAGAGTAAAAGTTTCTAAAAATAGAAAGGGGAACATTACTTGAATAATCCGTTTTGGGAAAGAGGGAACATTATAGTGACTGGGAGGGAGTAGCTTATTTTGTAATTTTTGGTCCATTTATGAACAAATTTGTAAATAAAGGTTAATTATGGTCAAATTATTAGTGAAGACTATATTTTGAGTCCTAAGAGGTTAGGGTAATTAAATTATACATAAATATGAGTTTATGTATTTTTGTGATTATAAAATGTTGAAATCACGCAAATCCGTAAAAACCGAGTAATATACGATATTGGCTAATTAAAGGCGATTTAGCATAAAATTGAGCATGTTCATACATATTATAATGCTGCATTTTCTTTATGATTGTCATAATTTTAATTTATGTAATTTTTTGAATTATGTAATTTTACTTAGTATGGCCTTAGATTTTAATTGGTATTTCCCGAAATGTATGGGAATATCGATTCGGTTGTAATTTTTATTGTGATCTCGTATCACCGTTTTGTAATTTAATAGATTTATTTTATTTTAGTTACAAATGTATAATAGGAAATTATGTAATTTGTTATGTAATTTTATTCATTCCGGAGTTCCAAAAGACGGATTACTTCAAGAATGGCGATACATAAAGACGGTGTTACCTCGAGATGCGTGTCACAACCGAAGTTCAAGGGACCAATGGAGTTGGTTTCCGAATATGTAATAGATTAATAGTTTTTCTATTTTAGGAAAGGCCATACTAGGATTTATTTATTTTTATGCTTGCATTTTATTTTATGTCGCATGCATCGCTAAATCGCCATAACTAAAACATGCATCATCTTTTATTGAGTTTATCGACCGTGTCAATTCGAATTATCGTAGTTCACCGCTTTAGTTCACTTAAAACGTGATAGATAATAAATTGACATGACCTCTCGCTAAAACAATTAATTGAGACATAGCCTTACCAAATAGTAGAAACCATGAAAACCTATTTCGCGAGGGAGTGCACTCGGCTACCCCGGGGTACAAACCTTGTTACGTAGGGGAAGTGGGTGATAAATGTTAATCCACCGAATTCATATTGATGAGGGTTTCATCGGCTACCCCGTGCCTAAGTTAATGTGGGTTTGGATAATGGACACATTTATTCGAAATTTGGATTGAACTCAACAAAAGTAATTGATAAGGGTTTCATCGGCTACCCCGTGCCCTTGTTGATGTGTTTTGGGCTATAGATAAATATTAGAGTAATTTTATCGACCGAGAGTTCTAAAAGTAGAATCGATTAAAGAGTTAATCCACCGAGTTATATTGATAAGGGTTTCATCGGCTACCCCGTGCCCAAGTTAATATGAATTTGGATCTTGGAATCATTTATCATAGTTGGGTAGAGGTCACTATGTAAATGCTATACTTGTTTACAAGTATTAATATAACGATGAATGTTTTGTTTTCCTCTATTCCGTTATCATATTGTTCTATTTCTTTACCACAATTCATATACAATATCATTTCGATTTTGATTCAAATCTCCATTAAAACATCGTAACTAAAGATAAAATATGAATTTTCTTCTAAAGACCTCGTATGAACCATTGCTAAGGATCTCTTGTAAAGAGTATAGATTAAAGTTATTCATTATCAAACAGGTTTTTGATTCTTGACTAACACTTCTACTTACAATGGATTGTTTTTCATATACTTAAGTGAATTAAGTACTTTGAAGCGATAAATTATTTTGGTAATTAATTTTGTCAGAATTCGTAATTGACCAAAATAACGCAACCACTTCAATGAAAGTTTTAAGACTAAAACGAACAAATGAAGAGTAATCTTCATGAATTCAATTTTGCTTCTCAAAGCAAAGACTCATTGAAATGAGTGGGAGCATTCTCTTAAACCGTTAAGATGAGGACGAGGTTAAAGAAGTAAAATTAGTATGGAATTGATACAAGGTTATGTTAAAGGTAAAGTTGTTGAGAATGACGATACTAAACCTATCAATCCCGACCGATAAAGTTTCCATTGTCTTAAATGTTGGTCACGAGAAAGGAAACAACCCCAAATTATTGAAGAATTATCAAGTTAGTTGTGGGACATCTAATGGGACCTTCTTCTTTAAAATGTTTATTTGATTAAACATAAAATTTTGCTAGTACTACTTCGTCAATATTAGAAACCAATGGAGGTTTTCATCATTGTACTTGATACATAGGATGATTAGAATATGACGACAAGCAACAATAATGTCGAGAGATAGAGTAATTGTGTACTCAATCTAGTTTTTGGATTTAAAGTTGTACTTAATTATGACTATTAAGTGCATAAACTCTAAATAAGAATATAAACTTGTTAAGATACAAAAGAGATTTTCACCTTTGTGACACTTTACACCATGATTTGATGTATGGCTAGCCCATCATCAAGGTGATTATATTCTAAACCAAACTAGAATGATATATCATGAAGATGATGTAAGACTCAAATTGGTAACCCAAGATTAAACCCTAAATTTTGGAATGATAAACGCAAAGAGTTATCGAGTACTCTTGAAACCATTAGATTGTTAATGGTATATGCGTATCTTGTATTCAAAGCAAGATGTCTCGTGCCTTTTGGTTGAAAAGGAGATCGAGGTTGTAAATCATTGATCCATAATAGGTTGATCATTTTCTTTTACCAACAATTTAAGTTGATGCTAATGTGTTCACTTAATAAGGTAAATAGAGAAATCTTTGAAGAAGTTTAAAGAGTTCAAGGAATCACGATTTAGTCGTGATGGGATTATCAAAGTCAAGACTTTGACATAAGCCAAAGGAAATGTGATATAGTATCACAAATTAATCTCTCTTAACACGCGTTATGGAATAATGTGTGGTTGGATATGAATTCAAACGCTGGTTTTGGACTTCAATCAAGTTACTTTGAGTTACTTGATCCTTTTGGGGAATTTATCATTTTTGTCTAATTTATTTTCCACTAAATCATATGAGATATGAAATGGTAATGTGCCATATTTGTAAGTTATCACAAGAAACAAATGCTCATTTTTCCCTTTCAATTATCACGAGTACGACAAGTTTGCGGCTCATGAAGCTGTCTTTCTAAAATACAAGTTTATTTCTAGAAGACAGAGTGGGAGAAATTATTCAAAGAGCCACAAAGAATGTTATGTAGCAAGAAACTGGTCTTTCTTGGCTACATGAGACGTTTTGTGTAAGACGTTGTTTCTTCAAAACCTAGGAGGTTAAAATTCGTTTTGTGTAAGACGTTGTTTCTTCAAAACCTAGGAGGTTAAAATTCGTCACTTGTTAAAAATGATGAATTCATGCTACTTTGAAGAAAGTAAAGAGCTTATAACTTACAAAAGAAATTGTTTGATTCAAGTTGATTGCTTCTAGAAAGTAATGAACATATGACTTACATAAGAATGTTTAAGTCACAACTCAATACAAGGCTTAGAGCCATGAAAATCCGAAACAAAAGGGCTGGATTAGTGACAAAGGGTTTTGCACTAATAAAGAGAGATTTCAAAGCAAGATTGGTTGCAAAGGGTTTTGCACCAACTGAAATTCTTAAGTCTATTTGGATCTTCTTAGGGATTATGTTTCATTGTTATGAAATACGTAGCAAGTGAATCTAAAACCCACTTCTTTAAAAGAAGGAATGTATTCAATACATGTCATGAGTTTTGTAGATTCTTGCAATCCTAAGATAATGTGAAACTTAAGAGAGGGTCTTAAGTAGGACATCAATGAGTTAGAATCAATTTTTTTTATCATGTGATAAAAACATTTCTCGATAAGTCGAGAAGTTGTGTTTATACATGAAGTATTAGTGGGAGTTACGGAAATTTTAATTAGTCCGATATGTGGATGACATATTGATCATTGAGAATGATTTAAGACTTTTGGAGTAATATAATACATCTTTAATATCTAGATTTATGAAGATAAATCCACGTGATATTAGCGTCAGTAAGAAGTCTTATGTTGATAAGATTCATGACTAGTTCAATTAATTTGAACATATTTGATTGATTCCATTTGCTTCCGCTGCCGGATCAATTAAATGAGTAATGATGTATAACACTTCATATGCTTTGAGTATGATGAATTGTTTTCAAAATCGAATTTAAGTAATCCTTGCCAAGTAAGCCATATAGATTACCCTTAAGTGCATGCAGAAGCATTAAGGAAGTAAAGCAAAGTGTTTATGATGCAATTTTGTGTAAGGGTGTTACACAAGTGACAATTGACAATTGAGGTTGCGCATGGTTTCCGACAAAACCATAATCAAAACACATTAGGATGGTTAAGATACCATTGTGGCTATGTTAATTAAGAAGTAGATTTTCTAGAATCGTTCTAGACAATAAAGAACAATAAGAGATATTTATAACGGAAATTGAGTACACTTGCAATCATGAGATGTGCAAGAGGATGAGTCCCACACACTGTGAAAACAGTGGGAGCTATTCGTAGGCTAGAGGATCTATGTCTTGATTGGATCGCGACACGTACTCAGAAAGTTTTGTGATGCAAATGTATACATTAGAAAGGAAAACGAGTATGTAGTAAGGTTGAGTAAGGTACAAGAAGTTGATAAAACCTACTAACCAAAGCCTTCTCAAAGGCTTAACATGATGAGTTATGTCATTTCAATTGAATTGAAATGAACAACTACGTACAAGATCAAATTAGATTATAGAATATGAAATAGTAATCAGGCATTGACTATTCATATGTGATAATCACATTTGTCGTTCGAGTTTTATTTTAAAACTCTTTTATTATACTTTGTTACATCCAAACGGGTTGTAGAGACAACGTTGAACCCCGTTAAAGTGAACACGGATTAGCATTGTATTCGCCCATAGTCACTTGTATGAGGTGACGTCTCGAAGTGACTAGAGTGTGATGCGATTGATGGCAAGTTCAAGTGCCATACAGTCATGTGAGATGACTAGTCGATCACATAGGCAGATGTTAGGAACACCTTGTCGGGCCTTATGACCGCTTATAGAGTTCTGGCAAATTTATATAGCCTGGTCGTGGCGAGAGCTGCTATAGTATTCTAATGAGTCGATTCTTTTAACTAAAGACTATTCACCTAAGATGGCACAGTTTCAGATTAACTTTGATTTGTGTTACTACGACCTTCGTAAATGGGGTCAAATGGGCATATTTTGGGTTATGATGGCTGTGGCTAGTCGAAGGGAATGAGTGCGATAGGAATTGTCCATCCCCTTGTCGGGTTAAAACAAGTATCTCGGGGCCACTCGAGGAGTAATGAATGGAAATGCGTGGCCACGCTCGGAAAGTATCTATGATAGATAAGTCCGGTCAATCGGTTATTCTCCAGATCGAGGAAACCACTCTCGATATGATCACTTGCAAGTACGACCGAAAGACACCTTGCATTGAGTGGGAGATAGTAATAGGACAAGAGAATTGGTGACGCACACTTGTCGAGGACAAGTGGGAGATTGTTGGGAAATGTGTCCTCAACAATAGTGCGATCATATGATTTAAATATCATTATTAAATCTCATTTTAAGAATACAATTGGGAAGTAATATTGATACTGTCAACTGGTCAACATATATCGGTAATGATTGGCTGACTAGAGTTTGACATTACTGTCGTGTGACGGTGGTGATCAGTTGACCCTCTAGGTCATACCTATAGGGCAATACTCTTAATTGATCATTTAATTAATCGTATAATGTTACGAGTTAATTAAATTACTTGAAAAATTGACGGACGATTTTGGAAGTAAAATTTACGTATCAAATTGAAATATGATTAAATGAGATACGGTCTGAGTAATCGAATTGTTTCATTACTCGGATGAAATTATTGTTTAAAGAAACAATCGGAATTGAATGAATTATTATAAATATGATTTATAAATTGGTAAAATATTTTGGTATAAGTAATTATGAATTACTAAGTCGATTTTTGTATATGACGTATTTTTATTAATACGTTGATTTTTAATATGATAAAAATACATTGCATTGTAACATGTCATGTAACATGTGACAAAATTGACAAATGACAAAAATATAAAATGGACTTTCCATTTTATAAGTACCGAAATATTAAGAGGGTTTTAGTGGAAAAATTGTGTTAATTATTTTAATAAGAGAAAACACAATGATGATCTACCTATATGTAGCCATGCAAGCCTACATTTCTTGGGTAGAAAAATTAGCCCATGCATTGGGCTCTCCTTCCCTCCCAATCGGTTCTACATAGAAAAGAACAAGAGTTCTTTTACTTAAAATAATTATTATTCACCATATGTATGTGTGGGTGATTATTATTATTCATTCAACCATGTAAAATTATTTTTAGAGAGATAAAAATAACACTCTTCCTCTCCACATCTCCTACCCGGTTTTAGGAGCCTAAACCAAACAATTTTTGGTTCATTTTTCATGAGATTAATATTATACTAGCTCAAATAATATTAATTAGATTGAGAGTTAGCTTTGGGTATTATTCCTAAGGAGAGATCCTACACTTGGATCTTGTTCTTCCATTAAAGGAAAGCTCAAGAACAAAAGAAAAGGAGATTTCTTTTGTGCCCATTGAACCGAAATACCATTGTAAGAATAATGATTTCTTCTCTATTTTATTATATTGTTTGCATGCATAAAATCCACATTTAATTTTATGACAAATTAATTTCGACATATATGAGTATGTTAGTATGTATATGAATCTACATTTCCTTCACATATAATAAATATCCTTATGATATTCCTTTAATGAGATTTATGATGTAAACGCACTTATTGTGGAGGACACTAACTCCAGCACAAGGGGCATCTTCTGATTGTTAAAAAGTTTTTAAAATGGTTTGAAAAGAGGGTGTTTGAACCCGTCTCAGTTTGAAAAAGGTCGTTTAGACCGCTTTTGTGTTGATGGGAAGAACGGGACTTGAATAATCACCATTTTATTGATGATATTCGATGTCGAGTTCGGTTTTGCAAGCTAGACATGAGTAGTTTTTAAAAATGATTATTAACTAATTGGTTTAAGTTCATTTGTTTGTAATTAGTCAATGTTTATCATCGTACTCGGGTTAAAACCGACATGGTATGTGGAACCAAGGATGGCTTTGTATTTATGACTAATATGCTTATTTTGAAATGTAAAGAAATTAAATAAAAAGGTTTTAAAATGCCTTTTAAAATGTGATTAACCAAATATTATCACTGAAACACGGATTTAAACCGTCATGGTATTAAGAACCAAGGGTGAAATTATTTCATGGTTAAAAATGTATCATGAAAATGATTTGAAACATTTGAAATGGTAAAAATCGATTACAAATAAGAAATGAAATAAAGAGGAAGATGAGACCAAACACGGCTGGATTAAAGCCTAAGAGTTGGTTTAGGCGCGAGCCTTCCTCCTATACAAGCAGCCCCTGTCTGCGGCTAAAATCTGGTTTTGGCTCATCTAACCTTTGTTTGAATCATGTTATGCATGTTTTAGCATGTTATAGTCATAAAACAGATGAAAAACATGAAAGAAGAGGATTTTTACACCCTCACACTTACATGCTAGGCTTGAGACAAGAAATCGACGAAAGTGTATGAACTTGTTTGGTCGGAAAACTCGGTTTGAAAACCGTTTTACCAATTTGAAATAGTGTTTTGTTTAGTTTAGTGATGGTGTAGTGGTCGAGATGGTCGGTCAAGTGATTTAATTCACGATGGCGGTACCAAACAATGTGTAAGGCTTGTGTTTTCGATCGGTAGGTCGAAAACACGTGTCGGTTTGTGACTTGGGAAGTCGAGTCTAGAAATTTAAGGGAGAGATGAGGGGGCGGACACTCGCGTAAGATGTTATGGTGTGTTAAGGTGGGTATTTATAGAGAAATGGGTGGTTGTGTGCATTTTGAGCGATGTGGTCTCATGGGCTACTCAAAGAGGTGCGAGTCATTTCGTGGGTCTTCAAGGTGTCTTATCACTATCACGCAATTGAAATCATGATTTGTTCTATCCTACGTTTTGGATGACATGATTTGTACTTGACCATGAAGCATTCCGGGAATACTTAACATGGAAGTCGTGAAAAATGTTGTTTTTTATGTTTGACTCGGTTTGACTCTTTGTTGGAGTCGGGATTTGAATGTTTGAGTCGGTTTTTGGTCCGGTGTCAGTTTTGATGCTAGTTAGTGTCATTTCGACTCCGTCGTCATGCATTAAACACTCCAGGTACTTTTGAAAAGTTTTGTTTTCGAAATCGTTTTAAGTTTTCCGACGTATAGTTATACAAAACTGTCGATCAAACGTTGCGATTCCTAAGCATGTTGTAGTCCGATAATAATCGGGTGTTTGTTGGAGACTTGACAGATATTGGGTATCTACACTCCCCTATAAACCGATGACACCCTAGCGCCTTTTATCAATTGTTTACATTCATATTTACTTTACTTGCTTTGTTTTTCTATTCACTCCTTTTTACTTGTCTAGTAGTTTAGATAACCATCTCAGCCAAAACCAAATTGGGACAGCCTAAGACATAGCTACTTGCAATCGATAACTTTATCCAATACCCGTCCCTTGGGATCCGACCTTTACTCACTACTCTACTAAGAGTAGTTTTTTAAGATTATAAATATTGTTTTGATTGGTTAGCTTAGACGACAAAGTTTAGACCGAATAAAAAATGGCGTCGTTGTCGGGGACGGTGTTCAATTGATTTGTTATCAATCTTTGCTTTTAGTTGTGTCTTTCTTTTCCTTGGGGAAAAACATTTCCTCAAGGTACTTCTCACCTTTTTCTCTTAGTTTACATTGTAATATGGACCTTATATTTTGGTGTGTACATGACCATGCAAGTTCTACTGTCATCAAAGACTTTTTGGAAGCATTGGAGTCCTTGGAAGCAAGTGAGGCCAACGTAAACATTGGGCATTGGAAGTAGATCTCCTTGAGGCCGCTCTAGACAACAAAGAGCTCACCTATGAGCAATCCGCGAGGATAGATAGCATCCTCAAAGAATCATCACAATCCATCAAGGTGGAACAGGCAGTGAGAATAGAGGTGGAAAGCGTAATGGAGGTGGAAAGCATTCTTAATGAACCATTAAAGGTAGAGGTCGAGGTAAAAACACCATCTCTAAAACTCCTTCCCCCTAATTTGAAGTATGCTTACCTTGATGAGTCTAAGACAAAACCCGTGATTGTCAATGAAAAACTTGATGATAGTCAATTGGAGAGTTTGCTTGGTGTATTGAAAGAACATGAGAAGGCTATAGGTTATAGTCTAGATGATCTTAAGGGAATAAGCCCCGACTTTCGCATGCATAGGATTCATCTAGAGGAGGACCATAGACCTACCATCCAAGGACAAAGGAGACTAAATCCCCATATGCAAGAAATTGTCAAAGCGGAGGTTATGAAATTTCTTGATGCGGGAATCATCTACCCTATATCAGATTCCTTGTGGGTTAGCCTTATTCAAGTGGTACCCAAGAAAGGAGGTACCACGGTGGTGAAAAACAATAAGAACGAGCTAACACCCACAAAGAAGATTACCGGTTGGCGAATGTGTATTGATTATCGCAAGTTGAATTCTGCAACAATAAAGGATCATTTCCCTCTCCAGTTCATTGATCAAATGCTTGAAAGGCTTGCCTCTAACAAATTCTTTTTCTACCTTGACGGGTACTCGGTATTCTTCCAAATCCCGATACACCCGGATGACCAACATAAGACCACCTTCACTTTCCCTTACGGAACATTTGTATATAGGATAATTCCCTTTGGGCTATGCAATGCTCCCACTACCTTTCAACGTTACATGATGAGTGACTTTTTCGATTACTTAGAAACCATAATGGAGGATTTTATGGATGATTTTAGTGTTTATGTGAAAGACATTGATTCGTGTTTGCATAATCTATCTCTTGTCTTGCAAAAATATGAAGATGGTAGCCTTGTTTTGAATTGGGAAAAGTGTCATTTCATGGTAAATGAAGGCATTGTCTTATGTCATTTGATTTCGAAAAAGGGCATCGAGGTAGATAAAGCTAAAGTTGAGGTGATAGATAAATTACCGCCACCCGTGAATGTCAAAGGGGTGCAGAGTTTTCTCGGTCATGCGAGGTTTTACCGACGATTCATAAAATATTTTTCCAAAATTGCAAAACCCCTCACTCAACCTTTCCTTAAGGATGCCCGTTCCAATTTACTCAAGGAAGCTCTAATTTCGGCACCAATCATCCAACCGCCAAATTGGGAGTTACCGTTTGAGATAATGTGTGATGAAAGCAACTATGCCGTTGGTGCGGTTCTTGGCCAACGAGTTGGGAAAGCTTTACATGATATATACTATACAAGCAAGACCCTTGATGCTTCACAAGTCAACTATGATACCGCGGAAAAGAAACTTCTTGCTATAGTGTATGCTTTGGACAAGTTCCGCTCCTACCTACTTGGATCAAAGGTGATATTATTCTCGGACCACCGTGCTCTTAGACATCTCTTAGTAAAGAAAGAATTTACGCCACGCTTGTTGAGGTGGATATTGTTACTCCAAGAATTTGACTTAGAGATAAGAGATAAGAAAGGATCCGAGAATGTAGTAGCGGATCACTTGTCAATGATTCAGTTTAACAAGAAAGATGAAGATACACCAATCAATGATTCCTTTCTCGATGATGTTGTAATGGCCATTCACACACAACTTGAGAAAATTTAAACACCATGGTTTGCCGATTTTGCAAACTACATTGTAGGAGTCCTACCTCTGAAATTGAACTACAATAAACGAAAGAGGTTCTTGTTCGAAGTGAAAAGTTACTTTTGGGATGATCCCAACCTCTAAAAAGCATGCAGTGATGGTCTTTACCGCAAGTGTGTGCCACAATGGGAAGTTCAAGGAGTTTTGAATGGTTGCCACTCATCCCCATATGGAGGACACCACAGATCTAGGAGGACGGTTGCCAAAGTCCTACAATCAGGCTTTTATTGGCCCACCATGTTTGAAGATGCTAGAGAATTCATCATGCATTGTGATCTTTGCTAAAGAACCGACAACATATCTTGGAGGAATGAGATGCCCCCAACGAGGCATTTTGGAGGTTGAAATCCTTGATGTTTGGGGAATTGATTATCAAGGTCCCTTTGTATCATCTCAAGGCAATAAGTACATTCTAGTTGTTGTTTACTATGTGTCCAAGTGGGTAGAAGCAATTGCTACCCCAACCGATGATGCAAAGACGGTGACCAAGCTCCTAAAGAAAGTGATCTTCCCAAGGTTTGGAGTTCCTAGAGCAATTATTAGTGATGGTGGATCATATTTCTAAGAGAAGAAACTTGCATCTCTCTTGAAAAAGTATGGTGTTCAACATAGGATTGGCTTGGGTAACATCCTCAAACAAGCGGTCAAGTCAAAGTTTCAAATAGAGAGATCAAGCAAATTCTTGAGAAGTTTGTTAACCAGACTCGTAAGGATTGGAGAATGAACCTTGATGACACTTTTTGGGCTTATAGGACGGCCTATAAGATGCCCATAAGAGCTTCACCTTACAAGTTAGTTTATGGGAAGGCTTGTCACTTGCCACTTGAATTGGAATACAAGGCCTTTTGGGCAATCAAAACTCTCAAGTTAAGTGGAGAGAAGAGGATCTTGCAAATTGAAGAATTGGAGGAATTTCGGCTTCACTCTTATGAAAAAGCAAAGATCTACAAAGAACGTAGCAAATTGCTTGATGACAAGAAAATCAAGCAAAAGGCCTTGCACAAGGGAAACAAAGTCCTTCTATTCAATTCTCGATATCGGCTCTTCCCCGAAAAGTATAATTCACGATGGACGGGTCCCTTTGTAATCACATATGTTGGAAAGTATGGAGACTTTGAGCAAATGTCGGAAGATGGGAATCGGTTCAAAGTCAATGGTCAACGTATCACGCCTTATTATGAAGGAGCTTTTGTAGGAGAGGTTGAGGTCACTCGCCTTGAGCCTCTCGAACCATGATCTAGCATTAAAATGGCGGAGAGTTTGGTGGAGTCCTCGCTAAACCACCATTTGTAAATATACTAACTTACTTACTTGCACTTAACTTCATTTCATTACATTTTAGTTCCTTGCTTTAACTACAATTTTTGACATGAGAGTAAGTGAGGGAGGGTTACTAATCAAGTTTGATGTGTGAAGAAATTGAAGTTCAAGTGTGTGGAAGCTTTTGCCTTTCTTAAGAGAGAGCCTATGTCACTTATTCAAGGAGGAAGAAACTATAAAAGAGCTAAAAGGAGGATCCCCATGAGCTAGCCTTGACTCGTGGGAGCTGGAGCCAAGAGGATTAGAAGACTTTATACTGGGAAGAAATCTGGGCGTCCTAACATTAGGACGGGCGTCTCGAGTACTCAGGACGGGCGGACCACCTATATGGACGCGCGTCCCTATCTGATCATCCATGAGAATGTTTGCACTGCCACGAATTTTGGGCGTCCTAGCTTCAGGACGGGCGTCCCAATGCTCGAGACGGGCGGACCGACTTCAGGTCGCACGTATCCCCCTGCATTTACGAATTCTTCCCAAAGACAGAAGACGCCCGGCTCCCGAAATGAACCGCGCGTCTCCCTCCCGTGCCGCACTTCTATTGGCCACAATTTCTCTTTATTCTCCTAATTTCCACCACACATATCAAGCCACATCAACTACTCTCACTTAGTAAACCTAAAACCCACTCACAAAAACACAAAATCACCCTACTTCATCCTCAAGAAAACAAATCAACCTCTGTAAACTTTAACTCACTCAATCTAGGGTTTTCAACAAAGCTAAGAGATCTATTTTATAAGGTTCGATTTCACTTTCACTCAATCACAATCAAAGTCCTCAAACTCCAATCAAAATGAGTACAAAAAGGAGATTCATGACAAAGGAACAAAGAAGAACAAGGATTAAAGGGAGTTATTCTACCTCACATCTCAACACAAGGAGGAGAGAAAATGAAGAAATTATTGATCTTTCAATACTTGACCGGTTTCCTCATATCGAATTTGTTAATGATTCTCAACGAGTCGTCTTTCATCGACTACTAAGTAAGAACATCCTCCTAACATAGTTTCTTTGTCATGAAACACTTAGAAAGCTAGGGATTCATCACCAAACTGAAGCTTTATTCGACTTGTTCGAACTCTCTACCATGTTCCATATGCATGAGCTTACTTAGAAATCACTTGTATTAGAATTCCTTAGCTTTCTAAAAATTTCAACTCTCAACAACACCATATGCATAGAATTCCGATTGGAAAATGTCACTAGAATGGTAACATTGGTTGAGTTTGCGGATATTTTGGGTCTAGACGTATCACCCTCTCGATCATCTAAGCCTCATAAATATAGTGTAGAACCACTTTTATGGAATCATACTCTATCATAAGACTCACCTACCGTTTCCTAACGAGCACCCTACTTGCTCGACGTGACCCTGCGGTGGTAAATGAGCTTGACCTCACTTTTATGGAATCATAGTTACAAATCCAAGGTAAAAGCGGATACCACTTCAATGCTCCTTTGGTACTACTTGAGAGATGGGCACGTTTTCGAATTGGGTGTGACAACGGAATGAAGCATATTGTGAATGGAAGTTTGATCACAAGGATTACAAAGTGGTTCAACCCAAACTTCAACAATAACAATTTGTATGCCCTCCTCCCAGGCAATACTAGGATTAATGAATGTCTTCATTTTAAACAACATCAGTGGATAGCCTATAAAGGCTATGAAAGAAATATCAAATGGCTAACAAAGGGAAGTGATCCACTAATCCTTCCAATGGAAGGTTTGACAAGAATTTCACCAAAAAGAGGGCCTCATTACCGTCTACCATCCTACCTAGTACCCGGAACCTCAAGGCAAGAGAACCAACCACCACCCCCTCCACAACAACAAGAAAATGAAAACAAGAATGAAGGGGAGAATATCATTATTCCTCCATACCCCTTCCCCTACCAACCCTACAACCACCCTAACCCGTTCATTCTTCCAAGGGATGACTTTGCCACGGGTTTACTTCAAGCTATGCATCGCCAACAATATGATAATAGGGTGGATGCCTATTATGCTATATACACTTGTTTCCATCAAATGGTCCGCCAAGGGCGTATTAGTGAAGAGGGAATGCTTCCCTTTTGGGCTCAAGTCGATATACTTTTTCCAAACTCGGCACATGGGAATGGTGGAGAGAATGGCAATGGTGAGGGACGAGAGAGTGATGGCGACATCGTTGAGGTTAATAGTGAAGGGGATGAATTCATGGACTTCTATGAAAGTGATGAGTCTAGAGCAGAATGGAGTGATGAAGATGGAGGAGATGATGACGATAATTGAAGAGTTCTTTGGCTAGATGGAGCGGGCAAGAGGCACCCATCAAAATTTGATTTCTTTAACTAACTTGTTTTGAATAATATTTGTTGTTTCGGCTTTTTACCTAGTGAAGTGTCCTAGCAACATCAAAGGACTTTTTCCACCTTAGCCACATCAAGGTGATGACAATTTTTTTTCCCACTAGGAAAAATCCAAAATGACAAATTGCATTGCATTGCATGCATGTCCTTATCGCCAAACTTCACCCATAAATTTAACTGGTTTGGGGAAGTTTAGTCACAAGCATCCCGAGTTAATCTAAATTAGCTCTCCGAAAAATAAAAAGCATGCATCACTTAGATTAGTTTAGTATGCATCACTTTGTAATATATTCCATATAGCTTGCATTTAGTGTAGATTCATACATCTCATTTCCTTGCATGTGCACAATTCCCTATTGTTTTGTCCATTGGGGACAATATCCATTCTAAGTGTGGGGATGGGGAATTCTAACATTCTAACCTCTAACTTATTTCAAAAAACGATAAAAATTTGAAAATTTTTAAAAATCCAAAAACATGTTCCTTTCCTTTGTATATATTGTATATATTTGTTTGTTTGTTGTTCACTCCTATCAATTGAGACCGACTACGCCACATTCAAGGCATGAGGAATATGAAGACCGCATGGTATGATCTTTCCAAATCTCCTTTTCCCTCTTATATTTTAATGACAATGTGGCTTCTTTTTGTTTGATGCGGTATAAACCAAGGTATTGTTAGGAGTTTGCATTTAGTTTACATGGCATACTAGTTGATAGAAGCATATGCATTAGGTTGTATATATATGATAGTTGCATCATGGCATGTAGTTGCATGGTTATAAAATCTTGTGAAAAAGCCTATTTGGGAAGTTTGACAAGTGTATATAAGGCCCCTGTAGATAATTTTTCTCCTTTAGACTATGTTTTCTAGAATACCCTCAAGGCACCCTAGGATGTGTCATACTAGTATCCTTTGACCCATGGACTAAGGCCTAGTCAAGAGTGCCTTGTGGTGTGATAACTCATTGGCTACCTTTTTATACCAAGGTGACCCTTAATGCCATGCGACCGTCCTTACACTTATATCATCATATTTTTGTCAACAAAAAGGGAATGAGCACAAAAATGTCAAATTGAGTTCAAGTAATCAATGTCAAATGTTTGCAATTACATCAAATGAAAAAGAGGAGCAAAAATAGACTCTTATGCTTATAATAGAAGTATCCTTGCTACAAATGGGGTTACTTTGAAAAATGTTCTAAGAAAATGCAAAAAGTTGAAAAATGGCAAACATCGAAATGGCATGTTCTTAATCGTCAAATGCTACAAAATTGGGGTAAAAACAAACCCAAAAAGTAAACTACTATCAATGAAACTCATTAATCTTGAAACCCTTTTTATCCTTTGATGATCCTTCTTTGTTGCATAGTGGAGAGGGGACGACTCTTCTTCTTGTCTATGCAAGAGGGGGAATTCCGTGATCCTAAAGTGTTTCTAACACCATAGGGACTTGGCTCTTCACAAAGGCATTTACCGATTGTGGATAAAGGTACCCTTGTTTGACACAACTTGGAGGTGACTTGTTTGTATCCTCTTGGACTTAGTAACTAGGAGAACCAATATCTATGATGGAATGTGTGCCCTTGAATTGCTTCCCTTGTAGGTGATTTCCTCCACTTACATGAGGAAAGTGACTATTCTTTTTTCAGATGCATCCCTTGTTTTATATGCTTAATTGTTAGGGAGCATCGCCATTTTGGCAAGCCCCACCTTGCCTTGCAAGAAGGCATCTTACTGTTGGAGTGAGTGTCCTCCACAATAGTGCGTTTACATTTTAAATCTCGTAAAAGGAATATAAGGGACTTAGTTTATATGTTTGTCAGTTGATCAACGTTAATCAGTAACGCTCGGCTGACTAGAGTTTGACGTTACTGTGTTGGAGTATGTGTCCTCAACAATAGTGCGATCACATGTTTAAATCTCATGATAAGAATACGTAAGGGATGATTTAATTATATAGTCGACTGATCAATATTAATCAGTAATGATTGGCTAACTAGAGTTTGACATTATTGTCATTTGACGGTGGTGATCAGTTGATCCTTAAGGTCACACCTATAGGACAATTCCCTTAATAGATAAGTTAATTAATTGTATATTGATACAAGTTAATTAACTCGTTAAAAATTGAACAATTTGATTTGTGAGTAAGAAATAGTACCTTATTGTAATTTGATTAAATAAGATTTATTTTAGTAATTAAAAGATTTTATTACTAAAATTCATTATTGTTTGTGAAACAATTAAATTAAGAATGATTGATTAATTATAATTGTAAAATGTTGTGTATTATATGTATATGCCCCATTTTAATACTTGTAGTCATGTATTACTAGTTAATTTGTGACAACTAATTTATTTGTTATAAAATAATATTTAAGGGGTTAAATATGCATTAAAATATCTATGGACATGTTGTGTGACTCATGACCTACCTATTTACATTTGACAAAACACAAAATTAAAATGGAGTCCATTTTATCTAAAGAGGCCGAAATAATGGAGGGTATAAGGTGTTTGTGGATGTTTTATTTTAATGATAAAATGGATATCATGATTACCTACTCTAACTAGCCTTCACCCTACATTTTATGGAGAAGACCAAGGCCATGCATTGGCCATTTCTACCTCCTCCTACCCGGCCTCCCAAGCAAAAAAAAGAGAGCCTCTTTTGCTCTCATTATTCATTCTTACATTTTTAGGGTTTTGTGATAAAAACTCTCTCTTATTCTCTCTAAAATAGTTTTAGATATCATGCAATTGTTCAACCAAATCTAATATTACAATATATTATTACTAGTGTAGTAAAACAAATATTATTAGAATAATTAAGGATAACTAGTACCTTAATCTAGTTAATAAATATATTAGTATTAAGGGATTGTTTTGGGTGCAATCAAGATGAGACTTTCTAATTTGAAAGTTTGAGTTTATAGAGGATTATTCCAATGTATTAAGCTCAAGAACAAGTGAAGGTAGGAGACCTTACTTGTGCCCAAAATTCGGTACATTTACAATGTAAGGAAACTCGATTTTCTTCCTTATTTTATTATTTTGTTATGCATGCACTAGATCCACATATATATAAATTATGGGTAATTTATAAAATGAATTATATGAGTCTAATAGGGGTATATGAACCTAACAATTGGCATCAAGAGCTTTAGTGTTTCATGCATAATCGGTTTGGTTTTTCCGAGTTAAATGTAACTTAATTAAAACTAGTTATTTTATAATTTATGTGATAAAGCCACGAAATTATTTTGCATGTTATATATTCTGGTTCTAAAATGTTTTCAGGTCATATTGATGATTTATGGATGATTATTTCTTATTTTAATGACTTTTAGTGAAATAATTACATTTTTATGAGTAAAATGAACTTTTATTTACTAAAAATAGTTAAACTTCACTACTGGCCGTGATTTTTTAGTATAACCTCACATGCATATTTTATGTATTGTATGTAAAATTTCGTATTAATATGATTAATATTGCATGATTTGTGATTTTTATGTGATAAAAATGGTATAAATGGAGGTTAAATGACTAAAAATAGTTAAACTTCAAAACAGGCCATGAAATTTTAATATGATGTCACATGCATATTTTACAGATTGTAGGTAAAATGTGAGATAAATATTACTCCCTCCTATTTTACATAAACTTCCCTCTTTCCTTTTTCATCTATTCACAATATCTTCCCTATTTACTTATTTAGTAAAGTTTTATACTTATTTTAGTCACCTTACTCCACAAAAACACCCCACCTCACCCCACAACAATACTTATTTTAATCAATTTACCCCACAACAATACTTATTTTAATCACCTCACCCACAATAATACCTCACAATACCTTCCCCCTCTCCAATTACCAAACCCCACTACAATACTTTACCTTATTTTAATCTCTCTCCTTAATTCTAGTGCCCCCCATAAATAGGGAGGTTTATCTAGAATAGGAGGGAGTATTTATTATGCATGATTTATAATTTTAGTGGTTAAAATGATATAAATAGTGACTATTTTTAGCAAAAATACCTAAATTGAATTTTATGGCATAAAATTTTTCTCTAATGTTTTATATATGATATGGACATCAGATATAATGTTGCATGATTAATTTCGATTGATTGGTAAGTTTATTAATTTTTATGTGATAAAATCGATAAAAGGGCAACTTTATTAGTCATAAAAATAAAATTCAAAAATTTTGGTTTAAATTTTGCCATTTCCAGGTTCTAGAATTTTTTTTGAGAATGTTCAGAATTTTGATTTTGATTTGTTCATAATTTTTATGTTTAATTTGGATTAAATGGTAAAAGTTATGATTTATACGATTAATTAATGAAGTAAATTATAAATATTTTATGGGCAAATTTTATTGAGTTTTTGGAATCTTGATAACATTCCAGTATTTACAAAAATGTGATTTCAAATTTTTCCAAATTTTTATGATTTGTTGGGAATTATTTCTTAGTGGTTATAATTAAGAGAAGTTTAATAAGCAATAATTGAAAACCAAGTTGAATTATAGTCAAAATTGAGTGAAGACTAATTTTGAGTCCTAAGACGGTTAAGATAATTAACTTGAGCTTAAATTTGATTTAAGTTTTGATTTGTGATTTTAATAAGTTACTATCACGCATTTCTATAAAACCGGTTTATATGCGATATAAGGTTTAAGTAGGGCGATTTTTCACATTAATTTGGCATGTTAGATACATATAATAATGCTGCATTTTTATTGATGAATGTCATATATTATTTACGTAATTTTGAATTATGTTATTGTAACACCCCGATATCCAGAGGAGCCTTAACTAGGCCTTCCTTAGCATATAAGGGCATTACCATCTCGGTTGCCCGAGGAAAGCAGTTATCAAACGTCAATAAAAGAACTATTAAGTTATATTACAAGTGATTTAAGTCAAAATACAATACAAAGGGTACAACTCAAGGACTACTCGCTATGACCAACACAACTCGTGAAGACTCATCCCTGCCCGGAAATCAGCTATCCACATCATCAACACCTGCTAAGACCGACTGCTCACCATAAGGGATCACGGCAGACACATAACAAACAAACAACCACACAAGGTCAGTACTGAGACAAGACAATGCAAAGACCGCTACAAACAACAATACTATCAACGCTACCAAACCCAAATCCAGTCGCCACAACTTAAACAACTCACATCGATCGTCCTTTGGACACCCCGCGTGGGGGACCGCAGCCGTTCCCACCTAAGCCCCGCTCATCGTACGAGCGATAACCCTGCTCATTAATGTGCACATCCCCTTCCGTGGCGGGTTCCACGAAGGGCGAAACTAGGGCGTGAAGTCACTCCCGCAAGTGACCCCACTCAGCCGAGAACGCATCTCGAGAACCATCATCAGCAACCGCAACCACAATCGCAATACACACAAATCGCTATACCAAACAAGTGCAATATTATCACATCGACCGACACACTAGACTGTCTACAGAAACTGAGTAGGCGAACCTACCTTTACGCAACCGCAACCAATCCACGCCGACAGATAACACATCCAGCCAGCAAGCAAAGCCTATAACCATCATACAAACATCTATTACTAACGAACAAACCCTAGCTATAGAAACAGAGGCACGGATGATGATTATGACATACCTATTGGGGAGAGACAAGGCAAAAGACCGCTACCCGACTCAAGGAACGTTCTTCTAAGGCGTAAGGATCTTCAAGAGGCATCCATGGAGGTTTTGAGGTGAAGGGAAGGGAAAGAGGCGGCTGAAGGATAGGAGGAAAGTGGCGAAAGTGGTTTGCGGATATAACAAAACGCGATATATAACCCTCGCTGAAACGGGCACTCGATCGAGTACCCAACATACTCGATCGAGTAACACCCTACTCGATCGAGTACCCTAGCCACTCGATCGAGTAGCCTCTACTCGGTCGAGCACCACTCTTACTCGCTGCTCAAACAGGTTTTGGTATACTTCCCTAAGGTTACTCCGCTCCCAAGGGCAGTCAACGCTGGTCAAAGGTATCCCTAAAAGGGCGGGTATTACAGTCTTCCCCCCTTAAAAAGAACTTCGTCCCCGAAGTTCACTCACCTCTCCTGCTCACAACACGGGACTCACCCACCTTACCAACTTCCGGTCAAAACCTTACCTCTCGATAATACGATTCCCCCCCCATGTCATTATCATCACCGACCACGTTTATACCTATCGACTCTTGTCACTATCATGCGACCTCTATCACAGTCAACCGTTATCTTACACATATATAAAGCATCCAACTCGCAATAATTACTATCCAACCATCCATCTAAAACATGTCTCATATAAATTATCATATGGTACAACCAACGCCACCATGTTAATTGGCAACGTGACTCGAGCACAATTTATCACACCGTAACCTTACAAATTTATTTCTTTTTGCGAGTTAAAGCAAAACATGATACCGCTAACATTATAAACAAACGACGCATTATTCACGCATGATACCGACGACATTACAAACAACCACTAACAACATTATGAACAAGCAAGACATTATTCAAAAACAACCTTTTTATTTCGCGTCATTACTCTTCCCCTCTAAAAATGAACTTCGTCCCCGAAGTTCACCACCCAAACACCAACGCGTGTTAAATATTATTTGTATCTTAATCATTAAAGGAAACCGTATAGTTTATTATGGACATTACGCACTAATTATACACTCGTTAAATTTAAAACCATACGCACGTCACCGGAATAACTAGCCACCGATTGATAACATGTATTACTATGGTAAGTACAAATGTACGAGAAACTACCACTCCGACAAATAGATCGTAAAAGGGCATACAAAATAAAGCCACAAGAAATTATTACCGCCTCACTAATTGTGACCAATATGCTTATAAAACTTCAATCACGACTTGTAACATATGAAATTAACGGTTCAAAGGTGTTACTACGTACTCACAACTACTTTAAACATTGAAATCGTAATTATAGAACAATTGAACATTTTTAATTTTCAAAAACTTCAGAATAAAGTGACACTCGATCGAGTAAGTATCGGTACTCGATCGAGTGCCATGCTATTCGATCGAGTGTGTTGGCTACTCGATCGAGTAGCCCTAGATCAGAATGCTTTTTCTTATGTCATCCTGCAGCTACTCGATAGAGTACGGGGTACTCTATCGAGTACCTACAGGCCTACTCCTCATAAATCTGTCACGAGCTAACACCCATGCGCATACTTGACATATAAAATCGAGTCGGGACGACTCCCCGACTTCTAATACCCTGCACACTGGTTAGAATATCAAATTCGGCCTTATGGCCAATCATACAGATCCAACTAAGTTTCAAAACAAAAGGAAACAGCTATCAAAGTCTAGCAACCATACCACCATCTAACATCAACTACTATCAACAATCACGAATGAAAATAAAAACAAGGAGTATCACTCCTGCTGCTGCTGCTCGAACATCACCTCATCATCACCACCACCCGAAGTACCAGCTCCTGATGTCCCAATCCCCGCATCCACTCCCGCTTCCCGCTCCTCCCGCTCCCGGGCTGCGTACCATGGAGTCAAGCCGCCGTAAGGGAAGGACCTGGGGTGTCCCCACGTCGATCGATCCACCCCGTAGGCATGGAAAACCCCGAGTAGCTCCCAACTCCACTCCACCAAACCGGATGCGGTCCCTCTGTCCCAATCCCCCGAGTGTACGCCATCTCATGCATGTTCCGGAGTGTCAAAGTAGATGACACTCTCTCCGACAAGTAGCTAGACCGCGTCTCCGGTGTATCAAGATAAGGGTAGAACGGGAAAGGCTGCTGCTCTTCTCTTGTGCCTCCTCTGTGTCCTAGCCTCCGGGGCCCTCTCCCTCACTCGTCGGGGTCCCCTCACCACCCTAGGCCTCTCGCCACCCGAACTCCCGCGTTCTCACCCTTCGTCGGCTCCGGCATCTCCGTGAGGATGGTGCCATCAATGAGATAGGTCTGCAGCTGGCGGGGTGTATCCTCGTCCTCCTCCTCCTCCTCCTCGTCGTCCCCATCCACAGATTACACCGCCGGCTCCAAGGGCTCCGTGGGTGGAAGATGCTCGGGGCTGGGATCTTCATCCAACTCATGCCATGTACTCTCCATGCTAGGCTACCGTCAGCTAAGGTTCTCAACCATTTTGGTCGAGGTAGTACTCACGATCCATGGTAGGCACGGGGGTAGCTAGAGGCACGTACGCCGAAGAAGCCTCAAAGGAGGTTAGCTTTTCAGCTAACCGAGTGGCAATGGCACCACACTCAGTGCACCGAGAAGTAGAGGAAGCCATCAAGGCAAGAGCAGCACAAACTATGGAAGGAGCATTGAAGACCACTTTCTTGGCCCGCTCCGGATTGAGGTACGACATCAAAAGTAAAACCTCATGGTTATTCAACTTACTGATATCTTTCCGGTCATAGAGGAGGTTTGAAAGAGAACGGAGAAAAATTCTCAAGGTGATGTGCTGAACGTCATTAATCAGCATATTGCTCGCGGTGGGAGCTTGCTTCCCAGTCAAGCAAGGCATTAGGCGGCAGACGCCGCACTCAGCTGGGATGTCGGTGATGGAGTCCTTGGGAGGCTTGGCCAACCCAAGGTGAGAGGCAAACAAATCCATGGTCAACAAGAAGCTAGTATTCATCAATCTAAACTCGACCGTCTGACCCGCTGGGTCATAGTTAAAAGAGCTCATGAATTCTAGGGTAAGAAAAGGGTAAGTGTGCTTCCTCAGCCGGTACAAACCAATAAAACCCAAGGTCTCAAATATATGACGGACATCCGTCTCTATTTCCAACTCCTCTAGCACACCGGTGTCTATACACTTTGTGGGTCTCATCTTGCGTTTCTGTAAAGCTACAAAACGCTCTCTTTGCTTAAAGTTAACAAAGACCACAGAAGGGTACTCAGGGACTGCGGGTACTACCGGTCCACTAGCCTCCCCCCTCTCAAGTGGATCAACCCTTCCCCGTTTACTCTGACGGGTTCCAAGGTTTAGTCTCGGCATCTGTTTTAGGCATAAGTCCAAACAACTTGTATAAACATCCAAACACTTAATTCATGTAATCTTAAATTCGCATACCCAGCTAAGCACAGAATTTCCCAACAATTTTGACATGTGAAGCACATAATTCATGTTATTTAAACTTGAATATTAAGGTAAGTGCACGTGTTTATCAACAGTTTCCAATTTTTGACATATAAGCTCAAGCAATTTGTATAAGACATGTTGGCATACACTTTACACAATTCGAGTTTTATACAATCAGCAACTTCACTAACTTGCTAACCAATTCCATGCCCGAGGCTCATAGTTAATGTCATTTAACTTAGATGTTTCGCTAGGTATTCATATATCATCTATAGTTGCCTCAATTTTATCCTATGATCTCAGTTTGTAGCCACTTATAAACCATAATTACGAATGTTTGGCCTGTGGACACATATACTCAGCAATTTGAATATCCTAGCATGCTTCTAAAGGTTGTTCCATTTACATTACAAACTACATGTCACTAATGCAAGAGAAAGAATAATATATGACAAACCAATATCACCTTCACTATTATATAAAACAACTCAATCAAAATTTTCAGACGGTCTTTACAGCTGTGAGAATTGTGGCATGTATTCATCAATCATTGTTTCTTTTATCATATTGGAATCCTATTTATGCTTACATTGCCAATTACAACATCAATTTTCTCATTCTCAGTCACGAATTTCTCATAAGACACTTTTAAGGCGGAGTTTTAAGGCAACTTTCTAAGGTGATAATCATCAAAATTCATACTTCCACATGGTGTACACAATGTATAGTACTTAATTCCATCATCTAATCAAAGTAAAGCAATCAAAAATCAATTTCAGATTTGTAACCCTAGAAATTTCGGGTTCACTATTGCAATTTCCAATCTAATTTTACAACATATAATCACCAACAACCATGAAAAGAAGTCATATGAATCATATTTCAACAATTAAAAGTACCAATTTGATCATTATAATCGAAAATTTCAGATTACTACACTATTTTGACATATTCAAAATAATAAATCACATAAATTGAGAAGAACTACATACCTTGATTGATTAGTAAGATAAAGAAACGAATTAAGCAAGAAAAATCACCCCTAACAATCACTACCAACCCAAGAGAAAGAGAGGTTTTGAGAGGTAGAAAAGGAATTGAGAGTGTTTTTAAGATGGTTGTGTCGAAATATGGAAGAATAAGAAGAAGAAATAGAAAGGTAAAGGGTTTTAAGAAAACCCGCAGAAAATAACCGTCTGATAACCTACTCGATCGAGTGCAGGGTACTCGATCGAGTACCACCCTACTCGATCGAGTAGGAGCCCAAATCGTCGAGTATCTGCAGGAATTTTCCCACATTCCGACATCTTAGCCTCCTAGTTAGATCGAGTGAGGTCTACTCGGTCAAGTAAGCGCTCGCACTCGGTCAAGTATAGTTAAGTACTCGATCATAGGTACGAAGTAAGTCGAGGATACCTGCAAAACAACACCATGTGTCGAGTCCAACTAAGTTCGGGATTCGACACTAATTATCGCATTCAATCATGTTTCATAACCTTTGTTACACAAAATACAATTCTTCAACAACTAAGAGACATTTCACGTTACGTTATACAAATTACTCAACTCGGTCTACCTGTCACCGAGTTATGCCTAAACCCAGCCGTGCCATTTTATTACACTTACGTACTTTACATACTATTACTAAACCCATGTTCACATCAAATTGAAACGTATAAATATTACACAATTACATACCTCGCGAATTACTTAATCAATTATGTTTATGTGCTATTCTAAGCAATCTATTTTGCATACTTTAAATATATCGCAGCGGAAAAATTTCAACTAACTCATAAATTTTATAACAAACACCTACGTGTTCGCTATCCATATTGCACATTCCAATTCACGCTTTCACGCATTCCATGACGAAAAATTTCGTCACGCATCACATAGCTATCATATAGGTTCACTAATTATTCAAGGAACTCTATAATTTCATCAACAATTACTATATTCGATCCAAGCATTCCTGTTATTAATTCTAACAAAACTTAACCGGAGGTAGCTCCAGTACAATTATCATCTGAGCACACACAGAGACACACGGACTCCACATTCCCCATCCCATGTGACTGGCTTAAGTATCATGGGGCCAAGATTTTGGAATGAGGGCGCCTACCCACCCAAAATCTAGCATCAGCCGGGGCTCCCATCTTACATACACCAGGTTCATTTTATTAGACTCTCTACGTTCCTTATGTTCATTTGCTACAGGTTCCAAAATCGTCGCTCTGATACCACTTTGTAACACCCCGATATCCAGAGGAGCCTTAACTAGGCCTTCCTTAGCATATAAGGGCATTACCATCTCGGTTGCCCGAGGAAAGCAGTTATCAAACGTCAATAAAAGAACTATTAAGTTATATTACAAGTGATTTAAGTCAAAATACAATACAAAGGGTACAACTCAAGGACTACTCGCTATGACCAACACAACTCGTGAAGACTCATCCCGCCCGGAAATCGCCTATCCACATCATCAACACTGCTAAGACCGATTGCTCACCATAAGGGATCACGGCGGACACATAACAAACAAACAACCACACAAGGTCAGTACTGAGACAAGACAATGCAAAGACCGCTACAAACAACAATACTATCAACGCTACCAAACCCAAATCCAGTCGCCACAACTTAAACAACCTGTCACTGACTGTCCACTGGACCAGCCCTGCCAGTGGGGGACCGCAGCCGTTCCCACCTAAGCCCCGCTCATCGTACGAGCGATAACCCTGCTCATTAATGTGCACATCCCCTTCCGTGGCGGGTTCCACGAAGGGCGAAACTAGGCGTGAAGTCACTCCCGCAAGTGACCCCACTCAGCCGAGAACGCATCTCGAGAACCATCATCAGCAACCGCAACCACAATCGCAATACACACAAATCGCTATACCAAACAAGTGCAATATTATCACATCGACCGACACACTAGACTGTCTACAGAAACTGAGTAGGCGAACCTACCTTTACGCAACCGCAACCAATCCACGCCGACAGATAACACATCCAGCCAAAGAAGCAAAGCCTATAACCATCATACAAACATCTATTACTAACGAACAAACCCTAGCTATAGAAACAGAGGCACGGATGATGATTATGACATACCTATTGGGGAGAGACAAGGCAAAAGACCGCTACCCGACTCAAGGAACGTTCTTCTAAGGCGTAAGGATCTTCAAGAGGCATCCATGGAGGTTTTGAGGTGAAGGGAAGGGAAAGAGGCGGCTGAAGGATAGGAGGAAAGTGGCGAAAGTGGTTTGCGGATATAACAAAACGCGATATATAACCCTCATTTGGAAACCGGGCACTCGATCGAGTACCCAACATACTCGATCGAGTAACACCCTACTCGATCGAGTACCCTAGCCACTCGATCGAGTAGCCTCTACTCGGTCGAGCACCACTCTTACTCGCTGCTCAAACAGGTTTTGGTATACTTCCCTAAGGTTACTCCGCTCCCAAGGGCAGTCAACGCTGGTCAAAGGTATCCCTAAAAGGGCGGGTATTACAGTTATTTTATCTTAGTATGGCCTTAGTTTTAATCGGTATTACCCGTAATGTAAGGGAATACCGATTCCGTTGTAATTTGAATGTGATCTCGTATCGCTTTTATTTTTACTAGTTTTTCATATTACAAATGTATAATAGGAATAGCTATGTATTTTATTATTATTTGTAATTCTGGAGTTCCTTCAAGACGGTGCCAATCGGAAAGGCGTTCCGATCAAGACAGAGTCCTTGGGAAGCGTGCCACTTGAAGTTCAAGGGACTAATGGAGTTGGTTTCCGAATTTGTAAATAGATTATTAGATTTTCTATTTTAGGAAGGCCATACTAGAACATTTATTTATTGCTTATGCATTTTTCATTATATGTTGCATGCATTGCCAAATCGCCATAAACAACACGTGCATATCATATCGAGTATTTGACCGTCTCAATTATAATTATCGTTAGTTCAAAAATTTAGTTCACTTAAATTTGATAGATAATGAATTGACTCAACCTCACACATTTTAAATATTGAGACATCGCCTTACCAAATAGTAGGAACCCATGAGTCTCAATTTGATAAGGGTACAATACGATTTTTCGGGGTGCTCTCTATTGACGTTGGGTAAGTAAGTAGGGTAATAAAATGTAATTACATTTCGAAATTTGGTTGATCTCAATGAAAATATTAGAGGGACCGTTGTCCCAATAGGTTCGGGCTAAAAATGAACTTAACGTAAATTCATCGACCAAGAGTTCTAATTGTAGAATCGGTTAAAAGGGTTAACCCACCAAGATTATATTAGCAAGAGGTGTAGAGGGCCCGTAGGCTCACATCCATGATTTAATATGAATTTTGAGTCTTGGAATCATTTATATAATTGGGTGGAGGTTATTATATAAATGCTAAAACATGCTAAAATGTTTTAGATATAACGATGAATGTTTAATTTTCCCACTATTTCGTTGTTTTCAATGTTGTTCTATTTCATTACTCCTACTCATATGCGATATCATTCATTTGTAACACGAGTCTCCGCTAAAGCACTATTGCTAGTGACAAGAAATCTCTTTCTAAAAATGAACCATATTATAGGTTATGGACTATCTCCATAGGAATCGTTCTATTCCATAGAACTCGATACGAATTGTCCTATGCAAATATAAGATTAGCATCTTAAATTCCTAACATACCTATGTATGATTTCTTGTGAAGAAATATGACTAGAGGTAATGATTAGTAAAAATATGTTTTGATAATATCTTCTATGCATACATGGTTCAAAAGTCTTATTGCTCAACCTTAACACTTGTCATCAAGCACTTAAGTTGTTAAGAACATAACAATGTTAAATTGCTAAATTAATTTGTTAGAAATTTTGATTGACCAAATACCACAATAGAATTCATCCTTGTGAAAGATTAACTAGGAATTTATATGAAGATAAGTTTTCATCAAGTAGAAATTCTTGAATTAAGTGGGAGCGATAAGAAGTTAGTACCTATGTTAATTGTTAAGGATAGAACTAGGCTCGAAAGAGAAAGTGTTAGACACTAAAATAGAAACAAACCCCAAACAAGTAAAGATCTAAGAAGTTGGTCGTGTGACTCCAACATATTCCTTCCTGAATATCTATGACATTGACATTGCATAATTTCCAATTACCACATCATGAGCATTTGATACAAATTTATGGATTTCGTCATAATATTTGGCATCATCTTGTGACAACTAACAAAAATAAGTTCAGAAATTTGTATGAATGAAACTAGGGTAGTTGACATTTCATCCATGAACATATGAATGTTGTAGTGTACTCATTTTAGTTTTGTACTTAGATATGTACCTCAATAATTGTTATGATGTACACTAACTCTAAATAAGAATATAATTCAAGTTTTTGTATAAAACACAAAGGGTTTCTCTATTATGCAATTAAAACAATTATATTCAAACTAAAATAATTTTCATATATACAAGACTCAAGTTAGTGACCCCTATTATTTCTCAATTCTCGATTGAAATGCGCATTTAGAAACTAGTTTTGACTAGTGTCCCAAATCATTTGATTGGAAATCTCTTGGTGTGTGTGAATCTTGTATTCAAAGCAAGACAATTCATGATTTTTCCTTGAAAGAATTATGAATAGAGTAAGATATTCGCCATATTTACACTTCAAAGTGTATGGTCGAATACAATTTCAATCAGAAAAGGTTATTACTTCTTCATCTCTTTTACCAACGAACTAGGTAGATACTTGGTATCCACTTAATGAGGTAAGAAGAGAAATTCTTTGAATAAGTTCAATGAATGAAACCAAAGTACTAGTACTTTGTTAAAATAGGAAACAATAAAGTGAAGACCAAATTTACACCAAATAGAGTGTCATATGGTATCACAAGATCACTATCATAATCACACAAGATAAAGATAAAGTGTGTTATAAGGATACGAAGAATCCTATACGATATGATTGAATCTTTACTATAAAGTTGGAAGTAGTTTCTATCACAATTTGTCTAGTATTTATTTTTCCCACCTAAACAAGACATAGTTAAAGCAATCAAGTACAATTCATATATGATATGATTAGGCATGGTACCTAAGTTGTAGCTTGTTTAGGAAGAAAGCATGTGGCTATGTAACCCAACTATCACGAGAACAACAGGTTTGTGGCTCGTGATGCTGTCTTTTGAGAAAAAGAGGATTATTTCTTAAAGACAGAGTGGGAGAAAATGTTCAAGAGCCACAAACTGAGAATAAGACGTAGGAAGATGTTCCTTCTTGGTCAAAATCAGTGATTATATCTTCAAAACCTAAGTTAACAGGAGTCATGTCACCTTTTGAAAGTAACAATCCTGTAACTTATTAAGATGCTTTATCTATTCTCAACTCCACAAGGGTCCGAAATGAGCATAAACATGAAAATTTTTACTTAGCTTGATTGATTGGTAGCAAAGGGTTTTGCATGCAACAACAACACTTTATTGAATTAGGATATGATTTGACAGTGGGATTTTAAAATCATCTTGCATGATTTTTGAAAATCGCAACTATCCTAAGGTAGGATGGAAACTTAAGAAGAAATCTTAAGTAAAAGTCAAGGAGTTGAAGGATATGTTTCAGTCATGTGATAAACTTTTCTCGAATTGTCGAGTAGTTCTGTTTATACATGGAGTGTAGTGGGAGTAATGTGGTGTTACTAGTCTTATATGTAAGAGACATATTGATCATTGTGAATGATGGAAGACTTAGAAGAAGAATAATACATCTCTGAGGTATCCAGACCTATGAAGATATCTCTAAGAGGATATTAGCGCTAAATGAATATTCTTATTTTAATAGGAATCTTGACAAGTTCAAAAGTATTGAACATGTAGAAATTGAATCCACATGCTTCCGCTGCGGGATTAATTCATTACGCTAAGATGTATCACCATTCTTAAACTTCGTATACTTGGAGTATGACGAGATGTTATAAATCGAATCTTTGAGAGAAGTCTCTATATAGCCACATAGTTCATTAGTTAGTATTCAGAAAGTACTAAAGAGATGAAGCTAAGCATTTAGAAATGAGATGGATTTATGTGCAAGGAGTTACACAAAAACCATATTCTAAAACCATAAGGATGGTTAGAGAACCAACTTAGCTATAATATTTAAGGAGGATATCTGCTAGAAATGTACTAGGCAGTTGAACAAAGAGATATACACAATGAAAATTGAGTACACTTGCGATAATGAGATATATAAGAAGGAAGGGATGATATTAGGATTCGGTTTTATGAATTAGAGGAACTATGGTAGTTCGTTCCAATAACAGAACGTCCTATCCCTACACACTGTGAGGACAGTTGGAGTTATTCAAGGGTAAGAGAGCCTATGTCCAGATTGGATCTTGACACGTACTCAAAGAAGTTCTTATAATACAATATTATACACAAGAATGGGAAATAGTATATAGTAAGTTTAGGGAAAGTACAAGTGTTGCTAATACTTGCTAACCAAGGCCTTTTCATAGGCTAAGCATAATAAGTCATACCATTTCAATTAAGTTGAGATGTATAGTTGTATACAATATTAAGTATGGATTATAGATTATGTAGTAATTGATATGGTATCATTTTTACATATGTGATAATACATTCATCGTTTGAGTTTTAATAAAAACTCTTTTATTACTTTGTTATATCCAAATAAGTTGTAAGGACAATGTTGAACCCTATTAAAGTGAATTGGATTAACATAGTATTGGCCCCTAGTTGCTTATATGAGGTTACGTCTCGAAGTGACTAGAGTGTGATGCGATTGATGGCAAGTTCCAGTGCCATAAAGTCAGATGGGATGACTAGTCGATCACATAGGCAGACTGTAGGGGACACTCTGTCGGGCAGTGACCGCTTATAAAGTTCTGGTAATTTTTATAAAGCCTGGTCGTGGCGAGAGCTACTATAGTATTCTTTTGAGTCAATTCTTTGACTAGAGATTGTTCGCCCAAGGTGGCACAGTTTTTGAGTGACTTTGATTTATGCTCTATGATTTTACTAACTGAGGACAAATGGGCATCTTTTAGGTCATGATGAGCTGTGGCTATTCGCAGGGAATATTGCGATAAGAATTGTCCACCCCATTGTCAGGGTTATCTAAAATCTCAGGGCCACTCGAGGAGTAGTGAGCTGAAAATGCGTGGCCACGCTCGGAATGTATCTATGGTAGATAATTTCGGTCAGACAGTTACTCTCCAGATCGAGGAAACCACTCAAGATATGATCAAATGCAAGTACGACCTGCAAGACACCTATAATCTATATGCACATAATGATGACTCGATAATGCAAATTGCAAATTGCAAACTGTACAGTTTCTTTTTCCAATATTCATAACTTAAATTGACTTCAGGTCAATGAATGGACTTCAGGTCCATGAGCTCATTCATAATCATTGGTTATGTGTCGATAATAAAATTGGACTTATTTATAAGATCCCCATTATCTAGTCCATTATATTCCGCGCGCAATTGCATATCGGTTCCTTAAATATATCAATATATAATTTCAACATCTCGTGATATTGTCAGTACAGATCAGTAATATCTGAATGTATATGGCACCATTCCTTTTCTATATAGGCCATCTATTATCATTCAGATATCTATATCACTTCCGGGACATCCAAATTTATTTACTCCATAGGAGTACCAAATGCCCATGCTTGCTGTTTTCTTATCACTTGAAATATGTGAACTGATATGACTCTCACACTACATTCCACGTGTGGTTATTGTTCAATTTGGTAAGAATCTAATTTTTATTACATATATTTTCTATGACTAATTTATAGCTCGCTATACCACATATCAGACTAATCTGTCTGTATTTAAATCATAGATTTCAATGTATGAACATATTTTGATAAGGTGATGAAAGTGGTATCATAATATATCTAAATAACCAAATGAATAACATCATTTCTAATTCCATGAACCTCTATTTGATGTATTTCATATTGAAAACAAACCACCGAACTTCAGGTCCAGCTAGGGATAATATACTTGTTTGTTTTTACCAGCTTTTCCATATCATATTCTTCCCCTAAGGTGGTAAAAACTATCTATACCAGATAGATTTAATGGGCTATAAATCATTCTATCCACCTTAATTGTCTTATGCAGTTGGTTTTTCAATGTGCTGAACCACAATGCCCAATTAGGAGACTAACGATTCCATATAATAATCAAACTGTGATCTCCAATATAAAATATACTCAATCTTCGTGTAATGTCTTGCCTTTAATAAATTTACACGAGAGAGTTTCAGCACTTATATTTTCCTTGGGATAAACTATTCAGGTTTATCAAAACGGGTATAATAAGAACCCGGATGGCCTTACTATGTCACATCTGAATTATTTCATGTCAACTTTCTAAGAATCTGGCCAGATAAATGATGTGACATTGGACACAACAGGTGTTTCATATATGTAGGCAAGACTCATCAATTTTACTATAGAAAACATAAATATATCATAAGATCAATAATTATAAATCCACGTTTCACAAGATTCAATATAGTTTAAATAACTATACAAGATAATATTACACGAGTACTATAACTTTAGTGAACATATAAGTTTTTCTGAAAGTATTTGGGAATTTGGATATTAAAATTAATATAGACTCATATTTATTTCATGATTACAGTGGTTGACCCACAAAAGTATCTATAGCCATTAAGTTTGTAATATGAAAACATGATAATCGTCACTCATAATTCAAAAATAAAAATTAAGGTAAGACAAATTAAATTTATGCATTCAAAACTTAAACTAAGCAAAATATAACCATGAAAACATAAACAACTGATTTAAAAGATTGGAACTCCGACTTAAACCACAAAGCAATAAACATTGAAATACGTACATCCACAAAACTATTAATAGCTAATTAATACAAAGGCGTATGAATGTAGATCCTAGATTTGTTTATAAGAGAAGATGATGCCTTCTGGAAACATGGTTATTTGTAAACAAAGAAATCAACATTGGTACGTGTAATAGCTAAAACATTCATCAACGTGCAATAGTCAAGAATTAATATAATAAACTGCTTTGTACATAGTTTCGAATTCTTAGTAACAGATTAAGAAATTATTTCCCTTTGCTCAGTCGGTTAAATCGGTCATAATTTTAGTATTTGTAAACTCTATGAACTTTGGGTCATAGTTTCATTATCTCGCAAACACTATGAACTTCAGGCCATAGTGTGAATGTCAAATTTTTAACCGTAAATATTTTTTCCTTCTCATATCGAAATTTCGAGCATATATGAGTCTCACATGACTTTTAAGAGAAACTTCTTTTGATGAACGAATATGGCTCAATAAGGACACACAATTAAGCTCTATTAAGGCTTTTTGCTTGGCTCAATAAGGCCACATCATTAGGCTCAATTAAGGCCGCATTATTAGGCTTGTCATGACGCCATATTCTTGATCTCTGGTACAGACATAGTCTTTATGAGATGTCACATTCACTTCAAGGAATGGATTAAATTTCATATCTTATTATACTGTTCAACTTTAGGTGAACAAGAATCAATTCGCAAATACAATTTGCCTTTCATAAAGACCGCTTTAAACTCAATTGCGGTTTATAAAATCATGCGTGGACTTCTGGCCACTTATATTTACATATGAATGTATTGTAATGATAAAACGGTGTTAAAGTTATCACACACCTTCAAAAACTTTGAGCTTCAGGCCAAAGTTATAATATGGACATATTTTCTCATCTTTATACAATAAATCTTTTGGAATTTCTGGCCCAATTATATGATATGTACCTTTTCAAAACTTGATCACCTATATATAACTTTAGATCTAAAGAACGAGGACAATATGCATAATAGATAAATCAACATGGTCGAAATTAGTCAATCAGAATCAACTAATATTTTTCAATATTACCCTCTTCAATTACGTATAATAAATTAGTTGAAAGCGTGGAAGTTTATGGCGAAATATTAGTCACAAAGACTTACAATTTTAAAAATTACTCACGAAGTCATGATAAATGGACAAGTCATTAATATGGTTTTACATAGGTTTGATCAAAACATAGACAAACATACAAATTATATATTACATACTACAAGTAGAAATTGTACCTTTAATTTTTTTTTTTTCATTCTCTTGTGATTTGACTAATTAGATCTCTAAATAAACAATTACGGAGTATAATGGAAACATACCTTTATTAACGGAGTAAAATAATATGATCCTGATATGAACCTCCTGATTATCAGATCTGATTTTACGAGATGTAATGATAAGTCAGGGGCGGACCGAAGAACAACAATAGTGTGGCAAGTGCTACACCATAATCCAAGAAAATTAAGGAGAAATAAAATTTTGCTATACCATTAAATTCTCATTGATTTGTCATTTATTATCCATATCCCTCTAATAATACTCATCCACTATTTCCCACAAGGTCTCTATTTAGTTTCTTCCTATTTTCCGAGAATATTTATTCATTTAGTATCACAATTTTCATGACACATTAATTGATTTTTGCTTAATCACTGCCGTTTCCAAATTCTCTTAATATGTTGTTAATTTCCTAACCCAATTTGTGATGTTCTGATAGTTGTATTTCTTCCATAAATTCTATTGTGTTTGTGTTAAAAATTTGGTTCATTGTCATTTTCTTTTAGCAAAAGAATATAGATTAAAGATAGTAAGTTTTTCACAGAAAAAATAGCGAAGAATTGAAATTTATTGGCTGATTATAAGTGATATCGTAAATTTGGACACATAAAACGTTTGTTTTCGAGTATTGTATTTTCTGCTACACCAAAATGTGAAGTCTGGGTCCGCCTCTGTGATAAGTATGTAGTAGCTTGTATCCGACGTAAGAAATAATAATGAGTAAGGCTAGAGACTCGTGCTGATAATGTGTTGTGAAATAAAGAGAAGGGAAAATTAGAGAAAATTCTAAGAGAGGAGAAAAGAGAGACAAAATCGTCTATTATTCCATTATGAAGGGGTATATATACACATACAATGAGGGTATAGTTTCCATAAGATAATACACTCTAGAATATTCTAATATATGGACATCCATATAATATTATACCTTAATATTTCATAACATTTAAGAATTAATCATGAATTTTTAATGGTAAAAATTCCGCCTTACATGCTCAATTGATCGTTGTTAGTAAGTTAGACGATTTGGCATGACATTTTACATAATGCATTTTTTTGTTATTCATATGGATGAATGATTTTAAGTATTTCAATTATGTAATTTTACCTAATATGGCCATAGGTAGAAGTTGGTATTTCCCGTAATGTAAGGGAATATCGACTTGTTTTGTTATTAATTGCGATTTCCCATCGCCTAATTTGTAATTAATTAATAGTTTTATTTTTATTACAAATTGTATAATAGGATATTGCTATGTAATTTAATTATTAGTAGTTAGATGAAGCATCTAAAGACGGAGTTTCATAAAGACGGTGAATTTCGGAAAGGCGTTCCGAAATCCTAAAGACGGAGGCCATTTTTTATGAAGACTCAAGGGACCAAGTAGTTGGTTTCCGAAGTGTATTTTTTTTAAGTTAATAGGATTAACTAGGTGGCCATATTAGGATTTATTGTTTTACTTTTCTTGCTTTCATGCCAAATCATCACTACATATATTTTTTTTGTGTAGTTATCAATATAATTGTCTACCATTCACTAACTTTGTTCACTTAAAAGTGATAGACAATTAAATTGATAACATCTCTCACCTTTAAAAATTTAGATTAGCCTTACCAAACATAAGCACCTATGAATCCCTTCTTCATTAGAGGTAGGTTTGGATCACCGAGGTACACTCTTTTTACGTTGGGTAAATAGGGAAATAAAGGTTATTACACGTGAAATTTGGTTGGACTCAACGGGATTAATATGGGTTGAATCGGTCCACCGTGCCCATATTTAATTCTGGGGGTAAAAGATAGATTTTAAGAAAATCCGTCGACCAAGAGTTCTAATAGTAGAATCAGTCAAAATTGTTGACTCGCCAAATTTATATAAATAAAGGATGAATCGGTCCACCGTGCCCGTGTTTATATAAAGATGGATCTTGGAATCATTTATATAATTCAGTGGGAGATCATTATATAAATGGGAACTTGTTAAAATTGTTTTACAAGTAAAATATTTAACGATAAATGTTAATTTTCCTTTCATTTCCGTTTTTGTAGTAATCACGATGGCTTCTACTAGTCAAACCACCACAATATCTCAAGATTCATGGCTCCGTTCTTTTATGGACAAATATGTTTTAAAAGCTGACGGTAGTAATTTTAAAGATTGGGAAGAACAACTACGATTAGCTGCTGCAGGTGATGGCAAATCACGCTACCTAGTCGATCCCTCTCCCCCTTCACCTAGTTCTAGGGCCACTGCTGATGTAAGGAAGGCTTATAATGAATATCAAAGAGAATTTGCTGCTGTTAAAAATGTTTTATATTTTGCAATGGATCCTGCCTTACAAAGGCAATGCGTCAAATTCCACAGTGCTCATGAGGTGTTCTCGAGGCTTTCTACCATGTTTTCGCAAGCCCCGAGGATAATTTAATATGACACTGATGTTCGTTTCTTTGAGGTTAACCTCAAAGATGGACAACCTGTGATTTCACACGTACTTCAAATTATTGAGTATGTGGAAACTCTAGATGAGCTGGGATGCAAGATCCCTGATGAGCTTGTGGTGGACCGAGTACTCCACTCTCTCTTACATGTCAAAGGATTTAACCAATTTAGAATAAATTATAATATTACTAACTTGAAGAAAATTCTTCATGAGCTCCATTCTCTACTTGTGCAAGCAGAGAGGGACATGGGATTATGTGAGAGTACAAGGAAGGATGTCCTTTCGATCAATGTGAAGGGGAAGAAGAAGTTTAAGAGGAATGCTGGTATGAAGCCCGTACAGGTTGAGGGAAAAGGTAAGGCTATTGCGAAAAGCTCTACCAAGCCTAAACCTAAGAAGGGTAATCCTCTTAAAGATACTAGTAATTATTGTAATAACAAGGAACATTGGAGGCGTAATTGCCCCAAATATCTGGATGACATTAAAGCTGGCATTGTGAAGCCAATATGTAATTTCTCAACCGAATATTTTATGATAGACATAAATTACGCTTTAAATACAACTTGGGTATTAGATACTGGTTGTGTTTCTCACCTATGTAACCATTTGCAGGGCCTAAAAAGCGTAAAGAAGCTAAACAAGGGTGATGTTGATCTCCGGATGGGTAACGGGTCTAAAGTAGCCGCCGTTTCAGTAGGAACCTATGTACTTAATTTAGCTTTGGGTTTGTATTTGTTTCTAAATAATTGTTTTTTTGTATCAACTATGTCTACAAATATAATATCAATATCTGTATTAGACGCAGAAGGTGTTACTTCTTGTAATTAAAGACAAATGTTGTACGTTTTCCCTTAGTGGGATATTTTATAGCCAAGCTATTTCAATTAATGGTATTTATATTCTAGACACTTGCAACGATGTTTATCATTTAGATGATAAAATACTCAAGACAGGTGATCCCGATCAATCTTATTTATGGTATTATCGATTAGGACATATTAACGAGAAACGCATTAAGAGACTAGTGCCAACTGGTATAATTAAAGCTTTTGATTTCAAATCATTTGGCATATGCGAATCTTGCCTTCTTGGCAAGATGACTCATGCACCTTTTCTAGGAAAGGGATCTCGAGCTAGTGAGTTATTGGGTTTAATACATACCGATGTATGTGGTCCAATAACTATCACTGCTAGAGGCAATTATGACTATTTCATTACTTTCACCAATGACATGAGTAGGTATGGGAATGTCTACTTAATGAGGTATAAAATTGAAGCTTTTAACAAGTTCAAGGAGTTTCAGAATGAAGTAGAAAACCAATTAAATAAGAAGACTAAAGCATTACGATTAGATCATGGTGGGGAATATTTAAGTAATGACTTTAAAGATCACCTTAAAGACTGTGGTATTGTATCTCAGTTAACTCCTCCCGGCACACCACAATTGAATGGTGTGGCTGAAAGGAGGAATTGAACTTTATTTGATATGGTCCGATCAATAATGAGTCAACTGTGTAACCTAAATCATTTTGGGGATTTGCCATTTTATCTGCAATACGCTCACTTAATCAAAGTCCCACTAAAGCAACCGATAAAACTTTATATGAGATATGGAAAGGAAAAGTACCGAATTTGCGATACATGAAAGTATGGGGTTGTAATGCTTATGTCAAGAACAAGTATGACGATAAGCTTGCACCTCGTTCTGACAAATGCATATTTGTAGGCTACCCTAAGGAAATTTCTGGATATTACTTCTACAATAGTAACGAGAACAAAGTGTTTGTGGCTCGTGAGGCTGTCTTGCTAGAAAAAGAGTTTATTTCTAAAAGATAGAGTGGGAGAAAATTTGAACTTGATGAAGTTCAAGAGCCACAAACTGACGGGACGGTACAAGAATATGTTCCTTCTACGTCTGACTCGGTTATTATTCCTTATGAACCTAGGAGGTCAGAGAGGGTTAGTCGCCAGCCTGATAGATACCTAGGTAGTATCGAGGAAGATGGTGACTATCAGGTATTACTTTTAGAAAGTGGGGAACCTAAAAACTAAAAAGCGGCTATTACTAGTTCTGACTCTTAGTTATGGCCCGTGGCCATGTAATCCGAAATGGATTCCATGTACGATAATCAGGTATGGGACCTGGTTGACTTACCTAAAGATGTTCGATCTCTTCAGTGTAAGTAGATCTTTAAGATCAAAATTGGCATGGATGGACATAAATATGTCTACAAAGCTAGATTGGTGGCAAAAGGCTTCACCCAGGTTCATGGTTTACACTATGACGAAACTTTTGGACCAGTAGCTATGCTTAGATCTGTTCGGATAATGTTAGCGATTGCTGCATTTCATGATTATGAGATATGGTAAATGGATGTCAAGACCGCCTTCCTGAACGGGTTTTTGGAAGAGGAAGTGTATATGACACAACCAGAAGGTTTTGTGGATCCTAAAAATCCAACAAATTGTGCAAACTTAAGAGATCCATTAATGGGCTTAAGCAAGCATCAAGGAGTTGGAATCATCATTTTGATCATGTTATTAAACAGAATGGTTTTTCTCGAAGTGTTGAGGAACCATGTTTATACATGAAGTTTAGTGGGAGTAAAGTTGTTTTCTTACTTTTATATGCGGACGACATATAACTCATTGGGAATGATGTAGATAAGCTTGCTTTTGTCAAGGAGTGGTTAGGGAATCACTTTTAAATGAAAGATTTGGGAGAAGCTCAGCGCATCTTGGGTATTCGGATCTATAGAGATTGATCTAAAAGGATATTAGCTTTGAGTCAAAAAGCTTATATCGATAAGATTCTTGACCGATTCAATATGAAAAACTCCAAGAGAGGTTTTCAATCTATAGGCAGTGGGATTACTTTGAGTAAGTCGGAATGTCCTACTGATGTGGGGTAATATCCGTATAATACCCTTAAATTATAGGATTATAACGCAAATTTAATACGTGATATATAGTCATAAACGAAAAACAATGAACAATGATAAAGCACAAGAATTAACCTTCGGTCCTAGTGCAAAATGGCAATGAGAGATCAAAGTAGATCTCCTCCTAAATGATGCACCCAAGATCGTCTGAGAAATGCCCTTGTGCTAGAATGAATCCTCTAATTGCTTTGCAATATTGAGAGGATTAATTTTTGTGAATTTTGTTTAGATGTGAGATCTAAAGTTTTGAGAGATAATTTTTCTCAAAACCCTAATTCTTTTCTCAAATGAATGATTAGGGCAAATAGGAGAGGAAGCTCTCCTTTTGAGCTTGGTTCGGCCGTGAGCTTTAGATGGGGAGAGTGGGCTTTCCACTTTCTCTTATTTTTAACTCATGGTACGACCCGAAATGCGCTAAATGTATATGACACGGTTTTATCATAAATCGTCATCGGTTATCGGTTATTAAAGCATCAAATAATAATACGGATTAGTTGAAAAATTAATACATGTCCGACAAAGACGATATCGTATAATTAATTTATCCAATATACATTAATCAAATATAAATCGCTTATATTTAATTTTACGAATTAACCGCTTAATTCGTCTTAGCCATTTTTATTTAATCCGTATTAAATAAAATATCTCAACATCACATTTTAACTAATTATTAGTCAAATAACTCGGACTAACTGGTTAGTCAATTTGGCATCAATATGACTGTATTTTCATACCGTCACATCTCTCAAACGTATCCTATAGGTGTGACTTTTAGGGACCAGTTGATCACCGCCATCTGTATGACAATAACGTCAAACTTATCTAGCAAGCCAACCGTTATTGATAAACGTGGATCAACTGATAATAATACCAAAAGTATGCCCTTTGATCCTTTTAGAGATTTATAAGTCCTTGCACTAACTGTAAAGGACACCAGCCCCAACAAGCTCCCACTTGTCCGTACAAGTGTATGTGCAATGACGTTATCCGCACTAACCTGGAGGACACGGCTCAACAAACTCCCACTTGTCCGTACAAGTGTATGTGCGATAACCGATTCTCATATTCATTTAAAATTTCTCCCACTCAATGTAAAACAATTTGCGGATCTGGATCCGCAAAGGTCGTATTTTACAATCGATCTGGATCAAGAGTGGTTTCCCAGACTAGAGAGTAACTTAACCGATAAAACGAATTCGTATTCGAGCATGGCCATGCATTTCGATTCTGACTCCTCGAGTGGCCCCGAGAAATATCGAGTACCGATAAAGGCTGAATATTTCCTTCAACTCGAACTCCTTCCGATCGAAGCGCAGCATGAAATGACCCAGAAAAAATCTACTTGGCCCCCTGTTACGGATGACCGTGAGAAAAAAACCAAAGTCACCCAAAATCTGCCTTAGTCTCAAGAGACAGTCGATAGTCAAAAGAATCGACTCTTAGGATCACCATGGAAGTCCTATCCACGACCGGGCACCGAATGTTATAAAACATTTAGGACTCCACGTCGATGTCACAATTGTGTCCTACGAAATATCCGTATAAATCGCCTCTGTGATTGGTCAGTCAACCGGTTGACTTATGGCTCGTTGAACCCACCATCAACCAACGTCACAAAATAATTGCCAGAGTTATCAGCTCATGTGGGCAATTAAGGACTGAAAAATATAATGTTCGTTCAGTTCACTTTGTGGTGTTCAAAAATTGTCGTACAATTCCACATGAAAAACAAAATATATAAATATCAAAACGATGATGTCGTATAGAGTACAAAAGGGAATGAATCTAATCCATAAAAGAGTACTACAACTTAGGAACACGTTTAATTCCCATGGAATTAACGTGCCCTTCAAGCTTATCTTGTCGTAATGGTTTAGTGAGAGGATCTGCTATGTTATCATTTGTAGCAATCTTTTCTATCACTACCTCCTTTTGCTCCACGTAATCTCGGATTAGATGAGCTTTCCGTTGTACATGTCTAGACTTGTTGTTAGACTTTGGCTCCTTAGCTTGGAAGATGGCACCACTATTGTCGCAATAGATGGTGATCGGGTCATTCGAACTAGGCACTACAGATAGTCCATGTAAAAATTGACGCATCCATATCGCTTCCTTTGTTGCTTCAGACGCGGCATAGTACTCGGACTCAGTCGTAGAATCTGCTGTAACAGTTTGTTTGGAACTCTTCCGGTGACTGAGCGCCATTAAGAGTAAAAACGAATCCAGATCGAGATTTCGAGTCATCTCGATCCGTTTGGAAGCTAGCATCTGCAGAACTTAGGTTGCGCATAGCTTTTGAGGGCCTCCATAAGTCAATGCCCAATCTTTAGTCCTCCGTAGGTACTTAAGAATGTTCTTGACAGCCAGCCAATGTGATTCACCCGGATCTTTGTTGGAATCGACTTGTCATACTCAATGCATATGCCACGTCGGGACGTGTGCATATCATGGCATACATGATTGATCCTATAGCCGAGGCATAAGGAATCCGTGTCATGCGCTCTTTCTCTTCCGGTGTCTCTGGTGCCTGAGACTTGCTCAAATGCACCCCTGGAGCCATAGGAAGAAACCCCTTCTTGGAGTTAGTCATGCTGAATCTCTCTAGGACTTTGTCTATGTAAGACTCTGATCGAGAGATAACATCCGTCGTGATCTATCTCGATAGATACGGATGCCGAGAATTCTTTGTGCCTCACCCAGATCTTTCATCTGGAAATGGTTTTTCAACCATACTTTCACCGAAGTTAAGAGAGGTATGTCATTCCCAATCAGGAGTATGTCGTCAACATACAATATTAGGAAGACAATCTTGCTCCCACTCGACTTGATATATAGACATGGTTCCTCGACCGATCGAGTAAATCCATTTTCTTTTATCACTTGGTCGAAGCGATGATTCCAACTCCTTGATGCTTGCTTAAGTCCATAAATGGAACGCTTAAGCTTGCACACTTTCTTAGGATGTTCGGATCGATGAAACCTTCGGGTTGTACCATGTACAACTCCTCCTCCAAAAAGCTGTTTAAGAAGGCGGTTTTCACGTCCATCTGCCAAATTTCATAGTCATGAAAAGCGGCAATCGCTAAGATAATCCGAATGGAACGCAGCATGACTACGGGTGCAAAAATCTCATCGTAGTGCAAGCCTGGCACTTGGGTGAAACCTTTAGCAACTAGTCGTGCTTTGTAGATATCTTGTTGACCTTCCACTGAATGCTTTATCTTGTAAAGCCATTTGCATTGAAGGGGACGAACCTTAGCGAGTAAGTCAACAAGATCCCATACGTTGTTCTCATACATGGAGTCCATCTCGGATTGCATGGCCTCAAGCCATAGCTTTGAGTCGAAACTAGTCATGGCACCTTTATAGGTTGCGGGTTCACTACTCGTTAAGAGTAGAATGTCATCTATGTCATGTTCCTCGACCATACCAATGTATCTGTCCGGAGGAATAGAGACTCTACCCGACCTCCTAGGTTCCTCGGGAATGTTAACTGGCAGCCGGGATTGAAGGAATAGGTTCCTCCAATAGTTGCTCGGTACTTGGTTCTGGAATCTCCGACAGTTCGAAGGTTCTATCACTCTTTGCATTCTCGAGAAATTCCTTCTCTAAGAATGTCGCACTAGCCGCAACAAACACACGTTGTTCGGTTGGCGAATAAAAGTAATGACCAAGCGTTCCTTTAGGATAACCTATAAAGTATGTCTTGACCGATCGCGGGCCGAGCTTATCCTCGTGTCTCCATTTGACATAAGCCTCGCAGCCCCAAACCCGTATAAAGGACAAGTTGGGGACCGTTCCCTTCCATAGTTCATATGGAGTCTTGTCAATGACTTTAGACGGACTTTGTTAAGTATTAGAGCGGTGACGAGAAGAGCATAACCCCATAATGAGTCGGGCAACACGGTGTGACTCATCATGGATCGAACCATATCAAGTAAAGTTCGATTTCTCCGTTCGGACACACCATTCAATTGAGGTGTTCAGGTGGAGTTAAGCGTAAGGCAATCCCACGAGTCTTTGAGGTGTTGATCAAACTCGTGAGAAAGATACTCGCCACCACGATCTGAACGTAGTGTTTTAATCTTTCTACCCAATAGGTTCTGTACCCTATTCTGGTATTCTTTGAATTTCTCAAAAGATTCACTTTTGTGCTTCATTAAGTAGACATAGCCATATCTACTTAAATCGTCCGTGAAAGTGATGAAATACCTATAGCCTTCTCGTGCGGTGATTGACATAGGTCCACATACATCCGTGTGTATGAGTCCTAATAGGTCAGCAGCGCGCATTCCAACACCTTTGAAGGAAATACGAGTCATCTTACCGATGAGACATGATTCACACGTGCCAAATGATTGAAAATCAAAGGCCGAGATAGCTCTATTCTTGATGAGCTATTTTACGCGTTTCTCATTAATGTGTCCCATACGGCAGTGCCATAGATACGTTTGATCTTTGTCACCAACCTTTAACCTTTTATTCATTACGTGTAATATTTCGGTGGTCTGATCTAAAACATAAATTCCGTTCATGGAGACTGCCTTGCCATAAATCATATCGTGGAATGATAAAATGCAAGTATTATTCTCTATTACAAATGAAAAACCAAGTTTGTCAAGTGCAGAAACTGAAATAATGTTTTTGGAAAGACTGGGTACATAATAGTAGTTATATAAAAATAACTCAAATCCGCTAGGAAGCTGGATCACGTATGTTCCCCTCGAGACGGCAGCCACTCGTGCTCCATTCCCGACACGCAGGTCCACCTCACCCTTTACGAGGGGTTCGATGTTTCGGAGCCCCTGCACATGATTACACAGATGAGAACCACAACCAGTATCAAGTACCCAAGTTCCGTAACTTGCGTGGTTAATCTCAATCATATGAATAAAAGTAGAAGAAGAAGAAGACATACCAACAGGTTTAACACGACCTGCCTTTAAGTCCTCATGATAAACAGGACATGTATGCCTCCAATGCCCAGTCTTGTGGCAATGATGGCATTCCATGTTTTCATTCTTGTTCTTTGTCGTGCCTGATGAGGTGCTCGACTCACCAGGCCCACTCTTACCTGAACCCGACTTCTTGAACTTCGGTTTACCTACTGCTAGGTTTGCCTGAGCTTTGCCCTTACCTTTCCCCTTGTTTGTCACAACGAGAACATCCTGTTTCAAGCTCCCACTGAACTTCATGTCCTTCTCGGTCTGTACGAGAAGAGAGTGCAGTTCATGGGGACTTTTCTTCAAATCATTCATATAGTAATTCGCTCTAAAGAGCGCAAAACCATCGTGGAGTGAATGAAGCATGCGGTCAATAACAATGTTCTCGCTGATCTTACAATTAAGCGTCTCCAGCTTCTCGACATTCTCAATCATGCTGAGAATGTGTGGGCTAACTGGTTGGCCCTTCTGGAGTCTCGCATCAAAGAAGCGAGTGGTATGCTCATAGGTCACGATTCTCGGTGCTTTCGAGAATTCCTTAGTGAGCGTGGTGAAAATCTTGTTTGCACCATGGGCTATGAAGCGTTTCTGCAAATTGGGTTCCATTGCAAAAATGAGCACGTTTTTAATCGCACCCGCTTCCATACAGAAATCGTTAAACTTGGCGATTTCATTAGCTCTAGCCGTGGGACCTGGATTTGCCGGGATGGGCTCTAATAGATATTTGAGCTTCCCGTCAGCAGCGGCAGCATTCCGTAATGCCGCCTCCCAATCCGCGAAGTTTGATCCATCATTCTTGATCGAGTAGACTCGATTCATCGATTCATGAAGATCCGAAGCCAGGACTCACGGTCCAATGTGGCACTTGGCATTGGGTCGTTAGTAGGACCCGACCATTTCGATATAGCGATTATAAAAATTCGTGTTCTACTTTGAAAAAGAAAGAAAAAAAACGAAATAAGCAACTCATCGAGGTGATTTAAGTCTATTTAAAATTCATTTTAACGTGTAGACTCTCGCACTTGCATAATTGATCTCCCTTAAGAATGATACAAGTGATCCCAAGACTCAATTTCTGTAAATTGATAAGCCAACTATTTAGCTAATTCTTCCGTAAGAACTCTTGGTCGATAGATTTCCGTAAATCCAATCTATAGTCCACCATAATCACAGGATCGTACGAGTGACCATAGTGTTGAGATGAAATAGGTCAATCAGTTCCAACTTACCCGACGTAGAAGGGGTCATATTATGCCTACCGACGAAGAAGGGACTCATTGGAGTTTGACCTATAAAGACTATTCTCAATTTTGTTTATACGAGGAAGATCCCATCAACTAAATTATAATTCATATTAAGTGAACGAATAACTAGCGTCTGCGTGAATGAATTAATTTGGGTGATGGCTTATAATCATGTGACATTGGAATGTCAAAGAAAACTAACTCGTGACCTCTATATGTGTCAGTTTTCATGCAATAATAGGGTGGTTTGGTTTTTAGGCGGAATATGATGCATATTATCGTTATGAAAAATAAATAAAAGAATGCAATACGTAAATAAAAATTCCTAGTGTGGCCTATCCTAATAAAAAGAACATAAAACAACTTTGGAATCCACCGTTGGACCCGAGAAGCTTGTCTTGATGTTCCATCGTGATCCATGTAGCGGGAGTGAGCATCCGGTCTCCATCTTTGGTCTTCTCAAAAAATACAATTTAAAATTTACAAATATAAACCTATTTACATTCTAAATAAAACTGTAATTAAAAGAAATAAAAATGGAGATACGAGATCTCAAAATACAACCAAGACCGTGTTCCATCATTACGGTAACACGTTCTACTAAGGCCACACTAAGTTACAACTGTTTGTAAAAAAAAAAAAATACGTAATAAAAGGCATTCAAGGCATTCAAAATTAACGATAAATAAAATGCATCAACTAAAACAAATTTATTCGTGACATAATTCCGTAATTATGTTAAATTTAATCCAAACCACCAAAGATAATTAAAATTATGTGATAAAACCGCTTCTATCAGTTTAATTTTAATTCGTGATAATCCGTTACTTTAAATCGTTTTAAAGTAACTAAATTGTTCGTGGGTGAACCGTTTCACTATCAAGCGAGTGCATAAATCAATATTATGCAAAATTGGCCGAGAGAAAAAAAAACAAAACAGATTTTTTTTTTTTTTTCTTTCACTGCTGGCCGTGAACAGTACCCAGAAAGATTTTTTTTTTTTTTTTTTTTTTATAAGCTGCTGTAAAACCGAGAGCAACAAAAAGAAACAAAACAAAAAAAAAAATCTCGGCTCAAAAACCGTGAGCATCAAATATAGAGACAAATCGATTTGATAAAACCCAATTGCAATTTCATCTAATCCGTATAGAATAGAAACTACAATTTGGTGAATCTTTAACACATTGCTATGAATATCGATTACGATAACAATATGCAAAGAACGAAATAAAATCAAAACATTAACTAAGTAACCGTGTAAACTGGACACGGTTCCCAAAGCATAAAAAACAGGCCGTGACAATGGAAATAGCCGAGACCTAAACAGCCACACGGTTTATCGTTTTACAATTGATAGATCTTTAACATATTATAATGAATATCGATTACAAAATAATATGCAAAGATTAAATCAAAACCGAAAACAAAAGGAACAATGCACGGAATTAAAGACAGCCGTGTAAAAACAAGACACGGATTTCAAGAAAGATTGCAGCCGTGCAAAAAAAAAAAATTTAGCCGTGCATAAAAAAAATTTCTGCCGTGTGGTTTTTTATGCATCAAAAATCATCGATTCAATCCGTTTGATGAAAATCACATAGAAAAATTTACGTGGCCTTGCTCTGATACCACTTGTGGGGTAATATCCGTATAATACCCTTAAATTATAAGATTATAACGCAAATTTAATACGTGATATATAGTCATAAACGAAAAACAATGAACAATGATAAAGCACAAGAATTAACCTTCGGTCCTAGTGCAAAATGGCAATGAGAGATCAAAGTAGATCTCCTCCTAGATGATGCACCCAAGATCGTCTGAGAAATGCCCTTGTGCTAGAATGAATCCTCTAATTGCTTTGCAATATTGAGAGGATTAATTTTTGTGAATTTTGTTTAGATGTGAGATCTAAAGTTTTGAGAGATAATTTTTCTCAAAACCCTAATTCTTTTCTCAAATGAATGATTAGGGCAAATAGGAGAGGAGGCTCTCCTTTTGAGCTTGGTTCGGCCGTGAGCTTTAGATGGGGAGAGTGGGCTTTCCACTTTCTCTTATTTTTAACTCATGGTACGACCCGAAATGCGCTAAATGTATATGACACGGTTTTCTCATAAATCGTCATCGGTTATCGGTTATTAAAGCATCAACTAATAATACGGATTAGTTGAAAAATAAATACATGTCCGACAAAGACGATATCGTATAATTAATTTATCCAATATACATTAATCAAATATAAATCGCTTATATTTAATTTTACGAATTAACCGCTTAATTCGTCTTAGCCATTTTTATTTAATCCGTATTAAATAAAATATCTCAACATCACATTTTAACTAATTATTAGTCAAATAACTCGGACTAACTGGTTAGTCAATTTGGCATCAATATGACTGTATTTTCATACCGTCACATCTCTCAAACGTATCCTATAGGTGTGACTTTTAGGGACCGTTGATCACCGCCATCAGTATGACAATAACGTCAAACTTATCTAGCAAGCCAACCGTTATTGATAAACGTGGATCAACTGATAATAATACCAAAAGTATGCCCTTTGATCCTTTTAGAGATTTATAAGTCCTTGCACTAACTGTAAAGGACACCAGCCCCAACAACTGAGCCCAAGGATATTGAACGCATGAAATCGATTCCTATGCTTCCGCTGTTGGATCGATCATGTATGCTATGATGTGCTCTCATCCCGACGTCTCGTATGCTTTGAGTATGACGAGTCGTTATCGGAAAAAATCAAGGTGAGAGTCTTTGGATAGCCATCAAGAATATTCTTAAGTACTTGAGAAGGACTAAGAATTCATTCTTGGTGTTTGGAGGAGAATCTGAATTACGTGTAAAAGGTTATACGGATGACAGTTTCAAACCGATAGGGATGATTTGAAATCCCGGCTGGTTTTGTCTTTTTCTTGAACGGAGGAGCGGTTTGCTGGAGAAGTTTTAAAGAGTCTGTGACTGCTGATTCTACAACGGAAGCTAAGTACATTGAAGCCTCTGAAGCTGCGAAGGAAGCTGTTTGGATTAGGTAATTTTTAGTGGGACTGGAAGTGGTTCCGACCGCCGAGGATCCTATCACTTTATATTGCGATAACAGTGGGGCAATTTTTCAAGCAAAAGAGCCCAAGTCTAGTAACAAGTCTAGAAACGTACTTAGAAAATTTCATGTAATTAGAGATTTAATTGAAAGAAAGGATATTACAGTCTGTAAGGTTGGGACAACGACGACATCATTTGGTCCTTTAACCAAATCATTGTCGAAGCTAAACATTATAGTCATGTAGTCTCAAAGGGATTGAGACGAATACTGAATCTGTTGTGAATTATGCGATATGTAATAATTAAGATATTGTATTTATTATTTCATATATGATAATTGCATTTATCGTTTAATTCTTATATTCAGTTTTATCTTAATTTAAGTACTTTGTTTTGTCCAAATAGGTTGTAGTGATAACGTCGAACCCTATTAAAGTGAACTGGATTAACATTGTATTTTATCCCTAGTTACTGAATGAGGTGACATCTCGGAGTGACTAGATTGTAAGGCGATAGATGACAAGTTCGACTGTCATATGGCCATAGAGATGGCTGGTAGATTAGATAGGCAGATTGTGAGACGATTTGTCGGACAGTGACCGTTTATAGAGTCCTTTTAATGCTGGGTCGTGGCCAGGATTTCTATTTATTCCTTCGAGTCAATTCTTTAGACTGGTGACTATTTATCTGAGTTGGTGCGGTTTTCCGGTGGCTTAGGTTTTTACTTTAGGTCGTGCCGTAAAAAGAGACCAATGAGCATTTACTGGGTCATTATGATCTGCATCGAACAAAGAAAACAGGTCAACATGATTGTCCATCCATGTCATATTTTATCTCAAGGCCACTTAAGGAGAGGTGACTAGAAATACGTGGCCACGCTTGGATGAGGTCTATAGTAGATTATCCGGTCAGACAGTAATTCTCCGGATCGAGGAAACCACTTTATGATATGATCATGTGAAAGAACGACCTGAATGACATCTTGCATTGAGTGAGAGATATTATTGGACAAGAGAATTGGTAACGCACACTTGTGTCGGACAAGCGGGAGATGTTGGAGTGAGTTTCCTCCACAATAGTGCGTTTACATTATAAACCTCGTACAAGGAATAAAAGGGACTTAGTTTATATGTTTGTCAGTTGATCAACGTTAATCGGTAACGCTCGGCTGACTAGAGGTTGATGTTAGTGTCGTGTGACGGCGGTGATCAACTGATCCCTTTAGGTCACACCTATAGAATAATGCCCAATTAGAAAAAAAACTAATTATTTGTATGAGATACTAATTAATTAAATCCTTGTATTAAATGACTTTTAATTAAGTCATGTGTATATATTATTTGATGACGAGTTATGAACTCGGGCCAAGAGGATTTATTGTTTAATTATATGATAATTAATTAATAAATATAAATTAGAATTTGTTTATTAATTAATTTTATACGATATGTGTATAAGTTTTGAGGCGGAGGTAATTAGCTATTTAAATTTACAAGAGGTTGTAAAATTAGCTAATAAAGGTTCATAAGACACATTTTATATTGATAAAATGAGCTAATAATTACATAATAGTTAAGTAGTCATTAGTTGTTAATTTGTATTATTAAAGTGTTAAATAATCAAATTAATATTTAATTATATAAGATAATTAAATATAATTCTCATAAGCATTTGTGGGACAAATGTCGAAAATCGAAATGGACCCAAATACAATTCAATGGACTGGTTTTTTAATGCTTGGACAAGTGTCCACATTGTGGACACATAACACCTTGTGTCCCCTTCCATTTGCCTATAAATACATCATCATATACACAAATTAAGGGTTGAAAATTTTTAAGAAAAAAATCACCCATAAAGGCCCTCTTGGTCGGTTCATATTAAGAAGAAAAGGAGAGTTTTTTTTTCTTCCATCTTCTTCACGAAAAACCACTTGATTAATTAGTTAATCATCATGAAATAATTCACATAAATAATAAACATATGCTAATATTATTAATGTAATAGTATTACATAATATACAAGGTTGTCCTATACTTTTCTGGTTAGTAATTTATTGGATAAAATTTGGGTATTGTTAGGCCTGGGAATTCACAGATCGCCCTGATCAGTACCTCACCCGAACCTGACTACCAGGCTGTCAGGGTGTCACGCTATCAGGGCACATGAAGATAGGCGCCAGGCCACGGAGAGGACAACGGTCAAAATATCAGGACAATATTTGACGGTATCCGCGTATATTAAAGGAATTAAATGTGCAGCATTAAGTGTGAAGATTATACAGTAAATAAGCTAATTAAGGGAGAAATACTCGGTGATTATTATTGGAAATTATGGAGAATATTCTGCCTTTAATGCCATATCATGCAGCCGTTCAGGAAAGAAGACTATATAAGGAACACTTTGGAGATTTCAGAAGACATCTGACATATACGAAAGAAGATCCATACGTAATACTTAGAGAAATATAAATATTGTTATTGTCACATAATTATTCTCTCAAATTGCATAGTGAAATCCTCTCCTGGCTTGGTGCCCGTGGTTTTTTCCCATTCAAGGGTTTTCCACGTACAAAATTGCTTGTCTTGTTATTATTGTTATTTCATTCACGTCTTATTGTTGTACCCTGACAACTTGACCAACAGACTTCCTAGAGCTAGTTAACCCTACACAGTCTCACCCTGACTTGATTTAGCCTTGCGCAAAATACACACAAAACAATTGGCGCCCACCGTGGGGCATCTAGCTCTTTAATCCTATTTTCTTATCTTACAAAAACTTAAAAACCTACAAAAATGGCCCAACTCACCGTTGGAGAACAATTAAATGCAGCTCTCCAAAAAATCGCTGAGTTGGAAAGCCTGAAAGAAAAAGTGGCCCAAACTGAAGCAGAGATCTGTGGACAGCGGGGGTGCCCACGGGGGCGCTTGGGAGAGAAGAGAATCAAGCGTTTGCATTTTTGTTGGAGTCGCCACCAATTTTTATGGGAAATTGGAACCGTTCGAATACCTCGTGTCATGTCAAGACACAAAGTAGAGACATGAACACTAAGCAATCGTTACCCTTAGCATTCTATGTCTAGAATGACTCTCGTGGATGCCAATGAACACGGGTGCTCACGGAGATCTGGAGTAAGGGGTGAGGGTACGTATTAGGAAGCTCTTTTGATCGAACACCTAATCCCGCCCGCCTCAATAGCGGCCTCTACTAATGATTAGGGAAGTTATTCGTACTTGATATATCGTCGGTTATATGCATGCAATGCAACATCCAAGTTTTAATCCTAGCATATGAGAATTAATACTAAGTCGGTTGACAATTAATTTAGCAAACAATTGGGTCGAAGTAGGATTTAAGTTCAATTACATGTGAAAACATACAAATAATGCAAAATACAATGATTATAAAATTACAATAAAGAAAATTACAATAATTACAATGGATTAGGCGATTTATGATGAAAATACCTTTAAAACGGATAATTTGGAAAAACGAATAAAGGAATAAATTAACGAACAAGTCAGAAGGTGATAGTACGATTAATAGTCAATTATTCGTAAGCTAATTAAACTAGGTCAAGGCAACCACGGAGTTCAGAGACATAATTCAACCCGGAACAGGCGCAGCAGAGCTGCGTCCTTTGGAATAGGCGCAGCAGACGCTGCGTCTGTTCCTGACCTGAATTCTGGTTGTGAAGCCGGAATTGCGTGTTGTTAATATTCGTTGGTAAATTTAAAGACGGATTAATTTATTTACTCGGATGAAAGTGATTAATAGGTTAATTACATACGATTAATGGGTCATGAAAACGATAAAACATGGATGAGACGGAGATAAGGCGGGTTAATTACATGATTAATGATTGATTAGTGACATAGGTGAACAAAATAGGTTAAATATGACAAATTAATAACGAATTAATGATGAACATGCGATGAATGTGACAATAGACAGATTAAAATATATCAAAGACGAATTCCAGAAACTCAATATGAACAAATCGAATTTCTACAACCCGGACTGAATTTAATGACGAAACCCCGCAAATATGAGATTACCAGGGATTTAAGTCAGATTTAAACGATGAATTAAACGTGTTAATGATAACGAATAATATACATGTGAATTATTAAACTACTATGTCGAAGAATTAAAGAAAACAAACAAAACAAATAAAAGTTTGACGAATTTCAGAGGACGAAGGAAGAAGAAAGGAAGCAGGAACTGCGGCAGCCTCACGAAGAGGCGCAGCAGGTACTGCGCTCCTTCAAAGAGGCGCAGCAGTTGCTGCGTCCTTTCTCGACGGTCAGTCTTCTGGAAATCCGTAAAAAGAGGTTTTAAACGAGGTTTTAGAAATCGGTTTTAAGAGGTGTTTTCGACATAAACCTTACAATTTATACAAAAAGGTAAATACAATAAATAAAAGAAGGATTATACACCCTCAGACTTACATGTTGACGAAACGAGAAGGACTCAGATATCGATTAGTGATGCTCGACGCGAACGTAACGAAAGTGCCCTCGTAAGAGGAAAAACGATTATGTTAATTAAGTTTATTATGGTGGAGTTGGTCAAATTGGTCGGTCATGCAAACGAGGCTGGTACTCAGAAGGATCCGAGCTTACGTGGTCGAATGTTCAAGCACGTAGACGCCAAAAAGTAAGAACAAAGGTCTAGAATGCAAAGGGAGAAGAGAAGGGCGGACACTCGCGTGAGAAATATGAGGAGCGAAGGCTCCTATTTATACTAATCACGTGAAGGAATTAGGGTTTCGGATACTCTTTGGAAGTGAATCTCGGAAAGATATGAAAAAGATACGAGAAATACGCAAAATAGGACTTGGGAAGAGGCGCAGCAACCACTGCGTCTCTTGGAAGGGGCGCAGCGCCAGTTCCCAAGGGGTTTCCTCCTGCGGAAGAAAGATTTCCGTGTTTAAGTTATGGTAGGACGGAATAATTTGATTTTCCTTAATATCTTATGTGAATATTTCGGGAAATTGTTTACCAAAGGATGAAAATTATGAAATATGGAATAGAAATATCCGGAACATTCCAGAACATTCTGACTCGGGATTTAACGGTTATCAGAAAATGAAGACGGTTTTAGGCTCGGACTCCAAATGTACTCTAATTACTGTCAAAACGACCGTATCGGCACGTAGATGACAACTAAGAGGTAGACATTAATATTTGAGCAACCACTTGATGATAAACTTACGAATTGTCACAAATCGTTCCGCGTACCAAACATGCGGCCCAATCATCACCAGGTGGTTTGCGAGAGGTGCAGAAACGAGGTGTCTACAGAGCCCCCACGTTGACTGAGGCTTGGACAAGGCGAAAGTCAAAGTATAGCCATTAGGTCAATCGAAGATTACAACCTGACGACTATGGCGACGCGAGGCGGCTCAAGGGGTCTGAGCCAAGGACCTGTCGTCGGGAACATTTTAGAGTCTGTCGACTTCCGGGGAGGGTCGTTTAAAGTCCATTAGACTACGTAAGGAGGCTCGCCAGCCATAAGAAGAGACCATACCTGAGACTTCTTCTCGAGACGCTTCCGGAGGTACATGGGAGCTATTGAGCGAAGATCAAGCGTAGGGGCTAAATAAGGTGAGTAGCAGGACACATGCGGGAACTGCTGAAAGAAGACTGCTTGGGTAGTTTTCGAGAAATAATTGCGAATAGCAGGACACAAGCGGGAACTGCTGAAAGAAGACTGCTTGGGTAGTCTTCGAGAAATAATTGCGAATAGTAGGACGCAGGCGGGAACTGCTGAGAGGAAACAATGTTGATCTCCATGTCTTGAGAGGGAAAGTATATCCGCTTACTCTCATCGGCAAACATAATGAAGGCGTGTCGAAACACCTGTAAAGGAATAAATGCTCGTTGCGACGAGCAAAGGTCTTGGAAGAAATAAATAATATGCAACAATCTGTTGCTGGCTTGGAAAATACGGGCCGGAACGAAAGAAAATCGTCAAACAGACCAAAAGGATAAAATAGCATAGGGGAAGAGGCGCACCAAAGATGGGCCCACAAATAACGAACTCACAACGAATTTTTGAAAATTCGTATGAAGGGATCACAAGGAAGAGGCGCAGCAAGAGCTGCGTCTCTTGGAAGAGGCGCAGCGCCTGCTGCGTCTATTCCCCAAAGTGTCTTTTCTGCGTGAAAACGCGATAAACAGAGGTTTTGCAAATCATTATTTCGAAACACAATTTACACATTTCTCTCTCAAATCTTCACCTTTTCCGCCAAGATTTGATCCAAAGGTTTGCATTAATCATGACTAATCGAGGTATGTGTCTCATTCTTGCATTAATCTTCTGTATTGGCTCAATTTTGGGATCAAAAAAATTAGGGTTTATGACCCATTTGATCGAAAATTTGGGGCTTTTCCCCCAAATGCATTTGCCTTGTCAAATTGACATTGGAAATGGATAATTGGTAATATAAGGAACATAACCATGTATTTGTCTTGAATTTTCGTTGAGTTTTGAGCCTTTGAGTGAAATTTGAGACGGTTTCACAGCTAAACCGTAAATTGCTTCGAAAATAGCCTTAGGATTGTCCATTTGTGATGAAACTTGATATTTGGGATCCTTGAATGATGGGTAAACTTCCTACCATCTCGGAATTTTGGTTTGTGACAGCTTTTTCAGGACACTTTTCTAGGGCATAACCGCTGTTTATAGCGAAATGCTGCCGAAATTTTGACTTGAACCCGGAACTAGGCTTCAAATTAGGCTTGACTTGACCCAAGTTACCATAAGAGTGATTGGGTTGGTGAGAACATGGCCAAAGATGGCGAGAAAAAGAGCGGTTTCAGGGCTTCCAAAGGCTTGAAAATCCTTTAACCAAGGCTTGTCGTCACGTGACGTGGCCTAAATTTGCTTTAATGTTGCAGGTGATGTGGCTTCTACTTCTGGGAGGACTCCCATGGAGATAGATGTTGCTACCGTCGAGGAGGCTCTAGAGCAGGCTTTCACCGCCGCGGTAATGGCTGCTGGGGACGAGATCCATGAGAAGGAGGCTGTTGAGGAGGAGGAGGCCCCGAGACGGGCCAACGTTGGGCGAGGAGGTCGTCAGCTGAGAGGGGCTCCTGAGTGGGCTGAGACTTGGGAGAGTAGGCACTTGCTGTGGGCTGCAAAGGGTCACCTGTCCTACAGGACGGTGAAGAGTTTGGTAAATAGGAATTCACTACTCGCTACTCATCCTCTTTCATTCATTTTTTCATATCTCTTTCAATTTTCATTCAAAACTAAAGATAGCTCTTGTTTCAAATCATAATAGGAGGTCGGGAACATCAGGTAGCTCTTGTTTCAAATCATAATAGGAGGTCGGGAACATCAGGTCGTTCTCGGGCTATACGACAACGATAGAGCACTACGAGCGGCTATCGGCGGAGGAGCGGGCCATGATCGAGCGTGGAGCGTTCGGTCCTTTGGTGTGGCCTGGATGGATATCGCGAGGAGGAAGCTGCGGGTTAACTTTAGCCTGGTCCGCGCTTTCTTGGACCGATTATGGGATACGACTTCCACGTTTCACATGCCTTTTGGTGAGGTGGGAGTCACTCTGGAGGATTACGGCATGATTTCCGGTCTGCCGTGTGGGTCTGAGGCTGTGGAGTGGCCGGAGACTGCCATGAGGGCGGACTCGGCCGAGGCTAGGAGGTTGATCGGCTGAAACTTGTCGCCGAGGGCTGTCACAGTGCCGGGTTTGGTGCCCAGCTCCTACGTTCGAGACTACTTTGCGGGAAAGATCCCGGCGCTGGTGACGATTGATGGAAGGGAGACGACTCCTCCTCCCTGTACAGCTGAGCAGAGGGTCCGTTTGTGGCTCTGGTGGTTTTTGTCTTCGATTTACCTCGGAGACAAGGGTGAGAGGCTGTCGACGAAGCTTCTTCCCTTCCTTTCTAACCTCAGCTCCCTAGGGCGTTGGGACTGGGTCACTGCTGGTTTTGCGGTCCTCATCCGCTTCATGAGGGCCATGGTTCGTCCGGAGTTGAAGGAGAAGGGGACTTCTCCTGGCGCTGTCGGACCTGGACTACTGCTGGAGGTATGAACCTTCCTTTAGATTGAAATCAATTCCTTTCTTTATCAAATTACGAAAGATCGCTATTAACTGTCCTGTTTTGCAGGCGTGGGTGTACTCCTACTTCCCGAGCCTTGCGCCCAAGAGGACGGAGCCGCTGGAGAAGGCCTATCCCGTGGTGATGGATTGGGTGATGTGCAGGACGAAGAGCAAGCGTTCTTCTCACAGTGTCTACCGGCGGGATGTGAACGCTCTTCAGCTGGACAGCGTAAGTATCTCACTTATATCCATTTGCTTCTACATTGCTTTTAAATTGATCATAAGAATGATTCCTGTGTTTATCTTGTCCCTGTGGGTGCCCAGGCCTTGGGCGGAGTACGCTGACGTGCCTCCTTTCATGGCCGAGGTCCTTCGAACTAGGAGCTCGGGCCGTCTGCTGTTAAGGACGTCGATGGGTCATGTGTGGTACTTGGGCGAGCGCTTGGCTCGTCAGTGCTTTCGGGACGTGTTGACGGTTCCGGTCGATCCTCCCAGGACGATGTTCAGGGACCCTTCTGAGGCTGAGAGGGAGGCGGACTTGGCTGGTGCCAGTGGTGACGCCCTCCTTCTTCCTGGCGAGGACTACTCGGCGTTCCTCTACGGGAGGTTGGCGTACTGGCCGGTAGTGGTGAGCATCTTCACTCTTCTTCTTTACTTGATTTCCTTTTGAGAACTATGATGAAAGATCATCGATTAACGAGACTTTTGACTTCACAGGAGGTTGAGGCAGCGGGCATCGAGCCCCCAGAGTACCCCGAGACCCTTGAGTACACTGACGCGACCGGGAGGACGACGATCTCCGGGCAGGTGATGGCAAATCGAGCCCCCATATGTTTTAAAAGCTGACGGTAGTAATTTAAAAGATTGGGAAGAACAACTACGATTAGCTGCTGCAGGTGATGGCAAATCACGCTACCTAGTCGATCCCTCTCCCCCTTCATCTAGTTCTAGGGCCACTGCTGATGTAAGGAAGGCTTATAATGAATATCAAAGAGAATTTGCTGCTGTTAAAAATGTTTTATATTTTGCAATGGATCCTGCCTTACAAAGGCAATGCGTCAAATTCCACAGTGCTCATGAGGTGTTCTCGAGGCTTTCTACCATGTTTTCGCAAGCCCCGAGGATAATTTAATATGACACTGATGTTCGTTTCTTTGAGGTTAACCTCAAAGATGGACAACCTGTGATTTCACACGTACTTCAAATTATTGAGTATGTGGAAACTCTAGATGAGCTGGGATGCAAGATCCCTGATGAGCTTGTGGTGGACCGAGTACTCCACTCTCTCTTACATGTCAAAGGATTTAACCAATTTAGAATAAATTATAATATTACTAACTTGAAGAAAATTCTTCATGAGCTCCATTCTCTACTTGTGCAAGCAGAGAGGGACATGGGATTATGTGAGAGTACAAGGAAGGATGTCCTTTCGATCAATGTGAAGGGGAAGAAGAAGTTTAAGAGGAATGCTGGTATGAAGCCCGTACAGGTTGAGGGAAAAGGTAAGGCTATTGCGAAAAGCTCTACCAAGCCTAAACCTAAGAAGGGTAATCCTCTTAAAGATACTAGTAATTATTGTAATAACAAGGAACATTGGAGGCGTAATTGCCCCAAATATCTGGATGACATTAAAGCTGGCATTGTGAAGCCAATATGTAATTTCTCAACCGAATATTTTATGATAGACATAAATTACGCTTTAAATACAACTTGGGTATTAGATACTGGTTGTGTTTCTCACCTATGTAACCATTTGCAGGGCCTAAAAAGCGTAAAGAAGCTAAACAAGGGTGATGTTGATCTCCGGATGGGTAACGGGTCTAAAGTAGCCGCCGTTTCAGTAGGAACCTATGTACTTAATTTAGCTTTGGGTTTGTATTTGTTTCTAAATAATTGTTTTTTTGTATCAACTATGTCTACAAATATAATATCAATATCTGTATTAGACGCAGAAGGTGTTACTTCTGTAATTAAAGACAAATGTTGTACGTTTTCCCTTAGTGGGATATTTTATAGCCAAGCTATTTCAATTAATGGTATTTATATTCTAGACACTTGCAACGATGTTTATCATTTAGATGATAAAATACTCAAGACAGGTGATCCCGATCAATCTTATTTATGGTATTATCGATTAGGACATATTAACGAGAAACGCATTAAGAGACTAGTGCCAACTGGTATAATTAAAGCTTTTGATTTCAAATCATTTGGCATATGCGAATCTTGCCTTCTTGGCAAGATGACTCATGCACCTTTTCTAGGAAAGGGATCTCGAGCTAGTGAGTTATTGGGTTTAATACATACCGATGTATGTGGTCCAATAACTATCACTGCTAGAGGCAATTATGACTATTTCATTACTTTCACCAATGACATGAGTAGGTATGGGAATGTCTACTTAATGAGGTATAAAATTGAAGCTTTTAACAAGTTCAAGGAGTTTCAGAATGAAGTAGAAAACCAATTAAATAAGAAGACTAAAGCATTACGATTAGATCATGGTGGGGAATATTTAAGTAATGACTTTAAAGATCACCTTAAAGACTGTGGTATTGTATCTCAGTTAACTCCTCCCGGCACACCACAATTGAATGGTGTGGCTGAAAGGAGGAATTGAACTTTATTTGATATGGTCCGATCAATAATGAGTCAACTGTGTAACCTAAATCATTTTAGGGATTTGCCATTTTATCTGCAATACGCTCACTTAATCAAAGTCCCACTAAAGCAACCGATAAAACTTTATATGAGATATGGAATGGAAAAGTACCAAATTTGCGATACATGAAAGTATGGGGTTGTAATGCTTATGTCAAGAACAAGTATGACGATAAGCTTGCACCTCGTTCTGACAAATGCATATTTGTAGGCTACCCTAAGGAAATTTCTGGATATTACTTCTACAATAGTAACGAGAACAAAGTGTTTGTGGCTCGTGAGGCTGTCTTGCTAGAAAAAGAGTTTATTTCTAAAAGATAGAGTGGGAGAAAATTTGAACTTGATGAAGTTCAAGAGCCACAAACTGACGGGACGGTACAAGAATATGTTCCTTCTACGTCTGACTCCGTTATTATTCCTTATGAACCTAGGAGGTCAGAGAGGGTTAGTCGCCAGCCTGATAGATACCTAGGTAGTATCGAGGAAGATGGTGACTATCAGGTATTACTTTTAGAAAGTGGGGAACCTAAAAACTAAAAAGCGGCTATTACTAGTTCTGACTCTAAGTTATGGCCCGTGGCCATGTAATCCGAAATGGATTCCATGTACGATAATCAGGTATGGGACCTGGTTGACTTACCTAAAGATGTTCGATCTCTTCAGTGTAAGTAGATCTTTAAGATCAAAATTGGCATGGATGGACATAAATATGTCTACAAAGCTATATTGGTGGCAAAAGGCTTCACCCAGGTTCATGGTTTACACTATGACGAAACTTTTGGACCAGTAGCTATGCTTAGATCTGTTCGGATAATGTTAGCGATTGCTGCATTTCATGATTATGAGATATGGTAAATGGATGTCAAGACCGCCTTCCTGAACGGGTTTTTGGAAGAGGAAGTGTATATGACACAACCAGAAGGTTTTGTGGATCGTAAAAATCCAACAAATTGTGCAAACTTAAGAGATCCATTAATGGTCTTAAGCAAGCATCAAGGAGTTGGAATCATCATTTTGATCATGTTATTAAACAGAATGGTTTTTCTCGAAGTGTTGAGGAACCATGTTTATACATGAAGTTTAGTGGGAGTAAAGTTGTTTTCTTACTTTTATATGCGGACGACATATAACTCATTGGGAATGATGTAGATAAGCTTGCTTTTGTCAAGGAGTGGTTAGGAAATCACTTTTAAATGAAAGATTTGGGAGAAGCTCAGCGCATCTTGGGTATTCGGATCTATAGAGATTGATCTAAAAGGATATTAGCTTTGAGTCAAAAAGCTTATATCGATAAGATTCTTGACCGATTCAATATGAAAAACTCCAAGAGAGGTTTTCTATCTATAGGCAGTGGGATTACTTTGAGTAAGTCGGAATGTCCTACTAATGTGGGGTAATATCCGTATAATACCCTTAAATTATAGGATTATAACGCAAATTTAATACGTGATATATAATCATAAACGAAAAACAATGAACAATGATAAAGCACAAGAATTAACCTTCGGTCCTAGTACAAAATGGCAATGAGAGATCAAAGTAGATCTCCTCCTAAATGATGCACCCAAGATCGTCTGAGAAATGCCCTTGTGCTAGAATAAATCCTCTAATTGCTTTGCAATATTGAGAGGATTAATTTTTGTGAATTTTGTTTAGATGTGAGATCTAAAGTTTTGAGAGATAATTTTTCTCAAAACCCTAATTCTTTTCTCAAATGAATGATTAGGGCAAATAGGAGAGGAAGCTCTCCTTTTGAGCTTGGTTCGGCCGTGAGCTTTAGATGGGGAGAGTGGGCTTTCCACTTTCTCTTATTTTTAACTCATGGTACGACCCGAAATGCGCTAAATGTATATGACACGGTTTTATCATAAATCGTCATCGGTTATCGGTTATTAAAGCATCAAATAATAATACGGATTAGTTGAAAAATTAATACATGTCCGACAAAGACGATATCGTATAATTAATTTATCCAATATACATTAATCAAATATAAATCGCTTATATTTAATTTTACGAATTAACCGCTTAATTCGTCTTAGCCATTTTTATTTAATCCGTATTAAATAAAATATCTCAACATCACATTTTAACTAATTATTAGTCAAATAACTCGGACTAACTGGTTAGTCAATTTGGCATCAATATGACTGTATTTTCATACCGTCACATCTCTCAAACGTATCCTATAGGTGTGACTTTTAGGGACCAGTTGATCACCGCCATCTGTATGACAATAACGTCAAACTTATCTAGCAAGCCAACCGTTATTGATAAACGTGGATCAACTGATAATAATACCAAAAGTATGCCCTTTGATCCTTTTAGAGATTTATAAGTCCTTGCACTAACTGTAAAGGACACCAGCCCCAACAAGCTCCCACTTGTCCGTACAAGTGTATGTGCAATGACGTTATCCGCACTAACTGGAGGACACAGCTTCAACAAACTCCCACTTGTCCGTACAAGTGTATGTGCGATAACCGATTCTCATATTCATTTAAAATTTCTCCCACTCAATGTAAAACAATTTGCAGATCTGGATCCGCAAAGGTCGTATTTTACAATCGATCTGGATCAAGAGTGGTTTCCCCGACTAGAGAGTAACTTAACTGATAAAACGAATTCGTATTCGAGCATGGCCATGCATTTCGATTCTGACTCCTCGAGTGGCCCTGAGAAATATCGAGTACCTGATAAAGGCTGAATATTTCCTTCAACTCGAACTCCTTCCGATCTAAGCGCAGCATGAAATGACCCAGAAAAAATCTACTTGGCCCCCTGTTACGGATGACCGTGAGAAAAAAACCAAAGTCACCCAAAATCTGCCTTAGTCTCAAGAGACAGTCGATAGTCAAAAGAATCGACTCTTAGGATCACCATGGAAGTCCTATCCACGACCGGGCACCGAATGTTATAAAACATTTAGGACTCCACGTCGATGTCACAATTGTGTCCAACGAAATATCCGTATAAATCGCCTCTGTGATTGGTCAGTCAACCGGTTGACTTATGGCTCGTTGAACCCACCATCAACCAACGTCACAAAATAATTGCCAGAGTTATCAGCTCATGTGGGCAATTAAGGACTGAAAAATATAATGTTCGTTCAGTTCACTTTGTGGTGTTCAAAAATTGTCGTACAATTCCACATGAAAAACAAAATATATAAATATCAAAACGATGATGTCGTATAGAGTACAAAAGGGAATGAATCTAATCCATAAAAGAGTACTACAACTTAGGAACACGTTTAATTCCCATGGAATTAACGTGCCCTTCATGCTTATCTTGTCGTAATGGTTTAGTGAGAGGATCTGCTATGTTATCATCTGTAGCAATCTTTTCTATCACTACCTCCTTTTGCTCCACGTAATCTCGGATTAGATGAGCTTTCCGTTGTACATGTCTAGACTTGTTGCTAGACTTTGGCTCCTTAGCTTGGAAGATGGCACCACTATTGTCGCAATAGATGGTGATCGGGTCATTCGAACTAGGCACTACAGATAGTCCATGTAAGAATTGACGCATCCATATCGCTTCCTTTGTTGCTTCAGACGCGGCATAGTACTCGGACTCGGTCGTAGAATCTCTTTGTAACAGTTTGTTTGGAACTCTTCCGGTGACTGATCAGCGCCATTAAGAGTAAAAACGAATCCGGATCGAGATTTCGAGTCATCTCGATCCGTTTGGAAGCTAGCATCTCACAGAATCGGTTGCGCATAGCTTTTGAGGGCCTCCATAAGTCAATGCCCAATCTTTAGTCCTCCGTAGGTACTTAAGAATGTTCTTGACAACCAGCCAATGTGATTCACCCGGATCTTTGTTGGAATCGACTTGTCATACTCAATGCATATGCCACGTCGGGACGTGTGCATATCATGGCATACATGATTGATCCTATAGCCGAGGCATAAGGAATCCGTGTCATGCGCTCTTTCTCTTCCAGTGTCTCTGGTGCCTGAGACTTGCTCAAATGCACCCCTGGAGCCATAGGAAGAAACCCCTTCTTGGAGTTAGTCATGCTGAATATCTCTAGGACTTTGTCTATGTAAGACTCCTGACTGAGAGATAACATCCGTCGTGATCTATCTCGATAGATACGGATGCCCAGAATTCTTTGTGCCTCACCCATATCTTTCATCTGGAAATGGTTTTTCAACCATACTTTCACCGACGTTAAGAGAGGTATGTCATTCCCAATCAGGAGTATGTCGTCAACATACAATATTAGGAAGACAATCTTGCTCCCACTCGACTTGATATATAGACATGGTTCCTCGACCGATCGAGTAAATCCATTTTCTTTTATCACTTGGTCGAAGCGATGATTCCAACTCCTTGATGCTTGCTTAAGTCCATAAATGGAACGCTTAAGCTTGCACACTTTCTTAGGATGTTCGGATCGATGAAACCTTCGGGTTGTACCATGTACAACTCCTCCTCCAAAAAGCTGTTTAAGAAGGCGGTTTTCACATCCATCCGCCAAATTTCATAGTCATGAAAAGCGGCAATCGCTAAGATAATCCGAATGGAACGCAGCATGACTACGGGTGCAAAAATCTCATCGTAGTGCAAGCCTGGCACTTGGGTGAAACCTTTAGCAACTAGTCGTGCTTTGTAGATATCTTGTTGACCTTCCACAGAATGCTTTATCTTGTAAAGCCATTTGCATTGAAGGGGACGAACCTTAGCAGGTAAGTCAACAAGATCCCACACGTTGTTCTCATACATGGAGTCCATCTCGGATTGCATGGCCTCAAGCCATAGCTTTGAGTCGAAACTAGTCATGGCACCTTTATAGGTTGCGGGTTCACTACTCGTTAAGAGTAGAATGTCATCTATGTCATGTTCCTCGACCATACCAATGTATCTCGTCCCGGAGGAATAGAGACTTTACCCGACCTCCTAGGTTCCTCAGGAATGTTAACCGCAGTCGGGATTGAAGGAATAGGTTCCTCCAATAGTTGCTCGGTACTTGGTTTGGAATCTCCGACGATTCGAAGGTTCTATCACTCTTTGCATTCTCGAGAAATTCCTTCTCTAAGAATGTCGCACTAGCCGCAAAAAAAACACGTTGTTCGGTTGGCGAATAAAAGTAATGACCAAGCGTTCCTTTAGGATAACCTATAAAGTATGTCTTGACCGATTGCGGGCCGAGCTTATCCTCGTGTCTCCACTTGACATAAGCCTCGCAGCCCCAACCCCGTATAAAGGACAAGTTGGGGACCGTTCCCTTCCATAGTTCATATGGAGTCTTGTCAACAGATTTAGACGGACTTGGTTCGATATTAGACAGAGCAAATGAGAAGAGCATAACCCTATAATGAGTCGGGCAACACGGTGTGACTCATCATGGATCGAACCATATCAAGTAAAGTTCGATTTCTCCGTTCGGACACACCATTCAATTGAGGTGTTCCGGTGGAGTTAAGCGTAAGGCAATCCCACAGTCTTTGAGGTGTTGATCAAACTCGTGAGAAAGATACTCGCCACCACGATCTGAACGTAGTGTTTTAATCTTTCTACCCAATAGGTTTTGTACCCTATTCTGGTATTCTTTGAATTTCTCAAAAGATTCACTTTTGTGCTTCATTAAGTAGACATAGCCATATCTACTTAAATCGTCCGTGAAAGTGATGAAATACCTATAGCCTTCTCGTGCGGTGATTGACATAGGTCCACATACATCCGTGTGTATGAGTCCTAATAGGTCGACAGCGCGCATTCCAACACCTTTGAAGGAAATACGAGTCATCTTACCGATGAGACATGATTCACACGTGCCAAATGATTGAAAATCAAAGGCCGAGATAGCTCTATTCTTGATGAGCTATTTTACGCGTTTCTCATTAATGTGTCCCATACGGCAGTGCCATAGATACGTTTGATCTTTGTCACCAACCTTTAACCTTTTATTCATTACGTGTAATATTTCGGTGGTCTGATCTAAAACATAAATTCCGTTCATGGAGACTGCCTTGCCATAAATCATATCGTGTAATGAGAAAATGCAAGTATTATTCTCTATTACAAATGAAAAACCAAGTTTGTCAAGTGCGTAAACCGAAATAATGTTTTTGGAAAGACTGGGTACATAATAGTAGTTATATAAAAATAACTCAAATCCGCTAGGGAAGTGGATCACGTATGTTCCCCTCGAGACGGCGACCACTCGTGCTCCATTCCCGACACGCAGTCCACCTCACCCTTTACGAGGGGTTCGATGTTTCGGAGCCCCTACACATGATTACACAGATGAGAACCACAACCAGTATCAAGTACCCAAGTTCCGTAACTTGCGTGGTTAATCTTAATCATATGAATAAAAGTAGAAGAAGAAGAAGACATACCAACAGGTTTAACACGACCTGCCTTTAAGTCCTCATGATAAACAGGACATGTATGCCTCCAATGCCCAGTCTTGTGGCAATGATGGCATTCCATGTTTTCATTCTTGCTCTTTGTCGTGCCCGATGAGGTGCTCGACTCACCAGGCCCACTCTTACCTGAACCCGACTTCTTGAACTTCGGTTTACCCTCGCTAGGTTTGCACGAGCTTTGCCCTTACCTTTCCCCTTGTTTGTCACAACGAGAACATCTTGTTTCAAGCTCCCACTGAACTTCATGTCCTTCTCGGTGCATGTACGAGAAGAGAGTGCGATTCATGGGGACTTTTCTTCAAATCATTCATATAGTAATTCGCTCTAAAGAGCGCAAAACCATCGTGGAGTGAATGAAGCATGCGGTCAATAACAATGTTCTCGCTGATCTTACAATTAAGCGTCTCCGACTTCTCGACATTCTCAATCATGCTTTGAGAATGTGTGGGCTAACTGGTTGGCCCTTTTCGGAGTCTCGCATCAAAGAAGCGAGTGGTATGCTCATAGGTCACGATTCTCGGTGCTTTCGAGAATTCCTTAGTGAGCGTGGTGAAAATCTTGTTTGCACCATGGGCTATGAAGCGTTTCTGCAAATTGGGTTCCATTGCAAAAATGAGCACGTTTTTAATCGCACCCGCTTCCATACAGAAATCGTTAAACTTGGCGATTTCATTAGCTCTAGCCGTGGGACCTGGATTTGCCGGGATGAGCTCTAATAGATATTTGAGCTTCCCGTCAGCAGCGGCAGCATTCCGTAATGCCGCCTCCCAATCCGCGAAGTTTGATCCATCATTCTTCAGTCGAGTATACTGATTCATCTGATTCATGAAGATCCGAAGCCAGGACTCACGGTCCAATGTGGCACTTGGCATTGGGTCGTTAGTAGGACCAGCCATTTCGATATAGCAGTTATAAAAATTCGTGTTCTACACTGAAAAAGAAAGAAAAAAAACGAAATAAGCAACTCATCGAGGTGATTTAAGTCTATTTAAAATTCATTTTAACGTGTAGACTCTCGCACTTGCATAATTGATCTCCCTCAAGAATGATACAAGTGATCCCAAGACTCAATTTCTGTAAATTGATAAGCCAACTATTTAGCTAATTCTTCCGTAAGAACTCTTGGTCGATAGATTTCCGTAAATCCAATCTATAGTCCACCATAATCACAGGATCGTACGAGTGACCATAGTGTTGAGATGAAATAGGTCAATCAGTTCCAACTTACCCGACGTAGAAGGGGTCATATTATGCCTACCGACGAAGAAGGGACTCATTGGAGTTTGACCTATAAAGACTATTCTCAATTTTGTTTATACGAGGAAGATCCCATCAACTAAATTATAATTCATATTAAGTGAACGAATAACTAGCGTCTGCGTGAATGAATTAATTTGGGTGATGGCTTATAATCATGTGACATTGGAATGTCAAAGAAAACTAACTCGTGACCTCTATATGTGTCAGTTTTCATGCAATAATTGGGTGGTTTGGTTTTTAGGCGGAATATGATGCATATTATCGTTATGAAAAATAAATAAAAGAATGCAATACGTAAATAAAAATTCCTAGTGTGGCCTATCCTAATAAAAAGAACATAAAACAACTTTGGAATCCACCGTTGGACCCGAGAAGCTTGTCTTGATGTTCCATCTTGATCCATGTAGCGGGAGTGAGCATCCGGACTCCATCTTTGGTATTCTCAAAAAATACAATTTAAAATTTACAAATGTAAACCTATTTACATTCTAAAAAAAACTGTAATTAAAAGAAATAAAAATGGAGATACGAGATCTCAAAATACAACCAAGACCGTGTTCCATCATTACGGTAACACGTTCTACTAAGGCCACACTAAGTTACAACTGTTTGTAAAAAAAAATAAATACGTAATAAAAGGCATTCAAGGCATTCAAAATTAACGATAAATAAAATGCATCAACTAAAACAAATTTATTCGTGACATAATTCCGTAATTATGTTAAACTTAATCCAAACCACCAAAGATAATTAAAATTATGTGATAAAACCGCTTCTATCAGTTTAATTTTAATTCGTGATAATCCGTTACTTTAAATCGTTTTAAAGTAACTAAATTGTTCGTGGGTGAACCGTTTCACTATCAAGCGAGTGCATAAATCAATATTATGCAAAATTGGCCGAGAGAAAAAAAAACAAAACAGAATTTTTTTTTTTTTTTTTTTTTCGCATTGGCGTGAAAAGAGTACCAGAATTTTTTTTTTTTTTTTTTTTTTTATAAGTGCGGTAGAAACCGAGAGCAACAAAAAGAAACAAAACAAAAAAAAAAATCTCGGCTCAAAAACCGTGAGCATCAAATATAGAGACAAATCGATTTGATAAAACCCAATTGCAATTTCATCTAATCCGTATAGAATAGAAACTACAATTTGGTGAATCTTTAACACATTGCTATGAATATCGATTACGATAACAATATGCAAAGAACGAAATAAAATCAAAACATTAACTAAGTAACCGTGTAAACTGGACACGGTTCCCAAAGCATAAAAAACAGGCCGTGACAATGGAAATAGCCGAGACCTAAACAGCCACACGGTTTATCGTTTTACAATTGATAGATCTTTAACATATTATAATGAATATCGATTACAAAATAATATGCAAAGATTAATTCAAAACCGAAAACAAAAGGAACAATGCACGGAATTAAAGACAGCCGTGTAAAAACAAGACACGGATTTCAAGAAAGATTGCAGCCGTGCAAAAAAAAAAAATTTAGCCGTGCATAAAAAAAATTTCTGCCGTGTGGTTTTTTATGCATCAAAAATCATCGATTCAATCCGTTTGATGAAAATCACATAGAAAAATTTACGTGGCCTTGCTCTGATACCACTTGTGGGGTAATATCCGTATAATACCCTTAAATTATAGGATTATAACGCAAATTTAATACGTGATATATAGTCATAAACGAAAAACAATGAACAATGATAAAGCACAAGAATTAACCTTCGGTCCTAGTGCAAAATGGCAATGAGAGATCAAAGTAGATCTCCTCCTAAATGATGCACCCAAGATCGTCTGAGAAATGCCCTTGTGCTAGAATGAATCCTCTAATTGCTTTGCAATATTGAGAGGATTAATTTTTGTGAATTTTGTTTAGATGTGAGATCTAAAGTTTTGAGAGATAATTTTTCTCAAAACCCTAATTCTTTTCTCAAATGAATGATTAGGGCAAATAGGAGAGGAAGCTCTCCTTTTGAGCTTGGTTCGGCCGTGAGCTTTAGATGGGGAGAGTGGGCTTTCCACTTTCTCTTATTTTTAACTCATGGTACGACCCGAAATGCGCTAAATGTATATGACACGGTTTTCTCATAAATCGTCATCGGTTATCGGTTATTAAAGCATCAACTAATAATACGGATTAGTTGAAAAATAAATACATGTCCGACAAAGACGATATCGTATAATTAATTTATCCAATATACATTAATCAAATATAAATCGCTTATATTTAATTTTACGAATTAACCGCTTAATTCGTCTTAGCCATTTTTATTTAATCCGTATTAAATAAAATATCTCAACATCACATTTTAACTAATTATTAGTCAAATAACTCGGACTAACTGGTTAGTCAATTTGGCATCAATATGACTGTATTTTCATACCGTCACATCTCTCAAACGTATCCTATAGGTGTGACTTTTAGGGACCAGTTGATCACCGCCATCTGTATGACAATAACGTCAAACTTATCTAGCAAGCCAACCGTTATTGATAAACGTGGATCAACTGATAATAATACCAAAAGTATGCCCTTTGATCCTTTTAGAGATTTATAAGTCCTTGCACTAACTGTAAAGGACACCAGCCCCAACAACTGAGCCCAAGGATATTGAACGCATGAAATCGATTCCCTATGCTTCCGCTGTTGGATCGATCATGTATGCTATGATGTGCTCTCATCCCGACGTCTCGTATGCTTTGAGTATGACGAGTCGTTATCAGAAAAATCAAGGTGAGAGTCACTGGATAGCCATCAAGAATATTCTTAAGTACTTGAGAAGGACTAAGAATTCATTCTTGGTGTTTGGAGGAGAATCTGAATTACGTGTAAAAGGTTATACGGATGACAGTTTCGAAACTGATAGGGATGATTTGAAATCCCAGGCTGGTTTTGTCTTTTTCTTGAACGGAGGAGCGGTTTGCTGGAGAAGTTTTAAAGAGTCTGTGACTGCTGATTCTACAACGGAAGCTAAGTACATTGAAGCCTCTGAAGCTGCGAAGGAAGCTGTTTGGATTAGGTAATTTTTAGTGGGACTGGAAGTGGTTCCGACCGCCGAGGATCCTATCACTTTATATTGCGATAACAGTGGGGCAATTTTTCAAGCAAAAGAGCCCAAGTCTAGTAACAAGTCTAGAAACGTACTTAGAAAATTTCATGTAATTAGAGATTTAATTGAAAGAAAGGATATTACAGTCTGTAAGGTTGGGACAACTGACGACATCGCTGGTCCTTTAACCAAATCATTGTCTGAAGCTAAACATTATAGTCATGTAGTCTCAAAGGGATTGAGACGAATACCTGAACTGTTGTGAATTATGCGATATGTAATAATTAAGATATTGTATTTATTATTTCATATATGATAATTGCATTTATCGTTTAATTCTTATATTCAGTTTTATCTTAATTTAAGTACTTTGTTTTGTCCAAATAGGTTGTAGTGATAACGTCGAACCCTATTAAAGTGAACTGGATTAACATTGTATTTTATCCCTAGTTACTGAATGAGGTGACATCTCGGAGTGACTAGATTGTAAGGCGATAGATGACAAGTTCGACTGTCATATGGCCATAGAGATGGCTGGTAGATTAGATAGGCAGATTGTGAGACGATTTGTCGGACAGTGACCGTTTATAGAGTCCTTTTAATGCTGGGTCGTGGCCAGGATTTCTATTTATTCCTTCGAGTCAATTCTTTAGACTGGTGACTATTTATCTGAGTTGGTGCGGTTTTCCGGTGGCTTAGGTTTTTACTTTAGGTCGTGCCGTAAAAAGAGACCAATGAGCATTTACTGGGTCATTATGATCTGCATCGAACAAAGAAAACAGGTCAACATGATTGTCCATCCATGTCATATTTTATCTCAAGGCCACTTAAGGAGAGGTGACTAGAAATACGTGGCCACGCTTGGATGAGGTCTATAGTAGATTATCCGGTCAGACAGTAATTCTCCGGATCGAGGAAACCACTTTATGATATGATCATGTGAAAGAACGACCTGAATGACATCTTGCATTGAGTGAGAGATATTATTGGACAAGAGAATTGGTAACGCACACTTGTGTCGGACAAGCGGGAGATTGTTGGAGTGAGTTTCCTCCACAATAGTGCGTTTACATTATAAACCTCGTACAAGGAATAAAAGGGACTTAGTTTATATGTTTGTCAGTTGATCAACGTTAATCGGTAACGCTCGGCTGACTAGAGGTTGATGTTAGTGTCGTGTGACGGCGGTGATCAACTGATCCCTTTAGGTCACACCTATAGGATAATGCCCAATTAGAAAAAAACCAATTATTTGTATGAGATACTAATTAATTAAATCCTTGTATTAAATGATTTTTAATTAAGTCATGTGTATATATTATTTGATGACGAGTTATGAACTCGGGCCAAGAGGATTTATTGTTTAATTATATGATAATTAATTAATAAATATAAATTAGAATTTGTTTATTAATTAATTTTATACGATATGTGTATAAGTTTTGAGGCGGAGGTAATTAGCTTTTAAATTTACAAGAGGTTGTAAAATTAGCTAATAAAGGTTCATAAGACACATTTTATATTGATAAAATGAGCTAATAATTACATAATAGTTAAGTAGTCATTAGTTGTTAATTTGTATTATTAAAGTGTTAAATAATCAAATTAATATTTAATTATATAAGATAATTAAATATAATTCTCATAAGCATTTGTGGGACAAATGTCGAAAATCGAAATGGACCCAAAAACAATTCAATGGACTGGTTTTTTAATGCTTGGACAAGTGTCCACATTGTGGACACATAACACCTTGTGTCCCCTTCCATTTGCCTATAAATACATCATCATATACACAAATTAAGGGTTGAAAATTTTTAAGAAAAAAATCACCCATAAAGGCCCTCTTGGTCGGTTCATATTAAGAAGAAAAGGAGAGTTTTTTTTTCTTCCATCTTCTTCACGAAAAACCACTTGATTAATTAGTTAATCATCATGAAATAATTCACATAAATAATAAACATATGCTAATATTATTAATGTAATAGTATTACATAATATACAAGGTTGTCCTATACTTTTCTGGTTAGTAATTTATTGGATAAAATTTGGGTATTGTTAGGCCTGGGAATTCACAGATCGCCCTGATCAGTACCTCACCCGAACCTGACTACCAGGCTGTCAAGGTGTCACGCTATCAGGGCACATGAAGATAGGCGCCATGCCACGGAGAGGACAACGGTCAAAATATCAGGACAATATTTGACGGTATCCGCGTATATTAAAGGAATTAAATGCGCAGCATTAAGTGTGAAGATTATACAGTAAATAAGCTAATTAAGGGAGAAATACTTGGTGATTATTATTGGAAATTATGGAGAATATTCTGCCTTTAATGCCATATCATGCAGCCGTTCAGGAAAGAAGACTATATAAGGAACACTTTGGAGATTTCAGAAGACATCTGACATATACGAAAGAAGATCCATACGTAATACTTAGAGAAATATAAATATTGTTATTGTCACATAATTATTCTCTCAAATTGCATAGTGAAATCCTCTCCTGGATTGGTGCCCGTGGTTTTTTCCCATTCAAGGGTTTTCCACGTACAAAATTGCTTGTCTTGTTATTATTGTTATTTCATTCACGTCTTATTGTTGTACCCTGACAACTTGACCAACAGACTTCCTAGAGCTAGTTAACCCTACACAGTCTCACCCTGACTTGATTTAGCCTTGCGCAAAATACACACAAAACAATTTGCGCCCACCGTGGGGCATCTAGCTCTTTAATCCTATTTTCTTATCTTATAAAAACTTAAAAACCTACAAAAATGGCCCAACTCACCGTTGGAGAACAATTAAATGCAGCTCTCCAAAAAATCGCTGAGTTGGAAAGCCTGAAAGAAAAAGTGGCCCAAACTGAAGCAGAGATCTGTGGACAGCGGGGGTGCCCACGGGGGCGCTTGGGAGAGAAGAGAATCAAGCGTTTGCATTTTTGTTGGAGTCGCCACCAATTTTTATGGGAAATTGGAACCGTTCGAATACCTCGTGTCATGTCAAGACACAAAGTAGAGACATGAACACTAAGCAATCGTTACCCTTAGCATTCTATGTCTAGAATGACTCTCGTGGATGCCAATGAACACGGGTGCTCACGGAGATCTGGAGTAAGGGGTGAGGGTACGTATTAGGAAGCTCTTTTGATCGAACACCTAATCCCGCCCGCCTCAATAGCGGCCTCTACTAATGATTAGGGAAGTTATTCGTACTTGATATATCGTCGGTTATATGCATGCAATGCAACATCCAAGTTTTAATCCTAGCATGTGAGAATTAATACTAAGTCGGTTGACAATTAATTTAGCAAACAATTGGGTCGAAGTAGGATTTAAGTTCAATTACATGTGAAAACATACAAATAATGCAAAATACAATGATTATAAAATTACAATAAAGAAAATTACAATAATTACAATGGATTAGGCGATTTATGACGAAAATACCTTTAATACGGATAATTTGGAAAAACGAATAAAGGAATAAATTAACGAACAAGTCAGAAGGTGATAGTACGATTAATAGTCAATTATTCGTAAGCTAATTAAACTAGGTCAAGGCAACCACGGAGTTCAGAGACATAATTCAACCTGGAACAGGCGCAGCAGAGCTGCGTCCTTTGGAATAGGCGCAGCAGACGCTGCGTCTGTTCCTGACCTGAATTCTGGCTGTGAAGCCGGAATTGCGTGTTGTTAATATTCGTTGGTAAATTTAAAGACGGATTAATTTATTTACTCGGATGAAAGTGATTAATAGGTTAATTACATACGATTAATGGGTCATGAAAACGATAAAACATGGATGAGACGGAGATAAGGCGGGTTAATTACATGATTAATGATTGATTAGTGACATAGGTGAACAAAATAGGTTAAATATGACAAATTAATAACGAATTAATGATGAACATGCGATGAATGTGACAATAGACAGATTAAAATATATCAAAGACGAATTCCAGAAACTCAATATGAACAAATCGAATTTCTACAACCTGGACTGAATTTAATGACGAAACCACGCAAATATGAGATTACCAGGGATTTAAGTCAGATTTAAACGATGAATTAAACGTGTTAATGATAACGAATAATATACATGTGAATTATTAAACTACTATGTCGAAGAATTAAAGAAAACAAACAAAACAAATAAAAGTTTGACGAATTTCAGAGGACGAAGGAAGAAGAAAGGAAGCGAGAAGCTGCAGCGGACCTCACGAAGAGGCGCAGCAGTATCTGCGCTCAGTCTTCGCACTCCTTCAAAGAGGCGCGCAGCGATTCTTTGCGTCCTTTCTCGACGGTCAGTCTTCTGGAAATCCGTAAAAAGAGGTTTTAAACGAGGTTTTAGAAATCGGTTTTAAGAGGTGTTTTCGACATAAACCTTACAATTTGTACAAAAAGGTAAATACAATAAATAAAAGAAGGATTATACACCCTCAGACTTACATGTTGACGAAACGAGAAGGACTCAGATATCGATTATTGATGCTCGACGCGAACGTAACGAAAGTGCCCTCGTAAGAGGAAAAACGATTATGTTAATTAAGTTTATTATGGTGGAGTTGGTCAAATTGGTCGGTCATGCAAACGAGGCTGGTACTCAGAAGGATCCGAGCTTACGTGGTCGAATGTTCAAGCACGTAGACGCCAAAAAGTAAGAACAAAGGTCTAGAATGCAAAGGGAGAAGAGAAGGGCGGACACTCGCGTGAGAAATATGAGGAGCGAAGGCTCCTATTTATACTAATCACGTGAAGGAATTAGGGTTTCGGATACTCTTTGGAAGTGAATCTCGGAAAGATATGAAAAAGATACGAGAAATACGCAAAATAGGACTTGGGAAGAGGCGCAGCAACCACTGCGTCTCTTGGAAGAGGCGCAGCGCCTGTTCCCAAGGGGTTTCCTCCTGCGGAAGAAAGATTTCCGTGTTTAAGTTATGGTAGGACGGAATAATTTGATTTTCCTTAATATCTTATGTGAATATTTCGGGAAATTGTTTACCAAAGGATGAAAATTATGAAATATGGAATAGAAATATCCGGAACATTCCAGAATATTCTGACTCGGGATTTAACGGTTATCAGAAAATGAAGACGGTTTTAGGCTCGGACTCCAAATGTACTCTAATTACTGTCAAAACGACCGTATCGGCACGTAGATGACAACTAAGAGGTAGACATTAATATTTGAGCAACCACTTGATGATAAACTTACGAATTGTCACAAATCGTTCCGCGTACCAAACATGCGGCCCAATCATCACCGGGTGGTTTGCGAGAGGTGCAGAAACGAGGTGTCTACAGAGCCCCCACGTTGACTGAGGCTTGGACAAGGCGAAAGTCAAAGTATAGCCATTAGGTCAATCGAAGATTACAACCTGACGACTATGGCGACGCGAGGCGGCTCAAGGGGTCTGAGCCAAGGACCTGTCGTCGGGAACATTTTAGAGTCTGTCGACTTCCGGGGAGGGTCGTTTAAAGTCCATTAGACTACGTAAGGAGGCTCGCCTTGACCATAAGAAGAGACCATACCGAGACTTCTTCTCGAGATGCTTAGGAGGTACATGGGAGCTATTGAGCGAAGATCAAGCGTAGGGGCTAAATAAGGTGAGTAGCAGGACACATGCGGGAACCGCCGAAAGAAGACCGCTTGGGTAGTTTTCGAGAAATAATTGCGAATAAGCGAGGACACAAAGGGAATCTGCGAAAGAAGACTGCTTGGGTAGTCTTCGAGAAATAATTGCGAATAGTAGGACGCAGGCGGGAACTGCTGAGAGGAAACAATGTTGATCTCCATGTCTTGAGAGGGAAAGTGTATTCGCTTACTCTCATCGGCAAACATAATGAAGGCGTGTCGAAACACCTGTAAAGGAATAAATGCTCGTTGCGACGAGCAAAGGTCTTGGAAGAAATAAATAATATGCAACAATCTGTTGCTGGCTTGGAAACTACGGGCCGGAACGAAAGAAAATCGTCAAACAGACCAAAAGGATAAAATAGCATAGGGGAAGAGGCGCACCAAATATGGGCCCACAAATAACGAACTCACAACGAATTTTTGAAAATTCGTATGGAGGGATCACAAGGAAGAGGTGCAGCAAGAGCTGCGTCTCTTGGAAGAGGCGCAGCGCCTGCTGCGTCTATTCCCCAAAGTGTCTTTTCTGCGTGAAAACGCGATAAACAGAGGTTTTGCAAATCATTATTTCGAAACACAATTTACACATTTCTCTCTCAAATCTTCACCATTTCCGCCAAGATTTGATCCAAAGGTTTGCATTAATCATAAATAATCGAGGTATGTGTCTCATTCTTGCATTAATCTTCTGTATTGGCTCAATTTTGGGATCAAACAAAATTAGGGTTTATGACCCATTTGATCGAAAATTTGGGGCTTTTCCCCCAAATGCATTTGCCTTGTCAAATTGACATTGGAAATGGATAATTGGTAATATAAGGAACATAACCATGTATTTGTCTTGAATTTTCGTTGAGTTTTGAGCCTTTGAGTGAAATTTGAGACGGTTTCACAGCTAAACCGTAAATTGCTTCGAAAATAGCCTTAGGATTGTCCATTTGTGATGAAACTTGATATTTGGGATCCTTGAATGATGGGTAAACTTCCTACCATCTCGGAATTTTGGTTTGTGACAGCTTTTTCAGGACACTTTTCTAGGGCATAACCGCTGTTTATAGCGAAATGCTGCCGAAATTTTGACTTGAACCCGGAACTAGGCTTCAAATTAGGCTTGACTTGACCCAAGTTACCATAAGAGTGATTGGGTTGGTGAGAACATGGCCAAAGATGGCGAGAAAAAGAGCGGTTTCAGGGCTTCCAAAGGCTTGAAAATCCTTTAACCAAGGCTTGTCGTCACGTGTCGTGGCCTAAATTTGCTTTAATGTTGCAGGTGATGTGGCTTCTACTTCTGGGAGGACTCCCATGGAGATAGATGTTGCTACCGTCGAGGAGGCTCTAGAGCAGGCTTTCACCGCCGCGGTGATGGCTGCTGGGGACGAGATCCATGAGAAGGAGGCTGTTGAGGAGGAGGAGGCCCCGAGACGGGCCAACGTTGGGCGAGGAGGTCGTCAGCTGAGAGGGGCTCCTGAGTGGGCTGAGACTTGGGAGAGTAGGCACTTGCTGTGGGCTGCAGAGGGTCACCTGTCCTACAGGACGGTGAAGAGTTTGGTAAATAGGAATTCACTACTCGCTACTCATCCTCTTTCATTCATTTTTTCATATCTCTTTCAATTTTCATTCAAAACTAAAGATAGCTCTTGTTTCAAATCATAATAGGAGGTCGGGAACATCAGGTAGCTCTTGTTTCAAATCATAATAGGAGGTCGGGAACCTCAGGTCGTTCTCGGGCTATACGACAACGATGGAGCACTACGAGCGGCTATCGGCGGAGGAGCGGGCCATGATCGAGCGTGGAGCGTTCGGTCCTTTGGTGCAGGCCTGGAGGGATATCGCGAGGAGGAAGCTGCGGGTTAACTTTAGCCTGGTCCGCGCTTTCTTGGACCGATTATGGGATACGACTTCCACGTTTCACATGCCTTTTGGTGAGGTGGGAGTCACTCTGGAGGATTACGGCATTATTTCCGGTCTGCCGTGTGGGTCTGAGGCTGTGGAGTGGCCGGAGATTGCCATGAGGGCGGACTCGGCCGAGGCTAGGAGGTTGATCGGCTGGAACTTGTCGCCGAGGGCTGTCACAGTGCCGGGTTTGGTGCCCAGCTCCTACGTTCGAGACTACTTTGCGGGAAAGATCCCGGCGCTGGTGACGATTGATGGAAGGGAGACGGCTCCTCCTCCCTGTACAGCTGAGCAGAGGGTCCGTTTGTGGCTCTGGTGGTCTTTGTCTTCGATTTACCTCGGAGACAAGGGTGAGAGGCTGTCGACGAAGCTTCTTCCCTTCCTTTCTAACCTCAGCTCCCTAGGGCGTTGGGACTGGGTCACTGCTGGTTTTGCGGTCCTCATCAACTTCATGAGGTCCATGGTTCGTCCGGAGTTGAAGGAGAAGGGGACTTCTCCTGGCGCTGTCGGACCTGGACTACTGCTGGAGGTATGAACCTTCCTTTAGATTGAAATCAATTCCTTTCTTTATCAAATTACGAAAGATCGCTATTAACTGTCCTGTTTTGCAGGCGTGGGTGTACTCCTACTTCCCGAGCCTTGCGCCCAAGAGGACGGAGCCGCTGGAGAAGGCCTATCCCGTGGTGAGGGATTGGGTGATGTGCAGGACGAAGAGCAAGCGTTCTTCTCACAGTGTCTACCGGCGGGACGTGAACGCTCTTCAGCTGGACAGCGTAAGTATCTCACTTATATCCATTTGCTTCTACATTGCTTTTAAATTGATCATAAGAATGATTCCTGTGTTTATCTTGTCCCTGTGGGTGCCCAGGCCTTGGGCGGAGTACGCTGACGTGCCTCCTTTCGTGGCCGAGGTCCTTCGACCTAGGAGCTCGGGCCGTCTGCTGTTAAGGACGTCGATGGGTCATGTGTGGTACTTGGGCGAGCGCTTGGCTCGTCAGTGCTTTCGGGACGTGTTGACGGTTCCGGTCGATCCTCCCAGGACGATGTTCAGGGACCCTTCTGAGGCTGAGAGGGAGGCGGACTTGGCTGGTGCCAGTGGTGACGCCCTCCTTCTTCCTGGCGAGGACTACTCGGCGTTCCTCTACGGGAGGTTGGCGTACTGGCCGGTAGTGGTGAGCATCTTCACTCTTCTTCTTTACTTGATTTCCTTTTGAGAACTATGATGAAAGATCATCGATTAACGAGACTTTTGACTTCACAGGAGGTTGAGGCAGCGGGCATCGAGCCCCCAGAGTACCCCGAGACCCTTGAGTACACTGACGCGACCGGGAGGACGACGATCTCCGGGCTGCTTGACTTTGACGTGGCTGTGACGGATGCTGGCCTGGACGACTGGCAGCATCTGATTCGGAGGGTAAACCTCTAACTTTGCATAACTTTTGTGTAAGAACACACTTGATTGAGTTTATTCAACTATTGAGAACTTCTTTTTGAAAATGCAGGTCGCGCCGTCTCGATTCGTGGCGTTATGGAGGGTGGCCAACCGGCTGCAAGCTACTGCCATCGAGGCACTTGTCGGCGGTCGAGGTCGTCAGGTATGAACCTTGTGCTTGTTCTATTTTTGAATTTTGATTTTCCGACTTTGCTTGAAACGATTGACATGAGCCATTTTGTTGTTTACAGGGTGACCGCGAGCTGGAGCGAGAGTTGACCTAGTCTCGGGAGGTGACAGCTCGCTTGTTGAGGGAGCTCGAGGTTCGAGATGCCGAGATTGCTGCTCTTGCGGCAAGGGTTGCAGAGCTGGAGGGCGACCAGCAGTAGTTTTGTTTGGTTTTTGTTTGTTTGTTGACTGTATTTTACACAGTTGTACATTTGGACCTTCATTTTGAACATTCTGGACTTTGTTTTGTGGAGCCCCCAGTTTGTTGTACATTTCCCTTTTTGGTTGTATATACGACGGCCTGAGTGCCTTTGTTGCTGGGTTGCGTTGCTTGTACCTGCAGGTTAGCTTTGAACAGGTTTGGAAATGACGGTTTATGCCGTCATGCTGCCGAAATTTACATAGAAATCACGCAAACCATAAATTTGGCCTTAATTAGCGCAAAACAAAAGACTCGAGAAAATGCAAAAATTTGCAAAAAGTTTGCCGGAAATGACCGGACGGTAGGGAGGGTTACCCCCTAAAAAAAAGAAAAAACAGAAATCTATAAGTTAGAAGTGAGATGAAAAGAAATAAATGTAATAAATGTGAATCGAAATGATAGTTATGTCCTAAAACGGAGTAAGAAAAAATGAAAATTGTTTCCTAAAACGAAAATGAAAATTATTTCCTAAAGTGAAAATGGAGATTATGTCCTAAAATGAAAATGTGCAAGTGCGGAAAAATGGCGAAAATGTCGATGCCACCTCGAAATGCGTGCCCGCGGAATTAGGAAACCTGAAACATGGTAATCTTCACATATTTACCAAAAATAATAACCCGTAGGAATAGGAAATTATTCGTCATGGAATTAGGAAAGATCCAACGCGGAAAGTCACAGAAGTGAAGTTGAGGAAGAGGCGCAGCATGAGCTGCGTCCCTTTGAAGAGGCGCAGCAGGTGCTGCGCCTGTTCCCAAGTTGTTCTATCCTGATGGGTTTTTGGAAACAGAAATTAGTATAAATAGAAACGTCGATGGAGTTTTTATTCACACAATTCTTCCGTCTCTTCTTCGTCTAATTACATAAAATTCTCAAAATAATCTTTTCATCATGAATACTTTGGAGATTCGCTTGAAGGAATGGACCAACGAATTTTCGAACATGGAGAAATATGACATGGGTGCTTATAATCTTGGGTCTTTGTTGAGTTTAAAACTCATCAAGGTTGTTAAACCGTTCTTGGATGCTTGTCTTGACTATTGGGACCCGAATTACCATGTTTTTGCGTTCCCTGGAGGTGATATTTGCCCATTTCCTGAAGAAATTGCCGCTATTGGTGGGTGGGATCCCGAACACTTGCCTGCCATTCCTTCTACTTCGCAAGGGTACAAGAGCAAATTTAGAGACTTGCTTGGGTTGACTAGACTTGAGGTGGACCGTCTAGTGACTTCGAAAGGAGTGCGAATGTTGGACTTCATAGATCGATTCATCAACAGGGCCGACCCCACCGTTTCTCATGTTGCTAGGCGGAGGGCATTTGGCTTTTGCTTGTTACATGTGTATGTCTTCCAAGGGCATGTTGATGAAGACTTGAGAGGTGATCCCCGTCTTCTGGGCCTTGTTGAGCAAATGGAGCTGCGCAGGAGCCCAGCTTGTTTATGCTTAGGAGAGATTCTTTTGGGCTTGGATAATAGGAAGGTTAATCGTGACCGACCATACTTGGGAAGTCCCGTCATTCTGCAGGTAAAAGACATTTCTTTCTTTTTTTTTTTCTTTTTCTCTTGTTTCGTTTTTTTTTTTTCGTTTTTTTCGTTTTTTTTTTTTTTTTTTTTTGTTGTCTAATACCCGCTTTTGGTAGGTTTGGCTTATGGAACGGCTCCGATTGATCGAGCCCCCAGTTCATGTTCCTTCTTATCATGCTCGTTCCATTGCAATGAGGACTAGGCTTTACATGGTGGATTTCACCCGAGTCTGCAATTATTGGGAGAACAAACTGAAGAGCGATGATGGTCCCTTGATTATGTGGATTGTTCCGTGGTGGCACCTCAAATCACACCGGAGTGTCTTCCTTGGATCCTACTCGATCCGTGCGCATTCCCGATTTGGAGTTTATGGTGTGCATCTTCCGGAGAGGTCGATGAGACAAGTAGGATCGAAACAGACGATCCCGAAGCTTGATATCTTGTCCCCGCAGATCGCTATGGCGCTTACTACAGAGAGTCGAAGGGAGTGGGCCATTAAATGGGCTCAAAGAAATGTATGGTTCTTGAACTCTTCTGCAAATGCCTTGTGGGTGTCGGATTCTTATCTGCGATGGAGAAAAGCTACTACTCCGGAAGAGCGCGAGAGATTGAGGAAACGCGAGCCTGTTGACTACAAGGTGTACGAGGTAGAGAAAGAAAACGAGAAGCATTTGACCGAGGGAGAGGAAGAAACCGGGTTTCGAGTCGTTCATTCTTCGAAGAAACCGAAGACCTCTCCTGCCGTAGAAATGGTGATTGGCAAGAATAGAAAGTCTAGGCCTCGAGAAAGACCTTTGGTGATTAGGTCTGAGGTGGCGCAAGAGCGTCCGGCCCGAGGTCGTGACAAGAAATATGACAAGAATGACAAGGGCAAGGGAAAGATGGAGGAATAGCCCGAGTCTTTATTTATTATTTGATTATTATTATTATTTATTGTTGTAATAAAAAGGTGGGGTTTTTAGAATCCTAGCCTATTCTATTTTTATTATGTAGCTTACTATTATTATTAGAATGAATGAAATAAAAAGGTTAAATGGTTATGAAACCGTTGTGATTTTCTATTTATTATTCTTGTCGAATTCCAAATGCAATGCAAATGTCCTTCTATTTACATTTTAGATATAATGGGTTGTATCCTGTGAAGGATTGCCTACGTATTCACTTAAAAAAATGAAATCAAACCCTTGCGCGTAGTTCGAGTAAATGTAAAATAATAATTGTTCTAAGCAAGAGCTTGTAATGAACTTAGAAGATAAGCATGAGCTTTTAGCTTACTCTGAAGGTGCGAATTTAGTTTATTTGATGATATGAGGATGATAAATTTGTCAAAATACAAGAGCATAGTGACATTAGCTTATTTCAGCTTGGCCAGGGGCCGATTATTTAGTGCCACAAGAGCGACACGAGGCGCGTTTTTGTCCCTATTCTAGGCATAGTACCGCTTTAGTTGGTCAAGGTTTGTTGGGTTTGAAAACTCATTCCCGTCTAGGTCAGTGATTCTAACCGCACCCCCTGGGAGTATGGACTTGACTAGAAATGGTCCGGACCAATTAGGTTTGAATTTTCCCCGTGGATCGACAGGTAGAAGAGCTCTAACCGATTTAAGTACTAAGTCTCCTTCCTTGATGTTCCTTGGCGTAACCCTTTTGTTGAAAGCTCGTTTGATACGTGCTTGATATGTTTGGACATTATGCAAGGCGCGTAGCCTACGTTCATCCAGGAGGATGAGTTCTTCATATCTATCCCTCTTCCAATCGGCTTCCGGGATTTGACTTTCGAGTAAGATACGCAAGGATGGTATCTCTAGCTCGATTGGTTGTACAGCTTCCATGCCGTAGGTTAAATAGAAAGGAGTAGCCCCAGTGGGCGTCCTAACAGATGTACGATACCCCCATAAAGCAAAGGGTATTTTGCTTGGCCAATCTCGATAGTTGTCAATCATTTTCTTGCGAATCGTGACAACATTCTTGTTTGCCGCCTCTACCGCGCCGTTAGTCTGTGGTCTATAGGGCGAAGAGTGGTGATGCCTAATCTTGTATTTGGCTAGCAATTGCTCAGTCTCAGCTTGGAAATGTGATCCATTATCACTAATGATCTCATGTGGGCAACCGTATCGACAGATGATGTTGTTTTGTATCAATTTCGCCACATTTTTGGCCGTGAGACTGGTGTAGGAAGCTGCTTCTACCCATTTGGTGAAATAGTCAATTGCCACTAGGATGAAATAGTGACCTCCTGTTCCAGCTGGGGTTATCTTTCCGATTATGTCAATTCCCCAAGCAGAGAATGGCCAAGGAGATGTCATCGTATAGAGCAATGAAGGAGGGACATGTTGTACATTCCCGAAGATTTGGCAATTATGGCAATGTCTTACGTATTTGATGCAATCGGATTCCATTGTGGTCCAATAATACCCTAAACGTGTGATTTTCTTTGCCATCATGGGCCCACTCATGTGAGGACCGCATTCTCCGTCGTGGACTTCTTCCATCACTTTTCGTGCCTGCGAATGATCAAGGCAGCGTAGGATTACACCAAGAGGTGTTCTTTTGTATAATTCTCCTTGCATGAGAACGTATTGGGAAGCTAGTAGGCGTATAGCACGTTGTCCCCTCTTGTCCATATCGGGTGGATAGGTACCATTGAGCTTAAAATTCAGGATTGCTTGGAACCAGGGTTCCTGCGCGATCTCCTCTTCATCGGTGATTTGGTGGACATAGGCCGGCTCTGACCGTCGTTCGATGCATATAGGCATTTCCACCATGTGATCTGGCATATTAATCAAAGATGCAAGTTTCGCAAGAGTGTCTGCAAATTGATTTTCTTCCCGAGGTAGGTGTGGATATGTCACGTGATCAAAGAATTGGGCAACTTGGTCAATCCTGGCTTGATAAGGTGCGAGGCTTTCGCTTCGAATTTTCCAAGATCCTGTAACTTGGTTGATGATCAAGGATGAATCCCCATATACTCGGAGGTTTTTAATGCCTAAGCTTACTGTCGCTTGTAGTCCAATGAGACAAGCTTCGTATTCTGCAGCGTTGTTTGTCACCTCGAAGTCGAGTTTGACAGCAATCGGTGTATGCTCGCCTTCAGGAGAAATGAGAAACACTCCTATTCCAAATCCTCTTAAGTTTGATGCTCCATCAAAATAAAGGTCCCAGGAATCTGCATCAGTTTGGAGTATGTCCTCATCTGGAAATGACCAAGTGTCTATCGTTTGTGCGTCATTGATGGGATTTTCTGCGAAGAATTCGGCGACGGCGCGCCCTTTAATAACTTTCAGTGGCACGTATTTGAGGTCAAATTCTGAGAGCATCAGAGTCCATCTTGCTAGGCGTCCGTTGAGGACGGGTTTCTCGAAGAGGTATTTGACCGGATCCATTTTGGAGTATATTTTGACGGAGTAGCTAAGCATGTAATGGCGTAGCTTCTTTGTTGCCCACACAAGAGCGAGGCATGTCTTTTCGAGTTGAGAGTATTTGCACTCGTACTCCAAGAACTTCTTACTAAGGTAGTAGATAACTCTTTCTTCACTTCCTACAGTCTGAGCTAACATGGCACCCATGGTCTTTTTTTGATTCTTGTGAGATATAAACCAAGAGGTTGATCTCGTTGAGGTGGCATGAGCACTGGTGGTTTAGCCAATATCTCTTTGATTCGGTCGAACGCCTTTTGACAATCATCATCCCACATGGTGTGGTCCGTTTTCTTGAGTTTTTTGAAGATAGGCTCGCAAATCATGGCGAGTTTCGATATGAATCGACTTATATATTGCACTTTTCCCAGGAATCCTCTGACTTCTTTTTCTGTTTGAGGTTGTGGCATTTCGATCAGAGCTTTGATCTTTGAAGGGTCTATTTCTATACCTCGTTGGCTAATGACGTATCCTAGGAGTTTGCCAGATGTTACTCCGAATGTGCATTTCTGAGGATTGAGCCTCATGTTGTACTTTCGTAGCCTTGTGAAAAACTTGCGAAGGTTCGCAATATGCCCTTTTCGATCCTTGGATTTGACGATCATGTCGTCTACGTATACCTCGACTTCTTTGTGCATCATGTCATGTAAGAGTGTAGTTGCGGTGCGTTGATATGTAGCCCCAGCGTTGATCAATCCAAATGGCATGACCGTATAGCAATAGGTTCCCCATTGAGTGACAAAGGCGGTCTTATGCATGTCCTCTATGGCCATCTTGATTTGGTTATAACCCGCATACCCATCCATGAAGGATAGTAACGCGTGGTCTGCAGTATTGTCCACCAATATGTCGATGTGTGGTAGAGGGAAATCGTCTTTGGGACTTGCTTTGTTTAAGTCCCTAAAATCAACACAAACATGGATTCTTCCATCCTTTTTGGGTACGGGTACTATGTTAGCTACCCAGTCAGAATACTCGGAAACTTTAATGAACCCGGCTTTGAATTGCTTGTCAACTTCTTCCTTAATCTTTAGAGCCCATTCTGTCCTCATTCGTCGAAGCTTCTGTTTTACAGGTTTGAAACCTGGCTTAATCGGAATCCTATGCTCGGCGATATCCCTGTCGATCCCTGGCATGTCTTTGTAGGACCAAGCGAAAACATCTTTGAACTCGTTTAGGAGATCTATGAAATCGGCCCTTTCGGTAGAGCTCAAGGTAGTCCCTATCCTAAGTTCTTGGGGTTCTAGCTCGGTTCCTGCGTTGATGGGTTTGGTGTCCTCTATTACTGGTCCCCCTTCCCCTTCCTGCAGTATTTCTTTGGCTACGAAGGGAGGTATTTCGTTCGAGTCTGGGTCTTGGTCATCCTCAGTATCATCGTAAACAGAATTGCACTCAAGATAACACAAAGAGTAAGCAGAACCTGATTTATTCATATTAAAATTTGAGTGGAGTTGAAACAAAGAAGCCAACTGATCCATGGTCAGTGGCGGCAAGGGGACAGTGGTTGGGACATTTCCCGAACTACCGTGACTACTCGAGGCTAAGCTACGAGAAACAAAGGGAGTGGGGACGACGACAGGAGGAGACTCTCTAATGACTTCTCTAGACTCCGACTCTGACTCGAACTCATCGTCTTCTGGTTCTCCTTTGAACATCTCTCCTTCTCCAGTGGTGAGCTTGAAGAGTCTTCCTTGATTGTTGGTCCACTTGATTGATTTTCTCCATCCTTTCTGCTGACTTGTGTTGGTTTCTGTGATTAACGCGGTGGGGTTTAAGCGATCGTCTTGAAGTATCATGGTAATGATCTCATCCTGCGCGGCCCTAACAAATCGATCTTCTCTGAACAATAGGCTAACAGCTTGTTCGTCTAAGCAAGGTGCTTGACGGGTTTTGACGGTAGGAACCGTCTCTGGAGGGATGAAGTAGCAATCGTGAAAGATCTCGATTCCGGCTAGCTTCCTCTCGAGATAATGCCAAGGCTCGGGAAATCCGTGAAAGAGTTCTAGGCTTCCTTCTTGAACAAAGTACCCATTTAAAGTAGGGAGATAGGGTCGCATTTGGACTCCTACGTGCTTGCGGTTTTGGACTTGAGCAAGCATTTCAAGAAACTCTTTTTTAGTGGGTTTGTACCCTAGTCCAAGTGGTATCCTCTTTGAGTTGCCTTCCTTATATGGTGCGAAGGTATTTCTTCGGGTAGGGTTTAAGGGCATTCCAGGGAAGTATCCCTGGGTTTTGAGCATGTGGTTGACCACCAAGTTGGAGTAGGGATCATAATATAAGGGTGCCAATTCGCTTTCTATGACGCTTATGCTTTGGAAGCCCCCAAGTTCGTATACGGGATCTGCAAGGACTTGGTTGTTCGATTGTTTTTCGATTATTGCCTTGATGGGTGACGAAGTAATCGTCACTACTTTGCCATTTAGTGGGATCTTGATCTTTTGATGAAGGGTGGATGTTACCGCTTTGGAAGCGTGAATCCAAGGCCTTCCTAGTAGTATGTTGAAGGAAGCTTCGATGTCCACTATTTGGAAATTAACCTTTCGCTCAATTGGCCCTGTGGCTATGGTTAGGTTAACAAGTCCTACCACTTTTCGTCGTGTACCATCATATGCACGTACACCTTGATTGGTAGGGGTCCAATCCAACTCTTTCATGCCTAATTTGTATGCCGTTTTGAGGGGTATGACGTTGACCGCGGAGCCATCATCTACCAAGGTCATTGGCACGTTCTTCTTTAGACAAATTACATTGATGTAAAGAGCTAAATTGTGACTTGCGCCAAAAGGTGGCAAATCTTCGTCTGAGAAAGTAATAGGATTACTTAGCTTCGGTGATTCTTAGAAGACCAAGTTGACTACATCTTCAGGTGTCGAGTCATGTGCTACATTTAGTTTGGCCAAAGCTTGGAGTAAAGCTTGGCGATGTGGGAATGAGCTCGCTACTAATTTCCAGACTGAAAGATCGGCTTTCGTTTTCTGTAATTGCTTGAGCAAATGGTCGGTAGAGTCCTCTTCGTTATCATTTGGTGTGACAACGTTGGTTGGACCGTTTTGAGCAATGCTTTGATATGGACGACCCGAACGAGTTAAGTGGTCCACATCTGGGTCTTCACCATTTTGGACTATTTCTTTGATTAGGGAGTTCTCAATGAGGTACTCATCCTCGTCATCGTCGGCCCAAACTCCATTGATTGTAGCTAGTTTCCTCATTCTCGTGATTTCATCTTCTAGTCGTATGATTTGGTCGACCAATTTATCTACCACGGCGACTATTTCTTGCATTGTAGTGTCTTGAGAGAAGATTAGTGGCATATGCTCCTTGGGTGTTGCGTTGGGATCGCGTAGAGTTATCACCACATTTTCGAATTCCCACACTTGCCTATCTACACTCCTTGCCCATGTGATGAAGTCGGAAATGGTAGGGGAGATGGTAGAGTAGAACCCTTCATTCTCAATGGCATGGATTTCATTTTCGACTGGAGAAATGAGGTGTGAGCAATCTAAGGTAGATTCGTCACTTGTAATCACTAGAACTCCAAGAGGATTTTGAGTGTTGTTGGGTTTACCTCCCGACGGTATTGACAATCGACCATCTTCAATCATGTCTTGAAGCACATTTTTCAACTTGTAGCATTTTTCTGTGTCATGCCCCTTGCCCCTATGGTATTCACAGTACGAGTTCTCGTCCCGGAAATTGGATTTCCTTTCGGGTTCGGGGGTAGGTCCAATGGGTTGAAGTTTTCCTTGCTTCATTAACCTTTTTAGAGCGTTGGAATAAGTATCCCCAAGATTTGTGAATTTCCTTGGTGGGGTACTTTTCTTGGATGGCTCGAGAAGGTTAACTTCATCAGTCTTGCTAGTGGAGCCGTATGAACGACTTGTTGAGCCTTGATATCCTCGACCTACCGTTTTGGACAAGAGTCCTTTACGGATGTCATCTTCGATCCTTGTCCCTAATACGGTTAAGTCCTTGAAAGTTTTGATGTTTTGGTATCTCAAATGACTGGCATAGATGGGTTTGAGATTGTCCACAAACTTCTCCACTAGGGTGGCCTCATCCGGACGTTCAACTAGTTGGGTACTAGTCTTCCTCCACCTACTTAGGAAGTCGGTGAATCCTTCTTTGTCATTTTGGGTAAGAACCTCTAGAGTGTGCATGTTAACTTGGATCTCGGCATTATCCGCATATTGCTTAGAAAACTCGATCGCGGCATCTTCCCAAGTAGCGACCTTCTTGTGTTCTAAGGAGTAGAACCATTGCTTCGGGATGGTATCATGAGATGAAGGAAAGATCCTTAAGAACATCTCGGGTTTGATGCCTTTGATAGACATGTAATCCTTGAAGGCACGAATGTGGTTCAAAGGGTTCTCATGCCCCTTGAATTTAGGGATATCCGTCATATTGAAGTTGGTTGGCAATTTGGAATTGACGGCCTCATACTTACGATTGTTCTCCCTATAAATGTCATCCCCCTTAAGGTACATCAATTGCTCCTCTAAGTATTAGAGTCTTTTCTCAGCTACAGTTAGTCCCATGGGAGGATTTTCATCCCTGGATTCATCCGCAGAGTCACTTATTACTTCACTTTCATGAGGGGGCAACCTCCCCTCTACGGCATAGATCCGGCCCTCGATGGTCTCAAGGCGGTCATAGACTTGGTCTTGGGTAACTTGCATTTGGGCTAGCGCGGCTAGGATTCGATCATTACCATCTTGGAGTTGGTTGAGGTTTGTTTCGCTGGATCTAGGCATCTTGAAAACTGGATAAGAGATCGAGGACGAATCAAAACACGATCGACCATCCTAACACACTTGCTAAAAGAAGAAATGTTTTGACTCGTGAAGTGGGTGTGTGCCACTTGTGTTGAGTGACCTTTGAAGAAATACAAGGTTTTTGAAAATGTGTATCCTAGTCAACTATAGTGTAGTTGTAGGAGTGGACTCAAAGTGAGGTTTTGAAATGAGCTTGTGGCCCGAATTTTGACACGACAAATGGACAGGGTTTTGACTTGGTTTTGCGCTAAATGAAGGCCTATTTTTCGAAATTTTTATTAAAAAAAGGGTTTTGATTTTTGCAAAATCGTCATGGTTTCGTTTAGAAATGGTGATCACGTAAGATACAAACATTCATACAAGCATTATAACGGGATGCTGAGTGCATTTAAAAGGGTTTTGGTTTAACGGGTGGGTTGCCATACCGAACCATCAAACCCGAAGTCTGTGGAGAGGCTCGTACCAAACAAGAGTAAGGCCGATTCCTAGTCCATTTCCTCAAGTAGTGAAGGCCCTTGATACAAACAAGAGTAAGCATCATGGTATGGATGATGTCAATCGCTATCCATCCTTAGGCCCAAATAAGAATTAGGACCGTTTAGACGGGACGATTGGTCGAATGGGTTGGGTTGGGCCTAGGAAGGCCGAATAAAACGGTCTCGGAAGACCGAGTTATGAAAATCGACAATTGTCTTATACAAACTATTCCCTAACCTTGTTCAAGTTTCACCCTTGCTACACATAAGTGTATTATCCCCAGCGGAGTCGCCAAACTGTGGACAGCAGGGGTGCCCACAAGGGCGCTTGAGAGAGAAGAGAAACAAGCGTTTGCATTTTTGTTGGAGTCGCCACCAATTTTTATGGGAAATTGGAACCGTTCCAATACCTCGTGTCATGTCAAGACACAAAGTAGAGACATGAACACTAAGCAATCGTTACCCTTAGCATTTTATGTCTAGAATGACTCTCGTGGATGCCAATGAACACGGGAGCTCACGGAGATCTGGAGTAAGGGGTGAGGGTACGTATTAGGAAGCTCTTTTGATCGAACACCTAATCCCGCCCGCCTCGATAGCGGCCACTACTAATGATTAGGGAAGTTATTCGTACTTGATATATCGTCGGTTATATGCATGCAATGCAACATCCAAGTTTTAATCCTAGCATGTGAGAATTAATACTAAGTCGGTTGACAATTAATTTAGCAAACAATTGGGTCGAAGTAGGATTTAAGTTCAATTACATGTGAAAACATACAAATAATGCAAAATACAATGATTATAAAATTACAATAAAGAAAATTACAATAATTACAATGGATTAGGCGATTTATGTCGAAAATACCTTTAAAATGGATAATTTGGAAAAACGAATAAAGGAATAAATTAACGAACAAGTCAGAAGGTGATAATACGATTAATAGTCAATTATTCATAAGCTAATTAAACTAGGTCAAGGCAACCACGGAGTTCAGAGACAGAATTCAACCCGGAACAGGCGCAACAGAGCTGCGTCCTTTGGAATAGGCGCAGCAGACGCTGCGTCTGTTCCTGACCTGAATTCTGGCTGTGAAGCCGGAATTGCGTGTTGTTAATATTCGTTGGTAAATTTAAAGACGGATTAATTTATTTACTCGGATGAAAGTGATTAATAGGTTAATTAAATACGATTAATGGGTCATGAAAACGATAAAACATGGATGAGACGGAGATAAGGCGGGTTAATTACATGATTAATGATTGATTAGTGACATGGGTGAACAAAATAGGTTATATGACAAATTAATAACGAATTAATGATGAACATGCGATGAATGTGGCAATAGACAGATTAAAATATATCAAAGACGAATTCTAGAAACTCAATATGAACAAATCGAATTTCTACAACCCGGATTGAATTTAATGACGAAAACCCGCAAATATGAGATTACAAGGGATTTATGTCGGATTTAAATGATGAATTAAATGTGTTAATGATAACGAATAATATACATGTGAATTATTAAACTACTATGTCGAAGAATTAAAGAAAACAAACGAAACAAATAAAAGTTTGACGAATTGGAACGGTCCCTGATACGATACATCTAGCTACGGTGTATCAGAAATCAGTCCTATGGAAAGCTAGAGCTGCTTGTCTTACTGCATACCATTACCATGTTTGGTTCCAAAGAAACAACGCAAGATTAAACTGTTGCTTGTTGCGTCCTGAAGTGGTAGCCAGGAGAATTAAGGAAGAAGTTATCAGGAGAGTAAAAGCTAAGCTAGGAGGAGCCAATGTGAACATTGATTGGCTTGCTTTAATTCAAGGACATCAGGCTTAGTTGCTATATGTTTGTTTTTGTCAATGTGGGGGTTTGAACCGTGATCAGTTTGTATCTTTTGTATATTCCTTGATTTTATATATAATATTCACATTTTCACCAAAAAAAAAAGTTTGACGAATTTCAGAGGACGAAGGAAGAAGAAAGGAAGCAGGAACTGCGGCAGCCTCACGAAGAGGCGCAGCAGTTGCTGCGTCCTTTCTCGACGGTCAGTCTTCTGGAAATCCGTAAAAAGAGGTTTTAAACGAGGTTTTAGAAATCGGTATTAAGAGGTGTTTTCGACATAAACCTTACAATTTATACAAAAAGGTAAATACAATAAATATAAGAAGAATTATACACCCTCAGACTTACATGTTGACGAAACGAGAAGGACTAAGATATCGATTAGTGATGCTCGACGCGAACGTAACGAAAGTGCCCACGTAAGAGGAAAAACGATTAAGTTAATTAAGTTGATTATGGTGGAGTTGGTCAAATTGGTCGGTCATGCAAACGAGGTTGGTACTCAGAAGGATCCGAGCTTACGTGGTCGAATGTTCAAGCACGTAGACGCCAAAAAGTAAGAACAAAGGTCTAGAATGCAAAGGGAGAAGAGAAGGGCGGACACTCGCGTGAGAAATATGAGGAGCGAAGGCTCCATTTATACTAATCACGTGAAGGAATTAGGGTTTCGGAGACTCTTTGGAAGTGAATCTCGGAAAGCTATGAAAAAGATACGAGAAATATGCAGAATAGGACCTGGGAAGAGGCGCAGCAACCACTGTGTATCTTGGAAGAGACGCAGCGCCTGCTGCGTTGATTCCCAAGGGGTTTCCTCCTGCGGAAGAAAGATTTCCGTGTTTAAGTTATGGTAGGACGGAATAATTTGATTTTCCTTAATATCTTATGTGAATATTTCGGGAAATTGTTTGCCAAAGGATGAAAATTATGAAATTTGGAATAGAAATATCCGGAACATTCCAGAACATTCTGACTCGGGATTTAACGGTTATCAGAAAATGAAGACGGTTTTAGGCCCGGACTCCAAATGTACTCTAATTACTGTCAAAACGACCGTATCGGCACGTAGATGACAACTAAGAGGTAGACATTAATATTTGAGCAACCACTTGACGATAAACTTACGAATTGTCACAAATCGTTCCGCGTACCAAACATGCGACCCAATCATCACCGGGTGGTTTACGAGAGGTGCATAAACGAGGTGTCTACAAGATCCTGCAATTGAAAGAATCCGAGTCAGCCCTGAAGCAAAAACTGGAAAAAACCCAAGGGGCAGGCTCTAGATTCCAACAAGGAACCCCATTTTCATCAATCATCAAAAACATTGATTTTTCCAGTTTTGGGTGCCCAAGTATCCCCAAAGCCATTAACGTAGATGGTGATGATGAGCCAAAAAACAATGATCAAGAGAAACCTGATGAATCTGCAGCAGCCATCATGATGGCAGTAGTTCAGAAGATCAAGAAACTCAACGAAAAATTCGACAAGATACCAGGAGTATCTGCCAGCATGGAAGAAGCTGCCCCTGACAGCTATGTTGATTCGCCTTTCATAGACGAAATAGCAAAAGTAGACCTACCAAAGAAGTTCACAATTCCATCCATGAGGCTCTATGATTGAACTACGGATCCACAAAATCACGTGGCTCTTTACAAGCAAAAGATGATGGCCGCGTCTATTCCCAACGAGTTCAGATAAGTTTGCATGTGCAAAGGATTTGGAACGACCCTGACTGGCCCTGCCCTGCAATGGTACATCAACCTGCCTACTGGCAGCATCCATTCCTTTGCCAACCTGATCAACAGTTTCAACCAGCAGTTTGCATGTGGCAGGGAGTTGGAAAAACGATCCAGTGACCTTTACCGAGTTAAGCAGAAGCCTGATGAAACTCTCAGGACATTCCTTGCAAGATTCAACAAAGAGAAAGTGTCTATACCCAGGTGTGAAGTTGGAACAGCAGTGGAGGCATTCAGACAGGGATTACTACCATACAGTGACCTATACAGCGAACTCACTAAGTACCCCTGCCATACCTTCGAAGATGTTCAGGCCAAGACTTTTTCTTTCATCAGGCTGGAAGGAGATAAAAGCTACAAACTTGGATCACCCAGTAGATCAAAGGACCATGGAAGAAGCAATAGGAAAAGCAACAGAGGAAGCAATTACAGACCTACACCATATTCCAGGCCAGACTAGTCGGAAGTTAACCTGGCCCATGAGTATCAAGGTAAGGTTAAAGTTTATCCACCTATCTCCGAACATAACGTCAGTGTTGATATTGCAGGATTAATCCAGAGACTTGACAACATGGGATCAGCTGTTAGATGGCCCGAGAACTCCGAAAATCCAAATCCCAGAAGAGACAATTAAAGATGGTGCGAATTTCACATGGATATTGGACACACCACGGATGATTGTTTCACCCTGACGAAGGAGGTAGCCTACCTGTTAAAATCAGGGTACTTAAAAGACCTGATCAAGATGAAGGGTAGGAACGCAAACCAGGATAAAGAAAACCACGCAAACCAGGAGCACAAGCAGGATCGTAGTCTTCCTCCACCACCACCAATCTATGAAGTAAAATTTATATCCGGCGGTTCGGAGATCTGCGGCCTGACAAGTTCAGCAGCAAAAAAGATAGCCAGGACAGCAAGGACTGCGTCACCCTGCAAGCTGGATCCTGTCCCAACAATCACTTTCAATGATTATGACCTAGTGGGCATCCCTGATGTTCATCATGATGGCCTGGTCATTTCTATGCAGATTGGAACAGCCACAGTAAGAAGGATCCTGGTAGATGGAGGAAGCTCAGTAAACCTGATCATGCTTGACGTACTGAAAGCCATGAAGATAAACGAGGATCAAATTATCAAAAAATCCAGCGTCCTAGTAGGATTCAGTGGTGATACCAGGAGCACTCTAGGAGATATCCACCTCCCAACCTATGTGGAAGGAGTCTCATCCTATGAAAAGTTGGGGGTCCTTGACTGCTTGTCATCCTACAACGCCATCCTAGGCAGACCCTGGATTCACAATGTCAAGGCCGTACCATAAACCTATCACCTTGCATCAAGATACCAACAGACTAGGGCATAGCCACAATCAAAGGGGATCACAAAACAGCCCAGGAGTGCTACACAGCAGCCTTGAAGCCTTCCAAGGCAGGTAAGTCCCTGGCATAACAATTACAGTATCCTGTCAGGAGCACTTATGTAGCACCTCCCAGAATGGAAACAGATCAGGTAATTCTAGACCCTGAGTACCCTGACAGGTATGTTTTAATAGGATCTGACGCACCAGATAGTGTCAGACCTGAACTGGTAAAATTCCTTAAAAATAAATCATCTTGGTTTGCTTGGTCACATTTTGATATGACTGGAATTAGCACTGATATTATTACTCATAAGCTCAATGTTGAGCCATCTTTTAAGCCTGTGCAGCAGAAAAGGCGCAAATTTGCAGCTGAAAGAAACACCATAATAAATGAAGAAGTACAAAAACTCTTGGATATGGGGATGATCAGGGAAGTAATGTACCCTGAATGGCTGGCTAACGTAGTTGTTGTGCAGAAAAAGAATGGGAAGTGGAGAGTCTGTGTAGACTACACTGACCTGAACAAAGCTTGCCCTAAAGATCCATTCCCCCTGCCTCATATTGACGCCATGGTAGACGCCACAGCAGGCCACGAGATGCTAACATTCATGGATGCTTCCAGCGGATTCAATCGATAAAAATGCACCTGCCGACCAGGAGAGTATCGCATTCATTACAGCATCGAGGCATATCTTTACACCGCCATGCCTTTCGGCCTGAAGAATGCGGGGCAACGTATCAGCGCCTGGTCAACATGATGTTTAAAGACCAGATAGGTGACATCATGGAAGTATACATAGATGACATGGTGGTGAAATCCAAGAATGCAGAAGATCATGTGAAGCACATAGAAATAGCATTTGAGATATTAGAAAAGTATAACATGAAGCTGAACCCATCAAAGTGCCACTTTGGAGTCTCTGCAGGCAAATTTCTTGGATATATGGTCACAAAGAGAGGCATAGAAGCAAGCCCTGAACAGATAAAAGCTATCCTGGAACTACAGTCACCCAAGTCTGTCAAAGATATCCAAAAATTGACAGCCGGGTAGCGCCCTGAACCGCTTTATATCAAGATCTTCCGAAAGATGCAAAACATTCTATAACCTCCTCGGGAAAAATAAACAATTCCAGTGGACGGATGAGCATGAGGCGGCTTTTCGGGATCTAAAATCCTATTTATCATCTCCACCCCATCGGCTAAACAGAAAAGGGAGAACCTTTGTTAGTATACCTATCATCATCGACACAAAGATCAAGCGTGATCTGGTGAAAGAACAGGATGGGCAGCAACATCCAGTCTACTATGTAAGTAAAAGCCTGCTAGATGCCGAGTTAAGGTATGGACTACTTGAAAAATATATTTTAGCTTTAATTATGTCATGTACCAAGCTGAGACCTTATTTTGAAAGTCACCCAATTATAGTCAGGACTAACTTACCCAAAAAATCTGTCCTGCGTAAGCCTGGACTTTCAGGCAGGATGGCCAAATGGTCAGTACAGATGAGCACATATGACATCTCTTTTGAACCCAGGGCAACGATCAAATCGCAGGCCCTAGAAGACTTTGTGGCTGATTTCAACCCTAACCTAGAACCAGACCTGATAAAAGAGGTCAATCAGCTAGAGAATAAAACCCCAGACTAGGAATTGACCCTATTCATAGATGGGGCATCCAACGCTAGGGGGACAGGGTTAGGACTAGTACTTAAATCACCACAGGGAGATGTAATAGCTCCGGCTGTAAGCTGTGAGTTCAAAGCTACCAATAATGAAGCAGAATATGAAGCCCTGATAGCAGGCTTAAAGGTATGTCTAGACCTCGGAGTTCAAAACCTAAAGGTAAAAACTGATTCACTCTTAATTGCCAATCAAATAAAGGGAATTTATACGGCTAAGGATGCAAAAATGATTTCCTATTTAGAATATGCAAAAAACCTTACCGCTAAATTTGCTTTATTTGATATAGATCAAATATCAAGAGACCTGAATACCTAGGCTGATGCTCTGGCCAGCCTAGGTTCAAACTTTACCCCCACTGTTTTCGATAAAATACCAATTGTGCCCTTATTAGAGCCAACCATCAGCAGACCTGAACAGATCAATCCTGTCAATCAGGACAATAACTCTTGGACTAAACCCTATTACGACTGGTTTCTCTAAGGAATACTACCTCGGGGTAGGCATAAGGCAAGGGCCTTTAAAATTAGAGCTTCAACTTATGCTATCATCAATAACACCTTGTTCAAGAGATCGCAGGCTGGACCCTACCTGAGATGCTTGGAGCCTGACGAAGCCAAACTAGTACTTCAAGAAATACATGATGGACACTGTGGCAACCATAAAGGAGGAAAGAGCCTGGCAAGCAAAGTTCTCAGGACAGGCTACTACTGCCCTACACTGAGGGTTGACTGCCTGGAATACTCTTCAAAATGCGAAGCCTGCCAAATTCATGCACCAATCATACATCAGCCATCTGAACTCCTTCATTCAATTTTTGCGCCTTGGCCATTTATAAAGTGGGGCATGGATATTGTGGGAAAATTGCCTCTAGCTCCAGGACAAAAAGTCTTCATGTTAGCCATGACTGATTACTTCTCCAAATGGATTGAAGCTGACTCTTACAGGCAAGTAACCGAAAAAGAAGTAATATCCTTCATCATGACAAACATTATTTGCAGATATGGAGTCCCATCAGAAATAGTATGTGACAACGGAACTCAGTTCGTGGGGAAAAGGACCCAAGCATTCTGCCAAGAATGGAATATCAACTTAGTAACATCGACCCCTTGATACCCAAAAGCTAATGGCCAGGCAGAGTCAAGCAACAAGGTAGTCATAAGCTGCCTTAAAAGGAAGCTGAAAAGAAGACGAGGCAGATGGGCTGAAGAACTTCCATTAGTACTATGGGCAGACAGGACAACTCCAAAAACTGCAACAGGCCAAACACCTTACTCCCTGGTGTATGGCTCTGAAGCTGTCATTCCTGCGGAAGTACGGGTACCAACATCCAGATGCAGCCTAAACAACGTTGAAACAAACAAAGACTTGATGCAAGATAACTTAATCCAGACAGAAGAACTAAGAGACGCTGCCAAAATCAGGATGGCATCATATCAACAAGCAGTTGCCAGGACTTACAATAAAAACGTCAGGGTCAGGGTCTTCAAAGAAGGAGACCTTTGTTGGGGCTGGTGTCCTTTACAGTTAGTGCAAGGACTTATAAATCTCTAAAAGGATCAAAGGGTATACTTTTGTATCATAATCAGTTGGTCCACGTTTATCAATAACGGTTGGCTTGCTAGATAAGTTTGACGTTATTGTCATACAGATGGCGGTGATCAACTGGTCCCTAAAAGTCACACCTATAGGATACGTTTGAGAGATGTGACGGTATGAAAATACAGTCATGTTGATGCCTAATATGACTAACCAGTTAGTCAGAGTTATTGACTAGTAATTAGTCAAACGCGATGTTGAGATAATTATTTAATACGGATTAAATAATAATGGCTAAGACGAATTAAGCAGTTAATTCGTAAATTGAATATAAACGATTTATATTTAATTAATGTATATTGAATTAATTAATTATACAATATTGTCTTTGTCGGACAAGTATTAATATATCGACTGAGTCATGTTACTAGTTGATATTTTAATAACCGATAACCGATGACAATTTATAATAAAACCGCGTCGTATACATTTTAGCGAGACGAGTCGGATCACGAGTCAAAATAAGGGGAAAGTGGAAAGCCCACTCCCTCCTCTTGAGACCCGCGGACCGAGGCTAACAAAAGAGAGGCTCTCTCTCTTTTGTAACCTAAGCAATTCATTTGTCTCAAAACTAGGGTTTTGGAAAAATTCCTCTGAAACCTAGATCTCACATCTAGCAAAACTCACAACAAATTCTCTCGATATTGCAAGGCAATTAGAGAATACTTTCTAGCACAAGGGGCATAGTCTCAGACGGTCTTGGGTGCAACAATTAGGAGGAAATCTACGTTGATTTCTGTTCACTTTGCCGAATTGCACTAGGACCCGAGGTTGATTCTTTACCTTTATCGTTTCTCTTGTATTTATGTTTTATGACCATAATTCACATGTAAATTTGCGTTATAATCCTTAAAATTTAAGGGAATTTTACGGATATTTCCCTTCAAGTGGTATCAGAGCGAGGCCACGTAAATTTTCATTGTGATTTTTCATAAAAACGATTTGAGACGATCTTGTTTTGTCTAGAAAACCGTGCGGCTGGAATTTTCATTTCGGTTGTTTTCTGTTTTTGAAAACCGTGTCATGTTTACACACGGTAGGTCTTTTGCTTTCGTTTTATTTTACATATTGTTATTTTATACGGAGATTGTAGCAATATGTCAAGTTTTGAGCATTGTAAATTTGATTTGATGCGGTTTTGATCAAAATTGATATGTTTTGGTTTCGTCAAATCGATTTTCACGAGGGTTTTAAAGTTTCAGCTTGTTTTTCCTCTCGTTCGAGGATCTTTCCTGTCGATCGAGAGCTTTTCAGTGATGTTTTTCGTTCGATCGAGCACATGCTTTACTTGATCGACCTCTTTTAAAACCCCACTGCTCGATCGAGAAGTCCTCGTACTCGATCGAGCAGTATTGCTAATAAAAGTCCTCGATCGACCACGAGTTCTGTCGATCGAGTACTTCCTGTTTGGCAAACCTCTCGATCGAATGGCAGCTTCATTCGATCGAGCTCTTTTGTTCCTCGATCGAGAACTTTTGTCCCTGGATCGAGGGATTTCGTTTTTAGCAGCGTTAAAATTTATTTATTTTGTTTTAAATTTTATTTTGGCCATAAAATGTACTTTATACGGATATTGTGCACTCGCTTGATAGTGAAACGGTTCACTCACGTACCATATAGTTATTTTAAAGCGATTTAAAGTAACGGATTATCATGAATTAAAAGGTGGTTTGGATAAATTTAACATAATTACGGAATTATGTCACGAACAAATTTGTTTTAGTTGATGAATTTTATTTATCGTTATTGTTGAATGCCTTGAATGTTTTAATTACGTATTTATTTATTTTACAATCGGTTGTAACTTAGTGTGGCCTTAGTAGAACGTGTTACCGTAATGATGGAACACGGTCTTGGTTGTATTTTGAGATCTCGTATCTCCGTTTTGGATTTTTCAATTGTAATTACAGTTTTTATTTAGAATGTAAATAGGTTTATTTTGTTTAAATTGTAATTTTTGAGAAGACCTAAGATGGAGAATCGGATGCTCACTCCCGCTACAAGGATCAAGATGGAACATCAAGACTAGCTTCCCGGGTCCAACGGTGGATTCCAAAGTTGTTTTATGTTTTTTTTATTAGGATACGCCACACTAGGAATTTTATTTACGTTTTTGCATTCTTTCATTTATTTTTCGTAACGATAATTTGCATCATATTCCGCCTAAAACCAAACCACCTAATTTATTGCATGAAAACTGACTCATATAGAGGTCACGCGTTAGTTTTCTATGACATTCTTATGTCACCCGATCTTTTAAGCCATCACCTAAAATGAATTAAAAACTAAGTTGATGGGATCTTCCTCGTATAACCAAAAATTGAGAATAGTCTTTATAGGTCAATCTCCAATGAATCCCTTCTTCGTCGGTAGGCATAATATGACCCCTTCTACGTCGGGTAAGTTGGCACTGATTGAATTATTTTATCTCAACACTATTGTCACTCGTACGATCCTGTGATTATGGTGGACTATAGATAGGATTTACGGAAATCTATCGACCAAGAGTTTTTACGGAAGAACTAGCTAAACAGTTGGCTTATCAATTTACGGAAATTGAGTCTTGGGATCACTTGTATTATTCTTGAGGGAGATCAATTATGCAAGTGCAATGAGTCTACACGATTAAAATGACTTTTAAATAGACTTAAATCACCTCGATGAGTTGCTTATTTCATTTTTGTTTTTCTTTCTTTTTCAGCGTAGATCACGTTTTTAAACTGCTAATAACATAATGGCTGGCATCCTCGATGACCCAATGCCAAGTGCCACATTGGACCGTGAGTCCTGGCTTCGGATCTTCATGAATCAGATGAATCAGTCTACTAGACTGAAGAATGATGGATCAAACTTCACGGAATGGGAGGCGGCATTACGGAATGCTGCCACTCCTGACGGGAAGCTCAAGTATCTAACTGAGCCCCTGCCGCCAGCCCCAGGCCCCACGGCTCGAGTTAACGAGGTCTCCACGTATAGCGACTTCGTCATGGAAGCGGGTGCGATTAAAAACGTACTCATTTTTGCAATGGAATCCAATTTGCAGAAACGCTTCATAGCCCAAGGTGCAAACAAGATTTTCACCACGCTCACTAAGGAATTCTTGAAAGCACCGAGAATCGTGACCTATGAGCATACCACTCGCTTCTTTGATACGAGACTCCAGAAGGGCCAACCGGTTAGCCCACACATTCTCAGCATGATTGAGAATGTCGAGAGACTGGAGGCGCTTGATTGTAAAATCAGCGAGAACATTGTAATTGACCGCATGCTTCATTCACTCCACGATGGTTTTGCGCTCTTTGGAGCGAATTACTATATGAATGATTTGAAGAAAAGTCCCCATGAACTGCACTCCCTTCTCGTACATGCACACCGAGAAGGACATGAAGATCGTGGGAGCATGAAACAGGATGTTCTCGTTGTGTCAAACAAGGGCAAGGGTAAGGGCAAAGCTCAGGCAGACCTAGCAGTAGGCAAACCGAAGTTCAAGAAGTCAGGGTCAGGTAAGAGCGGGCCTGGTGAGGCAAGTAACTCATCAGGCGCGACAAAGAGCAAGACCGAAAACATGGAATGCCATCATTGCCACAAGACTGGGCATTGGAGGCGAACATATCCTGTCTACCATGAGGACATAAAAGCAGGTCGTGTTAAACCTGTTGGTATGTTTTCTTCCTCTTCTACTTTTATTCATATGATTGAGATTAACCACGCAAGTTACGGAACTTGGGTATTAGATACTGGTTGTGGTTCTCATCTGTGTAATCATGTGCAGGGTCTCACGAAACATCGAACCCCTCGTAAAGGGTGAGGTGGACTGCGTGTCGGGAATGGAGCACGAGTGGCTGCCGTCTCGAGGGGAACATATGTGATCCACTTCCTAGCGGATTTGAGTTATTTTTATATAACTGCTATTATGTACCCAGTCTTTCGAAAAACATTTTTTCAGTTTCTGCACTTGACAAACTTGGTTTTACATTTGTAATAGAGAATAATTCTTGCATTTTCTCATTACACGATATGATTTATGGCAAGGCAGTCTCCATGAACGGAATTTATGTTTTGGATCAGACCACCGAAATATTACACGTAATGAATAAAAAGTTAAAGGTTGGTGACAAAGATCAAACGTATCTATGGCACTGCCGTATGGGACACATTAATGAGAAACGCGTAAAACAGCTCATAAAGAATGGAGCTATCTCGGCCTTTGATTTTCAATCATTTGGCACGTGTGAATCATGTCTCATCGGTAAGATGACTCGAATTTCCTTCAAAGGTGTTGGAATGCGCGCGCGACCTATTAGGACTCATACATACGGATGTGTGTGGACCTATGTCAATCACCGCACGAGAAGGCTATAGGTATTTCATCACTTTCACGGATGATTTAAGTAGATATGGCTATGTCTACTTAATGAAGCACAAAAGTGAATCCTTTGAGAAATTCAAGGAATACCAGAGTTGGGTACAGAACCTACTGGGTAGAAAGATTAAAACACTGCGCTCAGACCGTGGTGACGAGTGTCTTTCTCACGAGTTTGATCAACACCTCAAAGACTGTGGGATTGCCTTACAGTTAACTCCACCTGGAACACCTCAGTTGAATGGTGTGTCTGAACGGAGAAATCGAACACTACTTGATATGGTTCGATCTATGATGAGTCATACCGTGTTGCCTGACTCATTGTGGGGTTATACTCTTCTGTCAGCTGCTCTAATACTTAACCGAAGTCCGTCTAAAGCTGTTGACAAGACTCCATATGAACTATGGAAGGGAACGGTCCCTAACTTGTCCTTTATACGGGTTTGGGGCTGCGAGGCTTATGTCAAGTGGAGACACGAGGATAAACTCGGCCCGCGATCGGTCAAGACATACTTTATAGGTTATCCTAAAGGAACACTTGGTCATTACTTCTATTCGCCAACCGAACAACGTGTTTTTGTTGCGGCTAGTGCGACATTCTTAGAGAAGGAATTTCTCGAGAATGCAAAGAGTGATAGAACCTTCGACCTGTCGGAGATTCCAGAACCAAATACCGAGCAACCATTGGAGGAACCAATTCCTTCAATCCCGGCTGCGGTGAATATTCCTGAGGAACCTAGGAGGTCGGGAAGAGTCTCTATTCTTCCGGACAGATACATTGGTATGGTCGAGGAACATGACATAGATGACATTCTACTCTTAACGAGTAGTGAACCCGCAACCTATAAAGGTGCCATGACCAGTTCTGACTCAAAACTATGGCTTGAGGCCATGCAATCCGAGATGGACTCCATGTATGAGAACAACGTATGGGATCTTGTTGACTTACCTGCTAAGGTTCGTCCCCTTCAATGCAAATGGCTTTACAAGATAAAGCATTCTGTGGAAGGTCAACAAGATATCTATAAAGCACGACTAGTTGCTAAAGGTTTCACCCAAGTGCCAGGTTTGCACTACGATGAAATTTTTGCACCCGTAGTCATGTTGCGTTCCATTCGGATTATCTTAGCGATTGCCGCTTTCAATGACTATGAAATTTGGCAGATGGATGTGAAAACCGCCTTCTTAAACGGTTATTTGGAGGAAGAGTTGTACATGGTACAACCCGAAGGTTTCATCGATCCTGAACATCCTAAGAAAGTGTGCAAGCTTAAGCGTTCCATTTATGGACTTAAGCAAGCATCTAGGAGTTGGAATCATCGCTTCGACCAAGTGATTAAAGAAAATGGATTTACTCGATCGGTCGAGGAACCATGTCTTTATATCAAGTCGAGTGGGAGCAAGATTGTCTTCCTAATATTGTATGTCGATGACATACTCCTGATTGGGAATGATATACCTCTCTTAACTTCGGTGAAAGTATGGTTGAAAAACCATTTCCAGATGAAAGATCTGGGTGAGGCACAAAGAATTCTGGGCATCCGTATCTATCGAGATAGATCACGACGGATGTTATCTCTCAGTCAGGAGTCTTACATAGACAAAATCCTAGAGAGATTCAGCATGACTAACTCCAAGAAAGGGTTTCTTCCTATGGCTCCAGGGGTGCATTTGAGCAAGTCTCAGGCACCAGAGACACCGGAAGAGAAAGAGTGCATGACACGGATTCCTTATGCCTCGGCTATAGGATCAATCATGTATGCCATGATATGCACACGTCCGGACGTGGCATATGCATTGAGTATGACAAGTCGATTCCAACAGCGTCCAGGTGAATCACATTGGATGGCTGTCAAGAACATTCTTAAGTACCTACGGAGGACTAAAAATTAGGCATTGACTTATGGAGGCGATCAAAAGCTATGCGCAACCGGTTATGCAGATGCTAACTTCCAAACGGATCGAGATGACTCGAAATCTCAGTCTGGATTCGTTTTTACTCTTAATGGCGCTGCAGTCAGCTGGAAGAGTTCCAAACAAAGTGTTACAGCAGATTCTACGATCGAGTCCGAGTACTATGCCGCGCCTCGAAGTCGCAAAGGAAGCGATATGGATGCGTCAATTCTTACAAGGACTATCTGTAGTGCCAAGTTCGAATGACCCGATCACTATCTATTGCGACAATAGAGGCGCCATCTTCCAAGCTAAGGAGCCTAAGTCTAGCAACAAGTCTAGACATGTACAACGGAAAGCTCATCTAATCCTAGATTACGTGGAGCAAAAGGAAGTAGTGATAGAAAAGATTGCTACAGATGATAATATAGCAGATCCTCTCACTAAACCATTACGACAAGATAAGCATGAAGGGCATGTTAATTCCATGGGAATTAAACGTGTTCCTAAGTTGTAGTACTCTTTTATGGATTAGATTCATTCCCTTATGTACTCTATACGACATCATCGTTTTGATATTTAAATATTTTGTTTTTTCATGTGGTTTTGTACGACAATTTTGAACACCACAAAGTGAACTGAACAAACATTATATTTTTGGTCCTTAATTGCCCACGTGAGCTGATAACTCAAGGTAATTATTTTGTGACGTTGGTTGATGGTGGGTTCAATGAGCCATAAGTCAAACGTTTGACTGACCAATCACAGAGGCGAGTTATACGGATATCTCGTAGGACACAATTGTGACATCGACGTTGAGTCCTAAATGTTCTATAACATTCGGTGCCAGGTCGTGGATAGGACTTCCATGGTGATCCTAAGAGTCGATTCTTTTGACTATCGACTGTCTCTTAAGATTAAGGCAGATTTTGGGTGACTTTGGTTTCTTTCTCACGGTCATCCGTAACAGGGGGCCAAGTAGATTTTTTCTGGGTCATTTCATGTTGTGCTTAGTTCGGAAGGAGTCGAGTTGAAGGAAATATTCAGCCTTTATCAGGTACTCGATATTTCTCGGGGCCACTCGAGGAGTCAGAATCGAAATGCATGGCCATGCTCGAATACGAATTCGTTTTATCAGTTGAGTTGCTCTCTAGTCGGGGAAACCACTCTTGATACAGATCGATTGTAAAATACGACCTTTGCGGATCCGGATCTGCAAATTGTTTTACATTGAGTGGGAGAAATTTTAAATGAATATGAGAATCGGTTATCGTACATACACTTGTACGGACAAGTGGGAGTTTGTTGGAGCTGTGTCCTCCAGTTAGTGCGGATAACGTCATTGCACATACTCTTGTACGGACAAGTGGGAGCTTGTTGGGGCTGGTGTCCTTTACAGTTAGTGCAAGAACTTATAAATCTCTAAAAGGATCAAAAGGTATACTTTTGTATCATAATCAGTTGGTCCACATTTATCAATAACGGTTGGCTTGCTAGATAAGTTTGACGTTATTGTCATACAGATGGCGGTGATCAACTGGTCCCTAAAAGTCACACCTATAGGATACGTTTGAGAGATGTGACGGTATGAAAATACAGTCATGTTGATGCCTAATATGACTAACCAGTTAGTCAGAGTTATTGACTAGTAATTAGTCAAACGCGATGTTGAGATAAATATTTAATACGGATTAAATAATAATGGCTAAGACGAATTAAGCACTTAATTCGTAAATTGAATATAAACGATTTATATTTAATTAATGTATATTGAATTAATTAATTATACAATATTGTCTTTGTCGGACAAGTATTAATATATCGACTGAGTCATGTTACTAGTTGATATTTTAATAACCGATAACCGATGACAATTTATAATAAAACCGCGTCGTATACATTTTAGCGAGACGAGTCGGATAACGAGTCAAAATAAGGAGAAAGTGGAAAGCCCACTCCCTACTCTTGAGACCCGCGGACCGAGGCTAACAAAAGAGAGGCTCTCTCTCTTTTGTAACCTAAGCAATTCATTTGTCTCAAAACTAGGGTTTTGGAAAAATTCCTCTGAAACCTAGATCTCACATCTAGCAAAACTCACAACAAATTCTCTCGATATTGCAAGGCAATTAGAGAATACTTTCTAGCACAAGGGGCATAGTCTCAGACGGTCTTGGGTGCAACAATTAGGAGGAAATCTACGTTGATTTCTGTTCACTTTGCCGAATTGCACTAGGACCCGAGGTTGATTCTTTACCTTTATCGTTTCTCTTGTATTTATATTTTATGACCATAATTCACATGTAAATTTGCGTTATAATCCTTAAAATTTAAGGGAATTTTACGGATATTTCCCTTCAACCTTGTCCTACGCAAAGTATTTCCAAATAAAAAAGAAAAATCAGCAGGCAAACTGGCTCCCACATGGGAAGGCCCTTACTTAATTGATTCAATTGTTGGACAAGGAGCATATAGGCTCCAAACACTAGAAGGAGAAATGATCCCAAGATCCTGGAATGTAACTCATTTAAAACTATTCCATATTTAAAGATCAGGCTACAATCAGGTATAAATTCAATCACCACTCAACCCAACATGCTATATGATGAACAACATGTTTTACATGCCTTGTCTGTATTTTATACCTGTTCAACTAACCCATCTATTTACTTTTTGAATCCTGAACAATTATACATAATGAAAGATTATATGCATAAATATTCAGGATTGAGGGCTACTCTATTGTACATTCCTGAAACAAAAATTCTGCACTTAACTTTGCCTAACGAGTTGGTAACCACCACCAGATACAGTAAAAAATCAGGACCAATCAGGCATGAAATAATTGCCTGACCTGACTAGGTTTACTGCCACTTATTACAACCGGCTGGACGCAGCAAGACAGGGTGCAAGGGTGTTTTATCCCAACCATCAGTCTAAATGCCCTCCTGACAGGCCGAATACCAAGCCCTCCAGCTAGGCAGGGGACATAAGCCCTCCTGACAGGCCGGATTTCCCACCCCTTCAACCATTATAGCAAAAAAAACTATACTTGGTTGAAATACTCATGGCAAATTAAAACGAAAATAATGTGCAGGTTATTCAAAGCAAGATGCTTGACAACACCAACAGGATGAAATTCATAAGTAAAGCAAAAGATAGGATAAACCAAAAGAAGGCCATCATGCCTATATTAATAAAAACCTTTACCCCCTGGGGCAAAGGCGCCAAAATATTCATAAGGGCCAGGGAGAGTCCCCCTGACCCAAAACAGGAAAATAAAAATAATGTTTGTCCAAGGACATCCCCCCTGGATGGGCCAAAATACCAACCGAGAATTAAAAAATATTACTGCTTCTCCTTAGAAGCAGCAGCATCAACAACCTGCTCCCCACTCTTAGCCGGCTCAGCCTCAACGTCCTGCTCCCCTGGGGAGTCGACCTCCTGTTCATTCTCAAAATTATGCAGGTCAGGATACTTTAAAGCAGCAAAAGCCATCTCAGCTGCCGGGTCCCATTTTGCCCTGGCCTCGACAGACTCGACATATAGCTTGTTGCCCTTCCATTGATATAGAAATAGAGGGAAGCGTCATCCAGCTTAAACTCCAAGTCATCCCTCTCTTGGGTGAGCTCCTCATTTCTGTCCAGGGCTTCGCTGTGATCGCTTGCTCGAAAGCGCCTCGTCTTAGCAAGATCCCTCTCACCGCACCCTTGCCAAGTCAGCAGCTTTAGCAGCTAGGTCAGCTCGCGCAAAATCCAGCTCAGACTTCAGCCTGTCATAATCTGATCTCATCAAATCAATTCTGGCCACCAAAGAAGTACCCTGATAGGCATTATGGAGACAGGTCGTAACACCCTGGTCAAAAAACAAGAAAAGTATGAGTAACTTATACCAACAATAGAAAATTACCAAAACAAAACACACATAGAAATTATTCTAGCTTACCTCCCTCACAAGCGAGCCCGGGGCACCGACCAAGAGGTCGACGAGTGATCTCATCAAGCAATCGCCCGAGTAGCGAGTCTTAACAGGGTCAAGGGTAAGCATGACATCCGATTTAGAAGCTGCATAGTCCCTTATTTTCACCCTAGCAGCCTCTATATTATCCAACCTGGCTCTCACCTCCTTGACCGGGACAGAAACATCAACATCTTCAATTTTCCTTTTCTGGGCTGTTGAACTTGTCTCAGCAGGGGTAGCAGGTGCAGTAGTGACCTTGGCAGCATCGGACTGCTCAGTCAAGTCGATGACTGGTTCAGTATCCCCGCTTCCCATAGGACCTTCCTCCTTAATCTTAGCCAGCCTGGCTGAGAGGTCAGCCATACCAAACCTGGCAAGGCAAATAGACGGCCTGGTAGCTGCAACACGAAATGCTATATCAGCAATATAAACCAAGCATCATCAAGAAGCCCAGATAAAAAGAAAAGAAAGTCTAAAATGGACTCACTGCCCGAAGTAGTGGCACTAGCAGTCCCTGAAGCTTTGGCCGCCCTGGGAACACCGTCAGCCTTCAAACAGCAAGGAAGGTGACCAACCCCACAACAAAGAGGCCAGAACCTCTCCAAAGGAGGAATAGCAAGAAAAGCAGAAACATTGGGAGTAGGATACTCAATTTCAGTAACCCAGTCATCAACTGCACACATAAGAGGTATGACTTATTATTTTCATTTCATTTTTTCACTAACAGGAAAAACATGCAGGTTAAAGAAAGAAACCAAAAGACTCACCAGCCACACAGGCCTCATGATTTTAATACGCCATGTCAGGACCCACAAAATTGGTCCTGACAAACATATAGCCAGCAGCCCAGCCCTTATCATGGCCACTGTCCAAGTTACTCAGAAGAGGAGTAGTAGACGCCCTGACCTTAAAACTTATACGGCCAGGGCTGTTTGTTTTAACAGCATAACAGGTCTTTAAATCATCAAGAGAAAAAGAAATATTGTGTTTTTTACAGAGGTTCTCAATAGAACATACAACCTTCCACACCATCGGCATTAATTGATAAGAGGGAACATCAATCTCCTTAATAACCTCAACCATAACAGGAGAAAAAGGAAGCTTACAACCTGCCCTGAAGGCCCAGTCATGGATGCAAAACCAACTAGGACAAGCCCAGTTAGCCCTGATAGGAGAATCCTCAGGGATCCAGACTTCAGCGTCAACAGGGATAATCCCCTTATCCTTAAAAATTTTCTCGAACTCAGGCTTCAAACGGTTTGCAGGAGACTGATCTTCGTTTAAAGCCTTCGTAGGCTTGAATTGAAAAGCACCATGAGATATTGAGATCATCTCCAATGAAGGATCACTCGTCTTATTTACTGTGGGAGATGGAGCAGCTGAAGAAGCAGGCAAAGTTTCAGAAGAAACTTCCTCAGGATTCTGGGGAGGAGGAGTTGCAGGAACCACTGCCCTGGTAGATTTTTTCTTTGCGGCCAATATTTGAAGAATTATGGAAGATTGATTAAAGATTTGGGAAGTTAGGAATTAAAAAATCAAGAAAAGAAAGTTAAAGAAAGAAGATGAGAAGAAATTGTGTTGATGAGTTCAACTTAATGAAGCACCCAAGTATTTATAGCAAAGAAGATTAGGGTTCCAGCCGCAAAATCATTAAGGAAGTTGCATTAAATATTCACGCGTCAGCAACTGCAGTAAAAGAGCCGTTACAGGAAACTGATCAGGAAAAACTTAACCGTTGGGTAATCTTGCCAAAATTAAAGTTATCTCCTCATTTTTTTCGTCCTGGCACTACAAATAAGGAGATAAGGGGCAATTATTGTTAGGCCTGGGAATTCTGCATCGCCCGATCAAGACCTCACCCGAACGACTACCAGTGTCGTCGGGGTGTCAAGCTATCAGGGCACATGAAGATAGGCGTCAGGCCATGGAGAGGACAACGGTCAAAATATCAGGACGATATTTGACCATATCCGCGTACATTAAAGGAATTAAATGCGCAACATTAAGTGTGAAGATTATATAGTAAATACGCTAATTAAGGGAGAAATACTCGGTGATTATTACTGGTAATTATGGAGAATATTCTCCCTTTAATGCCATATCATGCAGCCGTTCAGGAAAGAAGACTATATAAGGAACACTTTGGAGATTTCAGAAGACATCTGACATATACGAAAGAAGATCCATACGTAATACTTAGAGAAATACAAATATTGTTATTGTCACATAATTATTCTCTCAAATTGCATAGTGAAATCCTCTCCTGGCTTGGTGCCCGTGGTTTTTTCCCATTCAAGGGTTTTCCACGTACAAAATTGCTTGTCTTGTTATTATTGTTATTTCATTCACGTCTTATTGTTGTACCCTGACAACCTGACCAACAGACTTCCTAGAGCTAGTTAACCCTACACAGTCTCACCCTGACCTGATTTCGCCTTGCGCAAAATCGACACAAAACAGGTATAGTCTTGGGTGCATCTTGAAGGAGACCATCTCCTTGGTGGTTTGGTGTTCTTGGAGGATCATCCATATTTACATAGCTCAAGAACCACAAAGATAGGCGATCTTTGTGGTGCCCAATTTACCTTATACCCGACGTAAGGAAATTTCATCTTAAAATCTTTGCATGCATGTAGATTTTAGACCATAACATAAAGATAGCTAGTAATTTTATAATCATAAGATGAGTCTAAGATGGTTTGAAATACTAACACTTACCTCATAGGTGTCTTGTTGTGAGTTGAAGGGGCAGAGTGAGACCTTCTAATTATCTCACATCGGCTAGTAGTATTAATAAATGTCATAGTTTTAGTCACCTCTTTACTCGGGACGAGCAAAAGTTGGGTTTGGGGATATTTGATGTGACTCATATTTGCACACATTTAGTCCTCGAACTAGCCTCGTTCCTATGCTTTCTTGCTTATATTATGGTCGTTTATATCTTTAGCTTTCTACTTTGCATATTCTTTTAGGTTTTGTGCCCTTGGTAAGGAAGGAGCGCTAGCCTTACGTGCATGCAGCAAAAATAGAGCTAAATTGATCGCATTTAACGGCCAAGCATCAAAGGGGAGACCGATACAAAAGGCCTAAGTAGATAGAACAAGTAGAATGGTCAATAATGAAGACCCCCACGACCCCTCACTGATCCTTACGGATCTTAAGGCATTCAAAGAAGTGGAAACTATGCTGATCCATAATCCGGGTGTCCTGAGAGCAGCTCGAGAGACCTGAAGAGTAGCCCGAGCATCCTAAAGCACAACCCGAGCATCCCGATACTCAGCTCGAGCGTCCCACAAGCAGGACACGCGGTTCCCTATGCAGCATAAGCGTCTAATGTAGGGAGGTCGTGAGGCTCCTTAAGGACTTGCAAGGCGTTAATCTTCTTCTTAGGGACTTAATCGTCATTTAAGCCCTTAGTTACCCTAATACTTTTACTTAGTATAAATACTCCATTGTATTATGAGATCATTATCAAGTCATTAGAGTAGATTAGAGATCAATTAGCTTTATTATATATTAATCCCTCCTTAATTATTTAAGAATTCTTAGATCTAATTTGATAATTGGAAGATTAGTTGGGTTTATTGAAGAATTGACAACTCTTCATTCATCAATCAAGTCTTCTTCTATTATTCTTTCCTTCCATTTGTTCATCATAAGTTTGGTACAATTTCTTTACTCCTTGCTTAATTATTGTTTATTATCTTATTCATTCATCATGTTTGGACTTGTTAATATGATTGACACCCGTATTAGCATATTTACCATGATCATGAGTGAGTAATCTCCTAGTTAGGGTTAATGGGGGATTAGGGGAATTAATCATGGTGGTAGATCCATACTTAATTTAATATATTTTCATAAGATTGCTTGTTTGTTGTAGTTTTAACTTATGCACATGTTATGCTTGATGAATTGCTTGATTGACAACCTAGCATGAATCTCCTATCCATTCAACAAGACTTGTAAGATATAAACTAACTTAAGGCTTGTTAGACCATGCATATAGTTGAATAGAAAGAAACTAAGTCGACTTGTAGGTGTTGTAAAGTTCTGACCAACTCGGCTCCGGGACCCAAATCTTCCTAGGAACTGTATGACATAAACTAACTTGATTCCACTACAACAATAATTTGCTTTCATCTATGTAAACTTGTTTGTATGATCTTCACCATGACTCCCCTATAAACCCATGACACCCTAGCGCCTTTAATCAATTGTTTACATTCCCATTTACTTTACTTGCTGTGTTTTTCTATTCACTCCCTTTTACTTGTCTAGTAGTTTAGATAACCATCTCAACCCAAACCAAATTGTGACACCCTAAGACATAGCAACTTGCAATCGATAACTTAATTCAATACCCGTCCCTGTGGATTCGACCTTTACTCATCACTTTACTAAGAGTAGTTTGTTAAGATTATAAATATTGTTTTGATTGGTTAGCTTAGACGACAAAGTTTAGACCGGATCAGTAGGTCTCCTATCCTCTCCCATATCCCTTGCTACGGGTCTCCTTTGGTCAAACGGTCAGTCAACGGGTCCTTAAACAGGGCGGGTATTATAGTCTTACCCCCTTAAAAGAAACTTCGTCCTCGAAGGTCATCCCACACCTCCCAACACGCGAAGACAAGGCACCTAATGAAAGAACTACCACTCTCAAGACGACGAACACCAAATAAGTTTAAGACGCATATGACACTAGGTTGTAAACATCTTTTGACATGAGTTTTGTCAACCACATAATCACTATACTGTTACTGTATACAACCACTAAGTAAATTACGTAACAAAGTTGATATCTTAACCTCATTAAGTTACGAGATTACGGCTTAAAAGTACATATTACAGAAGTTTGTGACAACATAGAGACTCGAAGGTTAATACAAAAGTGAAACATAGAAGAACTCTATCAACTTGTTAGGACTATTATCGCGATGTTATCTACCCCTCTAAAAAGGAACTTCGTCCCCGAAGTTCATTCCACCCATCCAAACAAACTCATAAGTGTGCAAAGAAACGACAACATAGAACATATATCACGTCGCGTGACAATTACGACACGCCTGTAGTGTAAGTAAACAACCATCATATTTATGCAATTTAAGGGAAATTAGGCACATGCAACATAGACAAAGAGATGTAAATTGTACGTATGTGAACCATGATGATACCATTGCCATTCCGTCACCCCCTTTTCGGGTCTTATATTAATATTACCGTCTCAACACTGATTTGGACCATGTATCATTACCATATAAGCAAAGTTCATACCATGAAGAGTTACTCGATACTAGTTCACCGAAACATGCATACATAGGAAAGTAGGTACTCAATTGCATCCTATAACAAATTCAAATAACGAGGGATGCAATGTCCAGATACTCGGTCGAGTATCAAGGAGTAATCGGTCGAGTACGCGATACTCGGGCGAGTATCGGCATGCTCGGCCGAATTTTCTAGAGCATGATGCGAATTTGGCAATTCATGCCCATAACACCAATGTTTAATCCTGCCAAACAGCTAAATGTCTAACATCAACTCAAATTTCCTGATCCATATGACTCAATAGAAGTACGGAAAACAAGTAGTGGCCTTATGGCCAATTTCAACACCCCAAATAAAAGAGTACGATAAAAGTGCAGCAATATCCAGCGACAAATCCAGAGAAACAAGTCTAGAAAAAAAAGCGGAACTCAAATGTCTGAATCCTCCTCCATCTCCTCACCACCTCCTGTGCCAGATATCCCTGTTCCAGATATTCCCGCTCCCTGATAAACTCAACCTGAGTAGCCTCCGTCGCCGATCCACCTCCCTGCCTCATCCAGCTGACTGCTGATACGTGCATTTCATATAGTCTTTTAGAGCCTTTATTGCACGTGTTTCTATGTAATTTACGTAGTGTTATGCTACAAATGTCCCCAGAATCGTATACTTTGGTTTGCTTTGTCTTATTGGCAGGATTGGATCCGGAAGTAGCAGAATCATGCCTTTTTCAGTCCTCTTAGCATGCATTTATGAAGATGGAAGAATTGAAGTGGAATTGCCTTTACCTCGGGAAGCGTGAAGTGGTCTCGGAAGCTGACCAACGAAGAAAGAAAGCTGGTTCAGTTGCTAAGTACTCGATCGAAGCCTTTTCTGTTCGATCATGTGAAATTGGGTGGTGAAAAATGCTCGATCGAGACCCTGCTGTCCTCGATCGAGGGGTGCTATTTTGAAGGTCCACGAACGAATACATATTCTGTTCGATCGAGGGATTGTGCTGGGAAGTTACTCAATCGAGAGGTTCTATTGTACAGGATCGAGAACTTTTGTCATTAGTTGGAGGATTTAATATCTTTAGTTTTGTTTTAGGTTAATAAAATATCTCGCCTATATAAAGCGAGACGTAATTAGGTTTAAACATACTTCTTAATCTGATACTTTACTCCTTATTACTCAGTAGATAATTTCTCTCTTTCGACGTTACTTCGTTCTCAATTTCCAGATCTCAAACCTTGTAATCTCTCATTACTCTCTTTATTTAATTAAATCTTTCTTTTGAATTAATTCAATCCTTGCTCTTAATTTCTATTCTAAATAGTATTGTTATTAAGTTTATGTTATTTCACTTTGTTTCTCGTTATATTATGTGTTCTATCGCTTTAATCAGTGTTATTGTTTTATTCATCGCCATGAGTAGCTAAATCCTTTTATGTTAGGATTAGGGGAGCCATGGTAGTGAAACAATAATGTTGTAAATAGATTAGGAGGCTTACATGTGAGAATTGATTCATAACAATTTAATTATAATCGTTTAGCTGAGTGCACGCTTCTAAACTAGTTAATCCGAGTAATTTCAGACCTAGATCGAGAGATTGGAATAAATAGACCTGTTATGAACAATAGACTACACTAATGAGTGCGAGAGCTAAGTTAGTAGTATTTTAGAGCAGATAGCGGACCGAGAGGACCTTTCTTTTACCCTTCTCACATTAGACCGACTGATCTCTTTATGACTGAATTGGCTAATTATCATGGTGAACCGACATCCAAGCATTCTCTCTCTATTTGATCACAACCTATTTCATTTTACTACTTTTATTGTTCTCTTTCTCTTTGCTTTACATTTCAGTTAGTAGTTTAGAGATCAAATAAAAACACCCCAATCTGTTGCCATGACGGACTAGAATAACAAGCAGATATAATAGCCTCCCTGTGGAGTACGATACCCGACTTACCTCTACTATATTAGTTGAGTCGGTTGGTTTATTTTTGGTAGGGTTGCCACAGCCGTGTCAAATTTTGTCGCCGTTGCCGGGGAGGCAATTAGCCTATTTACTTGTCTATTTTCGTTTGTCTTAGTCTCAAGGGATTTCTAATTCCTTGAGACAGTTCTTATTATTTTTCTTTCTTAGTTTTGTTTATGCCCAGGTCTAACAGGTCAAAATTAGTACCAGCTGATCCTGAACCGGAGCGAACTTTTCGCCTTGAGTACTTTTGAACCTGACCATGAAAACTTTACTTTTGTAAAAGACCAGTATTTAGAGGAAGACACTCCTATTTCTGCAACAGTTATTGAATCTGTGAAGATGCATAATATTGTGAGTCATTCTAAGCCAACAGCTGCTTCCATTCCCATGGGTTTCAATCTTGCAACAGAAGATGGGAATACTTTCGACATTCGGCCCTCTTACATTAATCTGGTTGAGAGAAATCTATACAGGGGAGTAGCTGGCGAAGACCCGAGAAAGCATATGGAGGTCTTTACTGATTATTGTTCCATCATTCCCGCTACTAAGGGAGTGACTTAAGATAAGATAAAGGAAGTCCTTTTTGCTTTTTCTCTGACCGATAGAGCCCAAGAGTGGCTACCTAATTTGGATAGAGTTGCAGCTGGAATTACCAATTGGGAGACATTGGCTCTCCTTTTTTACAAAAGATACTTTCCTCCACAAAGAACCAATGTATTGAGAGGAAAGATTACGAGTTTTAAACAAACTCTAGACGAAAATTTGTATGAAGCGTGGGGTCGGTTTAAGAAACTGGTCCGATCTGTCCCTCGTCACGGGTTTAACCAGTGGTTTTTGTGCAATCAATTCTACAATGGGTTGTATGATGACCACAGTGCTATTTTGGATGTTGTAGCCAATGGTCGATTCCATAAAAATATTGAAGATGATAAGGGCTCGGGAATTATTGAAGAAATGGCCACCCATTGTGCTGAATATGGGAATCCTAGAAGTGGTATTAGAACGGTTTCTACTACTGATAGTACACTTGCGGCTCAGCTGGAAGCCATGAATGCCAGATTTGATAAGTTTGAGTTGCAGGCCACGGGGAATCAACAGACAGTTCACTTGTTGTCTAGACAAGAAAGCGTCTCATGTGAGAGATGTGGTAGTAATGATGCCATACTGCCGTGGATTGTTCAGCTAAGAAGGAGCAAGTGTATGCCTTTCAACAACATAGGCAAGGAGGCTCCTATTACAATAACCAAGCTAGAGTCCATCCTAACTTGAGATGGACATTTAAAATGTTTTGAATCCTACACCTCCACCGCAGCAACAAGCTTATGTACCGCCTCACAAAGCTCAACAACAAGGTTTTCAAAAGCTTTCATCCTTCCCACCATCGCAACAAGGTGCCTCTTCTAGAGGCATAAGTAAAATAGCTGAGTTGAAGTCGATGGTGCAATCATTGACCATTCAGTTGCAAAAGAGTGACCAAGCGAAATATGCCTCCATTAAGTCACTTGAATCTAAAATATCTCAACTGGCTATCAATCAAGCTTCGAGACAACCGGGTCATTTATCGTCACAACCCGACAAGAAACATCATCAGACGGTAAATTTGATCAACTTGAGGAGGTGAAGTTACTGTGCATGAAGGACCCAAAATATCAGAAAAGAATGCTGAACTTTCTGACCCGGAAGTTGAAGTTACTGTACATGAACAGTCGTCTTTTGACGATAAATTGTTGAATCCGAGAAAAGTCCTCGATCCATTGATTTTGTTGGAGCTTGTGTCCTCCACAAATTAGTGTGATAACATTTGTAAATCTCTTACAGGTTCACAAGGGTATACTTCGTATATTTAATCAGTTGATTAACGTTTACCTAATAATGGTTGGCTTGCTAGAAAGTTTGACGGTATTATCATACAGATGGCGGTGATCAACTGGTCCCTAAAGGTCACACCTATAGGATGTGTTTGAGAAATGTGCTTATAGAAATATAATCACATTGATGCCCAAAATGACTAAAAAGTTAGTCAATGTGTTGATGAGATAATTATTTAATAAAATTAAATAATATTAAGTTGAGACGAGTTAACTGTCAATTCGTAAATTAAATATAATAAGTTATATTTAGTTAAATATATTTAATGTTAGCTTGGACGAATTAATCTGTTAATTCGTAATTAAATATAATCAGTTATGTTTAATATCAACAAGATGAATGTGTCATAGTGGTAATAGTGAGGGTACACAAACCAAGAGGTCATGGGTTCGATCCTCACTAGATGACAATTCAACATATTTTATATATTTTTGGAAAGACCAAAAATAAGGTGAATAATCTCCTTATTTCGGTCAGTTAGGCCGAAAATTAGGAGAGATTTATTCTTTCCTAATTGACTCCTAATTTCGGCTACTATAAGAAAGAAAGGGTGAGAATTCTTCTACCCTAATTCTTTTCTTTGACCTTGCCTCCTCTCTCATCAGAAAAACGCAAAAATAACTAAATTTTACAGAAAATTTTAGATCGATTTCTATCATAATCAAAGGGCATATCTCATATCGTCTTGGGTGCAACTAATAGGCGAATATCAATTTTGATATTATTCTTCTGCCAATTTTGCTAGGACCGAAGGTTAATTCTAAATCCTTTATACTTTGTTTATGACCATTGATCAGCATTGTTAAACTCGTTATAATCCTTCAAGTTTAAGGGAAGTATACAGATTATTTCCCACAATTGGTATCAGAGCATTAGGCCACGATTTTATTTTTGATGATTTTCATAAAATATGTATGTAAACAATGGGGATTTCGAAAAAAAAAAATTTAGGGTTTTCGGCTGAAATTTTTTTGTGTCGAGAGAATTTTTTTTTCGGCCTGTTTTTCCTTTGTTGATGATTTATTTCCATTTGATTCATTTGAATTATTGTATTAATATGTTAAGATGATAATAAAATGAATTTGTAGATACCTTGATTTAATTCGGATTAAATTAAATTGTTAATGGAATAATCATGTCGATGAGACAAGAACTTGTTTTTGCTATATAGTTTTAGCATATAAGATTAATCTTGTTCATTAATCACTTGCTAAATCACGTTCTACATGGCAATTGTAAACATTTTCTTCATCGGTTTTGTTTTAGGGCAATTCTTGCCGCAAGTTTTTTTTTACGGTTGTTTTATTTTTTTTGCCGTTGTTTTTTTTTCTGTCGGTATTGTTCACCGTGAACAGTGTTCATAAAAAAAAAAAAAAAAAAAAAAAAAAAAAAAAACTGTGTTTTTTGGGTTATTTTTCTTTTTTGCCGAATCTAAAAGAAAAAGAACAGAAAAGTTTTTTTTTTCCTTGTTTTTGCCTTATTTCCGGAAAAAAAAATTTATTTGCTGTTTTTTTTTTCAGCCGTGAGCTGAGTTTACAAATAAAAAAAAAAAATTTGTTTTTCCTTTTTGCCGAGACCCAAAAGGAAGAAAAAATTGGATTTTGTTTTTTATTTTTTTTATTTTGGCCAATTAGTTATTGTGAATCGGTTCACAATTTAAAGATACCGAGTTATTTTAAAGCAGTTTAAAATTTTGATGGATAGAATTCATATTACAAGTTTAATATGGATTAAGAATGAAATTAATGTGATTAAATTGCGGAATTGTCACTTAATTTAATTTAAATAGGTGGTTTGGATAAATTAATCAACATAATTAAAGAATTGTGTAATGTATGTTTAATTTATTTTAGTTGATGCTTTTAATTTTGTTGAATGAATCGAATGAATGAATTTTATTTACGTATTTAATTTTGCAATAGGTTGTAATTTGTAATACTTAGTGTGGCCTTAGTCAACTTATGTTTTCGTAATGAAGGAAACATGATTTTTATGTAATTATGAGATCTCGAATCTCCTTTATTTTAGTTTTGGGTTTTGAAATTAGAATGTAATAAATAGGTCAATTATGTAATTTTATTTATTGTAATTTCAAGGAAGACTAAAGATGAAGATTCAAGCTCACTCCCGCTACATGGATCAAGATGGAACATCAAGACAAGCTTCTCGGGTCCAAGGATGGATTCCAAACTTGTATTTATTGTTCATTTTGATAGGATAGGCCACACTAGGACTTTTACTGTTTTTTTTATGTTTTTCATTATTATTGCGTTTCATTCACATGTTAGTAATTGCATCATTTTCCGCCTAAAACCAAACCACCTACTACGAAAATGCATGAAAATTGACTCATATAGGTTGTATGTAAGTTTTCATGGACATGCAGATGTCACAGACTTTAAGCCATCACTTTAGTTTAATCATTCTCGCATGCTAGGTTATAGTTCACTTAAAATGAATTTAAATAAAGTTGATGAGATCTTCCTCTAAAACGGAAATTGAGATTAGTCTTTATAAGGGCAAACATCTATGAATCCCTTCTTCGTCGGTAGACCTAATATGACCCCTTCTACGTTGGGTAAGTAGTTGTGTTGACTTAGTTTACCTCAACATCATAGTCCGAAGAGTTTCTCGTGATTATGATGGACTATAGATAGAATTTACAGAAATTTATTAACCAAGAATTCTAACGGTAGAATTAGCTAAAAGGTTAGCTTATCAATTTACAGAGAATTGAGTCTTGGCATCATTTATATAATTCTTGAGGGAGGTCAATTGTATAAATGTTTTTGAGTCTTCGCGTTATGACATTAGTTCATTAGACTTAAAAGAAAACGATGCACGTGCTTATTATTTTATTCTTCTTTCGCAGTGTAGAACACGTTTATTATCAATAATACTGTTACAACAAATGGCTTGAAATAACGTAATCCCAATGCCTAGTGCCACACTAGATCGTTTGTCCTGGCTAAAAATGTTCATGGACTAAATGAATCAGTCCACTCGACTGAAGAATGATGGGTGCAATTTTGCGGACTGGGAGGCGGCACTACGGAATGTCGCCATCGCGACGGTAAGCTCGGGTATTTAATCGAGCCAATACCGGTCAACCAGGCCCAAATGCGGAGTCAACGAGTCACTCGCTTATAGTGATTTCATTATGGAAGCGGGTGCGATAAAGAACGTACTCATCTTTGCAATGGAAACCAATTTGCAGAGACGCTTCATTGCCCAAGGTGCAAACAAGATTTTCACCACGCTCACTAACGAGTTCTCAAAGGCACCGAGAATCGTTACATATGAGCATACCTGTCGCTTCTTTGATGCGAAACTCCGAAAAGACCAACCGGTTAGCCCACACATTCTTCACATGATTGAGAATGTCGAGAAGTGGAGGCATTGAATTGTAAAATCGGTGAGAGCATTGTCATTGACCGAATGCTTCATTCTCTTCACGATGGTTTTGCCCTTTTCGGGGCGAACTACTACATGAATGACTTGAAAAAGAGTCCTCATGAGCTACACTCCCTTCTCGTACAGACCGAGAAGGATATGAAATTGAGTGGGAGCGTGAAGCAGGATGTTCTCACGATTTACAACAAAGGTAAAGGTAAGGGCAAGGCTCATGGCGACCTAGCTGTAGGTAAGCCAAAGTTTAAGAAGCCAGGAAACGGTAAGAGTGCGCCTGGTGAGACTAGTGGCTCACGGGGCAAGACAAAGAGCAAGGGCGGTGACATAGAGTGCCACCATTGTCACAAGATGGACATTGGAGGAGGAACTGTCCCGTCTACCGTGAGGACATCAAGGCGGCCGGTCGTTCTGTTGGTATGTCGTCTTATATTCATATGATTGAGATTAACCATGCAAGTTTCGGAACTTGGGTACTAGATACTGGTTGTGGTTCTCATCTGTGTAATTATTTGCAGGGCCTAAAGAACATCATACCTCTCGAAAAAGGTGATGTGGACTTGCGAGTCGGGAATGGAGCACGAGTTTCACGCCTCGAAGGGAACATATGTAATCCAACTCCCTAGTGGTTTTGAGTTATCTTTAAATAACTGTTACTATGTACCCAGTTTATCTAAGAATATTATTTCTGTTTCCGTACTTGCTAAAGACGGTTTTACATTTTTAATAAAGGATAATAGTTGTATTTTCTCTTTTAATAAAATGATTTATGGCAAAGCAGTTTCTATGAATGGAATTTATATCTTAGATCAAACCACGGAAGTATTACACATGAATAATAAGAAATTAAAGGTTGGTGACAAAGATCAAACCTATCTATGGCATTGTCGAATGGGACACATAAATGAGAAACGCGTGAAGAAACACGTCGATAATGGGACTATTCCCGCATTCGGATTTTCTACATATGGCACGTGTGAATCATGTCTCATTGGCAAGATGACTCGAATTTCCATCAAAGGTGTTGGAATGCGCGCTAGTGACCTATTAGGACTCATACATACGGAAGTATGTGGACCTATGTCAATTACCGCTAGAGATGGTTATAGATATTTTATCACTTTCACGGACGATTTGAGTAGATACGGATATGTCTACTTAATGAAGCATAAAAGTGAGTCCTTTGAGAAATTCAAGGAATACGAGAATAGGTATGTAACCAATCGGGTAGAAAGATTAAAGCACTCCTTTCGGATCGGGGTGGCGAATATCTTTCAAATGAGTTTGATCAACACCGAAAGATCGTGGAATCGTTTTGCGTTAACTCCACCTGGAACACCTCAATTGAATGGTGTGTCCGAACGGAGAAATCGAACCTTACTTGATATGGTTCGATCCATGATGAGTCACACGGTAGTGCCCGATTCATTATGGGGTTATGCTCTTTGTCGATCGCTCTTATACTTAACCAAGTCCGTCTAAAGTCTGTCGACAAGACTCCATATGAAATGTGGAAGGGAACGGTCCCTAACTTGTCCTTTATTCGGGTTTGGGGCTGCGAGGCTTATGTCAAGTGGAGACACGAGGATAAGCTCGGCCTGCGATCGGTCATGACATACTTTATAGGTTATCCAAAAGGAACATTTGGTCATTACTTCTATTCGCCTACCGAACATCGAGTTTTTGTTGCGGCTAGTGCGACGTTCTTAGAGAAAGAATTTCTCGAGAACAAGTCGAGTAATAGAACCTTCGAGCTGTCGGAGATTCCAGAACCAACAACCGAGGAACAGATGGAGGAAGTTGTACCTCCAACTGATGATACGGTTAATATTCCTGAGGAACCTAGGAGGTCGGGTAGAGACTTTCATCCTCCGAACAGATACATTGGTATGGTCGAGGAGAATGATGTTTTACTTCTAGAAAGTAATGAACCCACAACCTATAAAGGTGATATGGCCTGTTCCGACTCAAAGCTATGGCTCGAAGCCATGCAATCCGAGATGGACTCCATGTATGAGAATAACGTATGGGATCTAGTTGATTTACCTAATAAGGTAAAACCTCTACAGTGCAAATGGCTTTACAAAATAAAGCGTTTTGTAGACGCGCAACCAGATATCTATAAGGCACGACTTGTGGCAAAAGGTTTCACTCAAGTGCAAGGATTGCATTATGATGAGATTTTTGCACCTGTACTCATGTTACGTTCCATTCGGATAATCTTAGCGATTGCCGCATTTCATGATTATGAGATTTGGCAAATGGATGTGAAAACCGCCTTCTTAAACGGTTATTTGGAGGAAGAGTTGTACATGGTGCAACCCGAAGGTTTCATAGATCCTAAACATCCTAAGAAAGTATGCAAGCTTAAGCGTTCCATTTATGGACTTAAGCAAGCTTCTCGGAGTTGGAATCATCGTTTCGACCAAGTGATAAAAGAGTATGGTTTCACTCGATCGGTTGAAGAACCATGCTTATATATCAAGTCGAGTGGGAGCAAGATTGTATTCTTGATATTATATGTCGATGACATACTCTTGATTGGGAATGACATTCCTCTCCTATCTTCGGTTAAAGAATGGTTGAAGAACCATTTCCAGATGAAAGATCTGGGTGAGGCACATCGTATTTTGGGAATCCGTATCTACCGAGATAGATCACGACGGACGTTATCACTTTAGGGAGTCTTATTTGGATAAGGTTCTTGAGAGGTTCAGCATGACCAACTCCAAGAAGGGGAACCTTCCTATGACGACTGGGATGCAGTTGAGCAAGTCTCAGTCACCCATGACGCCTGAAGGGATAGAGCGCATGAGTCGTGTTCCTTATGCATCTGCAATAGGATCGATCATGTATGCCATGATATGCACACGTCCAGACGTGGCATATGCATTGAGTATGACGAGTCGGTACCAAAAGACTCCAGGTGAAACACATGGATAGCGATCAAAAATATCCTCAAGTACCTACGGAGGACTAAGGATTGGGTATTGACTTATGGAGGCGATACTAAGCTATGCGCAACCGGTTACGCAGATGCTAGCTTCCAAACGGATCGAGATGATTCAAAATCACAGTCCGGATTCATCTTCACTCTTAATGGTGTTGCGGTCAGCTGGAAGAGTTCCAAATAGAGTGTTGTAGCAGATTCTACTACTGAATCCGAGTACTATGCCGCTTCGGAGGCAGCAAAGGAAGCGATATGGATGCGTCAATTCTTACAAGGGCTTTCGGTAGTTCCTAGTTCGAATGACCCGATCACCATCTATTGTGACAATAGAGGTGCCATCTTCCAGGCTAAGGAGCCAAAGTCTAGCAACAAATCTAGACATGTACTTCGGAAGGCTCACCTGATCCGTGATTTCGTGGAGCAAGAAGAGATAGTGATTGACAAAATTACGACGGATGATAACATCGCGGATCCTCTCACCAAACCGTTGAATTATGATAAGCATGTAGAGCATGTAAATTCCATGGGAATTAAACATGTTCCTGAGTTGTAGTACTTGATTATGGATTTGATACATTGTCTTGTTCTTATACTATTAATAACTTCATCGTTTTATATATAATATTTTGTTTTTCATGTGGATTGTACTGACAACATTGAACACCACAAAGTGAACTGAATTACATTATAATTTGTTTTGGTCCGTAATCGCCAATGTGAGCTAATAACTCCGGCTTTTATATTGTGCAGTCGATTGATGGTGGGTTCAACGAGCCATAAGTCAAACGGTTGACTGATCGATCACAGATACGAGATTATGACGATACCTCGTAGGACAACTTTTTGTGACAACGTAATGGAGTCCTAAATGTTTAATAAACATTCGGTGCCAGGTCGTGGATAGGACATCCATTGTGTTCCTAGAGTCGATTTTTTTGACTATCGACTGTCTCTTGAGATTAAGGCAGTTTTGGGTGACTTTGGTTTCTTTCTCACGGTCTGCCGTAACTGGAGGCTAAGTAGATTTTTTCTGAGTCATTTCATACTGTGCTTACATCTGCAGGATTTGAGTTGAGGAAAATATCCAACCCTTATCAGGTATAGTTATTTCTCAGGGCCACTCGAGGAGTTGTAAGTGAAATGCATGGCCATGCTCGAATGTTGATTCGTTTATCAGTTAAGTTACTCTCTAGTCGGGGAAACCACTCTTGATATTGATCGCTTGTAAATTAGTGTGATAACATTTGTAAATCTCTTACAGGTTCACAAGGGTATACTTCGTATATTTAATCAGTTGTTTAACGTTTACCTAATAACAGTTGGCTTGCTAGAAAGTTTGACGTTATTATCATACAGATGGCGGTGATCAACTGGTCCCTAAAGATCACACCTATAGGATGTGTTTGAGAAATGTGGTTATAGAAATATAATCACATTGATGCCCAAAATGACTAAAAAGTTAGTCAATGTCTTGATGAGATAATTGTTTAATAAAATTAAATAATATTAAGTTGAGACGAGTTAACTGTCAATTCGTAAATTAAATATAATAAGTTATATTTAGTTAAATATATTTAATGTTAGCTTGGACGAATTAATCTGTTAATTCGTAATTAAATATAATCAGTTATGTTTAATATCAACAAGATGAATGTGTCATAGTGGTAATAGTGAGGGTACATAAACCAAGAGGTCATGGGTTCGATCCTCACTAGATGACAATTCAACATATTTTATATATTTTTGGAAAGACCAAAAATAAGGAGAATAATCTCCTTATTTCGGTCAATTAGGCTTAAAATTAGGAGAGATTTATTCTTTCCTAATTGACTCCTAATTTTGGCTACTATAAGAAAGAAAAGGTGAGAATTCTTCTACCCTAATTCTTTTCTTTGACCTTGCCTCCTCTCTCATCAGAAAAACACAAAAACAACTAAATTTTACAGAAAATTATAGATCGATTTCTAGCATAATCAAAGGGCATATCTCATATCGTCTTGGGTGCAACTAATAGGCGAATATTAATTTTGATATTGTTCTTAAGCCAATTTTGCTAGGGCCGAAGGTTAATTCTAAATCCTTTATACTTTGTTTATGTATTTTGTTTATGACCATTGATCATCATTGTTAAACTCGTTATAATCCTTCTAGTTTAAGGGAAGTATACAGATTATTTCCCACAAATTTCAGGTAGTTAATCGAGAGATATTACTAAAAAAGTCCTCGATCGAAGAGTTGAAAGTGCTCGATTGAGCACTGTTGAAAATACTGTTATCGATCGAGCAGATGAAGGTGCTCGATCGAGCAATATTACTGATAAAGTTACTCAATTGAAAGGTATTGATGCTCGATCGAGTAAATCTGATGCTGATTGCAATAATTATTTGGCAAAGAAGAATGAAGGACTAGCTATCTCAATTACGGTCCCATTTCCGAGGCGATTGCAGAGCAAGAAGATTGAATAACAATTCGGTAAATTTGCTGAAATTTTGAAAAGTCTTCATGTTAATGTACCTTTTGCAGAGTTACTAACCCAGGTACCCTCCTATATGAAATTCATGAAAGATATTTTAGCTCGTAGGAGGCACATTAATGACCATGAGACGGTGGCTTTGACTGAAGCGGGCACTGCCCTAATTCAAAATAAGACCCCACTTAAATTGTTTACCCCGGGTAGTTTCTCTATACCATGTCATATTGGGACCTATTTAATTGATAATGCATTATGCGACCTGGGAGCTATTGTGAGTGTCTTACCATTGTCTCTCGTTAAGAGGCTTGGTTTGACCAAATTTCATTGTACTAATATGACCGTGCAGATGGCCGACTGTACTTTATCACGTCCCTTAGGTGTCTTAGAGGACATACCTGTTAAGATAGGGAGATTCTTCATTCTTGTTAACTTTGTAGTCTTGGACATCCCCGAAGACTCTTACACTCCTATTATATTAGGACGACCATTTCTATTTACCGCTCGCGCAGTAATAGATGTCGGGGGAAGATTTTAACTTTTCAGGTAGGCGATGAGGAGTTGACTTTTTATCAGTCTAGAGTTCACAGAACTCCTATGCAAGTCCAGACCTGTAATTCACTACCCTCTATAGACCCTGGCACGGAACTTCCAATTGATAATGTTGAATCATGTGCTGCGATTTTAACACCTCTGCCCCAGATTGGGAGCAATATGGAGGACCATTCTGTCATTTCTGTTGTTACAGTTACAGGCGGATTTGACATTGGAAATCCCGATGATAAGAGTACAGGGAAATTTAAGCTCAATGATAATGATGATCCTAAAGACAAAGGCCATGAAAGGAAGAAGTCGGAGAAAGAAAAGACGAAGGTAAAGGCATACGTGGATGCGGACTACTCTCCTTCAATTAATTCAAGTTCATGGAAGCCAAAGAGGACGGTCCGCGATGTTGAAGGGACCTCGTCCACTCAGAAGCCCTCTTTTAGAATATTCAAGTGTTTCGGGAGATAAAACGAGACGCCATTCCATTTGTAAAAACAATTTGTAATTTGAATTTGTTAAACAATTTAATTGCCTTTAGACAACAGTCTAGATTAGTTAGATTTAATTAGCGTAACACCGAATATAGACTGCGTACTGTGGTTTTGGTATTTTTACGGGAAGTATTTCTGTGTTTTATGCAGGTTTGGGAAGATACTTAACCATTGGAAAGCGTGCCCAGGATAATATCCTCGATCGAACACTTATTGTACTCGATCAAGCAAAATGTCAAAAGGAAGATTTCGATCGAGTTATCTACAGTTCTCGATCGAAAGGTCGAAACTAAGGGGTTCTCGATCGAGTTGTCCTGTACTTGATCGAGCAAAATTGAAGAACAAAAGCCCTCGATCAAATAACTTCACAGCGTTCGATCATGCAGAATGCAGAGCAGGGGAAAAGTATTCGATCGAACACCTTTAGAGTCTTCGATCTAGCAAATGAGGAGGGAAGTTCTCGATCGAGTGGTTTCAAATCACTCGATCGAGCACAATGACCTGATATGAGCACGAGGGAGTATCTCTTTCCCTCTGTCTATTTCATTTGTTCAATCTTATTTGCCCCAAATCCCTCGACACTCCCGTTCAATCTCTCATCAAATCCCTAATTCTTCCCTTAATTTACCAATTAAATTACCCAAGTACATTCCTATTTATCAATTAAATCATCCCCTTTGTTTGCTTCTTTAATTTTCGATCAATTTGGGGCTAAATTCGAATTAGGGTTCGTGAAAATCGAATTTATTTCGATTAATTTGTGCTTTTTGTTGATTTTAATTGATCATTTGTGTTGGGTAATCGTCACAAGTAAGTTCTTTCCCCTCCTATTTTAAGTTTAATTGCGTTTCTATGCTTAATGTTGAAATTAGGGTTTCGAAAATTTTGATTTGGGGAAAAATCTGATTGTGTTAATTGCATTTTGATTAGAACTTATCTTGTGATTATAGGATGGATAGTAGTTTATCGACTAGCTCTTCTTCTACTTCCGCTACTATTCCGTCTGTTTCTGAGACGGTGGTCCCTGCTGTTACAATCGTCACCACCACCGCGGCTACTGTTGCCGCTACAGTCACCACCACCACCACCGCTACTTCTGCCGCTACTATTACCACCACTGCTAAGGTGGTCCCTAGTGCTGCCATTACTGTCCCTACTCTGGTGTCGACCCGTGCTGTGTCAACACCAGCTGTCACCACTTCCACCGCCCTTGTACCCACACCAGTCACTACTACTGATGCTGGCCTCGCTACTGCTGCTCTTACTACTGCAGCTGCTTCGGGTTTTCGTGCGGGGAAGGCCACGGGGTTTAGAGCTTCCGCCTTACGTACCGCTACTAGGTACGCCGCTAACACTTCCCTGGAGACTCTGCCCGAGTTTCGGCGGGTACGCTTTATAAACCCGCTCCATCGTACTCGTTTCTTAAATTTGATGGAATGTGACGTGACATCGACCCGTTTATTGTGTCGACCATCCTTGGAGAAGTTGGAGATTTTTGAGCCCGTTGTTGAGCTGCTCAACGGGATAGGGATGTCGGGTTTGGCCACCATGAAAGAGGTTACATACAGACAGTTGACCTTAGAATTCTTTAGCTCTTTCACCTTTTCACCTGCGTCCTATGCGACTGACCCCGGGAGCAAGTGCATTTCCTTTTGACTGTTTAACACGACCAACACCTGGACCTTAGCTGAGTTTGGGGGGCGGTTGGGTTTAGTTAGTGACGGTCCTCGGGAGCCTTCTAGGAAGCTACTGGCTCTGCTTTGGCCCACACTTGCACATACGCCTTTTGGTCAGCGACGTGTTGCTCACGTCCACCTTCCCCCAACCCATTACTTTCTCCGCCTGCGAGGAGAGACCATTTTTGGTCGCCACGAGCGCAACAATATTAACAATGTCAAGCTGTCCATTTTAGCGGGTTACCTGAACATTGATAGCGATGACTCTTTTGTTCTTAAAATTTCTTACTTGACTGCTCAACATTTTAACACTGTCGCGCAGAAAGCGACATTCACGATAGCTTGTGGCGGGTTAGTGACTCGCATTGCCCGTGGCCTTTTTCCCAATATTCCCCGGGGTCATAAATGTTTAGATAGGGATAATGTCATTGATATTCCAGCCATGTTGGTTATGTATTGGTTAGCAAAGGACCATTGGACGTGGAAGATAGGCAGTTCCACGTCCGTGACTTTACCTTCATCTGACCTACCCCGTCCTTTAGCCTTGACTACTGTGTCGGGTAAGTTACCACCACCTCTTCCTTCCTACCTCCTACACCTTACCTCCGCTTCTAAGAAGCGTAAGAGGACTTCCCCCACTATTAGGGAACTCGGTGAGGGGTCTACACAGACACAGGCTAGGTAGACGTCAACGTCCACGCCCAAGCCTATCCCTACCCCTACACCTACACCCTCTGTCCCTCAGCCGGATTTACCGGCTAATTTTGTTGCTCCTCCTACTTTTGAGGCGCCTGAGGTCATGGACCAAGGGCATCGTGATGCTTTGCTTTTAGAGATGTGCAGTAGAGTGGCTCGTATAGACCGGGATCCGGCACTTGCCTTATTCCCTCTATATGAGTACCACATGATGAGAGGACGTCCTGTCCCAACTGACTGGCCACACCCTTCTTTCTACCGGTTCCCGATGGAGGGGTACCCACAGCCAGCGAGCGAGGAGGACACAGATGGGAGGGAGAAGCGGTACAGAGCTGAGCTTGCCGCGGGAGGTCGTAAGAGGAGGAGAGGAGAGGAGGAGGAGGACCCCACTTACGAGGTGGTTGACTAGGAGGCTGACAAGTAGTTACTGGTCTACTCACTTCCCCAGTTTACTGACTGGTTTGGGAAAGTTCCTATATATTGAGAGTATTTATTGCTTTTATTTCTTTGTCATCTCCATTTTATTTATTTCATTTCTTTATATATTGGTTGTATTTTTCCGTCCCCCATTTATTCTGCTGATGTATGCCAGAGGACAATGAGGGTGTTGTCCGTTTTGGTTTGGAGAGGGTATTGCATCCTTTGAGTCTGCATTTGCATCTGTTTTGCATTTACATTTATTGTATTTCTGCATGCATTGTATTTTATTTCAACAAAAAAATGAAAAATCGAAAAAATCAAAAAATTCGAAAATTTAAAAATATTCACGTTTAATTTTACATATAGGTTGAGTCGGAACGGTGGATTTCGATGATGAAATTGCACTACAATTAGTCATTTCACTTAAGCCTTGCAACAAACTGATATCTTATTAGCTTTGTCATTTGCAAAATCTACGAGTTAATGTTAAAATTTAGCTGAATAAATAGATTTGACCTGATAATTTTGGCAAACTTCTCATAATGTCTAAGATATTTGAGCCTTAAAACTGGTGTCATTTATGACCAGTTCTTGTAGGATTGTGAGTTGTATACTCCTTACATAGCATGTTTCATTATTTTGCACGTATATAAAATTCAATTACTTTTTACCTACATACATTCGGGTTAGTGGTTGGTGTCACATGCAGGGAGGTGCTTACATTCCCTTTCTTTCATTTGTACCCATTTAACTCCACATTTAGCTAAATTTGCCTTTTTACCCTTAACGACATCCAAATTTAGTCTGCCTTGTCAAGCTAGTTTAGTGTATATCTTGGCGGTATTTTGTCTATTGATCCGAATTTGGTTTGTATTGAATTACTTGGAGTTGGTAATCTATGGAGGAAGAAGGATGATATATATGAAAAAAAAAAAGTTTAAAATGAAAAAAAAAATAGAAAAAAAAGGTGAAGAAAAGAAAAAAAGAAAGAGAAAAGAAAATGAAAAAGGTTGATTGTGACGGTTTTCACTCCTATGCTTTTTTTATATTTTATGAGGAGTATGTTTTATACGGTTTAGTGAGTTTGTGTGCCGAAGTAAGGGGCACTTGTGCTTAATTTTATTGGATTAAGAATCGGATATTGCTAAGTTTGGTTTTGATTAGGTAGCTAGCTTGATTATTACCTCACATATCCAAAATGTTTTCCCTTTTCTTTTCCCATCGCCTCACTTTCGCATAAATTTTGTAAGCCCTCAGCCGTGACGGACTTTATTTGGTAGGAATGTATATATGGTAGTTAGAATTGTCTATCATATTGGATGCATTTTTGTTTATGTGGGTCGTAGTTAAGGTGAGCGACTATTTTTCTTATCTTCTTACATTCATATGCTTACCCTTTGCTTCATGAGAGAAGAGTGACCCTTGAGAGTCCATTCTTAAAGGTCTTGCAAGGTCGACAGGTCAGCTTATTTATAAACATCATATAACTCGTTTACACTTGACTAGTTTTGCATTACATCGGTTTGAGTGGACAACTTGTAGCTAGCTCTGAGTTTTATTTTCCGTTCCGTTAGTTAGTTTTGCATATAGTTTGCTTAGGGACAAGCAAAGGTTTGGTTTGGGGAGGTTTGATACGTGCATTTCATATAGTATTTTAGAGCCTTTATTGCACGTATTTCTATGTGATTTACGTAGTGTTATGCTACAAATGTCCCCCGAATCGTATACTTTGGTTTGATTTGGCTTATTGGTAGGATTGGACTCGGAAGTAGCGGAATCATGCCTTTTTCAGTCCTCTTAGCATGCATTTATGGAGATGGAAGAATTGAGGCGGAATTTCCTTTGCCTCGGGATGCGTGAAGTGGTCTCGGAAGCTTACCAACGAAGAAAGGAAGCTGGTTCAGTGGCTAAGTACTCGATCGAAGCCTTTTCTGTTCGATCGAGTAAAATTGGGTGGTGAACAATGCTCGATCGAGACCCTGCTGTTCTTGATCGAGGGCTGCTATTTTGAAGGTCCTCGATCGAATACATATTCTATTCGATCAATGGATTGTGCTGGGAAGTTACTCGATCGAGAGGTTCTATTGTACTGGATCGAGAACTTTTGTCATTAGTCGTAGCATTTAATATCTTAAGTTTCGTTTTAGGTTAATAAAATATCTCGCCTATATAAAGGGAGACGTAATTAGGTTTAAACACACTTCTTAATCTGATACTTTACTCCTAATTATTCAGTAGACAATTTCTCTCTTTCGACGTTACTTCGTTCTCAATTTTCGGATCTCAAACCTTATAATCTCTCTTTACTCTCTTTATTTAATTAAATCTTTCTTTTGCATTCATTCAATTCTACTCTTAATTTCTGTTCTAATTAGTATTGTTATTAAGTTTATGTTATTTCACTTTCTTTATCGTTATATTATGTCTTCTATCGCTTTAATCGTTGTTATTGTTTTACTCATCGCCATGAGTAGCTAAATCCTTTTAAGTTAGGATTAGGGGAGCCATGGTAGTGAAACAATATATATATATATATATATATATATATATATATATATATATATATATATATATATATAAAAGAGAGTTTTTTCGAGCGATTCTAGAGCGTCCACATCATCAAAAATTAATTTAGGAAAGTTTTATAAATAATATTTTCCACATAAAAAATAAATTGGAGAATCTTTTAATTATTATCGTATCTATATTTCCTATTTTATATTCATGAGAAGTTTCTAATTTTTATATAAAAACTTTGACATTTCATTTGGCAAAAAAATGTTGTTATAAAAATTATGAAGATAATGTAATTAGATTCGTGGTAAAAAATGATTTCATTAGAGTATAGATTTCATATGATTTGTACATAGAAGTATTAAAGATGGTGTACTTTTTTTAATATGTTGTATGTCCCACAGCGAAAAACAATGTTAGTGTGGTGTTTTTAATAAGTATAAATTATAAATTGTCCCACATCGAAAGATTAACATAAGGTGGGTAATCCTATGATTATAAATAGGAGTCATCATTGGAACCTATATACCAACCAAAAACCTTTTGAGTCTCTTAAGGTATTGTTTTGGAGAGCTCTTAAGACTTTATATCATTATCTTCATAGTATGATATATACATATTTTTTCTATATTATGTATTATATTCAAGTGATGTTTATAATCTTTATATAAAAACTTATACATCTCATTTGTCAAATAAGTATTATAAAAAAATGTACTAATATTAATAAATAGTACTCCCTCCATTCAAGACCAAATACAACATTTTCATTTACACACTTGCCAAGACACAAATTACAACGTAAATATCTTTAATTTTACATTATAAAAAAATTAAAAATTTGATATTCTCATTGTACTTTATAGGTGAATCAAATAAGATCCCACATGATCATATTTTGTCTTACATATTGCAAAAAGCGTAAAGATTCAATTCGTTCATGAATAGTATGAAAAAGGGATGTTGTATTTGGTCTTGAATCGAGGGAGTATAGTATTTGCTCATTACTATTAACCTGGGTTAGATGTTGAATTATGTGCGAAACAGATGGTGTATTTCTAAGTATGTTATTTGTCCCACATTGAAAAATATGTTGGTGTGGTGAATATATTACATATAAATAATAGAATTGTCTCACATCTAAAGTTTAGCATAAGGTGGGTGATCATATGATTATAAATTGAAGGCATACTTAGAACCTAAATACCAACCCAAAAGCTTCTGAGTCTTTTAAACATTATTTAGGAGAGCTCTTAAGAGTTTATATCATTATCTCGACGATATGATATATATGTTTTATATTATGTCAAAGTGATATTTATAATTTTTGTATAAAAACTTATACATCTCATTTAGCAAAAAAATAACATATTTTTTTTTTTTTGAAAAACTATATAATTAGATTCGTGGTAAATAAATGCTAGCATTAGAATATAGTATCATATTATTTGCACATATTTGTTTGTCCAACTTTGAAAAATAATGTAGATGTGGTAATTATACTACATATAAATAGTTGAATTGTCCCACATTAGAAGATTATCATGAGATGAGGTATCACATGATTATAAATATGAGTCATATTTGAAACTTAGGGGTACACCCCAAAATCTTTTGAATCGCTTAAAAATTATCTTAGAATGTTCTTATAGGAGTTTGTATTAATGACAAACCTTAGTTACAACAATACCATACAAATATTAATCACGGAAATATTTATAAAAGCGATTATATATTACTATATTAGTGATATTATAATATTTATTTTAAGACAATAAAATGGGTTCTAAATATAAATAAATTGGTTTTAATGTGTCATATAATGATAATCTTTGCACTAAAATAGAAAATTTAAGAATTATAATACAATCAACTGCTGCACAAAAAGATCTTGAATCCACAAACAAATCAATAGTGAGCTTTTTAACTTTGATAAATAGTATAATTAAATCTTTTTAACTTTCAAATATAGATAATATTATGCCTCATTACATTTGAGTAACTATAACACATCATAATTTTTAACCATTAATAAAAATCGCACCAGAAAAAGAAAATATTTTGCATTTGTTTATACATTTTATTGCTTCCTCAATTACATCTTAAAAATTGTGTTAGGAAAAAAAATGTAATTTAAATCATATCATTTGTACATATTTTAATTGTGACAAAAAATGGAAAAGAACGTATGAATATAAATAAATAGTATAGTATTTTCTTATTATTAAATCCGGTTGGATATCGAAATAGGTGCAAAAAAGATGGTGTACTTTTTCGTGTGTTATTTGTCCCACATTGAAAAATAACAGAGATGTGGTAAATATACCACATATAAATATTTGAATTGTCCCACATCAGAAAATTATCATATAAGGTGGGGTGATCTTAAAAATTAATTTAGGAAAGCATCATAAATAATATTTTTTAATGTAAAAAATAAAGTAAAGAATCTTTTAATTATTATAATATATATTTCCTATATTATATTCAAGTGATGTTTCTAATTTTTATATAAAAAATTTTACATTTCATTTGGCAAAAAAATATCGTTAAGAAAATTATGAAAATAACATAATTTGATTCGTGGTAAAAATGATATCATTAGCGTATAAATTTCATATAATTTGTATATATATAAAATTGTGTATTTCTTGGTATGTTATATGTCCCACATTGAAAAATAATGTAGGATTATATAAAAATAATAGAATTGTCCCACATTGAAAGATTAATACAAGATGTAGTGGTCTTATGATTATAAATATGAGGCATTCTTGGAACTTAGTTATCAACCTAACATCTTTTGCGTCTCTTAAATAAGATGTTTTGACTTTTGAGCTATCTATATAAATGATAAGACATAAGATGTAAATATTAAGACCTTATACCCAATTTTTGTTTACTAAGTTAATTACCCCGTTGCAACGCACGGGCATCCAAACTAGTAATGTTGTAAATAGATTAGGAGGCTTACATGTGAGAAATGATTCATAACAATTAATTGTAATCGTTTAGTTGAGTGCACGTTTCTAAACTAGTTAATCCGGTAAATTTCAGACCTAGATCGAGAGATTGGAATGAATAGACCTGTTATGAACCATAGGCTACACTAATGAGGGCGAGAGCTAAGTTAGTAGCATGTTAGGGCAGATAGCGGACCGAGAGGACCTTTCTTTTACCCTTCTCACATTAGACCGACTGATCTCTTTATGAATGAATTGGCTAATTATCATGGTGAACCAACATCCTAAAATTCTTCTCTCTATTTGATCAGAACCTATTTCATTTTACTACTTTTATTGTTCTCTTTCACTTTGCTTTACATTTCCGTTAGTAGTTTAGAAATCAAATTAAAACGCCCCAATCTATTACCGTGACGGACTAGAATTGTAACACCCCCTCATACTAAGGTACCTTACCAGGACCACCCTTCCATGAAAGTGTGTTACCATCTCGGTTTCCCGAGGTTAGTATATCATAGTTACCAATTCCAAACAAACTTTATTAAAATATAAAGAGTTAGCTAATACATTATCTCAGACCAACTCGAAATAAAAGTACACGGTCTCAAAACAAATGAAATCTAAGACATCTAAACTTGTAACAGCGGGTGCTAGACTTGACGTGATAACTCCCCATGACTGTCCCACAGCTAACATCCGCATTACCTGTCACAATCTGCTCACCATCTCCGAATGGATCACCGCAGGTTTTACAAACAACAACACGGGGTCAGTACTACTCAATCGATATAAGACAACAAACAATACAACCAACTGATCATCCTCCATCCCCGGTCTCCCGATCGCACACAGTAACCGACTACACACCGAAGTGTGTAGCCCTGCCAGATTACTCATCGCAACAGGTAATCCTCGCCGCCAGTGGGTGACCGCAGCCCAACCCCACCTAGTCCAGCTCATCGACGAGCGACTAACAATCCATGTCCCTTAATGTGCACATCCCCTCCCGTGACGGGTTCCACGGAGGGCGAACTAGGGTGTGAAGCCACTCCCGCAAGTGACTCCACCACAATCACACAGCATCACAGCTGTCACAACACCACTACCGTCACAACACAACCACATCACCACCGTCATCACATCACCCATACTCCGATGATCAGCAGATAACAACAATTACAACCCAAGCACAGTCTTAAATCAATTAACAGTAACTGAGTAGGGAAACCCTACCTTTTTGCGATCTGCTACGCTGCAATCAATCATACAAATGTACAACTAGCAACACATCATCACCTACAACAACGATAATCAACAATCAACGACATATGATGACCAAAACCCTAAACCCCCAAATTAACCAAATTAGGGTTTGATAACTTATAAGAATGACAATAGATGAACAAGTATAAGACACTTATTACGGCGATTGACACGGGATGAGATGCTAGAACCCACAATCGACAACCTTTGACTTGGAATTGATGAAGATGATTAGAGGGTAATGAACGTAGTTTATGTTTTTGGGGAGAAATGATTTTAGAAATCGATTTAACGATGATATATATCCTCTAATCATTTTAACCAAAATCGCGGAAATAATACCCATCAGGCCGGATACTCGGTCGAGTAAAGTGTATACTCGGCGGAGTATCCTCTACTCTGTCGAGTATTCACCATACTCGGCCGAGTATTCCTCGGCAGAACCCAAACAAACTACCCTCTTGACACTACTCGGCCGAGTAGGCTCTACTCGGTCGAGTACTTAGCTTATAAAAATCCTTAGTATTAGAAGAATAGCAAGCAAATATAATAGCCTCCCTGTGGATTACGATACCCGACTTGCCTCTACTATATTGGTTGAGCCGGTTGTTTTTTTTTATAGGGTTGCGACAGCCATGTCAACTGCCGTAGTTTGCTCCCCACGTATCTGTGAGGCAGCCAAACTCGGTTCTCTGTCAGTGGTCTCCAAAAGATAGGATTAACCCAATAACTATGGAACAATCCATCCACCCCGGGTCCTCTCCACCAAACCGGCTGTGCTAAGTCCTTTCCTATACCCTGGTTGTAGGCCATCTCACGCATGTTCCGTAGCACGAAGGTAGAACAGATCCGCTCAGTCAGGTAACTAACCTGCGTCCTAGGTTCATGGACGGTAGGGTAGGGCGAGTACTGTAATACTACGGTTTTATGAGTCTCTGGGTACTCTATCGAGTAGGCCTTACTCTGTCGAGTAAGGGTGTGTTGCGTTTTAAATTAGTTTCTGACATGTTGGGTACTCGATCGAGTAACCTTGATACTCGATCGAGTAAGGGGGCACTCGATCGAGTACCTCAGCTACTCGATCGAGTAGCTCGGTTAGCGGGTGATAATTCGACGGGTTTTGTTAATAACACGGATTAATATATAAATCTTTCCGTCACTTTCATAATACACCTTTACAAACCTAATAACATTAAAAGGGAGATTCAAGTTACGTTCTTCGCATTCATCCGTGTTGTTGATAAATCCCGGAGTTCGAGAGGTAGGATTCCATCGTTCTTTATACCTTTGTAATCCTTGCGTCGAGGGTAAGATCTACATACCAATTTTATAGTATTTCGTTAAGTTTCGTTAAACCTTAATTTTGGGATTGGGGGTTTTTGTTATGTTTCTTGATTGGTAGCAATTGCATGATTATATGTTAGGAGGAGGATTCGTAGGAGAGGAATTTTGATACAAAATTTTGTTGAGACCGTCTCGATTGTGTTCATTGCCGGTAGGGTTTCCCTACTCAGTATTACTTACATAATGTATGGTGATTGTGCTGTAATTAGTGTAATTGGTTGATTCAGACGGTTGTTGATATTGTGATTGTGATTGTTTGTCTGTGGTTGTCGAGGTGCGTTCTCGGCTGAGTGGAGTCACTTGCGGGAGTGGCTTCACGCCCTAGTTTCGCCCTTCGTGGAACCCGCCACGGAAGGGGATGTGCACATTAATGGGACAGGGTTATCGCTCGGTATGATGAGCGGGGCTTAGGTGGGAACGGCCGCGGTCCCCCACGCGGCGGGTCTAGTGGACGGTCGGTGACGGAGATGGAGTGGAGTGCCCGATTGTGTATGATTGCTTGAGTTGTGTTGGTTCTTCATCATCGTTGATATATAACTTGTGTAAATAGTATCGACCCGTTTAAATGTTTTAAAAACTATGGTGATCCATTCGGGGGTGGTGAGCGATTATTGAGCGGTATGAAATGATGCGTATGGGATAGCCGGGATGAGTCATCACGTTGCGGTTAGAAGTCTTTTGTGTCGACGATGTCTAGTAGCTTGATAGTTTTATCAGTAGACGGATTGAGTACTTTGTAATTCCTTTGACAGTTTTGGTTTGAGATATGTAATCACTTAAATTATATTCACTATTTAAATATGTTTCTTTATTGTCTTATGATTATCATTGCCTCGGGTAACCGAGATGGTAACATCCTTATACCTGGGTGGTCCTGGTAAGGCACTTGGAGTATGGGGGTGTTACAAAATGGTATCAGAGCGACGATCCTGAAACCTGTAACCAATGAACCCAATGAATATAGGGAGTCAATTAAAATGAACCCGGGGTAAAAGTTGTAGGAGCTAATGCAAAGACTTGGGAGACGTCCTAAAGTCGCGAACTCGCCCTACAATTTTGAACCGGTCACTATGGGATATGAGTCGGGATCACTATGTGTTTACCTTGTGTATTGTGTACCCATGTAGTGATGTGTGGCATGAATCAGTGGATGTATGTATGTTGAGAATGGGGAATGTGTAGAAAAGATGGTGATGATGTGATTTCGTAAGTTATTGATTGAAAGCATGATAGTTGTGTAATACTCCGTATTTATGGTCTTGGGGGTACTCTATCGAGTAGCCCTTACTCTGTCAAGTAAGGGTGTGTCGCAGAATAAAACAGTTTCTGACCTGATGGGTACTCGATCGAGTAGCTGGGGCACTCGATCGAGTAGGGGGGTACTCGATCGAGTACCTTGGGTACTCGATCGAGTGTCCGGTTTATCGGGGGTTTTTCTCGGGTTTTGTTAATTACGCGATTAAGGTATTTAAATCAATTCGTCTTTATTCTAAATCACTTTTACCAAAACCTAAAACCTGTTTAAGAGAGAAAGCGATCATCATCTTCCTAATCGCGTCCTTAACAATTCCCGGAGTTCAGACGGTCGGATTGCATCGTAGTTTGTGTCGTTGGATTCCTTGCGTCGAGGGAGGAGAGTTCATAGAGGAGGCGTTTTGAGACAGCTGTAGATACCGTCTGCTTGTGTGCTTTCCAGGTAGGATTTCCTACTCAGTATTAGTCCCATAATGGGATATTGGTGATGTGCTGTAGTTAGTTAATTGATTTGTTGATTGTAATTGTGTTTGTGATTGTGGTTGTGTTGTTGATGGTTCTCGAGATGCGTTCTCGGCTGAGTGGGGTCACTTGCGGGAGTGATCTCACGCCCTAGTTTCGCCCTTAGTGGAACCCGCCACGAAAGGGGATGTGCACATTAATGGACGGGGTTATCGCTCGTACGATGAGCGGGGCTTAGGTGGGAACGGCTGCGGTCCCCCATGGCAGTGGCTGGTCCGGTGGACGTCGGTGATTGAGACGGTTGGTTGGATGGAAGTGTATGTGTGTGTGGCGGTTCAAATTGTCTGTTTGTCTTATTGTCGTTATCTGTTTTGATTGTGTGATTAGTATCGACCCGGTGTTGTTTTGAAAACTGCGGTGATCCATTCGGGATGGTGAGCAGATATTGAGCAGTATAGAGATGATACGGGATAGTCGGGATGGCCACGACATGACGATAGAGTCTTCCATTTGTAGTTTAGTTTTATTTACATTTCAGTTTGAGTAGACAGTTTGGAATAATGTATCGTACTATCAGTTTGGGTTTCAAGGATTGTATTCATTCATTAAACGATTAATAATAATGTTGTTTCTTTATCGCTGTTGTTTGATTATCATACCTCGGGCAACCGAGACGGTGATGTCTCCATACCTGAGTGGTCCTGGTAAGGCACTCGGAGTATGGGGGTGTTACAAATGGTATCAGAGCGACGATCCTGAAACCTGTAACCAATGAACTTAATGAACGTAGAGAGTCAATTAAAATGAACCCGGAGTAAAAGTTCTAGGAGCTAGTGCAAAGGCTTGGGAGACGTCCTAAAGTCGCAAGGGGTCGCCCTACAACTTTGAACCGGTCACGTGGGGAAAATGTGTTTGAGTCATGTATGTGCTTAGTAACTTGTGCAATAAAGTGATGAAGTGTGTTGAATGTTTGGTGTTGAAATAGGAAGTTGAGCATGTGAAAGAAAATGATATGTGAACATGTTAATGAAATGATAACATGTTGGATGTTTATAATGTGGCTTTAATAGCATGATGAATTGATTTTGTTGATTAGTAGAATAGATGCGTAGCCTATTTGTTAGAATATAATGAGGTGTGATAAAGTTGGCATGTTAGTATACGAATAACATGCGGGTAGCTTGTACGTATTGGGGGTACTTGATCGAGTGAGACGGACTCGATCGGGTAGGTTTTTGGCGATTTTGAGTCCGTAAACGAGTTTTAGCACTCGATCGAGTAACTAGGGGTACTCGATCGAGTAGGGGTCACTCGATCGAGTAGCCTAGATACTCGATCGAGTGGGTTAGAGATCAGAAGGTCCGTTTAGTTCTGGAGTTTGGGTACTCGATCGAGTACATAGTGGCACTCGATCGAGTAGCCGGTTACTCGATCGAGTGGGTTTGGATACTCGATCGAGTAGGTCGGGCAACGCGTGTTCGTGTTTTGAAGTTTAGTACGCGTGTTTATGTTTATCCCTTTCTTCTATAGCTTCAAGATGCCGCCCAAGAGAAATGCCTTGTACGCGAGAGCCGAGCTTATGACTACGGATGACATCGTTAAGATGTTGGAACACCAAGACGCTCTTACGGAGACCCGGAAGAGAGTGAATGAAGACAAGGATAAGAGTAAGGAGAAGGAGGTTGACCATGCTAAAGTCGGCCTCTATATCGCGAGGTTTAACCCGAAGGAGTACAAGGGGGTTGAGGAGCCTAACCACCTTGATAGTTGGCTGAGGGAGATGGAGAACATACTAGATTTAGTTATTTGTCCCGATGAGATGAGGGTGGATCAGGCTGCATTTTATCGAGGAGGGCGGCAAGTGGTGGGACTCGGTGAAAGTGAGTGCCAAGGAGTTATATACCAACCAGGGGTTACCTGCTATACCTTGGGAGGAGTTTCGTAGGGTGTGAGGAAGGAGTTCGTGCGAGCATGTGAGGAGTAAGTTGAGGGAGGAGTTCGACAAGTTTAAGATGACCGAGATGTCCGTGGCCGAGTACTACAGCGGTTCAATGAGAAATCCAGATATCCGAGGACATGGGTTTGAGTGAGGAGAATCTTGCTTTGAGGTTTGAGAGAGGGCTAACCACGACAATTATGGATAAGTTACCCGTGGGAGTCCTTACGGATGTGAAGGAAGCATATGAGAGGGCTGGGGGAGAGCCGAGAGGCTAGTGGAGATGGCTAAGGAGAGGTTAGGTGGAGAGAAGAGAAAGTCGGAGAGCGAGGGTGGTGGCCAATCTAATTTCAAGAAAGGCAACCACAATCGCCTAAGGGGTTTTCTTCCGGTTCGGGTTGATCTTTGGAACTTCCTTTGGGAGAGGTCGTGGGAGTGTGAGCAACACCGGGGAGTGACTGCTTTGGATGTGGTGGCGTAGGCCACAAGAGACATGAGTGCACGAGTGCACCGGGATCTTTCCGAGACTGCGCAGAGCTTCGCGAGCAACAGACCGGCGGGATCATGGCCAAACCGTGGAGGTCAGAGCTACCAGAGTGGAGGCAACCGCAACGGCGGTAATTCTTATCGAAGACGCCGATGAACAACAACAACAATCAAGGGTCGGGTGCTAAGCCGACCGCATCGCCCAAGATCTTGTCCCGGGAGGTGGGCGAAGTCAAGTGGCAAGTGTTCATGATGGACAAGAAAGCGGTGAGGAGGACGAGCACGTTATCACCGGTACATTTCTTGTTAATGGCGTTCCTACGTTTGTTTTGTTTGATTCGGGGGCTTCTCGATCGTTTGTGTCTTGAGTCATGTAAAGCGGTTGGGTTTGAGGGTATATGAGTCTGTTAGGGAGCAAGTTTTCATACCTTCGGGTGAGTCTCGTAACGTGTGGGAGGTTGTTTAGAGATGTATCTTTGATAGTTGGGCAAGTCGACTTCCCCGTAGACTTGCTAGAGTTTCCTTTTAATGGTTTTGAGATGATAGTTGGGATGGATTGGTTAGGAAAGTATAAAGCTAAGATAGACTGTCATCAAAAGAAAGTATCCCTACGAGGTCCTAAGGGAGTTAGTGTGTCTTACCGTGGGTTTCTAGTCAAACCCAAAGTTAAGTTGATTGCAGTTGTCGCTTTGAAGTCGTATCTGAGGAAGGGATGTCTCTCCGATTCGTGCCATGTGAGAGATGATCGGATAGAGAGCCCCGGCGATTGAGGAGATACCGGTGGTGGGAGAGTATGCGAGATGTCTTTCCGAGGAGATTCCGGGGTTGCCACCGCAGAGGGAGATAGATTTCACCGTTGAGTTGAAGCCAGGGACGGGGCCAATCTCTAAGGCACCGCACCGTATGGGTCCTAAGGAGATGGAGGAGCTCAGGAAGCGATTGGATGAGTTGATAGAGAAGGGATACATTAGACCAAGTGTATCGCCTTGGGGAGCACCAGTTCTTTTCGTGAAGAAGAAGGATGGAACTTTGAGGTTATGCATAGATTACCGGAGCCGAACCGTGTGACGATAAAGAACAAGTATCCTTTGCCAAGGATAGATGACCTGTTTGATCGGTTGAGTGGTGCAACGGTCTTTTCTAAGATCGATTTGAGGTCAGGGTACCATCAGGTGAAGATTAGAGATGTGGACATACCGAAGACAGCCTTCACGTCGAGGTATGGCCACTATGAGTATGTGGTGATGCCGTTTGGGTTGTCCAATGCGCCGGCAGTGTTTATGGATTTGATGAATAGGATCTTTAGACAAGACTTGGACCAGTTCGTGGTGGTGTTTATCGATGATATCTTAGTCTACTCAAAGACTAAGGAGGAGCATGAGGAGCATCTGAGGATCGTGTTGCAGACGTTGAGAGATCATGAGTTGTATGCTAAGTTGTCCAAGTGTGAGTTTTGGTTGGAGAAAGTTGCTTTTCTGGGGCATGTAATCTCTAAAGATGGGGTAGCTGTGGATCCGGCGAAGATTGAGGCAGTGACAAAGTGGGAAGCGCCGAAGAAGAATGTTTTGAGGTTAGGAGTTTCTTGGGTTTAGCTGGATACTACAGGCGGTTCGTGAAAGATTTCTCCAAGATAGCTAGACCGATGACGGCGTTGATGAGGAAAGAGAACAGGTTTCGTTGGGATGAGAGTTGTGAGAAGGCGTTCCAAACATTAAAGGAGCGTTTGACCACAGCTCCTGTCCTAGCATTGCCTGAAGGAAGCGAGAATTTCGAGGTTTATACAGATGCCTCGAAGAATGGGTTGGGATGTGTGTTGATGCAGAATGGTAAAGTGATCGCCTATGCTTCTAGGCAGTTGAAGCCTTACGAGGAGAATTACCCTACTCATGACCTGGAGTTGGGTGCAGTGGTGTTTGCTCTCAAGATTTGGAGACATTACCTTTATGGAGCAATCTTTAAGGTATTTTCTGATCACAAGAGTCTCAAGTACATCTTCACGCAGAAGGAGTTGAACATGAGACAGAGGAGGTGGATGGAGTTGATTGGTGATTACGACATGAATATCATCTACCATGAAGGAAAGGCCAACGTTGTAGCTGATGCCTTGAGTAGGAAGAGTGTACATTCCTTGTGTACAGCTCTATCTTTGATGAGACTGAGGGATGAGGTAGCGAGCTTTGGGATTCATATGTTGCAGAAAGGAGAGGCTATGGGTGATATGACAGTACATATGGAGTTCTATGATGATATTCGAGGTAAGCAGGCTTTGGATCCTAAGATAGTGGAGTGGAGAGCTGGAGTAGAGAAAGGGACGGTGTCCCGGTTTTCCATCCATACAGATGGTAGTTTGAGGTTTGATGGTAGGTGGTGTGTTCCTAATGACGAGGAGTTGAAAAGGACAATCATGACGGAAGCGCATTGCACACCATATTCAGTTCATCCGGGTGGAGACAAGCTTTATAAAGATTTGAAGAAAACGTTTTGGTGGCCTGGGATGAAGAAAGAGACAAATTTGAGTTTGTGTCCCGTTGTTTGACATGCCGAGAGTTAAAGGGGAACAGAGAAGACCACAAGGTAAGGTTCGGTCTTTGGAGGTGCCGGAGTGGAAGTGGGAATCCATTTCCATGGATTTCATTGTGGGTTTACCTAAGAGTCAACAAGGTAACAATATGATTTGGGTGATAGTAGATCGTCGACCAAGTCACTCACTTTGTTCCAATGAAAGATACATGGACTAAGGCACAATTGGCTATGGCCTATCGAAAGAACGTGCTTAAGTTACATGGAGTCCCTAAGGACATAGTGTCTGACAGAGATGCGAGGTTCATATCAAGGTTTTGGAAGGAGTTGCAGGAATCGTTGGGAACAGCTTTGAAGATGAGTACAACATTTCATCCTGCGACAGATGGGCAGACTGAGAGAACAATCAAGACCTTGGAGGATATGTTGAGAGCGTGTGTGATGGACTTCGGTGGTAGCTGGGAGCAGAGGTTGGACTTGATAGAGTTCTCTTACAATAACAGCTATCACACTAGTATTGGTATGGCACCGTTTGAGGCTTTGTATGGGAGGAGATGTAGGAGTCCAATCTGTTGGGACGACAGTCTTTGAGGCAAATGGTTTTAGGACCAGAGATGGTACATGAGATGGTGGAACAGATTAAGATGATCAGGGAACGGATGAGAGCGGCTCGGGATCGACGAGAAGAGTTATGCGAGATCTACATCGTCGGGACATAGAGTTTCAAGTTGGGGACAAAGTTCTTCTGAAAGTGTCTCCTATGCGCGGAGTTATGAGATTTGGGAAGAAAGGCAAGCTAAGTCAGAAGTTTATAGGGCCTTATGAGATCTTGGAGCGAGTTGGAGAAGTGGCTTATCGTTTGGCGTTACCGGCTGCTTTGGAGAGAGTACATAATGTGTTTCATGTATCGCAGCTGCGGAAGTATGTGAGTGACCCGTCACATGTGTTGGAGGCAGAGAGCTTAGAGCTGGATGAATCTTTATCGTACCTTGAGATGCCTAAGCAGATCCTAGACCGAAAAGTTAGAAAGACCAGGAGTGGTGAGACAGTTTTGCTTAAGATCCTTTGGTCTAACCATGAGACTGAGGAAGCTACATGGGAGGCGGAGGATATCATGAAAGAGCGTTACCCTTTCCTTTTTGATCAGGTATGTATGGTTACGGGGACGTAACCTTGTTTCTTTTAGGGGGGTAGGAGATGATCGCGAGAGTTTTAAGAGAGTGTTTACACCCCTTGTATATGTTGTGTCGATATGTTGTCGGGATAAGTTGGGTTGGGTAGCATGTTTTACGTTGTGTTTATTTTGACCTTCGAGTCGGGAAGCTTATGGGAGTACCTTTGTTTGGTAGTGGTTTGAACTTCGGGGACGAAGTTCCTTTTAAGGAGGGAAGACTGTAATACTCGTATTTATGGTCTTGGGGGTACTCTATCGAGTAGCCCTTACTCGTCAAGTAAGGGTGTGTCGCGAGAATAAAACAGTTTCGACTGATGGGTACTCGATCGAGTAGTGGGGCACTCGATCGAGTAGGGGTACTCGATCGAGTACCTTGGGTACTCGATCGAGTGTCCGGTTTATCGGGGGTTTTTCTCGGGTTTTGTTAATTACGCGATTAAGGTATTTAAATCAATTCGTCTTTATTCTAAATCACTTTTACCAAAACCTAAAACCTGTTTAAGAGAGAAAGCAGTCAGTCATCTTCCTAATCGCGTCCTTAACAATTCCCGGAGTTCAGACGGTCGGATTGCATCGTAGTTTGTGTCGTTGGATTCCTTGCGTCGAGGGAGGAGAGTTCATAGAGGAGGCGTTTTGAGACAGCTGTAGATACCGTCTGCTTGTGTGCTTTCCAGGTAGGATTTCCTACTCAGTATTAGTCCCATAATGGGATATTGGTGATGTGCTGTAGTTAGTTAATTGATTTGTTGATTGTAATTGTGTTTGTGATTGTGGTTGTGTTGTTGATGGTTCTCGAGATGCGTTCTCGGCTGAGTGGGGTCACTTGCGGGAGTGATCTCACGCCCTAGTTTCGCCCTTAGTGGAACCCGCCACGAAAGGGGATGTGCACATTAATGGACAGGGTTATCGCTCGTACGATGAGCGGGGCTTAGGTGGGAACGGCTGCGGTCCCCCCCGGCAGCGGGCTGGTCCGGTGGACAGTCAGTGATTGAGACGGTTGGTTGGATGGAAGTGTATGTGTGTGTGGCAGTTCAGCTGTCTGTTTGTCTTATTGTCGTTATCTGTTTTGATTGTGTGATTAGTACTGACCCCGGTGTTGTTTTGAAAACCTGCAGTGATCCATTCGGGGATGGTGAGCAGATATTGAGCAGGTATAGAGATGATACGGGATAGCTGGGATGGCCACGACATGACGATAGAGTCTTCCGCTGTAGTTTAGTTTTATTTACATTTCAGTTTGAGTAGACAGTTTGGAATAATGTATCGTACTATCAGTTTGGGTTTCAAGGATTGTATTCATTCATTAAACGATTAATAATAATGTTGTTTCTTTATCGCTGTTGTTTGATTATCATACCTCGGGCAACCGAGACGGTGATGTCTCCATACCTGAGTGGTCCTGGTAAGGCACTCGGAGTATGGGGGTGTTACAAGTTGTTTTACGATATGGCATTATAGAAATACGGAAAGAAAATGTGTTTGATTGGAGTTATACATAGAGTTATGTATACATATATGTTGTTGGTAGTGTTGTACGAGTTTATATAGCTGAAAGTTTGAGTAAGAGCATGAATAATTGGTGGAAAAGATGATAATTGTTGCATGATAATATGATATTTTTTTTATAACGCATGTTGTATGATGGAAGAGATTTTATAAGGTTGTTGTGCTAGTAACATGTGAATATGATACTTGATGTCATATACTTGTGATTTTGTTTACGTAAAGTTATATAATAAAAACATGTGGGTAATATGTGATTGGTGAGTTGAATGATATATGTGCATCGAGTTATTTGTTGCTTGGCTTTTGAAGTTAGTAACATGTGGTTAGGGATACTGGTTTTATGAGCATCGAGTTGTTTTTGTTTACCATGTTGTCGTTTAAGTTGTTGGGAAGTAAAATCAAGTAGTTGTGTTTTCGATTATAGGGAGGTTGTCTTTAAACTGTTATAACTTGAGATGCATAAATGATTTTAATGTGATTCCAATTGGAGGTGATAGCTTGTCCTTTTACGAATCTAACGATAGGTCCCACGCCCAAAACGACCAAGAAATGACTGAGTTATGACTGTTTTACGAAAATTGGACAGTGCTGAGAAATGCATAGGTACTCGATCGAGTAGCCTTGATACTCGATCGAGTAGGGGGGGGGACTCGATCGAGTACGTTAGTTACTCGATCGAGTAGCCCTGGTAATTTGTTTTACGTGCTTCTGATCTTCACCTACTCGATCGAGTAAGTCACTTACTCGATCGAGTGTCATGTACTCGATCTAGTGACCCCTGTTTTGGGTCATATGCTTATCTTTTGAATTCGTTGCATATTATGTTTAATTCAAAGTTGTTATTTTGCTTCTTTATGCATTGTTTTACACGTATGCTGGTCTTGACGCGTAAGTTACCCAATCTTGTGGTGTAGTGAGTGGCACCTGTGGTAAGTATGAGTTCGGTGGGAGGACATGAGTTATACGTGGTTGTAATAGATAGTGGAAAAAAAAAGGAAAGATCGTTATGGCTTAATTGAGACATAGAGCATGTTTTCTGAGATGAAATGAGATGAGTGATATTAGTGTGTATTGAGTAACGTAAAAGTAAGTGAATGTGGGCAATGGATGATGTGAGTCTAAGGAACGTGAGAATGAAAGGATTGAGAGTAAGGATATGGATAGTGAAAACTTGAGATGTGTAAAGAATTATGGAGGGAGGTAGTTAAGAGCCGTGTGGGTTAAGAATATACATAATGAAAGTTCATTTTAAAGGGGTTGAGAAGAGTGGTATATAGTGAACTTTGTGGAGACATGTCGCGGGGTGGAGATTTGGCTTTTTAAGAGATGAAACTATTGTGGGTTTTCCTTGGGCAATTAGCGGTATGAAAGGAATTTTGATTTATAGAGATGTAAGAAGGGAGATGCAATTGTTGAACAGTAAACGTTGATTCTATGGATGGATTAGTGGCAAGGGTGATTAATGACATAATAAGAGAATATTTGTGGTAATAAAGAGTGAGATGATATCGATATAAAATAATTAGATGTGATTTTTGGAGTAGTGAGAAAGTAACCAGAACACTAAAGAGTTAGGTAGAAGTGATAAGGAGTTGAATGGTGAATTGATTTTGTAGAGTGTAAAAGAAAAGAATGAGGGGAATAAAACTAGGAAAATGTTGACCGGAGTTATGTGACATAAAAGTAAGGAATCGTCTAGATGTATGATACTATAAAGAGTAAGTAAGTTAATGATTGTACAAAAATTTCAGGACAACATGATTAATCATGAGTTTCGAGGAATTAAGGGAGTAAGAAGTTGGTGGAGAATTTGCACAATAATAGATAAATGGTGGAGAGTTAGATGAAAATACGAGTAAGATAGTATTGGGAATGATGTTGATGTAATTTTGTTTGTGAATTTGATGATAGTTATTTGGAATGTTAACCAAAGATAGGAAAGAAATCGTGATGTTTAGAGATGAGTGAAAGAGGTTTGATGTCCGAACAGTGGTGGTGTTATTGTTTGTGACTAATGGTTAAGAGTGATGGTATATTAGAAAGGTAGCAATTCAAAAGAGGTTGATTTGGTAGGGACCTGATTGTTGTGTATAATTGTGAGAGGGTATAAGATGTGGTTAGATGAGGCCGATGCTAATAGTTGAATAGTAATGGTATGGTTATACTTGGCAGGAAGTGATGGTTGTGCGAATGGGGGAAAATGTCGTGAGGGGCATATGAGTTAAGCTCGGGCGGCAGGTAACCTATGTTGAGTGGTAACTTACGTGATCAGGATTGACCAGTTGGATGTGATTACGGGTCTATGATGTGTATAAATGTTTGTGTGAGGTTTTGACCTCACAAGAAGTGGTATAGTGTGATTATTATAAAGTCATATTTGAATGTTCTGTAATGCATGTTGTGTACGCTAATCTAATTGAATGGTATTCAAAAAGGTAATAATTTGAGTGATCTGGCGTGACTGGTTATGCTTGTATATATTCATGATACATGTTAATCTGTGATATGGTAAGGGGATGATATTCATGAGGTTATCTGTTTAATTCATACAATATGTTGCGATGTGATTTAGTAAAGTGGATTTGAATAAGTTTTTTTTTCTTGTCTGAGAAGTTATTTTGAGTCAGTGTTTGTGGGAATTGTATGTAGCTGTGATGTCTATCGATGTGGTTGTGGTGCCTCGGGTGGTGATCCGGGCACGACATTTAGTATTGTGATGCGGGTATTTTCGCACTGTGGTGTGGCTGTTGGTGGCGGTGTTGCGATGCCGTCACCGGTTGTGGTGGAGTAGGCGGGATGATTATGATTCGAGTTTCGAAAGTTCATACCAGTCATACATAGATTGTTGTTTTGTTTGATGTTGCTTTCTGTGAGTTTCAGTTTGTACAGATAGACAGTTGTTTTGTTTATTGATGTTTCTTACCAATTAAGTTGTGGTATGAGGGTAGAGTATGATATGAACGAGAGTTGTATATGTTTTCGTTGTTGTCATGGTATAGTGACATTCTGTTGATGGGACACAGTTGTCAGAAGTTGTTACAGTACTTTTGATCTTGTTTTAAGATGAGGCTTTAGACATAATCATGGTAAGTGATTGGTGGAACATGAGTTGTCTTGATCCGGACGCAGGTGGTTCATAATCGATTTTGGGAAGTGAGTGTAGGGTGTGGGGAATTAGTGTCATGTTAAGTTTTGTATGAGTTTTGCGGTAATAAAGAAAAGAACTTGAGGATCTAGTGTGAGTGTACGTAACGAGTGTAGATCGTGAGTTATGCTTTTGGGAGATAGGTGCCTTACATAGAGAGGTATGTTGTTTTGCAGTAAGAATGGAGAGTTAGTATGGTGATTTTGCCACGAGTTTTATGGTATAGATTAGGTGGTGTGCCGTATGAGTTGAGGTGTGAAAAATGTTGAAGTAAGAAAGCCTTGGATATGTGCATGGAGAGTGTTTAGGTTATAGGTGATTATCTTTGACATGCGGTGGTGATGAGAAAATGAAAAGATATATCTAGGATTTAGTATTAGTGAGTTACGAGGACGTAACATTTATCTTAAGAGGAGTAGGAGGCGATAAAAGAGATTTTGATGGTTGTACATATGGTAGTATATTTGGAAGTAGAGTGTTGGTGTAGCATAAGGTATGGATTTGTATATGTTGTGGTTGATAGTGTTAAAAGGTCATGGACGTGCTTGTAGTAGTTCGATGTTAGGAATGCGAGAATACTTCGATAGTGTTGACAGTTGGATGATGAGGTTATGAGTGTGAGTAAACTTCGAGGACGAAGTTCCTTTAAGGGTGGTAGAATGTAACATTCCGTTTGATGTTTATGTAGTTGGTTATGTATGGAGTTAGTGTCGGGAGAGTTTATGATGTAGTCGATACGACATCGTGAGCGAGGTGTGGAGGTAGGAATAGTTGGTAGAGTTGGTGTTAAGAGTTCTTGGTTTCATATTTTGTAAGTTGGGGTTTTGCCTTGAGTTCTTAGTAGCTTTGTTGCGTCTTGCCCGAGTTAGTATGTTTGTTTTTATGTATGGGTTGAACTTCGGGGACGAAGTTCTTTTTAAGAAGGGAAGACTGTAATACTACGGTTTTATGAGTCTCTGGGTACTCTATCGAGTAGGCCTTACTCTATCGAGTAAGGGTGTGTTGTGTTTTAAATTAGTTTCTGACCTGTTGGGTACTCGATCGAGTAACCTTGATACTCGATCGAGTAAGGGGGCACTCGATCGAGTACCTCAGCTACTCGATCGAGTAGCTCGGTTAGCAGGTGATAATTCGACGGGTTTTGTTAATAACACGGATTAATATATAAATCTTTCCGTCACTTTCATAATACACCTTTACAAACCTAATAACATTAAAAGGGAGTTTCAAGTTACGTTCTTCGCATTCATCCGTGTTGTTGACAAATCCCGGAGTTCGAGAGGTCGGATTCCATCGTTCTTTATACCTTTGTAATCCTTGCGTCGAGGGTAAGATCTACATACCAATTTTATAGTATTTCGTTAAGTTTAGTTAAACCCTAATTTTGGGATTGGGGGTTTTTGTTATGTTTCTTGATTGGTAGCAATTGCATGATTATATGTTAGGAGGAGGATTCGTAGGAGAGGAATTTTGATACAGCTGTTGAGACCGTCTGATTGTGTTGCTGTTCCAGGTAGGGTTTCCCTACTCAGTATTACTTACATAATGTGTGGTGATTGTGCTGTAATTAGTGTAATTGGTTGATTCAGACGGTTGTTGATATTGTGATTGTGATTGTTTGTCTGTGGTTCTCGAGATGCGTTCTCGGCTGAGTGGAGTCACTTGCGGGAGTGGCTTCACGCCCTAGTTTCGCCCTTCGTGGAACCCGCCACGGAAGGGGATGTGCACATTAATGGGACAGGGTTATCGCTCGGTATGATGAGCGGGGCTTAGGTGGGAACGGCTGCGGTCCCCCACTGGCAGGGCTGGTCCAGTGGACAGTCGGTGACGGAGATGGAGTGGAGTGCCTGATTGTGTATGATTGCTTGAGCTGTGTTGGTTGTTGTACTGTTGATATATAACTTGTGTAAATAGTACTGACCCCGTTTAAATGTTTTAAAAACTGTGGTGATCTATTAGGGAGTGGTGAGCAGTTATTGAGCAGGTATGATATGATGTGTATGGGATAGCTGGGATGAGTCATCACGTTGCAGTTAGAAGTCTTCCGCTGTGTCAGACGATGTCTGGTAGCTTGATAGTTTTATCAGTAGACGGATTGAGTACTTTGTAATTCCTTTTGATTTTGGTTTGAGATATGTAATCACTTAAATTATATTCACTATTTAAATATGTTTCTTTATTGTCTTATGATTATCATTGCCTCGGGTAACCGAGATGGTAACATCCTTATACCTGGGTGGTCCTGGTAAGGCACTTGGAGTATGGGGGTGTTACAAGTACTGCGATGGGTAAAAGCTAGGTGTAGAAAAGGAAGGCTCAGTCTCAGTCTCGGCCTCCCTAGTTGCTCTCCCTCTATGGTGCTCGCGAGGCGAGGGACTGATCGGCTACTTCTTCGTCATGAAGATAGGCTCAAGTAGGTCTAGCAAAATCCTGGGATCGATCAAGTAAGACTGAGGGTCAAGTCTACGCTCGCCACTGTTGGAATATGTGTCCTCCGACAATAATGCGATCACAACTGTTGGTCATGATGATCATATGTTTAAATCTCATTTTAAGAATACATGTGGGATGTAATATTTTACAGTCAACTGGTCCACACATATCGGTAATGATTGGCTGACTAGAGTTTGACATTACTATCGTGCGACGGTGGTGATCAGTTGATCCCCTTAGGTCATACCTATAGGTAAATACTCTTAATTGATTATTTAATTAATCGTATACCGATACGAGTTAATTAAATTGCTTAAAATTGACGGATGATTTTCTGAGTATAATTAACGTATCTTATTGTAATATGATTAAATGAGACACGGTCTAAGTAATCGAATTGTTTTATTACTCAGATGAAATTATTGTTTACTGAAACAATTGAAACAGAATGAATACATTATTTTAAATACAGAATGTTGTAGTTTATAATACGGAAACACTTTTGGCACAAGTAATTACGAATTACTAGTCGATTTTGTTAATGACATATTTTATGAGTATGTTGATTTTTAATATGTAAAAAAAACATTACATTGTGACATGTCATGTAACATGTTACATGTGACAAAATTGACAAATGACAAAATAAAATGGACCATCCATTTTATAATGAAAGTGCCGAAAATGGAGGGGTAATTGGGTTAATATTGTGTTTTCATTTTAAGTGGAAAACACTATGATTACTACCTCTTACTAGCCATGCAACCCTATAACTTTTGAGAAGAGCAACTATTGCATGCATAGGCTCCCCAAAAAGCCCCCCACCCAACCGGTTTTCTCTAGAGAACAACCCACATTGTTTTCTCTAATATTCATCCTTTTTCCACCTAACATTTTCTAGTTTAAGAAATTGTTCATCTCTATCTTTTGTAAAAATCCTAGAGAAATAAAACTCCATCATCTATTCTCTCTAAAACCGAAATACATGAGAGAACAACAATTATTTTGTGTCATATTTTAAGTAAAACTAATATTGTTACTAGATCTAAATAATATTGTTATTATGAGGTTTTCCTTGGGTATATGCTTTTGGGAGGGATTCTATACTTGAATCCTTGCTCTTCCATTTGGAGAGCTCAAGAACAAGAGAGTAGGAGAACTCTCTTATGCCCTTAAGATCCGAAATAGCAATGTAAGATGATGATTTCTTCTTTAATTATATTTTGTTTGCATGCATAAGATCACCTTTTAATTTTATGACTAAATTAAAATTATAACATATATGAATATGTTGAGTAATGAGACATAGATTTTAAACAAGCGGTATCATGAGCACAAGGTTGTTTGCATGCAAATCGGTTATTGTTTTTCCGAGTTATATGATTAACAAACAAAACTTATAAATTTGTGTTTATTATGAAATATCACGAAATTTTATATGCATGTTAAAGTTTCTGGTCCTAAAATGTTTTAGGATATTTTGGTGTAATTTATGGATTTCATTGTTCATTTTATATAATATTGGCATTAAAATGTGATTTTTATGATAAAAATATCATTTTTGGACGAAAATTAGCTAAACTTTGAATTTTTCAGTGATTTTTGGATATGTTTTCACATATATTATTTTTAGATGATCTGGAAATTTTCAGAATTTTTGGAGTTTTTATGCTTGAAATATGGATTTTTCATGTTAATATAAGATAAATTTCGAATCTGGTCATAGAAATTTAGTATGTTGTCACATGCAATTTTACAAGATGTGCGTAAAATAATGGGCTATATTGAAGTCTTTATGCATGATTTATGGATTTTTGATGAAAAATAGCATAAATAGTGACTTAATTAGTAAATAATTGCTAAAACATACTCCATGACTAAGGAAAAACGTCACATGTTGCATTTTATTATCATTTTCAGTTCTAAAATTGAAAAGTTGATGAATATAATTTTTCTCATGTTTTTATGATTTTTATTGATAAATCCGATAAACCGCAACATAGTTTTTCCGATAATCTTACGAAATTTTAACCTAAGTTTTTTTAACATTATGAGTGTCATGGTATTTTTCCAGAATGTTCATAAGTTTAAATTTCAAATTTTAAATTTATTTGGAATTTTTATGATTTATTTGAAGGTTATAGCATTTTATTATAATTTTAAGTCCATTAATGAACAATTTTAAGAAATATGAGTTAATTATAGTCAAGTAATTAGGGAAGACTAATTTTGAGTCCTAAGAGGTTAGGGTAATTAACTTGTGCATAAATATGAATTTATGTAATTTTTTGTGATTATAAAAACGTTGAATCACGCAAAACCGTATAATATACGATATTGGCTCCTTAAAGGCGATTTACCTTAAATTGGGCATGTTCATACATATTATAATGCTGCATTTTATTTATGATTGTCATAATTTTATTTTATGTAATTTTGAATTATGTAATTTTACTTAGTATGGCCTTAGTTTTTAATTGGTATTACCCGAAATGTATGAGAATATCGATTCGGTTGTAATTTAATGTGATCTCTTATCACCGTCTTGTAATTTAATAGATTTTTCTTTATTTTAATTACATATGTATAATAGGAAATTATGTAATTTGTTATGTAATTTAATTATTCCGGAGTTCCATAAAGACGGATTCATTCAAGACGGCGATACATAAAGACGGTGTTACCTCAAGATGCGTGCCTCAACCGAAGTTCAAGGGACCAATGGCGTTGGTTTCCGAATATGTAATAGTTAAATAGTTTTTCTATTTTAGGAAGGCCATACTAGGATTTATTTTTATGCTTTGCATTTTATTTATATGTCGCATGCATCGCTAAATCGCCATAACTAAAACATGCATCATCTTTTAATCGAGTTTATCGACCGTGTCAATTAGAATTATCGTAGTTCACCGCTTTAGTTCACTTAAAACGTGATAGATAATAAATTGACATGACCTCTCGCTAAAACAATCAATTGAGACTTAGCCTTACCAAAAATTAGAAACCATGAAGTACCAGTTTCGCAAGGGAGTTGAGCCGGCTTTACCGTAAGACAAACCTTGTTACGTTGGTGAAATGGGTGATAAATGTCTATCCACCGAATTCATGTTGATGAGGGATGAATCGGCCCTACCGTGCCCAAGTTGATGTGGATTTGGATCATGGACACATTTATTCGAAATTTGGATTGAGCTCAACAGAAGTATTCGTGACCGTAGTCGCATGTGTTCCGGGCTAAAGATAAATGTTAATGTAATTTTATCGACCAAGAGTTCTAAAAGTAGAATCGATTAAAGTGTTAATCCACCGAGTTATATTGATAAGGGATGAATCGGCCCTACCGTGCCCAAGTTAATATGAATTTGGATCTTGGAATCATTTATCATAGTTGGGTAGAGGTCACTATGTAAATGCTTTACTTGTTATTTACAAGTATTAATATAACGATGAATGTTTTGTTTTCATTATTCCGTTATCATATTGTTCTATTTCTTCACCACAATTCATATACGATATTATTTCGTTTTTGATTCAAAACTCCATTAAAACATCGTAACTAAAGACAAAATTTGAATTTTCTTCTAAAAGACCTCGAATGATCCATTATAAGGATCTCTTGTAAAGAGCATAGATTAAAGTTATTCATTATCAAACAGGTTTTTGATTCTTGACTAACACATCTACCTACAATGGATTATGTTTCATATACTTAATTGAATTAAGTACCTTGAAGCGATAAATTGTTTTGGTAATTAGATTTGTCAAGAATTCGTAATTGACCAAAATAACGCAACCACTTCAATGAAAGTTTTAAGACTAAAACGATTGAATTGGAGAGCAGTCTTCATAAGATTCAACTTTGCTTCTCTAAGTAAAGATTCATTGAAATGAGTGGGAGCATTCTCTTAAACCGTTAAGAAAAGGATGAGGTTCAAAGAAGTAAAATTAGAATGGAATTGATTCAAGGTAATTTTAAAAGTAACGTTATTGAGAATGACAATACTAAACCTATCAATCCCGACCGATAAAGTTTCCATTGTCTTAAATGTTGGACACTAGAGAGGAAACTACCCCAAATTATTGAAGAATCAACAAGTTAGTTGTGGGACATCTAATGGGATCTTCTTCTTTAAATGTTTATTTGATTGACATAAATCTTGCTAGAACTACTTCGTCAATATTAGAAACCAGTGGAGGTTTTCATCATTTGTATTTAATACATAGGATGATTAGAATATGATGACTAGCAACAATGATGTTGAAAGATAGAGTCATTGTGTAATCAATCTAATTTTGTGTTTATAGTTGTACTTAATTATGACTATTAAGTGCATAAACTCTAAATAAGAATATAAACTTGTTAAGATACAAAAGAGGTTTCACTTTTGTGACCCTATACACCACGATTTGATGTATGGCTAGCCCATTATCAAGGTGATTATATTCTAAACCAAACTAGAATGATATATCATCAAGATGATGCAAGAATCAAATTGGTAACCCAAGATTAAATCTTAAATTCTGGAATGATTAACGCAAAGAGTTATCGAGTACTCTTGAAACCATTAGATCTTATGGTATATGCGTATCTTGTATTCAAAGCAAGATGTCTCGTGCCTTTTGGTTGAGAAGGAGATCGAGGTTGTAAATCAATGATCCAAAATAGTTTGATCATTTTCTTTTACCAACGATTTAGGTTGACACTAATGTGTTCACTCAATAAGGTAAATAGAGAAATCTTTGAAGAAGTTCAAATGTTCAAAGATGCACGATTTAGTCGTGATGGGATTATCAAAGTGAAGACTTTGATATAAGCCAAAGGAAATGTGATATAGTATCACAAATTAATCTCTCTTAGCACGCATTATGGAATAATGCGTGTGATTGGATAAGAATTAAAACGCTATTCGATAAGGTTTGGACTTCAATCAAGTTACTTTGAGTTACTTGATCCTTTTGGGGATTTTATCATTTTGTCTAAATTATTTTTCCACTAAATCTAAAACGAATCATATGAGATATGAAATGGTAGAGTACCATATTTGTAAGTTTTCACAAGAAATAAGTGCTCATTTTTCCCTTTCAATTATCACAAGTACGACGGGTTTGCGGCTCGTGAAGCTGTCTTTCTAAAATACAAGTTTATTTCTAGAAGAAAGAGTGGGAGAAATTATTCAAGAGCCACAAAGAATGCCACAGAGAATGTTATGTCGCAAGAAACTGGTCTTTCTTGACTACATGAGACGTTTTGTGTAAGATGTTGTTTCTTTAAAACCCAGGAGGTTAAATTCGTCACTTGTTGAAAATGATGAATTCATGCTACTTTTATGAAAGTAAAGAGCTTATAACTTACAAAAGAAATCGTTTGATTCAAGTTGATTACTTCTAGAAAGTAATGAACATATGACTTACATGAGAGTGTTTAAGACACAACTCAATACAAGCCTTAGAGCCATGGAAATCCGAAATAAAAGGCTTGATTAGTGACAAAGGGTTTTTGCACTAATAAAGACAGATTTCAAAGCTTGATTAGTTGCAAAGGGTTTCGCGCTAGTTGAAATGCTTAAGTCTATTTGGATCTTCTTAGGGATTGTGTTTCATTATGATGATATACATATAGCAAGTGAATCTAAAACCCACTTCTTCAATTAGAAGAAATGTATTCAATACATGTCTTGAGTTTTGTAGATTCTTGCAATCCTAAGATAATGTGAAACTTAAGAGAGAATCTTAAGTAGGACATAAATGAGTTTGAATAAATGTTTTGATCATGTTATAAAACTTTTCTCGATAAGTCGAGAAGTTGTGTTTATACATGAAGTTTAGTGGGAGTTACGGAAATTTTAATAGTCGTATATGTGGATGACATATTGATCATTGCGAATGATTTAAGACTCATGGAGTATTATAATACATCTTTAATATCTAGATTTATGAAGATAAATCCTCATGATATTAGCGTCAATAAGAAGTCTTATGTTGATAAGATTCATGACTAGTTCAATTAAATTGAACATATTTGATTGATTCCATTTGCTTCCGCTGCCGGATCAATTAAATGAGTAATGATGTATAACACTTCATATACTTTGAGTATGATGAATTGTTTTCAAAATCGAATTTAAGTAATCTTTACCAAGTAAACCATAAAGATTACCCTTAAGTGCTTGCAGAAGCATTAAGGAAGTAAAGCAAAGTGTTTATGATGCAATTTTGTGTAAGGGAGTTAAACAAGTGACAATTGACAATTGAGATTGCGCATGGTTTCCGACAAAACCATAATCAAAACACCTTAGGATGGTTAAGATACCATTGTGGCTATGTTATTTAAGAAATAGATTTTCTAGAATCGTTCTAGACAATAAAGAACAATGGGAAATATTTACAACGGAAATTGAGTACACTTGCAATCATGAGATGTGCAAGAAGGATGAGTCCCGCACACTATGAAAATAGTGGGAGCTATTCTATGGCTATAGGGCATATGTCTTGATTGGATCTCGACACGTACTCAGAAAGTTTTGTAATGCAAATGTATACATTACGAAAGGAAAACAAGTATGTAGCAAGGTTGAGCAGGGAGTTGCTAAGACCTACTTACAATGCCTATTCATAGGCTTAACATGATGAGTCATGTCATTTCAATTGAATTGAGATAAACAACTACATACAAGATCTAAATTGGATTATAGAATATGAAGTAGTAATCAAGTATTGACTACTCATATGATAATCACATTTGTCATTCGAGTTTTTAAATCTAAAAAAAAAAAAAAACTCCTTTTGCACTTTGTTACATCCAAACGGGTTGTAGAGACAACATTGAACCCCGTTAAAGTGAACACGGATTAGCATTGTATTCGCCCATAGTCACTTGCATGAGGTGACGTCTCGAAGTGACTTGAGTGTGATGCGATTGATGGCAAGTTCAAGTGCCATAGAGTCATGTGAGATGACTAGTCGATTACATAGGCAGATTGTTAGGAACACTTTGTCGGGCTTTATGACCGCTTATAGAGTTCTGGCAAATTTATATAGCCTGGTCGTGACGAGAGCTACTATAGTATTCTAATGAGTCGATTCTTTTGACTAAAGACTGTTCGCCTAAGGTGGCACAGTTTCAGATTAACTTTGATTTGTGTTACTACGACCTTCGTAAATGGGGTCAAATGGGCATATTTTGGGTTATGATGGCTGTGGCTAGTCGAAGGGAATAAGTGCGATATGAATTGTCCAACCCTTTGTGAGGGTTAAAACAATATCTCAGGGCCACTCGAGGAGTAATGAACTGAAAATGCGTGGCCACGCTCGGAAGGTATCCATGGTGGATAATTCCGGTCAAACAGTTATTCTCCAGATCGAGGAAACCACTCTCGATATGATCACTTACAAGTACGACCTGAAAGACACCTTGCATTGAGTGGGAGATAGTAATAGGACAAGAGAATTGGTGACGCACACTTGTCGAGGACAAGTGGGAGATTGTTGGAATATGTGTCCTCCGACAATAATGCGATCACAAATGTTGATCATGATAATCATATGTTTAAATATCATTTAAAGAATACATGTGGGATGTAATATTTTACAGTCAACTGGTCCACACATATCGGTAATGATTGGCTGACTAGAGTTTGACATTACTGTCGTGCGACGGTGGTGATCAGTTGACCCCCTTAGATCATACCTATAGGGAAATACTCTTAATTGATTATTTAATTAATTGTATACCGATACGAGTTAATTAAATTGCTTAAAATTGACGGATGATTTTGTGAGTATAATTAACGTATCTTATTGTAATATGATTAAATGAGACACGGTCTAAGTAATCGAATTGTTTTATTACTTAGATGAAATTATTGTTTACAGAAATAATTGAAACAGAATAAATAAATTATTATAAATACAGAATGTTGTAGTTTATAATACGGAAACACTTTTGGCACAAGTAATTACGAATTACTAGTCGATTTTGTTAATGACATATTTTATGAGTATGTTGATTTTTAATATGTTAAAAATACATTACATTGTGACATGTCATGTAACATGTTACATGTGACAAAATTGACAAATGACAAAATAAAATGGACCATCCATTGTATAATGAAAGTGCCGAAAATGGAGGGGTAATTGGGTTAATATTGTGTTTTCATTTTAAGTGGAAAACACTGTGGTTACTACCTCTTACTAGCCATGCAACCCTATAGCTTTTGAGAAGAGCAACTATTGCATGCATAGGCTCCCCAAAAAGCCCCCCACCCAACCGGTTTTCTCTAGAGAACAACCCACATTGTTTTCTCTATTATTCATCCTTTTTCCACCTAACATTTTCTAGCGTAAGAAATTGTTCATCTCTATCTTTTGTAAAAATCCTAGAGAAATAAAACTCCATCATCTATTCTCTCTAAAACCGAAATACATGAGAGAACAAAAATTATTTTGTGTCATATTTTAAGTAAAACTAATATTGTTACTAGATCTAAATAATATTGGTTATTATGAGTTTTTCCTTGGGTATATGCTTTTGGGAGGGATTCTATACTTGAATCCTTGCTCTTCCATTTGGAGAGCTCAAGAACAAGGGATAACTCTCTTGTGCCCTTAAGATCTGAAATAGTAATGTAAGATAATGATTTCTTCTTTAATTATATTTTGTTTGCATGCATAAGATCACCTTTTAATTTTATGACTAAATTAAAATTATAACATATATGAATATGTTGAGTAATGAGATATAGATTTCTAGCAGCCACTCTGATACCCGTCGTTGTGAGTACCAAAGATAAAATTTATAAACTCCTATTAAGACTAACCTAGGCTAGTGGTAACAGGGTCGATCCGCAAGGAGGCAGTTGTAAACTTTAGTTGTCTAATGAAAGTCTAAGGTAACAATTATGGGGGTTGGTTTGAATTGGTCTAAACTAAGAGCAATAAAAGGAAAATAAACTAAAAATACGAATTAAACAGTGAAAAGAAGGGTACTAGGATGATCGGGTCATTATAGCTTCGGCGGCAGCAAACTAAGTCGGTCTGAAATAAACACAGGTAAGGCGGGAAATAAGAGGTCCTCTCGGTCCACTCCTAACGAATAGCATCTCTCGATCTCGCTATAGGTCCCTAATGTCACTAATACTAACTTTCGTCCTGAAAAGTGACTAACGGTCTAAACTATACCTATCTTTCGATCTTAGCACGGTTTAGTCGAATTAATTGACGGTCAAGCAACTTACCCTACCTTTCGGTCTAATGGGTCAGTCACAAAATAGGTATCTAACTGGTCGCATGCATTCGATTCGTTAAATACAAGATTAAAAACAATTAAAACGAAGGATAACCTTACAAGGTCAGTCGATCGACCAACAATGTCAGTCGATCGACTGATACGCGGGTTCAGTCCGTATTCAATCTAATGCCGCCTAGCCCTAAATCGCCTACATCCTAGCACTAACTATTTAGCTACTCATGGTGAATGTAAAAACAACAAATAAACTAACAATGATTACTGTATTCATGCTTAATGTAATTAACAACAACGAAAATATGACAATTGGCTTTGGGGCACTAACTATCAATTCTATACTAGTAATGAAAGCGAAGCAATAAACTAAGATTAGGGCAGAATAAATACCGAAAATTCCAGAGGAAAGATTAAGAACAAAGGGGCAGAAATTCCAATGCTAAAGTCGATATATCAAACCCTAATTACTCAGAAGATAGCTAGAACTAAAGGCACTGTATTGTGATAAAACTTAATGTATTTTCTTCATAAAACTAGATGTTGGTGTTACGTTATATAGCAATAAACGCAACAACTTATTTCTAAAACCTAAACTTCACGGGCTTTGAGATTCACGACTTTCTAATTCTCGTCTGTTAAAGAAATCTGGTCGATCGACTAATCAGGCTGGTCGATCGACTGGATGTCAGCAAACAGTAGCTTCTGGATCCCGATAGTTGGTCGATCGACTGATGGGTCCAGTCAATCGACTGGCTGAGCTGCTACTTGACTTCTTTATTCTTCGTGGACTCGTCTTTTGGGCCTTGGATCGCGCACCAAGCTCGTTCCTTAAGTGATTCCTTTACGTCATTTGCAATGCAGCTTACTCGGGGGCGGATTTGGCTTGATTTCCCGTTGAATTCTCCACATTTCCGCAATAAAGTACAAAAGCACGAAAGTAGAGGAAAATAGAGAAATAGGGGCATATATAGCACATTTGAGCTCTGAAATGCGTGTCGAATACAGTGTGAAACATCATATTTTAGACACGCATCAAATCTCCCCAAACCAAACCTTGCTTGTCCCCAAGCAAGAACTAGACTCGATCTAATGACCTAATGGAACGAGTTCAATCTCAGAGCGAATTGACAACTGTAAAGCCTAAACCAATTTAATGCACAACCAACAATCAATTAGTAATGTGAATCATGCAAACGAGTTATAAAGTCGTTAAAAACTGCTGAACCGTTGACTGTAAAGACTTATTAAACCGGACTCTCACGGGCCACTCAAATCACTCAATAAGCGCAGGTGATATATATGTAAGATAGGAAAAATAAATTTGTAATGACTCTCACCTAACTGCGACCTATGAAAACATGCCAGCAATAAATTATGAAGATGACCTCTATGACCGTACATATGCATTCCAACCAAACAGATGACCATTGACACATGCCGAGGTATAATTATGGAAATGTGAGGTATGGGTAAGAAGAGGCAAAACATCTTATGGTAAAGTGGAGGTACAGGTGATCAAGCTAGTACCAAAACGGAACCAAATGGCAACATCCAACTTCCTTCCCATAAACAAACGAACAGGTGCCATAGCAAGCACAAATCTCACAATCTCCAAATTAATAAATCAATAAACTCCCCATAGGATATAAATGAATCATGGGAGCAAAAATCGCCAAAAGATAAGGATTAAATCATGCGAATTGACTTTTCTTTTTTCGATTCTCAGTCGATCGACCATGTGTAGCAGTCGATCGACTGCTTTGAACAGTACAAAACTCTTTTTTTTTTCTTTTTCGAATCATTTTCTCATTTTCATTTCTTTTTCTCTTTTTCTATTTCTTTCTCAATCTTTCCCTTCTTTTCATTTTCCAACCATCATCTCAACAGAGCAAATGCCACCAAAAACGAGTAACAATCCCAAGAAAACAGACTACTAGCTTGACAAAGGACAGGCTAAAAGTAGGATGTAGTAAATGGGACAAAAAGGTTATTTTTGGCAGTGTGAAGCTTATGGGTAAAATGAGAAAAAGGAAACCTCTACCACATATGTCACTAACCACAAACCAAATGCATACAGGTATTAAGTAGATCAAATTCATAATTATGCAAATTAAGGAAACATGTTTCATAAGGAGTACTACTCACATTCCTAGATGAACCGGTCATGAATGTCACCAGTTATAGGCTCTAATTCTCAGAAATGTGATGTAGGTTGCCAATTTTCTAAGTCAAGTCTCAAGTTCAGCAAGTAATGTAACGAAAACTCGTAGACTATGCATATGTGATTCTACTAATAACATGTAAGCCAAGCAAGGCGTAGGCGAAACAGATGCAAAGAGCAATATCATCCTTGAAATACTACCGTTCCGACTCGACCTATATGCTAAAATAAACGTGCATTTTATGGAATTTTGAAATTTTTCAATTTTTTTGTTTGAATTTTTGTATAAATGGATGAAATGGAATAAAACAATGCAAAACAGAATTAAACGTGAATGCAAACAAATGAATGAAGTGCGACGCAAAACCCTTCCCCAAACCAAATCGCACAATGTCCCCATTGTGCAAAATCATGTAATGAAAGCTAAGAGAAATGGGAATTTGCGAGAAAAAGGGAAATAAAAACACAAAGACATAAAGTAAAGATTCGGGAACTCACAAGACTTTAAGCGCAGCAAAGGAAACCTCCCCAAACCAGCGTGAGCTAGGAGGTTTCAGTAGCCAGCAGTGCTACCAATAAGGACCTGAAAAGACAATTAAAAACCACGCATAAGACTGAAGAAAACAATTTTGAAGCGTAAAATTGTGCAAAAATGAGGCAATAGAAGAAATAGACAATTCGACGGAAAATAGAGCGGAGTAGAAGACTCCCTTAGGTCCGCATATCGACCAAACACAGCAGGGGAGAGGTCGTGAACGCATATAGCAGCAGCAGTGGTCGATCGACCTCATCACTCAGTCGATCGACCAGGTGGTCGTGAACAGTAGCTCCTTAGACCTGCAGTTCAGTCGATCGACCAATGGTGCCAGTCGATCGACTGAAAACACTGCTGCAGTGTCTTATTTCTTCGTAATTGCTCAATGATTTGAGCTAACAAGCTCTAAATACCTGCAAAAGCACAATAATACGCGCCCAAAATTTGCGCAAAACCCAGAACGAAGTCTAAAGTGCATAAAAATCCTAAGCAAATAAAATAAAAGCGAAGTTTTCGCGCACACAAAAGCAATAAAAAATAGTTCGAAAGCAATAAAATGAAGTTTATAACGAACTTGATCAACTAATAGTTGATCAAGAAGGACCACGGTATGGCCCACTTCGTCGGCTTCTGGCTACTAGAGGTAGCCTCAATGGTGCTCATCTTATCAGTTGCACCCTTCTTAGCTTCGACAGTCGGAGAACTCAACTGATCAGCTTCGTCATCTCCCCAATCGAGGGCTTCCTCGGAATCGTCGGAATCCAAATCAGCCCATCTCACCTTGGCCGGCTCATCTTCTACTTCCTCATCGGTCCCATAGCTTAGGCAACCAAGACCTCCTCTTTGAATGATAGGCTTCGTCGCAGCTGGAGCATCCAGCTGCTCTTCCTTCCCCAAACCAGCTCCTGCATTATCTAAAACAACAGATTCTTCCTCCTTCTTGCTCCCAATCTGGGGCGGAGGGGTTAACAGAGCAGTAGTAAAAGGAACGGTCGATTCAGGAAGCACAAAGTACGATCTCTTTTCAGAGACCGTATTACAAGTAACGGGCCACATGGGGTCCTTCTTTTTAGCGGGTTGGGCAAAAACGATAGAATGTTTCCCAACTTTGAAGGTCAAGGTGCCTAGACCGACATCGATGACTGCACCAGCAGTGTGCAGAAATGGCCTACCCAAAATGATGGGAATATGGTCATCCTCAGGCATATCAAGGACAACAAAGTCAACAGGGAAGAAAAACTTCCCTATTTGGACGGGTATGTCCTCTAGGACTCCTATAGGCTCGACCGCAGATCGGTCAGCCATCTGAACTTGCATTTCTGTGATAGCAAACCGGGTCAACTTGAGTTTCCTAGCCAAACTCAAGGGCATGACACTTATACTGGCCCCTAAGTCACACAATGCCTTATCAATTGAGAAGGTACCTATTTTGCAAGGGACAGAAAAGCTGCCCGGGTCCTCTAACTTAAGGGGCGCAGTGTGAGACAGATAAGAACAAGACTCCTTGGTGAGTGCGACAGTGTGCACTGTTTCAAGTGACCGCTTTTTGGACAATAGTTGTTTCATAAATTTAGTGTAAGCGGGTACTTGGTTAACTAGTTCAAGGAAGGGGACTTGCACATTCAGACTACGGATAACTTTCTCAAACTTATTGAAAGATACCTGTTCTTTGGTTGGCACGAGTCTCTCCGGATATGGGGCTGTAAGGAGCACCTTAGCCCTCTCTTCTAAGTCACGTGTGCCGGTATCCTTGGACTTAGGCTGAAAGTCCGTCACCTTCTCTTTGTTGAAGCTAGACCCCTCCTCAGACCGTCTCAAATGAGACCCATTGACCGTCATTGGATCGAACTTCGGAGCCGGATCGACCCATCAAAGCACTCGGGTCTGCCCCTAAAATCTTCGGGACTGTGGTACCCCGAAACAAGTGATCTCGTAGGTTATTTGGCATTAAAGGACGAGATTCTTCAACATCAGCAGTGGTTTTGGTCGATCGACCACCCTCCTCGATCGATCGGCGGGTTGCCTGATTAAGCTCTGTAACTCGTAATTTAGTCGATCGACTAGGGACTTCAGTCGATCGACTGAATTTCCTGGCAGACGTCTTTTTCTTTGAATTGTTCGTTGAAGCTTTCTCTTGGCTTACTTCTGGCTTATCTTTTCCAACAGCATCCTCAACCATGGCAGGACCATCAAGGGTAGACCCGCTCCTCAAGGTGATGGCATTTAGGGTCTCCTTTTGTTCGGGTTGAGTGGGCAAGTGTCCCGGAGCTCGAGTGTTATTTTTACTAGCCAATTGAGCAATTTGACGCTCTAATAACTTCATCCCGGCCTCTCTTGCTTGGGACTCCTTTAGCAACAGATTCTTAAGCTCGGAGAACTCAGAGTTCTGTGATTGTTGCTGCGGCACATAAGGAGGCTTTTGATATTGCTGTTGCTTTTGATGAGGAGGCACATATGGCTGCTGCTGTGGCGGAGGTTGAGTTGGGTTTTGGACATTCTGGCTCCTCCAACTCAAGTTCGGATGCGGTGGCTCGTAGTAGGTGTTTGTCTGCCTATAGTGTTGAAAGGCAGCACAAGATTCAAAGGGACTAGGGCAGTTCTTCGAGACATGGCCCTCAACTCCACACCTTTCACAGACGAAGGGACCGTCCATCACGGCATTGACTTGGTACACCCCCCCTTTAGAAGCTCCTCCTAGCTCATACTTGTCAAATCTCGCAGTAAGAGCCTCAAGTGCAGCGACAGAGGAAGATTCAGCAGCTCTCCTCTGGTTTCCTCTCGAATTCCCATACTCGGCCTTGTGGGTAGCTAGATCGTCAATGATCTTCCACCCTTTGGTTGCTCCCAAATTTTCAGCGAATCTTCCATTGGCTGCAGCATCCAAAATGGCCCTCTGATCGTCGTACAACCCATTGTAGAAATGATTGCACAAACTCCATTTCGCAAACCCATGGTGCGGTATGGTTCGCACCAACTTCTTGAATCGGACCCATGCCTCGTGGAAATTCTCATCTGGCCCTTGTTTAAAGCCCGTGATTTGGGCTCTAATAGCGATCGTCCTCGAAGCAGAAAAGTACTTCTTGTAGAACGCCAATGCCAATGTATTCCAATCAGTGATCTCCTGAGCAGCTCGGTCCAGATCTCTATACCACTCCCTTGCAGCATCACGAAGGGAGAAGATAAACATAGTCTCTTTGATCTGGTCCTGGGTCACGCCAGCTGGTGGGGGTATGGAACAGCAGTAGTCAATGAAGGTCTCCATATGTTTAGCTGCATCTTCATTTGCAGCTCCTCCGAACTGGTTCCTCTCTACCATAGTGATGTAGGCAGGCTTTGGTTCGAATTTCCTGGCATCTCCCGGTAATTCGAACCCCTTATACAAGTTATCGGCTGTCGGCTCAGAAAAACTAGCTATACTCGCTTCCTCGGCCATGACTGAAAATTCCGGAGAAGTAACTGTCTCGGCTGAAGATGTAGAAACGGGTGAAGATGGTGGATTCTCCTCGAACAGCTCGTTCTCGTAAAAGCTAGAACGAGAACTGGGCTCTTCCAGCTGTTGTTCTTGAAACAATCTCCTCTTTACGTGCAAAGATCTTTCAATCTCTGGATCAAATGGCAGTAATGGACCACCCTGAGACCTGCGCATAAGAGGAAACTACAACAAAATGTAAGAACCGTTTAAGGAACGGATGTTCCTTAAACTAAGAAAGACTGAAAATTAAACAACTAAAATTAGGACTATTGCCTCCCCGGCAACGGCGCCAAAATTTGATACCCGTCGTTGTGAGTACCAAAGATAAAATTTATAAACTCCTATTAAGACTAACCTAGGCTAGTGGTAACAGGGTCGATCCGCAAGGAGGCAGTTGTAAACTTTAGTTGTCTAATGAAAGTCTAAGGTAACAATTATGGGGGTTGGTTTGAATTGGTCTAAACTAAGAGCAATAAAAGGAAAATAAACTAAAAATACGAATTAAACAGATAAAAGAAGGGTACTAGGATGATCGGGTCATTATAGCTTCGGCGGCAGCAAACTAAGTCGGTCTGAAATAAACACAGGTAAGGCGGGAAATAAGAGGTCCTCTCGGTCCACTCCTAACGAATAGCATCTCTCGATCTCGCTATAGGTCCCTAATGTCACTAATACTAACTTTCGTCCTGGAAAGTGACTAACGGTCTAAACTATACCTATCTTTCGATCTTAGCACGGTTTAGTCGAATTAATTGACGGTCAAGCAACTTACCCTACCTTTCGGTCTAATGGGTCAGTCACAAAATAGGTATCTAACTGGTCGCATGCATTCGATTCGTTAAATACAAGATTAAAAACAATTAAAACGAAGGATAACCTTACAAGGTCAGTCGATCGACCAACAATGTCAGTCGATCGACTGACACGCGGGTTCAGTCCGTATTCAATCTAATGCCGCCTAGCCCTAAATCGCCTACATCCTAGCACTAACTATTTAGCTACTCATGGTGAATGTAAAAACAAGAAATAAACTAACAACGATTACTGTATTCATGCTTAATGTAATTAACAACAACGAAAATATGACAATTGGCTTTGGGGCACTAACTGTAATACCCCGTATTTTATTATTGTTCGGGCGAGTTTTATTATTTTATGGTAGCGTAAAGGTAATGGTAAAAGCGTAAAAAGAATTGTTTAATTTATATCGCGAGATGAGTCGGGTTTATAATCGAGTGACATTTTGGGTCGAGAGGTCATAGCCCATTTACCCACTTACTACCCATTTACCCACTTACCATTTTACCTCACCAAACCCTAAAAACAAACCCTAATTCACCTTTAAAACCCTATCCCTTCCCCCTACCGTCATTTTGACAACACAAAACAACAACCCTCCTTCCTCTCTTGTTTAAGCTTTGTACACGGCCAAAGAGGGCACGCCAGTGAGGGTGGAGGTAGTAGGGTCTGCCAGGAGTCCAGGGGAGTCTTTACTGGTGGTCGTTGGTGGTTGTTCTGGCCGGAAAAGCTCAGGTCGACGGCCGTCATAGGTAAGGGTTCTCGTTTTTATTTCTGTCCCACTGTTTTGTTTTGTGTTATGCGTCTTTTAGGGACTGTGGTGGTGGTCGTGGGGTGGTGAGATGTGTTGTGGGTGTAGAGTCGAGTCGGGTGGTGGTGGTTAGAGTGGTGGTCGTGGCTGGTGGTGGTTGCAGTGGTGGTGTTTAGGTGTCGGGGTCGATGGGGTGTTTTTGGGTAGCATTTCAGACATAGGAAAAGGGGTGGCACCACCGTGGACTCGGGGGAGGTCGAATCGGTGGTGCCACGTGTGTCAGAGTCGCCATGCGACGGTGGTGGCAATGGTGGTGGTTAGTAGGGTGACAGGGGAGTGTCGTGGTGGTTGTCGGGTTAGATAAGGGGGCTGTTCAGGGCGTTTGGTGGCGGCAGGGACGCAGGCAGGGGGTTTTGTGGTGGTGGCCAGGACCGCCGGCGTGGGTCGACCACGTTGGTGGTGGTGGGTAGTGACCAGGCCAGACCTGGTGTCAGGCCTGGTGGTCGGCGGTGAAGAGTGGTGGTTGAGGGGCGGTTTGTGACGGGTTGGAAAAGGGGGGTGCGTGTGTCATTGTTTTCGAATTAATTTTGTTGCGGGTTTTATTTTAATGAGTCGGGAATGCGTATACTTATAATATTTATATTATTAGTTTTGATTATTAAGTTAATTTTAAGTAGCGGTGACGGAATAATGTATTTAAGCTTTTGAGTCGGGATTTTATTTTGGGAAAGTTACTATTTTTAGTAACTTGCTATTTTGGTAATCGCTACTTTGGGAAACTTCCCATTTTAGGAAACCTTCTATTTTGAGTAACTTATATTTTTAGTAATTTCTAAATTGGGAAGGTGTCTACTTATAGTAGCTCTTGAGTATGGGAACGGGAATAGTTAATTGAATTAATTATATTATGTATATGTTTAGGTGGCGAGTTTCGGGTGGAGTACTTCTGATCTGCAGTTAGCCTTTATCGCTATTTGAGGTAGGGGAATACACTGGACTTGATACCGTGTTATGTGACTGGATTGACTGAATCGGTGATTTACATGTTATAATATGATTGTCTGATTTAATTCCGTTATGTACTATTGTTGAACTGTTTTATTATATTATTATCGTGGAGTTGGTGGAGGTGGAGATGATGACGTTGTGATAAGGCCCAGGCGGGTTCTGCAGGACTTGCCCTGGTGTCCTCAGCTGCGAGCTGGCAGATCGGCTACGGTCGATATTTATAGTCTACCGGGGATCGGTATGGCTGGGTTGTCCGGGTTGTGAGTTGTGATGGCGGTGTTGGTGATGGAGGAGAATGTGTTTTGTGTTACTGTTTATCGTATTACCTACTCAGCTTCGTGGCTGACCCCGTGTATTCGTGTACGCCTGTGATGATCCAATTATTGGGGAGCAGATTGACAGGTATTCAGAGACTGATGGGAGCTGGCCGGGAAGAGAGCTTGGATGACCGACTTAGTGCCTAGCTCACCGTAGTCTTTTGAGTAGTTTTATCAGACTTATTATTTGGTCGTATTTGGAGACTTGTTTTTATTTCAGCTGTAATGTCACTATAAACATTATAATAAAGTACTGTGTTTCTTTCCTTTGTTATCTACTGCCTCGGGCTTCCGAGATGGTAACACCATTATTTATCTGAGGAGTCCTAGTCCAGGCCCTTAAATAAATGGGGGTGTTACACTAACTATCAATTCTATACTAGTAATGAAAGCGAAGCAATAAACTAAGATTAGGGCAGAATAAATACCGAAAATTCCAGAGGAAAGATTAAGAACAAAGGGGCAGAAATTCCAATGCTAAAGTCGATATATCAAACCCTAATTACTCAGAAGATAGCTAGAACTAAAGGCACTGTATTGTGATAAAACTTAATGTATTTTCTTCATAAAACTAGATGTTGGTGTTACGTTATATAGCAATAAACGCAACAACTTATTTCTTAAACCTAAACTTCACGGGCTTTGAGATTCATGACTTTCTAATTCTCGTCTGTTAAAGAAATCTGGTCGATCGACTAATCAGGCTGGTCGATCGACTGGATGTCAGCAAACAGTAGCTTCTGGATCCCGATAGTTGGTCGATCGACTGATGGGTCCAGTCGATCGACTGGCTGAGCTGCTACTTGACTTCTTTATTCTTCGTGGACTCGTCTTTTGGGCCTTGGATCGCGCACCAAGCTCGTTCCTTAAGTGATTCCTTTACGTCATTTGCAATGCAGCTTACTCGGGGGCGGATTTGGCTTGATTTCCCGTTGAATTCTCTACATTTCTGCAATAAAGTACAAAAGCACGAAAGTAGAGGAAAATAGAGAAATAGGGGCATATATAGCACATTTGAGCTTTGAAATGCGTGTGGAATACAGTGTGAAACATCATATTTTAGACACGCATCACACTCCCCAGGTCATACTCTACCATGTGGTCCACCACGGGAAGGTGCCCGGGATCGGGGAGCACCATCCACATAGATCCCCTCACTCTCTAAGCAAAATACCCATTCGCCAGCTTCCTAAGCCACCTATTATGACACCAGTATTTCTCATCCATCGTAGGGGAAGACTGGAACAACCCAGTTCCCGACGCAGGTGGAGCCTCAAAGTTGGTCAATCTCTACACCAAGCGGGTCACAAAGACCGTGCCATAAGAGCTAAATTAGAGCATACGACCCCGGGAGCACTATAGTAAAAAGGCTTCCCCCGACGAGGGTTAAGATAGGACATCAATAACATTAACTCATGAGTGTTCATCTTGCTCACATCCTCCCTCCCAAATAGTAGACAAGTCATCATCCTAAGGAACATACAGAGCGATACATGATGAACATCATTAATCAACATGGCACTCGCACTTGGAACGGATCTCTCGGTCAGGTAAGGTAGGTAGTGAGGTGCCCCACTGTTTTTTGCCACATCACTCAAGTACCCCTTTTTCTCAGTCTCTAACCCAAGGTGGTTTCCAAACTCATCAAGTGTCAAGCTATGGTCATCGTTCATAAGGTGGAAGGAAACGGTTTTCCCTTCTACATCATAAACGAAGGAGCTCAGGAACTCTAAGGTGAGGTATGGGTATGACTTCTTTCGAAGATGGTAGAGTCCCTCCATGCCCAATATCTCAAAAACGTGAATGATATCCCCTTTAACCCCCAAGGTCTCCAAGAGATCGGGCTCCACACAACGACTCGGCCTCATGGTCCGACCCATTCAGGCCCCAAAAGCAGCCCGATGGTTGAAGTCGGAGAAAATTATCGACGGATAATCGCCCACCGGAGGAACAGTGGGTTATTGGCTAGACTGGCCAGTTTCCAAGTTTACATTGGCACGAGTCCGCTTCTTCACTGGGGCTTTTGATTTCGGCATGCTGCAAAAGATGAATTCAACAAGGATTTTCCAGAAATTTTGCCATAGTAAGGACTACTTTTCAAGTTATATACTTTTAAGACGGATTTTTTTTTCCCGCAAAAGACATGGCATACTAATCAAGTAAGGCATTGCTATCATCAATTAACTCTCAAGAAACATCTTGGAGGCAATCTAGGTGACCAAAAATCAAAACTTTAAGGTAAACCCTAGAAACATTTCCAACATAAGTTTGATGATTTCAAGCATAAAAACCGTGTTTGAGCATAAATAGGCGAGGTTTAAGAGCAAATATGACCAAAATACCAATATAGAAGTATAAAAACTTTGGATTACAAGTGTAAAATTCAGATTTTGGGGCAAGTTTCCCATTGATTGAATTAAAAACTAAGAAGATTATTTAGATACATTACCATAGTTGGAGATTTGAAAAAAGCAAGAGAGAAATCCAAGAGCAACTACAACCAAAATTTCACCCAAGTGTTTTAAAAGAGAGAATTTTTGAAGAGGCGGAATAAAGGAAGGAAAAAGGGTTATAGAACTTTCCGGAATTAACCGAGCTGGACCGCGATTTTTAGGTACTCGGTCGAGTATTGGGATTACTCGCCGGAGTAGACTCTACTCGGTCGAGTATTCCCATTACTCGGCCGAGTAACCTTCACTAGGTCAAGCAATCAGTAACGTAGGTCTCCTATCCTCTCCCATATCCCTTGCTATGGGTCTCCTTTTTTCAAACGGTCAGTCAACGGGTCCTTAACCAGGGTGGCTATTACACCCTTTCCCCCATAGGTCCTGGGTTCAAACCCCCATAACCACACCCTTTCCCTTCCCCTTTTCCACCCCAAACCCGCGAAACCCAAACACCCAAATCACCACCCACCCCATCCAACACCACACACCCACCTTACCCATTAACCCAACACTCAACCTAGCCCAAACCTTTGACCAAACCCGCACCAAAACCCACCCAAAAACCCCACACCCGTACCCTGTTTTGCGCTGAAAAATAGGGACTTCTCGGTCACTTTTCGAGCCTCATCTAAACCCTACTCCCTTCTCTCGTTTCTCCTACTTGTTCCCTAAGCAAAGGGAGATATTTTACGTCCCATAACCAGCTCATACAATCTTCAAAAAACCGAAACAATCCGCCTTCCTTATCTTTTTCCAAAACCGAACATATCCACTTCACCTTCCTTATTCTCGTCCAAATCCCTTTTCCCTTCCACAAGCCAACCCTACACCAGATATATTACAAAACCCTAGCTCCCCTACCCCGTTTCCAATATAAACCAACCCCCACACACTTTAAAACAGGACGAAAAAAAGAGAGAAAAAGCACTAGGTTTTGAGAGCTCAAAAAACCCAAGAAAAACTTCATCAACCTCACATTAAAAGAAGCTATAAACTCTTCTCATACCTAGAAACAAATTAAGAAGGTCATACAAAGGATTAGACAAGCATTAGAGCATCGATTTGCTCTCTTGTTTGTGTTTTCCCGCGTTTTGGACAGCCACTGTTCTCATCCATATCTATTTATTTTTAATCTATTTTTACTTCTGTTTCTTGCTAAATTTTGAATCTTTGGAGTTTAAGGATTTCATAACATCTTTCGGATTTAGATTTGAGCGAGAAACGAAGTCATAATCTTCGTTTGAAAATCGTTGTACGAAGTACAACAAAACCGCGTTTTTTTGAACCTGTGTGAACTACATCTGTTCTCACTCATTTTTAATCATTTAAAATTGCTTTTTACTTCTTCTTTTTGCTAATGTTCGAATATTTGGAGTCTAAAGATTCCAGAACATCTTTCGGGTTCATATTTGAGTAAGAAACGAAGTCACAATCTTCTTTTGAAAATCGATCCACGAAGTGCCTTTTACGCGCGAAAGTTAGTTTGTTATTCAAAATTGATTTTATTAAATTGTTTCGAAATTTGTTTTACAATTATCGAAGATGCGCCTTCTAAGCAACACTTGCATAAGGGATCCTGAGTGGTGTCCAAGTTTACATGTAAGTTGAGGGTGCACAAAATCTCGTCTCTTCCTTCTCCTTTTACTCGTGTATGTCAGGGCCTAAGGCCTCCTTTTGCCTCGTTTTTTTTACTGTCATTTAATTATCGTTTCATTAGTTAATGTTTAGTAATTATGATTTTGATGATGGATTAATTTATGTTTAGAATAAATAGTACGTTGATCATATGTTTAGTCTTTCAATTCATGACGATAACATGCTTAGTTAGAACAATTAACGTGTTTAATGAAGTAGTTTGCAATTGTATGACGACAACATGTTTTAAATCAATTAAAATGAAATTTTAATTAGTTTAATTCGATCTCACATGTATAATGATTTAATTACGAAGTAATTGGTTTCATTCACATGTTTAATGTTTTGGTTTAATTTTAAATATGAAATAATTAGATTAAATCGCATGTTTTAATTGATGTATGATGCATGTATGTTATTTGAATCGTTTATCGTTGCTAAATCTCTACTTGGCCAAATTAATATGTAGAATGCATGTTAAGTGAATTAGACACTCATAGGTCATACAAAACCCGACATAGGATTTTAAAATGAAATTCTTTAAAGAATTAAAGGAATTCAACTTTTTCTTAAGACGATTTCTCGCTAGTTGAATTACGCATGATTAGCATCCAATTCATTGCACTCGATGACTAGAATAATCAATTTTGACCTCCCCTTTGGCCGTGTGATGCCTCGGCCTTCATGCCACTGTGGTTCGGTTTCTTTATCTTATTACATTATTGCGGTTTTATTTCAATTGTTATTGTTATTTAATCATTGTAATTATTGTAAATTAGTTAAAGCAACGTAATTTGTACTTTAAAACATGGGTCTAGTAAGTCCTTTATTTTGAGTCAAAATGGTTTTACAAAACCTTTGTTTTAATTGGTTAAATTGAAGTATTTAATCAATTAAATCGAAGTGAGTGCGCAAAACGATGATAAGGCTAAGGACGAAGTCCATGTGAGCCATGGCCTAATAATTGGCATGTTTTTCGAGACAACTAGATAGGCGTGTCAAACGTGAGTTAAGTGTCTTGTTTTAGAAATTGTATTTAGATCGAGTTGTATCTTTAGTTCAATTGTTTGCAAATCGAGTCGACGAGAATCGTCTGGGTTATAATAGCTAGTTCCTCAATGGCTCCCCACTCCCATCTAAGCCATGTTTGTGAATGCTTGTTAGTATTGTTCAAATCAGTCTCACATGCTAAATCACTTGGACAAACTAGATTAGATGAATTAAACGATTAGAAACCATGCTCAGATGTTAGGATCAAAATGGTGTTTTGCATTCTCTTACAACGATTCGTAGTCTTGTCCTATTAGCCATCGTAGTCCTTAGTAGAGGCCGTTATTGCAACGGCCGGAGTAGGTGTTTTATTAACGAACTTCCCATCACGTACTTTTGACAACGAACTCAAATCTCATATATGGTTCCCAAGTTTCCTTAAATTTGGTGGCGACTCCAAACGATTTTCATACCCGTGGATTGCGAGTTAAATCCCCACATCCACATTTTGGCGACTCTGCTGGGGAGTTGTAACTTGAAAAGGAAAATGATGGCTAATAGGACTAACATTATGAATCGTTTTGCATACATGCATCACCCATTTGAGACTTTTGGAGGACCACCTCACCCATTGGATCGATTTCAGTGGTTAGGAGGTGAAGTCCACTATGCTAATTTAAGTAACAAGATGGGACCGCCGAGATCTCTAAGTACTTGCTCTTACAAAATTGCACACTTTTGCTTATGGGAGGCTTGACTTTCTTTGAAAAGGTGGACCATTAGCATAGACCCAATTCGAGGACCGACCGAGATTTAGAAGAGTCTAGGTTCATGCATGATTAATATGCGAATGCTTATGTGGTACATGATCATCCTCCATGTTTTTCGAAAATTTCAACTGTTTTTATCAAAACCGTTTTTCGAAAACGCTCTTCAAATCAACCATGTTTTCAAACTCGAAATGCTGCCGAAATAGATATAGGTTTTTGACCAAAATGAGCTTTTTATAGCCGGCATGCTGGCCATTTAAAAATCTCATTTTCAAACCATCCATTTTCAAATCAATTCCGAAATGATTTCTCACCTTTCCCGAGCATAGAGTATGTTTCGAGTCAAGTCTAGTCATGTCTTGGGTTCAAGTGAACCGTGTCAAGAACACGACACTAGTAGGTCACCTAATCCACATGTTTGGTCCAAATCTGGTATGTCGACCATTTGGTCAATGTCAAACCACAAAACATCCAATTTAGACCACTTAGGGCGTTTTCCACAAGCCCAGGAACCATGTCTGGTTCAATCACGGGTTAGTCACACCGAGTCGATGTCAAGTCTAAGTCAAGAAGTTAGTTGAGTCAAGTCATAGACCTTGTTAGGTCTAGACCCCTCTCCCACGTGACCCCTTTACAAGTGAGTCACTTAGCTCATTTTCTGGGTCTGGTTCTGTCTTTTAGTCAAGTCTGAGTCAAAGGTCAAGTCTGTGAGTTAAGCCCTTGTTTGTGCAGGGGATTTTGAATTCAAGTATTGATTGGTTCGAGGTTTTTCTTGTAGAAAGGCCGCCTCAAACTCGAAAGAAAGCAATGGAAGCTGCCGTCGCTAAGCTAAATGAAATTATGGAATTGATGATAGCCCGATTAGATGTTATTGCCGAAAATATGAGTGGGGAAAAAGCTCTAACCACCCCATCGGAAATATCTAAACTTGAGAAACAAATCGAGCTCACGAAAAGTCGACTGAAACCCTCAGAGGATATCCGTTGCGACCCTCCGGTCCAAAACCGCCATCGACCCAAAGGTTTCTTTGTAGGAAAGGAGTTCATTGATTGTTCAAAGTACCTTCCAAGCCCGAAGAATGAAGTTCGATTTGGGGATTTCGCTAACGATTGCACACCATACATTCTCTGAAGCGGAATTAAATCCATGGAATTTGGGACAATGATGTAGGTGACACCTACCTTACCAAAGGGGCAGTTATCCCACAAACCTAAGATGAAATCTGGAAGCCAAGAAAGGATGTCCTTAAATCCACCTCTATTGCAAAGAGTATTCCAGATAACGAATCTTCGAAAGAACCTACCGTAGTCGAGGCACTTAGTGAAGGGTCAAAAGACTAAGTGTAACAACCACGGTAAAACAAGAATATAAATTAAGTTCAAAGTGGCGGAAACACCCTGACACCGCGGTAGCTACTAAATTAAAAAAAAAATATTGAGTACTCAAAAGTAATACAAGGTCCACGGGGAATAAATATCCCTATAACTGAAATGAAATAAAAGTCTGAAACATGAGTCTAATAAAATTAAAAGAGTGCGCTAAAACAAGGTGCTCACTAGCTCACTCGATGCAAACCAGCAAAAAAAACAATAAGAAACCATCAACCACCTGTCAGTCATAAGAATGACAGCCACATTCAGTGGGGAGTAACTCGGATGTCCTCCCAGCCATATTACATCACGATAAAGCAACCAAGTAATTAAGATAGATCAATAATGAACAAATGACTTACCAATAAACATATTATACTATTAAAATTATAAGCTCATTATAAATTAATCACACTTTAAACTAAATAAATCAAATGACTCATTTAATAAACGTAAACTTATTAAACAAAACATATTAAATCAGTTACCACTTAGTAAGGCGAAACGTCAAGGCAACCCATCAGTGTTACCCTATCCCTATGATATGACTACAATAAATATACGGTCTTAGTCTAAGTATGGCCACACGCTCGGGACAAACAACCCCGATTCGACAATCCCTAAGCCTATAAACATCCGGGCTGATGATCCCATAGACCCCATATTAGCCTATAAACAACCGGGCTAATAGGACGACTCTAACCTGCCTAAACTGCCTATACACACAGCTACTAGAATACCAGTGAAGCCGATTATACAAGACTATTCTTACTTGAGCTAGTAACCCATTAAACATGAGCCAAACTTTAAGTGTAACGATAGTTTAATCAAAGTTACAAGACATACATCAAGCATGTTAATACACAAAAGATTAATCTAGCCATTTAATAACCAATGACCATGATAAGAGTACAAGGACTTTAACAATTTAATACGTTCCAAATCACGTGGACCATTAGATTCATTTCATATCAAAGTACACAAGCACTAAGCTAACCACGTCAAATCAAGAGTAACGATGCACATCAAACACTTCGCACTGATTATATTTGTTCATGTATGTGATGATGATGATGGAATTAATCAGTTTGATTATGGAATTTCCTGTTCTGTTCAAATACATACGCCTTGCCTAAGTATTAATATTGAGATAATGAATTACTTAGTAAATCAAATATTAACCGGTTCACCATTAGTAGTAGGCCACTATGCAAGCCGATATATTATTAATACAGTAAACGAAGTCCACAAATTTTCCCCATAGTGATCAATCAGAAACACCAAGAAATGAACCAAGACAGGGTAAACGAAACAAGTATTACCAATAATATGCAGGGGTGATCTTTACACATTCAACATCTATTTCCAAATTCAATAGTTGCACCCTTGATTATAAGCATACTACCAAGAGAACTAAAACCCGAATAACGATATAGTATGCAAACGCAAAACAGTCCCTTGGATTTGGACCAAACTCACACAACAGCCCCACGAATTTAGGAATAAACAACAATTCACAAGAGAAGACATGAATCATTTGAACAATTATCGACCACTCTATCATACAGGATCACAAAACCGCGACGTAATACCGAGGGCAGTCGTCGACGTTTCATTTTAGCGCTTAATCTTCAATCGAATCGTCAACAACGTAAGAGTCGGCGTGCGGGTCGTCCGAGTTTGAACCTATGTCGAAAACGGAACGAAACGGCGTTAACTTACACGTTTTAAGGCTACAGGGACACATATAAAGGGAAGCAAAGTGGAACGAAAATAATACGAATACGATCCTTACCGCGAGATGACGAGAATGGCGCAAAAATGACTGAAAACCGTTGAGAAATGAGTGAGAACTGAGATGCCGAAAGTAGGTGTTTGGTAAGCACAAAAATGATGAAGAGATAAATTGAGTGGCGTCAGACCTCTCTTTAAAGAAAATAAAGAAATGTGGGATTTCCCCAAGGATCGTGGAGATGTGATTTAGGTCTACCAACAACCTTATCATACGAGGTTGACTCTCTGATCGGTTACACTTAATAACCTTGACGATTAAATATCGTCTCAAGACGGTCTAGCATATAATAAGGGGTCGTTTGGTTGCCACTTAGAAAACACAGGCATTGGAAAATCCCATGATTTTGAAAAACATGGGTTGTTTGGTTGCCATAAATTTTGGAAAATGTAGGAATTAGAACTTCCCAGGAACTTCCAATGTCTATATGATGTAGGAAGTTGCTTACCTACTCCCCCCTTGGTCATTGGAAGTTCCTGTGGAATTTAATTCCTACATGAGCAACCAAACACTTTTTCGAAATTCACCCGAATTGGATGAGGGAACTTAATTCCCATGAATTGTATTTTCCTAGGAAAATTAAGTTCCTTGATCAACCAAACAACCTCTAAAAAAATGACGTAGTCTACTTAAATAAAACAAGTATTTCAATATTAAAATACGAGTTGGAAATAATTTAATTTATATACTTTATAAAATAGTCTAGCATTTTAAATACGCAATTGCTAAATCCCGCACATCATTTTACTCAATCCCGCACATATTGCCATAATCTTCCATAATTGCCCTTCATCTTAAAAAAGAATTAAAAAACTGTTCTACCTTCTCTCTAAACCTAATTAATCAGTTAATCGTTCGACAATGTAATTCGCACATTATTAACACGTAATCTCGCCGTTTTACCAACAATTTTACTATGCCCAATCTTTTAATCAATTTTGTTGATGTTTTTTTTTATTAAAAATGGGGATTTTTACAATTAGGGTTTTGATTGAGTTGGGTTGTTGAAGGGATGGTTGTGGGATCGTCGGTCTAGACTAGGGTGGTCGGAGGGAGAGCGTCGAGTGGTGGTTGTAGTGGTAGTGTTGCTGCGGTTGCTGCAGATTGTAGGTGCGGGAAGGAGGTTGTCGGCACTGGGAGAGAAGCGGGGATGGCTGGTCGGCACTAGGCGGTGAGGAACGGTGGCCGGCGGCGCTAAGATGGTGGCGTGGAAAGGTTGTCTGGGTTTGAGGATTTGGGATTGGGGTTTGTACGTGTTTAACGCTTCTTCTTTTATTCATTCTCTTATTTCTCCTTCTTGTTTCTCTCTTGGTAAGTTGAGAAATGAGAAGGGCATATTCGGAATAAAGGGCAAAAATGTACAGGATTGAGTAAATTGTTGTGCGGGATTTAGAAAGTCCCTTTAAATAATACACATAGTTTATAAAATTATCGCCCTATCATAATAAATAAATATGACGACTTAGAAAAATTATAAAATCAATTAAAGAAATTTAAAGCTAGAGAGTAATTAACATTATGACGGAATATGCGGGTGTTACAGTCTCTCCTAATTCTAAAAAGTTTCGCCCTCGAAACTTAACTCGAGAAAAACAAAGGTAGGAAAGAAGAAAACGAAACTAATTAAATAGGGTGATAATACTTAATCACCTTTCTCAAAAATATGGGGGTGCTTTGCTCGCATAGAATCTTCAGTTTCCCATGTCTCTTCCTCGAACTTGTTGCACCTCTAAAGGACTTTAACTAAAGGCAAAACCTTATTCCTGAGGCGCTTTTCCTTCTTATCCAAAATGCGAATAGGTCGCTCCTCATAGGTCAGGTTAGGCTCAATTTCCAAGACTTCAGTTTGCAGGACGTGACTGGGATCACTAATGTACTTCCTTAGCTGAGAAATATGAAACACGTCATGAACCTTCCCAAGATTAGCCGGCAACTCCAACTTATATGCCACCGGACCAATTCTCTTGATCACCTCATAAGGACCCACATACTTAGGACTCAACTTCCCTTTGATCCCAAACTTTTTAACACCCTTCATCGGCAAAACTTTGAGGAACACCTTGTCACACACCTCGAACTCCAAAGGTCGCCATCTTATATCTGTATAAGATTTATGTCTATCTTGAGCTTCCTTCATCCTTTCTCGAATAAGCTTGACGCCGTTAATGTCCTCTGGTAGCTTCTCAGGACCCAATTCACGAACTTCACTTGATTGATCCCAACACAAGGGACTACGACATTTCCTCCCGTACAAAGCCTCATAAGGAGCCATCTTGATACTTGCATGATAACTATTATTGTAGGAAAACTCGACCAAAGGCAAATTATTCTCCCAACTTGCTTGAAAATCCAAGGCACAAGCACGGAGCATGTCTTCAAGGGTATGAATAGTTCTCTCCGTCTGTCCATCTGTAGCGGCATGAAAAGTTGTACTCATTATCAATTTGCTACCCATAGCTTTTTGCAATGCTTGCCAAAAACGGGAACAAAATCTCGAATCTCGATCGAACACAATCTCCAAAGGAATACCGTGATATCTTACTATCTCATCCACATAAGCACTTACCAAACGATCTAAACTCCAAGTCTCCTTGATTGGCACAAAACGATCACACTTCATCATACGATCCATGATCACCCAAACAGCATCTTTGCCACAAACAGTTCTCGGCAGTGCCATCACAAAGTCCATAGAGATAGACTCCCACTTCCAAGTAGGAATCGCCAACGGTTGCAATAAACCACCTGGTCTCTTATGATCACTTTTAACTTGCTGACAAGTAAGACACTTACTCACATACTCAGCAATGTCATTCCTCAGGCGAGGCCACCAAAACTGGAGCTTCAAATCCGAATTAATCTTATCACCACCTGGATGCAATGAATATGGCGTGTTATGCGCCTCACGCAAAATCTTTACCTTCAACTCAGCATCGTCAGGGATACACCATCTACCTCGAAACTTGAGAACCCCATCTGGATTGATTTCAAAACCAATAGCCTTACCATCTCCCAACTAGGAACGGATATCAGCTAACTTAGAATCTGCTACATGCTTCTCTCGCATCTCACGGAATAACTCCGGTTTAGCCATCATGGCCTTCAAACACGCACTACTAGGTTCTACAAACTCCAAGTTAAGCTTCCTGAACTCTGTACACAAATCATCAGGCAAAATTCTAATAAAGTTAACAGAATGAACGGTCTTCCTACTGAGAGCATCAGCTACAACATTGGCCTTCTCTTCATGATAAAGCAACTCCACGTCATAATCATTAACCAACTCTAACCAGCGTCTCTGTCTCGGGTTTATGTCTTTATGAGTGAAAATGTATCTGAGACTCTTATGATCAGAGTAGATGCGGCATCGTACTCCAATCAAGTAATGTCGCCATATATTAAGAGCATGTACCACAGCTGCTAACTCTAGATCGTGGGTCGGATAATTCACCTCGTGAACTTTCAACTGCCTTGATGCATAAGCAATCACCTTCATATTCTGCATCAGGACACATCCTAACCCATTCTTAGAAGCATCACAAAAGATATAAAACTCTACATCATCTTCGGGTAAAGTCAAAACAGGAGCAGTGGTTAATCTTGCTTTCGACTCTTGAAACGCCTTCTCAGACGCGTCAGACCAAATAAACTTTGATTCCTTCTTCAACAACTGAGTCATCATTCTCGCCAGTTTAGAAAAATCCTTGACAAATCTGCGATAATAGCCAGCCAAACCGAAGAAGGTTCGGATCTCATTGACATTAGTCGGACTCTTCCATTCCAAAACAGCCTCCACCATAGAAGGATCCACCATCACACCTTCTTTTGAAATGATATGCCCCAAAAACGACACCTCCTGCAACCAGAATTCACACTTAGAAAACTTTGCATACCACTTTTGCTTACGAAGAATATCCAGTATTGCACAGAGATGCACTTTATATTCTCGCTCTCAACCTTGGAATAAATCAAGATGTCATCAATGAAAACCACCACACACTTATCCAAATACTCCCTGAAAGTCCTATTCATCTGGTCCATAAAAACTGCAGGAGCATTCTTCAACCCAAAAGGCATCACCTTAAACTCGTAATGACCACATCTCATACTGAAAGCGGTCTTTAGTATATCGGCCTCTTTAACTGGAATCTGATGATAGCCTGATCTTAAGTCAATCCTGGAGAACACACTTGCACCCCTCAACTGATCGAACAAATCATTAATTCTGGGCAACGGGTACTTATTCTTGATGGTCACGCGGTTCAGCTCACAATAGTCTATACACAACCTCATACTACCATCCTTCTTCTTGACGAACAAAACAGGAGCATCCCAAGGAGAAGCACTCGGGCGGATAAAACCTTTCTCAATCATCTCATCAAACTGCTTCTTCAACTCTTGCAACTCCACAGGAGCCATACGATATGGAGCCTTCGCAATAGGTTCGGTCCCTCGTAAAAGATCGATAGCAAACTCAACGTCCATCTCCGGAGGTATACCTGGTAGCTCATCGGGAAAAACATCTGCGTACTCATTGACAACTTGAACATCTTCAAGTTTCGGTAACGATGGAGCACTCGTCACCACACATAGATACACTTGGTGTCCTTTCCTCTGCATGCCAATAAGCTTCATTGCTGAAATTAACTTGATACCTGGTTACAGTCTTATTCCCTTATAAGTCAACTACGTACCACACGGACTCTTAAGAAAAATCTTCTGGTCTCGGCATTGAAATCTAGCATCGTAATGGGATAACCAATCCATGCCTAGAATGATGTCAAACTCGGCTAAGGAGAAACTAATAAGAGTAGCTGGAAGGATATATCCCGCAATCGAGATAGGAACGTCCTTGAATACCGTGGAACATGAAACAACTTCGCCCGACGGTAAAGATATAGGAGTGGTCTCAGCAGAATGGGAAACAAGAGCAGATTCCTTGGTAAAGGATGCAGATATAAAAGATAAAGATGCGCCAGTATCGAATAAAATTTAAGCGGGAATATCTGAAACTGTAAACATACCAGTAATCACATCTGGGTGTGCCTCAGCCTCAGCACGGCTCATAACGAAGATACGTCCCTTCGGCTTAGGGACATTCACAGCAGCAGGCGTAGTATCTTTCTTAGGACAATCAGCAGCTTTGTGACCCTGTTCTTTACAATTATAACATCCTAAAGGATTACCCTTACAGTCCCTCCCAGGGTGGTAGGTCTTCTGGCAGCTGTAGCATACTTTGTCTTTGTTCTGAACATTCTTCTGAAATCCCTTCTGGTTCTCATGCTTGCCCTTCTTGTAACTATAAGCATGTGAAGTAGAAGGAGTAAACGACCTCTTGGAAGATTTAGCAGTCTCAGCAACCGTCTCCAGTCTGACAGCTTCAATAGCACCCTCAGCCCAAAGAGCTTCATCGTAAACACGAGCGAACGTATGAGTATCTCTTCTCACCATACCCTGGATAAGGCCTTTAACCCTTGCCTAAAAAAGAAAGTCTTATGTGCTTCATTGGGAATCATAGGTTCAGCAAAATGGGCTAGAGTATTAAACTGATCAGTATATTCCTGTACGGACAAATCCCCTTGCTTGAAATTCAAGAACTCTGCCATCTTTTGGTGTTTCAATTGAGCAGGATAGAATCTTGCTTCCAAAAGAGTCTTGAATCTCTCCCAGGCAAAACCTGGTTGTAAAGTACCAGTAGGACCAGTCATAGCCCACCAACGATCAGCTTCCTTCTCGAGAAAATGTGCAGCAATATTAACTTTATTAGGCTCTGCAACACGGTAGATAAATGAAATGCTTCTCCATGTTCGTGGTCCACTCTGACATCAGCACAAGATCAACTGTTCCATCATAAATCTTTGCGTTACTCCTGGTAATCCGACTTGCAATATTAGTATACTGGTTCTGGTTGTTGTTGTTGTTATTGCTGTTGTTGTTGTTGTTAGTATTGTTCTGATTCTGGAGCAATTGAGTAAGAGCTTGGAGAATCGCATTGTTCACGTTACCAGGTCTGCCTGCCATCTTTACTCAAAATAACACAAGGTTAGAACCTAACATTGGTGCTAATCACCCAATAAAACACTCACATGCAGACTACCACCTTAGGTCCTTAACTGTCTACCCATCTCTCATTTTAGTCAATAAGGTTAAACATAAATTTTAATATTTTATTTAGGTTTACCGAGTGTAAGCGTCGGGAGCAACCATGCTCTGATACCAACTTTAACAACTACGGTAAAACAAGAATATAAATTAAGTTCAAAGTGGCGGAAACACCCTGGCACCGCGGAAGCTACTAAATTAAAAAAAAAAAGAGTACTTAAAAGTAATACAAGGTCCACGGGGAATAAATACCCCTATAACTGAAATGAAATAAAAGTCTGAAACATGAGTCTAATAAAATTAAAAGAGTGCGCTGATGTATCACTTTCATATATACTTTTATAGCTCCCTTTATACCGTTTTACATACCGTTTCGTGCCTATTATATCATTTATATGCTTTATTTCAATGAATTGTCGATACTGCCGCTATTTTGTGTTTTGATGCAGAAATGACTCGTTATGAGTATGATCAAGCTAAGTTTAGCATGGCGGAGACGGCATAGAAGAGTACACGAAGCATGGCACGGGAAACGAGGAATCATGAAGACTAGAAGTCAAAGAAGAGAAGAAGGAACCTGTGAAGCTAGTTCCTCGATCGAGTCAATACTGACTCGATCGAGCAGCTGTCCTCGATCGAGTCACCTCTGACTCGATCGAGGATCCTCTCTGGCGGGTTTATTTCCGGAATTTCCTAAAACGTTAATCTTTTGTTATAAATTAAAGACTCGTGTTTTATTGTAAAGTTACGTTATACTTTGCTTGGATTTGCTGGAAAAACTCTCTTAGAACCCTAATCTTCCTTTTGTATAGTACTAATCTTTCCTCATTAATTAAATCATTGTTTTATGTTCTTCAATTATTGTTTTATACTTGCAATTATGTCTTCATCTTTAATCATATTTGCTGTTGTTATTATAGTTATGAGTAGCTAATCCCCTCATCTAGGATGAAGGGGATCTAGGTTAATTAAAAGGGAAAATCAATTAATTGCTATTGATATCATTAAAGTTGTTGTTTGATTATTGTAATTCTTCTAGTTAATCAACTTGAGGCCTGAGTTATTAATTAGTGTAGCGAATCGATCCTATCGCCGACCGGGTTAGAATTGATATAGGCTGCGATAATCAGATAGAGAGTATCTAATCATAGCGACCGCATGTTAGAATCGATCTAAAGGGCATAATTGAGTCGACCGATCTTATGACCTTAAACAACTTGATAGATTTAGTAATTGATTGATAATCCCCGACTGATTGACCTAGTGAACCTAATTCCTAGACTTTTAATAATATTGTTATTCATCCTTTAATTACATTGCAATTAGTTTGTTAGAATCAACTCAAAACAAAACCCCCCGAAATCGGTTACTTTAAGACAGCTTAAATACTTTTAGACTTAGCTTTTACCGCCTCCCTGTGGATTCGATACCTGTCTTATCACTAGCTATTCTTGTTAGTCCTGAGATAGTTCTACTTTGATTTGGTAATACGACTTTAGCCACATCAAATTTGGCGCCGTTGCCGAGGAGGCAACAATTGTTTAGTCTTTTTGTGTTTATTTTGTCTTTTTTGTCTCAGGGAACCCAGTTCCTTGAGACCGTTCTCACACTTTCTTGTTAGTTCTGTTTATGCCCAGGTCTAATAGGTCCGAGATTATTCCTTTTGATCCTGAACCTGAGAAGACTTTTCGCTACAGACGGAAAATTAATCAAGAAGTGAGTCAAGTAGAAGACTTGAGTATACTTGACGTCGAAACGGCGAGCTCTACAGAGACAGCCGATCGGTCCTACGAAGAGGAAGAGGAAGAAATTCCTATTCCTGATATTCCTATTCCTGAAACTCCTGTTCCTGAAACTATCATCATGTCTACCCTAGCCAGTCACTCTGAGCCAACCTTAGATTCTATTCCACAAGGTTTCAAGCTGCCCACTTCTACCAATGGAACATTCGAGATTCGGCCATCTTACATCAATTTGGTGGAACGAAACATGTTTGGAGGGACAGCTGCTGAGGACCCTGCAACGCATATGGAAAAGTTTGTCACTTACTGCTGTTCTACCCCATTAACAGCTGGAGTGACACAAGATCAAGTTAAGCAGGTGCTCTTTCCTTTCTCTCTGAAAGATGGAGCTGCTGAGTGGTTAAGAGATATGGACATGGATACAGAAGGAGTTACAGACTGGAATTCCTTGGCTCTTGCTTTCTACAAGAGGTACTTCCCACCTCAGAAGACTAATGCTTTGAGGAATCAAATTACTAGTTTCAAGCAAGCGACCATCGAAGATTTGAATGAAGCTTGGACTCGCTTCAAGCGTTTAGTTCGATCAGTTCCCCATCATGGTTTCCCAAAGTGGTTCCTTTGCAACCAGTTTTATAACGGGTTGTTTGACGATCATCGTGCCCTTTTGGATTCATCTGCTAATGGGAGGTTTCAAGATAACACACTAGATGGTGACGCGTGGAAGTTGATTGATCAGATTGCTACCCATACCGCGAGGTATGGAAATCTAGGGAAGCACGCGAGGTATCGGAGTTGATAGTGCTTTGGCGGCTGGTGGAGGCTATTTCGCCCAGATTGCTGAGATGAAGACTACCCAATCATTGGGTAGTAAAGAGAGAGTTCATGCTATGAGTCAGCAAGTAGAGGAGACTTGCGCTAGATGCGGTTTAGATGGTCATGGTGCAACTGATTGTATGAGCACATTCGAGCAGGTTAACGCCTTTCAGGCTTACAGACAAGGTGCACAAGGTACACCTTTCTCCAACTTTTACAATGAAAGAACGAAGGAACACCCTTTCCTTCAATGGTCTAGCCAGAATGTGCAAAACCCGCAGCAATCACAACCGCAAAAGAATGTCTATATCCCTCCCAACAATCGTGGTAATCAGTCACAAGGGGGATATCAAAGGCAAAATCAAGGAGGCCAGCAGTTTAATAATCAATATCAGCAGCCTCCTCAACAAACTCCTCAACAAATTCCTCAACAAGCTCCGAATAATAATATGGCAGAGTTGCGCAATCTTTTGCAACAAACTTTGTCAATGCAGCAGAAGCAGACGGCTCAAATTTCTGAGTTGATTGCCCATAACAAGATGCTAGATAATCAAGTGGCTCATATGGCACTTCAAAACCCATCAAAACAGGCCGTAGGTCTTCCTCCTCAAGGTAAGCAAGCTCATGAGCAAGCTAATGTCATTCAGTTGAGGAGCGGTACTTCTTATGTGAATCCCGACCTACAAAGCCTTGAGAGAGATGTGCCCATTATTGTTGATGAGGTCCCTTACATGCACCCCAAAGGATTGGGTAATTTGGAGCTTAGTGATGATGAGAAAGAGTCTGACGAAGTTGAAACACGAGCTGACGATAAAAGTAAAAAAGACGAAGCAGCTGAACCTGTAAAGGTTCCTCGATCGAGTCAGAGGCGACTCGATCGAGGATCCAGCCAGCTCGATCGAGTCACCCCTGACTCGATCGAGGATCCCAAATTGTCAGCAGACGGTGTTTCAAAAGTTGTTTCTAAAGAGAAGCAAGCCGAGCCCATAACCATTGCACTACCTTTTCCTCACCGACAACAAAAATCCAAGCTGGATAAGCAGTTCGGTAAGTTTATGGAGGTCGTGAAGAATCTACAGGTAAGTGTCCCTTTTACTGAACTAATTACTCAAGTGCCGGCTTATGCAAAGTTCATGAAGGAGATTTTGACAAGGAAAGATCCTTTGACGCGGTGGAAACTATTGCTTACACTCAGAAGTGCAGTGCCATGTTGCCAATTAACTCACCACCGAAATTAAAGGATCCAGGAAGTTTTTCTATCCCTTGTCAAATTGGTCATCTTTCTATTAGTAAAGCTCTTTGTGATTTGGGAGCTAGTGTCAGTGTTATGCCGTATTCTATCTGTAAAAAGTTAAATATGGGTCCGTTGTGATTACTAATATAACACTTCGGATGGCCGATAGAATCGTTAAACACCCTCCGGGGGTGTTAGAGGATGTTCCCGTTCGAATAGGGAAGTTTTTCATCCCCGTTGATTTTGTTGTCATGGACATGGCTGAAGACAACCAAATCCCTATCATCTTAAAGGCACCGTTCTTACATATCTGGGGCGGTCATAGATGTTAGGCAAGGAGATTGACCTTAGTCGTGGGGGATGATATGATTATTTTCAACTTAGAAAAAGCATTGAAAAACCCCATGATAGAAGAGACTTGTCATAGTATAGATGTTGTTGATTTTACTATTGATGAGTGTCTTCCTATGTGTTTGGACAGGATCCTCCGGAGATTGCCTTTGTCACGGATCCAGTTGATCGACGAGTTCATGGAGTCCAAAAGTTCATCGATTGAGAGGCTTCTAACTCGGAGAGGAATGCCCACATCAGAAGGTATACAGTTTGGGTGTCACACCTAAGGTAATCGAGGTAAAGAAACCTCGAATTAAAACCCCTTCCCTCTCATCTCAAATATGAATTTCTTGATGATCGTGAGATGAACCCGGTGATTGTCAATGCCAACCTAATCAAGGTCAACTATCTCGCTTTGTTGACTGTTTTGAGAACTCATAAAAAGGCAATTGGGTATAGCATTGACGATCTCAAAGGTATTAGTCCTGATTTTTGTATGCATAGAATTCACTTGGAAGAAGGCCACAAGCCTAGTGCACAAGGTCAGAGACGACTAAATCCTCCAATGCAGGAGGTGGTAAGAAAAGAGGTACAGAAATTACTTGATGCTGGTATTATTTTCTCTATTTCTGATTCTAAATGGGTCAGTCCTGTCCAAGTTGTACCCAAGAAGGGAGGTACTACGGTAGTAAAGAATGATAAGAATGAATTGATTGCTACTAGACTTGTCACAGGATGGAGGATGTGCATTGACTATAGGAAGTTGAACACGGCCACTAAAAAGGACCATTTCCCACTTCCTTACATTGACCAAATGTTAGAGAGATTAGCATGTCATAGTTATTTCTGTTACCTAGATGGCTACTCCGGTTTCTTTCAGATACCGATACATCCTGAGGATCAGGAAAAGACCACTTTCACTTGTCCATATGGTGTATTTGCTTATAGGAGGATGCCCTTTGGTTTATGTAACGCTTCTGCTACCTTTCAGCGTTGTATGATGGCCATATTTTCTGATTACATAGAGTCTATCATGGAGGTCTTTATGGATGATTTCAGTGTATATGGTACTGATTTTGATATTTGCTTGAGAAACTTGACTAAAGTTTTGCAGCGCTGTGAGGAGAGCAACCTTGTTCTCAACTGGAAGAAGTGCCACTTCATGGTTACTGAAGGGGTGGTACTCGGTCATTTGGTGTCAGGTATGGGCATTCAAGTGGATAGAGCTAAGGTTGAGGTAATTGAGCAACTCCCGTACCCGGTTAATGTAAAAAGTGTGCGTAGTTTTCTTGGTCATGCAGGTTTCTATCGCCGCTTTATAAAGGATTTCTCTAAAATTGCTCAACCTCTAACTCAGCTTCTTCATAAAGATGCTCCATTTGTGTTTACTGACAAGTGTGTTCAAGCCTTTGACAGGATCAAACAAGCACTTATCTCAGCTCCTATTATCCGATCTCCGGATTGGAGCCTTCCTTTTGAGATTATGTGCGATGCCAGTGACTATGCAGTTGGAGCTGTTTTGGGGCAGCGAAAGGACAAGGTGTTACATGCCATTTACTATGCAAGCAAGACTCTCGACGATGCACAAATCAACTATGCTACTACAGAGAAGGAGCTTCTTGAAGTTGTCTATTCATTAGAAAAATTTAGAGCTTATCTTGTTGGTTCTAAAGTTATTGTACACACTGACCATGCAGCTTTAAAGTATCTTTTAACCCTTTAATTGTAGGATTATAACGCAAAATTTACATATGATTATAGTCATAAAACGAAAAACATTATGAAACGATAAAGATTAGAAATCAACCTCGGGTCCTTTGTAGTGCGGCGTAAAGATCAGAAATCAACAGAGATTTCCTCCTAATTGAAACACCCAAGACCGTCTGAGATTATGCCCTTGTGCTAGAAGAGAATTCTCTAATTGTCTTGCAATATTGAGAGAATTTGTGTGAGGTTTTCTTAGATGAGAGATCTAGGTTTAGAGAGAATCAATTCCAAAACCCTAGCTATGTTGCAAATGAATTAGCCTTAGGTCACAAAAGAGAGAGAGCTCTCTTTTGTCTAAAACCATTCGGCCAAACCGAGTGAAGGAGCCCAAATGGGCTTTGCATTTTCTCTTCACTTAAACTTGCGGTCCGGTCCATAGCTTACTAAATGTATACGACGCGGTTTCATTATAAACTGTTATCGGTTATCGGAAATTAAGGCATCAACTAATAATACGGGTTAGTTGAATTATTAATACATGTCCGACAAAACAGTATTGTATAATTATATTCAATACACATTTAATTAAATATAAAACGTTTATATTCAATTTTACGAATTAATCGCTTAATTCGCCTTAGCCCATGATATTTAATCCGTATTAAATATAAGATCTCAACATCACATTTTGACTAATTTATTAGTCAAATAACTCGAACTAATGGTTAGTCAAATTTGGCATCTACATGACTGTATTTTCATACCGTCACATCACTCAAGACGTATCCTATAGGTGTGACTTTTAGGGACCAGTTGATCACCGCCATCTGTATGACAATAACGTCAAACTTATCTAGCAAGCCAACCGTTATTGATAAACGTGGATCAACTGATAATAATACCAAAAGTATGCCCTTTGATCCTTTTAGAGGTTTATAAGTCCTTGCACTAACTGTTAAGGACACCAACCCCAACAAGCTCCCACTTGTCCGTACAAGTGTATGTGCAATGACGTTATCCGCACTAACTGGAGGACACAAGCTCCAACAAACTCCCACTTGTCCGTACAAGTGTATGTGCGATAACCGATTCTCATATTCATTTAAAATTTCTCCCACTCAATGTAAAACAATTTGCAGATCCGGATCCGCAAAGGTCGTATTTTACAATCGATCTGTATCTAGAGTGGTTTCCCCGACTAGAGAGTAACTTAACTGATAAAACGAATCCGTATCCGAGCATGGCCATGCATTTCGATTCTGACTCCTCGAGTGGCCCCGAGAAATATCGAGTACCTGATAAAGGCTGAATATTTCCTTCAACTCGACTCCTTCCGATCTAAGCACAACATGAAATGACCCAGAAAAAATCTACTTGGCCCCCTGTTACGGATGACCGTGAGAAAAAAACCAAAGTCACCCAAAATCTGCCTTAGTCTCAAGAGACAGTCGATAGTCAAAAGAATCGACTCTTAGGATCACCATGGAAGTCCTATCCACGACCGGGCAGCGAATGTTATAAAACATTTAGGACTCCACGTCGATGTCACAATTGTGTCCTACGAAATATCCGTATAAATCGCCTCTGTGATTGGTCAGTCAACTGGTTGACTTATGGCTCGTTGAACCCACCATCAACCAACGTCACAAAATAATTGCCAGAGTTATCAGCTCATGTGGGCAATTAAGGACTAAACAATATAATGTTTGTTCAGTTCACTTTGTGGTGTTCAAAATTGTCGTACAATTCCACATGAAAAACATAATACCTATAAATATCAAAACGATGATGTCGTATAGAGTACACAAGAAAATGAATCTAATCCATAAAAGAGTACTACAACTCAGGAACACATTTAATTCCCATGGAATTAACATGCCCTTCATGCTTATCTTGTCGTAATGTTTTAGTGAGAGGATCTGCTATATAATAATGTGTAGCAATCTTTTCTATCACTACTTCCTTTTGCTCCACGTAATGTCGGATTAAATGAGCTTTCCGTTGTACATGTCTAGACGCGACATAGTACTCGGACTCAGTCGTAGAATCTGCTGTATCACTTTGCTTGGAACTCTTCCAGCTGACTGTAGCGCCATTAAGAGTAAAAACGAATCCAGACTGAGATTTCGAGTCGTCTCGATCCGTTTGGAAGCGGCATCTCACAGAATCGGTTGCGCATAGCTTTTGAGAGCCTCCATAAGTCAATGCCCAATCTTTAGTCCTCCGGAGGTACTTAAGAATGTTCTTGACAGACAACCAATGTGGTTCACCTGGTTCTTTGTTGGAATCGACTTGTCATACTCAATGCATATGCCACGTCCGGACGTGTGCATATCATGGCATACATGATTGATCCTATAGCCGAAGCATAAGGAATCCGTGTCATGCGCTCTTTCTCTTCCGGTGTCTCTGGTGCCTGAGACTTGCTCAAATGCACCCCTGGAGCCATAGAAAGGAACCCCTTCTTGGAGTTAGTCATGCTGAATCTCTCTAGGACTTTGTCTATGTAAGACTCCTAACTGAGAGATAACATCCGTCGTGATCTATCTCGATAGATACGGATGCCTAGAATTCTCTGTGCCTCTCCCAGATCTTTCATCTGGAAATGGTTTTTCAACCATACTTTCACCGAAGTTAAGAGAGGTATGTCATTCCCAATCAGGAGTATGTCGTCAATCATACAATATTAGGAAGACAATCTTGCTCCCACTCGACTTGATATATAAACATGGTTCCTCGACCGATCGAGTAAATCCATTTTCTTTTATCACTTGGTCGAAGCGATGATTCCAACTCCTTGATGCTTGCTTAAGTCCATAAATGGAACGCTTAAGCTTGCACACTTTCTTAGGATGTGATGGATCGATGAAACCTTCGGGTTGTACCATGTACAACTCTTCCTCCAAAAAAACCGTTTAAGAAGGCGGTTTTCACGTCCATCTGCCAAATTTCATAGTCATGAAAAGCAGCGATCGCTAAGATAATCCGAATGGAACGCAACATGACTACGGGTGCAAAAATCTCATCGTAGTGCAAACCTGGCACTTGGGTGAAACCTTTAGCAACTAGTCGTGCTTTGTAGATATCTTGTTGACCTTCCACAGAATGCTTTATCTTGTAAAGCCATTTGCATTGAAGGGGACGAACCTTAGCAGGTAAGTCAACAAGATCCCATACGTTGTTCTCATACATGGAGTCCATCTCGGATTGCATGGCCTCAAGCCATAGCTTTGAGTCAGAACTAGTCATGGCACCTTTATAGGTTGCGGGTTCACTACTCGTCAAGAGTAGAACGTCATCTATATCATGTTCCTCGACCATACCGATGTATCTGTCCGGAGGAATAGAGACTCTTCCCGACCTCCTAGGTTCCTCAGGAATGTTAACCGCAGCCGAGATTGAAGGAATAGGTTCCTCCAATAGTTGCTCGGTATTTGGTTCTGGAACCTCCGACAGGTCGAAGGTTCTATCACTCTTTGCATTCTCGAGAAATTCCTTCTCTAAGAATGTCGCACTAGCCGCAACAAAAACACGTTGTTCGGTTGGCGAATAAAAGTAATGACCAAGCGTTCCTTTAGGATAACCTATAAAGTATGTCTTGACCGATCGCGGGCCGAGCTTATCCTCGTGTCTCCACTTGACATAAGCCTCGCAGCCCCAAACCCGTATAAAGGACAAGTTAGGGACCGTTCCCTTCCATAGTTCATATGGAGTCTTGTCAATGACTTTAGACGGACTTCGGTTAAGTATTAGAGCGGCCGACAAAAAAGAGCATAACCCCATAATGAATCGGTAACCGTGTGACTCATCATGGATCGAACCATATCAAGTAAAGTTCGATTTCTCCGTTCGGACACACCATTCAATTGAGGTGTTCGGTGGAGTTAATCGTAGGGCAATCCCACGTCTTTGAGGTGATGATCAAACTCGTGAGAAAGATACTCGCCACCACGATCCGAACGTAGTGTTTTAATCTTTCTTCCCAATAGGGTTCGCACCCTATTCTCGGTATTCCTTGAATTTCTCAAAGGATTCACTTTTATGCTTCATTAGGTAGACATAGCCATATCTACTTAAATCGTCCGTGAAAGTGATGAAATACCTATAGCCTTCTCGTGCGGTGATTGACATAGGTCCACATACATCCGTGTGTATGAGTCCTAATAGGTCAGCAGCGCGCATTCCAACACCTTTGAAGGAAATACGAGTCATTTTACCGATGAGACATGATTCACACGTGCCAAATGATTGAAAAATCAAAGGCCGAGATAGCTCCATGTTTGATGAGCTGTTTTACGCGTTTCTCATTAATGTGTCCCATTCGGCAGTGCCATAGATACGTTTGATCTTTGTCACCAACCTTTAACTTTTTATTCATTACGTGTAATATTTCCGTGGTCTGATCTAAAACATAAATTCCGTTCATGGAGACTGCCTTGCCAAAAATCATATCGTGTAATGAGAAAATGCAATTATTATTCTCTATTACAAATGAAAATTCAAGCTTGTTAAAGTGCAGAAACTGAAATAATGTTTTGGAAAGACTGGGTACATAATAGTAGTTATATAAAAATAACTCAAATCCGCTTGGAAGCTGGATCACATATGTCCCCTCGAGACGGCAGCCATTTGTGCTCCATTCCCGATACGCAGGTCCACCTCACCCTTTACGTGGGGTTCGATGTTCCGGAGCCCCTGCACATGATTACACAGATGAGAACCACAACCAGTATCAAGTACCCAAGTTCCGTAACTTGCGTGGTTAATCTCAATCATATGAATAAAAGTAGAAGAAGATGAAGACATACCAACAGGTTTAACACGACCTGCCTTTAAGTCCTCATGATAAACAGGACATGTCCGTCTCCAATGCCCAGTCTTGTGGCAGTGATGGCATTCCATGTTTTCATTCTTGCTCTTTGTCATGCCTGATGAGTTACTCGACTCACCAGGACCACTCTTACCTGAGCCCGACTTCTTGAACTTCGCCTTACCTACTGCTAGGTTTGCCTGAGCTTTGCCCTTACCCTTTCCTTTATTTGACACAACGAGAACATCCTGTTTCATGCTCCCACTGAACTTCATGTCCTTCTCGGTCTGTACGAGGAGGGAGTGCAGTTCATGGGGAGTCTTCTTCAAATCATTCATATAGTAATTCGCTCTAAATTGCGAATAACCATCGTGGAGTGAGTGAAGTATGCGGTCGATAACAATGTTCTCGCTGATGTTACAGTTAAAGGTCTCCAGTTTCTCGACATTCTCAATCATGCTGAGAATGTGTGGGCTAACCGGTTGGCCCTTCTGGAGTCTCGCATCAAAGAAGCGAGTGGTATGCTCATAAGTCACGATTCTCGGAGCTTTCGAGAATTCCTTGGTGAGCGTGGTGAAAATCTTGTTTGCACCATGGGCTATGAAGCGTTTCTGCAAATTGGGTTCCATTGCAAAAATGAGTACGTTTTTAATCGCACCCGCTTCCATACAGAAATCGTTAAACTTGGCGATTTCCGCAGCTCTAGCCGTGGGACCTGGGTTTGCCGGGATGGGCTCCAAGAGATATTTGAGCTTCCGTCGGCAGCGGCAAAGCATTCCGTAATCTTTGCCTCCCGATCCGCGAAGTTGGATCCATCATTCTTCAGTCGAGTAGACTGATTCATCTGATTCATGAAGATCCGAAGCCAGGACTCACGGTCCAATGTGGCACTTGGCATTGGGTTATCACTTGAACCAGCCATTTGATGTTTAGCAGTTTAAAATCGTGATCTACACTGAAAAAGAAGGAAAAACAAAACGAAATAAGCAACTCATCGAGGTGATTTAAGTCTATTTTAAAATTCATTTTAAACATGTAGACTCTCGCACTTGCATAATTGATCTCCCTCAAGAATGATACAAGTGATCCCAAGACTCAATTTCTGTAAATTGATAAGCCAACTGTTTAGCTAATTCTTCCGGAAGAACTCTTGGTCGACAGATTTCCGTAAATCCTATCTATAGTCCACCATAGTCACAGGATCGTACGAGTGACCATAGTGTTGAGATAAAATAGGTCAATCAGTTCCAACTTACCCGACGTAGAAGGGGTCATAGTATGCCTACCGACGAAGAAGGGACTCATTGGAGTTTGACCTATAAAGACCGTTCTCAATTTTTGTTTATACGAGGAAGATCCCATCAACTTAATCATAATTCATTTTAAGTGAACGAATAACTAGCGTCTGCGTGAATGAATCAATTTAGGTGATGGCTTAAAATCGTGTGACATGAGAATGTCAATGAAAACTAACTCGTGACCTCTATATGTGTCAGTTTTCATGCAATAATTAGGTGGTTTGGTTTTTAGGCGGAAAATGATGCATATTATCGTTACGAAAAATAAATAAATGAATGCAATACGTAAATAAAAATTCCTAGTGTGGCCTATCCTAGTAAAAAGAACAAAATACAACTTTGGAATCCACCGTTGGACCCGAAAGCTTGTCTTGGTGTTCCATCTTTGTCCATGTAGCAGGAGTGAGCTCCGTTCTTCATCTTTAGTCTTCTCAAAAATTACAATTAAAATTTACAAATATAAACCTATTTACATTCTAAATAAAAACTGTAATTAAAAGAAATAAAATGGAGATGCGAGATCTCAAAATACAACCAAGACCGTGTTCCATCATTTCGGTAACACGTTCTACTAAGGCCACACTAAGTTACAACCGTTTGCAAAATAATTAAATACGTAATTAAAAGGCATTCAAAACATTCAAAATATAAACAAGAACGATAAATTAAAATGCATCAACTAAAAAATTAAATTTATTCGTGACATAATTCCGTAATTATGTTAAATTTTTATCCAAACCACCAAAGATAATTAAAATTACATGACAAAACCGCTTTAGTCAAGTTAATTTTAATCCGAGATAATCCGTTACAATAAATCATGTTAAAGTAACTTTATTTTACGTGGGTGAACCGTTTCACTAATCAAGCGAGAGCATAAAGAAAACGTTTTATGCTATAAAGGCCGAAAAAAAAACAGAATTTTTTTTTTTTTTTTAATTTGGCTGAAATGCCGAGAGCCTCTAAAGGCCAAAAAAAAATTTTTTACACGGCTCAATTTGTGAGCAATGAAAGATCAAAACAAAACGGTTTGATAAAACACAATTGCAATTTACTCTAATCCGGATTAAAATAAAATTACAATTGACATGTTCTTCACATATTGTTGTAATTATCGATTAAAACAACAATTCGCAAAGAACAAAACGAAAACTACACAAAACAAAATGGAAACCGTGTAAACTAGACACGACTCCCAAGAAAAAAACAGGCCGTGGCATGAAAAAATGCCGAGACCAAACATGCCACACGGTTCAACAAAATTTTATACAAAATTTATCGATTTGATGAAAACCAATTGCAATATCACCTAATCCGTATAGAAATGAAATAGCAATTGATAGATCTCCAACACATTATAATGAATATCGATTACAAAATAATATGTAAAGATAAAATCGACAACAAAACAAGAACATGGCACGATTTCCAAGGAAAAACAGCCGTGTAAACAAAGAGGACACGGTTTTCAAAATAAAAAAAAAACGTGCAAAACAAAAAAATTGCCGTGTGGATTTTTTCAACAAAAATTAATCGATCCATTTCGTTTGATGAAAATCACATAGAAAAATTTACGTGGCCTCGCTCTGATACCACTTGTGGGTTAATATCCGTATACTACCCTTTAATTGTAGGATTATAACGCAAAATTTACATATGATTATAGTCATAAAACGAAAAACATTATGAAACGATAAAGATTAGAAATCAACCTCGGGTCCTTTGTAGTGCGGCGTAAAGATCAGAAATCAACAGAGATTTCCTCCTAATTGAAACACCCAAGACCGTCTGAGATTATGCCCTTGTGCTAGAAGAGAATTCTCTAATTGTCTTGCAATATTGAGAGAATTTGTGTGAGGTTTTCTTAGATGAGAGATCTAGGTTTAGAGAGAATCAATTCCAAAACCCTAGCTATGTTGCAAATGAATTAGCCTTAGGTCACAAAAGAGAGAGAGCTCTCTTTTGTCTAAAACCATTCGGCCAAACCGAGTGAAGGAGCCCAAATGGGCTTTGCATTTTCTCTTCACTTAAACTTGCGGTCCGGTCCATAGCTTACTAAATGTATACGACGCGGTTTCATTATAAACTGTTATCGGTTATCGGAAATTAAGGCATCAACTAATAATACGGGTTAGTTGAATTATTAATACATGTCCGACAAAACAGTATTGTATAATTATATTCAATACACATTTAATTAAATATAAAACGTTTATATTCAATTTTACGAATTAACTGATTAATTCGCCTTTAGCCCATGATATTTAATCCGTATTAAATATAAGATCTCAACATCACATTTTGACTAATTTATTAGTCAAATAACTCGAACTAATGGTTAGTCAAATTTGGCATCTACATGACTGTATTTTCATACCGTCACATCACTCAAGACGTATCCTATAGGTGTGACTTTTAGGGACCAGTTGATCACCGCCATCTGTATGACAATAACGTCAAACTTATCTAGCAAGCCAACCGTTATTGATAAACGTGGATCAACTGATAATAATACCAAAAGTATGCCCTTTGATCCTTTTAGAGGTTTATAAGTCCTTGCACTAACTGTTAAGGACACCAACCCCAACAGCTCAACCTCTAACTCAGCTTCTTCATAAAGATGCTCCATTTGTGTTTACTGACAAGTGTGTTCAAGCCTTTGACAGGATCAAACAAGCACTTATCTCAGCTCCTATTATCCGATCTCCGGATTGGAGCCTTCCTTTTGAGATTATGTGCGATGCCAGTGACTATGCAGTTGGAGCTGTTTTGGGGCAGCGAAAGGACAAGGTGTTACATGCCATTTACTATGCAAGCAAGACTCTCGACGATGCACAAATCAACTATGCTACTACAGAGAAGGAGCTTCTTGAAGTTGTCTATTCATTAGAAAAATTTAGAGCTTATCTTGTTGGTTCTAAAGTTATTGTACACACTGACCATGCAGCTTTAAAGTATCTTTTAACCAAACAAGAGGCTAAACCTAGACTTATTAGATGGATTTTATTATTGCAAGAATTTGATTTAGAAATCCGTGATAAGTCTGGTGCTGAAAATGTTGTTGCAGATCATTTGTCCAGACTGAGATTCTCAGGAAGAGAGATTTTGCCCATCGATGATTCTTTTCCAGACGACCATCTTCTAGCTGTAGCTGCAAATACCCCATGGTTTGCAGATTATGCCAATTATTTGGTAGGAGGTACCCTTCCTCTTGACTTATCTTATCGCGAGAAGAAGAGGTTCATGCATGATGTGAAGAGGTACTTCTGGGACGATCCCTATCTGTTCCGAGAGTGTGCCGATGGTATATACAGACGATGTATCCCAGAGGGTGAGGTACGTGTCATCCTTTCTCATTGTCACTCTTCTTCATATGGTGGTCATCATGGTCCTTCTAGGACATTTGCTAAGATAATGCAATCGGGTTTTTATTGGCCTACTATCCTTAAGGATGCTACTAACTTTGTCCGTTCTTGTGATGCTTGTCAAAGAACTGGCAATATCTCGCAAAGGCATGAGATGCCTCAAACTGGAATCTCAAGTAGAGATTTTTGATGTTTGGGGCATTGATTACCAAGGGCCGTTCCTTACATCTTTTGGGAACCAATACATATTAGTAGAGTAGATTATGTTTCTAAATGGGTGGAGGCAATTGACACCCCCACTTGTGATGCTAAATCTGTTGTTAAGCTGTTTCAGAAGACTATCTTTCCACGGTTTGGAGTGCCTCGCGCAGTGATCAGTGATGGAGGCAAGCATTTCAATGAGCGTCATCTCAATTCTCTCATGAAGAAGTACGGCGTTACACACCAAAGAGGACTGGCTTATCATCCTCAAACCAGTGGACAGGTAGAGGTTTCCAACAGAGAGCTGAAACAGATCTTGGAAAAGGTGGTAAGCAAGAACAGAAAGGATTGGAGTCGGAAGCTCGATGATACTTTTTGGGCTTACCGTACTGCCTTCAAAACGCCGATTGGAACTTCACCTTACCGACTTGTCTATGGCAAGACCTGTCATTTAGCTGTGGAGCTTGAGTATAGGGCTATGTGGGCCATTAAAGAGCTGAATATGGATCCCTCACTGGCGGGTGAGAAACGACTGATGCAGTTGAATGAGCTAGATGAATTTCGACTGCATGCCTATGATAGTGCTCAAGTATACAAGGAGCGAACGAAGAAGTGGCATGACAAGCATATCTTGCAAAGAGAATTTCATGTTGGTGAGAAAGTTCTCTTGTTTAACTCTCGTTTGCGCTTGTTTCCAGGTAAATTGAAGAGTAGATGGTCTGGACCATTCACATTCTCGATGTGAACAAATTTGGGTCAGTTACACTGCATTCTGACACAGGAAAGACCTTCGAAGTGAATGGGCAACGCTTGAAGACATACTATGAAGGTGCTTTTGTGGGGGTAATAGAGGCTCTTGACCTCTTCCCCATTGATTCTTCTTACTGATGAAGAATTACGGTCGTGCGGGACCGCAAAAACCAGCGCTACCGAGAGGCAGCTCGGATTTTGTAAATCATTAGTTTGTAATTAGGACTTCAATTCACGTATTGCTTTTGTTTTTACGTTTCTTTGAACTTGGAGAGACGAGGAGAGGGTACTTTATATGCTTTCAAGTGTCTTTTGCAGGAATTTTGACGGGACCTGAAGTTATGAGTAACAAAAGGCGAAGAAAGGAGCGCATACCTACTTCCTTGATCGAGTCACTTGCGACTCGATCGAGGAACCTGTGATGAATTAAACAAAGTTTAAAACGAGAGTTGGGTATTCCTGAAATTGGTTCCTCGATCGAGCCAGCTGCGACTTGATCGAGGATCCAATTTAGACCGGGTTCCGCGTTTTATTTTCACCGGTTTTATGCTTTTGTTACCCTAATTTCTTTCAACTTCCTTCTTCTTTTCGTGTTATTTTCCTGCATTCTTCCTCTTCTACTACTCATTCTCTCTATATTCATCATCAATCATCATCAAAACTCACATAAAACTTGTGCTTACTTGCTTATTACTTGCTTGAATCGTTCACTTGTGCATATTTTCTCAATTCCATTGCTTAAATTGCTAAGGTAAGTCGCGATTTTGCCTCTATATGTCTCGAAATATCTGATTTTTCTTGCTTATTTCTTGAGTTTATTGTATTGAATCTTCCATTGCTAGTATACAATTGCTATTTCCTTGCTTTCTAGCCCCTTAATTGTTGGAATTCATGCCTAATTTGCTAATTTGGGAATTAGGGTTCTTCAAAATCCGGGTAGAAATTTTGCATTAAATTGGTTAGAATTGTATTCTATTGCTTGGAATCTTACATATTTGATACATACTCATGTTCCCCTATGTTTTTGGATGCTTTCATTGTCATTTGGAGTCTTAAAAATTGATTTTTTGGACCCATTATTGCCAAAAACGGGACTGTTTTTATGCCATTGTTGAAGTTTAATTTTCTACTTGCTCTTATGTAGATAATGTCGACTTCAAGGCAAGGAAATAAGAGGACTAGAGAAAGGAGAGCCCCGGTTCAGCAACCCGAGGTGATTCCTGAGGAGATTGTGTCTTCGGAGGATGATTTGTCCCCTTTAGACGATTATCCATTTATCGAATTTCGTGACAAAGCCCAGAAAGACAGATTTGTATACCTTCTAACTAAGTCTATGAGTGCCACGAGATGCGTGGATAGGAAAATTTTGCGCACATTGAAGGTCGATGACATCATGTATGGTATGTTTAATGAAATTGGGTTGCAGGGTCTTTTCACGCTACACGAGTTATCTTATCCTGCCCTAACCCTTGAATTTCTGAGCTCTCTTACTTATTTCCCCAGTGATCATCTCATCAAATTTCGTTTGCTTAATGTTGAACGGTCTTTAACCTTTGACCGTCTTTCTGAAATCCTGGGATTAGACAAGCATACTAACGGGGACTTGTATGGTGTTGGTGGGTTGTCTGTCGTTCGCTATTTTCCATTAGTTACTGGTTATATGGATGCGGACGTCAGTGCTATGGCTTTGTTAGATGTCCAACACGTTTGTCTTCGTATGTTTTTGAGGTATTTGAGCTATTTGTTATATGGCCGGTCCGACAAGAGCAAGACCTCCACTATTGAGGTCTTAATACTTGCTAGTTACTTGAATCCTTTTAGGGAGGAGACATTCCAATTCTCTCCCCCTGCTCTTGTGTGTTCGGCGTTTGATAGAATGATTGGGAGATACGGGAACCTTGACTGTGGTGCTCTTGTCACCAAGATTGCTAGGGCTGTTTGTGACTTTGAGGGTGATGACCCATATGAGCCCATGGCTGATTATGAGCCACTTGTTGGTGATGACCACCTTCGTTATGACATTTCTTATCTTGATATTAAGAATGGGAAGGACCATTACTGGAGGGTCCGCGGTGAGTCATACATGCTTCTTCCTTGCGCCCGTTTGCCTGCTGTTGACCCCCTCGAGGAGAGTACGGCTGTGGAGCGACCCCCACCCGTTACTTATCTGATTCCTGAGGATCTTTTGGTTACTTTTCCTGGGTCTAGTACTACTACCACCACCGGCGGGCGCCGGAGACGTCGTGCACACACTACCCATCTGCCAGGTTCCTTCCAGCCCGCTCCTCCTCCACCTCCTTCAGCCTATCCCACTTCAGGCCATGCTCCAGGTTACCATTTTGATCCCGTCGTTGAACGGGAAGTGAGGATGCATACGGGCATCAACACTGCTTTGACAGAGAGGAGGATGCGGGAACAGATGGAGGCTATGACTTTAGCTTCCGGGGGGCAGTATCGCGGCACGTCACCTTCTTACTACACTACTCCTGGTGACGACAGCCGTGTGTTCCATCTTTACGGAGTGACTCCTACGGAGTTTGGACAGATTAGCACCGAGTTTGGTGCATTAGGCCGTCCCTTCTACACTCCAGTCCGCCCCTCTCAGCCTACTTCTGTTTTTGCGGAGGACACCGGCATCCCTGGTTCCCAGAGAGGCCCGTTTGGCCAGTTTGCTGCTTCTACTTCCACTGCTGCTGCTCCTGGAGGCACTCGTGGTCGAGGCCGTGTTCGGAGGGCCACTCGTGGTCGAGGCCGTGGCCGCAGTGCCGTTCCTGATCCTGAGTTAATGTCCCTTTATGCCGAGATTGATGGTTTTGATGATATCGTTGTCGATATCTGCTTGATGACGCCTTGAGAGTGACGGTGGTCACTACATCCCTCTTTTTCCACTTGGTTTGGGGAGGCTACTACATTTAAATTTGGTATTATCTTTATTTTTGTTTTTATTGCATTTCCTTTTTACCCTCTTCCCTTTGTTAGTTGTGTCCCATAGGTTGCTGGATTTCTGTGTGACTGCTATGCTGTAGGCGTCACAATGAGGACACTGTGACATTTAGGTTTGGGGGAGTGTGTTTATTTCTGTTGTGTGCTTTTATTTATTGTTGTGTGAAAAAAAATCAAAAAAGTTCCAAAAAAATTTTAAAAATTATAAAATACAAAAACATGTTTTTATTTACTTTTCCTTATTTTGAGTCGAGTCTTGGTGAATTGTATAGCAATGATGATAACTTGCTTTGTCTTTGCATTTGAGTCTCATTTAGTTGTCCATGTACGTTGTTTTGACCTGTTAGCTATGATAAACAAAGCTCTTTACTCAAGTCTTGACCGTCACAATATGCCTTATGCCGAGTAGACTTGACTTTATTTTGTTGGTAAACCACTTAAATTTCTGAGGTCTTTAGAGCTTCCTAGGCCGGGAACATCAATAAACCGGTCTCATTGTTATTTAGGCTAATGAGTGTGGTCTCCTTGTGGTATATGTAATATCAAACTGCATAAGTGTGACATTAGTTTCTTAGCTTTTGCGCGTTCATTTGATTAAGTACATGTGGATAGGCGATTCTTATTGTTCAAATAAGCCTTACATTACCCAGTTTTGTTAGCCCGTTTGAACCATGTAGCCATTTTATATCCTATTTCTTAGCTACATTCCAGAATTTGCCTACCTTTTTCGGGACAGTCGCAGTTGCTTGAGTCCTTATTGTTATAGCTACTTTGGTTGGGTTGGGATTTTTTTTGTCATGTGGGTAGTAGCTATCTTTTTGTAGCAATTGTGTGACCTCTTATATTGAAAAAGAGAATATTAAGAAGCAGAAAAAAAAAATGATGAAAGTCTCGAAAAAGAAAAGGAAAAAAAAGAAAAAAAAAAAAGAAAAGAAAAAGAGCTGAAAAAAAAGAAAGAAGTTTCGAAAGAAAAAAAAAAAAGAAGATTCAGAAGAAGAAAAGAAGAAAAAATGTATGCTTCATTCAGTTTTGTTAGGAGGTCGTGTGTGGTAATTACTGGAGTCTAATGCACATTTGGAGAGCCTTTACATTTCTCTCATATGTTGTCAAAGTTGAGATTATTTCTCCAGTTGGATGTTTGATTTGTTACTTATTAGTTTTGGCTATTGGTCTAGAGCTGCGACTACCGTCTGAGCCTCACATACCCATACGTGCTTTTGCACAAGCCACTTCTATACCCATGCCACTTTACCACCATTCTGTCCTTGATACATGTACTTGGTCTGTTTCGTGAATGCGTATTAGTTGGAGAATCTCTTATCACATTAGATTGCATGCATATCTCATAAGTTGAGTGAGAGTCTTACTTCTTTCTGTCCTACATATATCTCACCCATTATGAGTGCATGAGTGAAACCGTGAGAATCCAACAAAATGGTCTTGCAAGGTTGAAAAGTGTTTGGTTGAGTCTCGGTATCATGTCACATCTTGAGTAAGAGTTGCGTCAGTCTATTACCCGTGCTTTTGAATTTGTTTTATTAGCACAATTTTGGTCATTACTTTGTTCTAGATATGGACAGCTGAGTCTTGTATGTGCCTAGACATTTGCTCTGAGTTATTCATTCAGCATTTGTCCGTTGTTCTTTGTTTGGTCTAACTGCTTTGCTTGAGGACAAGCAAAGGTTTGGTTTGGGGGAGTTTGATGTATCACTTTCATATATACTTTTATAGCTCCCTTTATACCGTTTTACATACCGTTTCGTGCCTATTATATCATTTATATGCTTTATTTCAATGAATTGTCGATACTGCCGCTATTTTGTGTTTTGATGAAGAAATGACTCGTTATGAGTATGATCAAGCTAAGTTTAGCATGGCGGAGACGGCATAGAAGAGTACACGAAGCATGGCACGGGAAACGAGGAATCATGAAGACTAGAAGTCAAAGAAGAGAAGAAGGAACCTGTGAAGCTAGTTCCTCGATCGAGTCACTGCTGACTCGATCGAGTAGCGGTATCCTCGATCGAGTCACCTCGACTCGATCGAGGATCCTCTCTGGCGGGTTTATTTCCGGAATTTCCTAAAACGTTAATCTTTTGTTATAAATTAAAGACTCGTGTTTTATTGTAAAGTTACGTTATACTTTGCTTGGATTTGCTGGAAAAACTCTCTTAGAACCCTAATCTTCCTTTTGTATGGTACTAATCTTTCCTCATTAATTAAATCATTGTTTTATGTTCTTCAATTATTGTTTTATACTTGCAATTATGTCTTCATCTTTAATCATATTTGCTGTTGTTATTATAGTTATGAGTAGCTAATCCCCTCATCTAGGATGAAGGGGATCTAGGTTAATTAAAAGGGAAAATCAATTAATTGCTATTGATATCATTAAAGTTGTTGTTTGATTATTGTAATTCTTCTAGTTAATCAACTTGAGGCCTGAGTTATTAATTAGTGTAGCGAATCGATCCTATCGCCGACCGGGTTAGAATTGATATAGGCTGCGATAATCAGATAGAGAGTATCTAATCATAGCGACCGCATGTTAGAATCGATCTAAAGGGCATAATTGAGTCGACCGATCTTATGACCTTAAACAACTTGATAGATTTAGTAATTGATTGATAATCCCGATCGATTGACCTAGTGAACCTAATTCCTAGACTTTTAATAATATTGTTATTCATCCTTTAATTACATTGCAATTAGTTTGTTAGAATCAACTCAAAACAAAACCCCCCGAAATCGGTTACTTTAAGACAGCTTAAATACTTTTAGACTTCGCTTTTACCGCCTCCCTGTGGATTCGATACCTGTCTTATCAATAGCTATTCTTGTTAGTCCTGAGATAGTTCTACTTTGATTTGGTAATACGACTTTAGCCACATCATGCGCCAAAATAAGGTGCTCGCTAGCTCACTCGATGCAACCCAACAAAAAAACAATAAGAAACCATCAACCACCTGTCAGTCATAAGAATGACAGCCACATTCAGTGGGGAGTAACTGTTGGAGCTTGTGTCCTCCACAAATTAGTGTGATAACATTTGTAAATCTCTTACAGGTTCACAAGGGTATACTTCGTATATTTAATCAGTTGATTAACGTTTACCTAATAACGGTTGGCTTGCTAGAAAGTTTGACGTTATTATCATATAGATGGCGGTGATCAACTGGTCCCTAAAGGTCACACCTATAGGACGTGTTTGAGAAATGTGGTTATAGAAATATAATCACATTGATGCCCAAAATGACTAAAAAGTTAGTCAATGTGTTGATGAGATAATTATTTAATGAAAATTAAATAATATTAGTTAAGACGAATTAACTGTCAATTCGTAAATTAAATATAATAAGTTATATTTAATTAAATGTATATAATGTTAGCTTGGACGAATTAATCTTTTAATTCGTAATTAAATATAATCAGTTATATTTAATATCAACAAGTTGAATGTGTCATAGTGGTAATAGTGAGGGTACACAAGCCAAGAGGTCATGGGTTCGATCCTCACTAGATGACAATTTAACACACTTTATATATTTTTAGAAAGACCAAAAATAAGGAGAATATACTCCATATTTCGGTCTGTTTGGCCGAAATTAGGAAAGACTTTTCTTTCCTTATGGACTCCATATTTTCGGTCACTATAAGAAAGAAAGGGGAGAATTATTCTACCCTAATGCTTTTTCTTGACCTTGCCTCCTCTCTCTCATCAGAAAAACCCAAAAACAACTAAATTTTACGAAAATTTTAGATCGATTTCTAGCATAATCAAAGGGCATATCTCATATCGTCTTGGGTGCAATTAATAGGCGAATATCAATTTTGATATTGTTCTTAGGCCAATTTTGCTAGGACCGAAGGTTAATTCTAAATTCTTTATACTTTGTTTATGTATTTCGTTTATGACCATTGATCATCATTGCTAAACTCGTTATAATCCTTCTAGTTTAAGGGAAGTATACATATTATTTCCCACAAGTGGTATCAGAGCATTAGGCCACGATTTTAATTTTGATGATTTTCATAAAATATGTATGTAAACAATGGGGATTTTGAAAAAAAAATTATTAGGGTTTTCGGCTGAAATTTTTTTTCCTGTGCCGAGAGGATTTTTTTTCGGCCTGTTTTTCCTTTGTTGATGATTTATTTCCATTTGATTCATATGAATTATTGTTTTAATATGTTAAGATGATAATAAAATGAATTTGTAGATACCTTAATTTAATTCGGATTAAATTAAATTGTTAATGGAATAATCATGTCGATGAGACAAGAACTTATTTTTGCTATATAGTTTTAGCATATAAGATTAATCATCTTCATTAATTCACTTGCTAAATCACGTTCTATATGGCAACTGTAAACATTTTCTTCATCGGTTTTGTTTTAGGGCAATTCTTGCCGCAAGTTTTTTTTCGTGACGGCTATTTTATTTGTTTGCCGTTGTTGTTGTTTTTTTTTTTTTTCGTGTTCGGTACTGTTCAACTTGAACAGTGTTCATTAAAAAAAAAAAAAAAAAAAAGTGTTTTTGGGTTATTTTTCTTTTTTGCCGAATCTAAAAGAAAATGAAAAGGAAAGTTTTTTCTTTCCTTGTTTTTGCCTTATTTCCGAAAAAAAAAAAATTTATTGGCTGTTTTTTTTTCAGCCGTGAGCTGAGTTTACAAATAAAAAAAAAAAGTTTTTGTTTTCCTTTTTGCCGAGACCCAAAAGGAAGAAAAATTGGATTTTGTTTTTTATTTTGGCCAATTAGTTATTGTGAATCGGTTCACAATTTAAATGATACCGAGTTATTTTAAAGCAGTTTAAAATTTTGACGGATAGAATTCATATTACAAGTTTAATATGGATTAAGAATGAAATTAATGTGATTAAATTGCGGAATTGTCGCTTAATTTAATTTAAATAGGTGGTTTGGATAAATTAATCAACATAATTAAGGTATTGTGTTTTGAATGTTTAATTTATTTTAGTTGATGCTTTTAATTTTGTTGAATGAATCGAATGAATGAATTTTATTTACGTATTTATTTTTGCAATCGGTTGTAATTTGTAATACTTAGTGTGGCCTTAGTCAAATTATGTTTACGTAATGAAGGAAACATGATTTTTATGTAATTATGAGATCTCGAATCTCCTTTATTTTAGTTTTGGGTTTTGAAATCAGAATGTAATAAATAGGTAAATTATGTAATTTTATTTATTGTAATTTCAAAGAAGACTAAAGATGAAGATTGGAGCTCACTCCCACTACATGGATCAAGATGGAACATCAAGACAAGCTTCTCGGGTTCAAGGATGGATTCCAAACTTGTATTTATTGTTCATTTTGATAGGATAGGCCACACTAGGACTTTTACTGTTTTTTTTTACGTTTTTCATTATTATTGCGTTTCATTCACATGTTAGTAATTGCATCATATTCCGCCTAAAACCAAACCCCCTACTTCTAAAATGCATGAAAATTTACTCATATAGGTTGTATGTTAGTTTTCATGGACATGCAGATGTCACAGTCTATAAGCCATCATCTTAGTTTATTCATTTTTGCATGCTAGATTAAAGTTCACTTAAAATGAATTAAAATAAAGTTGATGGGATCTTCCTCTAAAACGGAAATTGAGATTAGTCTTTATAAGGGCAAACATCTATGAATCCCTTCTTCGTCGGTAGGCCTAATATGACCCCTTCTACGTTGGGTAAGTAGTTGTGTTGACTTAGTTTACCTCAACATCATAGTCCGAAGAGTTTCTCGTGATTATGATGGACTAAAGATAGTATTTACAGAAATTTATCGACCAAGAATTCTAACGGTAGAATTAGCTAAAAGGTTAGCTTATCAATTTACAGAGAATTGAGACTTGGGGTCATTTATATAATTCTTGAGGGAGGTCAATTGTATAAATGTTTTGAGTCTTCGCGTTATGACATTAGTTCATTAGACTTAAAATCAAAACGATGCACATGCTTATTATTTTATTCTTCTTTCGCAGTGTAGAACACGTTTATTATCAATAATACTGTTACAACAAATGGCTGGAAATAACGCAATCCCAATGCCTAGTGCCACACTAGATCGTTCGTCCTGGCTAAAAATGTTCATGGACCAAATGAATCAGTCCACTCGACTGAAGAATGATGGGTCCAATTTTGCGGACTGGGAGGCGGCATTACGGAATGCTGCCACTACTGACGGTAAGCTCAGGTATTTAACTGAGCCAATACCGGTCAACCCAGGGCCAAATTCAGGAGTCAACGAGTCACTCGCTTATAGTGATTTCGTTATGGAAGCGGGTGCGATAAAGAACGTACTCATCTTTGCAATGGAAATCGATTTGCAGAGACGCTTCATTGACCAAGGTGCAAACAAGATTTTCACCACGCTCACTAACGAGTTCTCAAAGGCACCGAGAATCGTTACATATGAGCATACATGTCACTTCTTTGATGCGAAACTCCAAAAGGGCCAACCGGTTAACCCACAAATTCTTCACATGATTGAGAATGTCGAGAAGCTGGAGGCACTGAATTGTAAAATCAGTGAGAGCATTGTAATTGACCGAATGCTTCATTCTCTTCACGATGGTTTTGCCCTTTTCAGGGCGAACTACTATATGAATGACATGAAAAAGAGTCCTCATGAGCTACACTCCCTTCTCTTACAGACCGAGAAGGATATGAAATTGAGTGGGAGCGTGAAGCAGGATGTTCTCACGATTTACAACCAAGGTAAAGGTAAGGGTAAGGCTCTTGGTGACCTAGCTGTAGGTAAGCCAAAGTTTAAGAAGCCAGGAAATGGTAAGAGTGCGCCTGGTGAGACTAGTGGCTCACAGGGCAAGACAAAGAGCAAGGGCGGTGACATAGAGTGCCACCATTGTCACAAGACTGGACATTGGAGGAGGAACTGTCCCGTCTACCGTGAGGACATCAAGGCAGGCCGCGTCGTTCCTGTTGGTATGTCATCTTATATTCATATGATTGGGATTAACCATGCAAGTTTCGGAACTTGGGTACTAGATACTGGTTGTGATTCTCATCTGTGTAATCATTTGCAGGGCCTAAAGAACATCATACCTCTCGAAAAAGGTGATGTGGACCTGCGAGTCGGGAATGGAGCACGAGTTCTTGTCTTTGCCTCGAAGGGAACATATGTAATCCAACTCCCTAGTGGTGTTGAGTTATCTTTAAATAACTGTTACTATGTACCCAGTTTATCTAAGAATATTATTTCTGTTTCCGTACTTGCTAAAGACGGTTTTACATTTTCAATAAAGGATAATAGTTGTATTTTCTCTTTTAATGAAATGATTTATGGCAAAGCAGTTTCCATGAATGTAATTTATATCTTAGATCAAACCACGGAAGTATTACACATGAATAATAAGAAATTAAAGGTTGGTGACAAAGATCAAACCTATCTATGGCATTGTCGAATGGGACACATAAATGAGAAACGCGTTAAGAAACTCGTCGATAATGGGACTATTCCCGCATTCGGATTTTCTACATATGGCACGTGTGAATCATGTCTCATTGGCAAGATGACTCGAATTTCCTTCAAAGGTGTTGGAATGCGCGCTAGTGACCTATTAGGACTCATACATACGGACGTATGTGGACCTATGTCAATTACCGCTAGAGATGGCTATAGATATTTTATCACTTTCACGGACGATTTGAGTAGATACGGATATGTCTACTTAATGAAGCATAAAAGTGAGTCCTTTGAGAAATTCGATCAAGGAATACCAGAATAGGGTACAGAACCAACTGGGTAGAAAGATTAAAGCACTCCGTTCAGATCAGGGTGGCGAATATCTTTCAAATGAGTTTGATCAACACCTGAAAGACTGTGGAATCGTTTTGCAGTTAACTCCACCTGGAACACCTACATTGAATGGTGTGTCCGAACGGAGAAATCGAACCTTACTTGATATGGTTCGATCCATGATGAGTCACACCATAGTGCCTGATTCATTATGGGGTTATGCTCTTTTGTCAGCTGCTCTTATACTTAACCGAAGTCCGTCTAAAGCTGTCGACAAGACTCCATATGAAATGTGGAAGGGAACGGTCCCTAACTTGTCCTTTATTCGGGTTTGGGGCTGCGAGGCTTATGTCAAGTGGTGACACGAGGATAAGCTCGGCCCGCGATCGGTCAAGACATACTTTATAGGTTATCCAAAAGGAACATTTGGTCATTACTTCTATTCGCCTACCGAACATCGAGTTTTTGTTACGGCTAGTGCGACGTTCTTAGAGAAAGAATTTCTCGAGAACAAGTCAAGTAATAGAACCTTCGAGCTGTCGGAGATTCCATAACCAACAATTGAGGAACAGATGGAGGAAGCTGTACCTCCAACTGATGATACGGTTAATATTCCCGAGGAACCTAGGAGGTCGGGTAGAGACTCTTATCCTCCGGACAGATACATTGGTATGGTCGAGGAGAATGATGTTTTACTTCTAGAAAGTAATGAACCCGCAACCTATAAAGGTGCTATGGCCTGTTCCGACTCAAAGCTATGGCTCGAAGCCATGCAATCCGAGATGGACTCCATGTATGAGAATAACGTATGGGATCTAGTTGATTTACCTAATAAGGTAAAACCTCTACAGTGCAAATGGCTTTACAAAATAAAGCGTTCTGTAGACGCGCAACCAGATATCTATAAGGCACGACTTGTGGCAAAAGGTTTCACTCAAGTGCAAGGATTGCATTATTATGAGATTTTTGCACCTGTAGTCATGCTATGTTCCATTCGGATAATCTTAGCGATTGCCGCATTTCATGATTATGAAATTTGGCAAATGGATGTGAAAACCGCCTTCTTAAACGGTTATTTGGAGGAAGAGTTATACATGGTGCAACCCGAAGGTTTCATAGATCCTAAACATCCTAAGAAAGTATGCAAGCTTAAGCGTTCCATTTATGGACTTAAGCAAGCTTCTCGGAGTTGGAATCATCGTTTCGACCAAGTGATAAAAGAGTATGGTTTCACTCGATCGGTCGAAGAACCATGCTTATATATCAAGTCGAGTGGGAGCAAGATTGTGTTCTTGATATTGTATGTCGATGACATACTCTTGATTGGGAATGACATTCCTCTCCTATCTTCGGTTAAAGAATGGTTGAAGAACCATTTCCAGATGAAAGATCTGGGTGAGGCACATCGCATTTTGGGAATCCGTATCTACCGAGATAGATCACGACGGACGTTATCACTTAATCAGGAGTCTTATTTGGATAAGGTTCTTGAGAGGTTCAGCATGACCAACTCCAAGAAGAGGAACCTTTTAATGACGTGTGGGATACAGTTGAGCAAGTCTCAGTCACCCACGACGCCTGAAGGGGTTGAACGCATGATTCGTGTTCCTTATGCATCAGCTATAGGATTAATCATGTATGCCATGATATGCACACGTCCAGACGTGGCATATGCATTGAGTATGACGAGTCGGTACCAAAAGAATCAAGGTACCTACGGAGGACTAAGGATTGGGTATTGACTTATGGAGGAGATACTAAGCTATGCGCAACCGGTTACGCAGATGCTAGCTTCCAAACGGATCTCAGTCCGGTTCGTCTTCACTCTTAGTGTGTTGTAGCAGATTCTACCATCTTTGAATCGTTGAATTATGATAAGCATGTAGGGCACGTCATTTCCATGGGAATTAAACGTGTTCCAGAGTTGTAGTACTTGATTATGGATTTGATACATTATCTTTTTCATATACTACTTATAACTTCATCGTTTTATATATAATATTTTGTTTTTCATGTGGATTGTACTGACAACATTGAACGCCACAAAGTGAACTGAATTACATTATATTTGTTTTGGTCCGTAATCGGCAATGTGAGCTGATAACTCCGGCTATTATATTGTGCAGTCGATTGATGGTGGGTTCAACGAGCCATAAGTCAAACAGTTGACTGATCGATCACAGATGCGAGATTATGACGATACCTCGTAGGACAACTTTTTGTGACAACTTAATGGAGTCCTAAATGTTTAAAAACATTCGGTACCAGGTCATGGATAGGACATCCATTGTGTTCCCAGAGTCGATTCTTTTGACTATCGACTGTCTATTGAGATTAAGGTAGTTTTTGGGTGACTTTGGTTTCTTTCTCACGGTCTGCCGTAACTGGAGGCTAAGTAGATTTTTTCTGGGTCATTTCATATTGTGCTTACATCTGCAGGATTCGAGTTGAGGAAAATATCCAACCCTTATCGGGTATAGTTATTTCTCAGGGCCACTCGAGGAGTTGTAACTGAAATGCATGGCCATGCTCGAATGTTGATTCGTTTATCAGTTAAGTTACTCTCTAGTCGAGGAAACCACTATTGATATTGATCGCTTGTGAAATACGACCTTGGTGAATTCGGATTTGCAAATTGTTTTACATTGAGTGGGAGAAATTTTATAGGATATGAGAATCGGTTATCGCACATACACTTGTGAGGACAAGTGGGAGTTTGTTGGAGCTTGTGTCCTCCCCAAATTAGTGTGATAACATTTGTAAATCTCTTAAAGGTTCACAAGGGTATACTTCGTATATTTAATCAGTTGATTAGCGTTTACCTAATAACGGTTGGCTAGCTAGAAAGTTTGACGTTATTATCATACAGATGGCGGTGATCAACTGGTCCCTAAAGGTCACACCTATAGGACGTGTTTGAGAAATGTGGTTATAGAAATATAATCACATTGATGCCCAAAATGACTAAAAAGTTAGTCAATGTGTTGATGAGATAATTATTAAATGAAAATTAAATAATATTAGTTAAGACGAATTAACTGTCAATTCGTAAATTAAATATAATAAGTTATATTTAATTAAATGCATATAATGTTAGCCTGGACGAATTAATCTGTTAATTCGTAATTAAATATAATCAGTTATATTTAATATCAACAAGTTGAATGTGTCATAGTGGTAATAGTAAGGGTACACAAGCCAAGAGGTCATGGGTTTGATCCTCACTAGATGACAATTTAACATACTTTATATATTTTTGGAAAGACCAAAAATATGGAGAATATACTCCATATTTCGGTCTGTTTGGCCGAAATTAGGAAATATTTTTCTTTCCTAATGGACTGCATATTTTCGGTCACTATAAGAAAGAAAGGGGAGAATTATTCTACCCTAATGCTTTTTCTTGACCTTGCCTCCTCTCTCTCATCAGAAAAACACAAAAACAACTAAATTTTACAGAAAATTTTAGATGGATTTCTAGCATAATCAAAGGGCATATCTCATATCGTCTTGGGTGCAACAAATAGGCGAATATCAATTTTGATATTGTTCTTAGGCCAATTTTGCTAGGACCGAAGGTTAATTCTAAATCCTTTATACTTTGTTTATGTATTTCGTTTATGACCATTGATCATCATTGTTAAACTCGTTATAATCCTTCTAGTTTAAGGGAAGTATACAGATTATTTCCCACAGTAACTCGGACGTCCTCCCAGCCATATTACATCACAATAAAGCAACCAAGTAATTAAGATAGATCAATAATGAACATATGACTTACCAATAAACATATTATACTATTAAAATTATAAGCTCATTAAAAATTAATCACACTTTAAACTAAATAAATCAAATGACTTATTTAATAAACGTAAACTTATTAAACCAAACATATTAAATCAGTTACCACTTAGTAAGGCGAAACCTCAAGGCAACCCATCACTGTTACCTAACCCTACGGTAGGACTACAATAAATATACGGTCTTAGTCAAAGTATGGCCACACTCTCGGGACAAACAACCCCGATTCGACAATCACCAAGCCTATAAACATCCGGGCTGATGATCCCATAGACTCCATATTAGCCTATAATCAACCGGGCTAATAGAACGACTCCGACCTGCCTAGACTGCCAGTGAATGGCTTGAAGCCCTCAACATGTCAATGGTTTGAATGATGGTGCCCGCACCGCATCGGTAACTGGATTATTTTTCAAGAAACATTAAGCAATACATATAAACATGTCAAGTTTGTAATTTATAACCAAAACCTACCTGCGAAAAGTCATGTTTTCGTCATTTCCTTACTTTATGAGAAACGGATTTGATATAGAATTAGTATGTTTTAGACGAATTCTATAGGCTAGAAATTATGCGGCGGAATTGTTATAATCTGACTGTGGAATTGACGTAAAAACAACGAACTAAATAGGCGAACAGAATGTAAAACGTGTGAATTAACAAAGGAACAAGATAGATAAGTGAATCTCGCTCAATACCTCGCAAGGTAATCACTCGAAGCACTCAGGGTAACCTCGCAAGGCCTGGTTCGTGAATCTCGCAAAAATCAACGATGGAAGCACACCAAAGGTAGCTTTATTGTATTTCTGTAATCTCCAAGTAATTAGGTTACAAGGCTTTAATTTATAGTATCCTAAAAGCCTAATCATACTTGGGCAATAAGTAAACTAGTTTCCTTAACTAATTAAGAAACAAATAACTGAAATAAGCAAACTAAGAATTCAGCTAGGATTAGGAAATTATAGACTTTCCTAACTTTATTTGTAATAGATTAATTAGCTAAATAATACTAATAACTCGGACCAGCTAACACATCTACACGGTTGGATTAACCGTGTACTCAACTTCTTCTGGGCCTTTATCCACCCAAGTGAGCATCGTCAAATAACTTGACCCAATCTTGAAGCCTTCGACCAAATGAGTTGCATTTCGACTAAGTAGCACTTCATTTTCAGTTTCCATCAATGCTCCTGCATCATTCTCTCCCTCTTTTTGAGAATTTGACCTCAAATTGTCGTCGTCGAGAAATGGGGACAAGTCACCAACATTAGACGTTGCACTCACACCACCGTACTCACTTGGTAATTCCAACTTGTAAGCATTCGAACCGTAGCAATCTATGACCTTGAATGGGCCATCTGCTCGCGGCATCAACTTGTTCTTTCGCTTGGCTGGAAAACGCTCCTTCCTTAAATGAAGCCACACGAGATCCCCTACTTTGAACACGGGCTGTTTTCGATGCTTATTGGCTTTCTCTTTGTATTTAGCATTCGATTTCTCAATTTGGGCTCTCACTTGTTCACAAGTCCTTAGAAATGTAGCCTGCCTCTCCTTTGCTTCAAAGCTCATAAGGTCTTTCTTCGGAATTGGAACTAGATCAATAGGCAAAAATGGATTAATGCCATACACAATTTCGAATGGAGCACGCCCGTAGTTGCGATGGAATCCGGTTATACGCAAATTCAGCATGTGCAAGTTTAGTATCCCAATCCTTTGTAGTCTTGCTCACTAGGCCACGCAGTAAGCTCCCCAAAGTACGATTAGTTACCTCCGTTTGCCCATCTGTTTGAGGATGGTGCGAAGTACTGAACAGCAACTTTGTACCCATCAAACGCCACAAAGTCTTCCAAAAATAACTAAGGAACTTCACATCACGGTCTGAGACAATAGTAAGGGGAATACCGTGTAAACGAACTACCTTCTTATAGTACAAATGAGCAACATTCGTAGCATCATCCGTCTTGTGACAAGGAATAAAATGAGCCATCTTTGAAAACCGATCAACAACAACCATGATCGAGTCTTTACCCCTTTGTGTTCGTGGCAAACCAAGTATGAAATCCATGCTCACTTTGCTCCAAGGCTGTTTTGGCACGAGTAAAGGCGTGTACTGACCCTTTGACAAACGAGCTCTTTGCTTTCTGACACACAACGCACTTGCCCACAATTTCTTGGACATCCTTACTCATCTTGGGCCAATAGAAATGTTCACTTACAATGTCATAAGTCTTATTCGAACCAAAATGACCAGCCAAAGCTCCTCCGTGAGCTTCTCTAATAATCAACTCCTGAATTGACCCTTGTGGGATGCAAAGGCGATTTCCCTTAAACAAAAATCCGTCTTGCATTGTATAAAGTCCAGTAGGTTCAATCACCTCTTTAGCAAATGCCGGGTCAGCCTTGTATAACTCTTTAATATGCTCAAAACCCAACAATCTTGCATCTAATTCAACCAACAAACGAGTGTCTTCGGATAACGATCGGCGACAATATTAGAATTACCTGTTTTGTACTTGGATGAAAACGTGAATGATTGTAAAAACTCGACCCACTTCGCGTGCCTCATGTTCAATTTTTGCTGTCCATGAATATGTTTAAGAGCTTCGTGATCAGAATGTAGCACGAATGGTTTCGGACGCAAATAATGACTCCAATGCTCCAATGCTCGTACAATAGCATAAAACTCATTGTCATAGGTTGAATAGTTCAGCCTTGCACCTCCAAGTTTCTCACTGAAATAAGCAATGGGTCGTTTCTCTTGGATCAACACGGCACCAATCCCAACGCCACTCGCATCACACTCGACTTCAAATAATTTCTCAAAGTTGGGCAGCGCTAAAAAAGGTCCAGAACACAACTTTGTCTTCACTTCTTCAAATGCCTTCTGAGCACTCGGAGTCCAAACAAACTCCCCTTTCTTGGTTAGCTCGGTAATTGGAGCCATAATTGAGCTAAACCCCTGGATAAAACGCCTATAAAACGACGCCAAACCATGAAAACTACGGACTTCAGTCGTGGATTTAGGCACTGGCCAAGCTTGAATAGCTTCGACCTTGGATGGGTCCATGCTTACTCCTTCCTTTCCTACAATGTAACCAAGAAAAACAACACTTGACACCATAAAAGTGCACTTTTCGAGCTTACCATACAGCTTCTGCGTTCTCATGACTTCAAATACAGCTCTAAGATGGAGCTTGTGTTTTTCTTCACTCTTGCTATAGATGAGAATGTCATCAAGATAGACAACAACAAACTTGTTAAGGAATGGCCTTAACACTTCATTCATGAGCCTCATAAACGAACTAGGTGCATTACTGTTAGGTTCATATACCTATTATTAGACTCCTCTAATAGTGAAGTAATTAACTTGTTAATTATTTGTTCTTTAGATCTAGTGCATGCATAACAAAATGAAAGATTTATAAGAAAAACAATGTTCCTTACATTGTTATATGGTTCGAAATATATGGGCACAAGTAAGGTCACCTTCCTTCACTTGTTCTTGAGCTTATAATGATGGATGATCCTCCTAAGACTCCAAGTATAGAAGCCACTCCAATAAATTGCACCCAAGATTAATCCCAAAAATTCCTACTAATATTAACTAGATATATAGTAGAAATATTTCCTTAATAATACTAATATTCTTGCATTACTACCTCTAGTAATATATGATGAGTGTATTAGTATTTATAGAGAGTTTTATGCAATTGCATGTGAGGGAAAAATAAGAGGAAAAACAAGCAAAAGCATTAACCAAATTTTTAGCAACAAATGCTCTCTTTATAAGACCAAAACCGGTGGCCTCATGCATGGTAGGAATCTTTTTGTTTTGTTTTACTCACTTGTAAAGTCTATGTAGAGTGTAGGGAGCAATGGTGTAAGAAGTAGTATGAAAAGCCTTATGTGATATGTCACTTATCACACAATAACCAACATCAACATAAGACAAAAGAGCATCTTGTGTGCTCTTATGTTGGCCGAAATATTGGTCTTTTTATGGACCATTTTTGCCTTTTGTCATTTGTCCCACAAATGCTTATAAGTCATATGTTTAACTATCTTACATATTTAATTATTAAAATAATCATTTAACACTTAAATATTACACCTAATAATATAATATATACTCCACTTTTTGAGTAGTATACTACCATTATATCATCATATAATGGGTCCCATAATTACTAGTTAGTTAAAATTACAACTTCTTGTAACTTTAAATAACTAATTACCTCTACCTCAAAACTTATATAATACCTCAACAAATTTAGTAATAAAACACTTAATTACTAAATTTTAATCTTATTTAATCACATTAAAATAAGACGCAAAATTGCACTCCCACAATTAAGGAATTAATTAATTCGTATCGCATATAATTAATTAAATATCTTTTTGGGCCTCATCCTATAGGTGTGACCTAAAGGGATCAACTGACCACCACCGTCACACGACAGTAATGTCAAACTCTAGTTAGCCAATCATTACCGATTAATGACGGTCAGTCGACTGTATAAAGAATCATCCCTCACGTATTCTTAGTATGAGATTTAATTATGATATTTAAATCATGTGATCGCACTATTGTTGAGGACACATTTCCCAACAATTTTCCACTTGTCCTCGACAAGTGTGCGTCACCAATTCTCTTGTCCTATTACAATCTCCCACTCAATGCAAGGTGTCTTGCAGGTCGTACTTACATTTGATCATATCTTGAGTGGTTTTCTCGATCTGGAGATTAAGCGTCGACCGGAATTATCTATCATAGATACCTTCCGAGCGTGGCCACGCATTTCCAGTTAACTACTCCTCGAGTGGCCTTGAGATTTCAAACAACCCTGACAAGGGGTGGACAATTCCTATCGCCCTATTCCCTTCGTTCAGCCACAATCCATCATAACCCAAAATATACCCAGTTTGACCTCATTTACGAAATCGTAGAGTATAAATCAAAGTTAATCAGAAGTTGTGCCAACTTGGGCGAATAGTCTCTAGTCAAAAGAATTGACTCATAAGAATACTATAGTAGCTCTTGCCACGACCAGGCTTTATGAATTACCAGAACTCTATAAGCGGTCTTTGCCCGACATGATTGTCTCATACTGATCGCCTATGTGATCGACTAGTCATCCCATATGACTCTATGTCACTTGAACTTGCCATCAATCGCATCACACTCTAGTCACTTGGAGACGTCACCTCATATAAGTAACTAGGGGCGAATACCATGTCAATCCAGTTCACTTTAATGGGGTTCAATTTGTCTCTACAACCCATTCGGATACGACAAGGCAACGGGTGAGTTTAATGAAACTCAAACGATAAATGTGATTATTACATATGAATAGTCAATACTCTATTACTACTTCATATTCTATAATCTTTAGTGTATTATAAACACTAGTTTAAATGCAATACAAGCTTGGCTAGTGGATATACCCGATATCCATATATTCCAACTTTATTAATTGCAATTTCCTTCCATTCAATGTCATCTCTTATGACATGAATTTATCCAGGTATATGTCTAGACTACTTACTAGACATGGGCTCTTTAACTTGAAAGATGCTCCCATTGTTATCATATAACTTGTGATAAAGTCATTTGTTGAGGGATTCACCTTTAATCCCTACGTTGACCATTTTATCACAATTTACTTAGATTCCTTTTGTAGTATTTGCAATGCGCGAAATTAAAACACCTTTCTTAGTCTCTTTCTCCTTTGTCAATAAGACATCCTAGGATTTCAACAAATCCGTTTTGGTTTGGAAACTAAAGTTTGTGTATCCCATCAACACCTAACTTAGTTTATCATCCAAACATGTGAACGACTCCTTCCCTAATTCTTCTCAAGAATCTCAAGGATGTTCTTTAAGGCTATCACAAACCATATCATGGGAATTATCTTGTTATTGACTTATTATGCCCTAGGCATATTTTTCATCACAGCACATGCGTCTGTTGGCATACATAATCGTTCTAATGGCGGAAACATTAGCAATCGATTTCATGTAATCAACAACTTAATGGGTTCAGTGAACGACTATGATTCCATCATAGTAATTCCACTTTCATCATCATGAATAAGCCATTCAACCTTGTTGATGTTACAACAGATACGAAAGATCTTATCCTCATAAGACTCTTAACTCTATGCCAATATACTCTCACATAGATTCGGTAATCTAACATATATTGCACCCTTTCCTAGTCTCCCAATCACTCTTGCCAGAAGAGAGCATTGATACATTATTCTCAATAATTAATATGTCAACAACATATAAGACATGGAAAAACAATTCTAGCTCCCACTTAACTTCATGTATATCATGATTCTTCAATCATGTGAATGAAACAATTCACTATAATCACATGAACGAAAAGTATAATCCTTTAATGCTAGCTTAAGACCAACTTGTGATCACTTAAGATAGCTACGCATAATATGTTAGGATTCTTAGATCTTCATCTAAGATTTTATGTTTCAAACACTTCCTTCTCTAAATTCCCATTTTAGAAAAGCGAATTTAATTTGCCATTTATCATGACAATGAAATGCGGCAATTCCTAACACAATTTATCTTGATCAACATCTTCATGTAAATATTTTGCATTTGTGTACTCTAAAGCTCTATTTACCTTTAAAGAGACCCTCACTTTAAAGTAAATCTACTCATGAGCAACAATTTTCGGATTGTAATGCTTTGGCTCGTATGTAACAAGGTCATGATACTATCACTTTCACAAAGTAATATTTTAAAAATAAGACATGTGCGATAAACTCCCCTTTGAACTATGCTCTCATACTATCTTCATAGACAATAGTTCACTACCAACTCCCACTCTATAATTCCATTACTTTCACAAAGTAATATTTCAACTATAAGAGATGTTTGTGACGATACAATCTTCTCCCACTCTATCTCTCAGAAATACATCTAAATTCTTGAGAGATAGCTTTGTGAGTTACAAACATATATATTTAACGGAGTATTAGGAGTTTATCTAGACTATGTATTAGCTTTCAAAAGGCCATCCCTTTCATGGCAGTTTGATTCATGTAATATGTGAGTCTTATCCATGTCATATGGTTTAATAGACTCTCTATTCTAGGTATCTCATGGTTGACCATCCGTTTAGAATTACTTGTCCGTATTGGATTGCAAATTCCCAAAATTGAGTTCAACAACTCAAACCGACTCATATTAGTTTGATCTTACGGGTAGTGACGCTAGGTCATAATCCATCTTTAATAAATCAAATTTATTACTTAGATCTTTGCCACTACGATTGGGTCGTAATGCTTAGAACTTTATTCAATTGGTTCTCTACGTCATTTTAGAAATTTCGCAAATCTCTCAAATGCTTCACCTTTTATTAGATTAAGTAAATATACCCTTATCTACTTGAATCATAGGTAAAAGTGACGAAGTAGTCATAAATTCCCCTTGCGGTGATGTTCATTAGACACATACATCGGCATGTATTATTCTCAACAAATCACTTGCTTGTGTCCCTTTACCACTAAAGGAAGTACAAATTTTATTGCAAAGGAGATTAGATTCGCATATTCCATATGATTGAAAATCAAATGGTCCAATAATACTAGTCGACACTAGCATTTAATGCGTTTCTCATTTACGTAACCTAATTGAAAAATCAAATGTACAAATCATTTGGATTACTAAATATGAGTCTTTTGGATCGTATTATATAGATATCTTTACATGAGTTGGAACTGTCTAAAACTTGTGTATCATAAAGATAAGTGACATGGCTCACATCCACGTCTATTTTCAATAAAATACAACAATTGTCTTTGAGGACAAAATATAGATCATTTCATGTCTCACATGGAAATAATGTTTTAGACTAGGTGGGAACATAATGTAAATCATAACTCAAAGCTATCAGCAAAAACAAGTATATAAATTTCTTTTGAAGTGGCGGCTATCCGAGCTCCATTTCATTGTCAGAGATTCATATCACTCTTGTTTAGCTTTTCCACATTTCCAAGTCCCACTTGGAGTAACAAGCCCAACTTTGATATCTTCTAAATACTTGGGGCAATTTATGCTTCCATTGGCCCATGACATTAAAATAATGATATTCATGGTAGGATTGAATACCCATCTTGGTTTTGTGGTAGTCTCACTATCAACTTCCAATTCACAATCGGATTTGGGTTTCTATACCTTTCTTTGCTTTTCCTTTATTAATACCAATACTCCTTTTATTTGCAAGGACACTCTTGCTAGAACTCCCACTTAATTTGATATTTCTCCTTGTTTCATCAAACAAAGATATCTTGGAATTTGTGAGATTCCCCTCATATAAACCTCTTACCTGAGAGGTAGGCATGAGTATGAGGTGTAGAAGTAGTAAAAAGACAAAGATTCCCATCTTCACCAATGCTAAAGCGTAGTACTCTAATCGGGTCGTTGATATACGAGAAGCATTTTTCATAGAATGATTGGAGCCAAGAATTAATGGTGATCGGTGTATGATTATTAGATGATATTGGAGTTGTCATTGCAATTGATAAAACAAATTTGACTACAAAATAGGAAATGAAGGAATTAATTATCATCTATCGTTTTAATAATACTCGTAAATTTAACTACAAGCATTGCATTTATATAGTGACCTCCACCCAACTACATAAATGATTCCGAGATCCAAATTCATATCAACTCGGGCACGGTGAGCCGATTCATCCCTTATTAATATAACTCGGTGGATTAACCTTTTAATCGATTCAACTTTTAGAACTCTCGGTCGATAAAAATTACTCTAATTCTCATCTTTAGCCCGGAACACATGCGACTACGGTCAACAATACTTCCGTTGAGCTCAATCCAAATTTCGATGTAATAACATTTTATTACCCCACTTCGCCAACGTAACAAGGTTTGTATTACGGTGAAGCCGGATTAACTCCCTCATGAAATTGGAACTTCATGGGTTTCTACTATTTGGTAAGGCTTTATCTCAATTTTTATATGTGAGAGGTCTTGTCAATTTATTATCTATCACGTTTTAAGTGAACTAAAGCGGTGAACTACGATAATTATAATTGACACGGTCGATGACTCGATTAGATATGCATGTGTTGCTATGGCGATTTGGCAATGCATGCAACATATTAAAAGAAATGCAAAGCAATAAATAAAATTCCTAGTATGGCCTTCCTAAAATAGAAAATCAAATAATCTATTACATATTCGGAAACCAACTCCTTTGGTCCCTTGAATCTTCAAATGGCACGCCTCCCAAGACACCGTCTTTGTCGGATCACCTTTCCGAATGGCACCGTCTTTGAAGATGCTCCATAATTACAAATAATAATAAAAATACAAAGCTATTCCTATTATACATTTGTAAAATGGAAAAACTAATAAAATAAAAATGAAAGTGATACGAGATCACATTAAATTACAACCGAATCAATATACCCTTTCATTACGGGTAATATTGATTAAAACTAAGGCCATACTAAGATAAAATTACATAATTCAAAATTATATAAATTAAAACATTCAACAATTGAAATATGCAGCATTATAATATGTATCTATCATGCCAAATGATGTGCCAAATCGCCCTATTTAACTTATGTCGTACATATAACCCGGTTTTATGGAAATGCGTGATAATAACCTTTTAAATCACTAATTAACACTTAAATCACATCTAAGCTCAAGTTAATTATCCTAACACATTTTAGGACTCAAAAATCAGTCATCACAAAATTTTTGACAATAATTCAACATGATTTAATTTTATGCTCATTTTTTACCTTAAAAACATAATATATATGAATTAAATCCAAATTAAATCATAAAAGTTTCAAAATTTGAATTTTAAATTTTTGAACATTCTGGAATAAATCCATGACACTCATAATGTCAAAAATCATGGTTAAAATTTTCGAATTAATTTTGAGAAAATTTAGTTGCATTTTTATCGTTTTTATCTCATAAAAAGTATAAAGTATAAGAAAATTAAACCAATAATTTTTACAACTTCAGATCTGATTAGAGGGATATTAATGCAACTTAAAATAATTTTCCCAAACCATGCAATACGTTTTAGCTAATTTTTGCTAAAATAGTCACTATTTATGCCATTTTTACTCAAAAATCCATAAATCATGCTAAAGAAGATATTTAAATCTAGAAATTTACATACTCTCTGTAAATCTTGTATGTGACATCATATTAAAAGATCATGGCTTAATTCGAAATTTAACTAATTTTAACCATTTTACCTCTTTTAATCCATCTTTATCTCATAAAAATCATAAATCATGCAAAGTTAATCAAATTAACTCGTCCTTTTACACACAACTTGTAAAATATGCATGTGAGGTCATATAATTTTTCCAAGGTCAGAATCAAAATTTAACTATTTTTAGCATTTTAATACCCATTTTAGTCATAAAAATGTAATAAAATGACCAAAAATCCTTAAAATGAGCAATAAATTTCCATAAATCATAAAAATGACCTAAAAACATTTTAGGACCAGAATATATAACATGCATGGTGATTTCTTGGCTTATACTTATAAATCACAAACTTTTAGTTTTATATGTTAACCTTTTAACTCGGAAAAACAATAACCGATTATGCATGCAACATCCTTATGCTCTGATACCACTTGTTAGGTTCATATACCTATTATTAGACTCCTCTAATAGTGAACTAATTAACTTGTTAATTATTTGTTCTTTAGATCTAGTGCATGCATAACAAAATGAAAGATTTATAAGAAAAACAATGTTCCTTACATTGTTATATGGTTCGAAATATATGGGCACAAGTAAGGTCACCTTCCTTCACTTGTTCTTGAGCTTATAATGATGGATGATCCTCCTAAGACTCCAAGAATAGAAGCCACTCCAATAAATTGCACCCAAGATTAATCCCAAAAATTCCTACTAATATTAACTAGATATATAGTAGAAATATTTCCTTAATAATACTAATATTCTTGCATTACTACCTCTAGTAATATATGATGAGTGTATTAGTATTTATAGAGAGTTTTATGCAATTGCATGTGAGGGAAAAATAAGAGGAAAAACAAGCAAAAGCATTAACCAAATTTTGAGCAACAAATGCTCTCTTTATAAGACCAAAACCGGTGGCCTCATGCATGGTAGGAATCTTTTTGTTTTGTTTTACTCACTTGTAAAGTCTATGTAGAGTGTAGGGAGCAATGGTGTAAGAAGTAGTATGAAAAGCCTTATGTGATATGTCACTTATCACACAATAACCAACATCAACATAAGACAAAAGAGCATCTTGTGTGCTCTTATGTTGGCCGAAATATTGGTCTTTTTATGGACCATTTTTGCCTTTTGTCATTTGTCCCACAAATGCTTATAAGTCATATGTTTAACTATCTTACATATTTAATTATTAAAATAATCATTTAACACTTAAATATTACACCTAATAATATAATATACACTCCACTTTTTGAGTAGTATACTACCATTATATCATCATATAATGGGTCCCATAATTACTAGTTAGTTAAAATTACAACTTCTTGTAACTTTAAATAACTAATTACCTCTACCTCAAAACTTATATAATACCTCAACAAATTTAGTAATAAAACACTTAATTACTAAATTTTAATCTTATTTAATCACATTAAAATAAGACGCAAAATTGCACTCCCACAATTAAGGAATTAATTAATTCGTATCGCATATAATTAATTAAATATCTTTTTGGGCCTCATCCTATAGGTGTGACCTAAAGGGATCAACTGACCACCACCGTCACACGACAGTAATGTCAAACTCTAGTTAGCCAATCATTACCGATTAATGACGGTCAGTCGACTGTATAAAGAATCATCCCTCACGTATTCTTAGTATGAGATTTAATTATGATATTTAAATCATGTGATCGCACTATTGTTGAGGACACATTTCCCAACAATTACACAATCCAAACGGCATGACAAGCCACTCATACAACCCCTGTTTCGTTTTGAAAGCGGTCTTCCACTCATCCCCTTCACGAATCCGCACTTGGTGGTAGCCACTCCTCAAATCCAGTTTAGAAAACACACATGAACCGGATAACTCATCTAGCATATCATCAAGTCTTGGCATAGGAAAACGGTACTTAATAGTTATGTTATTCACGGCTCTGCTATCTATACACATTCGCCAAGTTCCCTCTTTTTCGGTACCAAAAGAGCCGGTACAAAGACACGGGCTCAAGCTTTCTTTCACATATCCTCTATCTATCAATTCTTGCACTTGTCTCTGTAATTCCTTAGCCTCTTCGGGATTATATCGATAGGCTGGTTTATTAGGTAATGCAGCCCCTGGAAGTAAGTCAATTTGGTGCTCAATCCCCCTCTTTGGTGGTAACCCATCAGGTAACTCATCGGGAAACACATCACTGAACTCACCCAATAACTCCCGAACTCTCGCATCATTACTCTCCATTTTTTTCACCTCTCGAACAACCAGTAAGTATCTTTGGTTCCCCTCGAGCTACAACCTCCTCGGCCTCATTAGCATCTAAAAACAAACTGTCTTTTGCAATAGGTTTGTTATATTTGGTTGGTGACAATGGTTTCAAATGATACTTAGCTTTCCCTTTAGAAACAACATAAACATTACTTCGTCCGTCATATTCCACCTTCCTATCATATTGCCACGGTCTACCCAGCAAAATATGGCAAGCATTCATCGGGATTACGTCACATAATATCTCATCTTTATACGGTCCCAATTGCAAAGAAATTAAAGCCTGTTTCTTTACCATAACCCCATTATTCCCATCAAGCCAATGTAATTTATATGGTTTAGGATGATTCTTAGTAGGCAATTTCAGTCTAGCAACGACATCCTTAGCTATAACATTGGTACAAGAACCACTATCAATAATAAGAGTGCAAATCCGACTGTTTACCTTACAACGGGAATGAAACAATTCCTCCCTTTGCTCGTGCTCAATTTGAGCAGCCTCGGTGTGGAGGCTTCTAAGCACCAACACTCCTTTCTCCTCGTCACTGTAAGGCTCCACCTCATGTACTTCTTCCCCACCACTCTCATCCTCGACATCAATAGGTTCCGATTCAGATTCTGGGACAACGAAATTTGGAATTAAGTTAACCAGTTCTTGAATTGTCAGAGCTTTCTTTTGCGGACACTCATTGGCAATGTGCCCATATCCCTGGCACTTGAAGCAACGCCTCAACCGTGTCTCCTTAGCTTCCACCACCGTGCATTTTCCTTTATCTTTAGGATCCTCATGTCGTGGTTCCTTGCTACTAGATGTGGTAGCGGCTGATTTCGAGTATGTGCTCGAATTCTTTGCGTAGTCACGAGTATAGGACTTCTTGCTCTTATCTTGCTTCTCAAATTTAAGAGCCAATCTGCAAGCATCATCAAAGTTATCATAATGTTGAATTTCCACCCTTTGCGCCAAATTAGTGTTAAGACCACGAATGAATCGTGCAGTCCTCAACTCTTGCTTTTCCTCTAGATCACATACGATACTCATCTTTTCAAACTCATTTATGTAATCAGAGACACTCGAACTCTCTTGTGACAGAGATGTTAGTTTCAGATAATTGTCCTGCTCATAGTCTCTAGGAAGGAATCTCTTTGTGAGGTGCTTCTTGAGTTTATCCCATGTTTCAATTTTTGGCTTCCTATCCTTCTTACGCTGCCTCTTCATGTTTTCGTACCACAAAGATGCGTACTTGGTCAATTTTAAGGTAGCCACCTTGAATTGCTTGTTTTCATCATAATTTTTGTACTCAAAGATCCTCTCTGCCTGACGAATCCAATCCAAGAATTTTTCAGCATCTCCATCTCCGTTAAACTCGGGAATGTCGAGTTTCAGGCCTCTATCATCATCATTCGTTTTTTTGGTTGATTTTGGCTGTCCGTCCTCTTCAGATTCAGATTGGATGTCTGACTCTGACCCGTTCAATTTCTTCTTCTTTTTTCTGGCTAAATCCGTAGCTATGCTCTTACTACGTAAGAAATCTGGCCAATCTCTGCCCTAATTGCATCCATATCCTCCTTCCATGGTTTATCTCCTTCTCCATTCACCATCTTCTCCCAAGACTGATTTATTAAGCAATAAATCGAAAACCTAAGCTCTGGTAACCACTTTGATATAGAATTAGTATGTTTTAGACGAATTCTATAGGCTAGAAATTATGCGGCGGAATTGTTATAATCTGACTGTGGAATTGACGTAAAAACAACGAACTAAATAGGCGAACATAATGTAAAACGTGTGAATTAACAAAGGAACAAGATAGATAAGTGAATCTCGCTCAATACCTCGCAAGGTAATCACTCGAAGCACTCAGGGTAACCTCGCAAGGCCTGGTTCGTGAATCTCGCAAGAAGCAACGATGGAAGCACACCAAAGGTAGCTTTATTGTATTTCTGTAATCTCCAAGTAATTAGGTTACAAGGCTTTAATTTATAGTATCCTAAAAACCTAATCATACTTGGGCAATAAGTAAACTAGTTTCCTTAACTAATTAGGAAACAAATAACTGAAATAAGCAAACTAAGAATTCAGCTAGGATTAGGAAATTATAGACTTTCCTAACTTTATTTGTAATAGATTAATTAGCTAAATAATACTAATAACTCGGACCAGCTAACACATCTACACGGTTGGATTAACCGTGTACTCAACGTCTTCTGGGCCTTTATCCACCCAAGTGAGCATCGTCAAATAACTTGACCCAATCTTGAAGCCTTCGACCAAATGAGTTGCATTTCGACTAAGTAGCACTTCATTTTAAGTTTCCATCAATGCTCCTGCATCAGGAATTATGTGTCAGCCAAATCGTTATTTCCTTACTTTATAAGAAACGGAAATCTGTGTCAGCCAAAAAACATGTTAACTCATGAAATTTAATAATCAATATTATAAATAAAATTCAGAGAAATTCAAGGTATATATCATGACTGAACATCACGCATATAATTTTATAATGTCAATTGCTGCTACAAATGGTTCATAGTTTAGAGTTATACTACTCCACATAGGAACCATATAATACCTAAGCTCCAGATGACCGTGCAGATAGCCATACGGTTATAAAAGGATTAAGAAATTCTAAATAGAAAATACTTCGTTTGTACATCAAGAAATTAGAGAATTACATTTCAATAAAATTGTAAAATCAGGAAATAAAACTAACCGTAACAAACTATAATTGTGAGTATTGCGTTGTTTGCCCAAGGGTGAATGACACAACTTTCATAATATTGTATAACACTCAAAGGAGAGGGTGTCGTTCAGCATCGATCTTTTTCATAAATCACTATTATACCACGGTTCTCGCATGGTGACACCAACTTTCCATGTTGTTTGTACACCATAATTTGGAATGGTGTAAATGTGTAATTAGTACAATGTTGGCGTTTTATTTTGCACTTTATTTATAAGGAAGAGGAGAGAGGGGAAAAATGAAAAAATTAGGCCCTGTTTTTTTTTGGCTTTTTAGAGCTGAACTGAGCTGAATTGAATGGAACTGAACTGAACTGAACTGAATAGAGCTGGGCTGAACTGAACTGAACTGAATGGAGCTGAGCTGAACTGAACTGAATGGAGCTGATTGGAGCTGAATTGAACTGAAATAATATTAATATTAATAATAATAATAATAATAATAATAATAATAATTATTATTATTTTTATTTTTATTTTTTTTATTATAAAGGGATGCGCGCAGCTTTCATTAAAATAAGAATAAAAGTTTACATGAAATTGGTGGGGAGCCGAGAGACAATCTGGGCTCCCACACCCTTAGCAATAGCAAAGCTAAGTCTAGTAAAAATGTAAGCGGCCACCCGAGCCCCCGCATCCTGAGATACCGAGAATTTCTGGATCCGCTTGAGCAAGGCAACAGCATCCGAACCCAGCTCCCCAAGTGAAGAGAAGGAGAAAGGAAGGAAACCATAACCCGCTATCGCGCACAAATCCCCATACTTAGCACACTTTCGCTGAGCAGCATCAGTGACAATACTTAATTAAATTAAGTACCTTGAAACGTTAAAATTGTTTTGGTAATTAGATTTGTCAGAATTCGTAATTGACCAAAATAACGCAACCACTTCAATGAAAGTTTTAAGACTAAAACGATTCAATTGAAGAGTAATCTTCATAAGATTCAACTTTGCTTCTCTATGTAAAGACTCTTTGAAATGAGTGGGAGCATTCTCTTAAACCGTTAAGAAAAGAATGAGTTTCAAGAAGTAAAGATTATAATGGAATTGATACAAGGTAATGTTAAAAGTAAAGTTGTTGAGAATAGCGATACTAAACCTATCAATCCCGACCGATAAAGTTTCCACTGTCTTAAATGTTGGACACTAGAAAGGAAACTACCCCAAATTATTGAAGAATTAGCAAGTTAGTTGTGGGACATCTAATGGGACCTTCTTCTTTAAATGTTTATTTGATTAAACATAAATTTTGCTAGTACTACTTCGTCAATATTAGAAACCAGTGGAGGTTTTCATCATTGTATTCGACACATAAGATGATTAGAATATGACAACTAGCAACAATAATGTCGAGAGATAGAGTAATTGTGTACTCAATCTAGTTTTTGGATTTAAAGTTGTACTTAATTGTGACTATTAAGTGCATAAACTCTAAATAAGAATATAAACTTGTTAAGATACAAAAGAGGTTTCACTTTTGTGAACCTATACACCACGATTTGATGTATGGCTAGCCCATTATCAAGGTGAGTATATTCTAAACCAATCTAGAATAATACATCATGTAGTTGATGTAAGACTCAAATTGGTAACCCAAGATTAAACCTTAAATTTTGGAATGATGAACGCAAAGAGTTATCGATTACTCTTGAAACCATTAGATTGTTAATGGTATATGCGTATCTTGTATTCAAAGCAAGATGTCTCGTGCTTTTGGTTGAAAAGGAGATCGAGGTTGTAAATCATTGATCCAAAATAGGTTGATCATTTTCTTTTACCAACGATTTAAGTTGATGCTAATGTGTTCACTTAATAAGGTAAACAGGGAAATCTTTGAAGAAGTTCAAAGAGTTCAAGGAATCACGATTTAGTTGTGATGGGATTATGAAAGTGAAAACTTTGATATAAGCCAAAGGAAATGTGATATAGTATCACAAGTTAATCTCTCTTAACACACATTATGGGATAATGTGTGGTTGGATAAGAAATCAAACGCTATTCGATATAGTTTGAACTTGAATCAAGTTACCTTGAGTTACTTGATCCTTTTGGGGATTTTATCATTTTGTCTAGATTATTTTTCCACTAAATATAAAATGATTCATATAAGATATGAAATGGTAGGGTACCATGTTTGTAAGCTTACACAAGAAATAAATGCTCACTTTTCCCTTTCAATTATCACGAGTACAACAAGTTTGTGGCTCGTGAAGCTGTCTTTCTAAAATACAAGTTTATTTCTAGAAGACAGAGTGGGAGAAATTATTCAAGAGCCACAAAGAATGTTATGTCGCAAGAAACTGGTCTTTCTTGGCTACATGAGACGTTTTTTGTAAGATGTTGTTTCTTTAAAACCTAGGAGGTTAAATTCGTCACTTGTTAAAGTTGATGAATTCATGCTACTTTTAAGAAAGTAAAGAGCTTATAACTTACAAAGAAATTGTTTGATTCAAGTTACTTCTGGAACGTAATGAATATATGACTTACATAAGAGTATATAAGTCACAACTCAATACAAGGCTTAGAGCCATGAAAATCCGAAATTAAAGGCTTGATTAGTGACAAAGAGTTTTGCACTAATAAAGAGAGATTTCAAGGCAAGATTGGTGGCAAAGAGTTTTCATTTGGTTGAAATGCTTAAGTCTATTTGGATCTTCTTAGGGATTGTGTTTCATTATTATGAAATACATAGCGAGTGAATCTAAAACCCACTTCTTCAATAGAAGGAATGTATTCAATACATGTCTTGAGTTTTGTAGATTCTAATCCTAAGATAATGCGAAACTTAAGAGACAATCTTAAGTAGGACATCAATGAGTTGGAATCAATGTTTTGATCATGTTATAAAACTTTTCTCGATAAGTCGAGAAGTTGTGTTTATACATGAAGTTTAGTGGGAGTTACGGAAATTTTAAATAGTCTTATATATGGATAATATATTGATCATTGGAAATGATTTAAGACTTTTGGAGTAATATAATACATCTATAATATCCGGATTTATGAAGATAAATCTACATGATATCAGCGTCTAATAAGAAGTCTCATGTGGATAAGATTCATGACTAGTTCAATCAAATTGAACATATTTGATTAATTCCTTTTGCTTCCGCTGCCGAATCAATTAAATAGGATATGATGTATAACACTTCATATACTTTGAGTATGATGAAATTTTTCAAAATCGAATTTAAGTAATCTTTATCAAGTAAGCCATAAAGATTACCCTTAAGTGCTTACAGAAGCATTAAGGATGTAAAGCAAAGTGTTTATGATGCAATTTTGTGTAAGGGTGTTACCCAAGTGACAATTGACAATTGAGATTGCGCATGGTTTCCGACAAAACCATAATCAAAACACATTAGGATGGTTAAGATACCATTGTGGCTATGTTATTTGAGAAATAGATTTGCTAGAATTGTTCTAGGCAATAAAGAGCAATGAGAGATATTTACAAAGGAAATTGAGTACACTTGCAATCATGAGATGTGCAAAAAGGATGAGTCCCGCACACTGTGAAAACAGTGGGAGCTATTATTAGGCTAGAGGGCCTATGTCTTGATTGGATCTCGACACGTACTCAGAAAGTTTTGTAATGCAAATGTATACATTATAAAGGAAAACGAGTATGTAGTGAGGTTGAGTAAGGTACAAGAAGTTGATAAAACCTACTAACCAAAGCCTTCTCATAGGCTTAACATGATGAGTTATGTCATTTCAATTAAATTGAGATGAACAACTACATTCAAGATCAAATTAGATTATAGAATATGAAATAGTAATCAGGCATTGACTATTCATATGTGATAATCGCATTTGTCGTTCGAGTTTTACTTTAAAACTCTTTTATTATACTTTGTTACATCCAAAACGGGTTGTAGAGACAACATTGAACCCCGTTAAAGTGAACCCGGATTAACATGGTATTCGCCCATAGTCACTTGTATGAGGTGACGTCTCGAAGTGACTAGAGTGTGATGCGATTGATGGCAAGTTCAAGTGCCATAGAGTCATGTGAAATGACTAGTCGATCACATAGGCAGACTGTTTGGAACACTTTGTCGGGCAGTGGCCGCTTATAGAGTTCTGGCAAATTTATAAAGCCTGGTCATGGCGAGAGCTACTATAGTATTCTAATGAGTCGATTCTTTTGACTAAAGACTGTTCGCCTAAGATGGCACAGTTTCAGATTAACTTTGATTTGTGTTACTACGCCCTTCGTAAATGGGGTCAAATGGGCATATTTTGGGTTATGATGGTTGTGGCTAGTCGAAGGGAATAAGTGCGATAGGAATTGTCCACCCCCTTGTCAGGGTTAAAACAATATCTCAGGGCCACTCGAGGAGTAATGAACTGGAAATGCCTGGCCACGCTCAGAAGGTATCTATGATAGATAAATCCGGTCAATCAGTTATTCTCCAGATCGAGGAAACCACTCTCGATATGATCACTTGCAAGTACGACCCGAAAGACACCTTGCATTGAGTGAGAGATAGTAATATGACAAGAGAATTGGTGACGCACACTTGTCGAGGACAAGTAGGAGATTGTTGGGAAATGTGTCCTCAACAATAGTGCGATCACATGATTTAAATATAATTATTTAAATCTCATTACAAGAATACGGAAGGGATGATACATTACATATATATAGTCAACTGGTCCACACATATCGGTAATGATTGGCTGGCTAGAGTTTGACATTTCTTTGTCGTGCGACGGTGGTGATCAGTTGATCCCTTGAGGTCACACCTAAAGGACGATTCCCTTAATTGAAAGGGTTAATTAATTTTATGCCGATACAGATTAATTAATTCCTTAAAATTAAACAAATTATTATCATAAGAGAGAAAATGACATCTTATTATAATGTGATTAAATGAGATTTTATTTAGTAATTTAAGAAGTTATATTACTAAAAGTAATCGGTGTTTGCGAAACACGCGAGATGAGAATGATAAGTTAGTTATAATTACAAGATGTTGTGAATTATACTAACTAGTAATTAAATGACCATTTTATGAGAAAGTAATTTTATATTACTAGTCAATTTGTTAAATATGATTTATTTAATTTGTAAATGATATTTATTAAATATGCATTTTAAATTAAAACATGACATAAGACATGTCACATGTCACATGACATACAATTGTACAATTGACAAAAATAAAATGGACTCCATATTACACTATAGAAACCGAAATATTGGAGGTAGTATGAGTGAGTGGGTGTTTTGTTTAATGGATAAATAAAACACTATGATTACCTACAATGTAGGGTAGTCTTACACCTACTTTACTTAATAAGAACAAAAGTAAAAAGGAAAGACCATGCATTGGTCTTACACACTCCTCCAACCGGTTTTGTAAGCATGCATAGATAATTTTATTCTCTTAATTTCATTATCATTCATTTCTAATATCACATGCAAAAGGTTCATGTATTTTCGCTCTTCTCTCTCTTTAATCTTCATAAAAAAAGATGAGATTTTAATTCAAATTGTTCATGAAAGATTACTAAAATTATTAATGTAATATATGAGTATTAATAATCGATTTTAAGGTAAACTACATTACAAACATCTAGTACATGTTAGTTTGTGGGATTAAGGGATAGTTTTGGGTGCTACTAATTGGAGGGCTTCTAATTTGAAGTTATTAATGTTCATCCATTAATGGAAAGCTCAAGAACTAACAAGAAGGAGATCTTGTTGGTGCCCATATGATGACCGAAATTATCATAGTAAGGAACATGATTTCTTCTCTTACCTTTTTAGTTTGCATGCATAAGAACTAGAATTTATTTTATGACTAAATAAATTTGAAACATATAAGAATATGTTATGTAATGAGATATAGATTTCTAACAGCATAGTCACTAATGACCAATCCTATTCTTTTCTACACTAGAAATAGTGTTTAAATCGGTTTGGGGAGGTTTGATCATAGGTGACCATAGTTTACTAGAAATCATGCATCATTTAGTATAGATTAGATTGCATTCATTTGTTATATATGTCATATAGAATTACATTTAGTTAGAGCATGCATTCATATCATATCATTGCATTTGTACTTTATTTCAAAAAAAATCAAAAATCCAAAAACATGTTTTCCTTTTTATTCCTACTCCTACATGTACATTGAAGACAATGTCCAAAATAAAGTGAGGGATGGGAATTTATATTCCAAAAAACATAAAAATTGAAAAATTTCAAAAAAAAAAAAAAAAAAAAATCACAAAAATATGTCTTTTAATTTCATAAAAACAAAAACAATAAAAATTTGAAAAATTGAAAAATCCAAAAAAAAGCAAGTTCATTTCCTTTGTAGTGTAGTCATATATACTGTTTTGTATATATTATGTTTGTTTATCCTCTTTCACATTGATCGTCTACGCCACATTCGAGACATGAGGATATTGAAGACCGCATGGTATGATCTTTCCAATCTCCTTTTTCCTCTTTATGTTAATGACTATGGGGCTTTATTTTGATTGATGCGGTATAACAATGTGAACTTAGGACTTGCATTTAGTTTATATGTCATATTAGTTGGTAGAATCACTTACATTAGGATGTATATAATAGTTGCATCATGGCATATAGTTGCATTTAGATGAAATATTTTGAAAAGTACCTAATTGGGAACTTTGACAAGAGCAACTAAGCCATTACAAATACTTTTTCAACTTAAGACTTCGCCTACTAGAATGGTTGTAAAACACCCTAGATTGTGTCATACTAGTGTCTTTCGACCCATGACCCAAAGCCTAGTCAAGGGTTTGCATGTGAGTCACCTATTCCAACCCCGTGATGCGATGTGGACTTGGTTAACTTGTCTAGGTGACCTTGATTGACCTTGTGGTATGGCAACCCAAAAATACTTTCTATCAATAAGTTTGAAGTGCTCATTTCAAAGATTTTGTATGTGGAAACGTTTTATTGCCAAGGAAACCTCAAATGTTATGAAATGTTGAAATGTTGAGAATTTTAGTTGCTTTGATGGAGGCGTACCACTTCGATGTGCTTTGGAGAGGGATCCATTGAATTGGGCCCCCACACGGTTGTGAATTCGACCGCCCAGAGACAGAGTGACTATCACCCCGAAAAGCTATTGTCTAGAGGTTAACCGGTTGCCTAATAAGCGATTGGCGAAAGCAAAGGACATTAGCACGGAAGGGACAAACCCCATCTCTAATTTTTGAAATGTGAAAGTTGAATGAGGTCAATTTTTGAATACTAGTCATATCAACCCTTGTTTATAAAGATTTGAGCATTTCATTCCCAAAAAGCCTTATTGTCAAGCCACTTTGTCGAGCTTGGGACGATACATGACCTTTACTTTTATAGAGAACTCGAGACTTGTCATGTCATAAGCTACTAGCATCATGGGGATCATCATTCCACACCATCCGATCGCTCTTGACGAAAGCATTTGGAAATTGAGGACGAAAGTAGTCTAGTTTAACACCATTTGGAGGTGATTTATTGCCATCCTCTTAGCCTTAGTAATTTGTTGAACTAATATTTGTGACGGATTATATGCTCTTAAATTTGTTCTCTTTTAGTTGCCTCCGCCACTTGATGAGGAAGTGGCTATTCCTTTTGTAGATGCATCCATTACTTGTTTTGTGTGCTTTAATGTTTGGATGTGTCGCCATTTTGGCAAGACCCACCTTACCTTGCAAGAAGGCATCCTACCTCATGGTTGTCTTGTTGTGAGTTGAAGGGGCGGAGTGAGACCCGCTAATTGTCTCATATCGGTTATATTAGTAGGTTAGTTTAAATAAAGGTCTAGTTTTTGTCACCTCTTTACTCGGGACGAGTAAAGGTTCGGTTTGGGGATATTTGATGTGAGCATTATTTACGCACATTTAGTCCCCTAATTGAGCCTATTTTGCATACTATTATAACATTCTATGGCCATTTTATCCGTCAAAACCTTCCTATTTGCTTTTCTATCGCATTTCATATGTTTTGTAGAAAAGGAGACAATAAGGCAAAAATTCCCATTTTTCGTGCATACTCGGAAGCTATTTGATGGTGTTTGATGGACTAGTATGAAGAGGAACCAAGAACTAAAGGACAATCCCATAAGAATAAAAGGAAAGTGAAGAAATAAGACGCTGTCAAAGAAGACGAGCGGATTCCCACGAACCCGCCCGTTTTGCAGTGACAACCCGTGCGTCCCAGCATCAAGACGCCCGGATTCCTCAAGAGAATCCGAGCGGATTCCCATGAAAACGCACGGGCACCACCTCAACAATCAGCCCGTCTTTCCCCTCGGACGCCCGGATTCCCTTACAGCAAACTTTTGTCTCTTCAAGCTCCGTGAAAGATGCCCATCCTTCGAAAAATACCTGCATTTCTCTGCTTAAAACTCAAAAGTGTAATTACTAATTTAGCCTTAGTTAACCTAATGACTCCCTACTATAAATACCCCACTTGTAAATAATCAAAGGGGGATCCTTTTATGAAGTTTTACTAGATTAGAATCAAGTTTCCATATTAGAAATTCCACTTAGATTAGATTAGGAGTAGATTAGAATAGATTACTCTCTAATCTTTTCACAAATTACACATTAATCTTTCTTTAATTATTGTTCAAGTTTATTATTGGGTAATTGAAGATTATTGGGTTATTATTGGAGAATTGACAACTCTTCATCAATCAATCAAGTTTCTTCTATTATTCTTTGCTTTATTATTGGATCATCTCAAGTTTGGTATAATTCCTTTACTCTTTAATCTTTATTGTTCATTTCTTCATTCTATTATCATGTTTATACTTGTTGTGATGATTGACACCATTAATGACATGTTTCCCATGACAATGAGTGAGTAGTTTCTTTAGCTAGGATTAATGGGTAATTAGGGGAAACCTTAATCTAATATGTTTTCATAATCAAATTGCTTGCTTGTTGTGATGTCAACTTTATGCACATATTATGTTTGATGAAATGCTAAGCCTATGAATCCTTGCATTTTTACCATCTCTTATCTACTCAACTTGAGTTGTAAGATATAAACCAACTCGAGTCTTGTTAGACCATGCATAGAAGTTGAATAGGAGGAAAGTAAGTCGACTTGTAGGTGTTGTACAATCTAATCGATTCGGCTCCGGGACCCAACTCTTCCTAAGAACCGTAAGACATAAACCAACTCAGTTCCTCCACAACACTAATTGCTTGCTTAATTTTGTAAACATGTTTGTATGATCAACACCATGAATCCCCTATGACCCCTTGATATCCTAGAACTTTTAGCCATTTGTTTACATCTTTCCTTTTATTGCTTATTTCACTTTATTGCTTTTATTAGTCTAGAACACAACTACAAACCCAACCAAATTGTGACACTAGCATAAATCGAGATAGATAGACTTAGAACCCAAAGCACACCGTCCCATGGATCGACCTCGACTTAGCGCTAACTAGTTGTTTGTTGAGTATTATAAATATGTTTGATTGGATGTGTGACGACCAACTCTTGTCCTATCAGGAACTTTCTCTCAGATTCAGAGATGCTGAACAGTTTGCTACATGCAGGGATCTTGGAACCAATACGGGTAAGGTCATAGGGGCCTGTAGGAAGACGATGAAGTAAGATAGTAAGCAGCGAGATAAAATCAATCAGATGACAGGAAGGCTACTTACTCGAAGTTAGAACCCATTTCTCGAAAATATAATCAGCAGGAGGCTGGATGGAGTCCTTCCTCACATAGAACAAGTCCTCAAACCATCTCTCATCACGGGATTTTGACACGTGTTTGATGGGAGCCTCCACACGGCCCCGAAATGAGAATTGACCCCTGCCCAGGGATCTAATGTTGTACATATGGGCTAGGTCGCCCAGAGTGACAGATTTACCAGTATTCTGACCGGCGGTAAGAGAATAGAGAAGAACTCTCCAAATGGTAGCAGAAATTTGTGCCATGGCAAAGTTGTTGGTGAAGATGAAGTCTTGAACGAGTTTAGGAAAAGGAAAACGGAGGCCGTATCTGAATGGGTACAGGTAAAAACTAACCCACCCTGGACGGAGGGCATCGGCTTTCTGTCCCGGTTCAGAAATGGCAATGTCCACCCCATCACCAAGACCAAGCAGATTCTTGATCGTGGGAATATCGGCCGCAGTAAAGGCAGAGTCACAGTCGTGGGGGTGCTTAAAAAGTCCCGGAGAAGGAAAAGTGGGGTCGAGGTTACGGTCAGAAGGTGTGGGGGATTGACGAGTTTTGCCCATGGTGGAGGGAGAAAGCGAAAATTAAAAGAAGAAAAGAGGGTGGATTACCTGATGAAGAAGACGGGGAAGAGGAACAGTGAAGCCGACAAAGATAAAAAGAAGGAAGGTTGAGGGTTTAAGAGAGAAAAGTATTTTTTGAAATGATTTAATGAAAAGTGGAAGGTGGAGGTTGGAGTTATAAAGAGGAGAGAGGGAGTTGGGTGCGAGAAAAGAGGAGTAGGGCGGCTGAAATGATGGATTGCATGGGAAGGAGTGTAAAAGACGGCTTAGGGTTTTTAGCATTCGATTACGTAAATTCCTTGCTCGATATCTAGAAGCGTACTTCACAAGAAATTTGGGGCAAACTGTTTGGGCTAAAATTAGCACAACAAAAGAGGCCCACTTAATAAAATAAAAGCTATGGAAGGAGTGATAAGGAGGAAGGAAGCCCGCGGATGGAGAAAGGAGGAACGGGCTCAAGGGAGATCAGGAGCCCATGATAGAAGGCGTCCGGACTATGGAAATAGGAGTTAGGGAGAAGTTAGGGAGATCAGGGAGAATTGGGAAAGCCGGCCAAGTATGGAAAGAGTTCTTATGGAAATTATATTCCCTTTCCATATTCAAAGTAGGACATATATAGGGTTCTTACCCTATAAATAGCCAAGGAAGCAAATCAAGAAGGACATTCAACACACCCGTATTCACACATCCACATTCAAGATCACACCTCGACATATTATACTCAAATATACGTTCGTCCAGGATCTTGCAGGCCTGACGCCTAGGGCCAGCAGGATTAGCTTTGTGCCACAATTTTAATCATCCTCCTATTCATATAGTGCAATACTTGGCAGGGTACCGTCCCTCCCGCGGTTGTTCCCACATAGGGTTTTCCGCGTCACCAAATCTTACGTGTCAATTTACATTACGCACTTTATTCTTTTCTATTTACTTATTGACTTACGAACGATAATACAACCAACCAACGAGTAAGACTACATTGACCCTAATTAATCGACTTGGGTAAAAATACCTAAACAATGTGTATTCCGTGAAATTGTAGGGATGATGTTCACGAGGTGTTTATCCGTTTATTCATATAATATGTTGCGTTGTGATTTAGTAAAGTGGATTTGAGTACGTTTTCTTGTCCGAGATGTTATTTCTGAGTCAGTGTTTATGGAATTGTGTATGTTGCAATGTCTATCGGTGTGGTTGTGGTGCCTCGGGTGGTGATCCGGGCACGGTACTTAGTGTTGTGATACAGGTATTCTCGCAATGCGGTGTGGCTGTTTGTGGCGGTGTTGCGATGCCGTCACCGGTTGTGGTGGAGTGGGCGAGATGATTATGATCCAGTTTTCGAAAGTACGTACCAATTAAACATATATTGTTGTTTTGTTTGCTGCTGTTCCTTGTGAGTTTTGGTTGAACATGTAGACTGTTGTTTTGTTTGTTGATGTTTCTTTTCAGTTTCAGTTTGGGAATGAGGGTAGAGTATGATATGAAAGAGAGTTGTATATATTTTCGTTGTTGTCATAGTATAGTGATATTCTGTTGATGGGACACAGTTGTCAGAAGTTTTTACAGTACATTTGATCTTGTTGTAGATGAAGCATTGGTGCACATAGTCATGGCAAGTGATTCGTAGAACATGTGTGGTAATGATCTGAAAGCTGCAGGTGGTTCATAATCTTTCGTTGAGACAGTGAGTGTAGGGTGTTGGGAATTAGTGTCATGTTAAGTTATGTATGAGTTTTGCGGTAAAGAAAAAAAGAACTTGACGATCTAGTGTGAGTGTATGTAATAATTGTGGATCGTGAGTTATGAGTATGGAGATAGGTGCAGGTATAGAGGATTATGTCGTTTTGGCAGCAATAGGGAACAATTGAAGTTTTTGTTAAGCTAAAGATTTTGAGGTATGGGTTAGGTGGTGTGACGAGTGAATTGAAGTATGAGAATTGTTTAAGTAAGAGAGCCTTAGATATATGCATGGCGAGTGTTTAGATTATAGGTTGTTATCTTTGACATGCGGTGGTGATGGGGATAATGAGAAGATATAGCTACGATTTAGTATTAGTGAGTTACGAGGACGTAACATTTATCTTAAGAGGAGTAGGATGCGATAAAAGAGATTTAGATGGTGGTGCATATGGTAGTGTAATTGGAAGTAGAGTGTTGGTGTAGCATAAAGGACGGATATTTGTTTTGATTGATTTTATTAAAGGTCATGATTGTGCTTGTAGTAGTTCGATGTTTAGGAATGGGAGAATATTTCAATAGTGTTGACAGTTGGATGATGATGTTATAAGTGTGAGTAAACTTCGAGGACGCAGTTCCTTTGAAGGTTGGTAGAATGTAACATTCTGTTTAATGTTATGAGTATCTTGATATTGGAATTTCTGGTGGATGATATGTTACGGAGCTAGCAGCGTTTGGGTTGGTAGTGTATGGAGCTAGTGTCGAGAGAGATATATTGTAGTTGCTACAATATCGTGAGACATGTTGTGGAGGTAGGCGTAGTTGGTGGAGTTGGTGTTAAGAGTTCATGTTTTATAGGGTGAGGTTTTGTTTTGAGTTCTTAGTTGTGTTGTTGTGTCTTAATCGCGTTGGTAGGTTTGTTTTTATGTATGGGTTGAACTTCGGGAACGAAGTTCTTTTTAAGGAGGGAAGACTGTAATACTACGGTTTTATGAGTCTCTGGGCACTCTATCGAGTGGGCCTTACTCTGTCGATTAAGGGTGTTTTGAGTTACGAAACAGTATTCTGTTTGTAGGATACTCGATCGAGTAGCCTTGGTACTCGATCGAGTAAGCGACTCGATCTAGTACGTTAGTTACTCGATCGAGTAAGTCGGTTAACGGGTAATATTTTGACGGGTTTTATTAATGACGCGGATTAGTATATATTTTACATCGTCTTCTTCGATAAACACTTTTCATAAATCTAATTCACTCAAGGGAGATTTAAAATTTCGTTGTTCTCTTCATCCGCGTTATTGGCAAATCCCGGAGCTTTAGAGGTCGGATTTCGTTAATCTTTGTGTCTTTGTGATCCTTGCGTCAAGGGTAAGTCCTACATACCAATTTTATAGCATTTGGTTGTCTTTGTTTAAACCCTATTCTATGGGATTGGGGGTTTTTGTGATTAATTGTATTGTTAGTAATTATGTGATTATGTGATAGAAGGAGGATTCGTAGAGGAAAGGTTTTGAGACAGCTGATAAGATCGTCTGCTTGTGTTTGCATTCAAGGTAGGGCTTCCCTACTCAGTATTAGTCACATAATGTGGATTGGTGATTTGATTGTGATTGTTGTTAAAGTATAATATTGGTACTGTGACGATTGTTGGATTTTAACGTTATTGATGGTTGTTGATTGTATCTGTCTGTGATCTTCGGGGTGCGTCCCTGGCTAAGTGGAGTCACTAGTGGGAGTGGCTTCACACCCATGTTCGCCTTCTGTGGAACCCGCCAGAGAAGGGATGTGCGCAATAATGGACTTGGGTTTATCGCTTGATGGAGATGAGAGGGGCTTAGGTAGGAACGGCTGCGGTCCCCCACTGGTGGCGTGGAGTAACCTATTGCGATGGGTGCTCTGGCAGGGCTACACACTTTAGTGTGTAGTCAATATTGAGGAGTTGGTGATGGAGTTCGGGTTGATGTGACGATTGAGTTGTTTTGGTTCTTGTCTTTTTGTGATTGTATTGTGTGATTTGTACTGACCCCGTTTAAATGTTTTAAAAACTGTTGTGATCCATTCGGGGATGGTGAGAAGTTATTGAGCAGGTATGATATGACGTGTATGGGATAGCTGAGATGAGTCATCACGTGACAGTTAGAAGTCTTCCGCTGTGTCAGACGATGTTTTATAGCTTTGATCGTTTTATCAGTAGACCGTCTGAGAACCTTGTATTTCAGTTTAACATTTTTGGTTTTGATCATGTAATCACTTTAAACTATATCGTTATTTAAATGATGTTTCTTCATTGTCATTTGATTATCATTGCCTCGGGTAACCGAGATGGTGACGTTCTTATACCTTAAGTGGTCCTGGTAAGGCACTTGGAGTATGGGGGTGTCACATTCCCGCAGTAGAGCAGCATGTGTATCATCAAGTACACACCGCAATCATTCAGCAAATACCCGGAACCATGCCATCTGAATTCAACGTTGACGAGTTTAAAACCGCTTACCTTTGAGACTTTCTCAATTCCTTTCAAAACCATGTACTTTCCCATCGTATCAACCTACAGGTAAATAACAATTACAATTTTAGTACATCAACCTTTCAGAGAGGGAATCAAAAAATATATAGCCGGCACTTCAAATGTTGAAACATTACAGCGATGCGTGCAATCCCCCCGTGCGGCAGCTTCTCAAGATCTTCTTCGTAGGCACGATTGTCATGGTACTCAATCTGCTCACTTAAGAAGTTTATACTAGCACAGCTTTAGTGATCTTGGTCACCACACATCACAGGGATGAAGACCTAAAGTAATCATTGAGTTTAAGAAAACTCGGTTACACTTCTTATAGAAAAGATAAAAAAATTGAACCTAACAGGATTGGGGTTTAGGGACGCACCAAATCTGAGTCAAGCTGAAATGGAGTTACACAACTATCAGCCCACGTATCCCAAAATGAAAAAAATCTCCTCTGTTTTATCGACAAGAATTCCTTTCTTTTGGGATCTCCAAATATTCAACGCGGTACTCTGTGCAAACAAAATTGCCATTAATACAGATGAACAAATAACTAAAAAGTGTAACGTAAAGGACTATAAAAGTGTAATTCTAAACTTAAAAAACTGTAACCTGGAAGACAAAAAAAGTGTAACCCTGAGGTTATAGAAGTGTAACCTTAAACACTAGAAAGTGTAACCTTGAAGACTATAAAAAGTGTAACCCTGAAGACAAAAAAAGTGTAACCCTAAGGTTACAGAAGTGTAACCTTGAACAGTAAGAAAGTGTAACCTTGAAGACTATAAAAGTGTAACCTTGAAGACAAAAAAGTGTAACCATGAGGTTACAAAAGTATAACCTTGGAGACTATAAAAGTGTAACCTTCGAGACTTTGAAATTGTAATTCTGAGTTACAAAATTGTAGCCTGAGTTACAAAAAAAAGTGTAACTCTTACGTATACAGAAGTGTAACATTGATAAGTATGAAAGTGTAACCTTAGAGACTAACAAAAGTGTAACCTTGTACACTGTAAAAGTGTTATTCTGAATTTTAAAAAGTGTAAGCTTGAAGACTAAAAAAAGTTTAACCTTGAAGACTGAAAAAGTGAAACTCTGAGGATACAGTAGTGTAATCTTGAACACTGAAAAAAAGTGTAACCTTTGAAAATAAAAGTGTAATTCTCAGGTTACAAAAGTGTAACCTTCAAGACTATAAAAGTGTAACTCTGAGGTTACAGAATCGTAACCTTGCAGACTAGGAAAGTGTAACCTTTGAGACTAGAAAAAGGTGTAACTAGAGAACACTTACGGTGTGGCTAAGACCAATGAAACAATGAGAACTTGCCACTGGTTCAGTATTCACACCCATCGTCTGATTAAGTAACAAACACCAGCACTCAATCACACTGTCCATAATTTGTTGACCAGGAAGAAGCGTTGACATGTCTTCCCGACTTATGAAGAGAAATTCAGTATACGTTACCAGTTGCTCCCTGCAAAACAAACGTTTATTAATTATAGATAAATTCAAACAAGTCCAAGTTTAAAATTAAATTAAATTAAAGAACATAACTTTATATTTAAATGAATTACAATTTGTTTTTGTTCACTGAAATATTTAACACGTAATCCATTACATCTTTCCTTAGGCTAAATACCGTGTCAAACAGGTTCTTAAAGGGCTGCAATAAATGTGTAACAAATTCCTCGTCGGGATTGGGTTGCCTATAGTCCATTGAACATCCAAGGTTCTCAGGAGCCACATCCATACACGGTAGAGGCTCACTAGAATGAAGTAAGAATGGATGGTGGATCAGATTAGTATTCGGAACATCGTTACCTCACCAATATTTTCAGAGCCAGCCTCTTGTCCTATAATACTACCAGCTTCTGGCACGCCATGAAAAGCCTCTTTTAAGTCAGCGGTAGACATAAAAGTCGACTAAAATTGGAGTGACTTCATTTGACTCCCCACTGCTTAGGCAACATCCTTATCCAAAACCTCAGCGGGCTAATCGACAATGCCTAGACTAGCGTCCACAACAGCCACCTCCTTCACCCCTTCCTGTTCAACCTCCATATAAACTCCCTCGCTGGGTTCAGGGGGGCCTTTTATATTTCACCGTTCCAAGACCAGAATCTGGCACCCCATGAAAAGCCTCTTTTAACTCAGCAATAGACATAAAAGTCGACTCCAATTGGAGTAACTTCATTTTACTCCTCGCTGCTTGGGCAACATCCGTATCCACTGCCTTGACGGGCTGATTGACAGGGCCTGGATTAACGTCCACATCAGCCACCTCCTTCCCCCCTTCATGTTCAACCTCCATATCAACTCCCTCACTGGGTTCAGGGGGGCCTTGCTGTTTCACCGTACCAAGACCAGAATCTTGCACCCCTTAAAAAGCCTCTTTCAAGACGACGGTAGAGAAAATGGTCAAACCAAATTCCGGTGACTTAATTTCAATTTCCCCGGCTTCAACAATATCCTTATCCATCACATGTACACCGTCCTTATCCCCTACCCCAACTGATTTTACAGGCTCCTTCTCACCAGCCTCCTTCTCACGGACATCCTGTACAATGTCATTCGTTCCTTCCCCAACATCTTCATCACCATCAAAATCACATTTTGACTTAGGGGCCACATCCCCACAGTCAGACAAACCACGAAGCTCATTGTCAATGTCAGCAGTTGAGATAAACTTCAACTAACATGAGGATGAAGCATGTTCCGGTGGCGGAACTACAACATCCGAAACGACATTGCGCACGTGCTCTGGACCATCCTTCTTACACACGTGAATTACTGTCTCGGCTAGCACTCGGTCCGCCAGCGCTTCCACTTCCACAATTTTATGATTGCATTTTTTTTTTCTTTTCCTGACCGCCTCCTCAATACCAGAAGGACTATAAATTGCTGCAAAAATTTGTACGTCAGATAATTGCGATAAATTAGTTCAAGAGGGTTCGTCTCCATCCCCCCCCCCCCTCTTTCTCTCTTAGACAAGCCTAATTTAGTTCGGTCGTGTTGTTAAAATCAGTACTCCATTATCTATGATTTTACGACATCTCTCTCACCACTAACATCATCATCTCTAAGTGAAACATATTTTGCCGGCACTTCCTCTTCGTCTTGAGAACCCAAACCACTTCCTCGATCACCAATTTTTGGTTCCGGAACAATACAGAGCTGGTCTTGCTCATCTTTATTCATGGTTGACTTCCGTTCTTCTTGCAATATAGGAGCATTGTCAACTGACTGCTTTAGCCGTGTTCCTATATCTTCAACTTCATCGACATATTCCTTCAGCTTTGCATCTTTTAAGAAATCTTGCATCTATTATGATGAACAATGCTAGCCGAAGAACTAGCACCACCTGTTAAACTTTTGATCTTCGACGTTGCATCGGCATACCATTAATGGAAGGCAATAGCGTTCCTTTGAATCTTCAAATATAGCTCATGTACAACCTATATTTAAACAATCCAAAACTAAAGTTACGTTCCAAGAAGCTTCATTGAAAATACAAAAAATTAGAATTATATCTTGGGAACAAAAACATAATTAATGCTAAAGCTTCCAGTGTCTCGGCTCTAATATAAATAATGAAATTGCATTACATATTAAAGCAATTAATAAAAAGCATACTTACATCCAAAGACCTAGCTTTCAACTCCTCATCATCTTCTACTCCCGGAGGCAGTTCAATCTAAATGAACTTCTTGTCAGCTATTGTAGCCACCATACAAGGAAGCTGATGTTGAGGGACGCCCGGACCAGTGATTGCGCAAACCTTATTCTCATTGACCACAAGATCAGGCTTCCAAAGACAACTGGGATACTTGACCTTATAAAGGATTAAACGACTTAAAGGACCATGACCCAGCTCATCCTTTAACCTCTTCCTCAGAGTTTTATTATCACAGTACTGGATAAGCGGGAGTTCATGCGGACAGCTCTTACCATGAAAATCGTAACGCTGAAAGTATGTGATCATGAAAAATGGAATACAGTCAAGCAAATGGGACTTCGCTTTTTTTTTTTTTTACTTCTGATGCATCTGCAGCAGCCTATACAATGGCTTCTAAAACCGTCGAACACCAGTCATACTGCGGGATGAAGCTTACGTCTTCAACGGCTTTCAAAAGCTTCATATCAAGCACATTGTTTAGATTGGGGCAAGGAATGAAGACATACAAAGCAGCACAAATAGCCGGCAGAATTCATGAAATAGTCGTATACATCATGCTCGGTCACCATAAACTATTTCAATTCAGATGCCCTAAATACATGTGACTCATCACCAAATGCCTCGATAACTAACGGTACACGAGACAAGGGATAAATTCTGAGCTTAAGATGAAGCATCCCCCCCCCCCCCCCAAAACCTATCCTCTGAACAATAGCTCTCTGGGCATCGTTAAACTTTCCTATCAATTTAAAAGGTCTATTCGGGCGACAGTTGACAGCGAGAGTAGAAAGAGATTGATCACCCTCTTCAACTTCAGTCCATTCTTCATCAGAAGCCATCTGAAGAACACAAAAAACAAAAGAACACAATTTGCAATCCAACCTTTTACAGCTACACTTGAACAATTTCACAATTACACTTACACATAAATCAAAATTACACTAGCATACATTCAAAATAACACTTCAGAATCAGAGTTACACTTCCAGAGTGTTAGAGTTGCACTTCAGGAATGTCAGATTTACATTTCATTTAAAAGATAATCAATGTTAAAAATCAAAATTCAAAGTTACACTTCCAGAACGTCAGAGTTACCCTTCATTTAAAAGATAGTTAGTGTTGCACTTCAAAAAATCAAAGTTACACTTCTCGAATGTAAGAGTTACACTTCAAGAGTATCAGAGTTACACTTCATTTAAAAGATAATTAATGTGACACTTCAAAAAATCAAAGCTACACTTCCAGAGTGTCAGAGTGACACTTCAAGAGTGTCAGAGTTACACTTCATTTAAAAGATAACCAATGTGACACTTCAAAAAATCAAAGTTACACTTCTAGAGTGTCAGAGTTACACTTCAAGATTGTCAGAGTTACAATTCATTTAGAAGATAATCAATGTTACACTTTAAAAAATCAAAGTTACACTTCCAGAGTGTCAGAGTTACACTTCAGAAAATCAGTGATACATTTCACAAAATCAATGTTACAATTCACAAAATCAATGTTACAGTTCAAATAATCAAAGTTACACTTTCACATTGTCAAAGTTACACTTTAGAAGAATCAAGTTTAAGCTTATACAATAACACAGTTACACAAAATAAAGCGTTATAATTATACGATAAAACTATGCGACTCCGGAATAATGAAAATTCAAAAAAATTGAATGCAAAATGTGGTAAGAAAAACAAAACCAATGATAAACAATCTAATTAATCGGGTACCAATTTGAATAACATAATATTGATAAAAATTTACAAGACATAATCTAGATACATTCTTAAAACGTAATAAAAAAATAAACGAGTTAAAATGGGAAAAAAGGAATACTCACAATAAGCTAATTAAGAAAGAAAAGACCAACAAAGAAGATGAGAGAGCGGATTTTAATACCCAAAAAATGCCGATGAACTAGATGTGAAAATGCCCAGATGAACTACATGTGGAAATGTGGAAATGCCGATTGAAGATGAACTAGAAAGAAGTGGAAACGATGGAAGATAAAGGGTTTGCAAAGAGGTTTCCTTATTTGTGTATTAGAAGTTATTTTTTTTTTAAATTAGATGATATGAAAGAAGGAAGACGTGTGATTGATTGTTTATACTTTGCATGCAAGTCTAGGGGGGGTCTAAGGAGAGAGGTAAATAGCCCTCCCTTTATTTTATTATTATTGCATGGTTTATGGAAGTAATCTTGGCCCTTCATCTCAATCATCTAATGGCTTATAAAGGGACTTAAGAACTCAATGTTTTATGGAGGACACAAATGATCCCTTCTCTCTCTCTCTCTCTCTCTCTATATATATATATAAATATATATGAATGTTGTGTTTATTTACATGTTTGATAAGTATCGAGTTGTTTTAAATTGCGTTGTTGTTGTTTAAGTCGTTTGGAAGGAAAATTGAGTAGTTATGTTGTTCGACTATAGATAAGTCATCTTTAAACTTTTATATCTTGAGATTCATATATGATATTGATGTGATTCCACTTGGAGGCGATAGCTTGTTCTCTTACGATTCTGATGAGAGTTAGATTGTCGTCAGGTCTCCCAATCAAACACATTTATATTCTAAATAAACAACTAGTTATTGGTTAAGTCGAGGTCGATCCACGGGACGGTGTGCTTTGGGTGCTATGTCTATCTATCTCAATTTATTCTAGTGTCACAATTTGTTTGGGTTTGTAGTTGTATTCTAGACTAATGCAAGCAATAAAGTAAAACAAGCAATAAAAGGAAGGATGTAAACAAATGATTAAAAGTTTTTTTGCTCGTCTTTTCTGTTGATGCAATTGCAAACTTTTTCGACATTTCATCTCAATTCTTGAACTCAAATTTTTTTGAACAATTTTTTTGCCCATTCCCTTTGATGACAAAATGCGGTAAAATATGGAAGATGGTTGCATGGTTTCAAGGGTCACCTTGGAATAAACGGTAGCCAAGGAGTTATCACACCACAAGTTACTCTTGACTAGGCCTTAATCTATGGGTCAAAAGATACTAGCATGACACATCCTAGGGTGTTTTACAAGGATTCTAACAAGAAAAGTCTTAAGAAGAAAAAAGATCTACAAGGGCCTTATATACACTTGTCAAGCTTCCCAAATAGACGGTTTCACAAAATTTTTCCTAAATGCAACTATATGCCATGATGCAACTAACATATATATATCCTAATGCATATGCTCCTACCAACTAGCATGCCAAATAATCTAAAGGCAATCCTAAATTCACACTGATTTTACTGCATCAATTAAAATAAAGCCACATAGTCATTAACATAAAGAGGAAAAAGGAGATTGGAAAGATAATACCATGCGGTCTTCAATATCCTCATGTCTCGGATGTGGCGTAGTCGATCAATGTGAAAAATGATAAACAAACACAATATATACAAGACATTATATACAATACTACACTACAAAGGAAATGAACATGTTTTTGGATTTTTGAATTTTTCAAATTTTTATGGGTTTTATGTTTATCAAAACAAAAAGACATGTTTTTGTATTTTTCAAAAAAATTCAATTTTTATGCATTTTTGGAATATAAATTCCCATCCCCCACTTTATTTTGGACATTGTCTTCAATGTACATGTAGGAGTAGGAATGAAAAAGGAATACATGTTTTTGGATTTTTAAAGTTTTATGGAAATTAATGGGAAAGTTAGGGTTTGGTTAATTTTTGTTGTGATGGGAGTGTTTGGAGATGAAGATGTGTGGATTAGGTTTAGATAAGGTGAGGAAATGAGGGATGGTCGGGGTGTTTTTATAGAAAATTAGTGTGGGACGAGCGGTTGAGGGTCGGGATCGGGCGACTTTTACGAGGTAGGTGCAGGAATCCGGGCGTCTTTAGTGTCGGGACAAGCATCTTGCTGCAGGGGTCCGAGCGTCTTGTGGAGAGTACGCTCGGATTCTAATCCAGTGATTCTGCCTCATCTATTGTGGGCTGAGGACGAGCATATCGAGCTTGAGACGAGCGGCTGAGGTAGGACGAGCGTCTTCTACAGAATCCGCTCGGATTCTAATCCAGTGCAAAATTTTCTTCAAGATTCATCGCAGGACGAGCGTCTTTCTGCTAATACGAGCATCTCTTTTTGGATGAGCGTCTTGTTCTATAATCCCCTCGGTTTTAAAGTCAGTGCCAAACAGTACCCATAAGGAGGCTGAGGATGAGCGTCCTGCCCTGGGGACGAGCGTCCTGCGCTGTTTTTCATACTTTTCATTCTTTTCTTTCCAAGATCATACCCTTGAACTCTTTTGTTATTCCTCCTTATCTTTTTCTGAAATTGTGCTCAATAAAAATGTAAGAAAACTCTCTCTCACTACTCTCATACAAGAAATTGTAAATAAAAGTGCGGAAATGTACAATATTATACAAGGCAAAGGTTCGGGAAATATCTTACAAATGGTGGTTTGAGATAGGACTCCACCAAACTAGTTCAAATTGTAGAAATTCTTTGTCCATAGAGCTCAAGGCTCTTAGGAGGGGATCAAAGGCTTGTGAACAAGCTCCAAATAAGCATAAGTATGATTTGCTTAACTTCAAGACGAAGCTTGGCCAAAGAAATTTTTCATTCATTCTTGTTTTCTTCTTTTTCTTGGCACTTGAATATTTACGATTCTTCAAACCAACTAGCCCATGATTCTTGTCAACATAAGGCATGAAGTATGGTTCGCGGTTGTTCGGAGACTTCCACTTGCCACCTTTTTCTTCAATTTCGGTGATGATGATGAAGGAAATGTAGATTCATATACATACTAACATACTCTTATATGTCTAAAAATTTGTCATAAAATTAATTACGGATTTTATGCATGCAAACAATAATAATATAGAGAAGAAATCATATTCTTACATTGGATATATCGATTTAATGGGCACAAGAGAGATCACCTTTCTCTCTTGTTCTTGAGCTTTCCAATAATGGATGAACATACAAAAATCCCAAAGTAGAGATTCTCCAATTAGTAGCACCCAAAACTATCCCTTAATCCCACAAACTAACATGTACTAGATGTTTATATTGTGGTTTACCTTAAATTTGATTACTAATACTCATATATTACTTTGATAATTTTAGTAATCTTACATGAACAATTTCAATTAAAATCTCATCTTTTTGATGAAGATAGAAGAGAGAGAAGAGAGGAAAATCCATGAACAACTTGCATGTGATTTTTTTTATTAGAATGAATGATAGTGTAAGAGAGAAAATAAAGCAACCAACTCTCATCAATATGATGGAGTGTCACGGTTTTTTGAGCCAAAATGGCATCATTACTTTTCTTTTTCTCTTCTCAAAATAGTAGATGTGTAAGACTAGTAGTAGGTAGGCATCATTATGTTTATTTTATCAATTAAAATAAAACAACCAAAACCCACTAACACACCCTCCATTATTTGGTCCATGTACATAAAATGGACTACCATTTTATTTTGTCAATTTGTCATTTCGTCACACAATATGTCACATGTAGTAGGATACATGTTATTAATTAATTTAATGCATATTTATCACATAAATATCATTTCATGAATTAATTAAATTTCATACAACAAATTGACTAGTGATACTTGATCACATAAATAAAATGGGTCATATAGTTATAATTCACAACTTCTTGTAATTATAATTAACCATTCATTCTTATCTTTATTGTTTCTCAAACAATAATTAATTTTAGCAATAAAGCATTTTATTACTAAAATAAATCTTATTTAATCCCATTATAATAAGATATCAATATTCTCTCTCACAAATCAAATTGTTCAATTTTAAGGAATTAATTAATCTGTATCGGTATACAACTAATTAACCTTTTCAATTAAGGGAATCGTCCTTTAGGTGTGACCTCAAGGGATCAACTGATCACCACCGTCGCACGACAGTAATGTCAAACTCTAGCCAGCCAATCATTACCGATATGTGTGGACCAGTTGACTATATATATATGTAATGTATCATCCCTTCCGTATTCTTGAAATGAGATTTAATAATGATATTTAAATCATATGATCGCACTATTGTTGAGGACACATTTCCCAACAATCTCCCACTTGTCCTCGACAAGTGTGCGTCACCAATTCTCTTGTCCTATTACTATCTCCCACTCAATGCAAGGTGTCTTTCGGGTCGTACTTGCAAGTGATCACATCGAGAGTGGTTTCCTCGATCTGGAGAATAACTGATTGACCGGAATTTATCCACCATGGATTCCTTCCGAGCGTGGCCACGCATTTCCAGTTCATTACTCCTCGAGTGGCCCTGAGATATTGTTTTAACCCTGACAAGGGGATGGACAATTCCTATCGCACTCATTCCCTTCGACTAGCCACAGCCATCATAACCCAAAATATGCCCATTTGACCCCATTTACGAAGGTCGTAGTAACACAAATCAAAGTTAATCTGAAACTGAGCCATCTTAGGTGAATAGTCTTTAGTCAAAAGAATCAACTCATTAGAATACTATAGTAGCTCTCGCCACGACCAGGCTTTATAAATTTGCCAGAACTCTATAAGCGGTCACTGCCCGACAAAGTGTTCCTAACAGTCTGCCTATGTGATCGACTAGTCATCTCACATGACTGTATGGCACTTGAACTTGCCATCAATCGCATCACACTCTAGTCACTTCGAGACGTCACCTCATGTAAGTGACTATGGGCGAATACAATGCTAATCCGTGTTCACTTTAACGGGGTTCAATTGTCACTACAACCCGTTTGGATGTAACAAAGTATAAAAGGAGTTTTTTTTTTTTTAAAGAAAAACTCGAACGACAAATGCGATTATCACATATGAATAGTCAATGCCTGATTACTAGTTCATATTCTATAATCTAATATGTTCTTGTACGTAGTTGTTCATTTAAACTCAATTGAAATGACATGACTCATCATGTTTAGCCTTTGAGAAGGCTTTGGTTAGTAGGTTTTATCAATTTCTTGTACCTTACTCAACCCTACTACATACTCGTTTTCCTTTGTAATGTATACATTTGCATTACAAAACTTTCTGAGTACGTGTCGAGATCCAATCAAGACATAGGCCCTATAGCCTAAGAATAGCTCCCACTGTTTTCACAGTGTGCGGGACTCATCCTTCTTGCACATCTCATGATTGCAAATGTACTCAATTTCCGTTATAAATATCTCTCATTGTTCTTTATTGCCTAGAATGATTCTAGAAAATCTACTTCTTTATTATCATAACCACAATGGTATCTTAACCATTCTGATGTGTTTTGATTATGGTTTTGTCGGAAACCATGCGCAATCTCAATTGTCAATTGTCACTTGTGTAACACTCTTACACAAGATTGCATCATAAACACTTTGCTTTACTTCCTTAATGCTTCTGCATGCATTTAAGGGTAATCTTTATAGCTTACTTGGTAAAGATTACTTAATTCGATTTTAAAACAGTTCATCATACTCAAAGTATATGAAGTGTTATACATCATTATTCATTTAATTGATCCGGCAGCGGAAGCAAATGGAATCAATCAAATATGTTCAATTTAATTGAACTAGTCATGAATCTTATCAACATAAGACTTCTTACTGACGCTAATATCATGTGGATTTATCTTCATAAATCTGGATATTCAAGATGTATTATAATACTCCAAAAGTCTTAAATCATTCTCAATGATCGATATGTCATCCACATATCGGACTAATTAAAATTTCCGTAACTCCCACTAAACTCCATGTATAAACACAACTTCTTGACTTATCGAGAAATGTTTTATCACATGATCCAAAATGTTGATTCCAACTCATTGATGTCCTACTTAAGACCCTCTCTTATGTTTCACATTATCTTAGGATTGCAAGAATCTACTAAACTCAAGACATGTATTGAATACATTCCTTCTATTGAAGAAGTGGGTTTTAGATTCACTCGCTATGTATTTCATAACCTCATAATGAAACACAATCCCTAAGAAGATCCAAATAGACTTAAGCATTTCAATTAGTGCAATACCCTTTGTCACTAATCAACCAATCTTGCTTTGAAATATCTCTTTATTAGTGCAAAACCCTTTGTCACTAATCAAGCCTTTTTATTTCGGATTTTCATGGCTCTAAGCCTTGTATTGAGTTGTGACTTGAACACTCTTATGTAAGTCATATGTTCATTACTTTCCAGAAGTAATCAACTTGAATCAAACAATTTCTTTGTAAGTTATAAGCTCTTTACATTCTTAAAAGTAGCATGAATTCATCATTTTTAACAAGTGACGAATTTAACCTCCTAGGTTTTAAAGAAACAACGTCTTACACAAAACGTCTCATGTAGTCAAGAAAGTCCAGTTTCTTGCGACATAACATCTTTGTGGCTCTTGAATAATTTCTCCCACTCTGTCTTCTAGAAATAAACTTGTATTTTAGAAAGACAGCTTCACGAGCCGCAAACCCGTCGTACTCGTGATAATTGAAGAGGGAAAAATGAGCATTTATTTCTTTGTGAAAACTTACAACCATGGTACCCTTACCATTTCATATCTCATATGATTCGATTTAGTGGAAAAATAATTTAGACAAAAATGATAAAATCCCCAAAAGGATCAAGTAACTCAAAGTAACTTGATTGAAATCCAAACCATATCGAATAGCGTTTGATTTCTTATCTAATCACACATTATTCCATAATGCGTGCTAAGAGAGATTAACTTGTGATACTATATCACATTTTCTTTGGCTTATATCAAAGTCTTCACTTTGATAATCCCATCACGACTAAATCGTGATTCCTTGAATTCTTTGAAATTCTTCAAAGATTTCTCTATTTACCTTATTAAGTGAACATATTAGCGTCAACTTAAATCGTTGGTAAAAGAAAATGATCAACTTATTTTGGATCGATGATTTACAACCTCGATCTCCTTTTCAACCAAAAGGCACGAGACATCTTGCTTTGAATACAAGATACGCATAAACCATTAACAATCTAATGGTTTCAAGAGTACTCGATACTTCTTTGCGTTCATCATTCCAAAATTTAAGGTTTGATCTTGGGTTACCAATTTGAGTCTTGCATCATCTTTATGATATATTATTCTAGTTTGGTTTAGAATACATTCACCTTGATGATGGGCTAGCCATACATCAAATCGTGGAGTATAGGGTCACAAAAGTGAAACCTCTTTTGTATCGTAACAAGTTTGTATTCTAATTTAGAGTTTATGTACTTAATAGTCACAATTAAGCATTACTCCAAACCCAAAACTAGATTTAGTACACAATGACTTTATCTCTCGACTTCATTGTTGCTAGTCGTCATATTCTATTCATCCTATGTATCCAACACAATGATGAAAACCTCCACTGGTTTCTAATATTGACGAAGTAATACTAGCAAAATTTATGTTTAATCAAATAAACATTTAACGAAGAAGGTCCCATTAGATGTCCCACAACTAACTTGTTGATTCTTCAATAATTTGGGGTAGTTTCCTTTCTCGTGTCCAACATTTAAGACAATGGAAACTTATCGGTCGGGATTGATAGGTTTAGTATCGTCATTCTCAACAACTTTACCTTTAACATTACCTAGTATCAATTCCATTATAATCTTTACTTCTTGAACCTCGTCCTCATCTTAACGGTTTAAGAGAATGCTCCCACTCATTTCAATGAGTCTTTGCTTTGAGAAACAAAAATTGAATTCATGAAGATTACTCTTCATTTGTTCGTTTTAGTCTTAAAACTTTCATTGAAGTGGTTGCGTTATTTTGGTCAATTACGAATTCCAACAAATCTAATTACCAAAACAATTTATCGCTTCAAGATACTTAATTCAATTAAGTATATGAATAACAATCCATTGCAAGTAGATGTGTTAGTCAAGAATCAAAAACCTGTTTGATAATGAATAACTTTAATCTATACTCTTTACAAGAGATCCTTAGCAATGGTTCATTTGAGGTTTTAGAAGCAAATTCAAATTTTGTCTTTAGTTACGATGTTTTAATGGAAATTTGTATCAAAATCGAAATGATATCGTATATGAATTGTGGTAAAGAAATAGAACAATATAATAACGGAATAGTGAAAACAAAACATTTATCGTTATATTAATACTTGTAAATAACAAGTAAAGCATTTACATAGTGACCTCTACCCAACTATGATAAATGATTCCAAGACCCAAATTCATATCGACTTAGGCACGGTATGGCCGATGAAACCCTTATCAATATAACTCGGTGGATTAACGCTTCAATCGATTCTACTTTTAGAACTCTTGGTCGATAAAATTACTCTAATATTTATCTATAGCCCGGAACACATGCAACTACGGTCGCGAATACTTCCGTTGAGCTCAATCCAAATTTCGAATAAATGTGTCCATGATCCAAATCCACATCAACTTGGGCACGGTATGGCCGATGAAACCCTCATCAACATGAATTCGGTGGATTGACATTTATCACCCACTTCCCCTACGTAACAAGGTTTGTACCCCGGTAGGGCCGAGTGCACTCCCTCACGAAATAGGTTTTCATGGTTTCTACTATTTGGTAAGGCTATGTCTCAATTAATTGTTTTAGCGAGAGGTCATGTCAATTTATTATCTATCACGTTTTAAGTGAACTAAAGCGGTGAACTACGATAATTCTAATTGACACGGTCGATGAACTCGATAAAATAACAATGCATGTTTAGTTATGGCGATTTAGCGATGCATGTGACATATAAATAAAATGCAAGCATAAAAATAAATAAATCCTAGTATGGCCTTTCCTAAAATAGAGAAACTCTTTAACTATTACATATTCGGAAACCAACTCCATTGGTCCCTTGAACTTCGGTTGTGACACGCATCTCGAGGTAACACCGTCTTTATGTATCGCCATTCTTGAAGAAATCCGTCTTTAGGAACTCCGGAATGAATAAAATTACATAATAAATTACATAATTCCTATTATACATTTGTAACTAAAATAAAATAAATCTATTAAATTACAAAACGGTGATACGAGATCACAATAAAATTACAACCGAATCGATATTCCCATACATTTCGGGAAATACCAATTAAAATCTAAGGCCATACTAAGTAAAATTACATAATTCAAAATTACATAAATAAAAATTATGACAATCATAAAGAAAATGCAGCATTATAATATGTATGAACATGCTTCATTTTATGCTAAATCGCCTTTAAATTGCCAATATCGTATATTACTCGGTTTTTACGGATTTGCGTGATTTCAACATTTTATAATCACAAAATGCATAAACTCATATTTATGCATAAGTTAATTACCCTAACCTCTTAGGACTCAAAATATAGTCTTCACTAATAATTTGACCATAATTAACCCATATTTTATAAAATTGTTCATAAATGGACCAAAAATTACAAAAATAAGCTATTAAACTTCAAATAAATCACAAAATTTCAAATAAATTCAAAATTTGAAATTTAAATTCATGAACATTCTGGAAAATTACCATGACTACTCATAATGTTCAAAATCTTAGGTTAAAAATTTCGAAATTTTCCCGGAAAAACAATGTTGCGGTTCATCGATTTTAACTAAAATAATCATAAAACATGAGGAAAAATTATATTCATAAACTTTTCAATTTTAGATCTGAAAAAGATAATAAAATGCAACATTTGAGGTTTTTCCTAAGTCATAGATTATGTTTTATTAATTTTTCACTAATAATGTCACTATTTATGCTATTTTTCTTCAAAAATCCATAAATCATGCATAAGGACTTCTTTATGGCCAATTATTTTACACACATCTTGTAAAATTGCATGTGACAACATATAAAATTTCTATGACCAGATTCGAAATTTAACTCATATTAACCTATTTTTCACTTTAAATCCGAATTAAAATTGAAAAATCCATTTTTCGAGCATAACAAGTCCTAAAATTATGAAAATTTACAGGTTATCTCAAAATAATATGTATCACAACATATCCAAAAATCAATGAAAAATTCGAAGTATAGCAAATTTTAGACCAAAAATGACATTTTTACTCATAAAATCACATTTAAATGCCATTATTGTAAATTATGAACAATAAAAATCCGAAAAATTAACCAAAATATCCTAAAACACTTTAGGACCAGAAATATTAACATGCATGTAATAATTTCGTGATATATCATAATAACACAAATTTTACAAGTTTTATTTGTTATTCTTATAACTCGGAAAAACTTTTAACCAATTTGCATGCAAACAACCGTGGCTCATGATACCGATTGAAGGAAATGTAGATTCATATACATACTAACATACTCTTATATGTCTAAAAATTTGTCATAAAATTAATTACGGATTTTATGCATGCAAACAATAATAATATAGAGAAGAAATCATATTCTTACATTGGATATATCGATTTAATGGGCACAAGAGAGATCACCTTTCTCTCTTGTTCTTGAGCTTTCCAATAATGGATGAACATACAAAAATCCCAAAGTAGAGATTCTCCAATTAGTAGCACCCAAAACTATCCCTTAATCCCACAAACTAACATGTACTAGATGTTTATATTGTGGTTTACCTTAAATTTGATTACTAATACTCATATATTACTTTGATAATTTTAGTAATCTTACATGAACAATTTCAATTAAAATCTCATCTTTTTGATGAAGATAGAAGAGAGAGAAGAGAGGAAAATCCATGAACAACTTGCATGTGATTTTTTTTATTAGAATGAATGATAGTGTAAGAGAGAAAATAAAGCAACCAACTCTCATCAATATGATGGAGTGTCACGGTTTTTTGAGCCAAAATGGCATCATTACTTTTCTTTTTCTCTTCTCAAAATAGTAGATGTGTAAGACTAGTAGTAGGTAGGCATCATTATGTTTATTTTATCAATTAAAATAAAACAACCAAAACCCACTAACACACCCTCCATTATTTGGTCCATGTACATAAAATGGACTACCATTTTATTTTGTCAATTTGTCATTTCGTCACACAATATGTCACATGTAGTAGGATACATGTTATTAATTAATTTAATGCATATTTATCACATAAATATCATTTCATGAATTAATTAAATTTCATACAACAAATTGACTAGTGATACTTGATCACATAAATAAAATGGGTCATATAGTTATAATTCACAACTTCTTGTAATTATAATTAACCATTCATTCTTATCTTTATTGTTTCTCAAACAATAATTAATTTTAGCAATAAAGCATTTTATTACTAAAATAAATCTTATTTAATCCCATTATAATAAGATATCAATATTCTCTCTCACAAATCAAATTGTTCAATTTTAAGGAATTAATTAATCAGACGGTATACAACTAATTAACCTTTTCAATTAAGGGAATCGTCCTTTAGGTGTGACCTCAAGGGATCAATTGATCACCACCGTCGACGACAAGTAATGTCAAACTCTAGCCAGCCAATCATTACCGATATGTGTGGACCAGTTGACTATATATATATGTAATGTATCATCCCTTCCGTATTCTTGAAATGAGATTTAATAATGATATTTAAATCATATGATCGCACTATTGTTGAGGACACATTTCCCAACAGATGATAGCATTTTGATTATTCAATCTTTCCAAAGTAGAAGGAGAATTGTCGTGACCTTGATGATTGAGTTCTTTAGGAGTTAACATTGTGGGTGCCAAATTTCCACAAGTAGCTTCATGTGCAAGTTTCTTTTTGAGCTTTTCCACCAAGTACCCTTTGTATGATATCTTGACCTTTTGAAGGAGACCCACCATGTCATCGTCAATAATCATAGGTTCCATAGTGGGTGTAAAGTAGTATTCATAGGCAATAGGGAACGGACTTTCTTCTTCTTCATGATCAGATATCTCAAATTTCTCAGGATAGGCTCCTCAAGTAGAGCAACCACACAAACTTCCGCTTCCTTACCCCATAAGTTCTTGCAAAACACGATTTTATCATCATAGCTATCTTCATAAGAATCATAGCTGGGGCTCTATTAAATTCTTTTTCCAACATCTCAATGTTCACATCAAAAGACACCCTCATACTCACAAAGGCGAAGAGAATTTGGCTTACTCAACCTCATGCCTTCTTCGTTGAATACAACGCTTTCATATTTACAAGAGCTCAAAGGAATTGGCTCTTCCCACTTCTCTTCTTCCACATCAAAGGTTACTACTTCAAATTCACATTCATGATCAATTTTTAAGGAATGTCGAGGAGTGGTTTCTTGGGATTCTTTCATTTGGGCAATTTGAATCTCCAATTCCTCATCTTGGGTAACAATGCCTTGAAGAACATTGTCCCTCTTTTGGCTCTCCTCTATCATTTGTGTGAAAAATTTTTGTTGGTCTCCCATCATTTGGAGAACCATATCTTGAATATCAAAGTTGGGCTCATCTTTTTGTTGTGGGTGGGTGTGAAATTGCTCATATTGTGGCATTTGGAATTGGTTATAAAGTGAGTTTTGGGTGGATGGTTGTTGATATTGGATGTGGTGATTTTGGTGGGAAAACTTGGGGTAGTAGTTAGGATTTTCATTGTGTGAGTAGTAAGGTAGGTTTGTGTTGACTTGCTCCTCATACTCCCCATACCCATAGTCATACTCAAAAGATCCACCAGATACTCCATATATCAAGTCTTGAGCCATCATAGCTAAGATAAAGATACAACTACAAATATGGAAACTACAATAAAACGGTAAAAACGAACCTTGAGGAATAAGTTCCTCAAGGTTAAAGCACAATTAAAATAGACAAACAAGTAAGAACTTAATCACATAACGTCGTCCCCGGCAACGGCGCCATTTTGATGGGAGTGAGATTGTTGTCGGGTCTCCCAATCAAACACATTTATATTCTCAACAAACAACTAGTTAGTGGTTAAGTCGAGGTCGATCCATAGGACGGTGTGCTTTGGGTTCTAAGTCTATCTATCTCAATTTATGCTAGTGTCGCGATTTGTTTGGGTTTGTAGTTGTATTCTAGACTAATGCAAGCAATAAAGTAAAACAAGCAATAAAAGGAAGGATGTAAACAAATGATTAAAAGTACTAGGATATCATGGGTTCATAGGGGATTCATGGGAGTTAACCATACAGACATATTCACAAAGTTGCAAGCAATTAATGTTATAGAGGAACCGAGTTGGTGTATGTTTCACCGTTCTTAGGAAGAGTTGGGTCCCAGAGCCGAATTGATTAGATTTTACAACACCTACAAGTCGACTTACTTTCCCCCTAATCACTTCTATGCATGGTTTAACTAGATTCGAGTTGGTTTATATCTTACAAGTCAAGTTGAATAGATAAGAGATAGTTGTAAATGCAAGGTTTCATAGGCTTAGCATTTCATCAAACATAACATGTGCATAAGTTGACATCACAACAAGCAAGCAAATTAATTATGGAAACATATTGGATTAAGCATAAATCATTCCCCATGTTGGTTTCCCCTAATTACCCATTAATCCTAGCTAAGATACTACTCACCCATTATCATGGGAAACATATCATTAATGGTGTCAATCATCACAACAAGTGTAAACATGATAAGAGCTTTAAGGAAATAAACAATAAAGACTAAAGAGTAAAGGAATTATACCAAACTTGAGATGATCCAAATAATAAAGCAAGAATAAAAGAAGAGAACTTGATTGATTGATTAAGGGTTTTCAATCCTCTAATAATAACCCAATAATCTTCAATTACTCAAAAGTAAGAAACTTGAACAATAATTAAGGAAAGATTAATGTGTAATTTTGTGGAAAGATTAAAGGATAATCTGTTATAATCTACTCCTAAGCTAAGAGGATTTTCTAATGTGGAAGCCCCCTTGATTATTATAAAACTGGGGTATATATAGTAGTGCATCATTAGGTTAAATAAGGCTAAATTAGTAATTAACAATTCTAAGTTCTAAGTAGGGAAATGCAAGTATTCTCGAGGAGATGAGCATATTGCTGAAGTTGCCACGGTCCGCTCGTGCAAAGGGGGAAGACGCTCAGATTGTGGGCAAAGGAGACGAGCGGCTTGACAGTCGGGACGCTCAGATTGCTTGAGGTGGCGACGATCGTCTTGAAGCTATGACCCTCGGATTGTTCTTCAGAGTGCTTTAGCTTCTTCCTCTCGCATACTTCTTATTCTTGCATTGTTGGTCTTAGTTCTTGCCTCTCCTTCCATACTCGTTCAGCCAATATCACCAATAACCTTTCAAATAAGCAAGAGAGACGGGAATTTCCGCCTAATTGTCTTCTTTCCTACAAAACAAACATAATACAATAGGAAAGCAAAATAGAAGGCATTTGACGGATAAAATAGCTATGGAACGCTATAGTAATATGCAAAATTGGCTCAATTAAGGGATTAAATGTGCGCAAATATGACTCACATCAGATTCTAACGATAGGTCACACACCCAAAATGACCAAGAAACGAGTGAGATACGACTGTTTTACAAAAACTAGACGGTGTTGAGAACGACGTAGGGTACTCGATCGGGTACCCTATACTCGATCGAGTACACCTCTCTGCACTCAACCGAGTGCCCCATACTCGATCGACTAACCTTAATATTTGATTATGCGTGCTTCTGATCTTCACCTACTCGGCTGAGTAGGCTGTAATCGGCCTAGTGACCCCTGTTTTGGCTTTATCCTTACCTTTTGACCTCTCTACATATCATATTTATTTCAAAGACGTTATTTTACTTCCTTATGTATTTTTTTACACATGTGTTGGTCCTGATGCATAAGTTACCGGATCCTCTAATGTGGGAGTACCACCTTATGATGGGTACTAGTTGGTGGGGAAATGAATGGTGGAAAGAGGAAGGGAAGATTTATGAGTTTATTGAGCAAGCAGCGCTTTTGGTGGGGTATGATGAGTGATATAATCATGGGTTTGAGTAGGGTAGTGATAGTCGTACATGATCGAGGCGCAATGTAAGTGTGAGGAATCTAAGAATAAAAAGATTGAAAGCAGGGATGTGAATGGTGGCAACTTGGGATGTGGAAGAATTTATGAAGGGAGATGGTTATAACTTGATTAGTTAAGAATATATGTAATGGAAGGTTGTTATAGAAGGATGGAAAAAAATTGTGTATAGAGAGCTTAGATCGAGTTATGTCGCGACGTGGATATGTAGACAATGGCTGAGTTTGGGAATTCGGATTACTAAATGCCTTGGGCAATTAACGGTATGAATTGTACTTTGGTTTCTAGAGATACAAAAGGAAGATACAGCTAATTAAAGAGAAATCATTTATTGTATGGACTTAATGGTGGCGAGTGTGTAGCATGATGAGAGAGGATCAGTGATAAGAAACAATGACAAGATACTGATATGAGTTAATGGAATTTGAGTTTTGGGAGCAATGAGAAGGTAGCCGGATTACTAAAGAGTTAGGTCGTAAGAGTAAGGAGATGAATTATTAATTGGTATTGTTGAGTATTAAGGGAAAAGAAGGATGAGAGTAAGATGAGAGAATGTTGATCGGAGTTGTGGGACATGAAAGTAAGGAATCATTGAGACATATAATACTATCATGAGGGTGTGAGTTAAGGGTTATAGATGAATTCAGGACAACATGTTAATCATGAGTTTTGAGGAATTAAGGGAGTAAGAAGTTGGTAGATGATGTGACCGTTATTTGAGCATATTTAGTCCCCTAATTGAGCCTATTTTGCATATTATTATAACATTCTATGGCCATTCTATCTGTCAAAACCTTCCTATTTGCTTTTCTATCGCATTTCATATGATTTGTAGAAAAGAAGATAATAAGGCGGAAATTCCCGTCTTTCGTGCGTATTCGGAAGCTATTTGACGATGTTTGATGGACTAGTGTGAAGAGGAAGCGAGAACTAAAGACCAATCCCACAGAAATAAAAAGGAAGCGAAAAATAGGATGCTGCCACAGAAGACGAGCGGCTTACCCACAAGACGCCTGTCCTGAAGTGACAACCCGTGCGTCCCAGCCACAAAGACGCCCGGATTCCTCCAAAGAATCCGAGCGGATTCCCACAAAGACGCCCGTACACCACCACAACAATCCGCCCGTCTTCCTCCTTGGACGCCAGGATTCTCTCACAGCAACTTTCCTCTTCTTCTTTCTTTGTGAAAGATGCCCATCCTTCTAAAAACACTAGCTTTTCCCTACTCTAAACTCAAAAGTGTAATTAATAATTTAGCCTTAGTTAACCTAATGAATCCCTACTATAAAAACCCCATTTATAATAATCCAGGGGATCTCTCTTAGATAGAACAAATCCTTCCTTAGATTCAATTAGGAGTAGATTAGAATTGATTGCTCTTTAATCTTTCCACAAATTACACATTAATCTCTCCTTAATTATTGTTCGAGCTTATTACTTTTGGGTAATTGAATATTATTGGGTTATTATTGGAGGATTGACAACCCTTCATCAATCAATCAAGTTTCTTCTATTATTCTTTGCTTTATTCTTTGGATCATCTCAAGTTTGGTATAATTCCTTTACTCTTTAATCTTTATTGTTCATTTCTTCATTCTATTATCATGTTTATACTTGTTGTGATGATTGACACCATTAATGACATGTTTCCCATGATAATGAGTGAGTAGTTTCTTTTAGCTAGGATTAATGGATAATTAAGGGAAACCAGCATGGGATTGATTCATGCTTAATCTAATATGTTCACATGATTAAATTGCTTGCTTGTTGTGATGTCAACTTTATGCACATGTTATGTTTGATGAAATGCTAAGCCTATGAATCCTTGCATTTACAACCATCTCTTATCTACTCAACTTGACTTGTAAGATATAAACCAACTCGAGCCTTGTTAGACCATGCATAGAAGTTGAATAGGAGGAAAGTAAATGGACTTGTAGGTGTTGTACAATCTAATCGATTCGGCTCCGGGACCCAACCCTTCCTATGAACCGTAAGACATAAACCAACTCGGTTCCTCCACAACATTAATTGCTTGGTTATAATTGTAAACATGTTTGTATGATCAATACCATGAATCCCCTATGACCCCATGATATCCTAGCACTTCTAATCAATTGTTTATGTCTTTCCTTTTATTGCTTGATTTACTTTATTGGTTTTATTAGTCTAGAACACAACTACAAACCCAAATAAATTGTGACACTAGCATAAATTGAGATAGATAGACTTAGAACCCAAAGCACACCGTCCCATGGATCGACCTCGACTTACCACTAACTAGTTGTTTGTTGAGCATTTATAAATGTGTTTGATTGGATGTGTGACGACCAACTCTTGTCCTGATCAAAATGGCGCCGTTGCCGGGGACGGTGTTGTGGGGTAATATCCGTATAATACCCTTTAATTATAGGATTATAACGCAAAATTCATATGTAATTTTAGTCATAAAACGAAAATAACAAGTAAACGATAAAGATTAGAAATAACCTTCGGTCCTAGTGCAATAAGGCAATGAGAGATCAAATTAGACCTCCTCCTAAACGATGCACCCAAGATAGTCCGAGATATGCCCTTGTGCTAGATCAAATCCTCTAATTGCCTTTGCAATATTGAGAGGATAGTTTTTGTGAGTTGTGTTGGATGTGAGATCCGAGTTCTGAGAGGCACAATTCCCAAAACCCTAATTTTGATTAGCAAATGATCAATTACGGTTAGACAAGAGGAGAAGCTCCCCTTTTGTCTATGAATGGTTCGGCCAAACCGAGTGAGAGGGAGCCTAATGGGCTTTCTCATTTCCTCTTCATATAAACTAGTGGTCCGAATCCCAATTGCTAAATGTATATGACACGGTCTCGATTATAAATCTATTATCGGTTATCGGAAATTAAGGCATAAACTAATAATACGGGTTAGTTTGAATGATTAATACATGTCCGACAAGACAAGTATTGTATAATTATATTCAATATACATTTAATTAAATATAAAACGTTTATATTCAATTTTACGAATTAATTGCTTAATTCGCCTTAGCCCATAATATTTAATCCGTATTAAATATAATATCTCAACATCACATTTTGACTAAATATTAGTCAAATAACTCGACTAATGGTTAGTCAAAATTGGCATCTACATGACTGTATTTTCATCTGTCACGTCTCTCAAACGTATCCTATAGGTGTGACTTTTAGGGACCAGTTGATCACCGCCATCCGTATGACAATAACGTCAAACTTATCTAGCAAGCCAACCGTTATTGATAAACGTGGATCAACCGATAATAATACCAAAAGTATGCCCTTTGATCCTTTTAGAGGTTTATAAGTCCTTGCACTAAGCGTTAAGGACACCAACCCCAACAAGCTCCCACTTGTCCGTACAAGTGTATGTGCAATGACGTTATCCGCACTAATTGGAGGACACAAGCTCCAACAAACTCCCACTTGTCCGTACAAGTGTATGTGCGATAACCGATTCTCATATTCATTTAAAATTTCTCCCACTCAATGTAAAACAATTTGCAGATCTGGATCCACAAAGGTCGTATTTTACAATCGATCTGTATCTAGAGTGGTTTCCCCGACTAGAGAGTAACTTAACCGATAAAACGAATCCGTATCCGAGCATGGCCATGCATTTCGATTCTGACTCCTCGAGTGGCCCCGAGAAATATCGAGTACCGATAAAGGCTGAATATTTCCTTCAACTCGACTCCTTCCGATCTAAGCACAACATGAAATGACCAGAAAAGATCTACTTGGCCCCCTGTTACGGATGACCGTGAGAAAGAAACCAAAGTCACCCAAAATCTGCCTTAGTCTCAAGAGACAGTCGATAGTTAAAAGAATCGACTCTTAGGATCACCATGGAAGTCCTATCCACGACCGGGCAACGAATGTTTTAAAACATTTAGGACTCCACGTCGATGTCACAATTGTGTCCTACGAAATATCCGTATAAATCGCCCTCTGTGATTGGTCGGTCAACCGGTTGACTTATGGCTCGTTGAACCCACCATCAACCAACGTCACAAAATAATTGCAAGAGTTATCAGCTCATGTGGGCAATTAAGGACTGAAAAAAATATAATGTTCGTTCAGTTCACTTTGTGGTGTTCAAAAATTGTCGCACAATTCCACATGAAAAACAAAATATATATAAATATCAAAACGATGATGTTGTATAAAGTACAAAAGGGAATGAATCTGATCCATAAAAGAGTACTACAACTCAGGAACACGTTTGATTCCCATGGAATTAACGTGCCCTTCATGCTTATCTTGTCGTAATGCTTTAGTGAGAGGATGATCTGCTATGTTATTATCCGTAGCAATCTTTTCTATCACTACTTCCTTTTGCTCCACGTAATCCTGGATTAGATGAGCTTTCCGTTGTACATGTCTAGACTTGTTGCTAGACTTAGGCTCCTTAGCTTGGAAGATGGCACCACTATTGTCGCAATAGATGGTGATCGGGTCATTCGAACTTGGCACTACGGATAGTCCATGTAAGAATTGACGCATCCATATCGCTTCCTTTGTAGCTTCAGACGCGGCATAGTACTCGGACTCGATCGTAGAATCTCAGAATCGTTTGCTTGGAACTCTTCCGGTGACTGCAGCGCCATTAAGAGTAAAAACGAATCCAGACCGAGATTTTGAGTCATCTCGATCCGTTTGGAAGCTAGCATCTGCGAACCTTAGGTTGCGCATAGCTTTTGTTCGCTCCATAAGTCAATGCCCAATCTTTAGTCCTCCGTAGGTACTTAAGAATGTTCTTGACAGCCAGCCAATGTGATTCACCTGGATCTTTGTTGGAATCGACTTGTCATACTCAATGCATATGCCACGTCCGGACGTGTGCATATCATGGCATACATGATAGATCCTATTGCCGAGGCATAAGGAATCCGTGCCATGCGCTCTTTCTCTTCCGGTGTCTCTGGTGCCTGAGACTTGCTCAAATGCACCCCTGGAGCCATAGGAAGGAACCCCTTCTTGGAGTTAGTCATGCTGAATCTCTCTAGGACTTTGTCTATGTAAGACTCCTGACTGAGAGATAGCATCCGTCGTGATCTATCTCGATAGATACGGATGCCTAGAATTCTTTGTGCCTCACCCAGATCTTTCATCTGGAAATGGTTCTTCAACCATACTTTCACCGAAGATAAGAGAGGTATGTCATTCCCAATCAGGAGTATGTCGTCAACATATAATATTAGGAAGACAATCTTGCTCCCACTCGACTTGATATATAGACATGGTTCCTCGACCGATCGAGTAAATCCATTTTCTTTTATCACTTGGTCGAAGCGATGATTCCAACTCCTTGATGCTTGCTTAAGTCCATAAATGGAACGCTTAAGCTTGCACACTTTCTTAGGATGCACTGGATCGATGAAACCTTCGGGTTGTACCATGTACAACTCTTCCTCCAAAAAGCCGTTTAAGAAGGCGGTTTTCACGTCCATTTGCCAAATTTCATAGTCATGAAAAGCGGCAATCGCTAAGATAATCCGAATGGAACGCAGCATGACTACGGGTGCAAAAATCTCATCATAGTGCAAACCTGGCACTTGGGTGAAACCTTTAGCAACTAGTCGTGCTTTGTAGATATCTTGTTGACCTTCCACAGAATGCTTTATCTTGTAAAGCCATTTGCATTGAAGGGGACGAACCTTAGCAGGTAAGTCAACAAGATCCCACACGTTGTTCTCATACATGGAGTCCATCTCGGATTGCATGGCCTCAAGCCATAGCTTTGAGTCAGAACTGGTCATGGCACCTTTATAGGTTGCGGGTTCACTACTTGTTAAGAGTAGAACGTCATCTATGTCATGTTCCTCGACCATACCAATGTATCTGTCTGGAGGAATAGAGACTCTTCCCGACCTTCTAGGTTCCTCGGGAATGTTAACCGCAGCCGGGATTGAAGGAATAGGTTCCTCCAATAGTTGCTCGGTATTTGGTTCTGGAACCTCCGACAGGTCGAAGGTTCTATCACTCTTTGCATTCTCGAGAAATTCCTTCTCTAAGAATGTCGCACTAGCCGCAACAAAAACACGTTGTTCGGTTGGCGAATAGAAGTAATGACCAAGTGTTCCTTTAGGATAACCTATAAAGTATGTCTTAACCGATCGCGATCCGAGCTTATCCTCGTGTCTCCACTTGACATAAGCCTCGCAGCCCCAAACCCGTATAAAGGACAAGTTAGGGACCGTTCCCTTCCATAGTTCATATGGAGTCTTGTCAATGACTTTAGACGGACTTGATTAAGTATTAGAGCGGTGACAAAGAGCATAACCCCATAATGAATCGGGTAAAACCGTGTGACTCATCATGGATCGAACCATATCAAGTATGGTTCGATTTCTCCGTTCGGACACTCCATTCAATTGAGGTGTTCCAGGTGGAGTTAACTGTAGGGCAATCCCACAGTCCTTGAGGTGTTGATCAAACTCGTGAGAAAGATACTCGCCACCACGATCCGAACGTAGTGTTTTAATCTTTCTACCCAATAGGTTCGTACCCCTATTCTCGGTATTCTCTGAATTTCTCAAAGGATTCACTTTTATGCTTCATTAAGTAGACATAGCCATATCTACTTAAATCGTCCGTGAAAGTGATGAAATACCTATAGCCTTCTCGTGCGGTGATTGACATAGGTCCACATACATCCGTGTGTATGAGTCCTAATAGGTCGACAGCGCGCATTCCAACACCTTTGAAGGAAATACGAGTCATCTTACCGATGAGACATGATTCACACGTGCCAAATGATTGAAAATCAAAGGCCGAGATAGCTCCATTTTTTATGAGAAATTTGTTTTACGCGTTTCTCATTAATGTGTCCCATACGGCGGTGCCATAGATACGTTTGATCTTTGTCACCAACCTTTAACTTTTTATTCATTACGTGTAATATTTCCGTGGTCTGATCTAAAACATAAATTCCGTTCATGGAGACTGCCTTGCCATAAATCATATCGTGTAAAGAGAAAATGCAAGCATTATTTTCTATTACAAATGAAAACCAAGTTTGTCAAGTGCAGAAACTGAAATAATGTTTTTCGAAAGACTAGGTACATAATAGCAGTCATATAATGACAACTCAAATCCGCTAGGAAGCTGGATCACATATGTCCCCTTTGAGATGGCAGCCACTCTTGCTCCATTCCCAACACGCAGGTCCACCTCACCCTTTACGAGGGGTTCGATGTTTCGGAGCCCCTGCACATGATTACACAGATGAGAACCACAACCAGTATCAAGTACCCAAGTTCCGTAACTTGCGTGGTTAATCTCAATCATATGAATAAAAGTAGAAGAAGAGGAAGACATACCAACAGGTTTAACACGACCTGCCTTTAAGTCCTCATGATAAACAGGACATGTGCGTCTCCAATGCCCAGTCATGTGGCAATGATGGCATTCCATGTTTTCTTTCTTGCTCTTTGTCGCGCCTGATGAGTTGCTCGACTCACCAGGACCACTCTTTCCTGAACCCGACTTCTTAAACTTCACCTTACCTACTGCTAGGTTTGCCTGAGCTTTGCCCTTACCTTTCCCTTTGTTTGACACAACGAGAACATCCTGTTTCATGCTCCCACTGAACTTCATGTCCTTCTCGGTCTGTACGAGGAGGGAGTGCAGTTCATGGGGAGTCTTCTTCAAATCATTCATATAGTAATTCGCTCTAAATTGCGAATAACCATCGTGGAGTGAGTGAAGTATGCGGTCGATAACAATGTTCTCGCTGATGTTACAATTAAAGGTCTCCAGCTTCTCGACATTCTCAATCATGCTGAGAATGTGTGGGCTAACCGGTTGGCCCTTCTGGAGTCTCGCATCAAAGAAGCGAGTGGTATGCTCATAGGTCACGATTCTCGGTGCTTTCGAGAATTCCTTGGTGAGCGTGGTGAAAATCTTGTTTGCACCATGGGCTATGAAGCGTTTCTGCAAATTGGGTTCCATTGCAAAAATGAGTACGTTTTTAATCGCACCCGCTTCCATACAGAAATCATTAAACTTGGTGATTTCGCAGACTCTAGCCGTGGGACCTGGGTTTGCCGGGATGGGCTCCAAGAGATATTTGAGCTTCCGTCAGCGGCAAAGCATTCCGTAATGCCGCCTCCCGGTCCGCGAAGTTTGATCCATCATTCTTCAGTCGAGTAGACTGATTCATCTGATTCATGCAGATCCGAAGCCAGGACTCACGGTCCAATGTGGCACTTGGCATTGGGTTATCAGTAGAACCAGCCATTTGTTATTTAGCAGTTTAAAAGTTCGTGATCTACACTGAAAAAGAAAGAAAAACAAAACGAAATAAGCAACTCATCGAGGTGATTTAAGTCTATTTAAAATTAATTTTAACATGTAGACTCAATGCACTTGCATAATTGATCTCCCTCAAGAATGATACAAGTGATCCCAAGACTCAATTTCTGTAAATTGATAAGCCAACTGTTTAGCTAATTCTTCCGGAAGAACTCTTGGTCGATAGATTTCCGTAAATCCTATCTATAGTCCACCATAGTCACAGGATCGTACGAGTGACCATAGTGTTGAGATAAAATAGGTCAATCGGTTCCAACTTACCCGACGTAGAAGGGGTCATAGTATGCCTACCGACGAAGAAGGGACTCATTGGAGTTTGACCTATAAAGACCGTTCTCAATTTTGGTTTATACGAGGAAGATCCCAACAACTTAATTATAATTCATTTTAAGTGAACGAATAACTAGCGTCTGCGTGAATGAATCAATTTAGGTGATGGCTTAAAATCGTGTGACATGAGAATGTCAATGAAAACTAACTCGTGACCTCTATATGTGTCAGTTTTCATGCAATAATTAGGTGGTTTGATTTTTAGGCGGAATATGATGCATATTATCGTTACGAAAAATAAATAAATGAATGCAATACGTAAAAATAAATTCCTAGTGTGGCCTATCCTAATAAAAAGAACATAAAACAACTTTGGAATCCACCGTTGGACCCGAGAAGCTTGTCTTGATGTTCCATCTTGATCCAAGTAGCGGGAGTGAGCATCCGGTCTCCGTCTTTAGTCTTCTCAAAAATTACAATTTGAAATTTACAAATATAAACCTATTTACATTCTAAATAAAAACTGTAATTATAAGAAATAAAAAGGAGATGCGAGATCTCAAAATACAACCAAGACCGTGTTCCATCATTACGGTAACACGTTCTACTAAGGCCACACTAAGTTACAACCGGTTGCAAAATTAAATAAATACGTAATAAATAGCATTCAAAATAAATAAGAACGATAAATAAAATGCATCAACTAAAAATAAAATTTATTCGTGACATAATTCCGTAATTATGTTAAATTTATCCAAACCACCAAAGATAATTAAAATTATGTGACAAAACCGCTTCATCAACTTAATTTTAATTCGATATAATCCGTTACTTTAAATTGTTTTAAAGTAATTTAATTGTTCGTGGGTGAACCGTTTCACCATCAAGCGAGAGCATAAAAAAAAACGTTTTATGCTATAAAGAGGCCGAAAAAAAAAACAGAATTTTTTTTTTTTTTTTCTCCTGTACTGCTGTACGTGAACAGTACCAGTACCAAAATTTTTTTTTTTTTTTTTTTTTAAATGCTGTGATAAACCGAGAGCATTAAAAATCCAAAAAAAAATTTACACGGCTCAAAATCGTGAGCAACTAAAGATCAAAACAAAACGGTTTGATTAAAACACAATTGCAATTTATTCTAATCCGGATTAAAACAAAATACAATTGTAACATCTTCAACATATTGCAATCATTATCGTTAAAATTACAACATGCGAAGAACGATTGAAAACAAGAGATCGAACGATCTAACAAAATTGTGTGGCACGCATAACGATGCAAAAAAAACAGAAAAACAGGCCGTGAATCAAGAAGGCCACACGGTTTTCTAAAAAAAATAGCCACACGAAATTTTATGCAATCATTTTGATCGATCTTTAACATATTGCAATGAATATCGATTACAATACAATATGCAAAGATCGAAATGAAAACAAAACAAAATCACAACCAACAACCGTGTACATGGACACGGTTCCCAATGATCCAAAAAAAAACGCAGCAACAACAAGGAAAAAAAATTCTGCCGTGTAAAAACAGGTGCTGCCGAGACAATTTTTTGAACAAAAATCATCGATTCATTTCGTTTAAAGAAAATTACATAGGAAAAATTTACGTGGCCTCGCTCTGATACCACTTGTGGGGTAATATCCGTATAATACCCTTTAATTATAGGATTATAACGCAAAATTCATATGTAATTTTAGTCATAAAACGAAAATAACAAGTAAACGATAAAGATTAGAAATAACCTTCGGTCCTAGTGCAATAAGGCAATGAGAGATCAAATTAGACCTCCTCCTAAACGATGCACCCAAGATAGTCCGAGATATGCCCTTGTGCTAGATCAAATCCTCTAATTGCCTTTGCAATATTGAGAGGATAGTTTTTGTGAGTTGTGTTGGATGTGAGATCCGAGTTCTGAGAGGCACAATTCCCAAAACCCTAATTTTGATTAGCAAATGATCAATTACGGTTAGACAAGAGGAGAAGCTCCCCTTTTGTCTATGAATGGTTCGGCCAAACCGAGTGAGAGGGAGCCTAATGGGCTTTCTCATTTCCTCTTCATATAAACTAGTGGTCCGAATCCCAATTGCTAAATGTATATGACACGGTCTGATTATAAACTGTTATCGGTTATCGGAAATTAAGGCATCAACTAATAATACGGGTTAGCTGAATGATTAATACATGTCCGACAAGACAGTATTGTATAATTATATTCAATATACATTTAATTAAATATAAAACGTTTATATTCAATTTTACGAATTAACTGGTTAATTCGCCTTAGCCCATAATATTTAATCCGTATTAAATATAATATCTCAACATCACATTTTGACTAAATATTAGTCAAATAACTCAGACTAACTGGTTAGTCAAAATTGGCATCTACATGATTTGTATTTTCATCCATCACGTCTCTCAAACGTATCCTATAGGTGTGACTTTTAGGGACCAGTTGATCACCGTCATCTGTATGACAATAACGTCAAACTTATCTAGCAAGCCAACCGTTATTGATAAACGTGGATCAACTGATAATAATACCAAAAGTATGCCCTTTGATCCTTTTAGAGATTTATAAGTCCTTGCACTAACTGTTAAGGACACCAACCCCAACAGGTGTTATGTGATTAAGTTCTTACTTGTTTGTCTATTTTGATTTTTGCTTTAACCTTGAGGAACTTGTTCCTCAAGGATTGTTCTTACCGTTTTGTGTAGTTTCCATGCTTGTAGTTGTTTCCTTGTCTTAGCTATGTTGGCTCAAGACTTGACATATGGAGTATGTGGTGGATCTTTTGAGTATGACTATGGGTATGGGGAGTTTGAGGAGCAAGTCAACACAAACCTACCTTACAACTCATACAATGAAAATCCTAACTACTACCCCAAATTTTCCAACCAAAACACTCACATCCAATATCCACAACAACTACCCACTCAATACCCACTTCATAATGAGTTTCAATTGCCGCAATACAACCACTTTCACATTTACCCAGAACAAGAAAATGAACCCATTCAAAATGCGATTCTCCAAATGATGGGAGATCAACAAAACTTCTTCAAACAAATGCTAGAAGAGAGCCAAAAAAGAGACAATGTTCTTCAAGGCATTGTTGCCCAAGGTGAGGAATTGAAGATTCGAATTGCCCAAATGAAAGAATCCCAAGCAATCACCCCCCACCGTTATTTGGACATTGAGCATGTTTGCGAATTTAAAGTGGTAACTTTTGACATAAAAAGTGAAGAATGGGAAGAGCCAATCTCCTTGAGCTCTTGTGACTATGAAAGTGTTGTGTTCGATGAGGAAGACATGAGGTTGAGTAAGCTAAGTACTCTTAGCCTTTGTGAGTATGAGGGTGTGTCCTTTGAAGTGAATGTTGGGACATTGGAGAAAGAGTTAAATGAAGCCCCCATCTATGATTCGTATGAAGATAGCAACAATGATGATGAGCCTAAAGGATGGACTCGTAATATCACCTTGCTTGAGGAGCCTATCCTTGAGACATTTGAGATACCCTATCATGAAGAAGAACGTCCTTCCCATATTCCTCATGAAGACTACTTAACACCTATCATGGAGCCAATAATCATTGAAGAGGATATGGTGGACCTTCTCCAAAAGGCCAAGGTATCGTACAAAAGCTACTTGGTGAAAAAGCTCAAAGAGAAGCTCGCTCGTGAAGCTACTTGTGGAGAATTGGCACTCACAATGACAACTTCTAAGGAACTCGATCATCAAAGCCATGAAAATTCTCCTCCCACTTTGGAAGGATTGAGAAATCGAAATGCTATCATCATTACCGGAATTGAAGAAGAGGTTGATGAGTGGAAGTCTACGGATGAAAATGAACCATACTTCATGGGAAAGTGTCATGGGCTTGTTTATTGGAAGCATTGGGAAGCCTCTAATGCCAAGGATAAAGCAAAAGAAAGAGCATTTTACAAGTTTCCTTGGCCAAATTTCATGTTCAATTGGAGCAACCCATACTTGTGTCTATTTGGAGCTTGTTCACAAGTTTTTGATCTCTTGTTAAGAGCCTTGAGCTCTATGGACAAGAATTTCTACAATTTGAACTAGTTTGGTGGAGTCCTATCTCAAACCACCATTTGTATGATATTTCTTGGATCCTTTACTTTGTATAATATTGTACATTCTTGCATTTTCATTTGATTTCTTGCATGAGAGTAGTGAGAGAGAGAGAGAGAGAGTCATCTTACATTTTTATTGGGCAAATTTCAGAAAAAGATAAGGAGGAATAGCAAATCGATGAAAGGGCATGATTGTGAAAGTAAAAAGAAAGAAGAAGAGGAAAAGAAGCTGAAGACGCCCGTCCCGAGGCCTGGACGCCCGTCCAGGGCCCTCGTCAAAAAACTGGTTGGCACTGTCTCAGAATCCACGCGGATTCAGAACAAGACGCCCGTCCTGTAAGAAGACGCTCGTATTCTCCACGGGACGCCCGTCCTGATTGTCATATGAAATAAGATTTTGAGACTGCAAGGAAATCCGCGCGGATTCTTGAAAATCCGGCCTTCCCGAACAAGACGCCCGTCTCAAAGTAGAAGCCGCCCGTCTTCTCCTTGCTCCCGAAATTGCTGAACCCCTGTCTTAGAATCCGCGCAGATTTGAATAAACATGCCCGTCTTCTACAGGCACGAGACGCCCGTCCCGCATGAAAGCCGCCCGTATTGTTGCCTTTTTCTCGAATAATCCGGCCGGGTCCCACCCTTATCCGCTCGGATTCCCCCTTCTTCTATAAAATCACCCCCTTTCTCCCTCATTTCTTCACCTTATCAAACCCTAAAACACTCATCTCCTTCCTCAAAAACACTCCCCTCACATCAAAAGCCAACAAAACCCCCATTTCCTCAACTTCAAGATGACGAACCTTAAGGGCAAGGCTAAGAATTTGGTTGAATCCACCGGAAGGAAGCGCAAGGGATCATCCTCATCAACTCCGCGAGAGGTAGCGCTACCAAGGGACTTCTGTCCCATAATGAGAGGAGGAATTGAACAACTTGAGTACTTCCAAGAGGTGCTTTTTGAATCCGATGACCACCGCAAGAACTTTGTCAAATTGCTAGGTAAGAACTATGAACCAACTTAATTCATAGATACTAGGGTGTTGGAAACCCTTAGGATAAGGTACCCTACCGAGATGTTCTTTGATGGCCTTGGGATTGGGAAACTTTTCCATGCCCATGAGGAGACGTACCTTAGTCTCACCCTTGAGTTTTTGAGTAGCCTTTGCATTATAACGAATACTCGAACAACTGTGGGCATGGAGTTTAGGTTGTGCAACCTAGACCATAGTATTTCACTTGATCAATTTGCCTACCTTTTCGGTCTTAAAGTGCGCACCAACTATACCGATAATCCCGATAATTTCGATGTGGACCATCTTTGGAGAGGTATTTCCGGGAGGAATTTTACCGGTTTAAAGCAATGCTATACCTTCGCCATTCAACATCCGGTGATTCGAATCACCGAGCGCTTTTTGGCCGGTACCATCAACGGGAGGTACGAACAAGATAGGTGTACTCTTATCGATTTAATTTTTCTTCAGTCCTATATGAATGTTCGGGGGACGAGGCGCTATAACATCAACACACCCCTTGAGATACTTACTAGGTTTCATGATTTTGCTCAAGGGACCTCCAAACTCAAGACCTTCGTAATGGGAGGTCTAATTACTATTTTGGCGAACAACCTTTGCCCCGGGTTCAACGCCCGTGGGATCTATACTCCTCTTGAGGGGAGAACTTTGATTGATGAGCACACCGTCTTCACCCATCACCGGTGGTGTAACTACACTCAAGACGGGAGTGTAGAGTGGTACACCAAAGGATGCACCTCAATCATCCTTGAGGGTTGGAAGATACCGGGCATTGACCCAATATTGAGCCCATATTCGCCTCCACCAAGCTACCTCCTTGATATCCAAATTCTCGACAATCCCCCTCAAAGGGAAGAGCCACCCTGCCAACAACAAGTATCTCGTGGGGTACCGGGAAGGCCTACTCGCCCACCTTCCTATGTGCCTATCCCACCATACCCTATCCCTCATACCAAATTTGAACCGGAAATCCCTAATACCCCGGGCATTAATGATTTGATGGCACTCATGAATAGAGTGGACCTCGGGGTACATGAAGGGAGGGTCGAAAACTACTTAGCCCTTTATCCCCAATATTATAACATGGCTCAACAAGGGTATGTTGACCCTAATGACCCTTTGCCCACTTGGGCCCAACCACAACACTTGTTCCCTAATCAAGGGAACCAAGCTTTGGATCGCGACGGCGGAGGGCATTCTAGCCAAGGTGGAGGGTACTCGGGTCAAGGGGGAGAGTTTGACCAAAGAGGGTATTGGGGCCAAGCAAGAGGGTATGACCAAGCCGGGAGCTCTCACCAATATGGTTACCAAGATGAGGAGGATGACGGGTGAAAGAGTCCTACCTCACCACCTCCATTTGTATAATACCCCTCTCTGCCTCTCTCTTTTGTATATACATTGCATTTAGTGTAATTTTCGCATGCATTTGTATCATATCTCATTTGCATTAGTTAGTTCATATAGTAGAGTTTGCATTGTAATATATCTCACATGATTCAAGTTGATAGTTGCATATAGATTAGAATTTATGCATAGTTACTAATGGCCAAACCTATTAATTTCTACACTAGAAATAGTGTTTAAATCGGTTTGGGGAGGTTTGATCATAGGTGACCATAGTTTACTAGAAAACATGTATCATCTAGTATAGTTTAGATTGCATTCATTTGTTATATATGCCATATAGAATTGCATTTAGTTAGAGCATGCATTCATTCATATCATATCATTGCATTTCTCCTTTATTTCAAAAAAATCAAAAATCCAAAAACATGTTTTTCTTTTTATTCCTACTCCTACATGTACATTGAGGACAATGTCCAAAATAAAGTGGGGGATGTGAATTTATATTCCAAAAATGCATAAAAATTAAAAAAAAAATGTTGAAAAATCACAAAATATGTCTTTTAATTTCATAAAAAAAACAAAATCCATAAAAATTTGAAAATTTCAAAAACCAAAAACATGTTCTTTAATTTAGTAGTGTAGAATTGTATATACTTGTGCTTTTGTTCTCTTCTCACATAGATACAACACTACATTTGAGGCATTAGCAAGGGAAAATGAAGACCGCTTGGTATGATCGTTATAATCTCTATTTCCCTTCGATTTCTTTTTCATTATATGAGGAGGATGGGCTTACATGTCAAGGAGGATGTGGTGTATTTTGTTGTTGCGGTTTGTGGATCTATGTGTTGTTAGGAGTTGTATTTAGTTTATATGACATATTAGTTGGTAGAATCATATGCATTAGGATGTATATATGCTAGTTGCATCATGGCATGTAGTTGCATGTTAGAAAAATTTTGAAAAACCGTCTATTTAGGAAGCTTGACAAGTATATATAGGCCCTTGTAGATGCTTTTTCTTCTTAAGACTTTGCTTGTTAGAATACTTGTAAAACACCCTAGGATGTGTCATGCTAGTATCCTTTGACCCATGGTTTAAGGCCTAGTCAAGCGTACCTTGTGGTGTGATTGTTGGAATATGTGTCCTCCGACAATAATGCGATCACGACTGTTGATCATCATGATCACATGTTTAAAACTCATTATAAAGAATACAATTGGAAAGTAATTTTTACTTTCAACTGATCAACATATATCGGTAATGATTGGCTGACTAGAGTTTGACATTACTGTCGTGCGACGGTGGTGATCAGTTGATCCCCTAGGTCATACCTATAGGGCAACACTCTTAATTGATCATTTAATTAATCGTATAACGCTACGAGTTAATTAAATTACTTGAAAATTGACGGACGATTTTGGAAGTAAAATTTACGTATCACATTGGAATTTGATTAAATGAGATACGGTCTGAGTAATCGAATTGTATTATTACTCAGATGAAATTATTGTTTAAAGAAACAATTAAAATTGAATGAATTATTATAAATACAATTTGTTGTGATTTATAATTGGTAAAATATTTTGGTACAAGTAATTATGAATTACTAAAGTCGATTTTTGTATATGACGTATTTTTATTAATACGTTGATTTTTAATATGTTAAAAATACATAACAAATTTATGTGACATGTGACATGTAACATATTGACAAATTGACAAAAATAATATGGATTCCATGTTATAAATGTACCGAAATTAAGAGGGAATTAGGCTAAATATTGTGTTTATAATAAGTGGTAAACATAATGATTACTTACCTTACTAGCCATGCAACCCTAGTTTACATTGTGAAGATAAACAAAGGCATGCATTGGCTCCCTTTGCCCCTCCTACCACCCGGTTTTTAGAGAGGAAAACCACTTTGGTTTTTCCTCTTATTTTTACCTAAATACACAATAATGTTATTGTTGTTCATTCACTTATTCATTCATCTAAAATTAGAGTTTTAGAGAGATAAAAAGCTTCCTTCTTCCTCTCCCATAAAACCGAAAATATTAAGTGTCTTATAATAATTTTTGGGTCAATTTTTACAAGATTAATGTTGTACTAGTATTTATAATATTAATTTTAATTAAGTGTGTGCCTTGGGTATAAAGCTTTGGGAGAGATCCTATACTTGGATCTTAGTTCTTCCACTAAGGAAAGCACAAGAACAAGAGAGAAAGGTGATCTCTCTTGTGCCCATTTGAACCGAAAATCCAATGTAAGAATGGATGTTTCTTCCTTATTTTGTTTATTTGTTTGCATGCATAAGATCATTAGTTAATTTTATGACAAATTAAATTAAAACATATATGAGTATGTTAAGTATATAGATCTACTATTCCTTCAATCGGTATCAAGAGCCATGGTTGTTTGCATGCAAATCGGTTAAAAGTTTTTCCGAGTTATAAAGATTAACATATAAAACTTGTATAATTTGTGTTATTATGATATATCAGGAAATTAATTTATGCATATTAAAATTTCTGGTCCTAAAATGTTTTAGGATATTTTGGTTAATTTACGGATTTTTTATTGTTCATATTATACAATAATGGCATTAAAATATGATTTTATGAGTAAAAATGTCATTTTCGGACTAAAATTAGCTATACTTCGATTTTTCCAGTGATTTTTGGATATGTTGTCACATATATTATTTTGAGATAACCTGTAAATTTTCATAATTTTTGGACTTCGTATGCTCGAAAAATGGATTTTTTATTATTAAATTCGGATTTAGGTGAAAATAGGTTAATATGAGATAAATTTAGAATCTGGTCATAGAAATTTAGTATGTTGTCACATGCAATTTTACAAGATGTGTGTAAAATAATAGGCTATAGTGAAGTGTTTTTGCATGATTTATGGATTTTTGAAGAAAAATAGCATAAATAGTGACATTATTAGTGAAAAATTAATAAAACATAATCTATGACTAAGGAAAAACATTATATGTTGCATTTTATTATCTTTTTCAGATCTAAAATTGAAAAGTTGATGTATATAATTTTTCACATGTTTTTATGATTATTTTAGTTAAAACCGATAAACCGCAACATTGTTTTTCCGAAAAAAATTCGAAATTTTTAACCTATGTTTTGAAAATTATGAGTGTCATGGTATTTTTCCAGAATGTTCACGAGTTTAAATTTTGAATTTTGAATTTATTTGAAATTTTGTGATTTATTTGAAGTTTATAGCTTATTTTTGTAATTTTTGGTCCATTAATGAACAATTTTAGAAATATGAGTTAATTATGGTCATATAATTAGTGAAGACTAAATTTTGAGTCCTAAGAGGTTAGGGTAATTAACTTATGCATAAATATGAATTTATGTAATTTTTGTGATTATAAAATGTTGATATCACGCAAATCCGTAAAAACCGAGTAATATGCGATATTGGCTAATTAAAGGCGATTTAGCATAAAATTGGGCATGTTCATACATATTATAATGCTGCATTTTCTTTATGATTGTCATAATTTTAATTTATGTAATTTTTGAATTATGTAATTTTACTTAGTATGGCCTTAGTTTTAATTGGTATTTCCCGAAATGTATGGGAATATCGATTCGGTTGTAATTTTATTGTGATCTCGTATCACCGTTTTGTAATTTAATAGATTTATTTTATTTTAGTTACAAATGTATAATAGGAAATTATGTAATTTGCTATGTAATTTAATTTATCTCGGAGTTCCCAAAGACGGATTTCTTCAAGATGGCGATACATAAAGACGGTGTTACCTCGAGATGCGTGCCACAACCGAAGTTCAAGGGACCAATGGAGTTGGTTTCCAAATTTGTAATAGTTAAATAGTTTTTCTATTTTAGGAAGGCCATACTAGGATTTATTTTATGTTTGCATTTTATTTATATGTCACATGCATCGCTAAATCGCCATAACTAAAACATGCATCCTCATCTCATCGAGTTTATCGACCGTGTCAATTAGAATTATCGTAGTTCACCGATTTAGTTCACTTAAAACGTGACAGATAATAAATTGACATGACCTCTCGCTAAAACAATTAATTGAGACATAGCCTTACCAAATAGTAGAAACCATGAAAACCTATTTTGCGAGGGAGTGCACTCGGCCCTACCGGGGTACAAACCTTGTTACGTAGGGGAAGTGGGTGATGAATGTTTATCCACCAAGTTCATATTAATGAGGGTTTCATCGGCCATACCGTGCCCAAGTTGATGTGGATTTGGATCATGGACACATTTATTCGAAATTTGGATTGAACTCAACAAAAGTTTTTCGATAAGGGTTTCATCGGCCATACCGTGCCCTTGTCGGATGTGTTTTGGGCTATAGATAATTATTAGAGTAATTTTATCGACCAAGAGTTCTAAAAGTAGAATCGATTAAAACGCTAAACCACCGAGTTATATTGATAAAGGTTTCATCGGCCATACCGTGCCTAAGTCGATATGAATTTGGGTCTTGGAATTATTTATCTAGTTGGGTAGAGGTCACTAGAAAAATGCATAAAACTTGTTTAAATTATACATTTTGACGAGTATTATTATTAAAACGACATTTGTTTTACTCCTTCTATTTTGTTTTGTAGACCACTTCTTTTTCTCATAACAAATGACAACACCAACCCCTAACGCCACGCCTCTCGCTAATACATCATGGCTCCGATCCTTCATGGACCGATGTAAACTTGAAAAGAATGGGTCAAATTTCTCCGATTGGGATGCCCAACTCAAATTAGCCGCCCAAGGTGACGACAAGCTTCGTTACCTTACCGAGGCCTCTCCTCCCGAACCTACTACTAGGTCGACCGCCGCCACTAGGGAAGCATATGAGGCTTACCAAAAGGAGTCCGCCGCAATGAAAAATGTCTTGATATTTGCGATGGAGGCGGACCTCCAAAGGAGAGCCTTTAAAATGGGCAATGCTAATGAGATTTACTCCAAGCTTGTGACAATGTTTTCACAAACTCCGCGGATCGTCCAATATGAGGCGGCCGCGGCATTCTTTGATCTCGACTTCAAAGAGGGCCAAAAGGTTAGCCCTCATGTGCTCAAACTTATGGAGCTTGTCGAGACCTTGAAGATTCAAAAGGTTGAAATCCCCAAAGAACTTGTTGTAGATAGGATTCTACACTCCTTATCCAAAGTCAAAGCATATGTTCAATTCCGGGTGAATTTTAACATGCAAGACAAGGATGTGTCTCTTGAAGAATTGCATAAGTTACTTGTGCAAGCCGAAAGGGACATGGGGTTAAATGTGAAACCACCCAAGGATGTGCTTAACATAAGCACTAAGAGTAAGGGGAAGTTCAAGAAGAATGGGAGGAAGGGTAAGAAGCAAGCTCCCACATTCACCAAAGCTAGGACTTGTGAAGCTAGCACTTCAAAAATCAAGAAGGGTCCTCTTGATAAATGCCATTATTGTACTGGTATGGGACATTGGAAAAGAAATTGTTCCAAATACCTTGGTGATATTAAGGCTGGAAAGATTACTCCAGTAGGTAAATGACTATCCTTTCTTTTATGTTTCTAATTCAACTATGGTATTGTGATACAAAGTTGTGATAATGTATCTCCCTTTTTATTGTAAATAGGGCCTCCACCAAGCAAAGACAAAGGAAAAGAAAAGCAAGCTTAAGAAACCATCAAGGAGCTAGGAATAGCTTTCATGGAGCTTCGCTTTTTATTGTCTTATTTTATTCATGTTTTGAATTTTAGAACCTAAAGTTTCCGTGTTCGACATGGAAAGGTATTTTGGATAATGGGTTGTATTTTGGATAATGGTGACTTGGTTTGCAATCCAAGTCACCCGTTTTATCATTTTATCCTTTTGTTCTAAAATTCATGTTTAAATGCTTACTCTTAGAAACATATAACTTAAAGTGATCTAATAGACAAATATAATGACGGGTTTCATTATATGTCCACATGCTTAAGGCTTGTGTATGATCATTTATAAAGTAATTTTGAGTCTATGAACTCTCTTAAAGGAATGTCAATCACCAAGTACACTTACGAAATCTATAACTATTAGTCAACCTATGAGATAGTTCTCCTTATACTTCAACATCATTATTTGTGTCTCATATGCTATCTTTGAATCTCTAGTGTATTTATTCTAAAGATAGAGTGGGAGAAAAATGAGGACACAACACACGAGGCAAGATATTATATTTGTGTACTTGTGTAAATGAGATCTACGCAAGAGATCGAAAATGATTTGAATGAAGGTATATCTATTTAAATAGTATACTCAATAGATGAGATCTATGGTCTCAAGTAAGTTCCAAATGACTAAAGAGACCAAGTGAAGTAATCATAAGAGTATGTTCTCAAGATAACTACACAAGGAGACCAAAAGAAAGTTTTGGAACAAAATGACTAATGTAAAGTCTTAACAAGAGTTTTGACTAGTTTATGATAAATTTTGACCAATAGTTTCAACCTTGAGATTTACTTAAGAGCCTAAATGAATCAATTTAACATCCTAGTAATAAGCGATATTTATGACTAGAGGTTGCAAGGATTGATATACCGATATCTTCAATAGCCAAAGTTTTAAACCACGCAGATGTCATTACTTAACCTCATTATAAAATGGTTAAACCTCCTTCCGAAAGGGTATTTCAAAGGACGTGTTCTAGTTATTATTTTTAATGACATTGCTACACATCATTATGATATGTGTGAGTTAGAGATTAAAATCTCTTTCCATTAAGGTTACGATGAGACCTCTTCGAAATAGGAATTTTGAAAGGATATGATGGGAACATATATGGTTTCATCTTAATAACTTTTCAAAGCAACATACATTCCAAATTTTGAAATGTGTTCAATTGAGTAATCAATTTCGAAACATGTGGAATTAAGTGGGAGTTTACAAATTATCATGTGAAGACATGCGATTTAGTGGGAGCTGTCATCCTCTGAATGTTTACAACTCATTACTCATTAGGAATGACGAGCTAATATCTTCTTTCATAAAGAAGTATTTGAGTTTTCAATTCTGGATGAATTTGGACTATGATGAATCCAATTACATCAAGAAATATTGGATTAGTATTAAGAGATACACATCGTATCAACATTCACATAGGTTATTCATGTAGATGAAAATGGAATTGCCATTAGCAGTCATGGTCGTTCATTGAACCTATGAACGGTTGATCTCATGATTATTAGTAACTAATGATTCCGCCATTAGAATAATCATGCACATGTCCAATTATGAATCATATGCATAAGAGCATGATGATTCATTGGTAAGCTATAATAGAAACGTTATGAATTCTCGAGTAGAATCTGATGAGCGATTTCGGTGTTTGACGGAATGCTCTATTGTGTGTCAAGAGGTTGCACATATTATAGAAAATCCGAGCACATGCAAGGATTTATGAGAATCCTAAACCTTTCAAGCTAGAAAGAGAAATAAGAAGTTTTGGAAAGATACTTAGTTGAATAAGAAGTTACTCAAAACTAATCTTTCCTAACTATGCTAGGACTTGTAAGAAGTGCTAGGCTGATCATCTTGATAAATTGTTGCAAGACTCTACAAAATATGTACCTAGTGCATTGTGTGTGGATCGAGTACTTGATCAGTACAAGGTATATCATTCACCATAAATTCGTTCGTTATGTGCAAAAATTTGATACGGTCGTTTCTGTACCAAAAATAAATACCTAGATTACTACTAACAGAATTCAGCGGTAAGTAGGGTCGATCTCCACAGGGAGGCGGTGTACTATCTACTTGTCTATCCTATCTGTCTAATGTCACTATTGGGGGTTTTGATTATTTATATTAAACTAAAGAGAAGGGAATATGCTAGGAGTCGGTCCACCGTGGCAGCTATACTATCGGGTATACTGAGACGATTAAAATGTTGATAAGAAGAGCTACGGTCGTCACCTTTCGGTCCTTAAACCGCCCAGGAGCGTAAATAGCTTAGCTTTCGCCCTCACTACAATACCCTATTGTAATTAAGCAAGCCTTCCCTTCCAATCTTTCGATCTAGGTCGGGGTTAACTACTTTTATAAATTGGTCTCCTGCATGCATACATTCAACAAAATACCAATTAAATTGCCTAATACAATTCTTATCGCCAGACTAATCTATTCAAGTCAATTATAACATGTTGCTACCACGGCTTCCCTAATCCTAACATACTTAGGGGATTTAGCTAGACATGGAAATAAGGAAAACTAGGGTAAAAGAAATAAGAAAAATAAACATTAAATTAAAGAGAGAAGGGAAGAAAGAATTACTAAATTAAAAGATCCGGAAATGAAGAACAAAAGTAACAGTAGCCAAAGTAACGTAATAGAAGTGTTAGATAAAGAGGAGAGGAAAAAGAGAAAAATGAGAGAGAGTTTACAATGATTTCCTACTCCTATTTATAAGAAAAATAGGATTTATTAAACCTAATTGACGGAAATAAGCTAAAAAGCCCAACCCATCAGCGAAACCACTCGATCGAGTGATTTAGAACCACTCGATCGAGTAACTAAAGCTTAAACCACTCGATCGAGTAGAAAAACTACTCGATCGAGTAAACCATAAAATGAATCTACTCGATCGAGTAGAAAAAGGACTCGATCGAGCAAAATTCTACTCGATCGAGTACTTTCCAGAAACAGTTTCCTGCTTTGCGCACTGAACTTCAAACGGCTGCCATTTCTTCGTTACTTGGGCAAACAGGGTGATTCCGGTGGCATTGGAATCACCTGAATATCTGTTGTGGAACCCGAGATATGGCTCTCCAAAGTAGGCATTAGTAATTTGAAGTTCTTCCTTTGCTCGCCTAGCTATCTTTCTTCTTTGCGCATCTCAAAATAGCTACATTCCCGCTCCAAATTCACTCTTCCTCCAAATGCATGCTAAAAGGATGGTAAAAGGCTTGATTTCACTACTTTCCAGTTCATTCCTGCAATTAGGACAATACAAACCAAAGTAGCATATTCGGGGCATTTCGTAGCATAAAACCACGATAAAAGCATAGAAATACGTGCATAAAATAGGCTAAAAAGACTATATAAAATGCACGTATCAAATCTCCCCAAACCTAACCTTTACTCGTCCCCGAGTAAACTAAAATGCAACTAATGGAACGGAAAAAGATAACTCAGAGCTAGCTACAAATGTCCACTTAAGCCAGTTTAATGCAAGCAAACTAACACTTATAGCAAATCAGTCAGATGCAAACGAGTTATAGGATGTTTATAATAAAGCTGAACCGTCGACCTTGCAAGACCTTTAACAATCGACTCTCACGGGTCACTCTTCTCTCATGAAGCAAAGGGTGAACATATATATGTAAGAGAGAAAGAAAAATAGTCGCTCACCTAAACTACGACCCACATAAACATGCATGCAACTAATATGATAGACAATTCTAGCTACCGTACACACATTCCAACCAAACAATGTCCGTCACAGCCGAGGGCTTACAAAAATATGGTAAAGTGAGGCAATGGGTAAGAAAAGGCAAAACATTTATGGGAATGTGGAGGTATAGGTGATCAAGCTAGTTCCTAAACAAAACCATATAACAACATTCATTTCCAACTCAATTATGAATAAATACATGCCCTTCATTTGGCACAAAAATCACCAAACCGAACTAGAAACACTCCTCAAATGATATAAATAAAACATAGGAGCAGAAACCGTCAACAACCAAACAACATCTTTTTTTTTTCGAAATCTTTTTTTTTTCATTCATTTTTTTTCGGTTTCTTTTTTTTTTTCAACTTTCTATTTTCCTCCTTTTCTTCATAAATACCAACTCCAAAACAATAGATATAAGCCAAACATGATACAATAGACAATATACCGCAAAAACAATCTAAACTAGCTTGACAAGGCAGGCTAAATTTGGAATGTAGTTAAGGGTCAACAGGCAAATTTGGCTAATGTGGAGTTAAATGGGTAAAAATGAAAGAAAGGAAAATTGTAAGCACCTCCCTGCATGTGACACCAACCACTAACCCGAATGTATGTAGGCAAAAAGCAATTGAATTTCATATATGTGCAAATTGATGAACATGCTATGCAAGGAGTAACTACTCACATTCCTACATGAAACTGATCACAAATGACACCAGTTTATAAGGCTCTAATTCCTTAGAAATTATAAGTAGGTTGCCAAAATTTCAGGTCAAGTCTATTAGTTCAGCTAAATTAAACATTAACTCGTAGATTATGCAATAAGACAAAGCTAAAAGATAACAGTTTATTGCAAGGCTTAAGCAAAAAGACAGGTATAGTGCAATTTCATCATTGAAATCTACCGTTCCGACTCAACCTATATGCAAAAATAAACATGAAATTTTTGAATTTTTCTACTTTTTTTTTATGGAATTTTTGAATTTTTAACAAAAATAAACAACAATGCAAACTTAAATTAAACGTGATAACTGAAATGCAATGAAAACAAAATGCAGACACAGATATGGATGCATAACCTCCCCAAACCAAACCGTACAATGCCCCCATTGTACCAAAACATGGAAAGGAAATGCAAACTAAAGGAGGAAAAGAGTAAATACGGAAAAACTCACAAAATGCGCGAATAAGGGGACCTCCCCAAACCAGCCAGCAACGTGGGAGGTCACTAATAGCTCTGAAACATCGTCACAAGAAGCTAATCCAAGCAATGGGCGTCCAAAACAGCTCGATCGAGAAGAATAGTGGTCGATCGAGAAAATTTTTTTTTTTTTTTTTTTTTTTTTTTTTTACTCGATCGAGTAGAAAGTTACTCGATCGAGTAACTCGTCTTTCTGCAGCTTAAGGATCGAGTAGAATTCCTGCAAAGACGCAATGAAAAACAGCCCGCAAACTAACTAAGCAAGCATACTGATATAGGTTTATGGTACGAAGACCATTTATTACAACTGAAATTAAATAAAATGCAAAATAAAACCGTCGGGTTGCCTCCCGGGTAGCGCTAGCTTCAGACAGGTCCCAGCTCGACCTTTTTTTCTTCGAGCCTCTCTAAACAGTCATAATCAAAACAGCTCAAAGCGCGCAGCATGACATCATACATCTGTGCATGTGCTACACAGAAATGTAAGTAGCACCAAAGTGGAATACAGAAATAGGAAATAAATTTAAACAACCGTTTAAGTCTGACAAATTTCCTATGTGTGCTCCTAAATTTATCCACAAAATAAAGAAGCGCGGGAGCAATAGACGATATATTAGGGTCCCGATTCAGATTAGCAATTTTGAGATGACATGTACGGTGAAAATTCGTTAATTTATATGTCCACATGGAAGGGGGTATAGCATTAAAAGAAATAGCGCGAGTCAAACGAGGCAATATACTATTAAAACAAACAATAATAAAATTATCGTTTACTACCTCAGGTTGGTTGCTCTCAACAATGGAATCACTGACAAAAGAATGTAATACCTCATCCGTGCTAGGAGCAAATACCGACTCAGCTCTCCTTTCGTCGCCCTCAGTGGAATTCGTCCCGTAAATCTCTGCCTGAAGTGCATCTAACTCGGCTTTGAATAAGGGAGACTCACCATAACCGTTATCATCATCAAAATCGTCTTCTAAATCAAACCCATATGACGAATCAAAGCTCCCAATGGCCAATTCAGTCGATCGAGCAGAATAATCACTCGATCGACCAGTTTCCTCCTGAATTCCACTCGATCGAGTGGAAATATCACTCGATCGAGCACTTTCTCCTGGCAAATCACTCGATCGACAAATATTAGTCACTCGATCGAGTGATTCCTCCTGTACAGCACTGAAATCCTCGTGTGGGGGTGGTGAAATGTGATAGAAACTCGTCGTCTGAGTCATAAAAGTCATCCTCAGCATTGGGCAACACGGTTTCTTCATGGGAAAAACCGCTCTCAGCAAGGTATACCTCTTCTAGTTGCCCATTATCCGACTCAGCTGCTAACTGAGCTATTTGTGACTCCAGCTCTAGGATTCGAGCGTCCATATGTCTGTCACTCTCTTGCACTTTGGATACAAGCGTCCCCATTAAATATGTCAGCTCCGCGATCTCTTCTATCTCGTATCTCACCGCTAATCGAGCAATTACTGGACTCGAGCTTATCAACCCGCGAGACATACTCTTGCGCTTGGAATGCAAGTGTCTCCATCAAGGATTTCAGCTCCGCAATCTCTTCTTCTTGTATATCAGGAAGACCTTGTTGCGGTGGCCATTGATAGGGTGGATTTGGCGGCACAACTACAGCTGCCTGACTAGCTCGACTACGCTGTTGGAACGCGTAAACTTCGTCATTCTCTGCCAAACAAAAAACTGCATTATGCCTAGCACCACCACATCTCCCGCAGTAAATCACCTACTGTGCCATATAATGGGACATGGGTGACAGGTCAAAGGTACTCAAGCCTTCCCTTTGATGATCTTTCACCTAGAACTGTCTAGGTAGTACCTGTAAGGCCTATCAAAACAGCACTCAAGGAAAAGATTAGAACGGCCTCAAGGGAAAAATCCCCTGAGGCTAAAAACAGATAAAATGAAACAAATAAATAAATAGATGCCTCCCCGGCAATGGCGCCAAAATTTGATACGGTCGTTTCTGTACCAAAAATAAATACCTAGATTACTACTAACAGAAGTCAGCGGTAAGTAGGGTCGATCTCCACAGGGAGGCGGTGTACAATCTACTTGTCTATCCTATCTGTCTAATGTCACTATTGGGGGTTTTGATTATTTATATTAAACTAAAGAGACTAAGCAAGAGGGAAAGAAAAGCAAGAAATTAACAATAAGAGAAGGGAATATGCTAGGAGTCGGTCCACCGTGGCAGCTATACTATCGGGTATACTGAGACGATTAAACTGTTGATAAGAAGAGCTATGGTCGTCACCTTTCGGTCCTTAAACCGCCCTAGAGCGTAAATAGCTTAGCTTTCGCCCTCACTACAATACCCTATTGTAATTAAGCAAGCCTTCCCTTCCAATCTTTCGATCCAGGTCGGGGTTAACTACTTTTATAAATTGGTCTCATGCATGCATACATTCAACCTAATAACAATTAAATTGCCTAATACAATTCTTATCGCCAGACTAATCTATTCAAGTAAATTATAACATGTTGCTACCACGGCTTCCCTAATCCTAACATACTAAGGGGATTTAGCTAGACATAGAAATAAGGAAAACTAGAGTAAAAGAAATAAGAACAATAAACATTAAATTAAAGAGAGAAGGGAAGAAAGAATTACTAAATTAAAAGATCCGGAAATGAAGAACAAAAGTAACAGTAGCCAAAGTAACGTAATAGAAGTGTTAGATAAAGAGGAGAGGAAAAAGAGAAAAATGAGAGAGATTTTACAATGATTTCCTACTCCTATTTATAAGAAAAATAGGATTTATTAAACCTAATTGACGGAAATAAGCTAAAAAGCCCAACCCATCAGCGAAACCACTCGATCGAGTGATTTAGAACCACTCGATCGAGTAACTAAAGCATAAACCACTCGATCGAGTAGAAAAACTACTCGATTGAGTAAACCATAAATTGAATCTACTCGATCGAGTAGAAAAAGGACTCGATCGAGCAAAATTCTACTCGATCGAGTACTTTCCAGAAACAGTTTCCTGCTTTGAGCACTGAACTTCAAACGGCTGCCATTTCTTCGTTACTTGGGCAAATAGGGTGATTCCGGTGGCATTGGAAAGCTAAAAGGACAAACTTTCATCTCCAATTGGATGCACCTGATTATCCGTTGTAGAACCCGAGATATGGCTCTCCAAATAGGCACTAGCAATTTGAAGTTCTTCCTTTGCTCGCCTAGCTATCTTTCTTCTTTGCGCATCTCAAAATAGCTACATTCCCGCTCCAAATTCACTCTTCCTCCAAATGCATGCTAAAAGGATGGTAAAAGGCTTGATTTCACTAATTTCCGGTTCATTCCTGCAATTAGGACAAAACAAACCAAAGTAGCATATTCGGGGCATTTCGTAGCATAAAACCACGATAAAAGTATAGAAATACGTGCATAAAATAGGATAAAAGACTATATAAAATGCACGTATCAATAATCGATAAGGAAGTTCTTTCAAGATAAAGAACCAAAACCGAGGTCGGGAACCTTGATGTGTACTTGGTAAGGTCCATGCTATGAGAAGATAACATGAACATAAAGGAAAATGCGATTATAAGATGTTTGAACACATGGACACATGACATGTTAAACTTCTATTGCAATCAACAAGTGTTTATACACTTACGATTTGCATCACAAGGTTGTAATATGGTATTGACTACCCGAGTGTGATGTCGACATTTGTCGTTTGAGTTATTATTAACTCACCTTGTACATTGTTATATCCAAACGGGTTGTGGAGACAATTGAACCCCGTTAAAGTGAACATGGATTAACATAGTATTTGCCCATAGTTACTTACATGAGGTGACGTCTCGAAGTGACTAGAGTGTGATGCGATTGATGGCAAGTTCAAGTGTCATAGAGTCATGTGAGATGACTAGTCGATCACATAGGCAGACTGTTAGGAACATTTGTCGGGCCTAATGACCGCTTATAGAGTTCTGGCAAATTTATATTGCCTGGTCGTGGCGAGAGCTGCTATAGTATTCAAATGAGTCGATTCTTTTGACTAAAGACTATTCGCCTAAGATGGCACGATTTTGATTAACTTTGATTTGTGTTACTACGACCTTCGTAAATGGGGTCAAATGGGCATATTTTGGGTTATGATGGTTGTGGCTAGTCGAAGGGAATGAGTGCGATAGGAATTGTCCATCCCTAGTCAGGGTTATAACAATATCTCAGGGCCACTCGAGGAGTAATGAACTGGAAATGCGTGGCCACGCTCGGAATGTATCCATGGTGGATAAATCCGGTCAATCAGTTATTCTCCAGATCGAGGAAACCACTCTTGATATGATCACTTGCAAGTACGACCTGAAAGACACCTTGCATTGAGTGGGAGATAGTAATAGGACAAGAGAATTGGTGACGCACACTTGTCGAGGACAAGTGGGAGATTGTTGGAATATGTGTCCTCCGACAATAATGTGATCACGACTGATGATCATGATGATCACATGTTTAAAACTCATTATAAAGAATACAATTGGGAAGTAATTTTCTTGTCAACTCGATCAACATATATCTCGGTAATGATTGGTGACTAGAGTTTGACATTCTTTGTCGTGCGACGGTGGTGATCAGTTGATCCCTTAGGTCATACCTATAGGGCAACACTCTTAATTGATCATTTAATTAATCGTATAACGTTACGAGTTAATTAAATTACTTGAAAATTGACGGACGATTTTGGAAGTAAAATTTACGTATCACATTGGAATTTGATTAAATGAGATACGGTCTGAGTAATCGAATTGTATTATTACTCAGTTGAAATTATTGTTTAAAGAAACAATTAAAATTGAATGAATTATTATAAATACAATTTGTTGTGATTTATAATGGGTAAAATATTTTGGTACAAGTAATTATGAATTACTAAAGTCGATTTTTGTATATGACGTATTTTTATTAATACGTTGATTTTTAATATGTTAAAAATACATAACAAATTTATGTGACATGTGACATGTAACATATTGACAAATTGACAAAAATAATATGGATTCCATGTTATAAGTGTACCGAAATTAAGAGGGAATTAGGCTAAATATTGTGTTTATAATAAGTGGTAAACATAATGATTACTTACCTTACTAGCCATGCAACCCTAGTTTACATTGTGAAGATAAATAAAGGCATGCATTGGCTCCCTTTGCCCCTCCTACCACCCGGTTTTTAGAGAGGAAAACTACTTTGGTTTTTCCTCTTATTTTTACCTAAATACACAATAATGTTATTGTTGTTCATTCACTTATTCATTCATCTAAAATTAGAGTTTTAGAGAGAAAAAAAGCTTCCTTCTTCCTCTCCCATAAAACCGAAAATATTAAGTGTCTTATAATAATTTTTGGGTCAATTTTTACAAGATTAATATTGTACTAGTATTTATAATATTAATTTTAATTAAGTGTGTGCCTTGGGTATAAAGCTTTGGGAGAGATCCTATACTTGCATCTTAGTTCTTCCACTAAGGAAAGCACAAGAACAAGAGAGAAAGGTTATCTCTCTTGTGCCCATTTGAACCGAAAATCCTATGTAAGAATGGATGTTTCTTCCTTATTTTGTTTATTTGTTTGCATGCATAAGATCATTAGTTAATTTTATGACAAATTAAATTAAAACATATATGAATATGTTAAGTATATAGATCTAATTTTCCTTCAGTGATAACTCCTTGGCTACCGTTTATTCCAAGGTGACCCTTGAAACCATGAATCCATCCATCATCCATGTTCTACCACATTTTTGTCATCAAAGGGAATGGGCACAAAAAGAAATCAATTTGAGTTCAATGAAATGAAAAGTGAGAGAAAGTTTGCAAAAATGCATCAAAAGAAAAGAGGAGTAACAAAAATGAAAACTCCTATGCTTCAAATATAGGGCACCCTCACTACATATGGGGTGACTTTGAAAATGTTAAAAAAGAAATGCAAAAAGTTGAAAAGTTGTCAAGTGTTGAAAAGCCAAAAATCAAAAGAAATGGCAAGAAAGTATTCTCAAATGATATATGCCACATGAATTTGGGGGGAAAAACAAAAATGAAAGCAAACTCCCAAAGTGAAACTCAAATATCTATTGATCCCTTTATCCATCGTATCCATTTTTGTGCATGGTAGAGAGGGGACGACCCTTCTTCTTGTCTAGGCAAGAGGGAGAATTCCGCGATCCTCCAGTGTTTCTAACACCATAGGGAGTCTACTCTTGACAAAAGCATTTAACGATTGAGGACAAAGGTACCCTAGCTTGACACAACTTGGAGGTGATTTATTGGTATCCTTCTAGGCTTAGTAGTTTGAAGAAACCATATCTATGAAGGAGTGTGTAACCTTGAATTGCTTCTCTTGTAGATAATTTCCGCCACTTAGATGAGGAAAGTGGCTATTCTTTTGTAGATGCATCCATTACTTGTTTTGTGTCCTTAATGTTTGGATGTGTCGCCATTTTGGCAAGCCCCACCTTGCCTTGTAAGAAGGCATCCTACCTCATGGTTGTCTTGTTGTGAGTTGAAGGGGTGGAGTGATACCCGCTAATTGTCTCATATCGGTTATATTAGTAGGATAGTTTAAATAAAGGTCTAGTTTTAGTCACCTCTTTACTCGGGACGACTAAAGGTTCGGTTTGGGGATATTTGATGTGACCGTCATTTGAGCATATTTAGTCCCCTAATTGAGCCTATTTTGCATACTATTATAACATTCTATGGCCATTCTATCTGTCAAAACCTTCATATTTGCTTTTCTATCGCATTTCATATGATTTGTAGGAAAGAAGATAATAAGGCGGAAATTCCTGTCTTTCGTGAGTATTCGGAAGCTATTTGACGATGTTTGATGGACTAGTATGAAGAGGAAGCGAGAACTAAAGACCAATCCCACAAGAATAAAAAGGAAGCGAAGAAATAGGATGCTGCCACAGAAGACGAGCGGCTTACCCACAAGACGCCCGTCCTGAAGTGACAACCCATGCGTCCCAGCCACAAAGACGCCCGGATTCCTCCAAAGAATCCGAGCGGATTCCCACAAAGACGCCCGTACACCACCACAACAATCCGCCCGTCTTCCTCCTTGGACGCCCGGATTCTCTCACAGCAACTTTCGTCTTCGTCTTTCTTTGTGAAAGATGCCCATCCTTCTAAAAAGACTAGTGTTTCCCTGCTATAAACTCAAAAGCGTAATTGCTAATTTAGCCTTAGTTAACCTAATGAATCCCTACTATAAAAACCCCATTTGTAATAATCCAGGGGATCTCTCTTAGCTAGAACAAATCCTTCCTTAGATTCAATTAGGAGTAGATTAGAATAGATTGCTCTTTAATCTTTCCACAAATTACACATTAATCTCTCCTTAATTATTGTTCGAGCTTGTTACTTTTGGGTAATTGAAGATTATTGGGTTATTATTGGAGGATTGACAACCCTTCATCAATTAATCAAGTTTCTTCTATTATTCTTTGCTTTATTATTTGGATCATCTCAAGTTTGGTATAATTCATTTACTCTTTAATCTTTATTATTCATTTCTTCATTCTATTATCATGTTTATACTTGTTTTGATGATTGACACCATTAATGACATGTTTCCCATAATAATGAGTGAGTAGTTTCTTTTAGCTAGGATTAATGGGTAATTAAGGGAAACCAACATGGGATTGATTCATGCTTAATCTAATATGTTCACATGATTAAATTGCTTGCTTGTTGTGATGTCAACTTTATGCACATGTTATGTTTGATGAAATGCTAAGCCTTTGAATCCTTGCATTTACAACCATCTCTTATCTACTCAACTTGACTTGTAAGATATAAACCAACTCGAGCCTTGTTAGACCATGCATAGAAGTTGAATAGGAGGAAAGTAAGTCGACTTGTAGGTGTTGTACAATCTAATCGATTCGGCTCCGGGACCCAACCCTTCCTATGAACCGTAAGACATAAACCAACTCGGCTCCTCCACAACATTAATTGCTTGCTTATAATTGTAAACATGTTTGTATGATCAATACCATGAATCCCCTATGACCCCATGATATCCTAGCGCTTCTAATCAATTGTTTACATCTTTCCTTTTATTGCTTGCTTTACTTTATTGCTTTTATTAGTCTAGAACACAACTACAAACCATAATCAATTGTGACACTAGCATAAATTGAGATAGATAGACATAGAACCTAAAGCACACCGTCCCATGGATCGACCTCGACTTACCACTAACTAGTTGTTTGTTGAGCATTTATAAATGTGTTTGATTGGATGTGTGATGACCAACTGTTGTCCTGATCAGTAGAGTATGTGCACGATATGAGACTTTGGGTGGTGAGGTTGGTGATGATACAATCGAGGACAGAATTGGAATGAATGCTGAGGTAAATGTTGTTGATGGACTTGATGTTTGTTATTCGGGATCGTAACCAAAGATAGGAAAGGAGTTGTTATATTTAGAGGTGATGGTAAGAGTGTAGTTATATGCAAGATGGTGGTGTCGTGATGTTGTCAATAGTGGTTAAGGATGATGCTAAAAAGGGAAGTTAGTCGTTCTAAAGAGGTTGATTTTGTGGAGGCCTGATTGGTATATATGGTTATGAGGGAGTATAAGATGTGGATATATGGGGTGTTTGCTAGTAGTTGGGTACTTATGATATGGTTGCGTTTGTCGAGTGGTGATAATTATGCAGATGGGAGAATAACTTATGAATGGCATCTGAGTTAAGCTCAGGTGAGAGATATCCATTATCAAATGGTAACTTACCTGATCAGGATTGGCTAGTTAGATTCTATTATGGGCCTATGATGTGTGTAAGTGTTTGTGTGGGGTTCTGACCTTACGAGTAGTTGTATGGTGTGATAGTCATAATGTTTTTCTCTAAGTGTTCCGTGTCATATGTTGTGTATAGTAACCTAATAGGACGGTTTTCAAAAAGGGTAATGGTGGTTGGATGAGTCATGAAATGATTGTTGTATCGGGACTCTTGTGTTGGTAATATAGTTGTTGTGTTCCGGGTTGCGATCTAGGCACGGTACTCCGTGTTGCGATGGGGGTACTTTCGCGCTGCGGTGCGGCTATTGGTCGCAGTGATAAGGTGACGTCATCAGTTGTGGTGGACTAGGCGGGATACTTATGAGACGAACTTTCGAAAGTGTATATCAGTTACATAGATTGTTGTCTTGTTTTACTGCTGTTGCCTGTAAGTTTCAGTTTGGTCATATTGGTCGTTGTTTTGTTTATTGATCTCTCTAACCATTTTTGGCTTGGGAGTGAGGGTAGAGTATGATATGGAGGAGACTTGCATATGTGTTTGTTGTTGTCACCATATAGTGATATTCTGTTGATGGGGCACAGTTGTGAGAGGTTGTTGGAGTACTTTTGATCTGGTTGTATAGGAGGCTTTGGTTGACGTAGTTGTGGCAAGAGATTTATGGAACAATAGGTACAGGACTGGAAATGGTAGGTGGTTCTTAATCTATTTTCGGGATAGTGGGTATGGAGTGTTGGGAATTAGTATCATGTTAAGTTATTGATGACTTTTGCGGCAATAAAAAAAGGATCTAGTGTGAGTCTGTGTAACAATTATGGATCGTGAGTTATGATTTTGGAGATAGGTGCATGTACAGAGAAGTATGTCATTTTACGGTAATGTGTAAGAGTTGGAGTAGTGGTTATATGACGTAGCTCTAGAATTGTCGTCTATTATATACCCTCAAACAATATTTATAATCTCAACAAACTACTCTTAGTTGAGTGGTAAGTAGAGGTCGGATCCCAATGAATGGGTTTTGTATTGACTCATCGGTTGTAAATAGCCATGTCTTAGTGTCACAATGTGGGTTGAGGTTGATATTTTCAATTTAAACTACTTAACAAAGGAAAAGTAAATAAATGAAAGCAAAGCAAAGTAAGAAAATAGAGTTGTAAACAATTGATTAAAAACACTAGGGTGTCATGGGTTCATACAAGAATCATGACGAGATCACATAAATAAGTTACATAGATGCAAGCAATTATTGTTATAATGGAATCGAGTTAGTTTATATCTTATAATTCCTAGGGAGACTTAGGTCTCGGAGCCAAGTTGATCAAAACTTTACAATACCTATATCGACTTGGCTTTTTCTATTCAACTATATGCATGGTCTAACTAGCCTTGAGTTAGTTTATGTCTTACAAGTCTTATTGAAAGGATAAGAGAATCATGCTAGGTTGTCAATCAAGCATTATTTCATCAAGCATAACATGTGCATAAGTTGAAATTACCACAAGCAGGCATTCATATGAACTTATTAAGTATAGATCTACCCTATGATTAACTCCACTAATCCCCCATTAACCCTAGTTAGGGAACTACTAACTCATTATCATTGAAAACATGTTAACAATGGTGTCAATCATCTTAACAAGTATAAACATGATGGAAGAGTAAAGCAATAAGCAATACTTAAGTAAGTAGTAAAGAATTTATACCAATCTTAAGATGAGCAAATGGAAAGCAAAGAATAATAGAATAAAACTTTGATTGATGATGGAGAGCTGTCAATTCTCCAATAAAAACCTAAATAATCTTCAATTACCCAACTAGATCTAAGAAATCTTGAACAATAATTAAGGAAGGATTAAAGTGTAATTACGCTAATTGATGTCTAATCTCTCTCTAATATCTAATTGACTTCTTTTTAATCTCCTCTTACAAAGGAGTATTTATACTAAGTACACGCATTAGGTTAACTAAGGGCTTAAATGACGATTAAGCCCCTTAAATAAAGTTCAACGCCTTACAAGTCCTAGCTTGGGCTGCACGACCTCCTTCTGATGGACGCCCATCCTGCACTGAGAGACGCTTGTCCTGCCTTAGGGACGCTCGGGCTAAGGTTTAGGACGCCCGTCCTTAGCATTGGGAGGCACGTCATGAAGTGCAGTTTTCCTACTTCTTTTATTTGGCTGCCCCCTAACTCATGGGAGTCCTCCAGAGGTCGTGGGGGTCCTTCATCATTGCCCATTTAATTTTTTTAATGACTTAGGCCTTTAGTATTGGTCTCCTCCTTGTTGCGTGGTCGTTAGATGCGATCAATTTAGCTCCGTTTTCTCCGTTTAAGCCAGGCTAACACTCCTCTCCTACCAAGGGCACAAAACATCATATAATACACAACATAGGAATTTAAAGATAAGAAACGGCCCTAATGCATGCTAGAAAGCATATGAACAGGGCTAGTTAGGGACTAAATGTGCATAAATACGAGTCACATCAAATATCCCCAAACCGAACCTTTGCTCGTCCCGAGTAAAGAGGTGACTAAAACTATGACCTTTATTTATATTACTCTAATAACTAGCCGATGTGAGACAATTAGCGGGTCTCACTCCGCCCCTTTGAGATCACAACAAGACATCTCTGAGGTAAGATGCCTTCTTGCAAGACAAGGTGGGGCTTTCTAAAATGGCGATGCATCCAAACATTAAGCACACAAAACTTGTCAGAGGATGCATTTACAAAAGAATAACCACTTTCCTCATCTAAGTGGCGAAAATCAACTAAAAGGGAAGCAATTTAAGGGTACACATTTCACCATAGATATTAGTTCTTCAAGTTACTAAGTCTAAGAGGATACAAATAAGTCACCTCTAAGTTGTGTTAAACTAGGCTAGTTTCGTCCACAATTGCTAAATGCTTTCGTCAAGAGTAATTTCCCTATGGTGTTAGAAAACACTGAAGGATCGCGGGATTCCCCCTCTTGCCTAGACAAGAAGAAGGGTTGTCCCCTCTCCACCATGCAACAAATATAGGATCATTAATGGATAAAGGGATCAAGATAGTTGAGTTTCACGATGGTAGTTTGCTTTTTGGTTATTTTCCCCCCCATTTTCGTAGCATTTGACAATTGAAGAACATTTCTTGCCATTTTTACATTTGATACTTTGGCATTTTGACTTTCTGGCTTTGATATGACATTTAAACATTGAAAGTAATCCCATATGTAGCAAGGGTACTCTAGAAAAGCATAGGAGTCTATTTTGTGCTCCTTAGTTCATTGATAAAATTGCAAACCTTTTTTATATTCACTGGCATTTGAACTCAATTTGATGATTATAGTGCCCATTCCCTTTTGGTTGACAAAATGATGATAGAAGTGAAAGAACGGTTGCATGGCGTCGAAGGTCACCTTGGAATAAACGGTAGCCAAGGAATTATCACACCACAATGTACTCTTGACTAGGCCTTTGTCCATGGATCAAAAGATACTAGTATGACACATCCTAGGGAGTCTTGAGAGTATTCTAGCAAACAAAGTCTCAAGGAGAAAAATTATCTACAAGGGCCATATATACACTTGTCAAGTTTCCAAATTAGGCATTTTCACAATAACATTTCTACCATGCAACTACATGCCATGATGCAACTAACATATATATAATTCTAATGCATATGATTCTATCAAGTATTATGCCATATAAACTAAATCCAACTCCTAATATCCCATAGGTATAGACCCCATCATCAAAAAGTATCCACGTTGTCATTAACATATAAGAAAGGGAGAAGGAGATTTAGAAAGATCATACCATGCGGTCTTCATTATATCCCTTATGCTTCGAATGTGGCGTAGTCGTCCCATGTGATAAGAGTGACAAACAAACATGTATAAAAAAGTCTATGCTAAGAAGAACATGTTTTTGGAATTTTGAAAATTTTCAATTTTTATCATTTTTATAATATAGGTTAGATATTAGAATTTCTCATCTCCACACTAATGTGGAAATTGTCCTCAATGGACAAAATGGTAGGAAATTTCTGCAAATGCAAATGCAAATGCATGAAGCTATATGAAATGCATGAATTTTATACTAAATGGATACCACATGATATATATTACACATGATGCAAACTAAGCTATTCTACATGATGCATGCTTTCTATTAGGTTGGAGAGCTAATTTGAATTAACTCGGGTTGCTTATGAATGAACTTCCCCAAACCAAACGAAACACTATTGCTAGTGTAAAAATTGGGAATATTATTCATAAGTTATGTATGCAATGCATATGATTTGTCATTTTGGATTCTTCATGGTGGGAGAAAAAAAATAGTCACCTCAATGTTGCCGAGGTGTGAGTCCTTTGATGTTGCTGGGACTCAAAAACTCTTAGCCATAAAGAGTCCAAAAATGACTCTCTAAATGCTCTAACTACTAGTCATGTAAAGTATGTAATAATGAGATAAGAAGTAAAGTAAAAGGAGGGGTAGGAGACTCACAATGGTATAAGATAAGATGCTATGGAAGTCATCAACTCTTTAATTGTGTCGTCCTTTTTTCGCTAGTCAACAGTCAACCATCACTCATCGTGATATCATCATCATCATCCTCCAAAGATCCGGCGGCATCATCATCATCATCATCACTTGAACTTTGATCACTTTCTTCATTGCTTTCTCTACTACTCTCCCCATGTTCATCATCGCCATGTTCCTCACTCCTAGGAACTCGGTTTTCCCTTTATTCATCTTAGGAGGCTTGAGGAAATAATACCTTCCTATCCACCCAATCCGACAGAGGAATCTTAGGGTCAAGAAGTCCTTGCATATCAAGGTGAAAGAGTGGTGCATATTGGGCATAGTAGACATTGGCCCGATCCTGGTAAGCCTCCTTATGGACATGCTTCATGAACTTAGTCAAGTAATCATTGCCTTCCACAACATTTGGATCATCGGTTGTGAATTCTTCAAAGGCAAAGGGGTAAGACGGTATAACTAAGGAGGAGCGGTCTTCATATGGATTTTGTTGATCATTGACGATTATCTTGGCAAGTCGGGAGACAGGAATAAGATAATTGTTCGGTGAGTGGAAATGCGGCAAATTTTTTGTGGCAAGACTATGGAGTCGGCTCCCTTGATTATCCATTCGTATCCCAGGGTTGAGTTATATGTGGGAAATATCAGTATACTTCATCAAGAATTTCGGATTATAACGAAATTATAAATATGAAATTGCTAGTCATAAACGAAATTACATAAACAAAAGAATATAGAGATTTAGAATTAACCTTTGGTCCTAGCAAAATGGCCTAAGAACAATATCGAAATCGATATTCTCCTAATCGTTGCACCCAAAATGTTTTGTGAAATGCCCTTGTTCTTGCTAGAAAGAGATCCCCAAAATTATAAATTAATTTTAGGGTTTTGTGTTTTTTTTTATGAGAGAATTAGGTCAAAAGAATATGAGAAAATGATCTCCCTCTTTTTCCTTTTAAAACCGTGCAAATGAGATGAAATTAGGGGAAGATATTATTCTTCCCTTTTTTCTCTTATTTCGGTTTTTTCCACCAACCACCAAAAATAAGGAGAAAAATTTCTTCTTATTTTAGGTTGGTTTTCTAAATGTATAAATGTGTATTAATTATCTTAATTGTCAATTTATGTCGACATGTATTAATAAGTCTATACACAATAGTTTGTAGTCGATTTATTAATACCGGTCTGTCAACATTTTATTATGACAATTTCGCATAATATAAACATTAACTATAAATATAACATATTTATAATTCGCTAATTAAATATAACTGGTTACGTTTAATTACGAATTAACATCTTAATTCGTTTAAGCTAACATTATATACATTAATTAAATATAACAATTTATATTCAATTTACGAATTTAACAATTAATTCGTCTCAGCTGGTATTATTTAATTGTATTAAATAATCGTCTCGTCATCACATTGACTAACTTTTTAGTCAAATACATGAACTAACCTTTTAGTCATATAAGGCATCAATGTGATTATATTTTCATACAATCACATCTCACAAACACATCCTTTAGGTGTGACTTTTAGGGACCAGTTGATCACCGCCATCAGTATGATAATAACGTCAAACTTCTAGCCAGCCAACTGTTATTAAGTAAACGTTAATCAACTGATAAAATACGAAGTATACCCTTGTGAACCTATAAGAGATTTATATATGTTATCACACTAACTGTGGAGAACACAAGCTCCAACAAACTCCCACTTGTCCTCACAAGTGTATGTGCGATAACCGATTCTCATATCCTAAAATTTCTCCCACTCAATGTAAAACAATTTGCAAAATCCGTATTCACAAAGGTCGTATTTTACAAGTGATCAATATCAAGAGTGGTTTTCCCGACTAGAGAGTAACTTAACTGATAAACGAATCATCATTCGAGCATGGCCATGCATTTCAGTTACAACTCCTCGAGTGGCCCTGAGAAATGACTAAACCTGATAAAGGTTGGATATTTTCTTCAACTCGAATCCTGCAGATATAAGCACAGTATGAAATGACCCAGTGAAAGTCTGCTTAGCCTCCTGTTACGGTCGACCATGAGAAAGAAACCAAAGTCACCCAAAAACTGCCTTAATCTCAAGAGACAGTCGATAGTCAAAAGAATCGACTCTAGGAACACAATGGACGTCCAATCCACGACCTGGCACCGAATGTTTTTAAACATTTAGGACTCCATTACGTTGGCACAATTTGTCCTACGAGGTATCGTTATAACTCGCATCTGTGATCGATCAGCCAACTGTTTGACTTATGGCTCGTTGAACCCACCATCAATCAACTTCACAAAATAATAGCCAGAGTTATCAGCTCATGTAGGCGATTACGGACTAAAACAAATATAATGTAATTCAGTTCACTTTGTGGCGTTCAATGTTGTCGTACAATCCACATGAAAAACAAAATATGAAAAACGATGAAGTTATAAATAGCATATGAAAAAGATAATGTATCGAATCCATAATCAACTAGTACAACTCAGGAACACGTTTAATTCCTATGGAAATAACGTGCCCTTCAAGCTTATCATATGACAATGGTTTAGTTAGAGGATCCGCGATGTTGTCATCCGAAGCTATCTTGTCAATCACTATCTCTTCTTGCTCCACGTAATCACGGATCAGGTGAGCCTTCCGATGTACATGTCTAGACTTGTTGCTAGACTTAGGCTCCTTAGCCTGGAAGATGGCACCTCTATTGTCACAATAGATGGTGATTGGGTCATTCGAACTAGGAACTATGGTTAGTCCTTGCAAGAATTGATGCATCCATATAGCTTCCTTTGCTGCTTCTGAAGCGGCATAGTACTCGGATTCAGTAGTAGAATCTGCTACAATATTCTGTTTGGAAATCTTCCAGCTGACCGCATCACCATTAAGAGTAAAGACGAATCCAGACCGAGATTTCGAATCATCTCGATCTGTTTGGAAGCTAGCATCTGCGTAACCGATTGCACATAGCTTAGTATCTCCTTTATAAGTCAATACCCAATCCTTAGTCCTTCGTAGGTACTTGAGGATGTTTTTTTTTAATTTTTTTTTTTGCAAGAATTAGCGATCTTTCAATAAAGAAAGGAACCAAACTTACAAAGGAAGCACCAATAGGTGAAACAAAATAAGGAAAACTACGACTCTAAAGCGAGGATAATCTCCTCACTATTTACACTATTAAGATTAGATAAAAGACGGATTCTGACGAGAGTTTTAATTTTATGAAGAAGTTGCTCTAAAGTAGCATGTGTATCAGTAAATATTCGGGCATTACGCTCCTGCCATAAACTGTAAACCACGGCTGCCAAAGCGCAACGGGCCCATTTCTTCCTCCGTCCTCTACCAGTGAGCTTAGACAATCTTCTAAGTTCATGATTAAGAATGAGTGGAGCATGAGTGATACCTTGCCAAGTTAGGATAGCTTGAAGAACCTGCCCAGAAAACTCGCATTGAAAGAAAAGGTGCAGCTGGGATTCGCAAGCCTTCAAACAGAGAGCACATCTATTAGGGATGCAATAGCCTCGCTTACAGATGTTGTCAATGGTAGATAGACCATGTTGCATAGCCAACACAGTGATAAAGCGATGCCTAGGGATAACAACACTGTCTTGAAGAGCTTTAGTCCAGTACAAAGTAAATTGCTGCTTCCTAAAATGCTGGTAACACTTCTTCATATGGAGTTTGTGATGTGTAGTGGAAGCATAGAAGAATCGCTGAGCCTGGCGAACCCCTCCTACCTGCTGAATAAAATGATCTCTGGTAAACAGGATTTTTTTCCAGAGAGGAGAAGAGGAAGCCAAAGGAACAATGGTCCAAATATCAGCGCCCTTGACAAGATAGGCAGTTGCCCATACAGTCCAAATAGAGCTCTGACTAGATAGTAATTTCCAGAAATGTTTAAGCATTAAACATTTGTTCCAACTCAAAATTTCTCGAATGTCAAAGCCCCCTGCACTGGAGGATATAAACATCTTGTCCCAAGTAAAAAATACCATACACTTGTCCCCTTACTTATATCCCCACAAGAACTGTCTGCAAAGCTGTTCAATATGTTTAATTATGCCTGCTGGTAGGAATAAACAGGAGCACCAGAAACTCTCATGGCCAAAAATAGTTGAGTTCATCAATTGTAATTTGCTAGCATAAGATAGAGTTTGACTTGCCCAGTGAGAGATTTTTCCCTGTATTTTTTGAAGGAGAGAGTGGTGCATAGCCCGAGTTAACCTGGAAGAGTGGAGAGGAGTACCCAGGTAACGAAATGGGAACTGCCCCTCGGTGAATTTAGTGTCCTGGAGAATAGCATTTATGTCTGTAGAGTTCACACCACCAAAATAGATGCTAGATTTCGTAACATTAGCTTTCAATCCAGACTAAGATGTGAACATGTCAATGCCCTGAATGATTGCCCTAACAGACTTCAAATCACCTCTGGAGAAAATGAGTAAGTCGTCAGCAAAAAGGAGATGGGATAGCTTGCTTCTAGCACATTTAGGATGCATGTTAAACTGCAGGCCGCGTAAAATTCTGGACAGGATTTCCATACTTAAAACAAAAAGCAATGGTGACATTGGGTCGCCTTGTCGTAGACCTTTCTTACCAGAGAAATATCCAACAGAACTACCATTGATTTTGAGGGAGTAGTGAGCATTAGTAACACAAACTGTAATCCAATGAATGAACTGAGCAGGAAATCCCAGAGCCTCCAGCATTTTCTGTAAGAATCCCCAGTTCACAGAGTCGAAGGCCTTCTGTATATCTATTTTAATCATACATCTGGGAGAGATGTGACTCCTAGAATAGCCCCTAACAAGCTCTTGAGTAAGCAGAGTATTATCAAAGATAGATCTCCCCTTCACGAAGGCAGCTTGTTCCGGGCCAACTAAGATAGGAAGGACAGTTCTAATTCTATTAGCAAGAATTTTACTAATGGTTTTATATATAGTAGAGCAACAAGATATAGGTCTGTAATCAAGAACTGAAGTTGGGTGAGCTTTCATAGGAATTAAGGTTATGAGAGTAGAGTTAATACTCTTCAAAAGCTTTCCTGTGCAAAAGAAATCCAACACAGCATTAGTGAAATCTTTCTGAATGTTGTCCCAAGCACTATTGAAAAAACCAGATGAGAAGCCGTCAGGGCCAGGGCTTTTATTCGAGGCAATAGAGAACAAGGCATCTTTTATCTCAGTTGGACTAATGGGAAGGGTAAGAGCATGCTGGTGTGTTAAATCAAGGCAGGGACCAGCTTGTAAAACACCCAAATCAGGATCAACAACCGTGCCAGGAGAGCCTAATAAATGTTTGTAATAACCAAGAAATGCATCTTCAATAGAATCAGCATCAGTGCACCAGGTTCCAAACATATATTGGATTTTTGCAATATTGTTAGTACTTCTTCTGATAGCCACTTTAGAGAAAAAATAGGAAGTGCACCCATCCATATCCTTAATATCATGCTCCTTAGCCCTCTGGCTTAACATACTGAGTTCAGCTTTTTTGAGGGTACAATAATGTTGAGTTAAATCAGTTTCTTCCATCTGCAAGTGCTCATTAGTAGGATCAAGCTGAAGAGATTACTGGCAAAGTTTCAGTTTGCTCCTAGCATCAGCAACTCTAGTAGCCAAATGGGAGTAAGATGTTGCATTAAGGCATTTAAAATGTGGTTTCAACATTTTAAGATGGGTAATCAGTTGAAACATTTTGGTACCAGGTACCTTATCAGCCCATACCCGTGTGATAATATCCTTAAATTTAGGATCCTCAGCCCATAAGTTTAAGAACTGAAAAGGTTTTGGTTTAGAAGAGAGATTAGGATCCATAGTAATCACTAAAGGAGAATGGTCAGAAACACCTGGAGGTAAAGCTTCAACAAAAGAGGAAGGAAAACAAGATAACCAAGTAGTATTAACAAGAACTCTATCAAGTTTCATCCATTTCCTAAATCCCGCATGATGTTTGTTAGACCAGATGAAAGCACAACCAACAGTGTGTAAGTCTACCAGGCCAGCATCCCAAATACAATCATTAAACTCATCAATCTCAGGAAGAGAAGGAGGACAGTCACTGATCCTTTCCTCCACAATTCGAACACAGTTATAATCACCAGTAAGAATCCATGGATAAGGGCCAGGATTAAAAGACCGTATATGCTGCCATAAGTGATGCCTAGAGCTGCCATCATTAGCTCAATACACATAGGTAATGAAAAAAATCAGGTTGTGAGAAATGACTTTAAGAGTTATCCACTGAGAGCCTTCACTAATTTGTAATAACTGAAAGAGATTAGGTCGCCATAGGACCCAAAGTCTCCCATTATAATGAGAATTGTAACTATGAATAAGGGAAAATTTGTTAAAATACTTCATAATTTTCCTTAAATTATGGACCTTAACTCTGGTTTCCATAATCCCAATAATATCCAATTTATTCTTAAAGAACAAATCCATAACTTCACACTGCTTGAGACTATCATTCAAACCCCAAATATTCCAAGACCCAATCTTCATGGAGAAGGTAAAGGAGGATGGTCATTAGTACCCTTAAGATCTTGTATGTCCAAACTGTGAACCCTTGGTGCAATAGTAAGTCGAACTGGAATATCTTGCATTTCAGGGTTAGGGGCGATCTTAACAATAATATCATTGCCACTAGCATCTTGGTGTAAGAGGAGGGAAGAGTCATGGATCAGAGGTCCACCAAACTTATCTCCCACCACTGGTCTAAGGTCAGTCCTACTAGAGCCATTCATGTCCTGAGTAGGGTGCTGGGCAGGAGATCCTAGTGGATTCACCATCCCATTATGCTGAGGTGAATGTAACGCCCGTGGACTGACCACCAAAGGAGCCTGAGTCATAACCTGAGCTAGGTGCTGGTCGCGAGACCCTTTAGAAGTCTCAGTTCCACCATACTCAGGATGCTCAGTAACACTCACTGGAGCGGTTTCTGCTACAACCTGCTGATCCGAGGATTTGAGGACTGCAGCATAAGTTTTTGGTGCACTAACTACAGTTTATCCTTCTTCTTGTGGTGTAACCTGCATTGTTTGTGCTCATGACCAAGTTTCTTGCAGTGGGAACAAAAATAAGGCATCCATTCCACTTCAATTTTCTGAAGTAAGGTGCCTCGAAATGGGGAATGTAGTAACAAATGATCAGGAACAGGCTTAGAAACATCCATTTCAATTACCACCCTAGCAAAACCCAGACGTTCTTTGTGCGTGGTCACAGGATCAGCGTATAGGGGTTTCCCTAATTTACTAGCAATCTTACTAAGGGCAGTAGATGACCAAAACACAGGATCCAAATCCAATAACAGGACCCATACAGGGACGACAGAAACAGCATCTAGTTCTAAACCAAATGTAGCGTGCCATTTCTTCAAAACTAACATACTAGAGTTTAATTTCCAACAGCCACCACGAAGGATAGTTTGTAAATCATCATCCCTATCAAATCGAAAGTAAAACCATCCTTTTTTAAAGTACAATACATCAGGCAAATTAACATGACTCCAATGTTTCTTCACAAAGTCTTTTACCTGAACCAAGGTAGGCTTAGAACCCAGAAATTGACCAACCAGAGTATGTTGCCAGTAATCAATTTCACCTTGAATGTCTGATTCCTCAATTATGACTTCATTATCTTTCTTCCTAGGATTATCCATTACATGTAGCTCCGTTCCTACTTGCGAGCGCGCCATAATACGATCCTTCCATGAGGCTTTAGGAAGAGGATCAGGTACAGGGCGTCCATCCTTAACTGGTGGTATAGGAGCAGCAGCAACACTAGAGGAAGAGTCCTTTGATCCAATAGCCAGAGGAGTATTAGATTTTTGTTTCTGAAGTGCGGATTGAACTAGTATGTTAATGGTATTAGGAGCAGGTGTGGGATGAGATGAAGAAGGGAGAGTGGAATGAGTAGAGGGAGTAATCGGATTAATTGCAGATCGTCCTTGCCGAAGAATTTAGGGAGGGTCGACGGGTTGTTTTTGTCTAGCCATGCCGGAAAAGTAGCTTACGAAGTAAGCAACTCAGGGAGAGTCTCTCTCTAGACCCAGCATTTACTTGAGCATGTTTTTAATAGCTATCCAGTGTGTTTCACCTGGATTGACTTGGTACCGACTCATTATACTCAATGCATATGCCACGTCTGGACGTGTGCATATCATGGCATACATGATTGATCCTATGGCTGATGCATAAGGAACACGACTCATGCGCTCGACCCCTTCAGGTGTCTTGGGTGACTGAGACTTGCTCAAATGCATCCCAGACGTCATTGGAAGGTTCCCCTTCTTGGAGTTGGTCATGCTGAACCTTTCAAGAATCTTATCTAAATAAGACTCCTGACTTAGTGATAACATCGGTCGTGATCTATCTCGATAGATACGGATTCCCAATATGCATTGTGCCTCACCCAGATCTTTCATCTGGAAATGGTTCTTCAACCATCCTTTTACCGAAGATAAGAGAGGAATGTCATTCCCAATCAAGAGTATGTCATCGACATACAATATCAAGAAAGCAATCTTACTCCCACTCGACTTGACATATAAGCATGGTTCCTCGACTGATCGAGTGAAACCATACTCTTTTATCACCTGGTCGAAATGATGATTCCAACTTCGAGAAGCTTGCTTAAGTCCATAAATGGAACACTTAAGCTTGCACACTTTCTTAGGATTTTCAGGATCTATGAAACCTTCGGGTTGCATCATGTAAAACTCCTCCTCCAAATAACCGTTTAAGAAGGTGGTTTTCACATCCATTTGCCAAATTTCATAGTCATGAAATGCGGCAATCACTAAGATTATCCAAATGGAACGCAGCATAACTACGGGTGCATAAATTTCATCATAATACAATCCGTGCACTTGGGTGAAACCTTTTGCCACTAGTCGTGCCTCATAGGTATCTGGTTGCCCCTCTACAGAATGCTTTATTTTGTAAAGCCATTTAGACTGAAGAGGTCGTACCTTGTTAGGTAAATCAACAAGATCCCATACGTCATTCTCATACATGGAGTCCATCTCGGATTGCATGGCTTCAAGCCATAGCTTTGAGTCGGAACAGGCCATGGCACCTTTATAGGTAGCGGGTTCATTACTCTCTTGGAGAAAAACGTCATTTTCCTCGACCATACCAATGTATCTGTCTGGAGGATTAGAAACTCTACGCGACCTCCTAGGTTTTTGAGGAATATTAACCGTGTCATCAGTTGAAGGAACAACTTTCTCCATCTGTTCCTCAGTTGTTGGTTCTTGAATCTCCGATAGCTCGAAGGTTCTATTACTCGACTTGTTCTCGAGAAATTCTTTCTCTAAGAACTTTGCACTAGCCGCAACAAAAACTCGATGTTCGGTAGGCGAATAGAAGTAATGACCAAACATTCCTTTTGGGTAACCAATAAAGTATGTCTTGACCGATCGTGGGCCGAGCTTATCCTCGTGTCTCCACTTGACATAAGCCTCGCAGCCCCAAACCCGAATAAAGGACAAGTTAGGGACCGTTCCCTTCCACATTTCATATGGAGTCTTGTCAACAGCTTTAGATGGACTTCGGTTAAGTATAAGAGCAGCTGACAAAAGAGCAAAGCCCCATAATGAATCAGGTACTACCGTGTAAATCATCATGGATCGAAACATATCAAGTAATGTTCGATTTCTCCGTTCGGACACACCATTTAATTGAGGTGTTCCAGGTGGAGTTAACTGTAAAACTATTCCACAGTCTTTAAGGTGTTGATCAGACTCATTTGAAAGATATTCGCCACCCCGATCTGAACGGAGTGCTTTAACCTTTCTTCCCAGTTGGTTCTCAACCTTATTCTGGTATTCCTTGAATTTTTCAAAAGATTCACTTTTATGCTTCATTAAGTAGACATATCCGTATCTACTCAAATCGTCTGTGAAAGTGAAAAAATATCTATAGCCATCTCTAGCTATGATTGACATAGGTCCACATACATCAGTATGTATAAGTCCTAATAGGTCACTAGCGCGCATTCCAACACCTTTGAAGGAAATTCGAGTCATTTTGCCGATAAGACATGATTCACACGTGCCAAATGAAGAAAAATCAAATGTGGAGATAGTTCCACTCTCGATGAGTTTCTTTACACGTTTTTCATTTATGTGTCCCATTGGACAATGCCATAGATAAGTTTGATCTTTGTCACCAAACTTTAATTTCTTATTATTCACATGCAATATTTCTGTGGTTTGATCTAAGATATAAATTTCATTCATGGAAACTGCTTTGCCATAAACCATTTCATTAAAAGAGAAAATACAGCTATTGTCCTTTATTGAAAATGAAAAACCGTCTTTATTAAGTACGAAAATAGAAATAATATTCTTAGATAAACTAGGTACATAGTAACAGTTATATAAATATAACTCAAACCCACTAGGGAACTGGATTACGTATGTTCCTTTTGAGACTACAACAACTCGTGCTCCATTCCCGACTCGCAGGTCCACATCACCCTTTGCGATGGGTGTGATGTTTTTTAGGCCCTGCAAATGATTACACAGATGAGAACCACAACCAGTATCAGGTACCCAAGTTCCGAAACTTGCATGGTTAATCTCAATCATATGAATATAAGATGACATACCAACAGGAGTGACGCGGCCTGCTTTTATGTCCTCACGGTACACGGGACAGTTCCTCCTCCAATGCCCAGTCTTGTGACAATGGTGGCACTCAACGTTACCGTCCTTGCTCTTTGCCTTGCCTAGTGAGCCACTAGTCTCACCAAGCCCACTCTTACCGTTTCCTGACTTTTTAAACTTTGGATTTCCTACTGTTAGGTCGTCGTGAGCCTTGCCCTTACCCTTATTCTTGTTGGAAATCATGAGAACATCTTGCTTCATGCTCCCACTCAATTTCATATCCTTCTCGGTCTGTACGAGAAGTGAGTGTAGCTCATGAGGACTTTTCTTCATGTCATTCATGTAGTAATTTGCCGTGAAGAGGGCAAAACCATCATGAAGTGAATGAAGCATACGGTCAATGACTATGCTCTCACTTATTTTGCAATCAAGTGCCTCCTGTTTCTCGACATTCTCAATCATGTTATGAATGTGTGGGCTAACCGGTTGGCCCTTCTGGAGTTTCGCATCAAAGAAGCGACAGGTATGCTCATAAGTAACGATTCTCGGTGCTTTTGAGAACTCATTAGTAAGCGTGGTGAAAATCTTGTTTGCACCTTGGGCAATGAAGCGTCTTTGCAAATTAGTTTCCATTGCAAAAATGAGTACGTTCTTTATCGCACCCGCTTCCATAACGAAGTCACTATAAGCAATTGACTCGTTTGCTCTTTGCATTGGGGCATGGGTTTGGCGGTATTGGCTCAGTTAAGTACTTGAGCTTACCGTCAGCAATGGCAGCATTCCGCAATGATGCCTCCCAGTCCGCAAAGTTGGACCCGTCATTCTTCAGTCGTGTGAACTGATTCATGTGGTCCATGAAAGCTTTTAGCCAGGACTCGCGTCCAAGTGTGGCACTTGGCATAGGGATTTCGTTATTTCCAGCCATTTGTTGTAACAGTATTATCAATATAAAATGAATTCTACACTGCGAAAAAGAAGAAGAAAAATATAATAAGCATACTCATCGTTATGATTTAAGGCTAATGCAAAATTGTTATAAGCGAAGACTCAAGCATTTATACAATTGACCTCCCTCAAGAATTATATAAATGATCCCAAGACTCAATTATCTGTAAATTGATAAGCCAACCTCTTGGCTAATTCTACTATTAGAATTCTTGGTTGATAAATTTCTGTAAATTCTATCTATAGTCCATCGTAATCAAGAGAAACTCTTCGAATTATAATGTTGAGGTAAACTAAGTCAACACAAACTACTTACCCAACGTAGAAGAGGTCATATGGAGAGTAAGGTCCTATATGCCTACCGACGAAGAAGGGATTCATAGCTGTTTGGCCTATAAAGACTAGTCTAAATTTCAGTTTTAGAGGAAGATCCCATCAACTTTATTTTAATTCATTTTAAGTGAACTAATATCTAGCATATGAGAATGAATAAACTAAGGTGATGGCTTAAAAATTTTGTGACATCTTTATGTCCATGAAAACTAACATACAATCTATATCAGTCAATTTTCATGCATATAATTAGTAGGTGGTTTGGTTTAGGCGGAAAATGAGGCACTAATTATCATGCGAAGAAAAGCAATAAGAATGGAAAAACGTAAAACAAAAACAAAGTCCTAGTGTGGCCTATCTACCAAAATGAACATAAATACAACTTTGGAATCCTTCCTAGGTCCCGAGAAGCTTGTCTTGATGTTCCATCTTGGTCCATGTAGCGGGAGTGAGCAATCCAATCTCCATCTTTAGTCTTCTTAAAATTACAATTAATAAATTACAAAATAAACCTATTTACATTCTAAATTCAAAAACAATACTAAAGAAAAATAAAGGAGATTCGAGATCTCAAAATTACATTAAAATTATGTTTCCATCATTACGAAAACATAATTACTTATGGCCACACTAGATAATACAAAATTACAACCGATTGCAAAAATACGTAAATAAAACAATTCAACAATTCATTCAACTAAATAAAAATGCATCAACTATAAATTAAACATTCAAGACATAAGTCCTTAATTATGTAGAGTAATTTATCAAAACCACCTATTTAAATGATCAAATTATGTGACAATTCCTCAATTACTCACAATAATTCCAATCTTAATTTACATTAACTAGTGATATGAATTAATCCAACATTATTTTAAACCTCTTTAAAATAATTGGGTATCTTTAATTTTGTGAACTTTTTTCACAACAAACAATCATACATAATAAAAGTAATGTATAATTATAATTGACAAAAAAACTAACAATTTTTTTTTTATTAATTGCTCTCGGCAAATAAAAAAAAACAGAAAACAGTTTTTTTTTTTTATTTCATCTCGGCATTCAACCAAAAAATCAAAAACAGCCTTTTCTTTTTTTTTTTCTTACTCACGGCTTTCAGCCAAAATACAAAAAAAAAACAGGTTTTTTTTTTTCTTTTTGGCTCTCGGCATTCATGCCAAAAATTAAGAAAACGTTTTTTTTTTCTTTTCTTGCTCACGGCATTCATGCCCTAAAAAAAACATTTTTTTTTTCTATTTTTTCGAGAAAAACAACCCTTTTGACAATGAACAAATTTGTTTAATGTTGCTACTAGTACAAGATTGACATAATTATCAACATTTAAATTAATGAATCATGATCTTAAACTACAATTTAACATCATGTGAGCCAAAAACTATATAGCAAAAACAAATAGTCATCATTAATCAAAAACAATTTCCATTTACATTTTAATTTAATTCTTATTAAATCAAAACATCTACAAATTTATCATATTATCATCTTAACTAATTAAAACAACAATATGAATAAATCAAAATGGAAACAAAGGGTCAAAAAACAAAAATCAACTCGGCAAAAAAAAAAAATTGTTCTCGGCAAAAAAAAAAAAAATTCCGCGACCGAATTGTTTTTTTTTTCTTTCAAAATTTTTTGTTTAAATCCATTTATGAAAATCATATAAAATATTTTCGTGGCCTATGCTCTGATACCACTTGTGGGAAATATCGGTATACTTCATCAAGAATTTCGGATTATAACGAAATTATAAATATGAAATTGCTAGTCATAAATTAAATTAGATAAACAAAAGAATATAGAGATTTAGAATTAACCTTTGGTCCTAGCAAAATGGCCTAAGAACAATATCGAAATCGATATTCACCTAATCGGTGCACCCAAAATGTTTTGTGAAATGCCCTTGTTCTTGCTAAAAAGAGATCCCCAAAATTGTAAATTAATTTTAGGGTTTTGTGTTTTTTTTATGAGAGAATTAGGTCAAAAGAATAAGAGAAAATGATCTCCGTCTTTTCCTCTTAAAACCGTGCAAATGAGATGAAATTAGGGGAAGATATTATTCTTCCCTTTTTTCTCTTATTTCGGTTTTTTCCACCAACCACCAAAAATAAGGAGAAAAATATCTTCTTATTTTCGGTTGGTTTTCTAAATGTATAAATGTGTATTAATTATCTTAATTGTCAATTTATGTCGACATGTATTAATAAGTCTATACACAACAGTTTGTAGTCGATTTATTAATACCGGTCTGTCAACATTTAATTATAACAATTTTGCATAATATATACATTAACTATAAATATAACATATTTATAATTCGCTAATTAAATATAACTGGTTATGTTTAATTACGAATTAACATCTTAATTCGTTTAAGCTAACATTATATACATTAATTAAATATAACAGTTTATATTCAATTTACGAATTTAACAATTAATTCGTCTCAGCTGGAATTATTTAATTGTATTAAATAATCGTCTCATCATCATATTGACTAACTTTTTAGTCAAATACATGAACTAACCTTTTAGTCATATAAGGCATCAATGTGATTATATTTTCATACAATCACATCTCACAAACACATCCTTTAGGTGTGACTTTTAGGGACCAGTTGATCACCGCCATCAGTATGATAATAACGTCAAACTTTAAGCCAGCCAACCGTTATTAAGTAAACGTTAATCAACTGATAAAATACGAAGTATACCCTTGTGAACCTATAAGAGATTTATATATGTTATCACACTAGCTGTGGAGGACACAAGCTCCAACATTATCATGTCTCACCCAATGGAATTTGTGAATTAGCGTACTCATATCAAGGAGATGACCACCTTTAACCGGCTTGTAAGTTTTGTTCTCATTGAAGTTTGGGTTAAAGTGTTTTGCCAACTTTGTTATCTAGTCACCATTGACAATAAATGCCGTCTTGTCCTTTCCTTCTTGGATTTCCATCCAACTCTCCAACAAAAATTGGAGAATGTTGTAATCTTTCTTAGACTTCCCATGGACATTCATGTAAGACTCTAAGTAGGCAAGGTCAAGTTCGGTCATATGATTTGCTTCTTTTCTTGCTATTAAGGTATTGGATATGGACCGATGCTATACCGAATACCCAGATGATGGATATACAAGGCATTGAAGTTCCTAAAAGTGGTCAATTCTCGTCCGGCAATCGCCTTCCATAGGGGTTTGGCATTGAAATTTAGAGGATTCTTGAAGAAATCCCAATGGTCACTAAGCCGAAGTACCTTTCCGAAATGATCCTTAGTCATGCGCCTTCTTTGATTCTTTAGCCGAAGCTCAACATACCTTCGAGTATCTACCTTATACATCTTTAAAGAGCTAATTAACTCCAAAGTAAGGGATGTGGGTTAATATCCGTATACTACCCTTTAATTGCAGGACTATAACGTAAATTTAAACATGTGAATATGGTCATAAAACATAAATACAAACGAGAAACGATAAGAAACAAGTAACAACCTCGGGTCCTTTAAATTGCGGCGTAAAGAACAGAAATCAAAGCAGATTTCCTCCTAATCGTTACACCCAAGACTTTGTCCGAGATATGCCCTTGTGCTAGAACAGTGTTCTCCGATTGCCTTGCAATATAGGGAGAACTGATGTGAGTTTTGTCGAGATGAGAGATCTCAGGTTTTTCAGAGAAGAAAGCCCTTCAAAACCTTAGTTTTTCTGCAAATGAAATTGTCTAGGTCAAAAGGAGAGGGAGTCTCTCCTTTTGTTTGGTTCGGCCGGACCGAGTGCAAGCATGGGGAAGTGGGCTTCCACTTCCTCTTAATTTTAGCTCGAGGTCCAGTTCACCAAATGCTAAAATGTATATGACGGGTTTATATTATAAACTGTTATCGGTTATCGGAAATTAAGGCATCAGCTAATAATACGGGTTAGCTGAATTATTAATTCGTGTCCGACAAAGCAGTATTGTATGATTATTTTCAATATACATTTAATTAAATATAAATCGTTTATATTTAATTTTACGAATTAATCAAGTTAATTCGCCTTAGCCCATGATATTTAATCCGTATTAAATATAATATCTCAACATCACATATTTGACTAATTACTAGTCAAATGACTCGGACAACCTGGTTAGTCAAATTTGGCATCTACATGATTGTATTTTCATCTTTGTCACGTCTCTCAAACGTATCCTATAGGTGTGACTTTTAGGGACAGTTGATCACCGCCATCTGTATGACAATAACGTCAAACTTATCTAGCAAGCCAACCGTTATTGATAAACGTGGATCAATTGATAATAATACCAAAGTATGCCCTTTGATCCTTTTAGAGGTTTATAAGTCCTTGCACTAAGCGTTAAGGACACCAACCCCAACAAGCTCCCACTTGTCCGTACAAGTGTATGTGCAATGACGTTATCCGCACTAACTGGAGGACACAAGCTCCAACAAACTCCCACTTGTCCGTACAAGTGTATGTGCGATAACCGATTCTCATATTCATTTAAAATTTCTCCCACTCAATGTAAAACAATTTGCGGATCCGGATCCACAAAGGTCGTATTTTACAATCGATCTGTATCTAGAGTGGTTTCCCGACTAGAGAGTAACTTAACCGATAAAACGAATCCGTATCCGAGCATGGCCATGCATTTCGATTCTGACTCCTCGAGTGGCCCCGAGAAATATCGAGTACACGATAAAGGCTGAATATTTCCTTCAACTCGACTCCTTCCGATCTAAGCACAACATGAAATGACCCAGAAAAAATCTACTTGGCCCCTGTTACGGATGACCGTGAGAAAGAAACCAAAGTCACCCAAAATCTGCCGTAGTCTCAAGAGACAATCGATAGTCAAAAGAATCGACTCTTAGGATCACCATGGAAGTCCTATCCACGACAGGGCAACGAATGTTATAAAACATTTAGGACTCCACGTCGATGTCACAATTGTGTCCTACGAAATATCCGTATAAATCGCCTCTGTGATTGGTCAGTCAACCGGTTGACTTATGGCTCGTTGAACCCACCATCAACCAACGTCACAAAATAATTGCCAGAGTTATCAGCTCATGTGGGCAATTAAGGACCGAAAAAGATATGATGTTTGTTCGATTCACTTTGTGGTGTTCAAAATTGTCGTACAATTCCACATGAAAAACAAAATATATATATAAAATATCAAAACGATGATGTCGTATAGAGTACAAACGAGAATGAATCTAATCCATAAAAGAGTACTACAACTCAGGAACACGTTTGATTCCCATGGAATTTACGTGCCCTTCATGCTTATCTTGTCGTAATGGTTTAGTGAGAGGATCTGCTATGTTATCATCAGTAGCAATCTTTTCTATCACTACTTCCTTTTGCTCCACGTAATCCCGGATTAGATGAGCTTTCCGTTGTACATGTCTAGACTTGTTGCTAGACTTTGGCTCCTTAGCTTGGAAGATGGCACCACTATTGTCGCAATAGATGGTGATCGGGTCATTCGAACTAGGCACTACAGAGAGCCCATGTAAGAATTGACGCATCCATATCGCTTCCTTTGTAGCTTCAGACGCGGCATAGTACTCGGACTCGGTCGTAGAATCTGCTTTATGTAACAGATTTGTTTCGAACTCTTCCGGTGATCGCAGCGCCATTAAGAGTAAACACGAATCCGCATCGAGATTTCGAGTCATCTCGATCCGTTTGGAAGCTAGCATCTGCAGAATCGGTTGCGCATAGCGTTTGAGAGCCTCCATAAGTCAATGCCCAATCTTTAGTCCTCCGTAGGTACTTAAGAATGTTCTTGACACCAACCAATGTGGTTCACCTGGTTCTTTGTTGGAATCGAAACTTGTCATACTCAATGCATATGCCACGTACGGACGTGTGCATATCATGGCATACATGATTGATCCTATTGCCGAAGCATAAGGAATCCGTGTCATGCGCTCTTTCTCTTCCGGTGTCTCGGTGCCCGAGGCGGCTCAAATGCACCGGAGCCATAGGAAGGAACCCCTTCTTGGAGTTAGTCATACTGAATCTCTCTAGGACTTTGTCTATGTAAGACTCGATCGAGAGATAACATCCGTCGTGATCTATCTCGATAGATACGGATGCCTAGAATTCTTTGTGCCTCTCCCGGATCTTTCATCTGGAAATGGTTTTTCAACCATACTTTCACCGAAGTTAAGAGAGGTATGTCATTCCCAATCGGGAGTATGTCGTCAACATACAATATTAGGAAGACAATCTTGCTCCCACTCGACTTGATATATAGACATGGTTCCTCGACGGATCGAGTAAATCCATTTTCTTTTATCACTTGGTCGAAGCGATGATTCCAACTCCTTGATGCTTGCTTAAGTCCATAAATGGAACGCTTAAGTTTGCACACTTTCTTAGGATGTACTGGATCAATGAAACCTTCGGGTTGTACCATGTACAACTCTTCCTCCAAAAAGCCGTTTAAGAAGGCGGTTTTCACATCCATTTGCCAAATTTCATAGTCATGAAAAGCGGCGATCGCTAAGATAATCCGAATGGAACGCAGCATGACTACGGGTGCAAACATCTCATCGTAGTGCAAACCTGGCACTTGGGTGAAACCTTTAGCAACTAGTCGTGCTTTGTAGATATCTTGTTGACCTTCCACAGAATGCTTTATCTTGTAAAGCCATTTGCATTGAAGGGGACGAACCTTAGCGGGTAAGTCAACAAGATCCCATACGTTGCTCTCATACATGGAGTCCATCTCGGATTGCATGGCCTCAAGCCATAGCTTTGAGTCGAATCTGGTCATGGCACCTTTATAGGTTGCGGGTTCACTACTCGTTAAGAGTAGAACGTCATCTATGTCATGTTCCTCGACCATACCAATGTATCTGTCCAGAGGAATAGAGACTCTTCCCGACCTCCTAGGTTCCTCGGGAATGTTCACATGCAGCCGAGATTGAAGGAATAGGTTCCTCCAATAGTTGCTCGGTATTTGGTTCTGGAATCTCCGACAGGTCGAAGGTTCTATCATTCTTTGCATTCTCGAGAAATTCCTTCTCTAAGAATGTCGCACTAGCCGCAACAAAAACGCGTTGTTCGGTTGGCGAATAGAAGTAATGACCACGTGTTCCTTTAGGATAACCTATAAAGTATGTCTTGACCGATCGCGGGCCGAGCTTATCCTCGTGTCTCCACTTGACATAAGCCTCGCAGCCCCAAACCCGTATAAAGGACAAGTTAGGGACCGTTCCCTTCCATAGTTCATATGGAGTCTTGTCAATGACTTTAGACGGACTTCGGTTAAGTATTAGAGCGGCCGACAAAAGAGCATAACCCCATAATGAATCGGTAAAACGTGTGACTCATCATGGATCGAACCATATCAAGTAGTGTTCGATTTCTCCGTTCGGACACACCATTCAACCGAGGTGTTCCGGTGGAGTTAAGCGTAAGGCAATCCCACAGTCTTTGAGGTGTTGATCAAATTCGTGAGAAAGATACTCGCCACCACGATCTGAACGGAGTGTTTTAATCTTTCTACCTAATAGGTTCTGTACCCTATTTTGGTATTCTTTGAATTTCTCAAAGGATTCACTTTTGTGCTTCATTAAGTAGACATAGCCATATCTACTCAAATCGTCCGTGAAAGTGATGAAATACCTATAGCCTTCTCGTGCGGTGATTGACATAGGACCACATACATCCGTGTGTATGAGCCCTAATAGGTCAGCAGCGCGCATTCCAACACCTTTGAAGGAAATCCGAGTCATCTTACCGATGAGACATGACTCACACGTGCCAAATGATTGAAAATCAAAGGCCGAGATAGCTCCATGTTTGATGAGCTGTTTTACGCGTTTCTCATTAATGTGTCCCATACGGCAGTGCCATAGATACGTTTGATCTTTGTCACCAACCTTTAACTTTTTATTCATTACGTGTAATATTTCATTGGTCTGATCTAAAACATAAATTCCGTTCATGGAAAGCGCCTTGCCAGTAAATCATATCGTGTAATGAGAAAATGCAAGCATTGTTTTCTATTACAAATGAAAAACCAAGTTTATCAAGCTTAAATGAAATAATGTTTTTGGAAAGACTAGGTACATAATAGCAGTCATATAATGACAACTCAAATCCGCTTGGAAGCTGGATCACATATGTCCCCTTGGAGATGGCAGCTACTCTTGCTCCATTCCCAACACGCAGGTCCACCTCACCCTTTACGAGGGGTTCGATGTTTCGGAGCCCCGGCACATGATTACACAGATGAGAACCACAACCAGTATCAAGTACCCAAGTTCCGTAACTTGCGTGGTTAATCTCAATCATATGAATAAAAGTAGAAGAGAGAGAAGACATACCAACGGGTTTAACACGACCTGCCTTTAAGTCCTCATGATAAACAGGACATGTGCGTCTCCAATGCCCGGTCTTGTGGCAATGATGGCATTCCATGTTTTCACTCTTGCTCTTTGTCATGCCCGATGAGTTGCTCGCCTCACCAGGACCACTCTTCCCGAACCCGACTTCTTGAACTTCGCCTTACCCTTGTTAGGTTTGGGAGCTTTGCCCTTACCTTTCCCTTTGTTTGACACAACGAGAACATCCTGTTTTGAGCTCCCACTGAACTTCATGTCCTTCTCGGTCTCCATACGAGAAGGGAGTGCGATTCATGGGGAGTTTTCTTCAAATCATTCATATAGTAATTCGCTCTGAATTGCGAATAACCATCGTGGAGTGAGTGAAGAATACGGTCGATAACAATATTCTCGCTGATGTTACAGTTAAAGGTCTCCAGTTTCTCGACATTCTCAATCATGCTGAGAATGTGTGGGCTAACCGGTTGGCCCTTCTGGAGTCTCGCATCAAAGAAACGAGTGGTATGCTCATAGGTCACGATTCTCGGTGCTTTCGAGAATTCCTTAGTGAGCGTGGTGAAAATCTTGTTTGCACCTTGGGCTATGTGTGGGTTAATATCCGTATACTACCCTTTAATTGCAGGACTATAACGTAAATTTAAACATGCGAATATCGTCATAAAACAAAAAAAACAATAGAAACGATAAGAAGCAAGTAACAACCTCGGGTCCTTTAAATTGCGGCGTAAAGAACAGAAATCAAAGCAGATTTCCTCCTAATCGTTGCACCCAAGACTTTGTCCGAGATATGCCCTTGTGCTAGAACAGTGTTCTCCGATTGCCTTGCAATATAGGGAGAACTGATGTGAGTTTTTGTCGAGATGAGAGATCTCAGGTTTTTCAGAGAAGAATACTCTTCAAAACCCTAAATTTTTCACTAATGACCATTCCGTTCGCATGAAGGAGGAGGCTCTCCTTTTTGTTCTCCTAATTCGGCCAAGCCGAGTCCATGGGGAGGAAATGGGCTTTTCCATTTCCTCTTCTATTTGACTCGTAGTCCGAACCCTAATGGCTAAATGTATATGACGCGGTTTTTATAAACTGTTATCGGTTATCGGAAATTAAGGCATCGCTAATAATACGGGTTAGTGAATTATTAATACGTGTCCGACAAAAAGTATTGTATAATTAATTTTAATATACATTTAATTAAATATAAATCACGTATATTTAATTTTACGAATTAACTGGTTAATTCGCCTTAGCCCATGATATTTAATCCGTATTAAATATAATATCTCAACATCACATATTTGACTAATTACTAGTCAAATAACTCGGACTAACTGGTTAGTCAATTTTGGCATCTACATGACAGTATTTTCATACCGTCACATCTCTCGAACGTATCCTATAGGTGTGACTTTTAGGGACCAGTTGATCACCGCCATCTGTATGACAATAACGTCAAACTTATCTAGCAAGCCAACCGTTATTGATAAACGTGGATCAACTGATAATAATACCAAAGTATGCCCTTTGATCCTTTTAGAGGTTTATAAGTCCTTGCACTAACTGTTAAGGACACCAACCCCAACAAGCTCCCACTTGTCCGTACAAGTGTATGTGCAATGACGTTATCCGCACTAACTGGAGGACACAAGCTCCAACAAACTCCCACTTGTCCGTACAAGTGTATGTGCGATAACCGATTCCCATATTCATTTAAAATCTCTCCCACTCAATGTAAAACAATTTGCAGATCTGGATCCGCAAAGGTCGTATTTTACAATCGATCTGTATCTAGAGTGGTTTCCCCGACTAGAGAGTAACTTAACCGATAAAACGAATCCGTATCCGAGCATGGCCATGCATTTCGATTCTGACTCCTCGAGTGGCCCCGAGAAATATCGAGTACCGATAAAGGCTGAATATTTCCTTCAACTCGACTCCTTCCGATCTAAGCACAGCATGAAATGACCCAGAAAAGCTCTACTTGGCCCCCTGTTACGGATGACCGTGAGAAAGAAACCAAAGTCACCCAAAATCTGCCGTAGTCTCAAGAGACAGTCGATAGTCAAAGATTCGACTCTTAGGATCACCATGGAAGTCCTATCCACGACCGGGCAACGAATGTTATAAAACATTTAGGACTCCACGTCGATGTCACAATGGTGTCCTACGAAATATCCGTATAAGTCGCCTCTGTGATTGGTCAGTCAACCTGTTGACTTATGGCTCGTTGAACCCACCATCAACCAACGTCACAGAATAATTGCCAGAGTTATCAGCTCATGTGGGCAATTAAGGACTAACAAGATATGATGTTTGTTCAGTTCACTTTGTGGTGTTCAAAATCGTCGTACAATTCCACATGAAAAACAAAATATATATATATAAAATATCAAAACGATGATGTCGTATAGAGTACAAAGGAGAATGAATCTGATCCATAAAAGAGTACTACAACTCAGGAACACGTTCGATTCCCATGGAATTTACGTGCCCTTCATGCTTATCTTGTCGTAATGCTTTAGTGAGAGGATCTGCTATGTTATCATCAGTAGCAATCTTTTCTATCACTACTTCCTTTTGCTCCACGTAATCCCGGATTAGATGAGCTTTCCGTTGTACATGTCATACGCGGCATAGTACTCGGACTCAGTCGTAGAATCTGCTGTAACATTTTGTTTCGAACTCTTCCAGCTGACTGCAGCGCCATTAAGAGTAAAAACGAATCCAGACTGAGATTTCGAGTCATCTCGATTCGTTTGGAAGCTAGCATCTGCGTAACCGGTTGCGCATAGCTTTTGTTCGCCTCCATAAGTCAATGCCCAATCTTTAGTCCTCCGGAGGTACTTAAGAATGTTCTTGACAGCCAACCAATGTGGTTCACCTGGTTGCTGTTGGAATCGACTTGTCATACTCAATGCATATGCCACGTCCGGACGTGTGCATATCATGGCATACATGATTGATCCTATAGCCGAAGCATAAGGAATCCGTGTCATGCGCTCCTTTTCTTCCGGTGTCTCTGGTGCCTGAGACTTGCTCAAATGCACCCCTGGAGCCATAGGAAGGAACCCCTTCTTGGAGTTAGTCATGCTGAATCTCTCTAGGACTTTGTCTATGTAAGACTCCTGACTGAGAGATAACATCCGTCGTGATCTATCTCGATAGATACGGATGCCTAGAATTCTCTGTGCCTCTCCCAGATCTTTCATCTGGAAATGGTTTTTCAACCATACTTTCACCGAAGTTAAGAGAGGTATGTCATTCCCAATCAGGAGTATGTCGTCAACATACAATATTAGGAAGACAATCTTGCTCCCACTCGACTTGATATATAGACATGGTTCCTCGACCGATCGAGTAAATCCATTTTCTTTTATCACTTGGTCGAAGCGATGATTCCAACTCCTTGATGCTTGCTTAAGTCCATAAATGGAACGCTTAAGCTTGCACACTTTCTTAGGATGTGCTGGATCGATAAAACCTTCGGGTTGTACCATGTACAACTCTTCCTCCAAAAACCCGTTTAAGAAGGCGGTTTTCACATCCATTTGCCAAATTTCATAGTCATGAAAAGCGGCGATCGCTAAGATAATCCGAATGGAACGCAGCATGACTACGGGTGCAAAAATCTCATCGTAGTGCAAACCTGGCACTTGGGTGAAACCTTTAGCAACTAGTCGTGCCTTGTAGATATCTTGCTGACCTTCCACAGAATGCTTTATCTTGTAAAGCCATTTGCATTGAAGGGGACGAACCTTAGCAGGTAAGTCAACAAGATCCCACACGTTGTTCTCATACATGGAGTCCATCTCGGATTGCATGGCCTCAAGCCATAGCTTTGAGTCGAACTTGTCATGGCACCTTTATAGGTTGCGGGTTCACTACTCGTTAAGAGTAGAACGTCATCTATGTCATGTTCCTCGACCATACCGATGTATCTGTCCGGAGGAATAGAGACTCTTCCCGACCTCCTAGGTTCCTCAGGAATATTTACCGCAGCCGGGATTGAAGGAATTGGTTCCTCCAATGGTTGCTCGGTGTTTGGTTCTGGAATCTCCGACAGGTCGAAGGTTCTATCACTCTTTGCATTCTCGAGAAATTCCTTCTCTAAGAATGTCGACCGCCGCAACAAAAAACGCGTTGTTCGGTTGGCGAATAGAAGTAATGACCACGTGTTCCTTTAGGATAACCTATAAAGTATGTCTTGACCGATCGCGGGCCGAGCTTATCCTCGTGTCTCCACTTGACATAAGCCTCGCAGCCCCAAACCCGTATAAAGGACAAGTTAGGGACCGTTCCCTTCCATAGTTCATATGGAGTCTTGTCACAGACTTTAGACGGACTTGGTTAAGTATTAGAGCGGCCGACAAAAGAGCATAACTCCATAATGAATCGGGTAAAACCGTGTGACTCATCATGGATCGAACCATATCAAGTAGTGTTCGATTTCTCCGTTCGGACACACCATTCATTTGAGGTGTTCCAGGTGGAGTTAAGCGTAGGGCAATCCCACGATCCTTTAGGTGTTGATCAAACTCGTGAGAAAGATACTCGCCACCACGATCCGAACGCAGTATTTTTATCTTTCTACCCAACAGGTTCTGTACCCTATTTTGGTATTCCTTGAATTTCTCAAAGGATTCACTTTTGTGCTTCATTAAGTAGACATAGCCATATCTACTCAAATCGTCCGTGAAAGTGATGAAATACCTATATCCTTCTCGTGCGGTGATTGACATAGGTCCACATACATCCGTGTGTATGAGTCCTAATAGGTCAGCAGCGCGCATTCCAACACCTTTGAAGGAAATCCGAGTCATCTTACCGATGAGACATGATTCACACGTGCCAAATGATTGAAAATCAAAGGCCGAGATAGCTCCATGTTTGATGAGCTGTTTTACGCGTTTCTCATTAATGTGTCCCATACGGCAGTGCCATAGATACGTTTGATCTTTGTCACCAACCTTTAACTTTTTATTCATTACGTGTAATATTTCCGTGGTCTGATCTAAAACATAAATTCCGTTCATGGAGATCGCCTTGTCAGTAAATCATATCGTGTAATGAGAAAATGCAAGCATTATTTTCTATTACAAATGAAAAACCAAGTTTATCAAGCGCAGAGACTGAAATAATGTTTTTGGAAAGACTAGGTACATAATAGCAGTCATATAATGACAACTTAAATCCGCTTGGAAGCTGGATCACATATGTCCCCTTGGAGATGGCAGCTACTCTTGCTCCATTCCCAACACGCAGGTCCACCTCACCTTTACGAGGTGTTCGATGTTTTGAGCCCCGCACATGATTACACGAGATGAGAACCACAAACAAGTATCAAGTACCCAAGTTCCGTAACTTGCGTGGTTAATCTCAATCATATGAATAAAAGTAGAAGAGAGAGAAGACATACCAACAGGTTTAACACGACCTGCCTTTAAGTCCTCATGATAAACAGGACATGTGCGTCTCCAATGCCCAGTCTTGTGGCAATGGTGGCATTCCATGTTTTCACTCTTGCTCTTTGTCATGCCTGATGAGTTGCTCGCCTCACCAGGACCACTCTTACCTGAACCCGACTTCTTGAACTTCGCCTTACCCTCGTTAGGTTTGCCGGAGCTTTGCCCTTACCTTTCCCTTTGTTTGACACAACGAGAACATCTGTTTTGAGCTCCCACTGAACTTCATGTCCTTCTCGGTGCGTACGAGAAGGGAGTGCGATTCATGCGGAGTTTTCTTCAAATCATTCATATAGTAATTCGCTCCAAATTGCGAATAACCATCGTGGAGTGAATGAAGAATACGGTCGATAACAATATTCTCGCTGATGTTACAATTAAAGGTCTCCAGTTTCTCGACATTCTCAATCATGCTGAGAATGTGTGGGCTAACCGGTTGGCCCTTTCGGAGTCTCGCATCAAAGAAGCGAGTGGTATGCTCATAGGTCACGATTCTCGGTGCTTTCGAGAATTCCTTAGTGAGCGTGGTGAAAATCTTGTTTGCACCTTGGGCTATGAAGCGTTTCGGCAAATTGGGTTCCATTGCAAAAATGAGTACGTTCTTTACCGCACTTTTGACTTCTAAAGCGAAATCGTTATACTTGTTGATTTCGTTAATTCCAACCGTGGGGCCTGGGTTTAACGGCATGGGCTCAAGCAGATATTTGAGCTTTCCGTCGCAGCGGCAAAGCATTCCGTAATGCCGCCTCCCGATCCCATGAAGTTGGATCCGTCATTCTTCAGTCGAGTAGACTGATTCATCTGACTCATGAAGATCCTAAGCCAGGACTCACGGTCCAATGTGGCACTTGGCATTGGGTTATCACTTGAACCAGCCATTTGTTGTTTAGCAGTTAAAAAAACGTGATCTACACTGAAAAAGAAAGAAAAACAGAACGAAATAAGCAACTCATCGAGGTGATTTAAGTCTATTTTAAAATTCATTTTAAACATGTAGACTCTTGCACTTGCATAATCGATCTCCCTCAAGAATGATACAAGTGATCCCAAGACTCAATTTCTGTAAATTGATAAGCCAACTGTTTAGCTAATTCTTCCGGAAGAACTCTTGGTCGATAGATTTCCGTAAATCCTATCTATAGTCCACCATAGTCACAGGATCGTACGAGTGACCAAAGTGTTGAGATAAAATAGGTCAATCAGTTCCAATTTACCCGACGTAGAAGGGGTCATAGTATGCCTACCGACGAAGAAGGGACTCATTGGAGTTTGACCTATAAAGACCGTTCTCAATTTTAGTTTATACGAGGAAGATCCCATCAACAAAATTATAATTCATTTTAAGTGAACGAATAACTAGCGTCTGTCGTGAATGAATTTATTTGGATGATGGCTTAAAACGTGTGACATGAGAATGTCAATGAAAACTAACTCGTGACCTCTATATGTGTCAGTTTTCATGCAATAAATTAGGTGGTTTGGTTTTTAGGCGGAATATGATGCATATTATCGTAGCAAAAATAAATAAAGGAATGCAAAAACGTAAATAAAAATTTCCTAGTGTGGCCTATCCTAGTAAAAGAACATAATACAACTTTGGAATCCACCGTTGGACCCGAAAAGCTTGTCTTGATGTTCCATCTTGATCCAAGTAGCGGGAGTGAGCATCTGGTCTCCATCTTTGGTCTTCTCAAAAATTACAATTAGAATCACAAAATATAAACCTATTTACATTCTAATTAAAACTGTAATTACAAGTGAAAAATCCAAAACGGAGATACAAGATCTCAAAATACAACCAAGACCGTGTTCCATCATTACGGTAACACGTTCTACTAAGGCCACACTAAGTTACAACCGCTTGTAAAATTAAATACGTAATTAAAAGGCATTCACGGCATTCATAAATTAACGATAAATAAAAATGCATCAACTAAAAACAAATTCATTCGTGACATAATTCTGTAATTATGTTAAATTTATCCAAACCACCTTTTAATGATTAAAATTCATGTGATAAAACCGCTTCTATCATTTAATTTTAATCCATTATAATCCGTCATTTTAAAGACGCTTTAAAACAACTATATGGTACGTGAGTGAACCGATTCACTATTAAGCGAGTGTACTATATCCGTATAAAGTACATATTTAAGCCATAAGAAAATTTAAATCAAAAGAAACAAATTTTCAAAGCTGTTAAAGACGAAATCCCTCGATCCAGGGACATAAGTGCTCGATCGAGGAACAGGAGGGCTCGATCGACTGAACTGCAAGTCGATCGAGAGGTATGCTAATCAGGAGGTGCTCGATCGACTAAACTGGTGGTCGATCGAGTGCCTATATCAACAAAACTACTCGATCGAGTACGAGGACAACTCGATCGAGCAGAGGGGTTTTGAAAGCAGGTCGATCGAGTACAGCAAGGACTCGATCGAGCAAAAAGTTTTGGAACAGGGTCGATCGAGTACAGCAGGGACTCGATCGAGCAAAAAATATACAGAAAAGCCACTCGATCGATTAAAAACATGGTCGATCGAGTGCAAAAATCTCTGGAAAATTCAAAACCCTCGTGAAAACAAGTTTTATGATACAAAACCAAATGCAATTTCGATCAAAAACGCATCAAAACAAATTTGACAATTTACAAAACATGACATATTGTTATAATCTCTGTATAAAACAACAATATGCAGAAAAACAAAACGAAAAAGATGAAATTACCGTGTAATACATGACACGGTTTCAAACAATTTCAGCCGTGTATACTGGGCACGGTTTTGAAGCACAAAATCATCGTTTCAAAAATCGTTTTATGAAAAACACATGAAAAATTCACGTGGCCTCGCTCTGATACCACTTGTGGGTTAATATCCGTATACTACCCTTTAATTGCAGGACTATAACGTAAATTTAAACATGCGAATATCGTCATAAAACAAAAAAAAACAATAGAAACGATAAGAAGCAAGTAACAACCTCGGGTCCTTTAAATTGCGGCGTAAAGAAAAGAAATCAAAGCAGATTTCCTCCTAATCGTTGCACCCAAGACTTTGTCCGAGATATGCCCTTGTGCTAGAACAGTGTTCTCCGATTGCCTTGCAATATAGGGAGAACTGATGTGAGTTTTTGTCGAGATGAGAGATCTCAGGTTTTTCAGAGAAGAATACTCTTCAAAACCCTAAATTTTTCACTAATGACCATTCCGTTCGCATGAAGGAGGAGGCTCTCCTTTTTGTTCTCCTAATTCGGCCAAGCCGAGTCCATGGGGAGGAAATGGGCTTTTCCATTTCCTCTTCTATTTGACTCGTAGTCCGAACCCTAATGGCTAAATGTATATGACGCGGTTTTTATAAATGTTATCGGTTATCGGAAATTAAGGCATCGCTAATAATACGGGTTAGTTGAATTATTAATACGTGTCCGACAAAACAGTATTGTATAATTAATTTTAATATACATTTAATTAAATATAAATCACGTATATTTAATTTTACGAATTAACTGGTTAATTCGCCTTAGCCCATGATATTTAATCCGTATTAAATATAATATCTCAACATCACATATTTGACTAATTACTAGTCAAATAACTCGGACTAACTGGTTAGTCAATTTTGGCATCTACATGACAGTATTTTCATACCGTCACATCTCTCGAACGTATCCTATAGGTGTGACTTTTAGGGACCAGTTGATCACCGCCATCTGTATGACAATAACGTCAAACTTATCTAGCAAGCCAACCGTTATTGATAAACGTGGATCAACTGATAATAATACCAAAGTATGCCCTTTGATCCTTTTAGAGGTTTATAAGTCCTTGCACTAACTGTTAAGGACACCAACCCCAACACTATGAAGCGTTTCTGCAAATTGGGTTCCATTGCAAAAATAAGTACGTTCTTTACCGCACCCGCTTCTAAAGCGAAATCGTTATACTTGTTGATGTCGTTAATTCCAGCCGTGGGGCCTGGGTTTAACGGCATGGGCTCAAGCAGATATTTGAGCTTTCCGTCAGCAGCGGCAGCATTCCGTAATGCCGCCTCCCAGTCCGCGAAGTTGGATCCGTCATTCTTCAGTCGAGTAGACTGATTCATCTGACTCATGAAGATCCTAAGCCAGGACTCACGGTCCAATGTGGCACTTGGCATTGGGTTATCACTTGAACCAGCCATTTGTTGTTAAGCAGTTTAAAATCGTGATCTACACTGAAAAAGAAAGAAAAACTAAACGAAATAAGCAACTCATCGAGGTGATTTAAGTCTATTTTAAAATTCATTTTAAACATGTAGACTCTTGCACTTGCATAATTGATCTCCCTCAAGAATGATACAAGTGATCACAAGACTCAATTTCTGTAAATTGATAAGCCAACTGTTTAGCTAATTCTTCCGGAAGAACTCTTGGTCGATAGATTTCAGTAAATCCTATCTATAGTCCACCATAGTCACAGGATCGTACGAGTGACCATAGTGTTGAGATAAAATAGGTCAATCGGTTCCAACTTACCCGACGTAGAAGGGGTCATAGTATGCCTACCGACGAAGAAGGGACTCATTGGAGTTTGACCTATAAAGACCGTTCTCAATTTTAGTTTATACGAGGAAGATCCCATCAACAAAATTATAATTCATTTTAAGTGAACGAATAACTAGCGTCTGTCGTGAATGAATTTATTTGGATGATGGCTTAAAACGTGTGACATGAGAATGTCAATGAAAACTAACTCGTGACCTCTATATGTGTCAGTTTTCATGCAATAAATTAGGTGGTTTGGTTTTTAGGCGGAATATGATGCATATTATCGTAGCAAAAAATAAATATAAGAATGAATGCAATACGTAAATAAAAATTTCCTAGTGTGGCCTATCCTAGTATAAGAACATAATACAACTTTGGAATCCACCGTTGGACCCGAAAAGCTTGCCTTGATGTTCCATCTTGATCCAAGTAGCGGGAGTGAGCATCCGGTCTCCATCTTTGGTCTTCTCAAAAATTACAATTAAAATTACAAAATATAAACCTATTTACATTCTAATTAAAACTGTAATTACAAGTGAAAAATCCAAAACGGAGATACAAGATCTCAAAATACAACCAAGACCGTGTTCCATCATTACGGTAACACGTTCTACTAAGGCCACACTAAGTTACAACCGCTTGTAAAATTAAATACGTAATTAAAAGGCATTCACGACATTCATAAATTAACGATGAATAAAAATGCATCAACTAAAAACAAATTCATTCGTGACATAATTCCGTAATTATGTTAAATTTATCCAAACCACCTTTTAATGATTAAAATTCATGTGATAAAACCGCTTCTATCATTTAATTTTAATCTATTATAATCCGTCATTTTAAAGACGCTTTAAAACAACTATATGGTACGTGAGTGAACCGATTCACTATTAAGCGAGTGTACTATATCCGTATAAAGTACATATTGAAGCCATAAGAAAATTTAAATCAAAAGAAACAAATTTTCAAAGTGTTAAAGATTTAAATCCCTCGATCCAGGGGACATAGTGCTCGATCGAGGGAGGGAAGAGGGCTCAATCGATCGAACCGCAAGTCGATCGAGAGGTATGCTAATCGGGAGGTGCTCGATCGACTAAGCGGTGGTCGATCGAGTACCTATATCTGCAAAACTACTCGATCGAGTACGAGGACAACTCGATCGAGCAGCAGGGTTTAGAAGGGGGTCGATCGAGTACAACTGGGACTCGATCGAGCAAAAGATTTTGAAACGGGGTCGATCGAGTACAACAGGGACTCGATCGAGCAAAAACAAGCAGAAAAAACACTCGATCGATGGAAATATTGTTCGATCGAGTACAAAAAATCTGAAAAATTCCAAACCCTCGTGAAAACATATTTTGAGACAAAATCAATTGCAAATACGATCAAAAATGCATTAAAACAAATTTGACAATTTGATAAAATATGACATATTGTTATAATCTCTGTATAAAACAACAATATGCAAAAACCAAATCGAAAAAGATGAAATTACCGTGTAATACATGACACGGTTTCAAACAATTTCGCGTGTGTATACAGGCACGGTTTTAGAAGCACAAAATCATCGTTTCAAAAATCGTTTTATGAAAAACACATGAAAAATTCACGTGGCCTCGCTCTGATACCACTTGTGGGTTAATATCCGTATACTACCCTTTAATTGCAGGACTATAACGTAAATTTAAACATGTGAATATGGTCATAAAACATAAATACAAACGAGAAACGATAAGAAACAAGTAACAACCTCGGGTCCTTTAAATTGCGGCGTAAAGAACAGAAATCAAAGCAGATTTCCTCCTAATCGTTACACCCAAGACTTTGTCCGAGATATGCCCTTGTGCTAGAACAGTGTTCTCCGATTGCCTTGCAATATAGGGAGAACTGATGTGAGTTTTGTCGAGATGAGAGATCTCAGGTTTTTCAGAGAAGAAAGCCCTTCAAAACCCTAGTTTTTCTGCAAATGAAATTGTCTAGGTCAAAAGGAGAGGGAGTCTCTCCTTTTGTTTGGTTCGGCCGGACCGAGTGCAAGCATGGGGAAGTGGGCTTCCACTTCCTCTTAATTTTAGCTCGAGGTCCAGTTCACCAAATGCTAAAATGTATATGACGGGTTTATATTATAAACTGTTATCGGTTATCGGAAATTAAGGCATCAGCTAATAATACGGGTTAGCTGAATTATTAATTCGTGTCCGACAAAGCAGTATTGTATGATTATTTTCAATATACATTTAATTAAATATAAATCGTTTATATTTAATTTTACGAATTAACTGGTTAATTCGCCTTAGCCCATGATATTTAATCCGTATTAAATATAGTATCTCAACATCACATATTTGACTAATTACTAGTCAAATGACTCGGACTAACTGGTTAGTCAAATTTGGCATCTACATGACTGTATTTTCATACTGTCACGTCTCTCAAACGTATCCTATAGGTGTGACTTTTAGGGACCAGTTGATCACCGCCATCTGTATGACAATAACGTCAAACTTATCTAGCAAGCCAACCGTTATTGATAAACGTGGATCAACTGATAATAATACCAAAGTATGCCCTTTGATCCTTTTAGAGGTTTATAAGTCCTTGCACTAACTGTTAAGGACACCAACCCCAACAAGGGAGGGATAAGTCAATTCATCCATCTCAAACAAGGTAGATAGTACCATAGACTCGAAGAATGCTCTAGTTTGATCAAGCACTCCCAACTTTCCTAAAGTCTCTTGGCAAACTAATTTGGTGGCTAAGAAAAGCTACCTCCGGATAGTCTTGGAGTTGCTCGACCTTCGGTGTTGTAGTGGCAACCCCGTCAATAGCCTCAATAGGCTCCCTTGCTTGCTCTCTTGCTTGTTCAACCACCACAAATTCCTTGGATGCTAGAAAATTTGGTCTCTTTGAATGATTTTGGGACTTTGATGCTTGAGTGTTTCCCTTGGTTCTTGCCATGTTGATTTCTCCTTTGAATTGATGTAAATAAACCTTTAGTATGCTTGAATGCCCTTCCTTTCTTCCACTTTCAATCAAATTCTCAATCAAATTGGGGATTTTCTAAATTATCCAACCCTAGAAAATTTTTGATTTATTTGGTAAGATTTTGATCTTTGAAGGTCTAAATGTTGACAATGGAGTGATTTGATTTGATTTTGAGCAAGTTTGAAACAATTGTTGATGAATTTGGTTGAGCATTGTTTGTTTTTTATGATTGGGTTGAGTGATGTAGTGAGGAAGGGTGCTGGTGTTTGTAAATGGGAAAAATAGAAATGACAAATGAAAGGAGAAATCCCATGTTTTAATTGATTAGCGGGTAGGGAGGTGCGTCCCCAGGTCAGAACAGGCGGATCATGCTTCATCGTTTTGGATTTGTTATTTGGAGACGCCCGAGCTGGCTCTGGCTCGAGCAGGCTGAACACTGGGACGCCCTTCCCGGTTCCAGCTTGAGCAAACCGCAGTGCAGTATTTGGCTTCTTTGCTCTAAACCCCACGAGCTAAGGTTAACTCGTGGGGATCCCTTTTCAGCTACTTTTGATCCTTTATTTCCCATCATTCCATCATTGGGTTGGACTCCATAGGCTTGGTTAGCCTAGGCAATTGCTTCCTCACACTTTATCATCATACACTACATATTACAAACATAATAAGCGACCATCCCTCACTTGCTCTCATGTCACAAAATTCCTATAACAAAGCATATAAGATGCAATGCAAAAATTAAATGGAATGCAAGTTAAAAGGTTAGCATATTTATAAATGGTGGTTTAGGGAGGACTCCACCAACTCTCTTTCATTTTTAGAGGTGTCAAGGGGGCAAATAACGGGCGTTGTTGATGTTGCTCATCGCCTTATAGAAGTAATCGAAGGCTTGCTCACTTTCATGGTAGTAGTATTGTGTAGACTCCGGTACATAGTTGCTTCCACTAGCGTAGGAACCCGAGTCAATGTTGTGGTGACAAGGAGCTACAAAACCTTGATTTAGGGTCATAGCGTTTCTAATGTAAGGATTAACCCATCCGTCAAACTCATTATCCCATAAACCATTTACTTCCTTTGCTTCTTCCTCTATGTTGAGTGGATTATGAGTTGGCAAGAGCAACTCCTCTTTCTTGTTGTCATGGCCAATGAGGCCTTCATTGATAGTTGTCATGATGGATGAGCTTTTCAAGCTCTCATTCATGTTATGAAATATCTCATGCTCTCCGAATAGAGCCACTTTAGTATCGTCCACATCCTTCTTCCAATTAAGCGATGTTTCCTTGCCCTTCTTGTTAGGATTTTCCTCTTTGACTTGACCATTAAATGGGTATTCTACATTATTCTTTTCACCTTCCCGACTATAATGATCAACCATAAAGCATGGTTTGTGCAAGTTAGGAGCTCTCATAGTCTTTTCAAGATTAAAGGTGATTGTTTGGTCACCAACTTCAAGTGTGAGCATCTCGTGCTTTACATCAATCACCGCTCCGGCGGTGTGTAGGAATGATCTTCCTAGAATGATTGGAATATTGGAATCTTCCTCCCTATCAACAGTAACAAAGTCCACCGGTATAAAAAACTTTTCAATCATCACAGGCACATCTTCCTCATACCCCAAGTGGTTTCCTTGTTGTTCGGTCCGTCATTTGTAGAGTCATGTTAGTGCACTTGAGTTCTCTCATTCCTAGCCTTTCACATACCGAACATGGCATGACACTCACACTTGTACCTAGATCACATAGTGCTTTGTTGATTGTGGTATCAATAATGGTAGATGGAATGGAGAAGCTTCCCGGATCTTTGAACTTAGGTGGGGAATTTCCTTAAAGTATTGCACTACTTATCTTTGTGAATGCGAAAGTTTTCAACTTCTTGATGGACTTCTTCTTGGTAAGGATGTCTTTCATGTATTTTTCATAGGCCGACAAATGGTTGATCAACTCCGTAAATGGGATGGAAACCTCTAAGTTCTTCACAATCTCCATAAATTTCCCAAGTTGCTCATCAAGCTTGGGCTTGGCTTGGCGACTTGGAAATGGAAGTCTAATCACAATAGGTTCTATTTCAACCTCTGTGGGCTTCTCTTCATTTCTCATCTATAATGATTCATTGGTAGTTGGTTCCACTACCCTATGATTTCTCCTCAATGGTTCCAACTCGTTCCTTTGTTCCATCACATCTCTTGGCTTGACACTTTCTTCAATAACATCCTCTTCAATCGGCTTCTTAGGTCCATCATATTGTGTACCACTCTTCAAGTTAATGGCATTGATGGTTTCATGCTTTCTAGGAGGATTACTTTGGGGAGGTAATTGTCCTTTTTGCCTTTTGGAACTCAAAGTGGTCAATTGTGTCATTTGTGTTTCCAACATCTTGGTATGAGCAAGGATATTGTTGATGGTAGTGTCTTTGGCTTGGCTATCTTTTTGCATTTGAGGGAAGAAGTCTGGTTAGTTCTTTCGCATTTGAAGGACCGCTTTTTGAACATCAAAAGTCTGGTCCTTAGTTTGGGTTGGTTTTGGAATCCTTGGTTTTGGTTGAAAACGGGTCTTTAAGTAGGATTTGTCATTGGAGGTGGGGTGTATCTTGGTTGAGGATTTTGAACATTTTGGCATTTATATGAGAAGTTTGGGTAAAATTTGGTGTTTTCATTGTAAAAGTTGGAGTAAGGGGTGCCATTCTTGTATGCTTGGAAAGCATTAACTTCCTCATTTGTGCCCCTACACTCTTTTTGATCATGTTCAAAAGTTCCACAATTCTCACATACACCATTTGGAATAGAAGATGTTGACACTATGGGATTGACTTGTTGATGGTGCTTAGGTGATCGAGAGGCCTCATTCATTTTGGCTATGGCCTTGTAAAATTTTAAGTTCATTGTGTCAATATGGGAGCATAACTGGGCTCCTAAATCGGCACTCAATTGTGTGACGGAGTCAACTTCATGTCTCCCTTCCCTAGTAGCTTTTCTTGGCCTACTATATTGAGAGTTGTGAACCCCCATCTCCTCTATCTTGGCCCAAGTTGATTATCATCTACCTCGGTAAATCTTACATTATAACCCATGTTGAGCACATTCCTTGGGTCTTCATACAACCCATTCCAAAATTGTTGGACTAGAAACCATTCGGTTAACCCAGGATGAGGAGAAGAGCGACATGTATCTTTGAATCTTTCCCATGCCTCACATAGAGACTCTTCATCTCTTTGCTTGAACCCGGTGATTTGGGCTCTTAACATGTTGGTTTTCTTCGGAGGGGAAAACTTCTTGTAAAAGGCAAGTGCTAACTTCTTCCATGAATTGATTCCAAGAGTGGCCTTATCTAGGATCTTCAACTATTGCTTCGCGGTTCCAATCAAGGAAAAAGGGAACAAGACCCATCAAATTTGATCTTGTATTACCCCCGTTTGGAAAATTGTATCACAATAGTCACTGTAGATACCCAGTATCAGTTGAATCCCCAACAAACACCCGATGATTATCGGACTACAATTTGCATAGGAATCGCTACGTTTGATCGACAGTTTGTATAACTATACGTCGGAAAACTCAAAACGATTTCGAAAACAAAACATTTTCAAAACTATTTAAAAGTACCTGAAGTGTTTTATGCACGTCGACGGGGTCACAATGACAGTAAATAGAGTCAAAACCGACACCGGACCAAAAACCGACTCGAAATTAAAATCCCGACTCCAACAACGCGTCAACCACAAAAAAACAAACATCACAAAACCTTCCATGCAAAGTATACACGGTATACTTGATGGTCAAGTACAACAATCATGACATGCAAAACCTAGGATAGAACAAACCATGATTCCAAATGCGTGATAGTGACAAGACCGCTCGAAAACCCGCGAACAGGCTCGCGCCTCTTCGAGTAGCCGATATGGCCACGTCGCTCAAAACACACAAAACCACACAATCTCCTATAAATACCCCTCAAATGCCACCATTTGAAGGTACGGGAGCGTCTGCCCCCTCTTTTCTCCCTTAAAATTCTAGACCTCGACTTCCCGAGTCAACAAACGACACGTCTTTTGGATAGTGCACGACCTTAAAATTGGGTGTCCGATTAAAGGGCTTCCCAATATATACCTTCACCTCTTACTCAGAAACTTTGGATAGTGGACGACCTTATCTAGGGCGAATGAGAGTCATTCTAGAGATAGGATGCTAAAGAGGGACGATTCCTTATCTTTAGTACCTATGTCAAACACCGCTTTTGCCTTGATTGACCTAGGTATAAATTGGATTCGAACGATTTCCAAGCATCCCACTATTGCTTGGTGGCGACTCTGAACATCTCAAACATCATTTCGAGACCCTTGCCGAGATGAAACTTACCGATCTAAAACGATCGGATCGAACGCATTTATTACACCGCCGAGCGTGGCTTTCCGACTGCTGCACGTTCACAGATTGGCTTGGCGTGTAGGTGAGCCTATGGCCACAATCACAAAAAGTCTCCATGTGTAGAGGAGGATCCTCACTAGGCATCCCTTCAAATTGACTTCGTTCGACTAATTGTATGAATGCGGATTTGGCAATGAAATTACCGGTCAAGTGGGGATGGTGTTTGAGTACCATTAAGTAGGTTCTCCTCAGTTGATACAGAATGAGATGAGAATTTAGGCATTGTAGGTTGATTATGTGGTTTGTTTGGTGGTTCGGTTTAAATTCGTCGTAAAAGCTACCAACCAAAACAATATTTATAACTTCACAAACTACTCTTAGTAAAGAGGTAAGTAAAGATCGAACCCCAAAGGATGGGTATTGATTTAGGATTTCAATTGCAAGTAGTGTATGTCTTAGGGTGTCACAAATTATGGGTTGACATGAGATGTAATCTAAGCTCATCAATAAGATGAATGAAAACAAAGTAAGCAAATAAAGGGGTTTATAAACAATTGATTAAAGGCACTAGGGTGTCATGGATTCATAGGGGATTCATGGAAATAGATTATACAAACATGTTCTCAAATATATGCAAGAACTTATTGTTGTGAAGGGATCGAGTTAGTGTATATCTTAAAATCCCTAGGCAGATTTAGGTCCCGGAGTCGAGTCGTCTAAACTGTACAACACCTACAAGTCAACTTAGTCTCCTCCTATTCAACTGTATGCATGGTCTAATGGGGCTCGAGTTGGTTTATGTCTTACAAGCCTCATTGAAAAGATAAGAGATGGGTAAAAAATGCAAGGATTCATAGGCTCGCATTTAATCAAACATAACATGTGCATAGGTTGAAGTCACAACAAGCAAGCAATTTAATTATAACATATTAGATTAAGCATAGATCAATTCCCATATTTGTTTCCCCTAATTCACCATTAAACCTAGCTAAAAGACTACTCACTCATGATCAAGTTTAGCATGCTAATAAGGTTGTCAATCATACTAACAAAGCAAAACATGATGAATAAATGATGTGATTAACAATAATTAAACAAGGGTAAAAAACGATTATACCTATTGAGATGATCCAAAATAATAAAGTAAAGAATAATAGAAGTACTTGATGATTGCTGGAAGGTTGTCAATCCTTCAATAAACCCAAATAATCTTCTAATTATCCAAATAAAACTAAGAACAATTCAGAAATTAAGGAAAGATTAAGATGTGATTAATATTGAAATGTGTATTACAACTAAATTAAGATTAAATTACGATGATATTAAGAGTTAATTAAGATTTAATGATAATCTAGGTAGTACAATGGGGTATTTATACTAAAATTAAGTACAAGGATTAGGGTTACTAAGGGCTTAAATGACTATTAAGACCTTAATAGAAACTTGGTAATTTTCCTCCTCATGAGGGACATGCGCAGATCGTTCTTGCAACTCCCACTAGGATCCACTCGTCCTCACCTGAAGCACGGCTTATCCTGTAAGAAGATCCGCTCGGGCTGGCAGTCGGGACGCTCGGATCGTGCTCTGGTACGCTCGTCCTGAGCACAAGCCGCTCGGATCGTGGCACATGGTTCTTCTCTTGTTTGGCTCCTTAACAATCCGCAGGGATCATGTTAGGGTGAAAGGATCTTTTTATAATTGCCCATTTCACTTTATTTATTTGCTTAGGCCTCTAGTGTTGGTCTCCTCTTCGATGCTTGGTCATTAGATGCGATTCATTTAGCTCCATTTCGCTCCATAAATGCAAGGTTAGCAATCATCTCCTACCAAGGACACAAAACCTCAAAGAATATGGAAAATGGGAAACTAAAGATAAGAAATGACCCTAATAGTGTTGGGAAATGTGTCCTCAACAATAGTGCGATCACATGATTTAAATATCATTATTAAATCTCATTTTTAAGAATACAATTGGGAAGTAATATTGTTACTGTCAACTGGTCAACATACATCGGTAATGATTGGTGACTAGAGTTTGACATTACTTGTCGTGTGTGACGGTGGTGATGAGTTGACCCCTAGGTCATACCTAAAGGGCAATACACTTAATTGATTATTTAATTAATCGTATAACGTTGCGAGTTAATTAAATTACTTGAAAATTGACGGACGATTTTGGAAGTAAAGTTTACGTATCAAATTGAAATGTGATTAAATGAGATACGGTCTGAGTAATTAAATTGTATAATTACTCGGATGAAATAAATTGTTTAATGTAACAATTAAAATGAATGAATTATTATAAATTCAATCAGTTGAAATTTATAAATGGTAAAATATTTTGGCACAAGTAATTATGAAATTACTAAGTCGTTTTTTTTGTATGTGACGTATTTTTATTAATACGTTGAATTTTTAATATGTTAAAAATTACATAACAAATATGTGTGACATGTGACATGTAACATGTAGACAATTGACAAAATAATATGGACTCCATATTATGTGAAAGTGCCGAAATATTGTAGGAGGATTAGGCTTGAATTGTGTTTATATTTTAAATAGAAAACATAATGATTAAAAGCTAATAGTAGCCATGCAACCCTATTTGTCTTGTGAAGAACAAATTCTCCATGCATTGGCTCACCCATAAAGCCCCTCTTACACGGTTTTGGGGAAGACAATTATCATTGTTTTTCTCTATAATTTTACCAAATAATATACAAAAGCTAGTGTATTATTTTTCATTCTATTCCATCATCAAACATAGAGTTTTTCTAGAGAAATAAAATCCTCTCTTCTTCTCTCTAAAACCGAAAACACATAAGGGTTTTATAAAGTTTTTGGTTCAATTTTCACTACATTGATATTATACTAGTACTTATAATATTAATTAGATTAAGTGTTAAGCCTTGGGTATAAAGCTTGGGGAGAGATCTTATTCTTAGATCTTGTTCATCCATTGGAATAGCTCAAGAACAAGAAGAGAAAGGTGATCTCTCTTGTGCCCAATATAGCCGAAATTGAATGTAAGGACATTATTTCTCTTCTTTTATATTAATGTTTGCATGCATAAGATCCGTTTTAATTTTATGACAAATTAATTAGACATATATGAGTATGTTAAATATGTATATAGATCTACATTTCCTTCAATCGGTATCATGAGCCACGGTTGTTTGCATGCAAATTGGTTAAAAGTTTTTCCGAGTTATATGAATAACAAAATAAAACTTGTAAAATTTGTGTTATTATGATATATCACGAAATAATTACATGCATGTTAATATTTCTGGTCCTAAAGTGTTTTAGGATTTTTTGGTTAATTTTTCGGATTTTTATTGTTCATATTTAATAATAATGACATTTAAATGTGATTTTATGAGTAAAAATGTCATTTTTGGTCGAAAATTAGCTATACTTCGAATTTTAAGTTGGTTTTTGGATATGTTGTTACATATATTATTTTGAGATAACCTGTAAATTTTCATAATTTTTGCACTTGTTATGCTCGAAAAATGAATTTTTCATTATTAAATTCGGATTTAAGAGAAAAATAGGTTAATATGAGTTAAATTTCGAATCTGGTCATAGAAAATTAATATGTTGTCACATGCAATTTTACAAGATGTGTGTAAAATAATTGGCTATAAAGAAGTCTTTTAGCATGATTTATGAATTTTTGAAGAAAAATGGCATAAATAGTGACATTATTAGTTGAAAATTAATAAAACATAACCTATGACTAAGGAAAAACGTCTAATGTTGCATTTTATTATATTTTTCAGATCTAAAATTGAAAAGTTAATGAAAATAATTTTTCCATGTTTTTATGATTATTTTATTAAAAATCGATAAACCGCAACATTGTTTTTCCGGAAAAATTTCGAAATTTTTAACCTAAGATTTTGAACATTATGAGTGTCATGGATTTTTTCCAGAATGTTAATGAATTTAAATTTCAAATTTTGAATTTATTTGAAATTTTTGGATTTATTTGATGTTTAATAGCTTATTTTTGTAATTTTGGTCCATTTATGAACAATTTTTGTAAATAAAAGTTAATTATGGTCAAATTACTAGTGGAGACTATATTTTGAGTCCTAAGAGGTTAGGGTAATTAACTTATGCATAAATATGAGTTTATGTATTTTTGTGATTATAAAATGTTGAAATCACGCAAATCCGTAAAAACCGAGTAATATACGATATTGGCTAATTAAAAGGAGATTTAGCATAAAAATTGAGCATGTTTTTACATATTATAATGCTGCATTTTCTTATGATTGTCATAATTTTAATTTATGTAATTTTTGAATTATGTAATTTTACTTAGTATGGCCTTAGATTTTAATTGGTATTTCCCGAAATGTATGGGAATATCGATTCGGTTGTAATTTTTATTGTGATCTCGTATCACCGTTTTGTAATTTAATAGATTTATTTTATTTTAGTTACAAATGTATAATAGGAAATTATGTAATTTATTATGTAATTTTATTCATTCCGGAGTTTCCTAAAGACGGATTTCTTCAAGAATGGCGATACATAAAGACGGTGTTACCTTGAGATGTGTGCCCCAACCGAAGTTCAAGGGACCAATGGAGTTGGTTTCCGAATATGTAATAGATTAAGAGTTTTTCTATTTTAGGAAAGGCCATACTAGGATTTATTTACTTTTATGCTTGCATTTTATTTTATGTCACATGCATCGCTAAATCGCCACAACTAAACATGCATTGTCTTTATCGAGTTTATCGACCGTGTCAATTAGAATTATCGAAGTACACCGCTTTAGTTCACTTAAAACGTGATAGATAATAAATTGACATGACCTCTCGCTAAAACAAACAATTGAGACATAGCCTTACCAAATAGTAGAAACCATGAAAACCTATTTCGCGAGGGAGTGCACTCGGCCACACCGGGGTACAAACCTTGTTACGTAGGGGAAGTGGGTGATAAATGTCTATCCACCGAATTCATGTTGATAAGGGGTATTTCGGCACACCGTGCCCTAAATTGATATGGGTTTGGATAATGGACACATTTATTCGAAATTTGGGTTGTACTCAACGAAAGTATTCACGACGATTTCCGGATGTGTTTCGGGCTAGAGATGAATATTAATGTAAACATCATCGACCAAGAATTCTAAAAGTAGAATCGATTAAAAAGTTAATCCACCGAGTTATGTTGATGAGGGGTATTTCGGCACACCGTGCCCTAAGTTAATATGAATTTGGGTCTTGGAATCATTTCATATAGTTGGGTAGAGGTCACTATATAAATGCTCATATCTTGTTAAATTTGCAAGTATGATTTAAAAAGACAAATGTTAATATTTCCTTTCCTCCATATTTGTAGTGCATTTACAATGAATCCAACAAATGCTACCGCACCAATTACTATTGAGTCATATCACCATGTTCTTGACGACGTATGCTCCAACAATAATTTCGATACAACTAGAGAACTTCATTTCGGGATAGGTTCGGATGGAAACCTTAATTTCATCACCACTTCTAAACCACCCACTACTACTAGACCTCGTGTGAATCCGTCTCAGGAAGACTACCTCATACGATCTATAGGGTCTTTATCTCTGGAAGATAAGGATGCCAAAGCTAGTGGGAGCTCTAGCAATCAAGTTCTTGCTTCAAAGGGCAAGAGGTTCAAGAAGAAGGGAAAGAAAATCAAGAACTTCAAGCAAGTTAATGATGAGTGCCATTATTGCTATGGCATGGGACATTGGCTAAGGAATTGCCCTATGTATTTGCGAAATATAAGGGAGGGACTCATTACTCCAAAAGGTACAATTCCTAAAGAAATTTATGTTATTGATATAAATTATACTTCCACTACGACATGGGTACTTGATACCGGTTGTGGTTCTCACCTTTGTAATCATTTACAGGGTTTAAGAGAAGTGGAGAAGCTTAGCAAGGGAGATGTGGATCTTCGACTTGGAAATGGAGCTCGGGTAGCGGCCGAATCCAAAGGAACTTATGTTCTAGCTTTGCCAAACGGTTTTGAGTTGTATTTGCATAATTGTTTTTATGTTCCTACGCTCTCTAAAAACATTATTTCAATCGCCATGCTAGACATGGACGGTTTTTGTTTTGTCATTAAGAACAATCGTTGCTCTATTTCTAGGAATGATTTGGTTATTGGCCAAGCTTCTTCCATAAATGGCATTTATATTTTAGAGACCTCAAATCCGACAAATGATATTTATAACATTCAATCAAAGAAACTCAAAACAAGTGACCCAAGTGAAGCGTTCATTTGGCATTGTCGATTAGGTCACATAAACGAGAATCGCATCAAAAGATTAATTTCTACTAATGTGATTACACCATTTGATTATCAATCATTTGGTACATGCGAATATTGCCTACTTGGCAAAATGACTCGTAATCCTTTTAGTGGTAAAGGGACACGAGCTAGTGAGCTATTGGGACTCATACACACCGATGTATGTGGACCAATGACTATCACCGCTCGTGGTAATTATGACTACTTCATAACCTTCACCGATGATTTAAGTAGATATGGGTATATCTATTTAATGAAACATAAGAGTGAAGCGTTTGAGAAATTCAAGGAATTTCAAAACGAAGTAGAGAACCAATTGAACAAAAAGATTAAGGCACTACGATCCGATCGTGGTGGAGAATACCTTAGCCTTGAATTTGATTCACACTTGAAAAGTCGTGGTATTATATCACAACTTACTCCACCTGGAACACCACAACTTAATGGTGTTGCCGAAAGGAGAAATCGAACCTTACTTGATATGGTTCGATCCATGATGAGTCAAACCGAGTTACCAAACTCGTTTTGGGGATTTGCAATTCAAACCGCAATAAAATCTTTGAACGTAAGCCCAACCAAAGCAACTGAAAAGACTCCATATGAGATATGGAAAGAAAAGGTTCCAAATCTATCCCATATGAAAATCTGGGGTTGTGATGCTTATGTCAAAATTAGAAATGACAACAAGTTGGCACCACGATCCGAAAAATGCATTTTTGTAGGTTATCCCATGGCCTCACGAGGCTATTACTTCTATAAGCCTCAAGAGAACAAAGTGTTTGTGTCTCGCGATCTTTGTCTTCCTAGAAAGTGATTTTATTTCTAGGAGACAGAGTGGGAGAAATTTTGAACTTGATGAAGTTCAAGAGCCACAAACCGAGATAGAGACGCAAGAAGATGTTCCTTCGTCGTCTAACGCGGTTGTACCTCCTCCACTAAGAAGGACGGGCCGAGTAATTCGCCATCCCGATCGATATGTGGGACTTATCGAGGAAGATGGAACGCTCGATGTGTTACTTATGGAAAGTGACGAGCCCGCCACCTACAAGGCCGCAATCTCTAGTCCTAATTCCACCTTATGGCTTGAAGCCATGAAGTCCGAAATGGATTCTATGCTTGAAAACCAAGTTTGGGACTTGGTAGATTTGCCTAAAGGGGCAAGACCCTCCAATGCAAATGGATATTCAAGGTCAAAAATGGCATAGAAGGACATGACGATGTCTACAAAGCTAGGCTAGTGGCAAAAGGATTTACCCAAGTCCAAGGTCTCCATTATGATGAGACCTTCGCCCCCGTAGCCATGCTAAGATCCATACGGATTTTGTTAGCGATCGCCGCATTTCATGATTATGAAATATGGCAAATGGATGTCAAAACCGCTTTTCTAAATGGGCATTTAGAGGAGGAGGTGTACATGATACAACCCGAAGGTTTTGTTGATTCTAAAAATCCTAACAAAGTGTGCAAGCTTAAGAGATCCATTTATGGTCTTAAGCAAGCATCTAGAAGTTGGAATCATCGATTCAATCATGTTATAAAAGAGAATGGTTTCACTCGAAATGTTGAGGAACCATGTTTATACATGAAATTCAGTGGGAGCAATGTTGTGTTCCTAATCTTGTATGTCGATGACATACTACTCATTGGAAATGATATTCCAATGTTGTCTTCTTTTAAGAAGTGGTTAGGTAACCACTTCCAAATGAAGGATTTAGGAGAGGCACAACGCATATTAGGTATCCGGATCTATAGAGATAGACCCAAGAGGATATTGGCACTAAGTCAAGAGTCTTATGTTGATAAGATTCTTTGACGATTCAGCATGGACAAATCCAAAAGGGGTTTGGTACCAATGGTAACCGGAACGATATTGAGCGGACTCAATGTCCCTCCGAACCCCATGATGTTGAACGCATGAAGTTGATCCCTTACGCTTCTGCTGTTGGATCAATCATGTATGCCATGATATGCACACGTCCTGATGTCTCGTATGCCTTGAGCATGACGAGTAGATATCAAGCAAATCCAGGTGAGAGTCACTGGATTGCTGTCAAGAACATCCTTAAGTACTTGAGAAGAACTAAGGACTCTATCCTTGTGTTTGGAGGAGACACTGAGTTGCGTGTTACAGGATACACGGACTCAAGTTTTCAAACAGATAGAGATGACATGAAATCACAAGTTGGTTTTGTTTTCATGCTCAATGGTGGTGCCGTAAAGTGGAGAAGCTTCAAGGAAGTCAGAATCGCGGATTCAACAACGGAGGTGAGTACATTGCAAAGCATCGAGGCTGCCAAGGAAGCTATGTGGATCAAGCAATTCACGGAAGGTCTAAAAGTAGTACCTACCGCCGATGATCCCATCACTCTCTATTGTGATAATAGTGGGACGATCTTCCAAGCTAAGGAGCCGAAGTCTAGTAATAGATCTAGACATGTACTTAGAAAATATCATGTAATAAGAGATTTCATTGAAAGAAAGGAAATTGCGATTTGTAAGGTTGGGACGGATGACAACATAGCCGATCCGCTCACCAAGCCTTTATCGCAGGCTAAGCATGATGGGCATGTTACGTCCATGGGACTTAAACGTGTACCAAATTTTTGTTAGATTTTGAAATGAATTAAAAGTGTTGTTTTTGTTCATGTTCATAATCACATTTGTCTTTTATCTTTAATTTATACTTTGTTACATCCATACGGGTTGTAGAGACAATTGAACCCCGTTAAAGTGAACACGGATTAACATAGTACTTGCCCATAGTCACTTGTATGAGGTGACGTCTCGAAGTGACTATAGTGTGAGGCGATTGATGGCAAGTTCAAGTGCCATAGAGTCATGTGAGATGACTAGTCGATCACATAGGCAGACTGTTAAGAACATTTTGTCGGGCCTAATGACCGCTTATAGAGTTCTGGCAAATTTATATAGCCTGGTCGTGGCAAGAGCTACTATAGTATTCAAATGAGTCGATTCTTTTGACTAAAGACTATTCTCCTAAGATGGCACAGTTTCAGATTAACTTTGATTTGTGTTACTACGACCTTCGTAAATGGGGTCAAATGGGCATATTTTGGGTTATGATGGCTGTGGCTAGTCGAAGGGAATGAGTGCGATAGGAATTGTCCACCCCTTGTCAGGGTTATAACAATATCTCAGGGCCACTCGAGGAGCAATGAACTGGAAATGCGTGGCCACGCTCGGAAGGTATCCAGTGTGGATAAATCCGGTCAATCAGTTATTCTCCAGATCGAGGAAACCACTCTCGATATGATCACTTGCAAGTACGGCCTGAAAGACACCTTGCATTGAGTGGGAGATAGTAATAGGACAAGAGAATTGGTGACGCACACTTGTCGAGGACAAGTGGGAGATTGTTGGGAAATGTGTCCTCAACAATAGTGCGATCACATGATTTAAATATCATTATTAAATCTCATTTTTAAGAATACAATTGGGAAGTAATATTGTTACTGTCAACTGGTCAACATACATCGGTAATGATTGGTGACTAGAGTTTGACATTCTTTTGTCGTGTGACGGTGGTGATCATTGACCCCTAGGTCATACCTAAAGGGCAATACACTTAATTGATTATTTAATTAATCGTATAACGTTGCGAGTTAATTAAATTACTTGAAAATTGACGGACGATTTTGGAAGTAAAGTTTACGTATCAAATTGAAATGTGATTAAATGAGATACGGTCTGAGTAATTAAATTGTATAATTACTCGGATGAAATAAATTGTTTAATGTAACAATTAAAATGAATGAATTATTATAAATTCAATCAGTTGAAATTTATAAATGGTAAAATATTTTGGCACAAGTAATTATGAAATTACTAAGTCGTTTTTTTTGTATGTGACGTATTTTTATTAATACGTTGAATTTTTAATATGTTAAAAATTACATAACAAATATGTGTGACATGTGACATGTAACATGTAGACAATTGACAAAATAATATGGACTCCATATTATGTGAAAGTGCCGAAATATTGTAGGAGGATTAGGCTTGAATTGTGTTTATATTTTAAATAGAAAACATAATGATTAAAAGCTAATAGTAGCCATGCAACCCTATTTGTCTTGTGAAGAACAAATTCTCCATGCATTGGCTCACCCATAAAGCCCCTCTTACACGGTTTTGGGGAAGACAATTATCATTGTTTTTCTCTATAATTTTACCAAATAATATACAAAAGCTAGTGTATTATTTTTCATTCTATTCCATCATCAAACATAGAGTTTTTCTAGAGAAATAAAATCCTCTCTTCTTCTCTCTAAAACCGAAAACACATAAGGGTTTTATAAAGTTTTTGGTTCAATTTTCACTACATTGATATTATACTAGTACTTATAATATTAATTAGATTAAGTGTTAAGCCTTGGGTATAAAGCTTGGGGAGAGATCTTATTCTTAGATCTTGTTCATCCATTGGAATAGCTCAAGAACAAGAAGAGAAAGGTGATCTCTCTTGTGCCCAATATAGCCGAAATTGAATGTAAGGACATTATTTCTCTTCTTTTATATTAATGTTTGCATGCATAAGATCCGTTTTAATTTTATGACAAATTAATTAGACATATATGAGTATGTTAAATATGTATATAGATCTACATTTCCTTCAAATAGGTGCTAGAAAGCATGAGAACGAGGTTAATTCGGGGACTAAATGTGCTCAAATATGAGTCATATCAAACATCCCCAAACCGAACCTTTGCTCGTCCCGAGTAAAGAGGTGACTAAAACTATGACCTTTATTTAACCTATCCTACTAATATAGCCGATATGAGACAGCTAGCGGGTCTCACTCCGCCCCTTCAACTCACAACAAAACATCCATGAGGTAGGGTGCCTTCTTGCAAGGCAAGGCGGAGCTTGCCAAAATGGCGATACATCCAAGCATTAAGCACACAAAACAGGTAATGGATGCATCTACAAAAATGAATAGCCACTTTTCTCATCTAAGTGGCGGAAATTATCTAGAAGGAAAGCAATCTAAGGGTACACACTCCATTATAGATATGGTTTCTTCAAGTTACTAAGCCTAGGAGGATACCAACAAATCACCTTCAAGTTGTGTCAAGCTAGGGTACCTTCGTCCTCAATTTCTAAATGCTTTCATCAAGAGTAGACTCCTTATGGTGTTAGAAACACAGTAGGATCGCGGAATTTCCCCCTCTTGCCTAGACAAGAAGAAGGGTCGTCCCCTCTCTACCATGCAGAAAACTGGGATCAGTGGAAAAAAAAGGGATAAATAGATTTCGAGTTTCATAGTGGGAGTTTGCTTTTGGTTTTGTTATTCCCCCCAATTTCTTGTGGCATTTGACATTTTTGAAAACAATTTATTTTGCCATTTCTTTGATGTTTGGCAATTTGATACTTGACAATTTTCAACTTTTGCATTTTTTAACATTTTCAAAGTCACCCCAATTTGTAACAAGGGTGCTTTTATTTGAAGCATAGGAGTTCTTATTTCTGTACTCCTCTTTTCTTTGATGCAATTTGCAAACTTCTTGATTTTAATTTTGGTACTTGAACTCAAATTGATAATTTGTGTGCCCATTCCCTTTTTGTTGACAAAAATGGTGATAGAAGTGGAAGATGGTTGCATGGCTTCAAGGGTCACCTTGGAATAAATGGTAGCCAAGGAGTTATCACACCACAAGGTACTCTTGACTACGCCTTAGTCAATGGGTCAAACGATACTAGCATGACAAACCCTAGGGTGTTTTAAAGGTATTCTAATGAGCAAATTCTCAAGAAGAAAAAGTATCTGCACGGGCCTTATATACACTTATCATGTTTCCCAAATGGATGTTTTCACAAAAATTTCCTAAAATGCAACTACATGCCATGATGCAACTAACATTTATACAACCTAATTCATATGCTTCTATCAACTAGTATGCCATATAAACTACATGCTACTCCTAAGATCACATTGGTTTGTACCGCATCAACCAAAATGAAGTCACATAGTCATTAACATAGAGAGGAAAAAGGAGATTTGGAAAGATCATAATATGCAGTCTTCATATTCCTCATGCCTCGGATGGAAAAAATAAGAGAGGAGAAAAGAGAGTAGAGTAACGTGCAATCCCCCCCCCCCCTGTCTAACCTCCTGTTAGATTTATTTATAGCCTAAAAACATAAAACCTAATCTAAGCTTAACGTGAATTGAGGCCCAGTAGCTTGTAATTGTTCGATCGAACACTTAAGCCACTCGATCGAATAGTCTCTTCGTCTGTTTACTCGATCGACCAAAAGATAAGGCTCGATCGAACAGTTCTTCCGTCTGTTTACTCGATCGACCAAAAGATAAGGCTCGATCGAACAGTTCCTGGTTCCAGCTCGTGTTGGTCTTGTAATTTGGTCTTTGACTTGTCCTTTTAGCTCCCGAAACACCTTCACGCATCCCAAGACAGCTATATTTCCCGTTCCAAATCATCTCTTCCTCCAAATGCATGCTAAACGAACGGTAAATGGCATGAATCTACTACTTTATGGCTCATTCCTGCAAATAAGACAAAATAACCCAAAGTAGCATATTCGGGGCATTTCGTAGCATAAAACCACGATAAAAGCATAGAAATACGTGCATAAAATAGGCTAAAAAGACTATACATTAGGCACGTATCAAATCTCCCCAAACCAAACCTTTGCTTGTCCCCAAGCAAATATGAATGCAACTAAGAAACAACAGTGGAACGGGACCAACGCATCAGCTACAAATCACCCACGAAAACCAATTTAATGCAACAAAATGACAAAGCGGCAAATGAGAAGTACAAACGAGTTAAATCAATGTTTCAAACTTACTGAACCGTCGACCTTGCAAGATTCAAAAGATATCGGACTCTCACGGGTCGCTCGTCACTCAAAATTAGGCACAAGGTGAGTATATATGTGAAAGATAGGAAGAATTAAAGACACTCACCTAGCTCGACCTATAAGAACATGCATGCAGTTAACATGAATAAAGTCTCTACAACCGTACATATGCATTCCAATCATACTAATGACCAAGACACATGCCGAGGACTTACATTTGGGTAAGTGAGGTAATGGGTAAGAAGGGGCTAAAATGAATTTGGATATGTGGGGTTAATAGCCAGGCTAGCAACAACGAATCCAAAAATAAACTGCATCCCAACTTCGTACTCAATATAGCAAGATGAAGCGGTGCAAAACTATGCACTAAACTCACAAAACACCAAAAAGCGCCAACTCCCCATAAGATATAAATAAGACTTGGGAGTGAAAATCTTTGTACAATTCTCATTTCTTTCTCACATGTTTTTTTTTTCTTTCTTTTTCTTCTTTTCTTGTTTCGTTTTTTTTTTCATTTTTCGTTTCATTTTTTTCAACAATTCCTTTATTTCATTCCCTTTGATTCTTCCACCATCCTCTGAAATCAGATAAAATAACCCTATTGCAATAACACATTCCAACAACTACTCATTACTAGCTCGGCTAGGGTAGGAAGTATTATAAAAAGTAGTTAATAGGGCAAAAAGGCAATTTGGCTATGTGGGGTTCATGGGTAGATTGAAATAAAGGGAACTGCCTTTCCTAACATGTGTCACCATCCACAGACCGAATGCATACAGGTATTAAGAAGACTAGACTCATGCTTATGCAAATTAATGTTACATGCCTTAAAGAGAGCACTACTCACATCCTAAATGGAACCGGTCATGAATGTCACCAGTTTATAAAGCTCTAACCTCAGAATGTAATGTAGCTTCCCGACATAATGAATCAAGTCTATTTGTTCAGATAAGAGAGAAACAAAAACTCGTAGATTGTGCACATAATCATGCCAACTAAATGTCAAGAATATGCAGGGCTCAAGTAAGGATTCAAAGCAGCGTCAATGTTCAAACGTTCCGACTCAATTTAAACATGAAATTTTTGAATTTTTTTTGAAAATTTTATGATCTTTATATGATTTTTTTGAATTAATTAAAACAACAATGCATGCGAGAATAAATAAACGTGCAAGCAAAAATGCCAGAAACATGCAGACACAGATATAGATGCATACCTCCCCAAACCAAACCGTACAATGCCCTCATTGTACCAAAAATAGGGAAAGAAATGCAAACTGAAGAGAAGAGGATAAATGGAGTCGGAAAACTTACAAAATGTCATATAGAGGGACCTCCCCAAACCGACCATGAACATGGGAGGTCAAAGAAAGTCAAACAGTAGCTCCATAGACGGAAAACAGCAGCTGGGAGTCAAAACTACTCGATCGAGCACTTGGAACAGCGCGATCGAGTGAACTGGTGCTTGGAAGGACTCGATCGAGTAGAAAACCACTCGATCGAGTAAGCATGATTTTGGTTTTGGTCGATCGAGTGAAAACTGCCTCAAAAAAGTGCTCGATCGAGCACAAAACCATTCGATCGAGTACTTTGACCTGCAAAACACGCATTTAAAGCAAGGAAATACATGGGAAGTTCGTAAAACAGCGTATAAAGTTCAACAATAAGCTAAGGAAAAATAAATAGTTCAACAAAAGTACAAAAAAACGATCCGGCTGCCTCCGGATCATCCAACAAAGACAAATCAAATTGCCTACTACTAGGCCTCTGACTGTACGCGGTAGCTTCAGCAATCGTCAAGCGGACATCCGGCCTCCACAACTTGGCAATGTAAGAATAGCAGCTTCCCACAGCATCCGGGTCCCAATCTATCACCTCATCAAGCAGCTTTTTCCTAGACGGTGTAGCTTTATCAACACCTCCTCCTGGGTCGTTTATCCAGGCAGTTCCAGATTCCAGACTCAGAGCACCCATCTCGCCTCTCGGGTCTGTGAACTTGTCAAGACTTGTAAAAAGAGAAACAAAGCAGTGTTCCTCCAATTCGCTCCCAGAATGGGGCAGAGGTGTTACAACAGCAGCGACAATATGTGACTCAGAAGGACTATCAGACGGTATATCAAAGGACTCTTCATGATGGACATCCTCACATGGCGTGATGTGCATGGGTTCCCTAGGGTCATCAGACTTAGTAAAAACCAAGTCCTCCCCTCCGACCTGAAAGGTAAGTGTCCCAACCCCGACATCGATAATTGCACCAGCAGTGCACAAAAATGGTCTTCCCAAAATAACGGGAATGTTAAGGTCCTCGGGTATATTTAAGACAATAAAATCTACGGGAATAAAGAAATTCCCGATCCTAACAGGTACATCATGTAGAGCTCCTTTGACCCGAACATAAGAATGGTCAGCAAGCTGAACAGTCGTTTTTGCACGTGTGAACTTAGTCAACCCAAATTTCAAGGCAAGAGACAAAGGTAAAACGCTAATACTAGCTCCTAGGTCACATAAGGCACTATCAATTGAATGGGTCCCTATTGAACATGGTATAGAAAAACGACCTGGGTCAGACATTTTGGGCGGGGTCCCATTTCGAAGAAGTGCACTACACTCTTCGGTCATAGCAACATTCATTACCGTCTTAACATCACTAATATCCTTCTTAGACCAATTAATTTGACCAATAAATTCAGAATAAGAGGGTACCTGGGCAATCATCGCTTCGTAGTGATCAGCGACATTGAGATCTCGGATACGGTCCAGGAATGCACGGTGTGGTAGCAATTGTTGTGGATAAGGAACTTGAACAGAATAGGAGTTGACTATATGTTCCTTTTTATCGTCATTAGAAATAGGCATTATTGACGTATCGTCTTTGTCCATAGCAAGGCAATTCGATCGAGGTATCACAGTACTCAATCGAGAGCTTTCTTCACTCATATTACTCGATCGAACAGTCACAGAGACTGTTCGATCCAGATTTTGTTCTTCAGCCGTGGTCGATCGAACAGACTTTGTGACTGTTCGATCGAGGTTCACCTTCCCAGCAGTGATCGATCGAACATTATCTGAGTCTGTTCGATCGTGGTGATCCCTTCCAGCTTCGTTCGATCGACCTATGTTAGTCACTCGATTGAGTGATTCCTCCTGTCTGAGGTTTAAATCTTCACATAAACTCTTGAAGTACGATAGGAATTCGTCATCCGAGTCATAGAAATCATTCTCAACATTGGGTGAAACGGGTTCTTCATGAGACGGAATGGTGTCGGTGTTGATAGCATACACCGTCTCATATTGCTCTTGGATTTGCTCGTGACTAGTTGGTTCACCCAAGCTCGTAGCTTCGTATACGGATGGCAAATTCCTCACCAAGTGCCCTTATCATTGACTTAACTTCTTGACCTCATCATTCCGAGCAAGTGGGGGAATTGGTTGCGGTGAGAGAATAACAAGGCGGTGGATAGCCTTGTTGCAGCAACGGTTGTGGTCTAGGCCTCAGTGGAGGAGCAGCCTCATAGTGATTACCACAACCCCAAGATTCTTTCCTCTCCCAATTAGTAGATCTTTCAGTTTGAGCTTCAAACTGAGCAATAAGTCGAGAGACGGACATCATCTTGGCAAAAGGGTCGAAGGTACTCAAGCCTTCCCTTCGGCAGTCTTTTTCTAAAATCTGTCTAATAGACCTGTAACACCTATCAAAACAGCACTAAAGAAAAAGATAAGAACGGCCTCAAGGTACTCAGTCTTCCCTTGAGGTGAAAAACAGACAAAAATAAAACAGATAAAAGCGTCGCCTCCCCGGCAACGGCGCCAAAATTTGATACGGTCGTTATGTACCAAAAATAAATACCTAAGTTACTACTAACAGAAGTCAGCGGTAAGTAGGGTCGATCTCCACAGGGAGGCTATTTCGCTAATTATCTGTTTAACTCGGTCTGTCTAATGTCACAATGTGGGGGTTGAATTGATTGTTGAACTAAACTAATAGGCGAGAGAGAAATAAATGTAAGAAATTAACAGAAAGAGAAGGGAAATATGCTAGGAGTCGGTCCACCGTGGCAACTATACTATCGGGTATACTGAGACGATTAAACTATTGATAAGAAGAGCTATGGTCGTCACCTTTCGGTCCTTAAACCGCCCTAGAGCGTAAATAGCTTAGCTTTCGCCCTCACTACAATACCCTATTGTAATTAAGCAAGCCTTCCCTTCCAATCTTTCGATCCAGGTCGGGGTTAACTAGATTTATTGGTCTCCTGCATGCATTCATTCGTCTTGATAACAATTAAATTGCCTAATACAATTCTATTCGCAAGGCTAATCTATTCAAGTCAATTATAACATGTTGCTACCACGGCTTCCCTAATCCTAACATACTAAGGAAATTAGCTACACATGGCTCGGGGTACTACACTAGCAATTGCTAATCTAATAACATAAGACATGGCAACTAAAAGGAGAAACAATAAAAGCAATAAAACAAAAAGGAAGAATAAAAGGGAAGAAATAAGTTACTGAATTAATGATTCGGAATTTAAGAGAACAAAGTAACAGTGTGTTGGAACAAATAAGAGAGGAGAAAAGAGAGTAGAGTAACGTGCAATCCCCCCCCCCCCTCTGTCTAACCTCCTGTTAGATTTATTTATAGCCTAAAAACATAAAACCTAATCTAAGCTTAACGTTAATTGAGGCCCAGTAGCTTGTAATTGTTCGATCGAACACTTAAGCCACTCGATCGAACAGTCTCTTCGTCTGTTTACTCGATCGACCAAAAGATAAGGCTCGATCGAACAGTTCTTCCGTCTGTTTACTCGATCGACCAAAATATAAGGCTCGATCGAACAGTTCCTGGTTCCAGCTCGTGTTGGTCTTGTAATTTGGTCTTTGACTTGTCTTTTTAGCTCCCGAAACACCTTCACGCATCCCAAGACAGCTATATTTCCCGTTCTAAATCATCTCTTCCTCGAAATGCATGCTAAACGGACGGTAAATGGCATGAATCTACTACTTTATGGCTCATTCCTGCAAATAAGACAAAATAACCCAAAGTAGCATATTCGGGGCATTTCGTAGCATAAAACCATGATAAAAGCATAGAAATACGTGCATAAAATAGGCTAAAAAGACTATACATTAGGCACGTATCAGTGGTGGTACAGGAGTACCGTTTGGTAGGTTCTCCTCAGTTGGTACAGAATGCGATGAAAATTTAGGCATTGTGGGTTGATTTTGTGGTGGGTTTTGAACTGGGTTATTCTCTTCTTCTCTTGCAAAAGGGTTGACAAACTCAATGTTATTTGGTTGAATGTCCACAATCTCTAAAATACCTACAACTCTTGAAGTACCTCTAGCAACTCTTCTATTGTTGGTTAAGGTCCTTTCAATCTCGAAATAAATAGGTAGTAAATTACCTTGTGATCTCCTAGTCATGCAAAATATCAAACAACTCGAAAATAACTAGAACAACCTTGAGGAGATTGACTTCCCCAAGGTAAAGAAAGACACAACTAAAAACAATTAACGAAAATCAAATCAATTGAACACCGTCCCCGACAACGGCGCCATTTTTGGTTCGGTTTAAACTCGTCGTCAAAACTACCAACCAAAACAATATTTATAACTTCACAAACTACTCTTAGTAAAGAGGTAAGTAATGGTCGGATTCCAAGGGACGAGTATTGATTTAGGATTTCAATTGCAAGTAGTGTATGTCTTAGGGTGTCATAAATTATGGGTTGAGATGAGATGTAATCTAAGCTAATCAATAAGATGAATGAAAACAAAGTAAGCAAATAAAGGGGTTTGTAAACAATTAATTAAAGGCACTAGGGTGTCATGGGTTCAAAGGGGATTCATGTAAATAGATTATACAAACATGTTCTCAAATAGATGCATGCAGTTATTGTTGTGATGGGATCGAGATAGTGTATATCATACAATCCCTAGGAAGATTTAGGTGTCGGAGCTGAGTCGTCTAGATTGTACAACACCTACAAGTTGACTAAGTCACCTTCTATTCAACTATATGCATGGTCTAATGGGGCTCGAGTTGGTTTATGTCTTACAAGCCTCATTGAAAATATAGGAGATGGGTAAAAAATGCAAGAATTCATAGGCTCGCATTTCATAAAACATAACATGTGCATAGGTTGAAATCACAACAAGCAACCAATTTAATAATGAAAACATATCAGCTTAAGCATAGATCAATTCCCATGTTTGTTTTCCCTAATTCCCCATTAACCCTAACCAAAGGAATACTCACTCATGATCAAGTTTAGCATGCTAATAAGGTTGTCAATCATACTAACAAAACAAAACATGATGAATAAATTATATGATTAACAATAACTAAACAAGGGTAAAAAGAGATTATACCTATGGAGATGATCCAAATAATAAAGCAAAGAATAGTAGAAGTAATCTTGATGTTTTATGGAAGGTTGTCAATCCTCCAATAAACCCCAATATTCTTCTAATTACCCAACTAATCTAAGAACAATTGAGAATTTAAGGAAAGATTAAGATGTGATTAATAATTCGAAGTGTATTACAACTAAATTAAGACTTAATTAAGAGAGGATTAAGATGATATTATGAGTTGATTAAGAGTTGATGAAAATCTAGGTAGTACAATGGGGTATTTATACCAAAATTAAGTACAACGATTAGGGTTACTAAAGGCTTAAATGACTATTAAGACCCTAAGAGAAGCTTGAGGATTTTCAACTCCCAAGGGACATGCGCGGATCATGCTGCAGCTCCCACCAAGATCCGCTCGTCCTTGCCTGAAGCACGGCTTGTCATGTAAGTAGATCCGCTCGGGCTGGCAGTTGGGACGCTCAAATCGTTCTCTGATCCGCTCGGATCCTGCTCTGGGACGCTCGGATCGTTGCTCTGATCTGCTTGTCCTGAGCTCAGGATGCTCGGATCGTTAGACATAGTTCTTCTCTTGTTTGGCTCCTTAACAATCCGCAGGGATCGTGTTGGGGATACAAGGATCTTTTCATCAGTGCCCATTTCACTTTAGTTATTTGCTTAGGCCTCTAATGTCGGTCTCCTCTTCGATGCTTGGCCATTAGATGGGATCCATTTAGCTCCATTTACCTCCATAAATGCAAGGTTAGCGATCCTCTTCTACCAAGGACAAAAAACCTCAAAGAATATGCAAAATGGGAAACTAAAGATAAGAAATGACTCTAATAAGTGCTAGAAAGCATGGGAACGAGGCTAATTCGGGGACTAAATGTGCTCAAATATGAGTCACATCATTTGGAATTTGGTTATCCTCTCCTTGTCTTGCAAAAGGGTTGGTAAACTCAACACAATCCGTTAGGATGATACCAATGTCCACAAGGTCTTCAATACCCACAATTGTTGAAGTACCTCTAACGGTTCTTCTAATATTTGTTGAAGTTCTCTCGATTGCGGGATGAATAGGCAAAAGACCGCTTTGTGATCTTCTAGACATGCAAAAATCAAATAACTAAAAACAACAAATGATAACAACTCAGTTGAACACCGTCCCCGACAACGGCGCCATTTTTTACATAGCTCTAGAATTGTCGTCTATTATATACCCTCAAACAATATTTATAATCTCAACAAACTACTCTTATTAGAGCGGTAAGTAGAGGTCGGATCCCAGGGACCGGTATTGTATTGACTTATCGGTTGTAAATAGCAATGACTTAGTGTCACAATTTAGGTTGAGGTTGATATTTTTAATTTAAACTACTTAACAAAGGAAAAGTAGATAAATGAAAGCAAAGCAAAGTAAGAAAATAGAGTTGTAAACAATTGATTATATCTTACAATTCCTAGGAAGACTTAAGTCTCGGAGCCGAGTTGATCAAAACTTTACAACACCTACATCGACTTGGTTTTCCCTATTCAACTATATGCATGGTCTAACAATCCTTGAGTTAGTTTATATCTTACATGTCATGTTGAAAGGATAAGAGAATCATGCTAGGTTGTCAATCAAGCATTTCATCAAGCATAATATGTGCATAAGTTGAAATAACCACAAGCAAGCATTCATATGAACGTATTAAGTATAGATCTACCCCATGATTAACTCCCCTAATCCTCCACTAACCCTAGTTAGGGAACTACACACTCATTATCATGGAAAACATGTTAACAATGGTGTCAATCATCTTAACAAGTATAAACATGATGGAAGAGTAAAGTAATAAGCAATAATTAAGTACGGAATAAAGAAATTATACCAATCTTTAGATGAGAAAATTGAAAGAAATGAATAATAGAAGAAAACTTTGATTGATGATGAAAATTTGTCAATTCTTCAATAAAAACCCAAATAATCTTCAATTACCCAACTAGATCTAAGAATTCTTGAACAATAATTAAGGAAGGATTAATGCGTAATTAAGCTAATTGATGTCTAATCTCTTTAATCTCTAATTGACTTCTTTTTAATTTCCTCCTACAAAGGAGTATTTATACTAAGTACAAGCATTAGGTTAACTAAGGGCTTAAATGACTATTAAGCCCCTTAAATGAAATTTAACGCCTTGCAAGTCCTAGCTTGGGACTCACGACCTTCTTCTGATGAACGCTCATCCTGCATTGAGGGACACTCGTCCTACTGATGTGACTCATACTTACACACATTTAGTCCCCGAACTAGCCTCCTTCCTATGCTTTATTGCATGCATTAAGGTCGTTTCTTATCTTTAGCTTCCTACTTTGCATATTCTTTGAGGTTTTGTGTCCTTCGTAGGAGCGGAATGCTAACCTTGCATATATGGACCAAAATGGAGCTAAATGGATCGTATCTAGCGACCAAGCAAAAAAAAGGAGACTAAGACTAAAGACCTAAGATCAATAAAACAAGTATTTGGGCAATGATGAAGGATCCCCAAGGCTCCTAAACGATCCCCACAGATCTTGAGGCAGCCAATTCAAGAAGAAGCCAAACTAGCCTATGAGACGGGCGTCCCAAGCTCAGCCCGAGTGTCCTGATGATCAAGTCGGGCGTCCCAAGACTCAGCCCGAGCGTCCCACAAGCAGGACGGGTGAATTCCTTTGCAACATGGGTGTCCAACAGGGGCAGGTCGAGCGTCTCCTTGAGGGACTTGCAAGGCGTTAATCTTCATCTTAGGGACTTAGTCGTCATTTAAGCCCTTAGTTACCCTAATACTTATACTTAGTATAAATACTCCATTGTATTAGGAGATCATTACCAAGTTATTACCTAGTTTTATTAGTGTTAATCAAGTTATATTACACAATTCAATCTTAATCATATCTTAATTTTCCCTTAATCATTAAAGTGTTCTTAGATTTAGTTCGGTAATTTGAAGACTATTTGGGTTTATTGGACAATTGACAACTCTTCATCATTCATCAAGTTTCCTTCTATTATTCTTTGCTTATTATTTGGATCATCCTAAGTTGGTAAAATTCCTTTTATCCTTTGCTTAATTATTGTTTATTGTTTTACTCATCCATCATCTTTAGCTTTGTTAATATGAGTGACACCCTTATTAGCATGTTTTCCGTGATCATGAGTGAGTAGTCTCCTAACTAGTGTTAATGGGGGATTAGGGAAATTAATTATGGGGTAGATCTTTACTCAATAAGTTCATATGATTGCTTGCTTGTTGTAGTTTCAACTTATGCACATTTTATGCTTGATGAAATGCTTGATTGACAACCTAGCATGAATCTCTTATCCATTCAAAAATACTTGTAAGACATAAACTATCTCAAGGCTTGTTAGACCATGCATATAGTTAAATAGGGAGAAATTAAGTCGACTTGTTGGTGTTGTAAAGTCTTGACCGACTCGGCTCCGAGACCCAAAACTTCCTAGGAATTGTAAGATATAAACTAACTCGATTCCACTACAACAATAACTTGCTTGCATCTATGAAACTTTTTTGTATGCTCTGACCATTAGTCCCTTATGAACCCATGACACCCTAGTGCCTTAATAAATTGTTTACAACCCCATTTGCTTGCTTTGTTTTCCTTTAAATTGTTTACATTTCCTTTGTTAAGTAGTTTATATTGCAAACCTCAAACTCAACCCAAATTGTGACACCCTAAGACATAACTTTCTACAATCGATAACTTAATCCAATACCCGTCCCTTGGGATCCGACCTTTACTTACCACTCCACTAAGAGTAGCTTGTTGGGATTATAAATAGTGTTTGATAGGGAGAATAGACGACGATTCCAAACCCTCATCAAAATGACGCCGTTGCCGGGGACGGTGTTCAATTGAATTGTTATCATTTGTTGTTTTTAGTTGTGTCTTTCTTAACCTTGGGGAAGTAAAACTCCTCAAGGTAGTTTTAATTGTTTTCTAGTTGTTTGATTTTTGCATGTCTAGGAGATCACAAGGCGAACCTTTTCCTATTGATCCCGAGATTAATTGAACTTTGATGAATATTAGATGAATTGTTAAAGGAACTTCAACAATTGTGGGCATTAGAGAACTTATGGACATTGGTATTGTCCAATCGAATAGTGTTGAGTTTACCAACCCTTTTGTAAGACAAGTAGTAGAAAACCCAATTCCAAACCAACCACAAAATCAACCTACAATGCCTAAATTTTCATCTCATTCTGTACCAACCGAGGAGAACTTGCCAAATGGTACTCCAACACCTTCATTGCCAAATCCGCATTCATACAATTAGTTGAGAGAATTCAATTTGGAGGGATGCCTAGTGAGGACTTGCATCTACACATGGAGACTTTTTGTGACTATTGTGATGCAATTCCCCAAATGGGGGTAACTCAAGACCAAATTCGATGGGTATTGTTCTCTTTTCCTTGATCGGAACTGCAAAAAAATGGTTGAAGAGCCTAGACAAGGCCACTCTTGGTATTGATTCAAGGAAGAAGTTAGCACTTGCCTTCTACATGAAGTTCTACCCTCCGGATAAGATCAACATGTTAAGAGCCCAAATCACCGGGTTCAAGCAAAGAGATGAAGAGTCTCTATATGAGGCTTGGGAAAGATTCAAGGATACATGTCGCTCTTGTCCTCATCATGGACTAAGCAAATGGTTTCTAGTCCAACAATTTTGGAATGGGTTGTATGAAGATGCCATAAATGTGCTCTACATAGGTTCTAATAGAAGATTCACCGAGGTTGATGACAACTAAAGTTGGGCAAAGATAGGGGAGATGGCGGTTCATAACTCTCAATATAGTAGGCCAAGAAAAGCTACTAGGGGAGGGAGACACGAAGTCGATTCCATCACACAATTGAGTGTCAATTAGGGTGCCCGACTAAGCACCCATATTGACACAATGAACTTGAAATTTGAGAAGGCCATGGCCAAGATGAATGAGGCCTCTCAATCATCCAAGCAACATCAACATGTCAATGCCATGGTGGCAACCTCTTCTATCCCAAATGGACTGTGTAAGAGTTGTGGAACTTTGGGACATGATGAACAAGAGTGTAGGGGCAAGAGTGAGCAAGTGAATGCTTTCCAAGCATACAAGAATGGCACCCCTTACTCCAACTATTACAGTGAAAACACCAAATTTCACCCAAAATTTTAATACAAAAGCCAAAATCTTCAAAATCATAAACCAACATACACCCCACATCCAATGAGAATTCCTACTCAAAGACCATACTTCAACCAAAACCAACCCTCTTACAATCAATCCAATGACCAAGGTTTCGATGTTCAAAAAGCGATCCTTCAAATTCAAAAGAGCCAACAATATTTCTTTGCTCCAATGCAAAGAGATAGCCAAGCCAAAGACACTACCATCAACAATATCCTTGCTTATACCAAGATGTTGGAAACACAATTGTCCCAATTGGCCTCTTCAAGTTCCCAAAGACAAAAAGGACAATTACCTCCTCAAGGTAATCCTCCTACAACACATGAAACTATCAATGTCATCCACTTGAGGAATGGTACACGATATGAGGGAACTAAGGAGCCAATTGAAGAGGATGTTGTTGAAGAATGTGTCAAGACAAAAGATGTGATGAAACCATTGAGGAGAAATCCTGAGGTAGTGGAACCAACTACCAATGAATCATTGAATAAGAAAAGAGATGAGAAGACCAAAGAAGTTGAGAAAGGGCCTATTGTGATTAGACTTCTATTTCCAAGTCGCCAAGCCAAGCCCAAGCTTGATGAAAAACTTGGAAAGTTCATGAAAATTGTGAATTAATTTGAGGAAGAACCTTGAGGTTTCCATCCCATTGACGGAGTTGATCAACCATGTTCCGGACTATGGAAAATACATGAAACATATCCTTACCAAGAAGAAGTCCATAAGGAAATTAGAGACCATGGCATTCACCAAGATATGTAGCACCATACTTCAAGGAATTCCCCACCTAAGCTCAAAGATCCGGGAAGCTTCTCCATTCCATCTACCATTAGTGATACCACAATAAACAAAGCACTATGTGATCTAGGTGTAAGTGTGAGTGTCATGCCATATTCGGTATGTGAAAGGCTAGGAATGGGAGAACTTAAGTGCATTAACATGACTCTACAAATGACGGACCGAACAACAAAGAAACCAGTTGGGGTATGGGAATATGTGCCCGTGAGGATTGGAAAGTTTTTTTATACCGGTGGTCTTTGTTACTATTGATAAGGAGGAAGATTCCAATATTCCAATCTTTCTAGGAAGACAATTCCTACACACCGCCGAAACGGTGATCGATGTAAAGCACGGGATGCTCACACTTGAAGTGGGTGATGAAACAATCACCTTTAATCTTGATAAGACTATGAGAGCTCCCAACTTGTTTGAGCCATGCTTTATGGTTGATCACTATAGCCAGGAAGGTGACAAGAAGAAAATAGAATCTCCATTCAAGGGGTCAAGTGAAAGATGGAAATCCTAGCAAGGAGGGCAAAGAAACGAAGAAAGATAATGATGATGTTGAAGTAGCTCTATTTGGAGAGCATGGAATTTTTCACAACAAGAATGAGAGCTTGCAAAGCTCACCCCTCATGACAAGTATGAATGAAGGCCTCTTTGGCCATGGAAAAGAAGAGTTGCTCTTGCCAACTCATGATCCTCCCAACATAGGGAAAGAAGCAAGGGAAGTCTGTGGTCTACGGGATGACGAATTTGAAGGATTTGTTAATCCGTACATTGAGAATGATATGACTCTAGACCAAGGCTTTGTTGATCCTTGTCCCCTCTTTGACTCGGGTTACTACATGAATGAAGACAACAATGTGCGCAGGTCAATGCAAGACCTTTATCATGACAATGAACAAGCCTTTGACTACTTCTACAAGGCGTTGAGCAACATCAACCACGCCCTTGATTTACCCCCCTTGACACCTCTCAAAAGAAGGAGAGTTTGGCGGAGTTCTCCCTAAACCACCATTTGTAAATATTCTAACCTCTTAACTTCCATTTCATCTAACTTGTACATTACTCATTTTTTGCATTGCATATTATATGCTTTGTTTGTAGAATTTATGTGACATGAGAGCAAGTGAGGGAGGGATTCTACTGTGTTTTGAAATGTGTAGTGTTTGATGATCAAGTGTGGGGAAGCAATTACCTAGGCTAGCCAAGCCTTTGTAGTGCATCCAAGATGGAAGATTAAGAAATGAAGAAGCAAGGATTGCGGAAAGGGATCCCCACGTGTAGACCTGAGCTCGTGGGGGCTAAAGCAAGGAAGAAAAGAAAAAAAAAATGAGCTGCAGCAGAATCTGCCCGAGCTGGCCTCAAGACGGGCGTCCCAGCACTCGATCCGCTCGAGCTGAGCTCATGACGGCCGTCCCCAGAGCTTAAACAAAATTCCTAAATCAAAAATCGCCCGCCCCTTAAGAGGTCGAGCGTCCCTACCTGTTATAAGAGCATAAACACGGGATTCTTCACCATAATCCCTCAGTTCTATTCTTCTTCAAACAAAAACACAACACATTCCCTCACTACAACAATCAAACTCCATCATCTAAAAACACTAATTTCTCAACCAAATCCATCCAAATCAATTGCAAACATGATTATAATCAAAACAAATCACTCCTTTGTCAACAAAAAGACCTTCAAACATCAAAATCTTCACAAAATGAATATAAATTTCTAGGTTTAGGGTGAAATCCGAAAACCCCCAAATTGATTGGAAATTTGATTGAAATTAAAAGAAGGGAGAATTCAAGCATACTCAAGGTTTGTTGACACAAATTTGAAGGAGAAATCAACGATGGCAAGGACAAAGGGCAACACCAAAGCACTCAAAGCCCCAACTTTATCCAAGAGGCTAAAAGTTCTAGCATGTAATGTTTTAGTGGTGGTTGAGCAACCAAGGGTACAAGCAAGGGAAGTCATTGAGGCCGTTGAAGAAGTTACTACCACTTTACCGGAGATTGAGCAACTAAAAGATTATCCGGAGGTAACTTTTATTGCTAAGGAGCATAGAACCGCTTTTGAATCCCTTGCTAAGAAGAAAATTATCGCCACTAAGTTTGTATACCAAGACACCGTGGGGAAATTGGGGGTGCTAGACCAAACAAAATCATTTTTCGAGTCCATAGGATTGTCTACCTTATTTGAAATGAATGAATTAACTTACCCTTCTCCCACATTGGAGTTCATAAGCTCTTTTAAGGAATATAAGGTAGAGACTCAGAATTATGTTGAATTCCGGCGTGAGAACGAGAGTAGGAGGATGTTTAAGGGTGAGTTCGGAAAGGTTTTTGGAATTGCTAACCTTTGGGATTTCAACAAGAAACCCAACAACTTTGATGCCTAGCCTCTTTGGAAGGCGATTTCTGAGAGAAAGTTGACTACATTTAGAGAGTGTAATGCCTTGTATATCCATCATCCGGGTATACGGTATTGGCATAGGTCCATTTCCAACACCTTGATTGCTAGGAAAGAAGCTACCCACATGACCGAACTCGACCTCACCTACTTGGATTCCAAGATGAACGCCTAAGGGAAATCAAAGAATGAATATAATATCCTTCAATTGTTGATTAAGAGATGGTTAGACTTCAAGGAAGGAAAAGAGAAGGCGGCTTTCATTGTGAATGGAGGCTTGATAACGAGATTGGCTAAGCACTTTAACCCAGCTTTCAATAAAAACAACACCTACAAACCGGTTAAAGGTGGAAACCTGCTTGACATGCACGCTTTGATCCACAAGTTCCTTTGGGTAAAACATGACAACATCGCCCAAGGATATGAGTGGGTGATCAAGGATGCCGATTCGGTTATCTTGCCAAGGAAAATTTACCGTCTCAACACTGTCCGTTACAACTACTCCTCCCCGTCTTAAAGCATGCCAAGAACATCATCAACCAACAACAAAAATGTCCAAATGAAGAAACCTCCTCCTTAGTAGTACCTCCTTACCCCTTTGCCTACCAAGAGTTCACAATAAATTATCCTAGTGTTGTGACAGACAATGATTACTTGGTACAATTCATGAAGCATATCCATAAAGAATCTTATAATGATCGAGTGAACGCTTATTACGCCCAATATCCACTACTTTACCATCTTGCTAGGCAAGGACTCTTTGATCCCAAGAGTTCTTTGCCGGATTGGGCGGATATGAAAGTGTTCTTTTGTCAAGATTCTAGAGATGAAGAAGGGAATGTCCGGGAAGCTCAGGATATTAAGGAGGTTGTTGATGATGAGGATGGGGAAGATAGTGTGTCAAACATTGATGATGAAGAGCAAAGTTCAAGTGGAGAAGAAGAAGAAGAGGATGATGATGCTTCCTCCGGGTCCATGGAGGGAGATGATGATGATGAGATGAGTGAAAGTTGATTATTGACAAAGCATGAAGGAGGACGACACAAATGCGGGGTTGATAGCTTATGCTAGCATTTCGACCTAGTCCATTGTGAGTCTCCTACCCCTCCTTTTGCTTTGTTTTTATCATGTTTACATATATTCCTTAACTTGAATAACATTTAGTTTAGAGCATTTAAGGAGTCATTTTGGACTCTTTGATGGCTAAGAGTTTTTGAGTCCTAGTACCATCAAAGGACTCACACTTAGGTAACATTGAGGTGCCTATCTTTTTAGCTCCCACCATAATGAATCCAAAATGACAAAGTAACATTTCATCCATTATATTTGCATGCTTGTGAATAAACTTTCCCTATTTTTGCACTAGAAATGGTGTTTTGTTCGGTTTGGGGAAGTTCATTCATAAGCAACCCGATTTAATTTAAATTAGCTCTCCGAACAATAGAAAGCATGCATCATATAGCTTATTTTAGTTTTCATCACTTGTCTATACTCATCGTTGTTAGGTTGATATACCCATTATTACACTCATCTAATCATTTTATAAATTACCCATAAGTTATTTACTAGTGGATCTAGTTGCATGCATAACAAAATGAACAAAAATAAGGAGAAAATGATATTTCTTACATATAAAATAGATCAAAATATTGGGCACAAATAAGGACACCTTCCTTAATTGTTCTTTAGCTTAAATATTATGGATGATCCTCCAAATCTCAAGTGTAGAGATTCTCCTCTTGTTTCACCAAAAACAAAACCCTTAAAGGTTATATACTAATTAACTAGATTAGTATATAAGATTTCCTTAATAATTCTAATAATAATTTTGTATTACTACACAGGTAATAATGTATTGTCATATTAGAATATGGATGAACAATTTTATATAATCTAAAAGCTATTTTTTAGTGCGAGGTTGGAGAGAAGAGAATAAGAATGATAGCAAAATTGCATAAAAAGAAAAATAGAGAACAAACTTCTCTATGTCATAAGGGGAGCCGGTTTTGGGGGCTTGGAAGGCCAATGCATGGCCTTCACCCTTTTGCTTTTTCTCTTTTCTAAATGCATAGGTATATAAGGCTATTTTTAGGTTAATCATAATGTTTGATTTTATCATAAAAATAAAACATCTACTAACCCTAAAACCCTCCATTATTTCGGTTCACTTATAAAATGGACTTCAATTTTACTTTGTCAATTTGTCATTTGTCATAGAATATGTCACATGTAGCATGTAACATGCTATTAATTAATTTCATGCATATTTAACAATTAAATATCATTATATACATTAATTAAATTACATATAATAAATTGTCTAGTAATACATAATTATATGGTATAAAATGGGACATGTTAATATAATTCACAACATTTTGTAATTATAATTAACCATTCATTCTTATCACAATTGTTTTATAAACAATAATCAATTTTAGTAATGAAAATATTTCAATTACTAAATGAATCTTATTTAATGAAATTACAATAAGATACTTATTCTCACTCACAAATCTAAATTGTTTAATTTTAAGGAATTAATTAACTTGTATCGATATACAATTAATCAACTTATCTATTAAGGGAATTGTCCTATTGGTGTGACCTTAAGGGATCAACTGATCACCACCGTCAAACGACAGTAATGTCAAACTCTAGTTAGCCAATCATTAACGATTAATGTTGATCAGTTTACTATATAATTGAATAATCCCTTACGTATTCTTATCATGAGATTTAAATACGTGACCGCACTATTGTTGAGGACACATACTCCAACAATCTCCCACTTGTCTGAGACAAGTGTGCGTCACCAATTCTCTTATCCTATTACAACATATCCCACTGAATGCAAGATTTCTTGCAGGTCGTACTTGCATTTGATCATATCTTGAGTGGTTTCTTCAACCTGGAGAGTAACTGTTTGACCGGAATTATCTACCGTAGATACCTTCCGAGCGTGGCCACGCATTTTCAGTTCACTACTCCTCGAGTGGCCCTGAGATTTTAGATAACCCTGACAAGGGGATGGGCAATTCCTATCGCACTATTCCCTTTGTATAGCCACATCTCATTATGACCCAAAAGATGCCCATTTGACTTCAGTTACGAAAATCGTAGAGCATAAATCAAAGTCACTCAGAAACTATGCCAACTTCGGCGAATAGTCTTTAGTCAAAGAATCGACTCATAAGAATACTATAGTAGCTCCTGCCACAACCAGGCTTTATACGAATTACCAAAACTCTATAAGCGGTCACTGCCCGACAGAGTGTCCCATACAATCTGCCTATGTGATCGACTAGTCATCTCTTATGACTCCATGGCACTTGAACTTGCCATCAATCGCATCACACTCTAGTCACTTCGAGACGTCACCTCATATAAGCAACTAGGGGCCAATACTATGTTAATCTAGTTCACTTTAATAGGGTTCAACGTTGTCCTTACAACCTATTTAGATATAACAAAGTAATAAAAGAGTTTAATATAAAACTCAAACGATGAATGCATTATCACATATATAAAATTGATACCATATCAATTACTACATAATCTATAATCTATACTTAATATTGTATATGACTATACATCTCAACTTAATTGAAATGGCATGACTTATCATGCTTAGCCTATGAAAAGGCCTTGGTTAGCAAGTTTTAGCAATACTTGCACTTTTCCCTAACCTTACTATATACTATTTCCCATTCTTGTGTATAATCTTGTATTATAAGAACTTCTTTGAGTACGTGTCTAGATCCAATCTAGACATAGGGTCTCTTGCCTTTGAATAACTCCCACTGTCCTCACAGTGTGTAGGGATAAGACCTTCGTTTGTTGGAACAAACTAACATAGTTCCTCCAATTCATAAAACCGAATCCTAATTTGATCCCTTTCTTCTTGCATATGTCATTATTGCAAGTGTACTCAATTTCCGTTGTGTATATCTCATTGTTCAACTGCCTAGGATGTTTCTAGCAGATATCCTCCTTAAATAATATAGCCAAGATGGTTCTCTAACCATCCTTATGTGTTTAGAATATGGTTCTAGTGTAATTCCTTGCACATAAATTCATCTCAATTCTAAATGCTTAGCTTTATATCTTTTGTACTTCCTGAGTACTAACTAATGAACTATGTGGCTATATAGAGACTTCTCTCAAAGATTCGATTTATAACTTTTTGTCATACTTTAAGTATACGAAATTTAAGAATGGTGATACATCTTCGCATAATGAATTAATCCCGCTGATGTGATCAATATTTGAGCATATTTAGTCCCCGAATTAGCCTCGTTCCTATGCTTTTTAGTGCATATTTGGGTCATTTACTATCTTTAGTCCTTTGTTTTGCATATTCTTTGAGGTTTTGTTTCCTTGGTAGGAGAGAAGTGCAAACCTTGCATTTTCATGGCAAAATAGAGCTAAATTGATCGAATCTAATGACCAAGCATCAAAGAGAAGACAAGACTAGAAGGTCTTTGTACATAATGTAGTAGATGGGCAATGATGAAGAAGATCCTTGCATCCCCGACAAAATTCCGGAGGATTGTTGGAAGAAGAAAAGAAGAAAAGAAAAAATGGCAAGCTGAACCAAGGTCTGAGCGTCTCACCTATCGGGACGCCCGTCCAGAAGCACCCCAGGCCGCTCGTCCAAGCTGTCAGGCCGCTCGTCCAGAAGCTATACAATCTGCTCGTCCCGACCTTTTGGATGCTCGGATTGTCCTCCAGAGAAACACGCCCCCTTCTTTCTTCATTCGAGATGCGCATATTTTTGAAAGACTAGCTAAAAGGAGACCCGCATCTTTTCTTGAGAGGAGCGATTCCTCAAGGACTTAATCGTCATTTAAGCCCTTAGTAACCCTATTTTGTGCACTTAATCCCTACTATAAATACCCCATTAGTCTAATTAGATTATCATGCTCTTCTTATCAATATTTAGTGTAGTTTATATTATCTCTCTTTAATCTTGTAATCAACTTCTAACCAAGTCTTAATGCAAATCTCATTTCCTTAATTTATCTATTGTTCATCTTTTATTTTGGGTAATTAATGATTATTTGGGTTTATTGGGAGATTGACAACCTTCCAACAATCATCAAGTACTTCTATTATTCTTTGCATTATTATTTTGGAATCATCATTAGGTATAATTCTCTTAATACCTTTTTAATTATTGTTAATCATCTTCATTTATTCATCATGTTTTGCTTTGTTAATATGATTGACAACCTTGTTAACATGTTAAACTTGATAATGAGTGAGTAGTTTCCTTAACTAGGGTTAATGGGGAATTAGGGGAAACCAATATGGGGGATGATTCATGCTTAATTTAATATGTTTTCATAATTTATTTTCTTGCTTGTTGTGATCTCAACTTATTTACATGTTATGTTTGATGAAATGCGAGCCTATGAATCCTTGCATTTTTTACCCATCATTTACCTTTTCAATGAGACTTGTAAGACATAAACCAACTCGCGTCTCATTAGACCATGCATATAGTTGAGTAGGGAGGATTAAGTCAACTTGTAGGTGTTGTACAATCTATTCGATTCGGCTCCGGGACCCAAACCTTCCTAGGATTGTAGAATATAAACCAACTCGATCCTATCACAACAATAATTGCTTGCTTATAATTTGAGAATATGTTTGTATGATCAATTCTCATGAATCCCCTATGAAACCATGACACCCTAGTGCTTTTAATCAATTGTTTACATCTCATTTTAGTCTTCTTGATTGTTTACTTTTATTGTTATTTAGTTTAGTGATCTTCTTATCTCAACCCAAATTGTGACACCTCTAGACACCACTACATGCAATCAAAAATCCTACATCAATCCCGTCCTGGGATCCAACCTTTACTTGCCTCTTAACTAGTAGTAGAGTTGTTTGTGAAGTTATAAATATTGTTTTGGTCTAGGTGCTCCTAACGACAAGTAACCGAAATCTAAGCTCAAAGCGGACCGACCAAAAATGGCGCCGTTGCCGGGGACGGTGTTAACTTGATTTGATTTTATTTGATTGTTATTAGTTATGTCTTTCTTTGCCTTGGATAAGTAAAACTCCTCAAGGTTTGTTCTTATTATTTTCAAGTTGTTCGATATTTTGAAAGATGGATATTATAGATTGTTTTGTTGAGGACCACTTGAGTATACCTTTTTTCAAAGACCCCATGCAAGCATTGGAAGCCCTGGAAGCAAGTAAGGCCAAAAATATGCATTGGGAGTTGGAGGTAGATCTTCTTGAGGCCGCTCTAGCTAACAAAGAACTTACTCATGAGCAATCCGAATTAGTACATAACATCCTTGTAAAAGCATATCAACCCATGGAACAAGAGCAAGCAATCATTGAAGACATCATACAAACCGAAGAGCAAGAAGAATTTGTCATGGAATTTGAGTATGATGAGGTTAGTGAGCTTGAAGAACAAGTTGAGTATGCCATGAGAATGGAGTGTCTAATGGAAATGGAGTAAGTTCTCAATGAACCTTCAATGGGGGAAAGTGAGGTACAAGTTCCAACTTTAAAACCCATTCCCCCAAATTTGAAATATGCTTATCTTGATGAATCTAAGACCAAGCCCGTGACTGTTAATGACAAACTTGATGGAAACCAATTGGGAAAATTGCTTGATGTGTTGAAACAACATGAAAAGGCTATAGGTTATAGTCTAGATGAACTTAAGGGGATAAGTCCCAACTTTTGTATGCATAGAATTCATCTAGAGGAGGACCATAGACCTACCATCCAATCTCAAAGGAGATTAAACCCTCACATGCAAGAAGTTGTTAAAGGAGAGGTTATGAAATTACTGTTAGGATCATATACCTATTATTAGACTCCTCTAATAGTGAACTAATTAACTTGTTAATTATTTGTTCTTTAGATCTAGTGCATGCATAACAAAATGAAAGATTTATAAGAAAAACAATGTTCCTTACATTGTTGGTTGGTTAGAAATTAAGGGCACAAGTAAGGTCACCTTCCTACACTTGTTCTTGAGCTTATAATGATGGATGATCCTCCTAAGACTCCAAGTATAGAAGCCACTCCAATAAATTGCACCCAAGATTAATCCCAAAAATTCCTACTAATATTAACTAGATATATAGTAGAAATATTTCCTTAATAATACTAATATTTTTGCATTACTACCTCTAGTAATATTAGATGAGTGTATTAGTATTTATAGAGAGTTTTGTGCAATTGCATGTGAGGAAAACTTAGAGAGAAAAACAACACAAGCACCAACAAGAAAAATGAGCAAAAATGCTCTCTTATTAAGGCCAAAACCGGTGGCCCTCTTCCCATGTAGGGAATCTTGTGCTTTTGTTTTTAGTCTATTGTTTAGTTATAGGTAGAGTGTAGGATGTAGGCTTGTAAGATGTAGTATGTAAATCCTAGTGTGATATGTCATAGTCACACAATAAACAACATCAACATAAGACAAAAGAGCATCTTTGCTCATCTTATTGTGGCCGAAATATTGGTCCTTTTATGGACCATTTTTGCCTTTTGTCATTTGTCCCACAAATGCTTATAAGTCTTATGTTTAACAATCTTACATATTTAATTATTAATGTAATTATTTAACACTTAAATATTACAATTAATAATATAATATACACTCCACTTTTTGAGTAGTATACTACCATTGTATCAACATATAATGGGTCCCAAAATTACTAGTTAGTTAAAATTACAACTTCTTGTAACTTTTAAATAACTAATTACCTCTACCTCAAAACTTATATTAATACCTCAACAAATTTAGTAAATTAACACTTAATAACTAAATTTAATCTTATTTAATCACATTACAATAAGACGCAAAATTGCACTCCCATAATTAAGGAATTAATTAATTCGTATCGCATACAATTAATTAAATATCTATTTGGGCCTCATCCTATAGGTGTGACCTAAAGGGATCAACTGACCACCACCGTCATACGACAGTAATGTCAAACTCTAGTTAGCCAATCATTACCGATTAATGACGGTCAGTCGACTGTATAAAGAATCATCCCTCACGTATTCTTTATATGAGATTTAATAATGATATTTAAATCATGTGATCGCACTATTGTTGAGGACACATTTCCCAACAATTACTTGATGCGGGAATCATATATTCCATATCGGACTCTTTGTGGGTTAGCCCCGTTCAAGTGGTACCTAAGAAAGGAGGTACCACGGTAGTGACAAATGAAAAGAATGAGCTAATACCCACAAGAAAGATAACCGGTTGGCGTATGTGTATTGACTATCGAAAATTGAATTCCGCAACAAGAAAGGATCATTTCGCCCTACCATTCATTGATCAAAAGCTTGAGAGGCTAGCCTCCAACAAGTTCTTTTGCTACCTTGACAGGTATTCGGGATTCTTTCAAATCCCTATACACCCGGATGACCAACACAAGACCACCTTCACATGACCTTATGGTACTTTTGCATATAGGAGGATGCCTTTTGGCTTATGTAATGCCCCCGCCACATTCCAAAGATGCATGATGAGTGTCTTCTCCGACTACCTAGAGACCATAATGGAAGTTTTGATGGATGATTTTAGCATTTATCGAAAAGACTTTGACTCATGTTTGCATAATCTTTCTCCTGTATTACAAAAATGTGAAGATGTTAGTCTCGTTTTAAATTGGGAAAAGTGTCACTTCATGGTCAATGAAGGAATTGTTTTGGGTCATTTAATCTCGGAAAAGGGCATTGAGGTCGATAAAGCTAAGGTTGAGGTGATAGAGAAACTCCCACCTCCCGTGAATGTTAGAGGCGTGAGAAGTTTTCTCGGTCACGCGGGTTTCTATCGCCGTTTCATAAAAGATTTCTCAAAAATCGCGAAACCCCTCACTCAACTCTTACTTAAAGATGCCCAATTCCATTTCACTAATGAGTGTGTTGAAGCCTTTAATAGAATCAAGGAAGCACTAATCTCGGCAACGATCATTCAACCACCAAATTGGGAACTACCGTTCGAGATTATGTGTGATGCTAGTAACTATGCCGTTGGAGCGGTTCTTGGCCAACGGGTAGGGAGAGCTATACATGCTATCTACTATATAAGCAAGACTCTTGATTCTTCCCAAGTGAACTATGATACCACCGAGAAAGAGCTTCTTGCCATTATCTATGCTTTGGACAAATTCCGTTCCTACTTACTTGGATCCAAAGTGATTGTCTTTTCGCATCACCGTGCCCTTCGACATCTCTTGATAAAGAAAGAGGCAAAACCAAGGTTGTTGAGATGGATTTTGCTTCTTCAAGAATTCGACTTGAAAATAAGGGATAAGAAAGGAGCCGAGAATGTAGTGGCGGATCACTTGTCAAGGATTCGGTTTCATGATGAAGAAGGAGAAACACCGATCAATGACTCTTTCCCCGATGATATCTTGATGGCTATTCAGACACAACTTGAGAGACATATCATCCCATGGTTTGCCGATTATGCCAACTATATTGTTGGAAGAGTACTCCCTCCAAACTTGAACTACAACCAAAGGAAGAGGTTCTTATTTGAAGTAAAGAGGTATTTTTGGGATGACCCAAATCTTTACAAGGAGTGTAGTGATGGGCTCTACCGAAGGTGCATCCCTCAATGGGAAATTCAAGGAGTTTTGGAAGGATGCCACTCATCACCTTACGGTGGACACCATGGAGCAAGGAGAACTATTGCAAAAATTCTTCAATCGGGCTTCTATTGGCCTACGATGTTCCAAGATGCAAGGGAATTCATCCTTCACTGTGATGCTTGTCAAAGGACGGGGAATATCTCTTGGAGGAATGAAATGCCACAAAGGGGCATACTAGAGGTGGAGATCTTCGATGTTTGGGGGATCAACTACTAAGGGCCATTCGTGACATCCAAAGGAAACAAATATATCCTTGTGATCGTAGTCTACGTCTCAAAATGGGTGGAGGCAATTGCCACCCCAACCGATGATGCAAAAATGGTCACTAAGCTCTTTAAGAAAATAATGTTCCCAAGATTCGGAGTCCCTAGAGCAATCATAAGTGATGGAGGAACGCATTTTCATGAAAAGAAGCTCACATCTCTTTTGAACAAATATGGTGTTCAACATAGAACCGGCTTAGGATACCATCCTCAAACAAGCGGTCAAGTTGAAGTTTCAAATAGAGAGATCAAGCAAATTCTTGAGAAAGTTGTAAACAACACTCGTAAAGATTGGAGCATGAAGCTTGATGACGCTCTTTGGGCTTATAGGACGGCCTATAGGACTCCCATAGGAGCTTCCCCTTACAAACTTGTCTATGGGAAGGCATGTCACTTACCAATTGAGTTAGAATACAAAGCTTTTTGGGCAATCAAAGCTCTCAACCTTGATCTCAAATTAAGTGGGTTAAAAGAGGATGATACAAATCCAAGAGTTGGGAGAATTCCGACTACAATCTTATGAGAATGACAAGATCTACAAGGAAAGGACAAAGTTGCTTCATGACAAGATAATCAAGTAAAAAGCCTTGCACAAAGGAGATAAAGTCCTTATATTCAATTCCCAATATCGACTCTTTCCCGGGAAGTTGAAATCTAGGTGGATGGGTCCTTATGTGATCACCGAGGTAGGAAAGTATGGAGACTTAGAGATCAAATCGGAAGATGGAAGCAAATTCATGGTCAATAGCCAAAGATTGAAGCCATATTATGAGGGAGCATTCATTGGAGAGGTCTAGGTCACCTACCTTGGGCCTCCTCATCCTTGAAGAGCATCATCATAAGGAGAGTTTGGTGGAATCCTCCCTAAACCACCACTTGTAAATATACTAACCCTTCTTACTTATACTTTTAATTTTATTGCATTTATATCATAAACATGATTCTTTCCATGAGAGTAAGTGAGGGAGGGTCACTATCATTTTGATGAATGAAGGAACTAATTTTCAAGTGTAGGGAAACATTTCTATCCGAGTGAAAGAAAGGCAGGAAGAATCCGAGCGTCGCACAGGGAATTCGCTCGTCCTACGAGAGCTGACAAGCAGCTATTTTGTTCTGACCCAAAATCCGAGCGTCTCATGTGCTAATCCGCTCGTCTTGTTCAGTACGCCCGTCGCATTGGGAATCCGCTCGTCTCGTTAGCAATAATTTCTGGGATTTCTCGCTGTAAGAAAATCCGAGCGTCTCCCAGAGAAGCCGCTCGTCCTACTATTGCAAGACGCTCGTCCCGACCTTTATACGCTCGTCCTCGCTACTTCAAAATTTGGAATTTCTCTCTGTAAGAGAATCCAAGCGTCCCGCAGAGAATCCGCTCGTCCCAGTACCCAGAAAGCCGAGCGTCCCGATGACGAATCCGCTCGTCTCCTTGCGTCTTTTATTCCCGATTTTCGCAATCTAATTTCTCCCCCACCACAAAATTTGTGACACCTCATCCTTCTTTACACTTACAATATAAAAATCCCCTCTCTTATGACTCCAAAACATATCTCAAGCACTCATTCACTCCACAAAAACAAAAACAAAAACCCCCAAATTCTAGGGTTTCAAAAAGATTCAAAAGCAAAATCTAATTCACAAAGAGCATCTCCATATTTCAACAAATCAAATTCTAAATCTACAATAAAAAAATGGGACCAAGAGGATCTTTATTTAGGGAAAGAATAAGACCAAGAGTGAGAGCAAGCTCATCTACTTCTCATATCAACACTCTAAGAAGGGAACATGAAGAGATTGTGGATCTTACCAAGCTTGACGATTTTTCCAACATTGAGTTTGTAAACGATGTTCAAAGGCTTGTCTTTCACCGACTACTTGGTAAGAATATTCTTCCTACCAAATTTCTATGCCATAAAACATTAAGAAAGTTTGGAATATACCATCAAACGAAAGCCCTTTTTGAGTTGTTCGGTCGTTCTACATTGTTTCACTTACATGAGCAAACCTACCGACCCCTTGTTCTTGAGTTCTTAAGTTTCTTAAAGATCACAACTTTGAAAAAAATGATTTGCATAGAGTTTATATTGGAGAATGTAACAAGGATGATGACTCTTGTTGAGTTAGCAAATGTGCTCGGTTTGGATGTTTCGCCTACCCGAACCTCAAGACCAAAGAAGTATAGTGTGGCACCATTGTGGAGAACCATGACCGGTCGAGAATTTTTTTATATCAAGGAATGTTTGGCATTTCACATCCAAAACCCTATTCTAAGGCTCGCTTACCAGTTCTTATCCGGAACTATCCTCGCACGCCGAGACCCGGCAATTGTGAATGAGCTTGATCTCATATTCATGGAATCATATCTAGAGATCCAAGGAAGAAGTGGATATCATTTCAATGCACCACTTGTACTCCTTGAGAAATGGGCTAAGTTTCGAAATGGGGACGACGATGGGATGAAGCATATCGTCAATGGAGGACTCATTATAAGACTCGCAAAACACTTCAATCCAAGGTTCAATGAGAACAATGATTACACTCCCCTTCTGGGAAGCACAAGGATAAATGAGGAGCTAATCCTCGTGCAACATCATTGGATAACCCACGAGGGTTTTGAAAATAGAATCAAATGGATAACAAAAGGGAGCAATCCTATCTACTTGCCAATGAATGGTTTACCGAGAATTTCACCAAGGAGGGGCACTCTATCCCCAATCCCGTCATACCTCATCCCCACAAATCTGAACCAAGCAAATCAAGCACCACCACAAACCCAACAACAACAAAACGAGCCATAACAACAAAATGAAAAGATCAAGATACCTCCCTACCCTTTTCAATACCAACCATACAATCACCCTAACCCCTTCATCCTTCCTCGAGACGATTTTATGACGGGGATTCTCAAAAACATGTATCTCCGTCAATATGAAGCCACCGTGGATAGCTGCTCTGCTCTATACCCACTATTCCACCATTTGGTTCAACAAGGGAAGGTTAGCGAGGAGGGAATGTTTCCCTCTTGGGCCCAACTGGACATTCTCTTCCCAAACACGGCAAGGGCGAATGAAGGAGCAAATTGGCAAGAAGGCGAAGGGAGTGATAAATCTTGTGGTGGAGATACGGTGGAGCTCAATAGTGAGGGAGATGAGTTCATGGACTTCAATACGAGTGACGCATCCAAAGAAGCTTAGGATAGTGACTTAGAGGGGGATGATGGCGATCTCTAGAGATCTATTCATAGCTTGATGGAGCGGGCAAGAGGCACCCATCAAGGCTTAAGTGAAGTTTCCTTTATCCCTTCTTTCTTTAATTTTCATGAAAAGAATTTGATGTTTTCATAATTTGTTGTACCATATTTATCTTGATCATTTTGTGGAGTCCTAGCAACATTGGAGGACTAACACCTTGGCTTCATTAAGGTGTTCATTATTATTGTTCCCGACTTTTAAAATCCAAAATGACAATCTTTAGTTTCATGCATTGCATTCCATATGCATAAACTCCCCCGAAATTCATGACATTAGAAATAATGTCTATTTTGTTTTGGGGAAGTCCATGCATATGCATTGGGAGCTAATTTAAATTATGCTCTCCGCCATAACAAAAACACATGCATCATGTAGTGTATCTTAGTATAGTTTGCATTTAGTTTAGGAATCATGCATATTCATTGCATAATTTCCTATCGTATTGGCCATTGAAGTCAATGCCCATACTAGTGTGGGGATGAGAAATTCTAACTTGACTTTCATACAAAATCCAAAAAAATCAAAAATTTCGAAAAATTCAAAAAAATTGAAAAATTGAAAATCCAAAAACAAGTTCATTTCCTTTGTAGTGTAGTCTTGTATATATTGTCTTGTATATATTGTGTTTGTTCATCCTTGTTCACATTGATTGACTACGCCACATCCGAGACATGAGGATATTGAAGACCGCATGGTATGATCTTTCCAATCTTCTTTTTCCTCTCTATGTTAATGACTATGTGGCTTTATTTTGATTGATGCGGTATAAACAATGTTAATTTAGGACTTGCATTTAGATTATTTGGCATACTAGTTGGTAGAAGCGTATGCATTAGGATGTATAAATGATAGTTGCATCATGGCATATAGTTGCATTTAGGAAAAATTTTGTGAAACCGTCTATTTGGGATGCTTGACAAGTGTATATAAGGCCCTAGTAGATGCTTTTTCTTCTTAAGACTTTGCTTGTTAGAATACTTGTAAAACACCCTAGGATGTGTCATGCTAGTATCCTTTGACCCATGGATTAAGGCCTAGTCAAGAGTACCTTGTGGTGTGATAAATCCTTGGCTAAAGTTTATTCTAAGGTGACCCTTGAAACCATGCAACCATCAATAATCCATGTTCTACCATACATTTTGCCATCAAAGGGAATGGGCACAAAAACTATTCAAATTTGAGTTCAAGAAATGAAATGAAATGTCAAAAAGTTTGCAAAATGCATCAAAAGAAAAGAGGAGCAAAAATAGACTCCTATGCTTCAAATATAAGCACCCTCACTACAAATGAGGTGACTTTGAAAATGTTCAAAAGAAAATGCAAAAGTTGAAAGTTGTCAAGTATTGAAATGCCAAAAATCAAAAGAAATGGCAAAAAAAAATGTTCTCAAATGTCAAATGCCACAAGAAATAGGAGGGGGGAGAACAAAAACAAAAGCAAACTCCCAAATGAAACTCAAATACTATTGATCCCTTTATCCATCGAATCCACTTTTGTGCATGGTAGAGAGGGGACGACCCTTCTTCTTGTCTAGGCAAGAAGGGGAATTCTGCGATCCTCTAGTGTTTCTAACACCATAGGGAGTCTATTCTTGACAAAAGAATTTAACGATTGAGGACAAAGGTACCCTAGCTTGACACAACTAGGAGGTGATTTATTGGTATCCTTCTAGGCTTAGTAGTTTGAAGAAATTGTATCTATGAAGGAGTGTGTACCCTTGAATTGCTTCCCCTTTAGATAATTTCCGCCACTTAGATGAGGAAAGTGGCTATTCCTTTTGTATATGCATCCATTACTTGTTTTGTGTGCTTTAATGCTTGGATGTATCACCGTTTTGGCAAGACCCACCTTGCTTTGCAAGAAGGCATCCTACCTCATGGTTGTCTTGTTGTGAGTTGAAGGGGTGGAGTGAGACCCGCTAATTGTCTCATATCCGCTATATTAGTAGGATAGTTTAAATAAGGGCCCTAGTTTTGTCACCTCTTTACTCGGGACGAGCAAAGGTTCGGTTTGGGGATATTTGATGTGATCATTATTTGAGCATATTTAGTCCCCGAATTAGCCTCTTTCCTATGCTTTTTAGTGCATATTTGGGTCATTTACTATCTTTAGTCCTTTGTTTTGCATATTCTTTGAGGTTTTGTTTCCTTGGTAGGAGTGGAGTGAAAACCTTGCATTTTCATGGCAAAATAGAGCTAAATTGATCCAATCTAATGACCAAGCATCAAAGAGAAGACAAGACTAGAAGGCCTTTGTACATAATGTAGTAGATGGGCAATGATGAAGAAGATCCTTACATCCCCGACAAAATCCCGGAGGATTGTTGGAAGTAGAAAAGAAGAAAAGAAGAAATGGCAAGCTGAACCAAGGTCCGAGCATCTCACGTTTCGGGACGCCCGTCTAAAAGCACCCCAGGCCGCTCGTCCAAGCTGTCAGGCCACTCTTCCAGAAGCTATACAATACGCTCATCCGGACCTTTTGGACGCTCGGATTGTCCTCCAGAGAAACATGTCCCCTTCTTTATTCATTCGAGATGCGCATATTTTTGAAAGACTAGCTAAAAGGAGACCTGTATCTTTTCTTGAGAGGAGCGATTCCTCAAGGACTTAATCGTCATTTAAGCCTTTAGTAACCCTAATTTGTGCACCTAATCCCCGCTATAAATACCCCATTAGTCTAATTAGATTATCATGCTCTTCTTATCAATCTTTAGTGTAGTTTATATTATCTCTCTTTAATCTTGTAATCAACTTCTAATCAAGTCTTAATACAAATCTCATTTCCTTAATTTCTCTATTGTTCATGTTTTATTTTGGGTAATTGAAGATTATTTCGGTTTATTGGGAGATTGACAACCTTCCAACAATCATCAAGTACTTCTATTATTCTTTGCATTATTATTTTGGAATCATCATTAGGTATAATTCTCTTATTCCCTTTTTAATTATTGTTAATCATCATCATTTATTCATCATGTCTTGCTTTGTTAATATGATTGACAACCTTTTTAACATGTTAAACTTGATCATAAGTGAGTAGTTTCCTTAACTAGGGTTAATGGGGAATTAGGGGAAACCAACATGGGGGATGATTCATGCTTAATTTAATATGTTTTCATAATTTATTTGCTTGCTTGTTGTGATCTCAACATATGCACATGTTATGTTTGATGAAATGAGAGCCTATGAATCCTTGCATTTTTTAACCATCACTTACCTTTTCAATGAGACTTGTAAGACATAAACCAACTCGAGTCTCATTAGACCATGCATATAGTTGAGTAGGGAGGATTAAGTCGACTTGTAGGTGTTGTACAATCTATTCGATTCGGCTCCAGGACCCAAGCCTTCCTAGGATTGTAAGATATAAACCAACTCGATCCTATCACAACAATAATTGCTTGCTTATAATTTGAGAATATGTTTGTATGATGAATTCCCATGAATCCCCTATGAACCCATGACACCCTAGTGCTTTTAATCAATTTTTTACATCTCATTTTAGTCATCTTGCTTGTTTACTTTTATTGTTATTGAGTTTAGTGATATTCTTATCTCAACCCAAATTGTGACACCCCTAGACACCACTACTTGCAATCGAAAATCCTACATCAATACCTGTCCCTTGGGATCCGACCTTTACTTACCTCATTACTAGTAGTAGAGGTTTTTGTGAAGTTATAAATATTGTTTTGGTCTAGGTGCTCGTAACGACAAGTAACCGAAATCTAAGCTCAAAGCGGACCGACCACCTGCAGCGGAAGCATGTGGATTCAATTTCTACATGTTCAATACTTTTGTACTTGTCAAGATTCTTATTAACATAAGAATACTCATTTAACGCTAATATCCTCTTAGAACTAACTTTCTAGGTCTGGATGCTTTAGAGATGTATTATTCTTCTCCTAACTCTTCCATCATTCACAATGATCAATATGTCCCTTACATATAAGACTAGTAGCACCACATTACTCCCACTAAACTCCATGTATAAATAGAACTATGCAACAATTCGAGAAAAGTTTATCACATGATCAAAACATACAATTCAACTCCTTGACTTCTACTTAAGACTTTTCTTAAGTTTTTATCCTACCTTAGGATAGTTGCGATTATCAAAACTCATGCAAGATGATTTTAAAATCCAACTATTACAAAATCCGAATTCAACGAAGCGTTGCAATTGGTGTAAACCTCTTACCACCAATCAACCAAGTTATGGAAACATCTTAATGTTTATGTTCAGTTCGGATTTTTGCGGAATTGAAACTAGATAAAGCATCTTAATAAGTTACAGGTTTGTTACTTTCAAAATGTAACATAACTCCTGTCCACTTTGGATTTCGAAGTAAGAATTACTGATTTTGACTAAGAAAAAACATCTTCCTACGTCTTATTCTCAGATTGTGGCTCTTAAACATTTTCTCCCACTCTGTCTTAAAGAAATACTCCTCATTTATTTAAAAGACAGTATCACGAGCCACAAACTTCTTGTTCTCGTGATAGATGGATTAGAAAGGCACATGCTTTCTTTTGAAACAAGTTACAACTTAGGTACCATGCCTAATCATATCATATATGAATTGTACTTGCTTGCTTTAACTATGTTTTGTTATAGTGGAATAAATAAATACTAGACAAATGTGATAGAAACTACTTACAATTTTATAGTAAAGATTCAATCAAATCGTATAGGATTATTTGTCACTTTCTAACACACCTTATCTAGTATTATGTGTTTATGAAGGTGAACTTGTGATACTATATCACACTCTTTTTGGTGCAAGTAAAAGTCTTCACTTTGTTTTTCCCCACCTTAACAAAGTACTAATACTTTGGTTGTATAGTCTCTATGTTTTGATACTTTTAAAACATTCATTGAACTTATTGAAAGAATTTCTCTTCTTACCTCATTAAGTGGATACCAAGTATCTACCTCTTTCGTTGGTAAAAAAGATGAAGATGTAATAACCTTTTCTGATTGAAATTGTATTCGACCATACACTTCAAAGTGTAAATAGGGCGAATATCTTGCTCTACACATAATCCTTTTCCAGAAAAAGTCATGAATTAACTTGCTTTAAATACAAGATTCGCATACACCAAAAGATTCCCAATCAAATGGTTTGAGAGACTAGTCAAAACTAGTTTCTAAATGTGATTTTCAATCGAGAATTGAGAAAGGATTGGGGTCACCAACTTGAGTCTTGTATATATGACATTTTATTTCTAGTTTGAATATAATTAACTTGATTTGTATGGTCTCACCATAGACTTAATCGTGGTATCTCAGAGCACAACGCTTGTTTTAATTGCATAATAGAGAAACCCTTTGCGTTTTATACAAAAACTTGAATTATATTCTTATTTAGAGTTAGTGTACATCATAACAATTATTGAGGTACATTTCTAAATACAAAACTAAAATGGGTACACTACAACATTCATATGTTCATGGATGAAATGACAACTACCCTAGTTCCATTCATGTAAATTTCTGAATTTATTCTGGCTAGTCGTCAAACGATAATGCCAAATATCATGACGAAATCCACAAATTTGTATCAAATGCTTATGATGTGGTAATTGGCAGGAATGAAATGTCAATGTCATACATATTCAAGAAGGAATATGTTGGAGTCACACGACCAACTTCCTTGATCTTTACTTATTGGGGGTTTGTATCTATTTTAGTGTCTAACACCTTCTCTTTCGTACCTAGTTCTATCCTTAACAATAAAGATATGTACTTACTTCTTATTGCTTCCACTCACTTCAAGAATTTCTACTTGATGGAGACTTATCTTCATATAAATCCGTAGTTAATCCTTCACAAGGATGAACTCTATAGTGGTATTTGGTCAATCAAAATTTCAAACAAATCAATTTACCAATTTAACATTGTCATACCCTTAACAACTTAAGTGCTTGATGTCAAGTGTTTAGGTTGAGCAATAAGACTTTTGAACCATGGATGCATAGAAGATATAATCAAAATATATTTTTACTAATCATTACCTCTAGTTATATTTCTTCACAAAAAATCATACATAGGCTTGTTAGGATTTTAAGATGCTAATCTTATATTTCCATATGACAATTCCTATTGAGTTCTATGGAATATAACGATTCCTATGGAGCTAGTCCACAACCTATGATATGGTTCATTTTAGAAAGAGATTCTTTGTCGTTAGTAATAGTGGTTTAGCTTAGACTCGTGTTACAATCGAATGATATCGCCTATGATTAAGAGTAATGAAATAGAACAACATTAAAAGACAAAGAAATAGTGGGAAAAAACAACATTCATCGTAATATATAAACATTTAAGCATGTTTTAGCATTTATATAATGACCTCCACCCAATTATATAAATGATTCCGAGACTCAAAAATTCATATTAAATCTTGGATGTGAGCCTACAGGCCCTCTACACCTCTTGCTAATATAATATTGGTGGGTTAACCCTTTTAACCGATTCTAAAATTAGAACTCTCGGTCGATGAATTTACGTTAAATTCATCGTTAGCCCGTACCTATATGTGATTAACATGCCAAATTAATGTGCCAAATCGCCCTCCTTAAACCTTATATCGTATATAATTCGGTTATATGGAAATGCGTGATATTAACTTATTAAAATCACAAATCAATACTTAAATCAAATTTAAGCCCAAGTTAATTATCTTAACCTTCTTAGGACTCAAAATTAGTCTCCACTCAATTTTTGACTATAATTCAACTTGGTTTTCAATTATTGCTTATTCAACTTCTTTTAATCATAACAATTATGAAATAATTCCCAAGAAATCATAAAAATTTGGAAAAATTCGAAATCATAATTTTGCAAATACTGGGATATTACCAAGATTCCAAAAACTTAATAAAATTTGCCCACGTGATATTTATAATATAATTCATTAATAAATTGTATAAAACATAACTTTTATCATTTAATTCCAAATTAAACATAAAAATTATGGAAAAATCAAAATCTAAATTTTGAACATTCTTAAAAAATTTCCAGAACCGGGAAATTGCAAAATTTCAACCAAAAATTTCGAATTTATTTTATGACTAATAAAGTTGCCCTTTTATCACATAAAAATCAATAATCATACCAAATCAATCAAAATTAATCATGCAACTTTAGATCTGATGTTCATATCATATATACAACATTAGGAAAAAATTTCAAGCCATAAAATTCATTTTAGCTATTTTTGTTAAAAATAGTCACTATTTATATCATTTTAACCATTAAAATTATAAATCATGCATAATAAATCACATTTATATCAAATTTTACATACATTCTGTAAAATATGCATGCGACATCATATTAAAATTTTATGGACTGTTTCAAAGTTTAACTATTTTTAGTCATTTAACCTCCACTTATACCATTTTTATCACATAAAAATCATAAATCATGCAATATTAATCACATTAATACAAAATTTTACATACAATAAATACAATATGCATGTGAGGTCATATTAAAAAATCACGGCCAGTAGTGAAGTTTAACTATTTTTAGTAAATAAAAGTTCATTTTACTTAATAAAATGTAATTATTTCACTAAAAATCATTAAAATAAGCAATAATCATCCATAAATCATCAATATGATGTAAAACTATTTTAGAACCAGAATATATTACATGCAAAAAATTTTCATGATTTATCATTATAAATCTAAAATATCTAGTTACATTTAACTCGGAAAAATCAAACCGATTATGCATGCAACACCAAAGCTCTTGGTGCCAATTGTTAGGTTCATATACCCATTATTAGACTCATCTAATCATTTTATAAATTACCCATAATTTATTTACTAGTGGATCTAGTTGCATGCATAACAAAATGAACAAAAATAAGGAGAAAATGATATTTTTTTTTTGATGAAAATGTGAATATATATATATATATATATATATATATATATATATATATATATATATATATATATATATATATATATATATATATATATATATATATATATATAAATATCAAAGAAATATGCAATAGTTACAAAACAAGCTGGGTTCAAACCCCTACTACGATAAAAATAAGCCTATTTAACTCGACTGAATGCAAAGCCAATCAATGCTCACATTGGCTCCTCCAAGCTTAGCCTTAATCCTCCTAGTAACATCTTCCTCAATTTTCCTGGCTACCAGTTCTGGACGCAACAAACAACTATTGATTCTTGCATTATTTCTTTGATACCACACATGATAATGGTAGGCAGTAAGGTAGGCAGCTCTAGCTTTCCAAAGGACTGAATTCTGATACACAGTAACTAGATTTATCGTATCAGGGACATTTCCTCCAAACCACTGAGACAGCTGATCTTTAACTTTGCAGCTGTACACACAGTCAGAAAACAAATGCTTCACAGTCTCAGTTTGGGTCTCACACATCATACATAAATCATTAGTGCAGCAGGCAATTTTGAAAAGCTTTTCCTTGACATTCATCCCATTATGCATAATCAACCAGGTAACTATGGAATGCTTAGGGATATTCCAATTATTCCAAACCACAGGTGACCAGACTGCTGCAGCCTGTTCAGAGCACAACCAATCATAGCCACTCCTTATTGTATAGCCCTTAGGATGATGTTCCCAGCTCCCATTCACAAACCCATCCTTAAACTTCTCTTTCACTTTGCAGATGCTCTTCCAGACCCAAGTACTGTCAGCAGGAGGAGTGTATTCCTGCCAGTTCTGATCTTTAATGTAGATAGCATTGACCCATTTGATCTATAATCTATCAGCCTTGGATTGGATCCAGTTTACAAGCTTACCAACAGTGGCAATGTTCCAAATGTCTGCTTTTTTTTATCCCTAGCCCACCCTCCTTTTTTGAAGCAGTAACTTTGTCCCAAGCTACCAATGGAACCCTATGGAAATCAGGGCTTCCATCCCATAGGTAGTTCCTACAAATTGCTTCAATACGTTTAATAAGACTTTGAGGAATGATAAACATTTGGGCCCAGCAGTTATACAAAGTATTGAGCACAGAATTGATTAAGGTGATCCTGCCAGCATATGATAACTTATTTGCTCCCAAACCCCTAATCCTGGAGACCATTTTTTCAGTCAGAGAAGTGCAGTCTTTCTTGGATATCTTTCCAGGCTGGATAGGCACCCCTAAGTACCTAAAAGGCATGACTCCCTCTGTAAAACCAGTCACTGATCTGATACCTTCTTTGATTTCCTCTTGCATCCCATTAAAGAAAATCTCAGATTTAGCATTATTCATGCTCAGTCCAGAGGCATTAGAAAATGAGGTGTAAGCTTTCATAAGCAGCATGATAGAAGGAGTATCTCCCTTGCAAAAAAGTAGCAGGTCATCTGCAAACATCAGGTGGGTAAGCTTGAGGGGCTTGCAGCATGGATGATAATGAAATGGCCATCTAGCAGTAGCAAACTTGATGATCCTGGTGAGGTAGTCCATACATATAGTGAACAAGATGGGAGAGATGGGATCACCCTGTTTGAGTCCCCTCTGTCCCTTAAAGTAGCCAAACAAATTTCCATTGAGGGACAAGGTATAAGAGGGAGTCCTGATACAACTCATCACCAGGTGGACAAAATGTGCAGGAAAATGTAGACCATACAACATTTGTTCTACAAAATCCCACTCAACTGTGTCATAAGCCTTCTGCAGATCAATTTTAAACAGGCATCTGGGAGAGGCACTTTTCCTTGCATACATATGAACTATATCCTGACAAATTAGGACATTTTCAATAATGGAACGACCTTTAATAAAGGCTCCCTGGTTTTCATGTATAATGTCAGGAAGTACCAAAGATAGCCTGTTGCAAAGGAGTTTGGAGATGACCTTGTAGATCAGGTTACAGCAGGCAATAGGTCTAAAGTGCTTGACTGTGGTAGGTCTTTCACATTTCGGAATAAGAGTTATATTAGTAGCATTAATCTGAGATAACAACTGACCATTCCTAAAGAATTCCTTAATAGCATAGCGAATATCAGGTCCAGTAGTGTACCAAGTATCTTTAAAAAACCCACGGGTGTAGCCATCAGGGCCAGGGGCTTTGTCTTTAGGAATGGCAAACACAACTTACTTGATTTCCTCATTTGTCACTGGTGTATTTAATAGAGCTGAATGTACATCAGTACAGATTGGACCCTGCTGAAGGACTTCTTGTCTCACACCCTCAGTAGACTTCTTGCTGCCAAGTAGATCAGTATTGTAGTATATGAATGCTTGTTGGATAGTCTCTCTATCAGTACAAAGTTGGCCCTGCATATTTTCAATTTGAATGATCTTATTCTGCAAGCATCTCTTTTTAATAGCAGTGTGAAAATAAGCAGAGCTAGTGTCCCCTTCCTCTAGCCACTTGGACTTGGCCTTTTGTTGCAGAAAGAAGGAGAAAATGATATTTCTTACATATAAAATGGATCGAAATATTGGGCACCAATAAGGACAGCTTCCTTATTTGTTCTTGAGCTTAAATATTATGGATGATCCTCCAAATCTCAAGTGTAGAGATTCTCCTCTTGTTGCACCCAAAATAAAACCCTTAAAGGTTATATACTAATTAACTAGATTAGTATATATGATTTCCTTAATGATTCTAATAATATTTTTGTATTACTACACAGGTAATAATGTATTGTCATATTAGAATATGGATGAACAATTTTATATAATCTAAAACCTATTTTTTAGTGAGAGCTTGGAGAGAAGAGAATAAGAATGATAGCAAAATTGCATAAAAATAAAAATAGAGAACAAACTTCTCTATGTCCTAAGGGGAGCCGGTTTTGGGGGCTTGGAAGGCCAATGCATGGCCTTCACCCTTTTGCTTTTTCTCTTTTCTAAATGCATAGGTATATAAGGCTATTTTTAGGTTAATCATAAAACATCCACTAATCCTAAAACCCTTAATTATTTCGGTCCGCTTATAAAATGGACTTCCATTTTATTTTGTCAATTTGTCATTTGTCACACAATATGTCACATGTAGCATGTAACCTGTTATTAATTTATTTAATGCATATTTAACAATTAAATATCATTATATACATTAATTAAATTACATATAACAAATTGTCTAGTAATATATAATTATATGTTAAAATGGGACATGTTAATATAATTCATAACATTTTGTAATTATAATTAACAATTCATTCTTATCACAATTGTTTCATAAACAATAATCAATTTTAGTAATGAAAATATTTCAATTACTAAATGAATCTTATTTAATCAAATTACAATAAGATACTTATTCTCACTCACAAATCTAAATTGTTCAATTTAAAGGAATTAATTAACTTGTATCGATATACAATTAATCAACTTATCTATTAAGGGAATTGTCATATAGGTGTGACCTTAAGGGATCAACTGATCACCACCGTCAAACGACAGTAATGTCAAACTCTAGTTAGCCAATCATTACCGATTAATGTTGATCAGTTGCCTATATAATTGAATCATCCCTTACGTATTCTTATCATGAGATTTAAATCCGTGATCGCACAATTGTTGAGGACATATACTCTAACAATCACATGTAAATATTTCACATGTAGTGTGCATTTAGTGTAGAATCATGCATCATATCATATCATTCATTTGCATAATTTCCTATTGTTTTGTCCATTGAGGACAATGTCTATACTAAGTGTGGGGATGGAAAATTCTAGCATCTAACATTCTAACATCTAACCCTTATTTCAAAAAATGATAAAAAATTTAAAATTTTAAAATTTTTAAAAAATCCAAAAACTTGTTCTTTCCTTTGTAGTGTATAATTGTATATATTTGTTTGTTTGTTTGTCACTCTTATCACATTGGGCCGACTTCGCCACATTCGAGGCATGAATGAAATAGAAGACCGCATGGTATGATCTTTCCAAATCTCCTTCCTTCTTTTATATGTTAATGACAGTGTGGCTATATTTTGATTGATGCGGTACAATCCTTTGTGTTATTAAGAGTTTGCATCTACTTTATATGGCATCTTAGTTGATAGAAGCATATGCATTAGAGTTGTATATTTGTTAGTTGCATCATGGCATATAGTTGCATATAGAAAATTTTTGTGAAAATGCTTATTTGGGAAGCTTGACAAGTGTATATAAAGCCTTTGTAGATATTTTTTCTCCTTGAGACTTTGTTTGCTAGAATACCCTCAAGACACCCTAGGATGTGTCATACTAGTATCCTTTGACCCATGGACTAAGGCCTAATCAAGAGTGCCTTGTGGTGTGATAACTCCTTGGCTACCATTTATTCCAAGGTGACCCTTGATACCATGCAACCGCCCTTACACTTCTATCATCATATTTTCTCAAACAAAAAGGGAATGGGCACAAAAATGTTAAATTGAGTTCAATCTATCAATGTCAAAAATGTTTGCAATTGCATCAAATGAAATGAGGAGTAAAAATAGACTCTTATGCATATAATATAATACCCTTACTACAAATGGGGTTACTTTGAAAAATTTTCAAAGAAATGCAAAAAGTTGAGAATGCCAAACATCAACAAATGGCATAGTGTTCCTAATCGTCAAATGCTACAAAAATTGGGGGGAAAATAAACCCAAAAAGCAAACTACTATCATGAAACTCATGTACTTTGGAACCCTTTTTATCCATTGGTGATCTTATTTTGTTGCATGGTGGTGAGGGGACGACCCTTCTTCTTGTCTAGGCAAGAGGGTGAATTCCGCGATCCTACAGTGTTTTCTAACACCATAGGGACTTGGCTCTTGACAAAAGCATTTAGATATTATGGACAAAGGTAACCTAGTTTAAGACAACTTCGAGGTGACTTGTTTGTATTGTTGGAGTATGTGTCTTCGACAATAATGTGATCACATGTTTAAATCTCATATTAAGAATACATAAGGGAATGTTACATTTTATTGTCAACTGATCCACATTAATCGGTAATGATTGGCTGACTAGAGTTTGACATTACTATCGTGTGACGGTGGTGATCAGTTGATCCCTTAAGGTCATACCATTAGGGAAACATTTTTATTTGACTAATTAATTAATTATATGCTGATACAAGTTAATTAATTTCTTAAAATTGAACAAATGATTTTGTCAGTAATTATACGTATCTTATTGTAATTCGATTAAATAAGATTCGTTCTAAGTAATTAAATTGTTTTATTGCTTAAGGTTTATTTATTGTTTATGAAACAATTGAAGTAAGAATGAATTGTTTATTATAAATACAAGTAGTTGTGATTTATAATTATATAATCCATTTTTATATAATAGTAATTGTGAATTACTAGTTAATTTTGTATGTGATTTTTTTTTATTTATATAATGATTTTTAATGTGTTAAAAATGCATTATTTAAATGACATGTCTAGTAACATGTCCAATTTGTCACACAATACAAATTAACAAATTGACAAACTTAAAATGGACCCATGTTAATATGGGTGTGCCGTGATTATGAAGGGATTAGGATTTAGTTGTGTTTTGATTATTTTTATTAAGTGGCAACATAATCATTACCTACAACATAAAGACCGTCATGTCTAGTCTCTTGTGAAGAGCAACTAGAAAAGATATTGGGCACTCTTCCCTTGTGAACCATCTGGCCACCCAAGAGAAAGAGAAGAATTTTCTCTTCTTATTTTATACTAATTCATTCCCATAATTCATTCACTTGAATATTGACTTATCTCTCTAATTTTGTTGTTGAACAAAAATCTTAAAAACTCACATAATTCTCTAATATTATTCAACAATACTAGAAGTAGTATATACATAATATTAGTAGTTTTAAGGGAACAAATATTAATTTCTAGTAACTAAATTAATATTTTTATTAAGAAGGATTTCCTTGGTACAATATTTGAGGAGAGATTCTATAATTGAATCTTGTTCATCCATTAGGAAAGCTCAAGAACTAAGTAAGGTAGGAGACCTTACTAGTGCCCTGATAGCCGAAAATACATATGTAAGAAACCGATTTTTCTTCACTCTTGTATTTTGTTTTGCATGCATAAGATCTAGAATTAATTTTATGACTAAATTAATTTATCACATATTCAATATGTAAACTTTTGAGATTAATGAATCTAACAAGTGGTATCAGAGCAACACGGTTGTTGCATGCAAAATCGGGATAGTTTTTCCGAGGTAATTTGTTAACAAATAAAACTTGTTATTTAGAGTTTATGAAGATAAATCATGAAATAATTTTGCATGTTAAAAGTTTCCGGTCCTAAATGGATTTTAGGTCATATGGGACAATTTATGACTTTTTATTGTTCATTTTATATATTATTGGCATTAAAATGTGATTTTTATGAGAAAAATGTCATTTTTGGACGAAAAATAGCTAAACTTCGAATTGTTCAGTGGTTTTTGGATTTTTTTTCACATATATTATCTACTGATGGCATGTTAAATCTCGTGAATAACTAAGTTATTTTGCATGAAATATGGATTTTATAAGCTTAAATTGAATTTAAAGGGTTTATTTGGTTAATATGAGTTAAATTTCGAATCTGGTCATGAAAATTTTATATGTTGTCACATGAATTTTTACTCAATGTGTGTAAAAATCATTGATGAATTGAACTTTTTATGCATGGTTTAAGGATTTTTGAGTAAAAATTCAATAAATAGTGACTTAAATTAGCCTATAATGCTAAAACATATTTCATGACCATAGAAAAACGTTATATGTTGCATTTGATCCCACATTTCAGATCTAAAAGTGAAAAGTTGATTAAAATTATATTTCTCATATTTTAATGGTCTTGGTTGTTAAAACCGATAATCCGCAACGATATCTTTCTCGAATATTTTCGAAATTTTTAACCTAAGTTTTGAACATTATGAGTGTTATGGTATTTTTTCAGAATGTTCATGAGTTTGAATTTCAAATTTTGAAATTATTTGGAATTTGTTTATAATTTAATTTGGAGTTTATAATATAATATTGTATCTTTGGTCCATAATGAACAATACTATGAAATCAAGTTGAGTTATTGTCAAAATATTAGTGAAGACTAAGTTTGGAATCCGAAGATGGTTAAGGTAATTAACTTGAACATAAATATGAATTTATGAGACACCTTGTGATTTTAACAAGTTTATAATCACGCAAATCCATAAAAACCGATGATATATGCGATATTGGCTCTTAAAAGGCGATTTGGCATAAAATTAAGCATGTTCATACATTTTATAATGCTGCATTTTATTTATGATTGTCATATTTTTATTTTATATAATTTTTTAATTATGTAATTTTACTTAGTATGGCCTTAGTTTTTTAATTGATATTACCCGAAATGCATGGGAATATCGATCGGTTGTAATTATTGTGATCTCGTATCACCGTTTTGTAATTTAATAGATTTATTTTTTATTTACAAATGTATAATAGGAAATTATGTAATTTTTATTTATTATTTGTAATTTCCCGGGGTTTCCATGAAGACGGTGTTACCTCAAGATGCGTGCCAAGACCGAAGTTCAAGGGACCAAAGGAGTTGGTTTCCGAATTTGTAATAGTTTATTAGATTTACTATTTTTAGGAAGGCCATACTAGGACTTTATATTTATGCTTAGCATTTTCTTTATATGTTTGCATGCATAGTCAAATCGACATAACTACTCATGCATATCATTTATCGAGTCATCGACCGTGTCAATTATAATTATCGTAGTTCACCGCGTTAGTTCACTTAAAACGTGATAGTTAATAAATTGACATGACCTCTCGCTAAAATAATAATTGAGAATTAGCCTTACCAAATAATAGAACCATGAGCCCCAATTTCATAAGGGAGTTAAGCCGGCTTCACCGTAATACAAACCTTGTTACGTTGGGTAAGTGGGTAATAAAAGGTTATTACATCGGAATTTGGATTGAGCTTAACGGAAGTATTCGTGACTGTAGTCGCATGTGTTCCGGGCTGAAGATAAATATTAGAGTAATTTTATCAACCGAGAGTTCTAGATGTAGAATCGATTAAAGAGTTAATCCACCGAGTTATATTGATAAGGGATGAATCAGCTCACCGTGCCCGAATTAATATGAATTTGGATCTTGAGATCATTTATAATAGTTGGGTAGAGGTCACTATATAAATGCTTAAAACTTGTTTAAAATGTTAACAAGTATTATTATTATTATTAAAACAATAGATGTTTATTAATTCCTTCATCTTTATTTTGTAGTCGAATTTGTTTTCTCATTTGCAATGGCAACTCCAAATTCAAACGCATCCACTAGCTCGAACACTCTCACCAATGTTTCATGGCTCCGATCCTTCATGGATGTAAACTAGAAAAGAATGGGTCAAACTTCGCCGATTGGGACGCCCAACTTCGCTTGGCCGCGGAGGTTGACGATAAGATTCGTTACCTCACCGAGGCCTCTCCCGCCGCACCGACCGCTAAGTCTACTCCCGCCGCTAGGCAAGCCTATGAGACTTATCGAAAAGGAGTCGGCCGCGATAAAAAATGTGTTGATCTTTTCAATGGAGGCCGAACTCCAAAGGAGTGCTATAAAGATTAGCACCGCCTATGAGATCTATACGAAGCTTGTGACCATATTTTCACAAACTCCGAGGATCATTCAATTAGAAGCGGCATCTGTATTCGTCGATCTCAATATTAAGGAGGGCCAAAAGGTTATCCTCACGTGCGCAAGTTGATGGAACATGTTGAGACGTTGAAAATGCAGAAGGTAGACATTCCCGAAGAACTCATCATTGATCGAATTCTTCATTCGTCGAACAAGGTTAAAGCATATGTTCAATTCCTGGTGAATTTTAATATGCAAAACTTGAAAGTTTCCCTCGATGAATTGTACAAAATGCTTGTGCAAGCGGAGAGGGATATGGGGCTAAATGCTAGCACCACCAAGGATGTGCTCAACATCAATCAAAAGAGCAAGGGAAAATTCAAGAATGGTGGCGCAAAGGGTAAGAAGCCAACCCCCTTTAAGAACAAGGGAAAATCTTGTGAAGCTAGCTCCTCTAAGCCCAAGAAGGGTGCCCCGTCCGGGGACAAATGCCACTATTGTAATGGCAATAGGCATTGGAAGAGGAATTGTCCTAAGTACCTAGGCGACATCAAAGCTGGAAAGGTTATTCCAGTAGGTAATTTAATTATCCCTATCTTTTTATGTTTCGATCTCAACTTTGCTATTGTGATACAAGTTGTGACAATTCCCTTTTTATTGTAATTAGGGCATCCGAGCAAGGACAAGGGCAAAGAAAAGCAAGCCTAGAAGATCTTGAGGGAAGCTAGATGTAGCCACCCATGGTGCTAGATCAATGGGAGCTTGGCTTTATTTTGTCTTTATTTTGTGTTGTATTTTAGAATTTTAGAACTATTTTCAATTTCCTCGTTCGACTTGGGATTTTTATATTTCCTAAAACAATGGTTGTATTTTGGATTTTGGTGACTTGGTTTGCAACCCAAGTCACTTACTTTATCGTATTGGTTGTTCTAAAATTTATCATTATACATTACTTGCATCTAGAAACATAAGATTATCGACTTAAATTGATTATATAGACGATTATAATGATCACGTCATTATATGTCCATAAGCTATGAATTCGATTCTCCTTATGTCATAGTGACTAAAAGTCACAACTTACTTATGAAAGATCAATTATGAAGTTAAGATTGAGTTGTTGAACTCATATAAGGGAACATTACCAACCTCATTTGATTCACCTATCCAACTCAAATCGTCTTGTCTAAGTTATCCTTTTAAAATGTCTCAACTAAATCACTATTAAATAGATATATGATTTATTTTTCTCCTTAACCATCATTATTTGTGGCTCAAAAGCTATCTTTGGAGAAATAGGATATTTTTCTAAAGATAGAGTGAGAGTAATTTAGCCACAAGCTTTGAGAAGGTAGATACTACGCAAGGAGACCAAAAGAAGATGTTCTTGAGGATACTACGCGAGGAGACCAAAAGAAGATGTTCTTGAGGATACTACGCAAGGAGACCAGAAGAAGATAAAGAAGACGTTCTTAAGGATACTACTCGAAGAAACCAAAAGAAGATGTTCTTAAGGAAACTATATGAGTGATGCGTGTCCAAAATATGATGTTTCACACTTTATTCTACACGCATTTCAGAGCTCAAATGTGCAATATATGCCATTATTTCCCTATTTTCCTCTACTTTCGTGTTTTTTGTCTATTATTGCAGAAATATGAAGAATTGAGCAGAAATCAAGCCAAATCCGTCCCTAAGTAATTAACATTGCATTTGACATGAAGTATTGACTCGAGGAATGAGCTTGGTGCGCGTTTCAAGGCCTAAAGATAGCAAAAGCATGGGTGCGTACGAGTTTAACAAGCGAAGAAGCACTTCACAATATTGCAGCCTGCTTCAGATGGCAATATCTCGAGTTCTAGAGCTGATAATCGAGTGATTCCAATTGGAGGTGAAAGATTATCCTCTTAGCTTTCCAACGCCGTGTAGAACGCCTGATTTGACCAAGGAACGAAGAAATGACAGCTGTTTTAAGATCGGTGCGCGCTGCAGAATTCGTCAGAATGCACTCGCATCAGACAACCTTGGTCGATCGATCGATGCTTGTGGTCGATCGACCAGAGCACGGGATCAGAAGCTACTGTTCAGTATAGGTTGGTCGATCGACTGAGCAACATGGTCGATCGACCACTCCACGAGCTGATACGAGAATTAAAAAGATCGAGATTTATCAAGCCCATGAGTTATTAGGTTTAGGAATAATAGCTGCGTACTTTTCCTATAAAAGGCAGCATGAACATTCAGAAATTTATCAAGTTTTTACATCTAGTTTTCATTCAGTTTAGAATATCAAATAATTAGGGTTCGGGATATTGTTTCGCATTGGATTTCCGTTTATGGTCTTTAATCATTCCGTTACAATTCTTCTGCAAATTCGGTATTCCCTTATTCTTATTTCAGTTCATCTTTATTGCATTAATAGTATAGAAATTGCTAGTTAGTTTTCCCGAAACCGCAATTGTCATTTATGTTAATTGTTTATTCCATTAATCCAAGCATGAATTCTTCTGTTTATTTCCTTAATATTATTGTTGTTATCATTCCCGTTATGAGTAGCTAAATTGCTTGTGCTAGGATGTAGGGGAATTATAGATTAGGCGGCGTAGATTAAACACGGACTGAATTCGCATGTCAGTCGATCGACCGCCATACTTGGTCGATCGACTGACCACGTGAGGTTTTCCTTTCGTTTTAATTGTTTTAATTCTTTATTCGACGAATCGAGTGCACACGACTAGTTGAATGTTTAGGATATGACTGACCCATTAGATCGAGAGATAGGGACAGTTGTTAGATCACCAATTAAAATGACTAAATTATGCCGAGATCGAAAGATAGGTAAAGTTTAGATTATAAGTCACTTTTCAGGACGAGAGTCGTATTAGTGATATTAGGGACTTATAGCGAGATCGAAAGATGCTATTTGTTAAGAGTGGACCGAGAGGACCTCTTTATTTCCCGCCTCATGTGTTTTGATTTAGACCTGTTTAGTATGCTGCCGCCGAAACTATAGTGAACCGACCCTCCTAGTACCTTTCTTTATCTGTTTAATCCGTTATTTATTTTATTGTCTTTTATTTCTCTTAGCTACAGACCAAAACCAATTAAACCCCCACAATTGTTACCTTAGACCAGATTTAGACAACTGAAATTCCCTTCCTCCCTGTGGTTCGACTCGTGCTACCACTAGCTTCTGTTAGTTTAGCTCGGAATTATAAATATTATTTTTGGTACTCACAACGACGGGTATCAAATTTTGGCGCCGTTGCCGGGGAGGTAGCGCTAGTTTTAGTTGTTTTTATTTTGGTCTGTCTTTAGCCTCAAGGGAAGACTGAGTACCTTGAGGCAGTTCTTATCTTCCTGTTTAGTGTTGTTTCGATAGGTCCTACAGGTCCTATTAGCAGTACTTCAGGAGGATTCACCATGTTCCGTTCTTGGGAGCAGCAGGTGGAATTTTGTGAGAGATGTGGTGCTGAGGGGCATGATTCTGCTATATGCCGAGCAACTATGGACCAAGTTTATGCTTACAGGCAATATAAACAAGGTCATTATACGCCGCCACATCCGTACTATCATCAAGGCTTTCAAGAGCCTTCATACTCTTTTGCGCCACCTCCGCAAATCCCTCTTCCCTCTAACGAGATAGCGGATCTCAAAGCTATGATACAAGAGATTTCGGCCAAAACTGCAGCATGGTTTAAATCAACTCACTCCCGAATGGCCGACCTCTCTTCTCTTAAACACCTGGAGACCGTGCATGCTATTCGCGGTCATAATGGGTCGACCCCTGAAAAGCCTGCTATGAAAAGGGTAAGCCCGGAAATTAATAGAGATGAATTGGGAAGAGAAGAGGCTGAACTCTCGGAGCAGAAGAATAGCGTTAGGAGTAGAATTGCTGCATTTGAAAGTCAATCGACCTCGCCTACTGCTGGTATTGTTGATAAAGATGAGACCGAGCAAAAAGAGACTTTGAATGCCATAACCCTGAGGAGCGGGTCTACTATTGTCGGGTCCGCAGTGGCGAAAGATGGGTCTGAAAAGAAGAAAGAAAAGGCGTCTGTTAATAATGGCAAAATAAAGACGACTAGCAAAGATAGCGATCGATCGATCGCCTATCATGGTCGATCGACCGCCTTGAAAGAACGATGGCGAGAAGATTAGCGAAGCGAAACTTCAAACAACAAGCAGGACCGTCGATCGATCGACCATTATGGTCGATCGACCAGTCCCCGACTTTCGGTGCTATCAGCATTGAAAACCTCGGTCGATCGACTGACCAACCTAGTCGATCGACCGAGGAAGCTGCTGAAGGTGCTCAGTTCCGTCCCCCAATGCCTAATGACTTGAGAGACCATTTGTTTCGGGGTATGACAACTCCGAAAATATTGAGGCAAGACCCGAGTGCTAATGGGTCAGTCCCAGTTCCAAGGTATGACCCCATGTCGGTTAATGGCTCACATTTGAGACGGTCTGAAGAAGGGTCGAGCTGCAACAAAGAGAAGGTAGTAGATTTTCAGCCTAAATCCACTGATGCCGGTGCGAGAGACTTAGAGGAGAGGGCTAAGTTACTTCTTTCAGCCCCATATCCGGAGAGACTAGTGCCGACAAAGGAACAGGTATCATTTAATAAGTTTGAAAATGTTATCCGTAGCTTAAATGTACAAGTTCCTTTTCTTGAATTAGTTAACCAAGTACCCGCTTATACTAAATTTATGAAACAATTGTTGTCCAAAAAGCGGTCACTTGAAACAGTGCACACTGTCGCACTTACTGAGGAGTCTTGCTCCTATCTGTCTCACACTGCGCCCCTTAAGTTAAAGGACCCAGGCAGTTTCTCTGTTCCTTGCAACATAGGTACCTTCTCAATTAAGAGGGCATTGTGTGACCTAGGAGCCAGTATAAGTGTCATGCCCTTGAGTCTAGCTAGGAAATTGAAATTGACTAGGTTTGCAGTTACTAGCATGACAACGAGATGGCGATCGTTCGCGGTCCGGCCTATAGGAGTCTTAGAGGACATTCTGTCCAAATAGGGAAGTTTTTCTTCCTGTTGACTTCGTCGTACTTGATATACCCGAGGATGCTCATATTCCTATTATTTTGGGTAGACCATTTTCGCACACCGCTTTGGTGCGATTATAGATGTAGGCTCAGGGACGTTGACCTTTAAAGTAGGGAAACAGTCCATCGTTTTTACTCAGCCTGCTAAGAAGAAAGACCCCATGTGGCCGGTTACTTGTAATACGGTTTCTGAAAAGAAATCGTACTTTGTGCTTCCTGAATTACCTGTCTCTATTTCCACTCCTGTTGTAACACCTCCGCCCCAAATTGGGAGCAAATTGGAGGAAGATCTGTCTATTTTCGATATTGCGGGGAGCTGGTTTGGGGAAGGGTGAGCGCAAGTTGCTCCGGTGCAAAGAAGCCAATCATTTCAAGGGGTGGTCTTGGTTGCTCGAGCTATGGAACCGATGAGGAAATGGATGACGAGCGGTCAAAGCAACGAAGTCCGATTTGGATTCGACGATTCGAAGAGGTCATTGATCGGGGAGATGATGAGAGTATTCATCCGTTGAGCCATACGGATATTGAAGTTAGGAAGAGTGCAGCTGAGAAGATGAGCACTACTGAGGCTACCTCATGTAGCCAGAAGCCAACGAAGTGGGCCATACCGTGGCCGTTCTTGATCAACTATTAGTTGATCACATGCTCTATCAAACATTTACTTTTTTTTGCTTTTAAGACTATTTACCGTATTTTGTGTGCGCGAGACTTCGCATTTTATTTTTGCTTGCTTAGTATTTTAAACGCTATAGACTTTACTTTGGGTTTTGCGCAAATTTGGGCGCGTATTATTGTGCATTTGCTGGTTTTTAGACCTCATTAGCTCAATTTATTGAGCTAATACGAAGAAATAAGAGGTTGCAGCAGTGTTTTCAGTCGATCGACTGGCACCATTAGTCGATCGACTGATCTGCATTTCCAGGACGATCATTCACGTTTGCATGGTCGATCGACTGGGTTATGTGGTCGATCGACCGACCACCACTGCTGCTGTATTTGTTCTCGACCTCTCCCCTACTGTGTTTGGTCGATTTGCGGAATTAAGGGAGTTTTCTGCTCCACTTTATTTTCCGTCATTATCTATTTCTTCTAATTTTTCTCAATTATGCACAAAATACCGCTTCAAAATTGTTCTTCTCGATTTTATGCGTGGTTTTGTTTGTCTTTTCGGTCTTTATTTAGTAGCATCTTTGCTAGCTCTTTCGAAACCTCCTAGCTCACTCTGGTTTGGGGAGGTTTCCTTTGCTGCACTTAAAGTCTTGTGAGTTCCTGATTTCTTTACTTCATGTCATTATTTTATTTCTTTTCTCGCAAATTCCTATTTCTCTTTTCTTCATTATATGATTTTGCACAATGGGGACATTGTGCGATTTGGTTTGGGGAAGGGTTTTGCGTCGCATATCATCGTTTTGCATTCACATTTTCATTCTGTTTTGCATTGTTTATTTCATTTTCCATATATACAAAAATCCAAAAAAAAATTGAAAATTTCAAAAATTTCATAAAATGCACGTCTATTTTAGCATATAGGTCGAGTCGGAACGGTAGTATTTCAAGGATGATATTGCTTTTTGCACCTGTTTTGCCTGAGCCTTGCTTGACTTACATGTTATTAGTAGAATCGTAAATGCATATCTACGAGTTTTCGTTACATTCTTCTTTGAACTTGAGACTTGACTTGGATTTTTGGCAAGCTACATCATATTTTCGAGTATTAGAGCCTATAACTGGTGACATTCATGACCAGTTTATCTAGGAATGTGAGTAGTACTCCCTATGAGACATGTTTCCTTAATTTGCATAATTATGAACTTGATCTACTTAATACCTGTATGCATTTGGTTTGTGGTTTGTTGACACATGCGGTAGAGGTTTCCCTTTATACATCTTACCCATGAACCCCTCATAGCCAAAAATAGCCTTTTTGTCCCTTAACTACATCCTATATTTAGCCTGCCTTTGTCAAGCTAGTAGTATTAGTTTTGGGAATGTGTTTATTTGCGGTTTGGTTATATGCTCATTTCGAGATGTTGGGTGAAATGGTGGAAGGAAAGAAAAGAAAGAAAAATAAAGAAGAAAAATGACTCGAAAAAGAAGAGAAAAAAAGAGACGAGTGCTGTAGAATCCGGTCGATCGACTGACCATATTGGTCGATCGACTGCATCCCGAGAAAAAGAAAAGTTCGGAAAAAAAATCACATGTTGCAATTGTTATGATTTGGTGATTTCCACTCCCATTTTATCATTTGTATTCTTTGGGGAGTCAAAATTTTGTGGAGATTGTGAGTTTTGTGCCTTGAATTGGCACCGTATTGTATCATTTACATTGAGCTTGAAGTTGGGATTCGTTTATAGTTTGGATTGTAGTACTAGCTTGGCTTATTACTCCTCATATCCAAATTCATTTTAGCCCCTTCTTACCCTTTACCTCACATATCCATATATACCTCGGCATGTGTCATGGTCATTTGTTGGTTGGAATGCATATGTACGGTCATAGAGATCATTTTCATATTTTATTGCTGGCATGTCTTCATAGGTCGTAGTTAGGTGAGAGTCTTTACAAAATAAATTCTTTCTATCCTCTTATATATTCACCTCGTTCTTATTTGAGTGATTTGAGCGACTCGTGAGAGTCCAATTTGATAAGTCTCTATGGTTGACGGTTCAGCAGTTTTTAACGGCTTCATAATTCGTTTTCATGATTCACATTGCTAATTGATTGTTGGTTGTGCATTAAATTGGTTTAGGCCTTACGTATTGCAATTCGCTCTGAGACTGAACTCGTTCCATTAGGTTTTAGGATCGAGTCTAGTTCTTGCTTAGGGACAAGCAAGGTATGGTTTGGGGAGATTTGATGCGTGTCCAAAATATGATGTTTCACACTTTATTCTACACGCATTTCAGAGCTCAAATGTGCAATATATGCCATTATTTCCCTATTTTCCTCTACTTTCGTGTTTTTTGTCTATTATTGCAGAAATATGAAGAATTGAGCAGAAATCAAGCCAAATCCGTCCCTAAGTAATTAACATTGCATTTGACATGAAGTATTGACTCGAGGAATGAGCTTGGTGCGCGTTTCAAGGCCTAAAGATAGCAAAAGCATGGGTGCGTACGAGTTTAACAAGCGAAGAAGCACTTCACAATATTGCAGCCTGCTTCAGATGGCAATATCTCGAGTTCTAGAGCTGATAATCGAGTGATTCCCATTGGAGGTGAAAGATTATCCTCTTAGCTTTCCAACGCCGTGTAGAACGCCTGATTTGACCAAGGAACGAAGAAATGGCAGCTGTTTTAAGATCGGTGCGCGCTGCAGAATTCGTCAGAATGCACTACTGTACAGCAACCTTGGTCGATCGACTGATGCTTGTGGTCGATCGACCAGAGCACGGGATCAGAAGCTACTGTTCAGTATAGGTTGGTCGATCGACTGAGCAACATGGTCGATCGACCACTCCACGAGCTGATACGAGAATTAAAAAGATCGAGATTTATCAAGCCCATGAGTTATTAGGTTTAGGAATAATAGCTGCGTACTTTTCCTATAAAAGGCAGCATGAACATTCAGAAATTTATCAAGTTTTTACATCTAGTTTTCATTCAGTTTAGAATATCAAATAATTAGGGTTCGGGATATTGTTTCGCATTGGATTTCCGTTTATGGTCTTTAATCATTCCGTTACAATTCTTCTGCAAATTTGGTATTCCCTTATTCTTATTTCAGTTCATCTTTATTGCATTAATAGTATAGAAATTGCTAGTTAGTTTTCCCGAAACCGCAATTGTCATTTATGTTAATTGTTTATTCCATTAATCCAAGCATGAATTCTTCTGTTTATTTCCTTAATATTATTGTTGTTATCATTCCCGTTATGAGTAGCTAAATTGCTTGTGCTAGGATGTAGGGGAATTATAGATTAGGCGGCGTAGATTAAACACGGACTGAATTCGCATGTCAGTCGATCGACCGCCATACTTGGTCGATCGACTGACCACGTGAGGTTTTCCTTTCGTTTTAATTGTTTTAATTCTTTATTCGACGAATCGAGTGCACACGACTAGTTGAATGTTTAGGATATGACTGACCCATTAGATCGAGAGATAGGGACAGTTGTTAGATCACCAATTAAAATGACTAAATTATGCCGAGATCGAAAGATAGGTAAAGTTTAGATTATAAGTCACTTTTCAGGACGAGAGTCGTATTAGTGATATTAGGGACTTATAGCGAGATCGAAAGATGCTATTTGTTAAGAGTGGACCGAGAGGACCTCTTTATTTCCCGCCTCATGTGTTTTGATTTAGACTGTTTAGTATCTTTGCCTTGAAACTATAGTGAACCGACCCTCCTAGTACCTTTCTTTATCTGTTTAATCCGTTATTTATTTTATTGTCTTTTATTTCTCTTAGCTACAGACCAAAACCAATTAAACCCCCACAACTGTTACCTTAGACCAGATTTAGACAACTGAAATTCCCTTCCTCCCTGTGGTTCGACTCGTGCTACCACTAGCTTCTGTTAGTTTAGCTCGGAATTATAAATATTATTTTTGGTACTCACAACGACGGGTATCAATGAGGACACCAAAAGAAGGCGTTCTTTTGAAATTTAGATTATGATCTATGAAGTTACAAGAGATCTTAAAATTCGACATTTTACTTAAGAGCCCTATGAAACTAAAATGATATCTATGCAATTAAATGGATTTATTTGGGATTGCTGAGACCAATTCAAAGTAAATAGAAGTTTATGATTAAGAATTGCATGGAGTGGCATGTCGATTTCTACAAGAACTTAGTTAATTGTTAACTAAGCCAAGGATTAAAAACATTGCTATTCATTATTAAAGTAAGTAAAGTATCAAAGCCACTTCCTAAAATGGGTATTCTAAAAGTGATATGTGAACGACATATATGGATTTGATTAATACTTAGAGAAGCAATGAACATTCCATTATGTAATGTTTTCATGGAGAAACATGTGTACACATGGACTTGAGTTGGAGCAAATGATTGTCATGTCTAGACATGTAGTTCAGTGGGAGCGATCATCCTCCATGAATCGTATGACTTATTACTCATTAAAAAAATGACGTGCAAATAGGTTTTCAATTCTGGATGCTATTTGGCATTATGTATTTCTATTATAACATGGGATGTTGGATTGACACTTATATAGGTATCTTATGATGATAATGATCCTTCTTAATGTTGGAATATGTTTCCTCCGACAATAATGCGATCACAACTGTTGATCATGATGATCACATGTTTAAATCTCATTTTAAGAATACATGTGGGATGTAATATTTTCCTGTCAACTGGTCCACACATATCGGTAATGATTGGCTGACTAGAGTTTGACATTACTGTCGTGCGACGGTGGTGATCAGTTGATCCCCTTAGGTCATACCTATAGGGAAATACTCTTAATTGGATATTTAATTAATCGTATACCGATACGAGTTAATTAATTGCTTAAAAATGACGGATGATTTTGTGAGTATAATTTACGTATCTTATTGTAATATGATTAAATGAGACACGGTCTAAGTAATCGAATTGTTTTATTACTTAGATGAAATTATTGTTTACAGAAACAATTGAAACGGAATGAATATATTATTATAAATACAGAATGTTGTAGTTTATAATTCGGGAACACTTTTGGTACAAGTAATAACAAATTACTAGGCAATTTTGTAAATGACATATTTTATGAGTATGTTGATTTTTAATATGTTAAAAATACATTACATTGTGACATGTCATGTAACATGTTACATGTGACAAATTTGACAAATGACAAAATAAAATGGATTCTCCATTTTATGCATAAAACCGAAAAGAAGGGTGGGAGTATATAGTTTATATTGTGTTGTTTATTTTTAAATGGAGACACAATCATAACCCTAGGTTGTAGGCTTGCATGCCTAGTCTCTTGTGAAGAGAAAAAATGAAAAATATTGGACAACCTACCCAAGCCAGTTTTTCGGCCAAAAGAAAAGAAAAGAGAAGAGTTTCTTTTTCCCACTCATTCATTTCATTAAAGATAATAATTTTCTAGAGTAAGAAAATATATACTCTCTACATCTTATGAGATTTCTAGAGATATAAACCACACAAAATACTCCCTCTTGACCGAAATATTCAAGAGAAAAATACAATTTATTTTGTGTCAATTTTATAGTAAAACTAATATTATTACTAAATCTAAATAATATTGGTTATTATGAGTTTTCCTTGGGTATATGCTTTTGGGAGGGATTCTATACTTGAATCCTTGTTCTTCCATTTGGAGAGCTCAAGAACAAGTGAGTAGGAGAACTCACTTGTGCCCATAAACCGAAATATCAATGTGAGATGATGATTTCTTCTTTAATTATTTTATTGTTTGCATGCATAAGATCACCCTTTAATTTTATGACTAAATTAAAATTATAACATATATGAATATGTTAAGTAATGAGATCTAGATTTCTAACAAGCGGTATAAAGAGCACAAGGTTGTTTGCATGCAAATCGGTTATAGTTTTTCTGAGTTATACGATTAACATATAAAACTTGTAAATTTGTGTTATTATGATATGTCACAAAATAATATTATGCATGTTAAATTTTATGGTCCTAAAATGTTTTTAGGATATTTTGGTTATTTTATGGATTTTTATTGTTCATCTTATACAATAATGACATTAAAAATGTGATTTTATGATTAAAATGTCATTTTCGGACTAAAATTAGCTAAACTTCGAATTTTCCAGTGATTTTTGGATATGTTAACACATGTTTTATTTTGAGATGACCTGTAAAGTTTCAGAATTTTTGGAGTTTTTATGCTCGAAATTTGGATTTTTTCATGTTTAAAATCGGATTTAAATAAAAAATAGGTTAATATGAGATAAATTTCGAATCTCGTCATAGAAATTTAGTATGTTGTCACATGCAATTTTATGAGATGTGTGTAAAATAATAGGCTATAATGAAGTCTTCATGCATGATCTATGGATTTTTGATGAAAAATAGCATAAATAGTGACTTAATTTGTGAATAATTGGTAAAACATACTTCATGACAAAGGAAAAACGTCACATGTTGCATTTTATTATCTTTTTCAGATCTAAAATTGAAAAGTTGATGAATATAATTTTTCTCATGTTTTTTATGATTATAATTGATAAATCCGATAAACCGCAACATTGTTTTTCCCGATAATTTTTGAAATATTTTAACCTAATTTTTTTAACATTGTGAGTGTCATGGTCTTTTTCCTGAATGTTCATTAGTTTAAATTTCAAATTTTGAATTTATTTGAAATTTTTGTGATTTATTTGAAGTTTATAGCATTTTTATTGTAATTTTGAGTCCTCTAATGAACAATTTTAAGAAATATGAGTTAATTATAGTCAAATAGTTAGTGGAGACTAATTTTAAGTCCTAAGAGGTTAGGGTAATTAACTTGTGCATAAATATGAATTTATGTAATTATTGTGATTATAAAACGTTGAATCACGCAAATCCGTAAAAACCGTTTAATATATGATATTGGCTCCTTAAAGGCGATTTAGCATAAAAATTGGGCATGTTCATACATATTATAATGCTGCATTTTATATATGATTGTCATAATTTTATTTTATGTAATTTTAAATTATGTAATTTTTACTTAGTATGGCCTTAGTTTTTAATTGATATTACCCGAAATGTATGGGAATATCGATTCGGTTGTAATTTATTGTGATCTCGTATCACCGTTTTGTAATTTAATAGATTTATTTTATTTTAATTACAAATGTATAATAGGAAATTATGTAATTTATTTATTTCGGAGTTCCTTGAAGACGATGTCACTCAAGAAGGCGATACATAAAGACGGTGTTACCTCGAGATGCATGCCAAAACCGAAGTTCAAGGGACCAATGGAGTTGGTTTCCGAATATGTAATAGTTTATTAGATTTACTATTATAGGAAGGCCATACTAGGATTTAATTTATGCTTTGCATTTTATTTATATGTTGCATGCATCGCTAAATCGGCATAACTAAAACATGCATTATCATTTTAATCGAGTATATCGACCGTGTCAATTACAATTATCGTAGTTCACCGCTTTAGTTCACTTAAAACGTGATAGATAATAAATTGACATGACCTCTCGCTAAAAATAATCAATAGAGACTTAGCCTTACCAAAAATTAGAAACCATGAAGTACCGGTTTCGCAAGGGAGTTGAGCCGTCTTTACCGTAAGACAACCCTTGTTACGTTGGTGAAGTGGGTGATAAATGTCTATCCACCGAATTCATGTTGATGAGGGATGAATCGGCCCTACCGTGCCCAAGTTGATGTGGATTTGGATCATGGACACATTTATTCGAAATTTGGATTGAGCTCAACGGAAGTATTCGTGACCGTAGTCGCATGTGTTCCGGGCTAAAGATAAATGTTAATGTAATTTTATCGACCAAGCGTTCTAAAAGTAGAATCTATTAAAGTGTTAATCCACCGAGTTATATTGATAAGGGATGAATCGGCCCTACCGTGCCCAAGTTAATATGAATTTGGATCTTGGAATCATTTATCATAGTTGGGTAGAGGTCACTATGTAAATGCTTTACTTGTTATTTACAAGTATTAATATAACGATGAATGTTTTGTTTTCATTATTCCGTTATCATATTGTTCTATTTCTTCACCACAATTCATATACGATATCATTTCGTTTTTGATTCAAAACTCCATTAAAACATCGTACCTAAAGACAAAATTTGAATTTTCTTCTAAAAGACCTCGAATTATCGATTGTAAGGATCTCTTGTAAAGAGTATAGATTAAAGTTATTCATTATCAAACAGGTTTTTGATTCTTGACTAACACATGTACTTACAATGGATTATGTTTCATATACTTAATTGAATTAAGTACCTTGAAGCGATAAATTGTTTTGGTAATTAGATTTGTCAAGAATTCGTAATTGACCGAAATAACGCAACCACTTCAATGAAAGTTTTAAGACTAAAACGATTGAATTGGAGAGCAGTCTTCATAAGATTCAACTTTGCTTCTCTAAGTAAAGACTCATTGAAATAAGTGGGAGCATTCTCTTAAACCGTTAAGAAAGGAATGAGGTTCAAAGAAGTAAAATTAGAATGGAATTGATACAAGGTAATGTTAAAAGTAAAGTTATTGAGAATAACGATACAAAACTTATCAATCCCGACCGATAAAGTTTCCATTGTCTTAAATGTTGGACACAAGAAAGGAAACTACCCCAAATTATTGAAGAATCAACAAGTTAGTTGTGGGACATCTAATGGGATCTTCTTCTTTAAATGTTTATTTGATTGACATAAATTTTGCTAGTACTACTTCGTCAATATTAGAAACCAATGGTGGTTTTCATCATTGTACTTGATACAAAGGATGATTAGAATATGACGACTAGCAACAACAATATCGAGAGATAGAGTCATTGTGTAATAAATCTAGTTTTGGGTTTATAGTTGTACTTAATTATGACTATTAAGTACATAAACTCTAAATAAGAATATATACTTGTTAAGATACAAAAAAGGTTTCACTTTTGTGGCCCTATACACCACGATTTGATGTATGGCTAGCCCATTATCAAGGTGATTATATTCTAGACCAAACTAGGATGACATATCATGTAGATGATGCAAGACTCAAATTGGTGACCTAAGATTAAACCTTAAATTCTGGAATGATGAACGCAAAGAGTTATCAAGTACTCTTGAAACCAATAGATCGTTAATCTTATGGTATATGCGTATCTTGTATTCAAAGCAAGATGTCTCGTTCCTTTTGGTTGAAAAGGAGATCGAGGTTGTAAATCATTGATCCAAAATAGGTTCATCATTTTCTTTTACCAACGATTTAAGTTGATGCTAATGTGTTCACTTAATAAGTTAAATAGAGAAATCTTTGAAGAAGTTCAAAAAGTTCAAGGAATCACGATTTAGTCGTGATGGGGTTATCAAAGTGAAAACTTTGATATAAGCCAAAGGAAATGTGATATAGTATCTCAAGTTAATCTCTCTTAACACACATTATGGGATAATGTGTGGTTGGATAAGAAATCAAACGCTATTCGATATGGTTTGAACTTCAATCAAGTTACTTTGAGTTACTTGATCCTTTTGGGGATTTTATCATTTTGTCTAAATTGTTTTTTTTCACTAAACCTAAACGATACATATGAGAGATGAAATGACAGAGTACCATGCTTGTAAGTTTTCACAAGAAACAAATGCTCATTTTTCCCTTTCAATTATCACGAGTACGACGGGTTTACGGCTCGTGAAGCTGTCTTTCTAAAATACAAGTTTATTTCTAGAAGACAGAGTGGGAGAAATTATTCAAGAGCCACAAAGAATGCGACAAAGTATGTTATGTCGCAAGAAACTGGTCTTTCTTGGCTACATGAGACGTTTTGTGTAAGACGTTGTTTCTTTAAAACCTAGGAGGTTAAATTCGTCACTTGTTGAAAATGATGAATTCATGCTACTTTTATGAAAGTAACGAGCTTATAACTTACAAAAGAAATTGTTTGATTCAAGTTGATTACTTCTAGAAAGTAATGAACATATGACTTACACGAGAGTGTTTAAAGTCACAACTTAATACAAGGAATCCGAAATAAAAAGGCTTGATTAGTGACAAAGGGTTTTGCACTGATAAAGAGAGATTTCAAAGCAAGATTGGTGGCAAAGAGTTTTGCACTGGTTGAAATGCTTAAGTCTATTTGGATCTTCTTAGGGATTGTGTTTCATTATTGTGAAATACATAGCGAGTGAATCTAAAACCCACTTCTTCAATTAGAAGGAATGTATTCAATACATGTCTTGAGTTTTGTAGATTCTTGCAATCCTAAGATAATGTGAAACTTAAGAGAGAGTCTTAGGTAGGACATCAGTGAGTTGGAATCAATGTTTTGATCATGTTATAAAACATTTCGCGATAAGCCGAGAAGTTGTGTTTATACATGGGGTTTAGTGGGAGTTACGGTAATTTTAATTAGTCTTATATATGGATGACATATTGATCATTGCGAATGATTCAAGACTTTTGGAGTATTATAATACATCTTTAATATCTAGATTTATGTAGATAAATCCTCATGATATTAGCGTCAATAAGAAGTCTTATGTTGATAAGATTCATGACTAGTTCAATTAAATTGAACATATTTGATTGATTCCATTTGCTTCCGCTGCCGGATCAATTAAATGAGTAATGATGTATAACACTTCATATACTTTGAGTATGATGAATTGTTTTCAAAATCGAATTTAAGTAATCTTTACCAAGTAAGCCATATAGATTACCCTTAAGTGCTTGCAGAAACATTAAGGATGGAATGCAAAGTGTTTTTGATGCAATTTTGTGTAAGGGTGTTACACAAGTGACAATTGACAATTGAGATTGCACATGGTTTCCAACAAAACCATAATCAAAACACATTAGGATGGTTAAGATACCATTGTGGCTATGTTATTTAAGAAATAGATTTTCTAGAATCGTTCTAGGCAATAAAGAACAATGAGAAATATTTACAACGGAAATTGAGTACACTTGCAATCATGAGATGTTCAAGAAGGATGAGTCCCGCACACTGTGAAAACAGTGGGAGCTATTCTAAGGCTAGAAGGCCTATGTCTTGATTGGATCTCGACACGTACTCAGAAAGTTTTGTAATGCAAATGTATACATTACAAAGGAAAATGAGTATGTAGTGAGGTTGAGTAAGGTACAAGAAGTTGATAAAATCTACTAACCAAAGTCTTCTCATAGGCTTAACATGATGAGTCATGTCATTTCAATTAAATTGAGATAAACAACTACATTCAAGATCAAACTGGATTATAGAATATGAAGTAGTAATCAGGCATTGATTATTCATATGTGATAATCACATTTGTTGTTCGAGTTTTACTTTAAAACTCTTTTATTATACTTTGTTACATCCAAACGGGTTGTAGAGACAACTTTGAACCCCGTTAAAGTGAACCCGGATTAACATAGTATTAGCCCATAGTCGCTTGTATGAGGTGACGTCTCGAAGTGACTAGAGTGTGATGCGATTGATGGCAAGTTCAAGTGCCATAGAGTCATGTGAGATGACTAGTCGATCACATAGGCAGACTGTTAGGAAGACTTTGTCGGGCAGTGACCGCTTATAGAGTTTTGGCAAATTTATATACACTACTACAAAACCTGTTATGCACATCGGACTTTTTTGTATATGGACATCGGATACACGCCCGATGTAGAGTTTGGTCATGTCCATTATGGAGTAATGCACATCGGATTTTAAACCGATGTCCATTAAAATTTGCACAACGGATTTCTCTATATATCTGATGTCCATATGACATATAGACATCAGCCTTTTTGGAAGTCCGATGTCCATTATTTGCCATAGGCATCAGATATCTAAATAGTCTGATGTCTATTGTAAAATATAGACATCGGGTTTTTATAAAAATCCGATGTTTATATATATTACTATATTACTATATTATTACCCAATACATTATTACTACACATGATCACAAATGCAAAAGATGATTCAATAATCAACAAATATGTTTATACAATCAGTCAATTATCTAAAGTCAATTACGAAAAGATACAAATATATTAAGACAACTAACCTATCAACAAAAAAAGAAACCAAGTTGTAACATAACTCGATATAAAACATAGCTCCTCGGCCAAATGGCGGCGGCAATTAGTACTACTAATTTTGCATAATAGATCTTCATTAGCAATAAATCATCATAGCCCTTCCATAAGCCTTACTGCCTTAACCTGTCCAACTTATGAAGGTAATTAGAACTCCTTCCGCAGCTTCAACAGCTTCAAGTCTACCCATAGAACAGTGAAAAATGATTATGCGAGTAGGAACCTAGTTACCTATGGGATAATGTTGAACCTTAATACGTCATCTGAGAGAGTTGAACCAGGAAAGACATCTCCTCCGATGGCGATTCCTGAAAAGTTTTAGAAGATCATTAAAATGAATGTTGGAAGAACAGCCATGTGAGAAGGAGAGAAATTAACAACGTCGTGTTTAACTGAAGTACCTTCATATATTCCATCTGTTACTCGAGCTATAGTAATATACAATCATTTTTAGGAGCCATTAAGGTGTAACGAGACAATGTTGTAGGGGAAAATAGTCGTTTTTCTCTAGAGAGAATTGGGAGTACCTGCATGTTGGTTGATTCACTTGATTCGGCAAAATCTGGCCAGGTGTTTAGTAAGGTGTATCTGGATACGGATATTAGAACAAACAAACCTGCAATCAACTCAAGATGCCAAACCTCAAACCAACTGCAGGAGACAAGACATAGGTTACCCTCTTGAAAAGTAGTGTCCATAATGCACATAACAGTTAATCCGCAGAAATTTTATGCTAATTCCTAGTTGTAGATCACTGTACTCACTGAGATCTAGATAAATAGTAAGGAGTATAAGAACTTGGGAAAAAGCAATGAACATACAACTTACAAGATACGACTCTGACATTTCTTCTTCGCCTTCTATCTCGTCTTTTGCGTGGGAGTTCTGCAAATGAGTAAATGGTTTACTAACACAATTAACCAACTTGAATTAAGATTTATGAGCAGGACAGATAATATGTAACAACTTCATTCAATCACCAAATTTACAAATGAATTAATTAATGGCAAACACCAAATCATCAATACAACATACAAAATTCAGTACTTCACTTCCTGTGTAACTATAGTGCCTGCGTTATTCAAGATATTGAAAGTTATGGACAAAGAAAATGCTCTGAACTGGATTATTAGCTGCAGGAAAACAAAAATTCAGAAAGTATATTGCAGCAGCCTATTAACAACCCTCAATTCCTGTGTGTATAATATGGTACCAAATAAATCAATGGGAGTACAAATTCAAACAGTTCAAATACCTTTGTCTCAGGCCGCATTAAGGCTAGGTAATCAATGTAACTTTTGACATTTTAAATTTTCACAAATCACAATCAATATAAAGGGCATAATATACGTGTCTCTCCTTTTTTGATTGTATTCTCAGCATCACATTTCACAAATATCTCTTCACTAAAATCCTAAACTCAGGAGTGTAGAGCGTTTCATATAATACATCCAGTTTCAGTCCATCACTAACAAATAATGTAATAACTACTGCTAATGATTCATATGAGAACATAAAACTAATTTTTGGAGTTTACTGTTAATTTGATCCATGTTTCACAAGCAAATAGTCCAGCAATCAGTTCTCAAAGATCAACAAGTTGGAACATAATCCAACAAAATGTATATTCTGAGAATATTGGCACTAGGCAGTAAATTTTGGAACATATTCCAACAAATGTATCAACAAACTATCGGTTCTCAAAGATCAACAAGCTTAACGCTTAACAAAATTATACTTGTCAGTACAAGCCACAAGACAAGCCAACTACGAAATATAGAACAAAAATGCCTTTGAAACTATTTTTATACAAGATAGCTTCTCAAACAACAGAAAAATGCCTTTGAAACTGCTAAAGTAACAAACAGTGGTGCTCCAGTAAATTACATTTCTATCATCGACACAAACCTAAATAACGTCTTGACTGAACTACACGCATAACTAACACGAATAGGGAGAAAGGCTTGATGAATTTCCATATAACTAAGACTTTTATATAACCATTAAAATAACTAAATGTCAACCTTCCAAGTAATAAAACATGTTAATTGCACCCTAACTATCCCACTAACTACACAAATTTGGAGCATAACCCTGCAACAATTTTGCTATACATTAACCAATTTATCCTACTTCATACTAGATCGAAAGAACATTAATTTCACTCCTCACTCACGTGGTTTTGTGCAAGACGGTTCTACACAAAGATAGTATCGTGTCAATCGGATCCAAATACCCCTAATCAACAACAAAATCCCAGCAGAAAGTGTAGAAGTTAGAGAATGAATGAACTATGCAAATACTTGTGTTTCATTTCATTGTTAAAAGTGGATGCATATGTCAATACTTAACACAACTATAATCTAGTCCATAATTAACAACAAGTCGATTGCATATGCCAAGCCAATTAAACCTAACCCTAAATAAATTGATTGCTCAGAAACAAACACAATTGATTGCCCACAAAAACAATTAATTGCCCAGAAAAACCTTACCCTAAAGCAAATTAAGCAAAAATTAAATAAATATATGAAGGAATTGATTACCCAGAAAAATACCTTCTGATTGATTGTCCAGAACTTTAGTATAGCGGTGGTTTTGGTGGCGACTTACTGTTGTGCCGGCGAAGACTTTGCGTGGTCGGTAATGTAGCTGGCGACGTCGTTTGGAAGTGGCGGAGTCGTGTTGCAGGTGGCGGCAAAAATGGGCGTTGTAGTGTTGTTCGAGAGAGAAATGAGGAGTTGTGGGTGTATTTTTAAGAAATAATATATGAGTTATCGGGGGTGGGGTGGGGTATGTATGTGTTTTAGAATATAAGCAGCCTATAATTTTTGCCGCCTATAATTTTTACTTTAGATGCACATCGGTTAAATGTAATGTTCCATGTCCATGACTTTTATATAGACATGGGTTTTATTAAATATCACATGTCCTTTAAAATCAGAAATAATGGACATGCGTTTTTTAACGCAGCCGATGTACATATAATTATATGCACATCAGGTTTTTCCAAACAACCGATGTGCATGTTATGTACATCGGTTTTCCAGATAATTCGATGTCCATCGACTGATGTCCATAGCGAGTTTTGTAGTAGTGATAGCCTGGTCGTGGCGAGAGCTACTATAGTTTTCTAATGAGTCGATTCTTTTGACTAAAGACTGTTCGCCTAAGATGGCACAGTTTCAGATTAACTTTGATTTGTGTTACTACGACCTTCGTAAATGGGGTCAAATGGGCATATTTTGGGTTATGATGACTGTGGCTAATCGAAGGGAATAAGTGCGATAGGAATTGTCCACCCCCTTGTCAAGGTTATAACAATATCTCAGGGCCACTCGAGGAGTAATGAACTGGAAATGCGTGGCCACGCTCGGAAGGTATCCATGGTGGATAATTCCGGTCAATCAGTTATTCTCCAGATCGAGGAAACCACTCTCGATATGATCACTTGCAAGTACGACCTGAAAGACACCTTGCATTGAGTGGGAGATAGTAATAGGACAAGAGAATTGGTGACGCACACTTGTGGAGGACAAGTGGGAGATTGTTGGAATATGTGTCCTCCGACAATAATGCGATCACAACTGTTGATCATGATGATCACATGTTTAAATCTCATTTTAAGAATACATGTGGGATGTAATATTTTACTGTCAACTGGTCCACACATATCGGTAATGATTGGCTGACTAGAGTTTGACATTACTGTCGTGCGACGGTGGTGATCAGTTGATCCCCTTAGGTCATACCTATAGGAAAATATTCTTAATTGATTATTTAATTAATCGTATACCGATACGAGTTAATTAAATTGCTTAAAATTGACGGATTATTTTGTGAGTATAATTTACGTATCTTATTGTAATATGATTAAATGAGACACGGTCTAAGTAATCGAATTGTTTTATTACTTAGATGAAATTATTGTTTACAGAAACAATTGAAACGGAATGAATAAATTATTATAAATACAGAATGTTGTAGTTTATAATTCGGGAACACTTTTGGTACAAGTAATTACAAATTACTAGTCGATTTTGTAAATGACATATTTTATGAGTATGTTGATTTTTAATATGTTAAAAATACATTACATTGTGACATGTCATGTAACATGTTACATTTGATAATTTTGACAAATGACAAAATAAAATGGATTCTCCTTTTTATGCATAAAACCGAAAATAAGGGTGGGAGTATATAGTTTATATTGTGTTGTTTATTTTTAAATGGAGACACAATCATAACCCTAGGTTGTAGGCTTGCATGCCTAGTCTCTTGTGAAGAGCAAAAATGAAAAATATTGGGCAACCTACCCAAGCCAATTTTTCGGCCAAAAGAAAAGAAAAGAGAAGAGTTTCTTTTTCCCACTCATTCATTTCATTAAAGATAATAATTTTCTAGAGTAAGAAAATATATACTCTCTACATCTTATGAGATTTCTAGAGAAATAAACCACACAAAATACTCCCTCTTGACCGAAATATTCAAGAGAAAAATACATTTATTTTGTGTCAATTTTATAGTAAAACAAATATTATTACTAGATCTAAATAATATTGGTTATTATGAGTTTTCCTTGGGTATATGCTTTTGGGAGAGATTCTATACTTGAATCATTGTTCTTCCATTTGGAGAGCTCAAGAACAAGTGAGTAGGAGAACTCACTTGTGCCCATAAACCGAAATATCAATGTGAGATGATGATTTCTTCTTCAATTATTTTATTGTTTGCATGCATAAGATCACTCTTTAATTTTATGACTAAATTAAAATTATAACATTTATGAATATGTTAAGTAATGAGATCTAGATTTCTAACACTTAATACAATCTGTTAAGTAGGTTGTTCATATTGATGAAATTTGAATTATCATAGAGCTATGATTATTCACTTGAACCTAAGAACTATTGTATACATGAATATGATTACTAATGTTTCCGCCAATTAGTACAATCATGTATACTATTATGCATATGACCTAGATGAATTAAATGCTTGGAGCATGATAAGTCGATAACAAGTCTACCCATATGAGAGTTGTTGGTAAACCTTAAGGAACCCTCATGAATTCTGTAGGGAACTAATGATCTGTTCTATAGTTTGAAAGAGAAATAAGTTGTGTGTTAAGAAGTTACACAAACTTGAGTTTCCAAACTCATTTGGATTTGTGAAAATCCCAGGCAGATTATTGAGATAAGCAGTACACGACTAGAAAAGAATATTCTATTGTCATCCATTGCAAGTTTCTATGAAATGAACCTAAGTGCGTTGTGATTAAGTGGTGGACGTTAAAACTATAAGTAGTGTTGTCTACCGAAACCCACACCACAAGTTATGTGATAACACTAATAGCTTATTTTAAGCGTAAGAACCTATGTCTAGTATGAAGTCTAGACATGTACTTAGTAAAAATTCATGCTATGAGGGATAACATGAAGTTGAAGGAAATCTCAATTCGGAAAAGTTTGAACACTTGGACACTTGATATGATTATAAGACATGGAGTAGCAATATAGTATTGACCACTCGTGTGTGATAATCACATTTATTGTTGGAGTTATTATTAACTCATCTTGTACTTTGTTAAATCCAAACGGGATTGTTGAGACAATATTGAACCCCATTAAAGTGAACTGGATCAACATAGTGTTCGTCCCTAGTTACTTACATGAGGTGACATCTCGAAGCAACTAGAGTGTGATGCGATTAATGGCAAGTTCAAGTGCCATAAAGTCATGAGAGATGACTAGTCAATCACATAGGCAGACTGTGAGGGAGACTCTGTCGGACTTATGACCGCTTATAGAGTTCTGGCAATTTTTTATAGCCTGGTCGTGGTGAGAGCTACTATGGTATTCTTATGAGTCAATTCTTTGACTAATGACTGCTCGCCTAAGATGGCACAGTTTCAGAGTGACTTTGATTTATGTTCAGCGACCTTCGTAATTGGGGTCTAATGGGCATGTTTTGGGTCATCATGAGCTGTGGTTGATCGAAGGGAAGAGTGCAATAGGAATTGTCCATCCCCATCAGGGTTATCTTATATCTCAAGGCCACTCAAGGAGTAATGAACTGGAAATGCGTGGCCACGCTCGGAAGGTATCTATGGTAGATAACTCCGGTCAGACAGTTGTTCTTCAGATCGAGGAAACCACTCACGATATGATCAAATGTAAGTACGGCCTGCAAGACACCTTGTATTGAATGAGAGATAGTAATAGGATAAGAGAATTGATGACGCACACTTGTCGTGCACAAGTGGGAGATTGTTGGAGTGTTTGTCCTCGACAATAATGCGATCACATGTTTAAATCTCATATTAAGAATACATAAGGGAATATAACATTTTATTGTCAACTGATCCACATTAATCGGTAATGATTGGCTGACTAGAGTTTGACATTACTATCGTGTGACGGTGGTGATCAGTTGATCCCTTAAGGTCATACCTCTAGGAAAATATTCTTAATTGACTAATTAATTAATTATATGCTGATACAAGTTAATTAATTTCTTAAAATTGAACAAATGATTTTGTGAGTAATTATACGTATCTTATTGTAATTCGATTAAATAAGATTCGTTCTAAGTAATTAAATTGTTTTATTGCTTAAGGTTTATTTATTGTTTATGAAATAATTGAAGTAAGAATGAATTGTTTATTATAAATACAAGTAGTTGTGATTTATAATTATATAATCCATTTTTAAGTATTAGTAATTGTGAATTACTAGTTAATTTTGTATGTGATTTATTTTTATTTATATAATGATTTTTAATGTGTTAAAATGCATTATTTAAATGACATGTCTAGTAACATGTCCAATTTGTCACACAATACAAATTAACAAATTGACAAACTGAAAATGGACCCATAATAATATGGGTGTGCCGTAATTATGGAGGGATTAGGAGTTAGTTGTGTTTTGAATATTTTTATTAAGTGGCAACATAATCATTACCTACAACATATAGACCTTCATGCCTAGTCTCTTGTGAAGAGCAACTAGAAAAGATATTGGGCACTCTTCCCTTGTGAACCATCCGGCCACCCTAGAGAAAGAGAAGAGTTTTCTCTTCTTATTTTACACTAATTCATTCCCATAATTCATTCACTTGAATATTGACTTATCTCTCTAATTTTGTTGTTGAACAAAAATCTTAAAAACTCACATAATTCTCTAATATTATTCAATAATACTAGAAGGAGTATATACATAATATTAGTAATTTTAAGGGAACAAATTTTAATTTCTAGTAACTAAATTAATATTTGTATTAAGAAGGATTTACTTGGTACAATCCTTGAGGAGAGATTCTATATTTGAATCTTGTTCATCCATTAGGAAAGCTCAAGAACTAAGTAAGGTAGGAGACCTTACTAGTGTCCTAATAGCCGAAAATACATATGTAAGAAACCGATTTTTCTTCACTCTTGTATTTTGTTTTGCATGCATAAGATCTAGAATTAATTTTATGACTAAATTAATTTATCACATATTCAATATGTAAACTTTTGAGATTAATGAATATAACATGTATCTACTTGGACTTGGTAACTAGGAGAACTAATATCTTTGGTGGAGTGTGTGCCCTTGAATGTCTTCCCTTGTGGGTGATTTCCGCCACTTAGATGAGGAAAGTGGCTATTCTTTTTGTAGATGCATCCCTTAGTTGTTCTAGTGTGTTTAAATGTCAGGATGCATCGCCATTTTGACAAGCCCGACCTTGCTTTGCAAGAAGGCATCTTACCTCATAGGTGTCTTGTTGTGAGTTAAAGAGGCGGAGTGAGACCCGCTAATTGTCTCACATCGGCTAGTAGTATTAATAAAGGTCATAGTTTAGACCTCTTTACTTGGGACGAGTAAAGGTTCGGTTTAGGGATATTTAATGTGACACATATTTACACACATTTAGTCCCGGAACTAGTCTCGTTCTTTTGCTTTCTTGCAAGCATTAGGGTCGTTTCCTATCTAGCTTCCTACTTTGCATATTCTTTAAGATTTTGTCTCCTTGGTAGGAGACGAATGCTAACCTTGGGCAATGATAAGGACCCCCAAGGCTCCTCAACGATCCCCACGGATCTTGAGGCAGCCAATTATAGAAGAAGCCAAACTCGCCTATGAGGCGGGCGTCCCAAGCTCAGCTCGAGCATCCTGATGATCAAGACGGGCTTCCCAAGACTCAGCCCGAGTGTCCCACAAGCAGGACGGGCATATTCCTTTACAGCATAGGCGTCCAACAAGGGCAGGTCGAGCATCTCCTTGAGGGACTTGCAAGGCGCTAATCTTCATCTTAAGGACTTAATCGTTATTTAAGCCCTTAGTTACCCTAATAGCTATACTTAGTATAAATACTTCATTGTATTAGGAGGTCATTACCAAGTTCTTACCTAGTTTTATTAGCGTTATTCAAGTTGTATTACACAATTCAATCTTAATCATATTTTAATTTTCCTTAATCATTCAAGTGTTCTTAGATTTAGTTGGGTAATTTGAAGACTATTTGGGTTTATTGGAGAATTTACAACTTGATGAGTGCATTTTATATAGACTTATTGTACCATTTTTGCACGCAACTTAATGCATATTTAGTAGTGTTTAGCTACAAATGTCCCCCGAATAGTCCACTTTGGTTTGTATTGTATTATTTGCAGGTATGAATCGGAAAGGAGCATAATCAAGCTTAATACATGTCCCTATACATGTATTAAGGAGATGAGTTGAGTCGGAGCTTGGAGACTACTATTTTGAGATGCGCAAAGAAGTAAGATAGCTAGGCAAGCAAGGGAAGAACTTCAAATTACTAGTGTCTACATGGAAGAGCCATATCTCGAGTTCTACAACTTATTTTCAGGTTATTATAATTGGCGAGAAATCTTGTCCTCTTAACTTTCCAACGCCACTGGAAACGCGCTATTTGCCCAAGTAACGAAGAAATGGTGGCCGTTTGAAGTTCGAGTCTTGCGAAGTAGGAATTATGCTGAAACCACTCGATCGAGTACTATAGTGTTCGATCGAGTAGTTTAAGTCCTCGATCGAATAGCCACTTTTTGATAGTGTTCGATCAAGAGGTTTTGCTATAATTTACTCGATAGAGGTGTTTTAAACCACTCGATCGAGTACTTTTCTATCTGCCGCAAGGTTTTAATATCATTTAGGTTAATAATTGTCTTTCCTATAAATAGGAAAGACGTCATTAGGTTTAAACTCTCTTCTTCCTCTCCTTTAATCTCTTCTCTTTTTCTCTTTTTCTCCCTTTTGTAACCTGATACTGTTGCTCTCTTTTCCAGATCTTAATAAGTAATTCTCTCTTTACTCTCTTTAATTTGCAATGTTATTTATTTCTTCATCTTTTGTTTTTGTCATGTCTATTCATAGCTAAATTCTCTTATGTTAGGATTAGGGGAGCCATGGTAGTAAAGTAATGATGTTGTAAATAGGCTGGACGATTTATTTGTGAGAATCTGTCACCATAGCAATATAACTGTAATCTGTTTAGTTGAGTGCACGCTTCTAAATAACTTTAATCTGGTTAAATTCGCCCCTGGATCGAAAGATTGGGGAGAACAGACCTGATATGAACAGTAGACTACCTAATGAGGGCGAAAGTTAAGTTAGTAGTAGTTTAGGGTGGATAGCGGACCGAAAGGACCTTTCCCTTGCCCTTCTCACAGTAGACTGTCTAGGCTATTTATGACTGAGTTAGTAAATTGTCGTGGTGAACCGAAATCCTGACATTTCTCTCTTTATCTAATCACATCTTAGATTTTCTTGCTTTTATTGCTCTTTGCCTTACTTCTCTTGCCTTAATCACTATTAGTTAGAAATCATTTTAAGACCCCCAATTGTGACAATAGACAAACTAGAATTAACAAGTAGATAGTGACCGCCACCCTGTGGAGATCGACCCTACTTACCGCTGACTTCTGTTAGTAGTACTTAGGTATTTATTTTTGGTACTAAACGATGGGATCACAACTCTTCATCATTCATCATGTTTTATTTTATTATTCTTTGCTTATTATTTGGATCATCCTAAGTTGGTATATGTACTTTTATCCTTTACTTAATTATTGTCTATTGTTTTACTTATCCATCATGTTTAGCTTTGTTAATATTATTGACACCCTTATTAGCATGTTTTCCATGATCATGAGTGAGTAGTCTCCTAACTAGGGTTAATGGGGGATTAGGGGAATTAATCATGGGGTAGATATTTACTCAATAAGTTCATATGATTGCTTGCTTGTTGTAGTTTCACCTTATGCACATGTTATGCTTGATGAAATGCTTGATTGACAACCTAGCATAAATCTCTTATCCATTCAACAAGACTTGTAAGACATAAACTAACTTAAGGCTTATTCGACCATGCATATTGTTGAATAGGGAGAAATTAAGTCGACTTGTAGGTGTTGGAAAGTCTTGACCGACTCGGCTCCGAGACCCAAATCTTCCTAGGAATTATAAGATATAAACTAACTCGATTCCACTACAACAATAACTTGCTTGCATCTATAAAACTTGTTTGTATGATCTCACCATGATTCCCTTAATTATGAACCTAATGTGACTCATATTTGAGCACATTTAGTCCCCGAATTAACCTCGTTCCTATGCTTTATAGTGCATAATTGGGTCATTTACTATCTTTAATTTGCCATTTTGCATATTCTTTGAGGTTTTGTCCCCTTGGTAGGAAATGAGTGTTAACCTTGCATTTACATGGCGAAATGTAGCTAAATTGATTGCATCTAATGACCAATCATCAAAGAGAAGACATCACTAGAAGGCCTATGTAGATAATAAAGTGAAATGGGCAATGATGAAAGGATCCATGCATCCGAAATGATCCTCACGGATTATGAAGGAAGAAAAGAAGAGAAGTTGTCTGCCAAGTAATCCGAGCGGATCAGGCACGATCCGGGCGTCTCCCTTCACCACCATCCGAGCGTCTCTAGGCCAAGACGAGCGTCTTCCAGCTAAGGGATCCGAGCGTCTTCCAGGCAATCCGCTCGGATCATAGGTCAGAGAGCCCGTGCCACATCTCAAGACGCACGGATCGTTGCAAGACTAGCATGACGGATATGCTCATTTCCTTCGAGTGGAGCATTTTCTCAACTTTTCTTATGGACTTAATAGTCATTTAAGCCCTTAGTAACCCTAACCCTTGTACTTAATCTTTAGTATAAATATCCCATTGTACTACCTAGATTAGCATCAATTCCTAATCAAGTCTTATGATTCCTTAATACTCTCTTAATTAAGTTGTAATCCATGCTTAATAAAGTCTTAATACAATTTTCAATATTAATCTTTTCTTAATTTCTCTATTGTTCTTCATTTATTTTGGGTAATTAGAAGATTATTTGGGTTTATTTGGAGGATTGACAACCTTCCATCAATCATCAAGTACTTCTATTATTCTTTACTTTATTATTTGGAATCATCTTCATAGGTATAATTCTCTCTTAACCTTGTTTAATTATTGTTAATCATTTTCATTTATTCATCATGTTTTGCTTTGCTAGTATGATTGACATTCTTGTTAGCATGTTAAACTTGATAATGAGTGAGTAGTTTCCTCAGCTAGGGTTAATGGGGAATTAGGGAAAACCAACATGGGGATTGATTCATGTTTAATCAAATATATTTTCATAATTAATTTGCTTGCTTGTTGTGATTTCAACTTATGCACATGTTATGTTTGATGAAATGCGAGCCTATGAATCCTTTCACTTTTTACCCATCATTTATCTTTTCAATGAGACTTGTAAGCTTATACACCAACTCGAGTCTCATTAGACTATGCATATAGTTGAATAGGAAGGACTAAGTCGACTTGTAGGTGTTGTACAATCTAATCGATTCGGCTCCGGGACCCAAACCTTCTTAGGGATTGTAAGCTTATACACAACCTCAATCCCATCACAACAATAAGTGCTTCCATTTAGTAGAGAACATGTTTGTATGATCAACTCCCATGAATCCCCTATGAACCCATGACACCCTAGTGCTTTTAATCAATTATTTACATCTCACTTTAATCATCTTGCTTGTTTTCATTACTTTACTTTTATATTGTTGATTAGTTTAGTTGATCTCCTATCTAAACCCAAATTATGACACCCTAAGGCACAACCATTTGCAATTAAACATCCTACATCAATACCCGTCCCTTGGATCCGACCTTTACTTGCCTCTTTGCTAAGAGTAGTTTGTGAAGTTATAAATATTGTTTTGGTTAGGTAACTTTTGATGACGAGTTCTATACCGCACCAAAAAATGGCGCCGTTTCGGGGACGGTGTTAACTTGATTTGATTTTTGTTTATTGTTTTTAGTTTTGTCTCTTTACCTTGGGGAAGACAATCTCCTCAAGGTTGTTCTAATTGTTTTCCACTTGTTTGATATTTTGCATGTCTAGGAGATCACAAGGTAACTTGTTACCCATTGATCTTGAAATTGAAAGAACCTTGCCTAACAATAGAAGACTTGCTAGAGGTACTTTAAGAGGTATTGGAGAAATTGTGGACAACCCAATACAAAACCCACCACAAAATTAACCCACAATGCCTAAATTCTCTTCACATTCCATACCAACCGAGGAGAACCTACCAAATGGTACTCCTACACCACAATATTTAACCGGTAATTTCATTGCCAAATCCGCATTTATACAACTAGTTGAGAGAAGTCAATTTGGGGGGATGCCTAGTGAAGACGCTCATTCTCATATGGAGACTTTTTGTAACTATTGTGATGCAATTTCTCAAACCGGAGTTACTCAAGACCAAATTCGATGGGTCTTATTTCCCTTTTTTGATTGGTACCACGAAACAATGGTTATAAAAAAGCCTAGACAAGGCTACTCTTGGTATTGATTCATGGAAGAAGTTGGCACTTGCTTTCTACAGGAAATTCTATCCTCCGAAAAAGACTAACATGTTGAGAGCCCAAATCACCGGGTTCAAACAAAGGGATGATGAATCATTGTATGAAGCATGGGAGAGATTCAAGGATACTTGTCGTTCTTGTCCACACCATGAACTTAGCGAGTAGTTTCTTGTGCAACAATTTTGGAATGGTCTATATGAAGACTCCCGAAACATTCTCAATATGGGATCCAATGGCATGTATACCGAAGTTGATGACAATCAAACATGGAACAAAATTGAGGAAATGGCAGTCCATAACTCGCAATATAGTAGGCCTCAGAAGGCTACTAGGGGAGGAAAGCATGAGGTAGATTCCATTACACAATTGGGTGCTCAACTAAGTGCTCATTTTGACACCATCAATTTGAAGTTTGAGAAGGCCATGGCTAAACTTGAAGAGGCCTCCAAATCACCCAAACAAATGCTATGGTGGCATCATCCTCAATTCCAAGTGGAGTATGTGAGAGTTGTGGAACTTTGGGACATGACCAAAGTGAATGTAGGGAAACAAGTGAATGCTTTCCAAGCATACAAAAGTGGCACCCCTTATTCCAACTATTACAATGAGAATACCAAATTCCATCCAAACCTTTCATACAAAAGCCAAAATACTTCATTGTATTAGGAGATCATTACCAAGTTCTTACCTAGTTTTATTAGCGTTATTCAAGTTGTATTACACAATTCAATCTTAATCATATTTTAATTTTCCTTAATCATTCAAGTGTTCTTAGATTTAGTTGGGTAATTTGAAGACTATTTGGGTTTATTGGAGAATTTACAACTTGATGAGTGCATTTTATATAGACTTATTGTACCATTTTTGCACGCAACTTAATGCATATTTAGTAGTGTTTAGCTACAAATGTCCCCCGAATAGTCCACTTTGGTTTGTATTGTATTATTTGCAGGTATGAATCGGAAAGGAGCATAATCAAGCTTAATACATGTCCCTATACATGTATTAAGGAGATGAGTTGAGTCGGAGCTTGGAGACTACTATTTTGAGATGCGCAAAGAAGTAAGATAGCTAGGAAAGCAAGGGAAGAACTTCAAATTACTAGTGTCTACATGGAAGAGCCATATCTCGAGTTCTACAACTTATTTTCAGGTTATTATAATTGGCGAGAAATCTTGTCCTCTTAACTTTCCAACGCCTCTGGAAACGCGCTATTTGCCCAAGTAACGAAGAAATGGTGGCCGTTTGAAGTTCAGTGCGCGAAGTAGGAATTATGCGCTGGAAACCACTCGATCGAGTACTATAGTGTTCGATCGAGTAGTTTAAGTCCTCGATCGAATAGCCACTTTTTGATAGTGTTCGATCAAGAGGTTTTGCTATAATTTACTCGATAGAGGTGTTTTAAACCACTCGATCGAATACTTTTCTATCTGCCGCAAGGTTTTAATATCATTTAGGTTAATAATTGTCTTTCCTATAAATAGGAAAGACGTCATTAGGTTTAAACTCTCTTCTTTCTCTCCTTTAATCTCTTCTCTTTTTCTCTTTTTCTCCCTTTTGTAACCTGATACTGTTGCTCTCTTTTCCAGATCTTAATAAGTAATTCTCTCTTTACTCTCTTTAATTTGCAATGTTATTTATTTCTTCATCTTTTGTTTTTGTCATGTCTATTCATAGCTAAATTCTCTTATGTTAGGATTAGGGGAGCCATGGTAGTAAAGTAATGATGTTGTAAATAGGCTGGACGATTTATTTGTGAGAATCTGTCACCATAGCAATATAACTGTAATCTGTTTAGTTGAGTGCACGCTTCTAAATAACTTTAATCTGGTTAAATTCGCCCCTGGATCGAAAGATTGGGGAGAACAGACCTGATATGAACAGTAGACTACCTAATGAGGGCGAAAGTTAAGTTAGTAGTAGTTTAGGGTGGATAGCGGACCGAAAGGACCTTTCCCTTGCCCTTCTCACAGTAGACTGTCTAGGCTATTTATGACTGAGTTAGTAAATTGTCGTGGTGAACCGAAATCCTGACATTTCTCTCTTTATCTAATCACATCTTAGATTTTCTTGCTTTTATTGCTCTTTGCCTTACTTCTCTTGCCTTAATCACTATTAGTTAGAAATCATTTTAAGACCCCCAATTGTGACAATAGACAGACTAGAATTAACAAGTAGATAGTGACCGCCACCCTGTGGAGATCGACCCTACTTACCGCTGACTTCTGTTAGTAGTACTTAGGTATTTATTTTTGGTACTAAACGATGGGATCACAACTCTTCATCATTCATCATGTTTTATTTTATTATTCTTTGCTTATTATTTGGATCATCCTAAGTTGGTATATGTACTTTTATCCTTTACTTAATTATTGTCTATTGTTTTACTTATCCATCATGTTTAGCTTTGTTAATATGAGTGACACCCTTATTAGCATGTTTTCCATGATCATGAGTGAGTAGTCTCCTAACTAGGGTTAATGGGGGATTAGGGGAATTAATCATGGGGTAGATATTTACTCAATAAGTTCATATGATTGCTTGCTTGTTGTAGTTTCACCTTATGCACATGTTATGCTTGATGAAATGCTTGATTGACAACCTAGCATGAATCTCTTATCCATTCAACAAGACTTGTAAGACATAAACTAACTTAAGGCTTATTCGACCATGCATATTGTTGAATAGGGAGAAATTAAGTCGACTTGTAGGTGTTGGAAAGTCTTGACCGACTCGGCTCCGAGACCCAAATCTTCCTAGGAATTATAAGATATAAACTAACTCGATTCCACTACAACAATAACTTGCTTGCATCTATAAAACTTGTTTGTATGATCTCACCATGATTCCCTTAATTATGAACCTAATGTGACTCATATTTGAGCACATTTAGTCCCCGAATTAACCTCGTTCCTATGCTTTATAGTGCATAATTGGGTCATTTACTATCTTTAATTTGCCATTTTGCATATTCTTTGAGGTTTTGTCCCCTTGGTAGGAAATGAGTGCTAACCTTGCATTTACATGGCGAAATGTAGCTAAATTGATTGCATCTAATGACCAATCATCAAAGAGAAGACATCACTAGAAGGCCTATGTAGATAATAAAGTGAAATGGGCAATGATGAAATGATCCATGCATCCGAAATGATCCTCGCAGATTATGAAGGAAGAAAAGAAGAGAAGCTGTCTGCCAAGTAATCCGAGCGGATCAGGCACGATCCGGGCGTCTCCCTTCACCACCATCCGAGCGTCTCTAGGCCAAGACGAGCGTCTAGCAGCTAAGGGATCCGAGCGTCTTCCAGGCAATCCGCTCGGATCATAGGTCAGAGAGCCCATGCCACATCTCAAGACGCACGGATCGTTGCAAGACTAGCATGACGGATATGCTCATTTCCTTCGAGAGGAGCATTTTCTCAACTTTTCTTAAGGACTTAATAGTCATTTACGCCCTTAGTAACCCTAACCCTTGTACTTAATCTTTAGTATAAATATCCCATTGTACTACCTAGATTAGCATCAATTCCTAATCAAGTCTTATGATTCCTTAATACTCTCTTAATTAAGTTGTAATCCATGCTTAATAAAGTCTTAATACAATTTTCAATATTGATCTTTCCTTAATTTCTCTATTGTTCTTCATTTATTTTGGGTAATTAGAAGATTATTTGGGTTTATTTGGAGGATTGACAACCTTCCATCAATCATCAAGTACTTCTATTATTCTTTACTTTATTATTTGGAATCATCTTCATAGGTATAATTCTCTCTTAACCTTGTTTAATTATTGTTAATCATTTTCATTTATTCATCATGTTTTGCTTTGCTAGTATGATTGACATTCTTGTTAGCATGTTAAACTTGATAATGAGTGAGTAGTTTCCTCAGCTAGGGTTAATGGGGAATTAGGGAAAACCAACATGGGAATTGATTCATGTTTAATCAAATATATTTTCATAATTAATTTGCTTGCTTGTTGTGATTTCAACTTATGCACATGTTATGTTTGATGAAATGCGTGCCTATGAATCCTTGCACTTTTTACCCATCATTTATCTTTTCAATGAGACTTGTAAGCTTATACACCAACTCGAGTCTCATTAGACTATGCATATAGCTGAATAGGAAGGACTAAGTCGACTTGTAGGTGTTGTACAATCTAATCGATTCGGCTCCGGGACCCAAACCTTCTTAGGGATTGTAAGCTTATACACAACCTCAATCCCATCACAACAATAAGTGCTTCCATTTAGTAGAGAACATGTTTGTATGATCAACTCCCATGAATCCCCTATGAACCCATGACACCCTAGTGCTTTTAATCAATTATTTACATCTCACTTTAATCATCTTGCTTGTTTTCATTACTTTACTTTTATATTGTTGATTAGTTTAGTTGATCTCCTATCTCAACCCAAATTATGACACCCTAAGGCACAACCATTTGCAATTAAACATCCTACATCAATACCCGTCCCTTGGATCCGACCTTTACTTGCCTCTTTGCTAAGAGTAGTTTGTGAAGTTATAAATATTGTTTTGGTTAGGTAACTTTTGATGACGAGTTCTATACCGCACCAAAAATTGCGCCGTTGCCGGGGACGGTGTTAACTTGATTTGATTTTTGTTTATTGTTTTTAGTTTTGTCTCTTTACCTTGGGGAAGACAATCTCCTCAAGGTTGTTCTAATTGTTTTCCACTTGTTTGATATTTTGCATGTCTAGGAGATCACAAGGTAACTTGTTACCCATTGATCTTGAAATTGAAAGAACCTTGCCTAACAATAGAAGACTTGCTAGAGGTACTTTAAGAGGTATTGGAGAAATTGTGGACAACCCAATACAAAACCCACCACAAAATTAACCCACAATGCCTAAATTCTCTTCACATTCCATACCAACCGAGGAGAACCTACCAAATGGTACTCCTACACCACAATATTTAACCGGTAATTTCATTGCCAAATCCGCATTTATACAACTAGTTGAGAGAAGTCAATTTGGGGGGATGCCTAGTGAAGACGCTCATTCTCATATGGAGACTTTTTGTAACTATTGTGATGCAATTTCTCAAACCGGAGTTACTCAAGACCAAATTCGATGGGTCTTATTTCCCTTTTTTGATTGGTACCACGAAACAATGGTTAATTAAAAAGCCTAGACAAGGCTACTCTTGGTATTGATTCATGGAAGAAGTTGGCACTTGCTTTCTACAAGAAATTCTATCCTCCGAAAAAGACTAACATGTTGAGAGCCCAAATCACCGGGTTCAAACAAAGGGATGATGAATCATTGTATGAAGCATGGGAGAGATTCAAGGATACTTGTCGTTCTTGTCCACACCATGAACTTAGCGAGTAGTTTCTTGTGCAACAATTTTGGAATGGTTTATATGAAGACTCCCGAAACATTCTCAATATGGGATCCAATGGCATGTATACCGAAGTTGATGACAATCAAACATGGAACAAAATTGAGGAAATGGCAGTCCATAACTCGCAATATAGTAGGCCTCGGAAGGCTACTAGGGGAGGAAAGCATGAGGTAGATTCCATTACACAATTGGGTGCTCAACTAAGCGCTCATATTGACACCATCAATTTGAAGTTTGAGAAGGCCATGGCTAAACTTGAAGAGGCCTCCAAATCACCCAAACAAATGCTATGGTGGCATCATCCTCAATTCCAAGTGGAGTATGTGAGAGTTGTGGAACTTTGGGACATGACCAAAGTGAATGTAGGGAAACAAGTGAATGCTTTCCAAGCATACAAAAGTGGCACCCCTTATTCCAACTATTACAATGAGAATACCAAATTCCATCCAAACCTTTCATACAAAAGCCAAAATGTTCAAAATCCTCAACCAACATACACCCCATCACCAATGAGAAATCAAGCTCAAAGACCCTTTTACAACCAAAGCCAAGGTTATCAAAATCAACCCTCTTACAATCAAACCAATGACCAAAGCTTTGATGATCAAAGAGTAGTCTTCCAAATGAAAAAGAACCAACAAGAATTTTTCACTCAAATGTAAAAAGATAGCCAAGCAAAAGACATCACTATCAACAACATACTAGCTCACACAAAGATGTTGGAAACTCAAATGTCTCAATTAGCATCTTCTAGCTCTCAAAGACAAAAGGGGCAATTACCACCTCAAAGTAATCCCCCAAGACATGAGTCGGTGAGTGTCATCCATTTGAGGAGTGGTACAAGGTATGAAGGGCCGAAGAAGCCAATTGATGAAGACATTGTGGATGCTAGTAACAAGAAAAGAGTTGTGGGGAACTCTAAGGAAGAAGAACCCACCATTCAAGAAGTTTCAAAGAAGAAGAATGAAGAGAAGGCTAAAGAAAAAGAGCCTATTTTGATTAGACTTCCATTTCCAAGTCGTCCAGCCAAGCCTAAGTTTGATGAATAACTTGGAAAGTTCATGGAAATTGTGAAGAACTTAGAAGTCTCAATCCCATTCACGGAATTGATCAATCATTTCCGGCCTATGCAAAGTACATGAAGGATATTCTTACCAAGAAGAAATCCATCCGGAAGCTAGAGACTATTGCATTCACTAAAGTGAGTAGTGCTATTCTTCAAGGAAGTTCACCTCCAAAGCTCAAAGATCTGGGAAGCTTCTTTATTCCTTGCACCATTGGCGACACTAGAATCAACAAGGCTTTATGTGACCTTGGAGCAATTGTAAGTGTTATGCCATACTCGGTAGGCAAGAGGCTAGGAATGGGAGAGCTCAAGTGCACTAATATCACGCTTTAAATGGCGGATCGATCAACAAAGATACCTTTAGGGGTATGGGAGGATGTGCCCGTGAGAATTGGCAAATTCTTCATCCCGGTAGACTTTGTCATTGTAGACATGGAGGAGGATTCCAGCATTCCTATCATATTAGGAAGACCTTTCTTGCACACCGCGGGAGCAGTAATTGATGTGAAATATGGAGAGCTCACACTTGAAGTTTGGGATGAGACAATCACTTTTAATCTTGATAAGACAATGAGAGCTCCCCGACTACATGAGCCATATTTCAAGGTTGATCATTATAGCCGACAAAGTGATAGGAAGAAGTTGGCATCTCAATGCAAAGAACAAGCTATGGGTAAAGTATCACCACCCATATGGAAGAAAAAAGTGGATAATCCTCAAAGTACTTTATCCGGAGAGGCAGAAAGTTTCAACAAGAATGAGAGCTTGAAAAGCTCGCCATCAATCATGACAAGTAATGAAGAAGGCCTCAATGGCCATGACAACAAGAAAGAAGAATATAATCATTGAGAGATGTTTAACCTAGAGAGAGAAAGTGAAAAAAGCCGTCTTCTATAGGGATTAACAAATTGCTTGATTTCTGTGTCAACATGGCAAGGGAATCACCTAAATCTAAAAGTATTAAACATCATAGTACATCAAAACAATCTACTACATCAACCTCTATTAGAGCAGCAAAGCAAGTCTTGTTGGCTGGGCCTGATGTTGAGATTGATGTGGGTCAAAAGCAGTGTAGCATAAATGACATCAATGGCATTCCTACTATGAACATTGAGGATGGAATGGTGGAGGACATGGAGGAGGATTCTGAATCTGATAAGGATGCAGAAGAAGGACTCTGGTACCAACGTCATGGTAGAAAAGTGATGTAAATTCTTGAGGAAGAACCTGAGGATTTGCTTGAACTCTCTAAAGATGATGTGCAGGATGAAGTTGAGTACTGGAAACTGGCTGTGTATGGATTCATAGTGGGTGCTAATCCTCCTTGGCAGATCTTGGAAGGATTCCAGAAAAGAATATGGCACAAATACGCAATTGATAAGATTTCATTCTTGCCCAATGGGCTATTCATAGCCAGATTTCAAACAAACGAAATGAAGCAGGCAGTTTTCAATAGTGGACATTTTTTATTTCATAACAAACCCATGATTTTCAAGTCTTGGGTGCCAGATATCGAATTAACAAAAGAGGAGGTCAAATGTGTTCCTGCTTGGATTCGATTGAACAAACTGCCTCTTAAATTTTGGGGTAAGAGTATAGTGAAATTAGCTAATTTGGTTGGCACTTATGTCAAAAGTAATAATGCCACAGATCAGAAAACAAGACTAGGTTTTGCCTGTGTTATGGTGGAGTTGCAAATTGATCAGAAGTTCCCTAAAACAATAAAATTCTTGGATGAAAAGAAACAACTCATTCAAATAGATGTTGAATATGAATGGAAACCTACTCTATGTACTAAGTGCAAACAATTGGCTCATGAGAAGGACAATTGCAGGAAGGATAAGAGAGGGGAACTTGTTAAAGTAGTCAGGAAGGAGTGGAGACCTATCAAGAAGTCAGCTCCCAATCCTCCAATCCAGCTCCCTGCACATTTGGCACAATCAAGTTATCAACAAAATGACATAGCAAATATTAAAAAACCTGAGACCAGGCCTAGCCAGAATAGAAATGGGACATTGTTCCCTGTCAATGCCACATGGAAGGGACACCACAGGTCTAGCACTTTTAGGCCAGGAGCACCAACATACATAGAGACATTTTGTGGACCTAGCTTCCCTTAACAAGGCATTAGTGTATCTAGAATGTTTCCCCTACTCTTAATCCATGTTAAAAATTGGACTTTGAAATGTGAGGGGGATGAACTTGGTGAAAAAGCAACGTACTGTACATAATTTCCTATGTTCCAATAATGTAGGTCTTTTTGGTTTGTTAGAAACAAAAATAAAATCTCATAATGTGACTAAGGCATTGGTGAATGTGTTCAATGACTGGAGTGTCTCAACCAATACAGCTTATCATAGTGGAGGACGAATTTGGGTGGTATGGAAGCCTCAATTTTACAATGTTCTCTTCTTGGAATATAATGCTCAGTATAACCATCTTCAGGTGACTGATACTAATACCCAGCAACAATTTTGTTATACTGTAGTATATGCTTTCAATGGGATTAGTGAGAGATAATCTCTGTGGGAGAACCTCAAAAGAATCAGGGCATAATGTTGGGGTCCTTCGCTCATTGGGGGAGATTTTAATTGTGTTCTACAGGCAGAGGAGAGATGGGGTGGTAGTTATAGTTTGGCTGAGTCTGAGCCTTTTCAGCAGTGTTTGGAGGATTGTGAGCTTATGAACATGCTTACTTCAGGTTCTTTCTATACGTGGAATAATAAACAACCTCCACAGACGAGAGTATACAGCAGGTTAGACAGGGCTTGTGTTAATCAAGGGTGGGTTGATCAGTTCCCTGATTTATATGCCAACTTTCTACCTGAAGGAGTATTTGACCATGCCCCTTGTGTGATTGGTAAAGCAGATAGAGGACAGCACAAAAATAGGCCCTTCAAATATTTTAATATGTGGAGCTCAGCCCCTGATTTTGCTGAATGTGTGGTTAGGGTCTGGAATCAAAGCATTGTGGGTACTAAAATGTTTGGGGTGATTCAGAAACTGAAAGCACTTAAGCCTGAACTAAAAAAAATTAACAGGTCTTGTTATTCTGATGTTGAGAATCAGGCACTATTAGCTGAAACTAAATTACTTCATGTTCATCAACAACTTATTCACCAACCAAGTGATCAGTCACTCATGGAACAGGAATATGCAGCTCATCAGGCCTCTTTACAGTTACAAAAAGAAAAAATGAAGTATTTAAAGCAAAACGCTAAAGCACACTAGCTCACTGCAGGGGATACAAATTCTTCTTATTTTTATGGTCTAATCAAAGCTAGAAGGAATAAGAATTTTATTCATCAGATAAAGGATCATAAAGGGCTGATGCACACTGAGGAGGTTGGGATTCAGCAAGCATTCCTAGAATATTATAAGGCATTGCTTAGATCCAGTACTCCCACAATAACAGCGAAGACTCCATTGTTCAGAAGGGGACTGTGTGTATAGATTCACATATACAAAGGCTTTTAACTCCTGTCACACGTGAGGAAATTAAGGTCATTATCTTTAACATTCCAAATGATAAAGCCCCTAGTCCAGATGGCTACTCTAGTAAATTTTACAAAGACTCTTGGGATATAGTTAGGAAGGAGGTATCAAGTGCAGTTCTGGATTTTTTCACTTCAGGATCTCTCCTTAAACAGGTCAATACTACCCTTGTTACTTTAATTCCTAAAGTAGAACGACCTGAGACTGGCTTACAATACAGACCTATTTTTTGTTGTAACGTTATATACAAATGTATCTCCAAGGTTTTATGCAATAGGTTAGCTACTGTTTTACCTGACTTGATATCCCAAAATCAAGGGGGGTTCATTCAGGGAAGGAGCATCATGGATAATATTTTGATCTGCCAAGATATTATTAGAGTCTATGAAAGGAAAGCTATCTCTCCCATGTGTCTATTCAAGATGGACCTCCAAAAGGCCTATGATACGATGGAATGGAGTTTTTTGGATCAAATGTTAACAACTATGAATTTTCCCAGGCAATTTAGAAAGTGGATTATGCAATGTGTAACTACAACTAGTTATTCTCTCACTCTAAATGGGAACATGTTTGGCTTCTTTAAAGGGCAAAGGGGTTTACGACAAGGCGATCCTCTATGTCCTCTACTTTTCACTATATGCATGGAGTATTTGTCAAGACTTTTACTCTATTCAACTGCCAGCCCAGATTTTAAATTTTATCCTCTATGTAAGCCTCTGCAGCAGACACATTTAATGTTTGCGGATGATCTTTTATTGTTTAGTAAAGGGTATGCTCATTCTATGATGACCTTACTTAGAAATTTCTCTACCTTCTCTAAGACTACTGGTCTTAATATGAGTAAAGGGAAGTCCAATGCCTATTTTAATGGAGTCCCTGAGGGTCTCAAAAGTGATATTTTTCATATCTCAGGGATGGTGGAGGGCACCATACCTTTCAGGTACCTAGGTATTCCCGTCAAAACTACTAGACCGAGTGCACAGGACTGCAAAGCGCTTATTGATAATGTGGTTGAAAGAATAAGGAGCCTGTGAGCAAGGAAATTATCCTATACTTGTAGATTGGTTTTGGTCAAGGCAGTACTCAAAACTCTTCACACTTATTGGGCTACAATGTTCATATTACCAAGTGGGGTAATTACCAGGATTGAGGCCATCTGCAGGAATTTTTTATGGGATGGGGGGCAGACTTCATTAGGTCTCCTCTTGTGTCATGGGAAAAACCTTGTAGCCGCGAGATGAAGGGGGTTTGGGGTTAAAAAATGAGGTCCAGTGGAACAAGGCAGCTTGGGGGAAACTGGTATGGTGGGTTGCTACTCAACCTGATCACTTGTGGGTCAGGTGGGTTAGTGACATATATATTAAAGGGAAGGAATGGCAGACCTATGATCCTCCCACTAATTCCAGTTGGTATTGGAGGAGAATTTGTCGAGTCAAGAAACTTTTCACTACCGCATACCAGCAGCAAATATGGTCTGAGCAACAGGGGAAGGAGTATACCATTGCGAAAGGATACGACTTTCTCAGAGACAAGGGTGTGAAAGTTAACTTGCATGATATGGTATGGAACAAATGGAACATTCCCAAACATAGCTTCATTTCATGGGTGTACCATCATAAAAACATGAATACTATGGAAAAATTATACAGGTTGGATATTAGCGATGACGATACCTGCTGTATATACAAGATAAGCATAGAAACTGTGGACCATCTCTTTTTCCAATGCTCTTACAGTAGAGAGGTTCTCTCACGGGTGGGCGATTGTCTTGGAATTGTCTTACCTTACCAGGATCTGCTCACATGGCACCTGGGGTTCAAGGGATCCAAGCTTCAGAGGGGGGTAGTTCATGCTGTCATCAATGCTTGCCTCTATCACCTATGGAAACAAAGGAATCAGAGTAGAACGGAGTTAATTTTGCTGCATCCCTCGAAATTGGCCCAATTAATTACGGAGGAGATGAAGAAACGGGTCTCGAGTATTGTTTCTTTGCCAGTAAAAGGAAAGGATCGTAACTTTGTGTGACAAATCACTGGAATTTAAAAGTGACAAACACAGAAATATGAAGGATACATGTATTGATCTCCATGGTTGGATCTCAAGGAAACCTGCGGTCTGTTGCCTATTTGTTTTTTGTTTTAGATTTGATGTTGGTAGGTGGAAGTAGGCCTAAATTTGTTTTTGATGTCTGTAGTTGGTATAATGGTTGTTATCCTTTCTTGGGTTGTATGGGTTGTCCAATATGATGACCCATAAAACCGTGTATGGTCTCGCTTTTACTTTTTATATATATCTTACCTTTTACCAAAAAAAAAACAAGGAAAAAGAGTTGTTCTCATCAACTCATAATAACAATATTGGGGAGCAAGTGGATGAAGTTTGTGGTCTATGAGATGATGAATTTGAAGGGTTAGTCAATCCTTATATTGGTAATGCTATGACCCAAGTACAAGGCTTTGGTGATCATTTTAACTCAAGTCACCACGATGAAGATAACAATGTGCAAAGGTCGATTGAAGATCTTTATAATAACAATGAACAAGCCTTCGAGTACTTCTACAAGGTGTTGAGCAACATCAACAACACCTTGGCTATGCCCCCCTTGACATCTCATCCATGAATGAGAGATTGGTGGAGTCCTCCCTAAACCACCATTTATAAATATTCTAACCTCCTAACTTGCATTTTACATCTTGTATTGCATTCTTTGTCAATTTTGGATTTACATTCTTATGTTTTGATCAATATTATCATTATGAGAGGAAGTGAGGGAGGAACTTTAATGTTTCTTGATGTGTAGTGTTTAGACTAGTGTGGGGATAGCAATTGCCTAGGCTATCCGAGCCTTCGTAGTGCACCCACAATGAAGACCAAAGGAATGAAGAAGAAATGACTTGGGATATAAAGATCCCCACGGGTGGAACTGAACCCGTGAGGTACAGGAGTAATCCGAGTGTCCCCATGAGAACCCGCTCGTCTTGGAAGCCATCTGAGCGTCCTGACAGTAAGACGCTCGTCTTGACAAAGCTGAAAAGGAAATTTGGTACTGACTATGGAGCTGAGCGTCCCATGGAGAAGACGCTCATCTCTGTCAAGAAGACGCTCGTCTCATTGAAAATCTGCACGTCCTGGCTACTTCAAAAATTGGGATTTCACTCTGACTATGAATCTGAGCGTCTCTAGAAAAATCTGCTCACCTCCAATGAAAGACGCTCGTCTCCTCCAGAAGACGCTCGTCTCAACACGGGTTTAGGATTTCATTGCTGACTGACCTATAATCTGAGGTTCTCGTGCCTAATCCGCTCGTCTCCTGCTGCTAAGATGCTATAACACGGGATTTTAAACCTTCTTCCCCAATTCATTTCATTCTATTCAAACACAAACACACATTTAAAACCCTCAAAACCCTCAATTCCTTCATCTATAAAACTCAATTTCCACAACCAAATTCACCCAAATCAAACCCAAACTTCCTCAAAACACAATCAAATTACTCCTTTATCAGCAAAAAGCCATTCAAACATCAAAAATTGAATCGATTTTCTAGGGTTATAGGAAAATTTCGAAAATCCTAAATCGATTTGGGATTCATTGAAGCTTGGGGATACTAGAAGAATTTAAGCAAATCATTGGTTGTTAATACATTCTTAACAAGGAGAAGAACAATGGCAAGGACAAAAGGTGTAAACAAGGCACCCCCAAAATCAAATATTTCAAAGAGGCAACAAGCTCTTCAAGCTTCCAAAGCTTTGGCGGTACAACAAGCAAGAGTGGAAATTCAAGAAACTCCTACTCCTATGGTGGAAGCTACTACTCCTATTCCGGTTATTGAGCAACTACAAGAATATCCGGAGGTAACTTTCACATCCGATTCACATAGGAAAGCTTTTATATCTCTTGCTAAGAAAACAATTTTGCCCACCAAGTTTATTTGCCAAGATGCTTTAACCAAATTGGGTGTTCTTGAGAGGACTAAGAACTTCTTCGAGTCTATGGGGTTGCTTACATTATTTGATATGCAAGAATTGACTTACCCCTCCCTCACCATGGAATTTATAAGTTCATTGAAAATCACTAAGGTTGAGACTCGAAAGAATATTTAATTCCGCCTTGAAAATGTGGATAGAAAGATGTCTTTTGATGAGTTTGGCAAGGTGTTCGGTCTTGGGAACGACTCGACTTATGAGAAGAAGTCTTCAAAATATAACCCCGCCCCTTTATGGAAAGCGATCACCGGAAGAAAGTTTGAATCCTTCCATGAGTGTCGTGCCCTTTATATACACCATCCGGGTATAAGGGTATGGCATAAGGTTGTGGAAAATACTCTAATTGCAAGGAAGGGCACAAATCATTTCACCGAACTCGATTTCATCTACCTCGAGTCAACCATGAATGTTGACAATAAGTTCACCCAGAAATACAATGTACTTCAACTCTTACTCGAAAGGTGGCTTATGACAGACCATGGTAAGGAAGGAGCGGCCTTTATAGTAAATGGGGGATTGGTAACATGGTTGGCCAAGCACTTCAACCGGAATTTGAACAAAGATGAGACTTACAAGCCGGTTAGGGGAGGCCACCTTATTAATCTAGCCACTATGATTAACAAATTCCATTGGGTCAAGAATGACAACCTTGACAACAAATTTGAGTGGCTCACCAAAGATGGCAAGTCCTTGATTCTGCCAAACAAGATTTGCCGACTCAATGTCTGAAGCCCAAACTATCATCTTCCACTTTCCGATGAAGCCGAGTTGATAATGCAACAACATAGGGAAACCATTGTCAAGCCCTCCTCCTCCTCTATTGTGACTCCACCCTACCCGTTTACCTACCACGAATTCCGACCCGAAGATGTTGAGGTAGGTAACGATTACTTGACTCAATTAATGCAACACATGCATAAGCAAGCCTATGAAGACCGAGTCAATGCCTATAGAGCTCAATATCTGCCCCTCCTACACCTAGCTAGGCAAGGACTTCTTGACCCATCATGTCCTTTGCCTAGTTGAGCGGATAGGGAAGTGTTCTTTTCTAATGCTCCTAGAGATGCTAGCATGGGTGGTAAGGTTACCAAGGGGAAGGAGATTGTTGTTGAGAGTGATGAAGAAGAGGAAGAAGAGGTTCAAAGTTTAAGTGATTATGGTGAAGCCTCCGAGTCCATGGAAGTAGATGATGATGATGGCGATGGAAGTGATGTCGCTATGAGCGACAATTGAGGAATTAGCAAGCTTTTTGGAGGATGCCACAATCCATTGTGAGTTTCCTACACCTCCTTTAGCTTTGTTCATTTCTCTTGTTTTCAAATAATTCTATCTTGATCAATTGTTTGAGTCCTAGCAACACTCAAAGGACTCCCACGTCTGTCTCATTCAGGTGTCTTTTATTGTTCCCACCATGAAAAATAAAAAATGACAAATTTAATTTCATGCATAGCATTCTTGTGCATGACCTTTCCCATTTTAGACATTAGCAATAGTGTCTCATTTGGTTTGGGGAAGTTCAAGCACAAGCATTGGGAGTTAATTTAAATTATTCTCTCCAACCAAACAAAAATTCATGCATCATATAGTATAGTGTAGTTTGCATTCACTTGTTTTTATTCCATATAGTTTGCATTTAGTGTAGAAATCATGCATTCACGTATAACTTGCATAATTTCCTATCGTATTAGCCATTGAGGACAATGCCCATACTAGTGTGGGGATGGGAAATTCTAACATGACTCTTAAAACAAAAATGATAAAAATTGAAAATTTTTGAAAAATACAAAAACATGTCTTTTTATTTAATGATCATAAAAACCATAAAAAATTGAAAAATTAAAAAACCCAAAAATATGTTCATTCCTTTTTTAGTGTAGACCGCATGGTATGATCTTTCTAATCTCCTTTTTCCTCTTTATGTTAATGACTATGTGGCTTTATTTTGATTGATGCGGTATGAACAATGTGATTATAGGATTGCATTTAGATTATATGACATACTAGTTGGTAGAAGCATATGCATTATAGTTGTATATATTTTATTTGCATCATGGCATGTAGTTGCATGGTAGGAAAATTTTGTGAAAATGTCTATTTGGGAAGCTTGACAAGAGCATATAAGGCCCTTGTAGATACTTTTTTTTCTTAATACTTTGCTCATTAGAATGCTTCTAAAACACCCTAGGATGTGTCAAGCTAGTATCCTTTGACCCATGGATAAAGGCCTAGTCAAGAGTACCTTGTGGTGTGATAACTCATTGGCTACCATTTATTCCAAGGTGACCCTTGATACCATGCAACCATCTTCCATATTCTTCCACATTTTTTCATCAATGATGCGTATAGAGGTGGGCTAAAAATTCTAATAAATTTTAGCGGGAATCACGAATAAATTCAGTCCAAATAAGCCCCAAAGATGATGCGGATATAGACCCAATAGAAGAGGTTGTGCTCAACTTAGAGGACCAAGCAAGACCAAGCCCAAGTAATACATTATTTATGCACAAAAACAATTGGATGGGCTCAAGTAAAGAAACGGAAATATATGCGATTGTGGCTCAAGACCCGCAAGAACCTTGATGCTGTGTGGGAACAAGAGGGATGCCGTGTGGGAGCAAGTGAAAGAGCCGAAATATGGCGGCACCAAGGGGGGAGAATCCAATTTTAGATTTTTGCATTTTCAACCTAGTTTGAATAAAAGTTGACAAAAGGGTCTAGTTGTAAGTTCTATGTGTTCATTCATCCTAGAACTTACAAACTAGCATTAAATGCTTGCTTGGAGGCCAAGGCTTTTGTCCTATATAAAGGACCTAGCCTCCTCATTTGTAATCATCAAAGAATTAAGAAAAACCTTTTAGAGAGAGAAACTTGTGTTTCAATCTTTTCAAAGAGTCGATGCTTTCGAGTCTTGCCTTGAACTAAGGACGCGCTCCGCGGTTTAAGTTGAATTACTTGACGCGTTTTCGAGTAATTCCCCATTGTTATCGCTATAGGTCTAGTGATAGCAAATATCCCATTGGTTCGATCTCTTCACAAGAAATCGAAGTAAATATCCTTTTATTCTTGCACCAAAGAAAAACAAAAACAAACAAAAAAGACTTCCGCTTCGCCCAATAACGCATCTAGTGACACGATCTGGTCGGGTTGCACCTAGTGCATTCGGATCTTCTGTCTCACTTGAATCCACAATTAAGTCTTTCGCTCCGTATACGCTTCAATCAAAAAGGAAATGGGCATAAAAATTGTTCAATTTTAAGTTCAAGCATTGAAATGAAATGTCAAAAAGTTTGCAATTGCATCAAAAGAGAAGAGGAGTAACAAAAATGAAAACTCCTATGCTTCAAATATAAGCACACTCACTACAAATGGGGTAGCTTTGAAAATGTTCAAAATAAAATGCAAAAAGTTGAAAGTTGTCCTTATTGAAATGCCAAACATCAAAAGAAATGGCAAAAAAGAATATGTTCTCAAATGTCAAATGCCACAAGAAATTGGGAGAAAAAACAACAAAATCAAACTCCCATATGAAACTCAAATACAAATGATCCCTTTATCCATCGAATCAACTTTTGTGCATGGTAGAGAGGGGACGACCGTTATTCTTGTATAGGCAAGAAAGGGAATTCCGCGATCCTCCAGTGTTTCTAACAATATAGGGAGTCTACTTTTGACGAATGCATTTAACAATTGAGGACAAAGGTACCCTAGCTTGATACAACTTGGAGGTGATTTATTGGTATCCTTCTAGGCTTAGTAGTTTGAAGAAACCATATCTATGGTGGAGTGTGTACCCTTAGATTGCTTCCCTTGTAGATAATTTCTGCCACTTAGATGAGGAAAGTGGCTATTCATTTTTGTAGATGCATCCATTATTTGTTTTGTGTGCTTTAATGCTTGGATGTATCGCCATTTTGGCAAGCCCCGCCTTGCCTTCCAAGAAGGCATCATACCTCATGGTTGTCTTGTTGTGAATTGAAGGGGCGGAGTGAGACCTGCTAATTGTCTCACATCGGCTATATTAGTAGGTTAGTTTAAATAAAGGTCCTAGTTTTGGTCACCTCTTTACTCGGAACGAGCAAAGGTTCGGTTTGGGGATGTTTGATGTGACTCATATTTGAGCACATTTAGTCGCCGGATTAACCTCTTTCCTATGTTTTATAGTGTATAATTAGGTCATTTACTATCTTTAGTTTCCCATTTTGCCTATTCTTTGAGGTTTTGTCCCCTTGGTAGGAAAGGAGTGCTAACCTTGCATTTACATGGTGAAATGGAGCTAAATTGATCGCATCTAATGAGCAAGCGTCAAAGAGAAGACATCACTAGAAGGCCTATGTAGATAATAAAGTAAAATGAGCAATGATAAAAGGATCCCTGCATCCCCGAAATGATCCTCGCGGATTATGAAGGAAGAAAAGAAGAGAAGCTGTCTGCAAAGGAATCCGAGCGGATCAGGCACGATCCAAGCGTCTCCCTTCACCACCATCCGAGCGTCTCTAGGCCAAGACGAGCGTCTTACAGCTAAGGGATCCGAGCGTCTTCCAGGCAATCCGCTCGGATCATAGGTCAGAGAGCCCGTGCCACATCTCATGACGCACGGATCATTGCAAGACTAGCATGACGGATATGCTCATTTCCTTCGAGACAAGCATTTGCTAAACTTTTCTTAAAGACTTAATAGTCATTTAAGCCCTTAGTAACCCTTACCCTTGTTCTTAATCTTTAATATAAATACCCCATTGTACTACCTAGATTAGCATCAATTCCTAATCAAGTCTTATGATTCCTTAATACTCTATTAATTAAGTTGTAATCCATTCTTAATCAAGTCTTAATACAATTCTCAATATTAATCTTTCCTTAATTTCTCTATTGTTTTTCGTTTATTTTCGGTAATTAGAAGATTATTTGGGTTTATTTGGAGGATTGACAACCTTCCATCAATCATCAAGTACTTCTATTATTCTTTGCTTTATTATTTGGAATCATCTTCATAAGTATAATTCTCTCTTAACCTTGTTTAATTATTGTTAATCATTTTCATTTATTCATCATGTTTTTCTTTGCTAGTCTGATTGACAACCTTGTTAGCATGTTAAACTTGATAATGAGTGAGTAGTTTCCTTAGCTAGGGTTAATGGGGAATTAGGGGAAACCAACATGGGGATTGATTCATGCTTAATCTAATATGTTTTCATAATTAATTTGCTTGCTTATTGTGATTTCAACTTATGCACATGTTATGTTTGATGAAATGCGAGCCTATGAATCCTTGTATTTTTTACCCATCACCTATATTTTCAATTAGACTTGTAAGCTTATACACCAACTCGAGTCTCATTAGACCATGCATATAGTTGAATAGGAAGGACTAAGTCGATTTTTAGGTGTTGTACAATCTAATCGATTCGGCTCCGGGACCCAAACCTTCTTAGCGATTGTAAGTTTATACACCAACTCGATCCCATCACAATAATAAGTTCTTGTATCTAGTAGAGAACATGTTTGTATGATCAACACCCATGAATCCCCTATGAACCCATATCACCCTAGTGCTTTTAATCAATTATTTACATCTCACTTTAATCATCTTGCATGTTTTCATTACTTTACTTTTATATTGTTGATTAGTTTAGTTGATCTCCTATCTCAACCCAAATTGTGATACCCAAAGACACAACCAATTGCAATTTAAAATCCTACATCAATACCCGTCCCTTGGGATCCGACCTTTACTTGCCTCTTTGCAAAGAGTAGTTTGTGAAGTTATAAATATTGTTTTGGTTAGGTAGCTTTTGACGACGAGTTCTCGACCGCACCAGAACCCATGACACCCTAGTGCCTTAATTAATTGTTTATAACCTCATTTTCTTGCTTTGGTTTACTTTCAAGTGTTTACATTTCCTTTTTTAAGTAGTTTAGATTGCAAACCTCAAACTCAACCCAAATTGTGACACCCTAAGACATAACTTTCTACAATCGATAACTTAATCCAATACCTATCCCATGGGATCTGACCTTTACTTACCACTCCACTAAGAGTAGTTTGTTGAGATTATAAATAGTGTTTCATAGGGGGAATAGACGATGATTCCAAACCCTCATCAAAATTGCGCCGTTGCCGGGGACGGTGTTCAATTGACTTGTTATCATTTGTTGTTTTTAGTTGTGTCTTTCTTAATATTGGGGAAGTAAAACTCCTCAAGGAAGTTTTAATTGGTTTATAGTTGTTTGATTTTTGCATGTCTAGGAGATCTCAAGGCGAACCTTTGCCTATTGATCCCGAGATTGAAAGAACTTTGACGAATATTAGAAGAATTGTTAGAGGAAGTTCAACAATTGTGGTTATTGGAGAACTTGTGGACATTGGTATTGTTCAATCGGATAGTGTTGAGTTTATTAACCCTTTTGCAAGACAAGGAGTGGAAAACCCAATTCCAAACCAACCACAAAATCAAACTACAATGCCTAAATTTTCATCTCATTCCGTACCAACCGAGGAGAACCTACCAAATGGTATTCCAACACCTTCATTGCCAAATTCGCATTCATACAATTAGTTGAGAGAAGTCAATTTGGAGGGATGCCTTGTGAGGATCCTCATCTACACATGGACACTTTTTGTGACTGTTGTGATGCAATTTCCCAAATGGGGGTAACTCAAGACCAAATTCATGGGTATTGTTTCCTTTTTCCTTTATCGGAACCCGTAAGACAATGGTTGAAGAGCCTAGACAAGGCCACTCTTGGTATTAATTCATGGAAGAAGTTAGCACTTGCCTTCTACAAGAAGTTCTACCCTCCGGAGAAGACCAACATATTAAGAGCCCAAATCACCGGGTTCAAGCAAAGAGATGAAGAGTCTCTATATGAGGCTTGGGAAATATTCAAGGATACATGTCGCTCTTGTCCTCATCATGGACTAAGCAAATGGTTTCTAGTCCAACATTTTGGAATGGGTTGTAAGAAGATGCAAGGAAAGTGCTCAACATGGGTTCTAATAGAAGATTTACCGAGGTTGATGACAACCAAATTTGGGCAAAGATAGAGGAGATGGCGGTTCATAACTCTCCATATAGTAGGCCAAGAAAATCTACAAGGGGAGGGAGACATGAAGTTGATTCCATCACACAATTGAGTGCCGATTTAGGTGCCCAACTAAGCTCCCATATTAACACAATACACTTGAAATTTGACAAGGCCATAGCTAAGATGAATGAAGGCTATCAATCATCCAAGCAACATCAACATGTCAATGCCATGGTGGCAACCTCTTCTATCCCAAATGGAATGTGTGAGAGTTGTGGAACTTTGGGTCATGATCAACAAGAGTGTAGGGGCACAAGTGAGCAAGTGCATGCTTTCCAAGCATACAAGAATGGCACCCCTTACTCCAAGTATTACAATGAAGACACCAAATTTCACCCAAACTTCTCATACAAAAGCCAAAATGTGTATGTTTGTAGTAGTATGTCGATTATGACTATGCATGTTGCAGTATATTTGGAAATTTGAGTCTTTGTGTAGAATAAAGATTGGATTTGTGTTGTTGTTGATATTATTAAAGGTAATGGCAGTGCTTTTAGTAGTATGTCGATTATGACTGTGTGTAAACTTCGAGGACAAGGTTCATTTTAAGGGTGGTAGAATGTAACATTCCATTTTGGTGAGTGATCTCGCTTGGTGGATTGTCTTGATATTGGATTTGCTAGTGGATAATATGTTAGTGAGACGGAGTTAGCGGCATTTGTGTTTGGTATTCGGTAGTATTATGGAGTTAGTGTCAAGAGGCTACGCTATAGTTGATATGATATCATGGGCCACGTTGTGGAGGTAGGCATAGTTAGTGGAGTTAGTGTCGAGAACGGGGGAAGAGAGTTGAGTGGTGTTGGACGGTGGAGTGTTATGTGTACATGTTTTACAGGCTGGGTTTGATCTTCGGGGATGAAAATCATTTTAAGGAGGGAAGACAGTAATACGTTTGTGGTCTTAGAGTACTCGATCGAATAGGGGGTACTCGACTGAGTAGGTTGTATGTTTATTCTGGAGTACATTCTGTTTTGTGGGTACTCGACCGATTAGGGGGTACTCGACCGACTACGTCTGGTACTCGATCGAGTGTTGGTTTATTTACGGATTTTTATTACAGTTTGATCGTAAAGGATGGGAGAGGTTTTTAAAGCTAAAACAGCAGATTCATTTCATTTTACTTTATTTCTCAAAAAGGTTCTCATAAATTTCAACGACGTTCACCAACTCTCCATGTTTTACCATCAAATCAAGGCTAGGGTTTTTATCTTTTGGGGATTTTTACATCGTTGCGATCGTCAGTAGTTGGGTAAGATCTCTAGGTTGTTCTTTTGTTGATTTGCTAATTTTGTTAAACCTTAATCAGATTTGTTGGGGGGTTTAGGTCAGATTTGGATTGTATGATGTGTTTATAGGTGACGAGTTCGTAGAGGAGCCTTTATGATTTGTTATTGTGATTTATTTAGATTACAAATAAAGTAGGGTTTCATACTAAGTTGGTTGTGTAATTTAATTGATTGTTTATAATTGATTGTTGGCATGTGATCGTTGGTTAGAATTGATGGAGATTGGTTGGTTGGATAATTGTTGTGGAATTATGTCGGGAGATGGTTCCATACCCTTGTTCGCCCCTTGTGACTCTCGTCATAAGGGGGATGTGCACAATACGGAGCTGGGATCGCTCGTTGCGATGAGAAAGGATCTGGTGGGCAAGGATGCGGTCCCCCTCTGGCGGTGAAGGTTACCTGTTGCGATGGGTAACCTAGCAGGGCTACACACTTTAGTGTGTAGTTAGTGATTGGTGATTGTTGGAGTTGGAGATCGATAGATTGTGTTGTTATATTTGTTTCCGCTCTATACATTGATTTGGTTAAACAATTTACTGACCCCGTTTTATGTTTTCAAAACTGTGGTGATCCATTCGGGGATGGTAAGCAGTTGACTAGCAGGTGATGGATGTTATGATAGCTCACGGGACATGGACGGGCGGAGTCATCACTGTTATGTCGATTAGTTGTAGCTGAGTTTATTTTTTTTTTTTGCAAAAGATTATCATTCCATTCAAATTGTTTTTTAAAGAAATTACAATTTACAAAAGCTATCCACTTAGAAATGCCACTAAAAAGCAAAAAAATCACTATTGACAAAGAAAACTAACAATATGAGTGTGATTCTTAGTATACATAAGCATCCTAACAGAAACGAGGAACTTGATCCTATTGATAATGGCATCAACAGCTATTGCCTTTTGACTGAAAATATGAGCATTCCTCTCAAGCCAAATCTGGTGAACCGTGGCTGCCAAGGAGCATTGGAATGAACGAAGCTACTCTCCCATGTCTTTTCCCCCCTAAAGATTGACACCCAACCAGCTCATCCTCTAAGCTGAAACACTCTCGAAAAATGCCAGATTTCTTTAGACAAATAACTATAGAAAAAAGGTGAGAGTGAGTCTCTGCATTTTGCTCACATAAGCTGCACCTGTTTACCATATGGAAACCTCGTGCTTGTAAGTTATCCACAGTAGCTAATTGGTTCTGGACTACCATAGAAGGGATAATCTTGTGACTAAGGATAATTTTGGAGTGATTTAGGCCATCTACCCAGGGACTTGCTAAGGCAGCATTGCTGAGAAAGTCATAGACACCTATGAGCTGAAATCTGCTACCAGCTACCCAAGTATAAATCAAGGAAGATGCCTGCTAAACCCCTCATGTCTGATCAGTAAGAAGGTCCCTGAGAGTGAGAATACCCTTAAGCCTTGAAACATAATGATCCTTGACTAAGATGGACCAAATATCCTTATCTTTAAAGATATAAGCTTTAACCCATTTAGCCAACAGGTTAGAATCAGCAGAAGAGAGGACCCAAAGCCATTTCACAAGAAGGAAGTGGTTCCAAATTGCAATGTTCTTAATGTTAAATCCTCCTGAAGCCCAAGGGGAGCAAATTTGTTGCCACTTTTTAAACACATGTTTCCTCTTCCCTACAAGAATGCCCCAAAAGAAATTTTACAAAGTTTGTTAAGTTTCCTAAGAATATCCTGAGGGAAAAGAATACATGACCCCCAATAACTCTCCAATCCAAAAACCACAGAATTGATTAATTAAGCCATGCCAGCATATGATAAAAGCTTTGAAGACCAATGTTGAACAGCATTATGAACCTTAGTGATAAGACTATGAAACATATCCAGAGTAATCCTGGAAGAATTTAAAAGAACCCCCAGATATCTGAATGGGAATGTCCGTATAGAAAATCAAGTCTCAGAAAGACCACAAAGTAAATGTTGGTCTTGTCAACATTAGCATGTAACCAAGAGATATTAGCAAAGTCTAATAAAGCAGTATGAAGTGCTTTTACAGATGGAACATCACCTCTAATGTAAATCATAAGGTCATCTGCAAAAACTAAATGAGTTAGGTTTAACTTGCTACACTTAAGGTGGTAAGAAACCAGATATTGTGAGTAGAGAACCCTAAATTACCTAGATAGAATTTCGATGCTTAGAACAAAAAGGTAAGGGGATAGACAGGCCACTTTGCCCTTGGAATAAACCAGTAATATCACCATTAAGTTTGAGAGAAAACCAAGTACTTGTAACACAACCCAGGATCTACTCTATAAACTGCTTAGGAAAGCCAAAGGAATCCATCATGTCAGCCACAAAAGACCATTGTAAGGAATCAAAAGCTTTCCTTACATCAAACATAATAAGGCACCCAGGTGAGATATTCTTCCTAGCATATCCTCTAACCACACTTTGAGCCAACATGATATTCTCAAAAATACTTCTCCCTTTAATAAAGCAGTTTTTTCTTCCCCAATGAGGTTGGGTAAAACAGATTGTAATCTAGTAGCAAGGAGTTTGCTAACTATTTTGTAGAACAATGTACAATAGGAGATGGGCCTGAAGTCAATGACAGAAGAGGGGACTTGTTTTTTAGGTATTAAGGTTATAAGAGTGGAATTAGCTTGCTTAGACATATGCCCACTCCTCAAAAAATTTTGAACAGCAATACAAAAATCTTTTTCAATAATATTCCAAGGTGACTTGAAAAACCCAGCAGAAAAACCATCGATGCATGGACTACTGTTAGAATCCGTACTGAAAACTATTTGTTTAATTTCCTCTTTGGTAAAATTTCTAGTCAGCATAGCATGGCCCTCAGCAGAGACAATAGCTCCAGTTTTCACATAAGTTTTATCTAAAGGAGTTACCGGCATAGAGGGCCCCAATAAGTTTCTGTAATAGTCCTGAAAAGCAGAGCTCACATTTTCCACTCCAATCTGAGTAGTACCATAAATATCTTGAATAACTCCAATAACTTGTTGTTGTTGTCTCTCTGAGATCTTAAAAAAGAAATGTTGGAATATGTGTCCTGCAATAATAATGCGATCACAACTGTTGATCATGATGATCACATGTTTAAATCTCATTTTTTAGAATACATGTGGGATGTAATATTTTTACAGTCAACTGGTCCACACATATCGATAATGATTGGCTGACTAGAGTTTGACATTACTGTCGTGCGACGGTGGTGATCAGTTGATCCCCTTAGGTCATACCTATAGGGAAATACTCTTAATTGATTATTTAATTAATCGTATGCCGGTACGAGTTAATTAAATTGCTTAAAATTGACGGATGATTTTGTGAGTAAAATTAACGTGTCTCATTGTAATTCGATTATATTAGATACGGTCTAAGTAATTGAATTGTTTTATTACTTAGATAAAATTATTGTTTACGAAACAATTTGGAATTGAAATTGAATGAATAATTTATTATAAATACAAGACGTTGTAATTTATAATTTGATAAACCGTTTTGGTACAAGTAATTGCGAATTACTAGTCGATTTTGTAAATGACATATTTTATGAGTATGTTGATTTTTAATATGTTAAAAATACAATACAAATTCACATGTCAAGTAACATGTCACATTTGTCACAATTTGACAAATGACAAAAATAAAATGGATTCTCCATTTTATGCATATACCAAAAATAAGGGTTGGAGTATATAGTTTATATTGTGTTGTTTATATTTTAATGGAGACACAATCATAACCCTAGGTTGTAGGCATGCAAGACTAGACATCTTGAGAAGAACAAACCTATAACTAGGGTTTCATGCCTAGTCTCTTGTGAAGAGTAAAAATGAAAAATATTGGGCAACCTACCCAAGCCCCTTTTTCGGCCAAAACAAAAGAAAAAGAGAAGGGGTTTTCTCTTTAATTATTATTCATTCAAAATCTATAATTTCTAGAGTAAGAAAGAAATAGATAAAAACTCTCTACTATTTGTGAAAATCCTAGAGAAATAAAACTCACTAATCTCTTCTCCTCTTAACCGAAATAGAGGACAACAAATTAATATTTTTCTGTCAAAATTTGAAGTAAGACTAATCCTAATACTAGATCATATTATTTTAGTCTTTAAGAAGTTTCCTTGGGTATATGCTTTTGGGAGAGATTCTAAACTTGAATCTTGTTCATCCATTGTTGGAAAGCTCAAGAACTAACAAGAAGGAGATCTTGTTGGTGCCCACAAATGACCGAAATTTAGATGGTGAGAAATCGATTTTCTTATCTCTTCTTATTTAGTTTGCATACATAAGATTTGTAACTATTTTATGACTAAATAATTTCTCACATATATGAATATGTCAAATTAATGAGATTAATATTTTCTAACAAGAAATACTTCGAACTGCTACTAAAATCTTGAATATGCGTAATCTTTGCCCTTTGTTGAAGTTCAGTTAACTCAATATGCTTTAGCTTGTGATATGACTCATATTTGAGCACACTTTAGTCCCCGAATTTACCTCGTTCCTATGCTTTTTGGTGCATAATTGGGTCATTTACTATCTTTAGCTTCACATTTCGCATACTGTTTGAGGATTGTCGCTTTTGGTAGGAAATAAGTGATAGCCTTGCGTTTTCATGGCAAAATGGAGCTAAATGGATCGCACCTAATGACCAAGCATCAAGGAGAAGACAATACTAGATGGTCTATGTAGATAATGAAGTAGATTGGGCAATACGAAAGGATCCTTGCATCCCCGGATTGATCCTCGTGGATTATGAAGGAAGAAAAGAAGAAAAGTTGTCTGCCATGGGATCCAAGCGGATCACGGACGATCCGAGCGTCTCCCTTCACCACCATCCGAGCGTCCCGTGCTGAAGACGCTCGTCCTGAAGCAAGAAGATTTGAGCGTCTCCCCTGACAATCCGCTCGGATCACAGTCCAGAGAGCCTGTGCCTATTCTGAAGACGCTCGTCCCGTGCCAAGACTAGCAAAACGGAAATGCTCATTTCCTTGGAGAGGAGCATTTCCTCAACTTTTCTTAAGAACTTAATAGTCAATTAAGCCCTTAGTTACCCTAATTTGTGTACCTAATCTTTAGTATAAATAGCCCATTGTGCTACTTATATTAACATGCTCTCTTAATACCTTTTTAATTAAGTTTTAATCATTCCTTAATCTTGTAATCAACTCTTAATCTAGTCTTAATACAAATCTCAATACTTATTCTTTCCTTAATTTCTCTATTGTTCATCTTTTATTTTGGGTAATTAGAAGATCATTTGAGTTTATTGGGAGATTGACAACCTTCCATCAATCATCAAGTACTTCTATTATTCTTTGCATTATTATTTTGGAATCTCCATAGGTATAATTCTCTTAATCCTTGATTTAATTCTTGTTAATCATTTTCATTCATTCATCATGTTTTGCCTTGTTAATGTGATTGACAACCTTGTTAGCATGTTAAACTTGATAATGAGTGAGTAGTTTCTTTAGCTAGGGTTAATGGGTAATTAGGAGAAACCAACATGGGGAATGAATTCATGCTTAATCTAATATGTTTTCATAATTAATTTGCTTGCTTTTTGTGATTTCAACTTATGCACATGTTATGTTTGATGAAATGCGAGCCTATGTATCCTTGCATTTTTTTTTACCCATCACTTATCTTATCAATGAGGCTTGTAAGACATAAACCAACTCGAGCCTCATTTGACCATGCATAGAAGTTGAATAGGAGGAGACTAATTCGACTTGTAGGTGTTGTACAATCTAGATGATTCGGCTCCGGGACCTAAATCTTCCTAGGGATTGTAAGATATACACTAACTCGATCCCATCAAAACAATAAGTGCTTGCATCTAGTAGAGAACATGTTCGTATGATCAACCCCCATGAATCCCTTATGAACCCATGATACCCTAGTGCTTTTAATCAATTGTTTACACCTTCATTTAATTTACCTTGCTTTGTTTTTATTGTTGATTAGTTTTAGTTGATCTCCGACCTCAACCCCAAATTGTGATACCCTAAGACACGACCATTTACAATTGAAAATCCTACATCAATACCCGTCCCTTGGGATCTGACCTTTATTTGCCTCTTTACTAAGAGTAGTTGGTGAAGTTATAAATATTGTTTTGGTTAGGTAACTTTTGAAGACGAGTTTGAACCTCTAAACCAAAAACGGCGCCGTTGTCGGGGACGGTGTTAACTTGATTTGATTTTCATTAATTGTTTTTAGTTGTCTCTTTCTTTAACTTGGGGAAGTAAAACTCCTCAAGGTACTTCTCACCTTTTTTTCTTAGTGTACTTTGCAAGATGGATATTATAGATTGTTTTGTTGAGGACCACATGAGGATCCCTTTAATCAAAGACCCTTTGCAAGAATTGGAAGCCTTCGAAACAAGTGCGACCAAAAATAAGCATTGGGAATTGGAAGTAGATCTCCTTGAGGCCACTCTAGCCAACAAAGAACTTACTTATGAGTAATCTGTATTGATACATGACATTCTTGAGGAAGCATCCCAATCCACTAAGGAAGAACAAGCAATAGAAGATCATACCATACAAGCCGAGGAGCTAAATGAATTTGTCATGGAATTTGAGTATGATGAGGTTGATGAACTTGAAGAACAAGTCGAATATGCCATGAGAATGGAATGTATAATGGAAATGGAGCAAATCCTTAATGAACCCTCAATGGAGGAAAGTGAGGTACCAACCTCAACTCTAAAACCCCTTCCCCCAAATTTGAAATATGCTTACCTTGATGAATTTAAAACTAAACCCGTGATTGTTAATGATAAACTTGATGAGAACCAAATGGAAAGTTTGCTTAATGTGTTAAAACAACATGAAAAGGCTATAGGTTATAGTCTATATGACCTTAAGGGGATAAGTCCCAATTTTTTCATGTATAGAATTCATCTAGAAGAAGACCATAGGCCTACAATCCAATCCCAAAGAAGATTCGACCCCCACATGCAAGAAGTTGTAAAAGCGGAGGTTATGAAATTAGTTGATGCGGGAATCATATATCCTATATCGGATTATTTGTGGGTTAGCCCCGTTCAAGTGGTACCTAAGAAAGGAGGTACCACGGTGGTAACAAATGATAAGAATGAGCTAACACCCACAAAGAAGATCACCGGTTGGCGTATGTGTATTGACTATCGTAAATTGAATTCCGCAACAAGAAAGGATTATTTCCCCCTACCATTCATTGACCAAATGCGTGAGAGGTTAGCCTCTAACAAATTCTTTTGCTACCTCGGGTACTCGGGATTCTTCTAAATCCCGATAGACCTGGATGACCAACACAAGACCACTTTCACATGCCCTTACGGTACTTTTGCGTATAGGAGAATGCCTTTCGGGCTATGTAATGCCCCTGTTACGTTCCAAAGATGCATGATGAGTGTTTTCTCCGATTATCTAGAAACCATAATGGAAGTTTTTATGGACGATTTTAGTGTTTATGGAAAAGACTTTGACTCATGCTTGCATAATCTTTCTCTTGTATTGCAAAAATGTGAAGATGTTAGTCTTGTTTTGAATTGGGAAAAGTGTCACTTCATGGTCAATGAAGGTATTGTTTTGGGTCATTTAATCTCGGAAAAGGGCATCGAAGTTGACAAAGCCAAGGTTGAGGTGATAGAGAAACTCCCACCTCCCGTGAATGTTACGGGGGTGAGAAGCTTTCTTGGTCACGCGGGTTTTTATCGCCGTTTCATAAAAGATTTTCCAAAAATGGCGAAACCCCTCACTCAACTTCTGCTTAAAGATGCCCAATTCCAATTCACTGATGAGTGTATTGAAGCTTTTAATAGAATCAAGGAAGCACTTATCTCGGCACCAATCATCCACCCACCAAATTGGGAATTACCGTTTGAGATCATATGCGATGCAAGTAACTACGACGTTGGAGCGGTTCTTGGCCAACGGGTAGGAAAGGCTTCACATGCTATCTATTACAGAAGAAAGACTCTTGACTCCGCACAAGTGAGCTACGATACCACCGAGAAGGAACTCCTTGCCATTGTCTATGCCTTAGATAAATTTCGTTCCTATTTGCTTGGATCGAAAGTGATTATTTTCTCGGATCATCGTGCTCTTAGATATCTCTTGATAAAGAAAGAAGCAAAACCAAGATTGTTTAGATGGATTTTGCTACACCAAGAATTTGATTTAGAGATAAGAGATAAAACGGGAGCCGAGAATGTGGTAGCGGACCACTTGGCAAGAATTCGATTCCATAGTGATGAGGGAGAAACACCGATCAATGACTCTTTCCCTGATGATATCTTAATGGCCATCCAATCACACCTTGAGCGGCAAACCATGGTGTGGTTTGCCGACTATGCTAACTACATTGTGGGAGGAGTCCTTCCTCCAAATTTGAATTACAATCAAAGGAAGAGATTCTTGTTTGAAGTAAAGAGGTACTTTTGGGATGATCTCAATCTTTACAAGGAATGTAGTGATGGACTTTACCGAAGATGCATACCACAATAGGAAGTTCAAGGTGTTTTGGAGGGATGCCATGCATCACCATATGGAGGACATCATGGAGCACGAAGAACTATTGCTAAAGTCCTTCAATCGGGCTTCTTTTGGCCTACCATGTTTGAAGATTCTAGAGAATTTATTCTTCATTGTGATCCTTGCCAACGAACCGGGAACATTTCTTGGAGAAATGAGATGCCACAACGAGGAATATTGGAGGTAGAAATTTTCGATGTATGGGGAATTTACTACCAAGGATCATTTGTATCATCTCAAGGAAACAAGTACATTCTTGTAGCCGTTGATTATGTATCAAAGTGGGTAGAAGCAATTGCTACTCCAACCGATGACGCCAAAACGGTCACTAAACTCCTCAAGAAAATTATCTTTCCAAGATTTGGAGTTCCTAGGGCAATCATTAGTGATGGAGGGACACATTTCCATGAAAAGAATCTTACATCCCTTTTGGCAAAATATGGTGTTCAACATAGAACCGGCTTGGGACATCATCCTCAAACAAGCGGTCAAGTTGAAGTTTCAAATAGAAAGATCAAACAAATTCTTGAGAAGGTTGTTAATTAAACTCGTAAGGATTGGAGTATGAAGCTTGATGATACTCTTTGGGCTTATACGACAGCCTATAAGACGCACATAGGATCCTCCCCTTACAAGCTTGACTATGGGAAAGCATGTCATTTGCCAATTGAGCTAGAATACAAAGCTTTTTGGGCAATCAAAGCTCTCAACCTTGATCTCAAGCTAAGTGGCCAAAAGAGGATAATGCAAATCCAAGAGTTGGAGGAATTCCGACTACAATCCTATGAGAATGCCAAGATCTATAAGGAAAGGACAAAGTTGCTTCATGATAAGAGAATCAAGCAAAAGGCCTTGCACAAGGGAGACAAAGTCTTTCTATTTAACTCCCGATACGACTTTTTCCCGGAAAGTTGAATTCTAGTTGGATGGGTCCCTATGTGATCACCGAGATAGAAAAATATGGAGACTTTGAGATAATGTCAGAATATGGGAACAAATTCAAAGTCAATGGCCAAAGGTTGAAACCGTATTATGAAGAAGCATTCATTGGAGAAGTCGAGGTCATCTACCTCGGACCTCCCCCTCCATGATAAAATCATCAAGGAAATAGAGTTTGGTGGAGTCCTCTCGAAACCACCATTTATAAATACACTCTCTTCTCACTTGTATTTTTAACTTTATTGCATTTCCATAAGAAGCATGATTTTTGACATGAGAGTAGGTGAGGGAGGTTCACTAACCCTTTTTGATGAATGAAGGATTTAGTAATTCAAGTGTGGGGAAGCATTCTTATCAAATTACGAGGAAGAAACCAAAAGGAGCAGAAACTCCCACGGGCAGATCTGAGTCCGTGGGAAACACAGGCAATCCGAGCATCTTCTGCTCAATCCACTCGTCTTGGGCATAATCTAAGCGTCCTGGGTGCTATCCGCTCGTCTTGGGGTACCTGGAAGTTGGAGAACCTGCACTAACTATGCATCCGAGCGTCCCCATGAGAAGACGCCCGTCTCATGCCAAAGACGCTCGTCCCTGTGAAAATCCGTGCGTCCTGGCTAATTCGAAAATTGGGATTTCACTCTGACTAAGGATCCGACAGTCCTGAGCTCGATCCGCTCGTCTCCTGAAGCGCAGATCCGAGCGTCCCGAGCACGGCCCGCTCATCTCCCTGCCGTCCAGCTCTTCTATTTTCTCGACATTTATAAACTCCCCCCACCACACATTTCATGACACCTCACTCCTTCCTTCCGCTATAAAACATAAAAATCCCTCCCATATAACCCACAACGCATCAAAAGTATCAACTTATCTCTCTAATTCAAAAAACCCCAAAACCTAGGGTTTTCAAAAAGGACCCCAAATTACAAAGAACATCCTCATCAATAAATCAAATTCAAGATCTATTTCAAGATGAGACCAACAAGGTCCTTACCTAGAGAAACGAGGGGGGCTAAAAGAGTGATTGGAAGTTCCTCAACTTCCCACCTCAACACTCTAAGAAGAGAAAATGAAGAAGTTGTAGATCTCTCAAGACTCAATGAATTCTCAAACATTGAATTTGTTAATGATGTCCAAAGGCTTGTCTTTCATTGTTTACTCGGTAAGAATATTCTTCCTACTAAATTTGTTTGCCATGACACTTTGAGAAAACTCGACATCTACCATCAAATCGAGGCACTATTTGAGCTATTTGGTCTTTCTTCTATGTTCAATATGCATGAGCTCACCTATAGACCTTTGGTTCTTGAGATTTTGAGCTTCCTAAAGATATCCACTATAAACAATACAATTTGTGTGCAATTCCATCTTGAGAATGAAACCCGGATGATGACATTGGTAGAATTTGATAGTGTTCTATGTCTCGATGTTTCGCCTACCCGCACATCTAGACCCCAAAACTATTCTATAGCACCTCTTTGGCGAGCTTTAACCGGTCACGGCTTTACTTACATCAAAGCATGCTCGGCCTCATACATCCAAGACCCCATCATTCGATACACTTACCGGTTTCTAATAGGCACTCTTCTAGCTAGCCGCGATCCCGCGTTCGTTAACGAACTTGACCTTGTTTTCATGGAGTCCTATCTTAGGATACAAGGGCGGAGTGGCTACCACTTTAATGCACCCCTATTACTTCTCGAGAAATGGGCCAAGTTTAGGAATGAGGACAATGACGGCAAGATACATATTGTTAATGGAGGGTTAGTAACCAAGCTTGCAAAACACTTTAACCCCAACTTTAACCACAACAATGCCTACACCCCTCTTCCCGGAAAAACAAGGATCGAAGTAATATTACTTCTACAACAACAACATTGGATAGCCCTTGAGGGCTTTGAAAAAAAGGATAAAATGGATCATCAAAGGGAGCACCTCTATGTACCTTCTCATGGAAGGATTGACAAGGATTTCACCTAAAAGAGGACCCCTCTCTCAAGTGCCATCTTAACTCATCCAAACAAATGCGAAGCGGGCTAACCAAAACTGACCTCCTACTCCACCTCTACAACAAGAAACCCAAGCAAATGATAATGAGAAAATTGTGATCCCACCATACCCCTTCCAATACAAACCTTACAATCACCCGAACCCTTTCATCCTCCCTAGGGATGATTTTGTTACGGGTATACTTCAAAACATGCATCTACGGAAATATGAGGCCAATGTGGACAACTACTATGCTTTGTACCCAAAATTCCACCAATTTGCCCGGCAAGGACACATTAGTGAGGCGGGAATGCTTCCCTCTTGGGCCCAAATGAATATCCTCTTTCCGAATTTGGAAAACGCCAATGGTGGAGCGCTTGGTCAAGAAGAAGAAGAGGGTGAAAAATCGAGTGGTGGTTATACGGTGGAGTTAAATAGTGAGGAGGATGAATTCATGGACTTTTACGAGAGTGATGCATCAAGAGAACCTTGGGATAGCAACTTCGGAGGGGATGATGATGACCTTTGAGAAATACTTTATGAGCTAGGTGGAGCGGGCATGAGGCACCCACCAAGGCCAAAGTGAAGTCTTTCTTTTCCTCCTCATTTCAATTTCATGACAAGAATTTCATGATTGGTTAACTTATTTCACGATTAATTATTTCATTCTTGGTGTCCTTGTAAAACTGAAGGACTATATTTTTTCCACATAGGCAATATTTGGGTGATGATAAATTAATTGCTCCCACATGAAAAATCCAAAATGACAAATTTAGTTTTCATTCATAGCATTTTTTATGCATGAACTCCCTCACTCTCATTTGGTTTGGGGAAGTTCAAGCATACGCATTGGGAGTTAATTTAAATTATGCTCTCCAACCAAACAAAAATTCATGCATCATATAGCATAGTTTAGAGTGCATTCACTTTTGTTTATATGTCATATAGTTTGCATTTAGTATAGAAATCATGCATTCTCATATTAGCTTGCATAATTTCCTATCGTATTGGCCATTGAGGACAATGCCCATACTAGTGTAGGGATGGGAAATTCTAACATGACTCTTATAAAACAAAAATGATAAAAATTGAAAATTTTTGAAAAATACAAAAACATGTCTTTTTCTTTCATAAACATAAAAATCATAAAAATTTGAAAATGCAAAAACCAAAAACATGTCCATTTCCTTTATAGTTTAGAATTGTATATATTGCATATACTTGTTTGTTTCCTTGTTTGTTTATCCTTTTTCACATTAATCGACTACTCCACATCCGAGACATGAGGATATTGAAGACCGCATGGTATGATATTTCCAATCTCCTTTTCCCTCTTTATGTTAATGACTATGTGGCTTTATTTTGATTGATGCGGTATAAACAATGTGATTATAGGATTGCATTTAGATTATATGGCATACTAGTTGGTAGAAGCATATGCATTAGGTTGTATAAATGTTAGTTGCATCATGGCATATAGTTGCATTTAGGAAAAATTTTGGGAAAGCATCTATTTGGGAAGCTTGATAAGTGTATATAGGCCCTTGTAGATACTTTTTCTTCTTGAGACTTTACTTGTTAGAATACTTGTAAAACACCCTAGGATGTGTCATGCTACTATCCTTTGACCCATGGATTAAGGCCTAGTCAAGAGTACTTTGTGGTGTGATAACTCCTTGGCTACCGTTTATTCTAAGGTGACCCTTGAAACCATGCAACCATCTTCCATATTCTACCACATTTTGTCATCAAAAAGGGAATCGGCACAAAAATTGTTCAAATTTTAAGTTCAAGGATTGAAATAAAAATGAAAAAGTTTGTAATTGCATCAAAATAAAAGAGGAGTAACCAAAATGAAAATCCTTATGGTTCAAATATAAGCACCCTCGCTACAAATGGGGTGACTTTGAAAATATTCAAAAGAAAATGCAAGAAAAAGTTTAAATTGTCAAGTATTGAAATGGCAAACATCAAAAGAAACGGCAAAAAGAAAATGTTCTCAAATGTCAAATGCCACAAGAAATTGGGGGGAAATAACAACAACAAAAGCAAACTCCCACATGAAACTCAAATACTATCGATCCCTTTTCCATCGAATCCACTTTTGTGCATTGTAAAGAGGGGACGATCCTTCTTCTTGTTTAGGCAAGAAGGGGAATTCCGCGATCCTGCAGTGTTTCTAACACCATAGGAAGCCTACTCTTGACGAAAGCATTTAACAATTGAGGACAAAGGTACCCTAGCTTGACACAACTTTGAGGTGATTTATTGGTATCCTTCTAAGCTTAGTAGTTTGAAGAAACCGTATCTATGATGGAATGTGTACCCTTAGATTGCTTCCCTTTTAGATATTTTTCGCGACTTAGATGAGGAAACTGGATATTCATTTTTGTAGATGCATCCATTACTTGATTTGTGTGCTTTAATGATTGGATGTGTTGCCATTTTGGCAAGTCCCACCTTGCCTTGCAAGAAGGCATCCTACCTCATGGTTGTATTATTGTGTGTTGAAGGGGGGGAGTGAGACCCGCTAATTGTCTCATATCGGCTATATTAGTAGGTTAGTTTAAATAAGGGTCCTAGTTTTTGTCACCTCTTTACTCAGGACGAGCAAAGGTTTGGTTTGGGGATGTTTGATGTGACTCATATTTGAGCACATTTAGTCCCCGAATTTACCTCGTTCTTATGCTTTTTAGTGCATAATTGGGTCATTTACTATCTTTAGTTTCCCATTTTGCATACCCTTTGAGGATTATCGCTTTTTGGTAGGATAGAAGTGATAGCCTTGCATTTTCATGGCAAAATGGAGCTAAATGGATCGCACCTAATGACCAAGCATCAAGGAGAAGATAATACTAGATGGTCTATGTAGATAATGAAGTAGATTGGGAAATGACGAAAGGATCCTTGCATCCCCGGATTGATCCTCGCGGATTATGAAGGAAGAAATGAAGAAAAGTTGTCTTCCATGGGATCCGAGCGGATCATAGATGATCCGAGCGTCTCCCTTCACCACCATCCGACCGTCCCGTGCTGAAGACGCTCGTCCTGAAGCAAGAAGATCCGAGCGTCTCCCCTGACAATCCGCTCGGATCACAGTCTAGAGAGCTCGTGCCTATTCTCAAGACGCTCGTCCCGTGCCAAGACTAGCAAAACGGAAATGCTCATTTCCTTGGAGAGGAGCATTTCCTCAACTTTTCTTAAGGACTTAATAGTCATTTAAGCCCTTAGTAACCCTAATTTGTGTACCTAATCTTTAGTATAAATACCCCATTGTACTACTTAAATTAGCCTGCTCTCTTAATACCTTTTTAATTAAGTTTTAATCATTCCTTAATCTTGTAATCAACTCTTAATCTAGTATTAATACAAATCGCAATACTTAATCTTTCCTTAATTTCTCTATTGTTCATCATTTATTTTGGGTAATTAGAAGATCATTTGGGTTTATTGGGAGATTGACAATTTTCCATCAATCATCAAGTACTTCTATTATTCCTTGCATTATTTTTTTGGAATCTCCATAGGTATAATTCTCTTAATCTTTGCTTTAATTATTGTTAATCATTTTCATTCATTCATCATGTTTTGCCTTGTTAATGTGATTGACAACCTTGTTAGCATGTTAAACTTGATAATGAGGGAGTAGTTTCTTTAGCTAGGGTTAATGGGTAATTAGCGGAAACCAACATGGGGAATGACCATGCTTTATATAATATGTTTTCATAATTAATTTTCTTGCTTGTTGTGATTTCAACTTATGCACATGTTATGTTTGATGAAATGCGAGCCTATGAATCCTTGCATGTTTTTACCCATTAGTTATCTTTTCAATGAGGCTTGTAAAACATAAACCAACTCGAGCCTCATTAGACTATGCATAGAAGTTGAATAGGAGGAGACTAAGTCGACTTGTAGGTCTTGTAAAATCTAGATGATTCGGCTCCGGGACCTAAATCTTCCTAGGGATTGTAAGATATACATTAACTTGATCCCATCACAACAATAAGTGCTTGCATCTAGTAGAGAACATGTTCGTATGATCAACCCATATGAATCCCTTATGAACCCATGATACCCTACTGCTTTTAATCAATTGTTTACACCTTCATTTCATTTACCTTGCTTTGTTTTTATTATTGATTAGTTTTAATTGATCTCCTACCTCAACCCCAAATTGTGACACCCTAAGACACGACCATTTACAATTGAAAATCCTACATCAATACCCGTCCCTTGGGATCCGACCTTTACTTGCCTCTTTACTAGAAGTAGTTGGTAAAGTTATAAATATTGTTTTGGTTAGGTAACTTTTGACGATGAGTTTGAACCTCTACACCAGCTTGCTATATTCAGAGACTAAAGATCTCTCAGCAGAAATAAGATTGCCATAGAATGGATCCAGAATGACTTTTTTTTGACACTCCATGAGAGCCTCCCTATCTATAGAAAGCCTAGACGAAATATTACTGAAATGGGAATGATGGAGGTGGGAAAGAGGATGTTTAACATTCCTCAATTTATCAAAGAAAGAGAGGATTCCCAGGTTCAGAAGACACCCAGGCATCAGTAATAGTTTGTAGAGAGTCATTATGGGATACCCAACTACTAAGAAAATAAATCCCTTAATAATTTTTTTTATCTTCAGAGACAAAGACAACAATTGGCGAATGGTCTGAAATACTAGCTTCCTGAAATTTGGTAAAGGAATTAGGAAAGAGCCCAAGCCAAGCAGGATTAACCATAACCCTATCTAACTTACACTAAACTCGAATGAGAGAATCTTGCTTGTTTTTCTAGGTCATGTCACACCGTGAACTGGCCAAATCATTGATGCGTGCATTTTATATAAGCTTATTGTACCATATTTGCACGCATTTATATGCATATTTAGTAGTGTTTAGCTACAAATGTCCCCCGAATTGTCTACTTTGGTTTCTCTTGTATTCTTAGCATGTATGAACCGGAGAGGAGCGTAATCAAGCTTAAAACATGTCCCTATGCATGCATTTAGGAGATGAGTTGAGTCGTAGCTTGGAGACTACTATTTTGAGATGCGCATAGAAGTAAGGAAGCTAGGCGAGCAAAGGAAGAGCTTCATATTGCTAGTGCCTACTTTGAAGAGCCATACCTCGAGTTCTACAACTGATTTTCAAGTGATTCCAATTGGAGATGAAAGCTTGTCCTCTTAGCTTTCTAACGCCACCAAGAACGCTCTGTTTCCCAAGTAACGAAGAATGGCGGCCGTTTGAAATTCAGTGCGCGAAGTAGGAATTGTACACTGGAAAGTACTCGATCGAGTACTATCTTGTTCGATCGAGTACCTAAACCCCTCGATCGAATCGTGCCTTTTTAATAGTGTTCGATCGAGTACCTAAAGTCCTAGATCGAGAGGTTTTTTCTAGGAATTACTCGATCGAGGAGTTCTAAAGTCCTCGATTGAGCACTTTGTGTCTGCCGTGAGGTTTTCTCGTGTAAAACTTATTTTTAGATATTTTAAGTTGTATTTTTAGGTTTAATAGATATCTCCCCTATATAAGGAGAGGCATAATTAGGTTTCATGGATCATTAATTCAGCATTAATCAGATGGTTGCTTTGTTCTGCTACTTTCCGGATCTTAATTTGTAATTCCTTCTTTACTCTCTTTAATTTGCCATGTTTACTGTTTCTTCATCTCTTGTTCTTGCTCTATTTATATTTATGCTTAGCTAATCCATTAATGCTAGGAGTAGGGGAGCCATGGTAGTATAGCAATGATGCGATAGTTGGTTTAGGAGATTTAATGTGAGAATTATTTCACTAGCAATGTAATTATAATCGTTTGGTTGAATGCATGTAACTGAATTAGTTAATCTGGTTATGTTCGGACCTAGATCGGAAGATTGGAATGAATAGACCTTTTATGAGCAATAGACTATACTATTGAGGGTGGAAGCTAAGCTAGTTGTATTTTAGGGCGGATAGTGGACCGGAAGGACCTTTTCTTTACCCTTCTCACATCAGACCGACTGACCTCATCTCTAGCTGATTTGTGTAATACCATGGTAACCCGAGATCCTGGCATCTCTCCCTTTATTTTCTCTCTACCGTTACTTTTATTAGTTTAGTTTATTCAACTCAAACCCCCCTTTTTGTGACTTAGACAGACCAAATAACAAGTAGGGAGTGACCGCCACCCTGTGGATACGATACCCGACTTACCTCTGTTGCATTAGTAGAGCCAGTTGGTTTTATTTTTGATAGGATTGTGACAGCCGTGTCAAATTTTGGCGCCGTTGCCGGGGAGGCAACTATTTTATTTACTTGTTTATTTTTGTCTGTCTATAGACTCAAGGAATTTATTTCTTGAGGCTGTTCTTATCTTTTCTTCTAGCTTTGTTTTGATAGGTCCTACAGGTCCTACCTAAACAGGTCTAGGTAAAAGATCATCAAAGGGAAGACTTGAGTACCTTTGATCTTCCACATATGTTCCATCCTATGGCGCAACAGGTGGTGCATTGCGAGAGATGTGGTGCTGTTGGGCACAATGATGTTATTTGCTTGACAGGGAACGATGAAGTCTATGCGTTTAGGCAGCGTAGACAAGCTAGCCATTCCTTTACATATGTGCCGCCACATCCATTTCTGCAATGAGGCTATCAAAATACTCCATTTATCTGGCCATCGCAACAACAAGCCCCTCCTCTCGTTAAACATAAAGAAGAGATTGCTGAATTGAAGTCTTTAGTGAAGGCACTTGCACTTCAACTGCAAGAAGACGATAGATCTATGGAAGCTCAAATCAAGGAACTTAAGTCTCAAATAGCTTAGTTAGCTTCCAAGTTGAACTTTAGGCGCTCAGAGAAGCAACAAGAGCTAGATCGAACTGGCTACAGTGCTCGATTGAATGGACTATCTGAGGAAGACCTCGATCGAACAGATATTTTTGTTCGATCGAGTAATATTCAGGAGGGAAGTTCTCGATCGAGTCTCATTGTTACTGTAATACCCCGTATTTTATATAATATAATTAATTAAACGGATATTATTTTATATTAATTATTATACATTTTATATTACAGATATGTCGGGAAAATAATTGAGTCGATAATTACATTAATCTACCGTAAGTTAATTAAGACGGGTTTATAAGAAATACGAATTGTGAGCTGACCCATTTAAGTTGGGCCAATATCTGTCCAGCCCATTAAACCCTAAAGCCCAACTAAACCCTAAACATTAACCCTAACCCTAACCATAAACCTAAACCTAATAATCCCTCTACTCAGCCGCCTCCCTCCTTTCCTCATCTCAAACTTCACCCTCACGCAAAACGAGAGAGAGAGAGAGAGCATAGGTGGTTGACGGCGCAACAAGGAAGGGATAGGGGAGCTTGTCGACGTTTGAGGGTGGCCGTGGTGGCGGCTATGGCGGCAGGAAAGGTAAAGGTTCGAACTCTTCTCTGTTTTTCGAATTGAATGTCGGGTTTTGTGGGTTGTTTGTGTCTTGTCGAGACATTGTTGGTAGTTGTTGACGGGTTATATGAGTAGAGTGGTGAGTGGCGAGTGACATGGTGGTGGTTAGGGTGGTTCTTGGTGGTGTTAGGGACAGGAAAAGGGCGGCAGTGATAGGGGGGTAGCAACGGTTGTTAACACGGGTTTTCAGGTGGGTTGTAGGTGGTTAGGTTCGGGGGGTGCCAACGTCGACTAGGGGGAGGTCGACAAGGTGGCGCCACTGTGTCTGGGTACACTGTGCGGCGGCGAGTAAGGTGGCAGTGGTTTGGCAGGGTTATGATAATGGCTGCGGTGGTGGTAAAGGGAGAACAAGGGCTGTTTGGGGAGGCACGGTGGTGAACCGGCGGATTGCCCGACCACTGGTTCGACTCGGCCGGCGGCGATCGACCAGTGGTGGTGGTCGTGGGTGGCGAGGTCAGAGTGGGTGTTGGGTCAGGTGGTTGTCGCGGTGGTGAGGTGGCGTGTGGTGGTGTGTGTGCGCGTGTGAAGGGGTGCGGGCTGTTTTGGTTTTTAAACGGATTTTTCATCATTTAATCGTTATTTTTTCGTATCGGGTCGTATTCTAAATTAATTAACTTAATTCCCGAGTTAAGTAAATAATTAAAGACGGGTTGTTTGAATTGTTTGTGTGACTCGGGTTTTTCCTTAAATCGTTTAACTCATTAAAATGGTTATTTAATTTAATTCCGAGTCATCTAAATTAGTTATTTAATTTAACTCCCGAGTTATTTAAAATGTTCAAGTCGGGTTTTGAGTCGGGTTGGTTAAAAGAGAAAAGTTACTATATCGGGAAAGTTTCCATTTTAAGAAATTCTATTTTTAGTAACTTCTATTTTGGGAACGGGAATAGTTAAGTAATGGGTTATCATTTCATTATCTTTCAGAGGGCGAATTATTGTGGATTATCACCGAGCTTCCGACTATTTGATCTGCGGCTACGAGGTAGGGAAATACACTTGACTTACCGGTGTTGTTAAATTGTGTTGAGTTGTTGTGTTACATGTGACCGAGTTGTGATCGATGACTTGTGTGTGGTTGTAATTTATGTTATGATTCATACACTGGAGTGTGGTTGATGAATGCATTCGTGTTGATTATGCTATTTCATTATTTTGATAGCTGGCATGATTTCATTCATTGATATACATATCATGTTGCATTGATTACTGTTGAGCATTGCATATGCATTGGAGTTGGAGGATGGTGTGGTGGTGACGATGATGAGATATGATGTGATGTTGTGATAAGGCCCAGGCGGGTTCTGCAGGACTTGCCCTGGTGTCCTCCGCTGCGAGCGGGCAGATCGACTACGGTCGATATATATAGTCTACCGGGGATCGGTATGGCTGGGCGTGCCGGGGTTGTGTGTGATGAGTTGAGGTGGAGATGGAGGTGACGGAGTATCATGCATATCATATTTACTGTTTTATTGTTTTCCTACTCAACCTCGTGGTTGACCCTGTGTATTCGTGAACACCTGTGATGAACCGTTTTATGGGGAGCAGACTTGACAGGTTTATGAGATAGGACGGGAGCTGGATGGGCGTGAGACACTGGATCAGATGACCTAGTGGCTAGTTCATCACCTAGAAGACTTCACTTTTATTTACGTCAGTTCTTGTAATTTAATTTAAAAGGAGAATTTGTAATAGTTAAGTTAAGATGTTAAATAAATTGCCTTGGAGTTTAATTTGTTATTCACTACCTCGGGAAACCGAGATGGTAAGTATGATTCGGTTTATTAGGGAATGTCTTGCCAAAGGCTCCTTCATAAACCGGGGTGTTACAAAGTGGTATCGGAGCGAACGATCCTCGGGCCTAAACCAATGAACCTAATGAACGTAGGATTTGTCTAAATAAAATGAACCCCGGGAATAAAGCGCTAGGAGCTCACAAGACGGTTAAGAAGGCGCCCTTAATGCGTGCTCTTTTGCCCTCTCAGTTTTGAACCAGGCAACCCAAGAGAAAACGAGTGAATGGGGTAGTTAGAAGGAAAACCTTGGATATAAGCGAGTTGATGTATACCTTGAGACCTAATGCTGAAATTATGATATTTATCTGGATGGATGTGAATGACGTGTTGATAGTGCTATTATGGCTGGTAATATGTGGTTATGTGATCCCGAAGCCATGCTAGTATAGTATCGTGATCGTAATGAGAGACACCGTTGAATTGCTTGTTTCTAGTCGTAACGTTCGTGATTAGATGTGAGGGGCAGGTCGGGATGCGAAGGGATTTCTATGGGATGGACGTTTACGTATATACAAAGGTGTGATATTAATTTAGGATGAGTTAGTATCGATAGGATGGTTGTAAGAGTTTGGAACATGGAAAATGAATGATTTAGTGTTGAAATCCGTTCCGTTTGATTTTACTCTGTAATTGACATAACTGCCATTTCTTTTCTGTTAATTTTCTATGGATGAAAATTTTATGAGAGATAGCCTCGTGAGTTAGTGTTCATTTGGCGTTGGTTCTATGTTTATAGGATATACGGATTAGGAGTAATAAATGTTTTAGTGGGCTGTGGTCGGGAAGTTCCTGTGCAGTGATGTTTTGACCAACGATTTTGTAAAAATCCTCATTTAATTTGTATAAATGATTTTTTCTTTGCATAATTCCAACTCCATCGACTAGAAGGTTCGCATACGCTTTCAAATTGTTAAGCCACGAAAATTCTTGATGTCTCTATATTAAATGGCACGCTTTGCAAACTGACCCAAGTTTAGGACCAATTGCTGTCACATACTTGTTTGGACCAACTGAGTTGTAAAATTCTTTAAAAATCGAATTCTTGAATTTTCGACCTCATTCTTTTATCACGAATTAGTAACTCTTTGTATGTTATGAAAAGTAATACAACTCAAGTTTTCGTTGAACGGCTGTTATTAGTAATTTTTGAAAGTTACAACGTGAATCATGACCTGTAAAATGTGCGTTCTATGTTAAGTTTCCATACAGCTGTTTGATTAATTCATGGGCCTTAATAATGTGAATTTACAATGTTTTATATGACGACAGTAGCACGCATGTTCAGTAATTATGTATCTTAACAAGTGACAAAAAATTTAAAACTTAGTTGATAACATGGTTGGCATGATAGTATGAGTGAAAATTGGATAGCTTAATTTGATTTTAATCGAGGGTGAAACATTTTATATGAGTCTAGTTGTTTGCATTTTATATACGTTTGGCATGTTGGAATATCTTTGGTGAGTTCATCATATTTGCATAACGATCGATATATATATATATATATAAATATAAAACCATAATGTCATACTCGTGTAAGTTGATAACGTTAAAAGTTAATTTGATTTTCTAATATACTCGCATGGATATTTACAATAATTTTGTTTAAAAGTTTACACATGGATGGTAGTAATGATTGTGCCTAAGTGTTCACACGTGTAGGATGTCATCTGAGTTCTAATGCCTTTTTGTGAGTCGGCGTGTCTATAGTATATTTATTACTTTCATTGCATTAAATTATTTCAATTGAACCTAAAACCTATAACATGATAATAAACGGTGTTGTTATTCCTTATTGGATATGTTCATCACTATGTCGTCATAAAATACAAAAGGGATTCTTACAATTGTAGGAGCATGATATAAAGGAAATTGTTGATATAATACGACACTTGACATAGCTATACCCTCGAGACGTCACTATCAGATTATATTTTAATAAAGATTGTCGTGATAACTATGTTGGCAATTATGATGAAATAATCCTTTGATAATTCACATGATATGTGTTGGTTTAAATGATAGTCGTTATAGTTACGTTTAATTGAGCCATGAATAAGATGGACCTGTAAATTACGATATATGAGTCAACACCTAAGCTTGTTTTGTTTAAAGTAATTGAATTAAGTTTATCGATTTTTGGGTTTCGTAGTAAGTGAAAGTGGATTCCATGACGACGACCGCCATAAGATTATGTTAAGAAAATTATTCACCGTTCAAGTATGAAAGTAAAAGTTTTGAAAAAAATGAAATTAAATTGTGTCGTATGAGTATAAATTCGGAATGAGGTTTCCAACCGGTGTCCAGTTGTATGGTCCATGATAATTGCTAAGTCCGGAGTAATGAAATTAGAACGGAGTCACAAATAGTGGGTCAAGTTAGTCATGTTGTTCGTTCATGTAGCGAATTGGTGGGTTGTGGTTGGTTACGAATGTCGAAACGGGAAATGTAATGTGGTGATTTAAGTGAATTATGTGTTAACATGGTAAGTTGATATTAGCATAACATATAATGAATATTTGTAAAAATTTGTGTAGTTAAATACATCTAATCTTTCTGTCATTGTGTTGGGTACAGTCTAAATATAATTAACACCAAGAACGAAATTTTGTGTATAATAGTCTGGTACGATAACTTTCCAATATCGTTGTTTACGCGACCAATAAGTTTATAAAATTTGCCAATCAATGTGCATTCGTCATTCATGAATAAATACCAAACCCAATTGTTATGAGGATTAAAAATATTTCTAGGTGATAAATCTGCGAATGGTTGTCTTCATTTTATTGGTAATTCGTGTCTTGACCTAAATGCATACAATTACGTAAAGGAAAGTTAGATTGGACCTATTAGGTTATAAATTTTCAAAAATCGAGTTATCAAGTTTTGACCCTAATTCTTTTATCACGTTGATTGATTCCCTATTTTTCTAAGGTATAAAATTACAATGATTGGTAAAATGAATAATTACTAATGATTTTACTGGTAACGATAGCTTCCTTGAGAGAGTTGGTATATTGATTGTCTTTGGTAAAGATTGGTTAACTTGAGCGCGAGTTGTGAATATTATATCCTCTTCCAGTTGTTAGCAGTAGTTGAGAACCTTGGTTATAATAATGAAGGTTACGAGGACGTAACCATGTTTTTAGTTGGGTAGGATTGTAAAATCTTGATGCTTAATTTGCACTTGTTTGTAGATTGTAATTTTGATCAAGTAGATGTTTCGTTGTGGGGTACCTATGCAAATGAGTTCTATAGGTGTTGTTTCTACTTCTGTTAGTTGGTTGATGTGTAAAAGGAGAGTATAGTTAAACTACTGGTACTGAATTATGAGTTGTGGGGCCTTTGTGCCGAGTTACGTTTGCGGTCCAGTGCGACCATGGTTATCGAGTCAATTGAGTTTGAGATCGGAATTGAGATGGAAAGATGACAGTGTCTCAGATGATTATATAGTTGTTATATATCTGTGTTCCAGGTAGTTATTAGTTGTAGTTAAATGGGTTAGGTAATGATGAGTTAAACTTCGGGACGAAGTTGTTTTTAGGAAGGCAGAATGTAACATTTCATATTTGATATGTGTAATTGATGTGTCAAAAGTGTGTGTTAACCAAGTTAGCAATACGCGACGTCCGTGAGTGCGATTTACAATACCCTTTTGAGGTTTGGGTACGGGAGCGAACTTCGGGACGAAGTTCATTTTAAGGGGGGAAGACTGTAATACCCCGTATTTTATATAATATAATTAATTAAACGGATATTATTTTATATTAATTATTATACATTTTATATTACAGATATGTCGGGAAAATAATTGAGTCGATAATTACATTAATCTACCGTAAGTTAATTAAGACGGGTTTATAAGAAATACGAATTGTGAGCTGACCCATTTAAGTTGGGCCAATATCATCCACCCATTAAACCCTAAAGCCCAACTAAACCCTAAACATTAACCCTAACCCTAACCATAAACCTAAACCTAATAATCCCTCTACTCAGCCGCCTCCCTCCTTTCCTCATCTCAAACTTCACCCTCACGCAAAACGAGAGAGAGAGAGAGAGCATAGGTGGTTGACGGCGCAACAAGGAAGGGATAGGGGAGCTTGTCGACGTCTGAGGGTGGCCGTGGTGGCGGCTATGGCGGCAGGAAAGGTAAAGGTTCGAACTCTTCTCTGTTTTTCGAATTGAATGTCGGGTTTTGTGGGTTGTTTGTGTCTTGTCGAGACATTGTTGGTAGTTGTTGACGGGTTATATGAGTAGAGTGGTGAGTGGCGAGTGACATGGTGGTGGTTAGGGTGGTTCTTGGTGGTGTTAGGGACAGGAAAAGGGCGGCAGTGATAGGGGGGTAGCAACGGTTGTTAACACGGGTTTTCAGGTGGGTTGTAGGTGGTTAGGTTCGGGGGTGCCAACGTCGACTAGGGGAGGTCGACAAGGTGGCGCCACCGTGTCTGGGTACACCTTTGTGCGGCGGCGAGTAAGGTGGCGTGGTTTGGCGGGGTTATGATAATGGCTGCGGTGGTGGTAAAGGGAGAACAAGGGTCTGTTTGGGAGGCACGGTGGTGAACCGCCGATTGCCGACCCTGGTTCGACTCGCCGGCGGCGATCGACAGTGGTGGTGGTCGTGGGTGGCGAGGTCAGAGTGGGTGTTGGGTCAGGTGGTTGTCGCGGTGGTGAGGTGGCGTGTGGTGGTGTGTGTGCGCGTGTGAAGGGGTGCGGGCTGTTTTGGTTTTTAAACGGATTTTTCATCATTTAATCGTTATTTTTTCGTATCGGGTCGTATTCTAAATTAATTAACTTAATTCCCGAGTTAAGTAAATAATTAAAGACGGGTTGTTTGAATTGTTTGTGTGACTCGGGTTTTTCCTTAAATCGTTTAACTCATTAAAATGGTTATTTAATTTAATTCCGAGTCATCTAAATTAGTTATTTAATTTAACTCCCGAGTTATTTAAAATGTTCAAGTCGGGTTTTGAGTCGGGTTGGTTAAAAGAGAAAAGTTACTATATCGGGAAAGTTTCCATTTTAAGAAATTCTATTTTTAGTAACTTCTATTTTGGGAACGGGAATAGTTAAGTAATGGGTTATCATTTCATTATCTTTCAGAGGGCGAATTATTGTGGATTATCACCGAGCTTCCGACTATTTGACTGACTACGAGGTAGGGAAATACACTTGACTTACCGGTGTTGTTAAATTGTGTTGAGTTGTTGTGTTACATGTGACCGAGTTGTGATCGATGACTTGTGTGTGGTTGTAATTTATGTTATGATTCATACACCGGAGTGTGGTGGTTGATCGAACTGTTCGTGTTGATTATGCTATTTCATTATTTTGATAGCTGGCATGATTTCATTCATTGATATACATATCATGTTGCATTGATTACTGTTGAGCATTGCATATGCATTGGAGTTGGAGGATGGTGTGGTGGTGACGATGATGAGATATGATGTGATGTTGTGATAAGGCCCAGGCTGGTTCTGCAGGACTTGCCCTGGTGTCCTCCGCTGCGAGCGGGCAGATCGACTACGGTCGATATATATAGTCTACCGGGGATCGGTATGGCTGGGCGTGCCGGGGTTGTGTGTGATGAGTTGAGGTGGTGATGGAGGTGACGGAGTATCATGCATATCATATTTACTGTTTTATTGTTTTCCCTACTCAACCTCGTGGTTGACCCTGTGTTTTCGTGAACACCTGTGATGAACCGTTTTATGGGGAGCAGACTTGACAGGTTTATGAGATAGGACGGGAGCTGGATGGGCGTGAGACACTGGATCAAATGACCTAGTGGCTAGTTCATCACCTAGAAGACTTCACTTTTATTTACGTCAGTTCTTGTAATTTAATTTAAAAGGAGAATTTGTAATAGTTAAGTTAAGATGTTAAATAAATTGCCTTGGAGTTTAATTTGTTATTCACTACCTCGGGAAACCGAGATGGTAACAGTTCGGTTTATTAGGGAATGTCTTGCCAAAGGCTCCTTCATAAACCGGGGTGTTACAGTTACTCGATCGAACATATTGGCCACAGAGAGCATTGCTATGTCATCTTGGTCCGTTTCAGATGACGATTTGGAAGAAGATAATGGTTATGGTGAATCCCCCATTTTCAAAGCCATGTTGGATGCTTTAGAGGCTGCCATTTACGGGATAAAACCCACAAAGGAGGGGAACGAGAAGGTAGCTGAGTCAGGGAACGCTCTTAGCACGGTTGAGGTAATATATTCTTTTATCAATGATTCTGACGTTAGGAACGACCGACTTGAGGTAATTAGAGATAACTTTATGATTATTGCTATGACTAAAAGTAAACTACCTCATATGATTTCTGTTTTATGTTTCAATACTCCACCCCTTCCCAGTTGGACAAATAAGCTAATAATATTTCACCATATTTGTCATCGAAATTTGTTAGGCTGAGACGCTACTTCAGATTGCTCTTATATGCTCCTTTTCTATTCTGGTGCTACTTATGCTCTTGTGTAGCACATGCGCAGGTTTATTATCTCATGCTAAGAGCTTTGAGTTGCTTTGATTGTGACCAACTGGAGCAACTGGATGAAGAAAAGGAGGTCGAGATGGGACCTGTTTGAAACTAGTGCTGACCGGGAGGCAACCCGGAGTTTAAGCTTTTTAGTTGATTTTTGAACATTTAAGTTTTTGTCATGTGTAATAATTGGTTTTCAAACCATAGACTGTGACCGATCTAGGCTTGGTTTTTGGTCTCCATTTGTCTGCAGGTACCACTCGATCGAGCATTATTTTTACATGATCGAGTGCTTGAGCCCTTCGATCGAGCACTCCTCTTCCTCGATCGAGCACCCGCAGAAAAAGACATTTCGATCGAGTAACCATTTTTCCTCGATCGAACACTTCTGCAGCCCAATGTAGTCGATCGAGTACTATATCTTCTCAATTGACTGCCATCGAGTAGGCTTCTTTGACTCACTTCCTGTGACACTGATAGAGCTGTTTTGCGACCTCCCATGTTTCTGGTTGGTTTGGGGAGGTCCCTACTTCACGTATCTTTGTGAGTTTTCCGCAGCTTCACTCTCTCCTTTTTAGTTTGCATTTCCTTTCCCTATTTTTGAGTACAATGAGGGAATTGTACGGTTTGGTTTGGGGAGGTTATGCATCCATATCCGTGTCTGCGTTTATGTTTTTATTGCATTTCTGTTATCACGTTTAATTTCTGTATGCATTGTTGTTTATTTTTATAAAATTCAAAAATCTCATAAAAATAGAAAAATTTCTAAAAAATCCAAAAAAAATTCATGTTTATTTTAGCATATAGGTTGAGTCGGAACGGTGTATTTTGATGATGAAATTGCACTATAATTTGTCTGTTTTCTTAAGCCTTGCATAAATTAATATCTTTAGCCTTGTCTTATGCATATCTACGAGTTAATGTTAAAATTTAGCTGAACAAATAGACTTTACCTGAAAAATTTGGCAAACTACTTATAATTTCTAAGATTTAGAGCCTTATAAACTGGTGTCATTTGTGACCGGTTTCATGTAGGATTGTGAGTAGTATACTCCTTGCATAACATGTTCATTAATTTGCACGTATATTAAATTCAATTGTTTTTGCCTACATACATTCGGGTTAGTGGTTGGTGTCTTATGCAGGGAGGCGCTTACATTCCCCTTTTCTTTCACTTTTACCCATTTAACTCCACATTAGCCAAATTTGCCTGTTGACCCTTAACTACATCCAGATTTAGCCTGCCTCGTCAAGCTAGTTAGTGTATATTTCGCGGTATATAATTTATTGTGCCAAGTTGGTTTGTATTGCATTACTTGGAGTTGGTAATTTATGGAAGAAGGAGGATTATAATTATGAAAAAAAAAATGAAAACAGAGCAAAAAACGTGAAAAAAAGAAAAAAAAAACGGAAAAATCAGAAAACCGTGAAAAAGAAGAATGACAAAGTTTGATTGACGGTCTTTACTCCTATGCTTTACTCATATCTGTTGAGGAGTATGTTCGGTTTGGTGAGTTTGTATGCCGAGTTACGGGCATTGTGCTTAATTTTGATGGATTGGAAATGGATATGTTCCATTTGGTTCTGTTTAGGTACTAGCTTGGCCACCTATACCCTCACATTTCCAAAAATATTTTACCTTTTCTTATCCATTGCCTCACTTTATGATATTTTTGTAAGCCCTCGGATGTGACAGATCTTGTTCGGTTGGAATGTGTGTACGGTAGCTAGAATTGTCTATCTTATTAGTTGCATGCATGTTTATGTCGGTCGTAGTTTAGGCGAGCGACTATTTTTCTTCTTCTCTTACAATTCATATGCTTACCCTTTGCTTCACGAGAGAAGAGTGACCCATGAGAGTCCATTACTAAATGTCTTGTAAGGTCGACGGTTTAGCTTTATTATAAACATCTTACAACTCATTTGCATTTGACAGTTTTTGCTATAAGTGTTAGTTTGCTGCATTAAATTGGTTTAAGTGGACAATTTGTAGCTAGCTCTGAGTTTTCTTTTATGTTCCATTAGTTTTGCATATAGTTTGCTTGGGGACAAGCAAAGATTTTGCTTGAGGACAAGCAAAGATTTTGTTTGGGGACAAGAAAAAATTTTGTTTGGGGAGATTTGATGCGTGCATTTTCTATAGGCTTATTGTACCATATTTGCACGCATTTCTATGCATATTTAATAGTGTTTCGCTACAAATGTCCCCCGAATTGTCTACTTTGATTTCTCTTGTATTATTTGCAGGTATGAATCGGAGAGGAGCTTACAACCCTGAAACATATCCCTATGCATGCATTTAGGAGATATGTTAATTAGGAGCTTGGAGACTACTATTTTGAGATGCGCATAGAAGTAAGGAAGCTAGGCGAGCAAAGGAAGAGCTTCATATTACTAGTGCCTACTTTTAAGAGCCATACCTCCAGTTCTACTACATATTTTGAATTTATTCTAATTGTAAATGAAAGCTTGTCCTCTTAGATTTCCAACGCCAGCGGAAACGCTCTGTTTGTCCAAGTAACGAAGAAATGGCGGCCGTTTGAAGTTCAGTGTGCGAAGCAGGAATTGTGCGCTGGAAAGTACTCGATCGAGTACTATCTTGTTCGATCGAGTACCTAAACCCCTAGATTGAATGGTGCCTTTTCGATAGTGTTCGATCGAGTACCTAAAGTCCTCGATCGTGAGGTTTTTGCTAGGAATTACTCGATCGAGGAGTTCTAAAGTCCTCGATCGAGCAGTTTGTGTCTATCGTGAGATTTTCTCGCGTAAAACTTATTTTTTAGATATTTTATGTTGTATTTTTAGGTTTAATAGTGATGGAGGCATGTCGTTGTATGCCTAATCAAACACATTTATATTTCTCAACAAACAACTAGTTAGTGGTTAAGTCGAGGTCGATCCACGGGACGGTGTGCTTTGGGCTCTAAGTCTATCTATCTCAATTTATGCTAGTGTCACAATTGATTTTGGTTTGTGTTTTATGAGTCTAGACTAATCAAAGCAATAAAGTAAAACAAGCAATAACTTAAAAGATGTAAACAATTAATAAAGATACTAGGATGTCATGGGATCATAGGGGAATCATGGTAAGGAAGCATAAATGAGTTATAAAGATGCAAGCAATTTATTATTGTTGGATTTTAAGTTAGTTCATATCAAGTAATTCATAAGAAGATTTGGGTCCTGGAGCCGAGTCATTTGTGACTGTACAACACCTACAAGTCGAATTAATTCTTCCTATTAAACTACGTACATGATAAACCAAATTCTAGGGAAACTTACGTCTCCGAGCCGAGTCGATTAAGACTTTAAAACACCTACAAGTCGACTTAGGTTATCCCTATTCAACTCTATGCAAGGTCTAACAAGGCTTGAGTGGTTTTATATCTTACAAGCCTTGTTAAATAGATAAGAGATGGGTAAAAAATGTAAGGTTTCATAGTCTAGCATTTCATCAAACATGATATGTGCATAAGTTGAAGAACAATAAGCAAGCATTCATATGAACTCATTAAGCATAAATCCATCCCATGATTAACTTCCCTAATCCCCCACTAATCCTAGTTAAGTAACTACTCACTTATTATCATGGGAAACATGTTATCAATGGTGTCAATCATCACAACAAGTATAAACATGATAAGAGAGTGAGGAAACAAGTAATAAAGAGTAAAGAGTAAAGGAATTATACCAAACATAAGATGAACAATTGGAAAGGAAAGAATAATAGAAGAAATTAAACTTTATTGATTGATGAAGAGTTGTCAATTCTCCAATAATAACCAAATAATCTTCAATTACCCAATAACAAAGCTTGAACAATAATTAAGGAAACATTAATGTGGAATGATTGAGATTAATCTACTCTAATCTACTCCTAATGAAGGCTTAATCTAATCTAAGAGGACTTCATACTATGGTAACTTAATCTCTTGATTATTACAAATGGAGTATATATAGTAGTACATCATTAGGTTAAGCAAGGGTGGGTTAGTAAATAACAATGCTAAGTGTTGGATAGAGAATTGCAAGTCCCGAGGGAAATGCGCAGATTAGGCTGCTACTCCTAACACGATCCGCCCGGCCTGTCTTGAGGCACGGTTGATTCTGTAAAGGGATCCGCTCGGATCGCAAGGAAGATGCTCGGATCAAAGCTCCATGATCCACTCGGATCGTCTTCGGGCCACTCGGATCAGGACATGGCAGTCCGCTCGTCTAGTGCTTAGGACGCACGGATCTTGGCACAGTGTTCCATCCTCTTGCTTCAAAGCCTACGATCTATGTATACTCTTTATTCTTACTAAGTTGGTCGTCGTTCATGCCTCCTCTTCATACTAGTCCATCTAGGATCGTCAACAAGCTTCCAAATATGCACGTGAGACGGGAATTCCGCCTCATTGTCTCCTTTCCTATAAGACATATAAAATGCACTAGGAAAGCAAAGTATAAAGGATTTGACGGATAAAATGGCCATGAAATGTTAAGAATGCAAAATAGGTTCAATTAGGGGACTAAATGTGCGCAGTTAAGAATCACATCAAACATCCCCAAACCGAACCTTTACTCGTCCCGAGTAAAGAGGTGACTAGAACTATGACCTTTATTTAAACTATCCTAATAATATTATAACCGATGTGAGACAATTAGCGGGTCTCACTCCGCCCCTTCAACTCACAACAAGACATCTATGAGATAAGATGCCTTCTTGCAAGGCAAGGTGGGGCTTGCCAAAATGGCGATACTTCCAAGAATTAAGCACACAAAACAAGTAATGGATGCATCTACAAAAGAATAGCCACTTTCCTCATCTAAGTGGCGGAAATCAACTAAAGGGGAAGCAATTTAAGATTACACATTCCATTATAGATATTGTTTCTCCAAGCTAATAAGTCTAGGAGGATACCAACAAATCACCTCCAAGTTGTGTCAAACTAGGGTACTTTTATCCTCAATCGCTAAATGCTTTTGTCAAGAGTAGGCTCCCTATGTTGTTAGAAAAAGTGTAGGATCGCGGAATTCCCCCTCTTGCCTAGACAAGAAGAAGCATCGTCCCTTTTTCACCATGCAACAAAAAAAGGATTCATCAATGGATAAAAGGGATCGATATGCTTTGAGTTTTACAATGGTAGTTTGCTTTTGATTTGTTTTTCCTCTCAATTTCTTGTGGCTTTTGACATTTGAGAACATTTCTTGCCATTTCTTTGATGTTTGACATTTTTTATACTTGGCAATTTCTTTTGCATTCTTTTTGAGCATTTTCAAAGTAACCCCATTTGTAGCAAGGGTACTTTTATTGAAGCATATGAGTCTATTTTTGCTCCTCTTTTCATTGATGCGTTTTTCAAACTTTTTGATTTTGATTTTGGTACTTGAACTCAATTTGGAGATTTTTGTGCCCATTCGCTCTGTATTTGGCAAAACATGATGATGGAAGTGTAAGAACGGTTGCATGGTTTCGAAGGTCACCTTGGAATAAACAGTAGCCAATGAGTCATCACACCATAAGGTACTCTTGACTAGGCCTTAGTCTACGGGTCAAAAGATACAAGTATGACACATCCTAGGGTGTCTTGAGGGTATTCTAGCAAACATAGTCTCAAGGAGAAAAATTATCTACAAGGGCCTTATTTACACTAGTCAAACTTGCCAAATAGGCATTTTCACAAGATTTTCTAACCTTGCAACTACATGCCATGATACAACTAACATATATACAATGCTAATGCATATGCTTCTATCAACTAGTATGCCACATAAGCTAAATGCAACTGCTACAATCACAATGGTTTGTACCGCATTAATCAAAATAAAGCCACATAGTCATTAACATAGAGAGGAAAAAGGAGATTGGAAAGATCATACCATGCGGTCTTCATATTCCTCATGCCTCGGATGTGGCGTAGTCAATCAATGTGATAGAAGGACAAATAAACAAACAAGTATATATAAAATATACAAAATTACACTATAAAGGAATGAACATGTTTTTAGTTTTTCAAAATTTCAATTTTTTTATGGTTTTATTGTTTATGAAAATAAAGGAACATGTTTTTGTATTTTTCAAAAAATTTCAATTTTTATCATTTTCGGAATATAAATTCCTATCCCCCACTTTATTTTGGACATTGTTCTCAATGTACATGTAGGAGTAGGAATGAAAAAGTAATACATGTTTTTGGATTTTTGATTTTATGGAAATTGAAGTACAAATGCAATGATATGATATGAATGAATGCATGCTCTAGATAAATGCAATTCTATATAACATATATAACAAATGAATTCAATCTAAATTATACTATATGATGCATGTTTTGTATTAAGCTATGGTCAACTATGATCAAACCTCCCCAAACCGATTTAAGCACTATTTTTAGTGTAGAAAGGAATAGGTTCGGTCATTAGTCATTATGTATGAATTATAGTCTATATGCAACTAACTGCATGAATCATGTGAGATATAATATAATGCAAACTAATCTAATCACGTGAGATATATTACAATGCAACTATACTATATGAATTAACTAATGTAAATGAAATATGAAATATAATACAAATGCAGTGAGGTGTAAACTAAATGCAAGATGATTGAAAATGCAATGCAACTATACATGAGAGATAGGGAGAAAGAGTATCATACAAGTGGAGTTGGTGTGGTCAACCACCTCTTTCCCTTTCACTCGTCATCGTCATCATCATCATCATTGCGGTACCCACGTCCTCTAGAGCCTCCTTGGTCATACCCTCCTCCTTGGCCAAAGAATCCTCCACCTTGGCCGCCAAAGTTCCCCTCTTGGTTACCATCGTTAGGGAACAAAAGGTGTGGTTGTGCCCAAGATGGGTGAGGGCCTCTAGGTTCGATATACCCTTGTTAAGCCATGTTATAGTAGGAGGTGTATTGGGCCAAGTAGTTGTCGACCCTCCCTTCGTGCACTCCAAGATCGACATTTTGCATGAGTTGCATTAAATCATTCATGTTTGGAGCTCTTGGATCTTAGGGAGTGAATGGTACATGTGGTGTGGGGTAGGGTGGAATGGGTACATAGAATGTTGGTGCATCTCCCCATTCCGGCAACTCACGAGGTTGACGAGGTGCTCCTTCTCATTGTGGTGGGTTGTTATAAATCTCAATGGGGAGGAGGTAGTTCGGTCTAGGTGAGTACCGACTCAACCGGGGCTCGGTAGGTGGTATGTTCCACCCCAAGAGGACAAGTGAAGAGCATCCCTTTGTGAACTACTCTACACTTCCGGCTTGATTGTAAGTGCACGACCGGTGGTGGTTGAAAATAACATCCTCATCTATCAAAGTGCCCCCTTTGAGCTTTTCATAGCTCCCATAAAGGTTAAACCCGGGGGAAAGTTCATTAGCCAAAATTGTGATTAGGCCTCCCATCACAAAGGTCTTGATATTAGAATTCCCTTTAGTATAGTCATTGAGCCTTATAAGCATCTCAAGGGGCGTGTTGAAATTGTAAGCCCTTGTCCCTTGTACATTCAAGTAGGAGTCTAAGATGGTCAAGTCAAGAAGGGTGCACCTATCTTGTTCTAGCCTCCCAGTGATGGTTCTGGCTATAAATCGCTCCGTGATCCGAATCACCGGATGTTAGATGGCAAAGGTATAGCATTGTTTAAATGAATGGAGTTCTCTCCCAGAAATGACTCTCCATATGTGGTTAACGGTGAAGTCGGAGGTCTTATTGGTGTTTTCCCTCGGCACTTCAAGACCAAAAATGTTTGCAAATTGGTCTATGGTTAATTTATGGTCTTGATTACAAAGACGGAACTCCAAACCAACATTTCTCCGTGTATTCATTACAATACGGAGATTACACAAAAACTCGAGGGTAAGACTTAAGTAAGTATCCTCATGAGCATAGAATAACTTCCCAAGACCCAAACCATTGAAAAACACCTCGGTTAGATACCTTATGCCAAGAACTTCTAAAACATCGGTACCAATAAATTGAGTAGGCTCGTAATGCTTACCTACCAAATGTTCAAATCTTTGGCGGTGATCATCGCTAGTGAATATTACCTCGGGGAAGTATTCAAGTTGTGTAACACCGTGTATCTCTACATTTTGATGGCCCCTTGCCTCCCTTGGCGTGGATGAAGTACCACCCTTGCGCCGTTTAGGTGTGGCGTCGGCGGATTTCATGCTCTTGCCTCTTAGGTTCATCATTTTCTTGATGTGAATGTTAGGGTTTTGGTTTGTTTTTGTGATGGGGATTGTTTTTAGAGTGATGAGATGTGATTTTTAGAAGATAATATAGGGAAAAAACAGGGATGGTGGGGGTGTTTATAACAAGGAAATGGTGGGAGACGGGCGGACCTGGGCTGGGCTCGGGCGGATAATTTGAGAACCCAGCAAAAAACTGTGCCAACCCGAGTGTCCCTAGGATGATCCGGGCGTTTTGCAGCTACAGACCGAACGTCTTGCTCAGGAGACACGCGGATTCTCAGTCAGTGAGTCCGTGTGTTTTGCATTCAGTTGGGGACGAGCGGATTGTAGGCAGGACGGGCATCTTCTGCTGGGACGATTGGATTCTGGAGGATCCGAGCAGATTCTCATCCAGTACAGAATGTCCTATAAGGTACTTCCCAGGACGAGCGTCCCAGGGTTGACTCAAGCGGATTCTTGGTAAGGACGAGCGTCCCCTTAATAATCCAGGATGATTTTCAGACAGTGTTGATTCATGCACGTAGCAAGGCTCAGGACGAGCGGCTCGTGGCCAAGACGAGCGTCCTGGGTTGCTTTTCGTCAATCCCTCATTGCTTTCATTTGAATTATTTCCCTTGCACCCTTTTGTGATTCCTTCTTATCGTTTTCTGAAAGTATACTCAGTGAATGAGTAAGCAACCCTCTCTCACTACTCTCATGTAAGAAATATAAAGGTATAGACAATATTGTACAATGCAAAGATTATGGGAAGGCATATATTGCAAATGGTGGTTTGAGATAGGACTCCACCAAACTAATTTGAATTGTCGAGATTCTTTGTCCATAGAGCTCAAGGCTCTTAGAAGAAGGTCAAAAGCTTGTGAACAAGCCGCAAATAAGTATAAGTCCGGTTTGCTCCAATTCAAAATAAAGCTCGGCCAAGGAAGCTTGTCATTCATTCTCTCTTTCACATTGCCCTTGGCACTTTGGTCTTTACGATGCTTCAAACCAATAGGCCTATGATTCTTGTCAACACGAGGCATGTAGTAAGGCTTATTTTCGTCCGGAGACTTCCACTTACCACCTTCTCCTCTAATTCTGGTGACGATGATAGCACTTGGATTTATCAATCCTTCCAAAGTAGAAGGAGAATTCTCATAACATTGATGATCGGATACCTTAGGGGTTGGAATTATGGCTGCCAAATCTACACAAGTAAGTTCATTTGCATGTTTGTTCTTGAGGTTTTCCAACAAGTACCCTTTATATGATGATTTGACTTTTTGGAGAAGGTCCACCATATCATCTCCAACAATCATAGGTTCCATGGTGGGTGTGAAATAGTCTTCATAGGTAATAGGAAAGAGACATTCATCTTCTTCATGATAGGATACTTCAAATTTCTCAAGGATGGGCTCCCCAAGTAAGGTGATCTCACAAGTCCATTCTTCTCCCCTATTTCAAAGGTCCTTGCAAGACACATATTCTTCATAAGCTTCTTTCACGATCTCATCGTCATGGCTATCCTCATAAGAATCATAAATGGGGACTTCGCTCTTCTTCAATAATTCTTCCTCCACTATCTTGATATTCACATCAAAGGACACACCCTCATACTCACAAAGGCTAAGAGTATTCGGCGTACTCAACCTCATATCTTCTTCATCAAACACAACACTTTCATACTCACAGGAGCTCAAGGAGATTGGCTCTTCCCACTTCTCATCAAAGGCAATTCCTTCAAACTCGCATTCATGATCAATGTCTAAGGAATGGTGAGGAGTAGTTACTTGGGCATCATTCATTTGGGCAATTTGAATTTCCAACTCCACACCTTGGGTAACAATGCCTTGAAGAACATTGTCCCTATTTTGGCTCTTCGCTAGCATTTGTTTGAAGAAGTTTTGTTGATCTCCCATCATTTGGAGAATCACATTTTTAATGGGCTCATCTTCTTGTTGTGGGTGGGTGTGAAAGTGGTTGTATTGTGGCATTTGAAATTCATTGTGAAGTGGGTTTTGGGAGGGTAGTTGTTATGGATATTGGATGTGGGGCTTTTGGTGGTAAAAGTTGGGGTAGTGTAGATACCCGGTATTTGTTCAGTCTCCGACAAACACCCGATGATTATCGGACTACAACATGCTTAGGAACCGCAGTGTTTGATTGACAGATTGTGTACAACTATACGTCGGAAAACTTAAAACGATTTCGAAAATAAAACATTTCAAAACTTTTCGAAAGGACCTAGAGTGTTTAATGAATGACGACGGGGTCGCAATGTCACTAACTTGAGTCAAAACCGACACCGGACCAAAAACCGACTCAAAATTCAAATCCCGACTCCAACAACGAGTCAAATCGAGTCAAACACAAAAAAAGAAACCATTCAAATGCTTCAATGTTAAGATTTCCTGGAATCCCAAATGGTGAAGTACAAACCAAGTTCTTCTAAATCCTAGGATAGAACAAATCATGATTGCACTTGTGTGATAGTGACAAGACACCTCGAAGACGTGCGAGATGGCTCGCGCCTCTTTGAGCATCCCATGTGGCCACGTCGCTCAAAACACGCACAACCACTCATTTTCCTATAAATATCCCTCAAATGCCACCATTTGAGAGTTATGCGAGTGTCCGCCCCCTCTATTCTCCCTTAAAATTCTAGACTCGATTTCTCAAGTCACCAACCGACACGTGTTTACAACCTAATAATCGTAAACATAAGCCTTACACATTGTTTGGTACCGTCATCGTGCATTAAATCACTTGACCAACCATCTTGACCACTACATGTGACACCCTTAAATCTAGCCTTAATTAATTACGAAAATTCTACGGAAAAACTGGTAGGATATGTTTGTAATTGGTCCAACTATATAAAAACCTGTAATTTCAAAAAATTTTCTAAACCAATCACAACATATCCAACCCTCCCATGAGTCGGGTGCCAAAACCTGCATTGCTAACGAACCGATTTACATGCCATAGCTAAACTATATGAAAATATAACGATACAAACCCAAAATAGAAAAGGGAGACATATGTCCCTTCAAATAATATACAAAACCAAAAGGTAAAAGGTTTACTAATAGAATAGCCAAAACTAGGTCCAAGGTTCCTTGCTCACTAGCTCGTCTGTGACCCCAACAAGCATCAACAACCTGTCAATCGCATTTTATACAAACACGAAAGCCACAATTCAGTGGGGAGTAACTTCGAGTCCTCCCAGCCACGAATCGTCAGAATTAATGTAACATGTAGTAAAACATGTAAACAATATGATAAACAATGTAATTATCATGTAATCCAACCTATGACCCCTAAACTGATCAAACTAACTATCATGTGAATCATATAATTCAAATAGTAATCCAAACTTTATCAATCAGAATCGCTTACATCTCACCTATTACAGTTCATAAAATCACCATACAAGAAAGGGCAATATATCAAAGACATGCATAAGTTCTTAGCACGGTCAATAGTCACTTTGTAACTCGAGTCTATACCACGAGGTAGGGAAGGTAATCGAACCGGTATCTTGGCTCAACGGTTAATATTAATAAAACATGGCTAAGACACAACACAACCCTAGCCTAAAATCTGCGCAGACCTAGACATGCGGATACACACCACCGCACCCAAGACCCACAATTTTTCTAAAAACAAAGTGAGTACCCTAAGGAGTCCACCAAAGGGTTGGCTAGTACTTAAGCTGACCCCTTACTATCAAAATAAGTAACTGAGGTCATGCCCCAACTTGGATATAAATCCACTAGTCAGGAACACAAAGGCTATCAAGCAGTGAACATATACTCGTCAAAGACTATAAAGACCTATCTATGATGAAGGCCGAAATACTCACCTAGGACCTAGTCCCAGCTAGTCCCAGCTTGAATACTTTAGCCCACACCACACAAGACTCACCACACAAGTCAAGTAAGACACCCACTTAACCTTAAGAGGGCAAAAGGCCCAACTACCAACATAAATTCTAACATTCTATCATGTGAAAGGCTATATAAATGTCTATTCAGCATACAAATCCAACAGTATCCTCAATAAGTATTAAATACTAATTTCCAATCCTAGCAATTATAACAATATTAAAGGCTTTAGGGGAAACTAGGGCCATTTCTACAATACAAGACACTATTAAATTCAATAAGCTATACATGTGAACTAAAGCTTGATAAATGGCCTAAAACAAGAAAAAGGCCGATTATCTAAATCATTCAACCGAATTTTTACCCGCAACCCCAGCCACCTGCGCGTGCACGGGTTAAATTTGGCTGACCAATCACTCAATTAATCGACATCGCATCGTCAAAGGGACTAAGGCTCGGTTTTGGCACAATCAACAAAACATTACAATTATCCCTATACAATTCATTCTGAGCCTATTATTTACAAATTCATTTTGTAAACTATCCTAACATGTGATAACTATTAATATAAGCATAGTTTTACCATTAAAATAATTTTTATTACTTATGTGATTCAATTCCTAAAGTGTACTCATACTAACTATGTCATTAATAAACCTGAAATGACAAATTTTGCATGGAAAACCGCGAAACAAGCAACGGACCGACCCGGGCCAACCCCAAGGCCAGCCGTGGACTGCCGTGGGCCTGCCGGCTGCTGGCCGTTCCCCTACACCACCATTTTTTTCCATTTTTGTTTAGTAAAAGACCGTCTGAACATTAATTAATCGTTCCCAATTCAACTTTGTTTATTTAGATGAAGAATTGGAGGACGAGTTCGGGGACTCGTATATTGTAGAGGATAGCGGCTAGTTGTTGTTAGGGTTTGGGTTTTGAGGTGCTAATTGCTCTTTTTCTAGCTTAAGGTAACATATTTCGAGTTACTCGACGAATTATCGTCACAATCTTTGTTGTTTTTGTATGATTAGTGATTTTTGTTTGAGTAATAGTTTTCACATGTTAAAATTTGTTGCATGCATGTTTAGTTCGGTTTACTTAAGATTCACAATCCTACTTCCCAACAATATTCTAATTCCGATCTCTAACAATTGTCATTCTTGCTATTCTGGTTTGTTCCGTTGTGTTCGCCTTTATGGAACTCATTTGACCTTTTGAGTAAAGCGTCTTGTTCGTTGACATCTTTATTGACTTCATCCAAAAATTCCACCTTTAAGAGTTCAATTCCTTCTTGTCTGTTGGGTGTGAGTTTCCTATCGCGACTAGCACTTCTCGTTCCCGAGTTGTTTTCCATCTTGCATAGGTTCTATATAGTTTGAGGAAACTTTTGGTTCATTTTTTTTTCTTAATTTGGAGTGAAATCTACAAACTGACCTCTTTCTATAACATTTGAAAATGATTTCTCACTCTCTTTCAACCCTAGTGTTCTATTGGATACCTAAGCTATTTCTCGTTTTGTGTAATGATTCCTTTTTCTTACTCTTTTTCCGAGTTACTAAGCCGTGTTTAATCATAATTAGTAAAGATATTATTCTTATTATAGAATTTTAAACTAAAATTTTGAAAATACTTATATGATTTTTAATGGTTTTAACATTAATGAGTGTTTAATCTCGTTGTTGGAGACGTCCCAATAATGGGTTTTCTCATTTATTGGTGTAGAAATATTTTTATATCTTGATATGAATGTGGATGTTCTTGTCTGATCAACAAGAGTATCACCGTTTCATTGAAAAGATACCTATATTTTTCTTATGATTATATTATTAAGATGTTGTATACTATAATTTCTCCTTCTAAGTTTCGAGGACGAAACTTTTTAAAAGGAGGGTGATTGTAACGCCCGTAATTTCGGACCGTTAAAATATTTCGGAAGTAATTTATTAATCAAGTAAAATTTGATATTAATGTATTTGAAGTAAAAATAATTCAAAGAAATATAATTTTATTATATTTTGAGGTAAAGTATTTATTTTGTTAGTTTTGAAACGTTTAAAAATAGTTTAAACCGTGTAAAAATCTTTTAATTCGAAATAAGGGCATATCGGGAAAAAAATGACAACCCTTTTGAAAATTGGGCAAACGATTTTGGAAATGGGTCGTATGAATATCAACTGTGACACCCTTAAAAACCAAACCCTAACAAGCAACTAGCCGCTATCTTCGACAACATACGAGTCCCCAAACTCGTCCTCCAATTCTTCACCTAAATAAACAATAAAAACACAATAAATAAGTATAAATACCGAAATTTTGCCAAAATCGTCTTAAAACAACTTCAAGAAAACTGAAATTAAAATATACCAGGAGGTAGATCTCGACGAGAGGATTCCGGAAATATAAATTTCGTGAAAATCCGACAAGAAACGAAGAAATTATGGCGAAAACTAGCTTGAAAGGTAAGAAAAATGGTGTTTTTATCTTTTGGAATAGTTTAGTGGGTTTATTAGTTGGTTTTAGTAAGTGATATTGATTACTACTTGAGGTATGGTATGAGAGTGAAGTAAGCTACAATGTTGGAAGTCTTAGCACTTGTTTTGGTAACTAGAAAGGGTAATGGTATGGTTGACACCAATTGTTAGGCTGAGGAACATAATTTCAATTTTCTTGTAATCTCGTGTTTAAGAACTTTGGTCTTGTCGGAATTTGCGTTTGACAAGCGGTTCTAATTATTATCGAAACGAGTCAAAACCGACTCGTAAAATCCCGACTCAAACCCGCTCCTTCCTTTCTTCCTTTCCTTTCCCGCGGACACCTCCCCCTTCCCCTTCCTTTTACTGATTTTTTTTACCACCCACATCTCCTTCAACCTTCTAAACTATTCCAAAAGATAAAAACACCATTTTTCTTACCTTTCAAGCTAGTTTTCGCCATAATTTCTTCGTTTCTTATCGGATTTTCACGAAATTTATATTTCCGGAATCCTCTCGTCGAGATCTACCTCCTGGTATATTTTAATTTCAGTTTTCTTGAAGTTGTTTTAAGACGATTTTGGCAAAATTTCGGTATTTATACTTATTTATTGTGTTTTTATTGTTTATTTAGGTGAAGAATTGGAGGACGAGTTTGGGGACTCGTATGTTGTCGAAGATAGCGGCTAGTTGCTTGTTAGGGTTTGGTTTTTAAGGGTGTCACACCGTAAACTCGAAATGACCAATGCTCCAGCAGTATTCATGGATCAGATGAACCGTACTTTCAGAGAACACCTTGACAAATGCATTGTAGTGTTCGGGGACGGCCAGCAGCCGGCAGGCCCACGGCAGTCCACGGCTGGCCTTGGGGTTGGCCCGGGTCGGTCCGTTGCTTGTTTCGCGGTTTTCCATGCAAAATTTGTCATTTCAGGTTTATTAATGACATAGTTAGTATGAGTACACTTTAGGAATTGAATCACATAAGTAATAAAAATTATGTTAATGGTAAAACTATGCTTATATTAATAGTTATCACATGTTAGGATAGTTTACAAAATGAATTTGTAAATAATAGGCTCAGAATGAATTGTATAGGGATAATTGTAATGTTTTGTTGATTGTGCCGAAAACTGAGCCTTAGTCCCTTTGACTGATGCGATGTCAGTTAATTGAGTGATTGGTCAGCCGCAATTTAACCCGCACTGCCGCAGGCTGGGGTTCGGGTAAAAATTCGGTTGAATGATTTAGATAATCGGCCTTTTTCTTGTTTTAGGCCATTTATCAAGCTTTAGTTCACATGTATAGCTTATTGAATTTAATAGTGTCTTGTATTGTAGAAATGGCCCTAGTTTCCCCTAAAGCCTTTAATATTGTTATAATTGCTAGGATTGGAAATTAGTATTTAATACTTATTGAGGATACTGTTGGATTTGTATGCTGAATAGACATTTATATAGCCTTTCACATGATAGAATGTTAGAATTTATATTGGTAGTTGGGCCTTTTGCCCTCTTAAGGTTAAGTGGGTGTCTTACTTGACTTGTGTGGTGAGTCTTGTGTGGTGTGGGCTAAAGTATTCAAGCTGGGACTAGCTGGGACTAGGTCCTAGGTGAGTATTTCGGCCTTCATCATAGATAGGTCTTTATAGTCTTTGACGAGTATATGTTCACTGCTTGATAGCCTTTGTGTTCCTGACTAGTGGATTTATATCCAAGTTGGGGCATGACCTCAGTTACTTATTTTGATAGTAAGGGGTCAGCTTAAGTACTAGCCAACCCTTTGGTGGACTCCTTAGGGTACTCACTTTGTTTTTAGAAAAATTGTGGGTCTTGGGTGCGGTGGTGTGTATCCGCATGTCTAGGTCTGCGCAGATTTTAGGTTAGGGTTGTGTTGTGTCTTGGCCATGTTTTATTAATATTAACCGCTGAGCCAAGATACCGGTTCGATTACCTTCCCTACCTCGTGGTATAGACTCGAGTTACAAAGTGACTATTGACCGTGCTAAGAACTTATGCCTGTCTTTGATATATTGCCCTTTCTTGTATGGTGATTTTATGAACTGTAATAGGTGAGATGTAAGCCGGTTACAGTTGATAAAGTTTGGATTACTATTTGAATTATATGATTCACATGATAGTTAGTTTGATCAGTTTAGGGGTCATAGGTTGGATTACATGATAATTACATTGTTTATCATATTGTTTACATGTTTTACTACATGTTACATTAATTTTGACGATTCTTGGCTGGGAGGACTCGAAGTTACTCCCCACTGAATTGTGGCTTTCGTGTTTGTATAAGATGCGATTGACAGGTTGTTGATGCTTGTTGGGGTCACAGACGAGCTAGTGAGCAAGGAACCTTGGACCTAGTTTTGGCTATTCTATTAGTAAACCTTTTACCTTTTGGTTTTGTATATTATTCGAAGGGACATATGTCTCCCTTTTCTATTTTGGGTTTGTATCGTTATATTTTCATATAGTTTAGCTATGGCATGTAAATCGGTTCGTTAGCAATGCAGGTTTTGGCACCCGACTCATGGGAGGGTTGGATATGTTGTGATTGGTTTAGAAAAATTTTTGAAATTACAGGTTTTTATATAGTTGGACCAATTACAAACATATCCTACCAGTTTTTCCGTAGAATTTTCGTAATTAATTAAGGCTAGATTTAAGGGTGTCACACTACACCATCACTAAACTTAAAAAACACTCTTTTGCTTACTAAAACGGTTTTCAAACCGAGTTTTCCAGCCAAACAAGTTGATACACTTTCGTCGGTTTCTCGTCTGAATCCTAGCATGTAAATATGAGGGTGTAAAAATCTTCTTTTATCATGTTTTCATATGTTTCATGACTATAACATGCTAAATCTTGCTTAACATGGTCCAAAACATGGGAAGAATGAGCCAAAAATAGGATTTTTGGTTGAGCCATGGGCTACTTATGTAGCACATAGGCTCGCGCCTAAAGCACCTCCTCACCTTAAATCCAAACCGTGTTTGGTCTCTTCATCTCCTTCATTTTTATTTCATATTTGTAATCGGTTTTACCATTTCAAGTATCACTACTACAATATGATCCTGTAGCAACACTTTGTCATTGTTGCATAATGTTGTATAAATGTTGTTGTAGAGGTTAGGCAACACTTAATAAAGTGCTACATAAAGTCTTGTTGCATTAGCCCAATGCAACACTGTAGATACCTCATTTCTGCACCTCCCGCAAACCACCCGGGGATGATTGGGCCGCATGTTTGGTACACGGAACGATTTGTGACAGTTCGTAAGTTTATCATCAAGTGATCGCTCAAACACTTGTGTCTAACTCTCAATTGTCATCTACGTGCCGATACGGTCGTTTTGGCAGTAATTAGAGTACATTTGGAGTCCGGGTCATAAAACCGTCTTCATTTTCTAAAACCGAGCCATAATGTTCTGAAATGTTCCGGATACTTCTATTCCATATTTTACAATCTTTTAATCTTTGGCAAATAATTTCTCGTAATATTCACACAAAATATTAAGGAAAACAAGATTATACCGTTATTCCATAACCTAAACACGAAAATCTTTCTTCCGCAGAGGGAAACCACTTGGGAAAGGACGCAGCAGGTGCTGCGCCTCTTCCCAAGTCCTTTTCTGCGTATTTTTCGTATCTTTTCATATCTTTTCGAGATTCACTTCCAAAGTTTTCCGAAAACCCTATTCCCTCTGTGTGATTAGTATCAATAGAGACCGTCGGTCTCACATATTTCTCACGCGAGTGTCCGCCCTTCTCTTCTCCCTTTGCATTCTAGACCACGTTCTTACTTTTTGGCGTCTACATGCTTGAACTTTTGACCACGTAAGCTCGAATCGTTCTGAGTACCAGCCTAGTTTTGCATGACCGACCAATTTGACCAACTCCACAATAATCAACTTTAATCAATCTTATTCGTTTTCCTCTTACGAGGGCACTTTCGTCGTACATTCGAGTCGAGCATCACTAAACGTTAACTTAGTTCATCTCGTTTCATCAAATATGTAAGTCTGAGGGTGTAAATACTTCTTTTGTTTATTGTTCTTTATTATTGTAATCACAATTGTAAGATTTATGTCGAAAGTATTCTTAAAACCGATTTCTAAAACCGTGTTTAAAACCCTTTTTACGGATTATCAGAAGAGAACCGTCGAGAAAGGACGCAGCAACCGCTGCACCTCTTCGAAGGGACGCAGCACCTGCTGCGCCTCTTCGTGAGGCTGCCGCAGTTCCTGCTTCCTTTCTTCTTCCTTCGTCTTTTGTCAATTCGTCTCTTTTATTTTCTTTCGTTTGTTCTTCGATTCTTTGATATAATTCAAGCATAATAATCTGACATATCATGTATCATCATTAATGTTTAATTCATCATAATTCCCGACTTAAATCCCAAGTAATTCATATTTGCGGGTTTTCGTCATTAAAATCAAATTCGGTATTTTAGAGGTTCGATTCGTCAATATTGGGTCTCTGGAATTCGTCATTGATATATTTTTCACCTTTTGTTCATCGTCACCATCATTAATCCGTCATTAACAACATGTTTAACCTAATTAATTTGTTTGGTTTGTTTAATAATCTTATAAATCTTGTATAATTAGTTTTAATTAGTTTCATCCATGTTTATCGTTTTTATGACCTTTAATCACATGTAAATAACCTGCTAATCACTTTTACTCGAGTCAAATAATATAATCAATCATTAAAATCACCAATTAACATTAACGACTTGCAATTCCGGCTTCATAGCCAGAACTGAGCCAAGGAACAGACGCAGCAACTGTTGCGCCTCTTCCAAGGGACGCAGCTCTGCTGCGCCTGTTCCTGGTTGATTTCTGTCCCTGAAGTCCCGTTTTGCTTTGACCTAGTTTTAGCTTACGTATTAATTAACTATTACTCGTATTATCACCCTTAATTTCTGTTCGTTAATTTATTTATTCTTTCTTTATCAAACCATCCATTTTAAAATGTATTTTCGACATAAATCATTAAATCCGATGTAATTATTGTAATTTCCTTTATTTTATTATTATTGTATTTCTTTTATTGTATTGTATTGTGTGCTTTCACATGTAATCAACTTAAATTCCTACATTGACCCAATTGTATGATAAATTACTTCTTCACCGACTTAGTCTAATTCTTCACATGCTAGGATCAATTTATTGGATGTTGCATTGCATGCATATAATCGACAATATATCGAGTATAGACGATTTTCCTTAATCATTAGTAGAGGACGCTATCGAGGCAGGGGGATTAGGTGTTCGATCAAAAGTTCTTCCTAATACGTACCCTCACCCCTTACTCCAGATCTCTGTGAACATCCGTGTTCATTGGCATCCACGAGAGTCATTCTAGACATAGAATGCTAAGGGTAACGAGTTCTCGGTGTTCATTTCACTACTTTGTGTCTTGACATGGCATGAGGTATTCGATTGGTTTCCAATTTTCCATAATAAATTGGTGGCAACTCCACAAATGCAAACGCTTGTTCTCTCCCAAGCGCCCCCGTGGGCCCGCGTCCACAGTTTGGCGACTCCGCTGGGGATAATAGACTTACGTGTAGCCAAAAGGGTGAAACTTGAACAAGGTTAGGGAATAGTTTGTACAAGACAATTGTCGGTTTTCATAACTCGGTCTTCCTAGACCGTTTATTCGGCCTTCCTAGGCCCAACCCAACCCATTCGACCAATCGTTCTGTCTAAACGGTCCTAATTCTTATTTGGGCCTAAAGATGGATAGCGATTGACGTCATCCATACCATGGTACTTACTCTTGTTTGTATCAAGGACTTTCACTACTTGAGGAAATGGACTAGGAATCGGCCTTACTCTTGTTTGGTACGAGCCTCTCCACAGATTTCGGGTTTGATTGTTCGGTATGGCAACCCACCCTTTAAACCAAAACCCTTCTAAATGCACTCAGCATCCCTTATAATGCTTGTATATTTTTTGTACCATATGTGATCACCATTTTCTAAACAAAACCATGACGATTTTTATAAAATCAAAATCCTTCTTCAAAATGTAAATTTTCGAAGTATAGGCCTCATATTAGCGCAAAACAAGCCGAAAATCTGTCCAATTGTCGAGTCAACATTCGGGCCTTAAAACCCATTTCATAACCTCACTTCGAGTCCACTCCTACAACTACACTAAAGTTGACTAGGACCAACATTTTTCAAACTTTGTCATTTCCTCAAAACTCACTTTACACAAGTGGCACACTCCCACTTCACGAGTCAAAACATTTCTTTTCGAGTAAGTGTGCTAGAATGGTTGATCGTGTTTTGATTCGTCGTCGATCTCTTATTCAGTTTCCAAGATGCCTGAAACAAGCGACGTGACTTTAACCAACTCCAGAATGGTAATGATCAAATCCTAGCCGCACTAGCTCGTCTCCAAGTTACTCAAGACCAAGTGTATGATCGCCTTGACACCATTGAGGGGCGAATATATGTCGTAGAAACGAGGATGCCTCCTCGAGAAAGTGAGATGGCCGATGACTTCGTGAACAACTTCAGTGACGAAAACCCTCCCATAGGTATGACTGCAGCTGAAAAACGACTCCAATACATGGAGGAACAATTGATGTATCTCAAAGGGGATGACATTTATAGGGAGAACAATCGCATATATGAGGCTGTGAGTTCCAAGTTGCCAACCAACTTCAACATGACGGATATCCTGAAATTCAAGGGGCATGAAAACCCTTTGAACCATATCCGTGCCTTCAAGGATTACATGTCTATCAAAGGCATCAAACCCGAGATGTTCTTATGAATCTTTCCTTCATCTCTTGACACCATCTCAAAACAATGGTTCTATTCACTAGAACACAAGGAAATTGCTACCTGGGATGATACCGCGATTGAGTTTGCTAAACAGTATGCGGATAATGCTGAAATCCAAGTCAACATGTGCACTTTAGAGGTTCTTACCCAAAATGACAAAGAAGGTTTCACCGACTTCCTAAGTCGGTGGAGGAAAACTAGTACTCAACTTGTTGAACGTCCGGATGAAGCCACCCTCGTAGAAAAATTTGTGGATAACCTAAAGCCCATTTATGCAAATCATTTGAGGTATCAAAATATCAAGACCTTCAAAGACTTGACCGAACTAGGGACAAGGATCGAAGATGACATCCGTAAAGGGCTCTTGCCCAAAACGATAGGTCGTGGATATCAAGGCTCAACAAGTCGTTCTTACGGCTCCACTAGCAAGACTGATGAAGTTAACCTCCTCGAGCCATCTAAGAAAAGTACCCCTCCAAGGAAATTCACAAATCTAGGGGACACATATTGCAACGCTCTGAAAAGGTTGATGAAGCTGGGTAAACTTCAACCCATAGGCCCTACACCCGAACCAGAAAATAAATCCAAATTCTGGGATGAGAATTCGTACTGCGAATACCATAGAGGTAATGGATATGATACAGAGAAATGCTACAAATTGAAAATTGTACTCCAAGATATGATTGAAGACGGTCGTCTACCAATACCACCTGGGGGTAAGCCTAATAACACTCATAATCCTCTTGGAGTTCTGATGATCACAAGTGACGAATCTACCTTAGATTGCTCACATCTTATCTCCCCAAAAGAAGAGGTGACCAACGGGATATGGACGGATAGCGAGGAAGATGTCTACCTCCAGGATCTTCCCTTAATCAAGAGCGCCGAAAGCATCATAGATGAGATCATTGCCAAACTAGACACAGAAACTAACACCAATCAGCAGAAAGGATGGAGAAAATCGATCAAGTGGACAAACAATCAAGGAAGACTCTTCAAGCTCACTACTAGAGAAGGAGAACCAGAAGACGATGAATTCGAGTCAGAGTCAGAGTCAGAGTTGGAGTCAGAGTCGGAGTCTAGAGAAGTTCCTAGAGAGTCTCCTCCTGTCGTCATTCCCACTCCCCTCGTTTCTCCTAGCTTAGTGTCTAATTGCAACAGTAGTTCGGGAAATGTCCCAACCGCTGTCCCTTTACCGCCACTGACTGCAGATCAGATGGCTTCTTTGTTTCAACTTTTCTCAAATCTTAATATGAATAAATCAGGTTCTTCTTACTCTTCGTGTTATCTTGAATTCAATTCTGTTTACGATGATAATGAGAATGACCCAGACCCAGGCTCAATCAAAATACCTCCCTACATAGCCTAAGAAATACTACAAGAGGGGGAAGGGGAACCAGTGATAGAAAATACTGAACCCATCAACGTGGGAACTGAACTAGAACCCCAAGAACTTAGGATAGGGACAACCTTGAGCCCCACCGAAAGGGCCAATTTCATAGACCTCCTACACGAGTTCAAAGACGACACACATATGCCAGGGATCGACAGGGACATTGCAGAGCATAGAATCCCAATCAAACCAGGTTTCAAACCCGTGAAACAGAAGCTTCGACGAATGAGGACAGAATGGGCTCTCAAGATCAAAGAAGAAGTCGATAAACAATTCAAAGCCGGGTTCATCAAAGTTTCCGAGTACTCAGACTGGGTAGCTAACATAGTACCCGTACCCAAAAAGGATGGGAGAATCCATGTTTGTGTTGACTTTAGAGACTTAAGCAAAGCAAGTCCCAAGGATGACTTTCCGCTACCACATATCGACATATTAGTGGATAATACGGCGGATCACGCGTTGCTATCCTTCATGGATGGATACGCGGGATATAACCAGATCAAGATGGCCTTAGAAGACATGCATAAGACCGCCTTTGTCACTCAATGGGGAACCTATTGCTACACGGTTATGTCGTTTGGGTTAATCAACGCCGGAGCTACATACCAACGCACCCCAACTACGCTCTTACATGACATGATGCATAAAGAAGTTGAGGTATACGTAGACGACATGATTGTCAAGTCTAAGGAAAAAGAGGGACACATTGCGAACCTTCACAAACTCTTCTCAAGGCTACGGAAGTACAACATGAGGCTCAATCCTCAGAAATGCGCATTCGGCGTAACATCTGGCAAACTCCTAGGATACGTTGTTAGCCAACGAGGTATAGAAATAGACCCTTCCAAGATCAAAGCTCTAATCGAAATGCCGCAACCTCAAACAGAGAAAGAAGTTAGGGGATTCCTAGGCAAGGTACAATACATAAGTCGATTCATATCGAAGCTCGCCATGATCTGCGAACCTATATTCAAGAAGTTAGAGAAAACAGTTACACCGTGTGGGATGATGACTGTCAGAAGGCTTTCGATCAAATCAAGGAAATACTAGCCAAACCGCCAATGCTCATTCCACCTCAACGAGATCAACCTCCTGGTTTATATCTCACGGTAACCGAAACGGCCATGGGCGCCATGCTAGCTCAAACTGTAGGAAAAGAAGAAAGAACCATCTACTACCTTAGTAAGAAGTTCTTGGAGTACAAGTGCAAATACACACCACTCGAGAAGACATGCCTCGCTCTTGTGTGGGCAACGAAGAAGCTACGCCATTACATGCTTAGCTACTCCGTCAAAATATTCTCCAAAATGGATCCTGTTAAATACCTCTTCGAGAAACCCGTTCTCAATGAATGTTTAGTGAGATGGACTTTGATGCTCTCAGAGTTCGATCTCAAGTATGTGCCTTTGAAAGTCATAAAGAGGCGCGCTGTTACCGAATTCTTCGCAGAAAATCCCATCAATGATACACAAACGATAGACACCTGGTCATTTCCGGATGAGGATATACTCCAGACGGATGTAGACTCCTGGGACCTCTATTTTGATGGGGCATCGAATTTAAAAGGATTTGGAATAGGAGTGTTGCTCATTTCGAGCATACACCAATCTCTGTCAAACTCGACTTCGAGATGACAAATAACGCTGCAGAATACGAAGCCTGTCTCATTGGATTGCAAGCGGCAGTAAGTTTAGGCATCAAGAATCTTCGAGTACATGGGGATTCCTCTTTGATCATCAAACAAATTACGGGATCTTGGAAAATCCGAAGCGAAAGCTTGGCAACCTATCAAGCCAGAATAGACCAAGTAGCCCAATTCTTCGATTAACTGACCTACTTACATCTACCTCGAGAAGAAAATCAATTTGCAGATGCTCTTGCAAAACTTGCATCTTTGAATAATATGCCGGATATCATGGTAGAAATGCCTTTGTGCATCGAACGACGATCAGAGCCAGCTTATGTACACCAAATCACCGATGTAGAGGAAATTACGGATGAGCCTTGGTTCCAAGCAATCCTAAACTTCAAACTCAATGGCACCTATCCACCAGAAATGGACAAAAGGGGACAATGCGCCATCCGCTTGCTAGCTTCTCATTACGTCCTCATGCAAGGAGAGTTATACAAAAGAACACCTCTTGGTGTAATCCTACGTTGTCTTAATCATTCACAGGCACAGAAAGTGATGGAAGAAGTCCATGATGGAGTATGTGGCCCTCACATGAGTGGACCCATGATGGCAAAGAAAATAACACGTTTAGGGTATTATTGGACCACGATGGAATCTAATTGCATCAAATATATAAGACATTGCCATAATTGCCAAATCTTTGGGAATGTGCAACATGTTCCTCCTTCATTGCTTTACACCATGACATATCCCTGGCCATTTCCTGCTTGGGGAATTGACATCATCGGTAAAATCACTCCAGCCGGAACAGGAGGTCACTATTTCATCCTAGTAGCAATCGATTATTTGACCAAGTGGGTAGAAGCGGCTTCCTACACCAATCTTACGGCCAAGAATGTAGCAAAGTTCATATAAACCAACATTATCTGTCGATATGGTTGCCCACATGAGATCATCAGTGACAATGGATCACATTTTGCAAGCTGAAACTGAACAATTGCTAGCCATGTACAAAATCAAGCATCACCACTCCTTGCCATATAGACCACAAACCAATGGCGCGGTAGAAGCAGCAAACAAAAATGTTGTCACGATTCTCAAGAAAATGATTGACAACTATAGAGATTGGCCAAGCAAGATACCATTTGCTTTATGGGGATACCGTAAATCCGTTAGGATGCCCACTGGGGCTGCTCCTTTCTATTTGACCTACGGCATGGAGGTTGTACAACCAGTCGAGCTAGAAATACCATCCTTGCGTATTTTACTCGAAAGTCAAATCCCAGCAGCCGAGTGGAAGAGGGATCGATATGAAGAACTCATCCTCTTGGATGAACTAAGGTTACGTGCATTACATAATGTGCAAACATACCAGGCGCGTATCAAACATGCCTTCAAGAAAAGGCTCAAGCCAAGGAACATCAAGGAAGGAGACTTGGTCCTCAAATCCATTAGGGCTCTTTTACCTGTCGATCCACGAGGAAAATTCAAACCCATTTCGGCCGGGCCTTTCCTAGTCAAGTCCATACTTCCAGGGGGCGCGGTTAGTATCACATACCTAGACAGGAACGAATTTGCCAACCCAACAACCCTTGACCAACTGAAACGGTACTATGCCTAGAATAGGAGCAAAAACGCGCCTCGCGTAACCTCACGTGTCGCTCTTCTAGCACGAAATAAACGGCCCCTAGCCAAGCTGAATCAAGCTAATGTCATATTGCTCTTGCACTTTGACAATTTGTCATTCTCATATCATCAAATAAACTAAATCGCATTTTCGGAGTAAGTAAAGCTCATGCGTATTTTCTAAAGTTCATTACAAGCTCTTGCTTAGAACAATTATACTTTTACATTTACTCGAACTACGCGCAAGGGTTTGATTTCATTTTTTTAATGAATACGTAGGCAATCCCTCACGGGATACAACCCATTTAATTATTTTAAATGTAAATAGAAGGACATTTGCAAATGCATTTGAAATTTGAACAGAATAATGAAAAGAAAATCACGACAGTTTCATAACCAATTAACCTTTTTTTTTCATTAATAATAATAGTACGTTACATAATAATAGTAAATAGGCTAGGATTCTAAAAACCCCACCTTCTTATTACAATAATAATAATAATAATAATAAATAATAATAAAGACTTAGGCTACTCTTCCATTTTCCCTTTGCCTTTGTCTTTTCTATCATACTTCTTGTCCCGACCTCGAGCCAGACGCTCTTGCGCCACTTCCGATCTAATCACCAATGGTCTCTCTCGTGGTCTTGCTTTGCCATTTTTTTCAACCACCATCTCGACGGCAGGAGAAGTCTTCGGTTTATTCGAAGGATGAACAACTCGAAACCCGGCTTCTTCCTCTCCCTCATTCAGATGCTTCTCCTTCTCCTTTTCCACCTCGCGAACCTTGTAGTCAACAGGTTCACGCTTTCTTAACCTCTCACGCTCCTCCGGAGTAGTAGCTTTCCTCCACCGCAGATAGGAGTCTAACACCCATAGAGCACTGACGGAAGAATTTAAGAACCAAATATTCCTCTGAGCCCATTTGATGGCCCATTCCCTTCGACTCTCGGTAGTAAGCGCCACGGCAGTCTGCGGGACAGTGTCAAGCTTCGGGATCCTTTGCTTCAATCCAACCTGTCTCATCAACCTCTCCGGGAAAATGCATATCATAAACTCCAAGTCGGGAATGCGAACAGAATGGGTAGGGTCCAAGGAAGATACTCCAGTGACAGATTTGAGATGCCACCATGGTACGATCCATCTGATTAAGGGGCCATCTTCACTCTTCAATTTGTTTTCCCAGTAGTTGCAAACACGAGTGAAGTGCACCATGTAAAGCCTGGTCCTCATTGCAATTGAGCGAGCATGATAAGCAGGAACATTAACTGGGGGCGAGATCAATCGAAGATGCTCCATAAGCCAGACCTACCAAAAGCAGGTATTAAAAAAAGAATAAAGAAAAGAAAGAAACGAAAAAAAAAAACGAGAAAAAAAAACGAGAAAAAAACGAAAAAAAAAGAGAAAAGAGTTCTTTTACCTGCAATATAATGGGACTTCCCACATAAGGTAGGTCGCGATTGGCTTTCCTGTTGTCTAAGCCCAATAGGATCTCTGCTAAACACAGACAAGCTAGGCTCCTGCGCAGCTCCATTTGCTCAATAACGCTCAAGAGACGAGGCCCGCCTCTCATATCCTCATCAACAAGCCCTTGAAGGACATACAATGAGATCAGCCTTATTGATAAATCGATCGATGAAATCCGAATGCCCTTCACCTCGCAACATAAGAGACAGTGGGATCAGCCCTATTGATAAATCGATCGATGAAATCCAACATTCGCACTCCTTTAGAAGTCACAAGACGGTCAACATCAACTCTGGCCAATCCAAGCAAGTCTCTAAACTTGTTCTTGTACCCTTGAGAAGTGGAGGGAATAGCAGGCAAATGTTCCGGGTCCCAACCGCCAATCGCAACAATCTCCTCGGGAAATGGGCAAATGTCGCCTCTAAGGAAGGCAAATACATGATAATTCGGGTCCCAATAGCCAAGACAAGCATCTAGAAATGGGTTGACTACCTTGATCAACTTCAAGCTCAAAAGCGATCCAAAATTATAAGCACCCATGTCGTGTTTCTCCACATTGGAGAACTCATTTGTCCATTCTTTTAGACGAATTTCAAGAGTATTCATGATGTATGCTTGTTTTGGGAGATTTGTGTAATAAGACGAAGAAAGATGGAAGAATTATGTGAATAAAACCTCCCTCGACGTCTCTATTTATACTAAAAGTTGTTTCCTAAAATCCGTCAGGACGGACGCACTGGGGAACAGCGCGCGGCAGAGTCTGCGCCTCTTGAAGGGACGCGACTCTTTCTTTGCGCCTCTTCCTCAGCACTCTTTTTGTGATTTTCCGCGTTGGATCGTTCCTAAACTCCTCAACGAATAATTTCCTATTCATATGGGTTATTATTTTGGTAAATACGACAAGTTGCCATATTTCGTGTTTCCTAATTTCGCGGACACGCATTTCGAGACAATATCGACATTTTCGCACACTTATACATTTCTTTTTAATTTTCTTTTTTGGGGAATCATTTCACTCTCCTTCCACATCACATTTCAAACTTATATGTTTTTTCTTTTTTCTTTTTTTAGGGGGTAACCCTCCCTACCGTCCGGTCATTTCCGACCAAATTTTTGCATTATCATTTCTAGTCATATTCTTTTTGCATTTCCAAGCCATTGTTTTGCGCTAATTTAGGCTATATGTACAAATACATGTTCTATGTGATTTTTGTGTAAAATTTCGGCAGCATGACGGCGTAAACCGTCATCTACCAAAGCTGTTTAAAGCTAACCTGCAGGTACAAACAAAACAACCCAGTAGCAAAGGCACTCAGGCCATCATATATACAACAAAAAGGGATATGTACACCAAACTGGGGGCTCGAGCCCCAAAACAAGATCCAAATGTTCAAAGGCGGGTCTTAAAATGTATAAATGTACAAAAATACAACCAAAAAACAAGAAGCAACGCGGAAGCTACTGCAGGTCACCGTCCAGCTCAGCAACTCTCGCCTCGAGAGCAGCGACCTCGGCGTCGCGGACCTCAAGCTACCTCAGCAGGCGACCCGTCTCCTCCCGGGACTGGGCAAGCTCTCACTCCAGCTCACCCTCCCTCTACAAACAACAAAACTGACTCATGTCAATTATTTCAAATGTAAAGGAAGATTAGAAAATTCAAAAATGAAGTAAACGGACGGTTCATACCTGACGTCCTCGGCCGTCACCAAGTGCCTCAACGATAGTAGCCCGCAGCCGGTTGGCTACCCTCCACAAAGCCACGAACCGGGATGGCGCAACCTGCATTTTAAAAGGAAAACTCTTAGCGATTGGACAAACTCGAGTAAATGTGTTCTTACACAAAACTATGCGAGTTAGAAGACTCACCCTCCGAATCAGATGCTGCCACTCGTCCAAGCCAGCATCTCTCACCGCCACGTCAAAGTCACATAGCTCAGAGATCGTCGTCATCCCCGTCGTGTCGGTGTACTGAAGGGTCTCGGGGTACTCTGGGGGCTCGATGCCCGCCGCCTCGACCTCCTGCAAAGTCAAATGATTTTCGTTAACCGATGATCTTTCATCGTATTCTCAAACAATAAAAAAATGAACGAGGATAATGCACTTACCACAACCGGCCAGTACGCCAACCTCCCGTAGAGGAACGCTGAGTAGTCCTGACTAGGAAGAAGGAGGGCGTCGCCACCAACGACAGCCAAGTCAGCCTCCCTCTCAGCCTCAGAAGGCTCCCTAAACATCGTCCGAGGAGGATCGATGGGAACCGTCAAGACTTCCCGAGAGCACTGACGAGCCAATCGCTCACCTAAGTACCACACAGGACCCATCGACGTCCTCAGCAGCAGCCGACTCGAGCTCCTAGGTTGAAGGACCTCAGCCACGAAAGGAGGAGCGCCAGCGTACTCCTCCCAAGGCCTGGGCACCCACTAGAAAAGCAAACAAATGCAAGGTGAAATACTCACGCCGTCCAGCTGAAGAGCGTTCATCTCCCGCCGACAGACGTCGTGGAAGGAACGCCGAATCCTCGTGCGGCATATCACCCAATCCCTCACAACGGGATAGGCCTTCTCCACCGGCTCCGTCCTCTTGGGCGCGAGGCCCGGAAAGTTGGAGTACACCCACGCCTGTAAAATGAGATAATCAATAATGATCTTTCGTGATTCGATAAGAAAAGGAAATGATCTTTCATTAAGAAGTGAAGGTTCATACCTCCAACAGCAGTCCAGGGCCGACAGCAGTAGGTGAAGTCCCCTTCTCCATCAACTCCGGACGAACCATGGCCCTTATGAAGCGGATGAGGACCGCAAAACCAGCAGTGACCAAGTCCCAACGGCCTAGGTCGCTCAGGTCATAAAGAAAGGGAAGAAGCTTCGTCGAAAGCCTCTCTGCCTTGTCTCCGAGGTAGATCGAAGACAAGAACCACCAGATCCACAAACAGACTCTCTGCTCTGCAGTGCAGGGACGAGGAGCCGTCTCCCTCCCCTCAATCACCACCAGCGCCGAGGTCTTCCCCGCGAAGTAGTCCCCCACGTAAGAACTAGGTACCAAGCCAGGTACCGCAGCCACCTTCGGCGCCAAGTTCCAGCCGATCAGCCTCCTAGCCTCCGCCGAGTCAACCCTCATGGTTGTCTTCGGCCACTCCACCACCTCAGTCCCACACAGCAGACTGGAAATCATGCCGTAGTCCTCCAATGTGATTCCCACCTCACCAAAAGGCATATGAAACGTGGAGGTCGTGTCCCAAAACCGGTCCAAGAAAGCTGGGACGAGACTGAGGTTAGCCCGAAGCTTCCTCCTCGCAATATCCCTCCAAGCCTGCACCAAGGTGCCGAACCCTCCCTGCTCGGTCATGGCTCTCTCCTCAGCTGACAGCCTCTCGTAGCACCACATTGTCGTCGTGTAGCCCGAGAACGACCTGATGTTCCCGGCCTCCTATGTTGATTTGAAACAAAAGCTATTTTTAGTTTGAATGAAATAGAAAAGGAATGGCAAACAAGAATGAAATAAGATGAAAGAAGAGTGATGAATTCAATTTACCAAGCTCTTCACCGTCCTGTAGGACAGGTGACCCTCCGCAGCCCAAAGCAGGTGCCTACTATCCCAGGTCTCAGCCCACGCAGGTGCTCCCCTCAGCTGGCAACTACCCCATCCAACGTTGGCCTATCTCGGGACCTCCTCCTCCTCAACAGCCTCCTCCTCCAGGACCTCGTCCTCAGCAGCCATCACCGCAGCGGTGAAAGCCTCCTCCAACGCCTCCTCAAGCACCTGAGAAGGGTCAATAGCAATGTCCACGTACAGCAGTGTCCACGTCCATGGGATCCCTCCCAGATGTAGAAGCCTCGTCACCTGCAAAATTAAAGAAAATTTAGGCCGCGTCAAGTGACGACAAGCCTTGATTAGGGGATTTTCGATTTTCGGAGCCCTAAAATCGCTCTTTTCTCGCCATCTTTGGCAATTTTGCCACAAATCCGTCTGCTCCTGTGGTAATTTGGGTCAAGTCAAGCCTAAGTTGAAGCCTAGTCATGGGTTCGAGTCGGAATTTCGACAGCATTTCGTTATAACGGCGGTTATGCCCTAGGAAGTGTCCTGAAAAAGCCATCACAAACCAAAATTCCGAGATGGTAGGAAGTTTACCCATCATACAAGGATTCCAAATATCGAGTTTCGTCACAAATGGGCAATCCTAAGGCTATTTTCGAAGCGATTTACTGTTTAGATGTGAAACCGTCTCAATTTCACTCAAATGCTCAAAACTCAACGAAAATTCGAAAAAAATATATGGTTATGATCCTTATATTACTAATTAGCCATTTACAAAGTCAATTTTGCAAGGCAAAGTCGTTTGGGGGAAAAGCCTTAAATTTTCGACTAATTAGGGTCGAAAACCCTAATTTTGTCGATCCTATTTGATCAAATACGGAAGATAAATGCAAGATTAATATACATACCTCGATTAGTTATGGAAAATGCAAGCTTTTGGATCAAATTTTGACGAAAATGGTTGGAATTTGAAAGAGAAATTCAGAATTTATGTTTCGAACAAATGAGATAAACCCTCTGTTTCATCGGGTTTTTACGCAGGAAAGACACATCCAGGAATAGATGCAGCAGGTGATGCACCTCTTCCAAGGGACGCAGCTCTTGCTGCGCCTCTTCCTCAGCTTCCCTTCATATGAATTTTCAAAAATTCGTTATGAATTCGTTATTTTGTGGGCCCATCTTTGGTGCGCCTCTTCCTTGATGCTATATCACAAATTTGGTCCGTTTGACGTATATTCTTCGCCCGGATCCACACCTTCCAAGCCAACAGCAAACTATCGCCTTATTTTTATCCAAGACCTAGCTTGTCACAACGAGCGTTCCTTCTTTGACAGGTGTTTCGACATACCTTTATTCTGTTCCCCCAGCGAGAGTACACGGATAGACATTCCCTCTCGAGACATGAAGATCAGTTCCCGATTATGTTCCCCCAGCGAGAGTACACAGATAGACATTCCCTCTCGAGACATGGAGATCAGTTCTCGATTATGTTCCCCCAGCGAGAGTTCAAGACCGACAGTCATTCCCTCTCGAGACATGGTGATCAACATCGACCCCGAATCCTTCCGAAGTTTGTTTGAAGCCGACCACAAGCATATTTCTCCCAGCAGTTCCAGACTGTGTCCTATTGTCTTCTCCCAATATCGCGTTTTGTTTCCCCTGGAGTTTCAAGGAATTTCAGGTATGGTCTCTTCTTATGGCTGGCGAGCCTTCTTACGTAGTCTAACAGACTTTAAACGACCCTCCCCAATAGTTGATAGACTCTAAAATGTTCTCGACGACAGGTCCTTGGCTCAGACCCCTTGAGCCGCCTCGCGTCGCCATAGTCGTCAGGTTGTAATCTTCGATTGACCTGATGGCTATAATTTGACTTTCGCCTTGTCCAAGCCTCAGTCAAAGTGGGGGCTCTGTAGATACCTCATTTCTGCACCTCCCGCAAACCACCCGGTGATGATTGGGCCGCATGTTTGGTACGCGGAATGATTTGTGATAGTTCGTAAGTTTATCGTCAAGTGATCGCTCAAACACTTGTGTCTACCTCTCAATTGTCATCTACGTGCCGATACGGTCGTTTTGGCAGTAATTAGAGTACATTTGGAGTCCGAGTCACAAAACCGTCTTCATTTTCTAAAACCGAGTCAGAATGTTCTGGAACGTTCCGGATACTTCTATTCCATATTTTACAATCTTTTAATCTTTGGCAAATACTTTCCCGTAATATTCACACAAAATATTAAGGAAAACAAGATTAATCCGTTATTCCATAACCTAAACACGGAAATCTTTCTTCCGCAGGGGGAAACCACTTGGCAAAGGACGCAGCAGGTGCTGCGCCTCTTCCAAGAGACGCAGTGCCTGCTGCGCCTATTCCCAAGTCCTTTTCTGCGTATTTTTCGTATCTTTTCATATCTTTTCGAGATTCACTTCCAAAGTTTCTCCGAAAACCCTATTCCCTCCGTGTGATTAGTATAAATAGAGACCTTCGGTCTCCCATATTTCTCACGCGAGTGTCCGCCTTTCTCTTCTCCCTTTGCATTCTAGACCACGTTCTTACTTTTTGGCGTCTACGTGCTTGAACTTTCGACCACGTAAGCTCGGATCTTTCTGAGTACCAGCCTCGTTTTGCATGACCGACCAATTTGTCCAACTCCACAATAATCAACTTTAATCAATCTTATTCGTTTTCCTCTTACGAGGGCACTTTCGTCGTACATTCGAGTCGAGCATCACTAAACGTTAACTTAGTTCATCTCGTTTCATCAAATATGTAAGTCTGAGGGTGTAAATACTTCTTTTGTTTATTATTTTTTATTATTGTAATCACAATTGTAATATTTATGTCGAAAGTATTCTTAAAACCGATTTCTAAAACCGTGTTTAAAACCCTTTTTACGGATTATCAGAAGACAACCGTCAAGAAAGGACGCAGCAACCGTTGTGCCTCTTCGAAGGGACGCAGCACCTGCTGCGCCTCTTCGTGAGGCTGTCGCAGTTCCTGCTTCCTTTCTTCTTCCTTCGTCTTTTGTCAATTCGTCTCTTTTATTTTCTTTCGTTTGTTCTTTGATTCTTTGATATAACTCAAGCATAATAATCTGACATGTATCATCATTAATGTTTAATTCATCATAATTCCCGACTTAAATCTCAAGTATTTCATATTTGCGGGTTTTCGTCATTAAAATCAAATTCGGTTTTTTAGAGGTTCGATTCGTCAATATTGGGTTTCTGGAATTCGTCATTGATATATTTTTCACCTTTTGTTCATCGTCACCATCATTAATCTCTCATTAACAACATGTTTAACCTAATTAATTTGTTTGGTTTGTTTAATAATCTTACAAATCTTGTATAATTAGTTCTAATTAGTTTCATCCATGTTTATCGTTTTTATGACCTTTAATCACATGTAAATAACCTGCTAATCACTTTCACCCGAGTCAAATAATATAATAAATCATTAAAATAACCAATTAACATTAACGACTTGCAATTCCGGCTTCACAGCCAGAACTGAGCTAAGGAACAGACGCAGCAACTGCTGCGCCTCTTCCAAGGGACGCAGCTCTCCTGCGCCTGTTCCTGGTTGATTTCTATCTCTGAACTCCCGTTTTGCTTTGACCAAGTTTTAGCTTACGTATTAATTAACTATTACTCGTATTATCACCCTTAATTTCTGTTCGTTAATTTATTTATTCTTTCTTTATCAAACCATCCGTTTTAAAATGTATTTTCGACATAAATCATTAAATCCGATGTAATTGTTGTAATTTTCTTTATTGTATTATTATTGTATTTCTTTTATTGTATTGTATTGTGTGCTTTCACATGTAATCAACTTAAATTCCTACATTGAACCAATTGTATGATAAATTACTTGTTCAGCGACTTAGTCTAATTCTTCACATGCTAGGATCAATTTATTGGATGTTGCATTGCATGCATATAATCGACAATATATCGAGTATAGACGATTTTCCCTAATCATTAGTAGAGGCTGCTATCGAGGCGGGCGGGATTAGGTGTTCGATCAAAAGTGCTTCCTAATACGTACCCTCACCCCTTACTCCAGATCTTTGTGAACGTCCGTGTTCATTGGCATCCACGAGAGTCATTCTAGACATAGAATGCTAAGGGTAACGAGTTCTTCGTGTTCATGTCACTACTTTGTGTCTTGACATGGCACGAGGTATGCGAACGGTTTCCAATTTTCCACAATAAATTGGTGGCGACTCCACAAATGCAAACGGTTGTTCTCCCCCAAGCGCCCCCGTGGGCCCGCGTCCACAAACGCTTAATGCAACACTTTCTAATCTGAAGCAACACTTTGTTAAAGTGTTGAATTGATTATTTTTATGGAACGCTTTTTCTCAATATCAAATGCAATATTATTTATATGCTAATGCAACACTTCTTGTGAAAAAAAAAAAGCAACACTTCCTTAACTAATGCAATACTTTTCTTGTTAATAAGCAACACTTATAACAAACAAATGCGACATTTCTATTTTGAAAAGGCAACACTAGTTATGTTCAAAACAACACCTAATAAAGTGCTACATAAAGACTTATAACATTTCTAGTTGTCACTAATTGTGCATTCAATTGCAAAACATTCTAAAATTGTAAGTTTCAATTTCAAAAATATATGTCAACTACATTAGAGAAAAGGATCAAAAGTACAGCTTCGTAAATATTTAACTAGAACAAAACTAACTAATTATCACTTTATTACATGCCTCCATCCACTAGCTTCACAATTACTGAAAGTCTTCATTGTTAGACTGTGACGATATGTTGTCATCCGAACAAAAAATAAACCCAAAGCAATATCAATACCTCAAAAGCAACCTGTAACATGAAAAATTTAAATTAGTATATGTGATACAAAAAAGATGGTAGGTAAGACACAAAATATGCTCAAAAGCAATAGAAATGAGAAGCTAATTCACCCACTAAGCAAAGCAATCAAAAGCATTAAAATTTACGATTAATTAATGTCAATAATCCATACTAAGGGTGCCCTTCCTATATTACTCCAAACAATGCATTAACCTACTAAAATCCTAACTATTTCCCTACTCCCTTTCCCCACTATAACACTATCTCATAGGAGAAATTACCGTAAATTAATAGTGATAATGATATTATTAGTATTATGCAGGGAAAGGTACTACCAAGGGTTAAAAGAGGATCAAGGAAGTGAACATGCATTTTTCACAGAGAGCACAGATTTAAGCATAAGAGGATTTTCCATTGATGAAACTTCTCAACTTAGTGAAAAACAAATTGTTAACAATTTCCCTAATTATTTGCAACCACTTCAAAGCACAACCAACGGTCATGAAGAAGAGAAACAATGTTACATTTGGGGAAGAGATTTCAACCATGATTTACCAATGAAGGTCGAAGACGAAAGATCGAATTTAAATGAAAAAACAACGCACCATCTTATTGTTTTATAGTTTAGGAATCTATGACTGCCAATCATCATGACTTCTTTAGGAATCTATGACTGCCTAATAGTAATAATTGTGTAACACCGTCTTATAGTTTAACTCCGTCTTATCTGTTTAGTGTAACAACGAATTCCCAACAGTTGTAGACATTTTTCATCCAATCAGTCAAAAAATTGAGGTTTGATAACTAACCACTAGCTCAATTTCACTAATTTTCTTCCAAAAATCAAATAAAGTAAGGTTAATTCACAAGAATAATCCAACCTATAAGTCATCTTCTTATAATAATCTAAACATCATTTTATCTCACAATAAACCGTACTATTGACACCCTCTTCCTAAAATAGACTTGTTGCCCCTCTACATCAAAATCAGAAAAGTGGTTCATATATAATTCCAAACAAGAAAAGTGGTTCATTTATAAGTCCACACAATGAGGCTTAACCAAAATGGGGACTCCTAACAATGAAACAGTTAGCCAATCGTATCATCTTAGATCCTATCTTAACGGGTAGTGCAACAAAAATTAGTCAAATAGAATTACCAGCAAAGGTCCGGCATCATATAAGAGCTTAATCCTGCAAATGCAAACTCAAGCAAATTGGAATCTTTCTTGTCTTAATCCTAATAGTCCTAAAGCTATATATTAAGCAATAAAGGACTTAGTCATTTCAAGTCGTCAATTTATAATTCATATGAACCCAAAGTTGACACCTGCAGCAAAATGTGAGATGTATGTTATACATTAGTTGTAATTGGATATGGAAAACATCATAACCTGATACATAACCAATCTATATCCTCCGCAACAGTTAAAAAGCTCCTTTGTATAATGAGTGTAAAATATCAAATGCTTACAGCCTTACACTAACTCACAGTTTTAACATATGAACTTGACTTATATCATCCTTAGGATTTGACAGGATCAATTTGATCAACTATGAACTCGCCTAAGAGAGAAAAAGAATAACAATGAAGAAGATACCTCAAGATAAATACTGCTTAACAATTTTTGGGGGTAGCTTCCCAATTATCTTTGTCATTATTTGATGTGTCATTAAATCTCTTTGATTATCAATATCATTTTGCATGCTTTCTAACTCAGCCTTGTTCTTGAGATGTTCGTCTTCTTGTTCTTTGTGTCGTCTAGTCATTTCACAGTCCATGTCTTTTCGTAAATCTTCAATTAAACTAGTTTTCAGCGACTCCAAAATTTCCCTTGGAACCACATAAGATGTTGCTGTACCATTCACCTCCTTTAACTTTTTATTACACACGCCCCTGCCATATAATCTACGACGACCATCATATTCCTTTCCCATGACAGCCAAAAAGGGGTCTTTTGGGCATTCTCCTTCATCAGGCACATAATTCTTCATGTCTGCCTATAATTAGACACTTACTCGTCAAAAAAGATTTCGATTGCATCATAAATATAAACATGATAAAAAATTGATTAACTTACTGTTTTAGCAGGATTTCCCCTGAATGGATCCGGCGTTATTTAAAGAGTGATTTGGGTATATAGTTCTATAAGTTTTGTATATTGTGAGTGAATAATGAGGGAAGACGAAGTGTAGGGAATATCACTTGTATTATTTTGATAAGCTGAATACAAATTTGTATAAGTAATTGAATACACGGGAATAAAAGATAAATTGTAAAGTAGTTGAATAAAAACCAATGAATAATGAATCCCTTTACAAATGCTTGATTATGCTATTTATAATTCTACCAATATTAACGTTACATTATTCTCAACGTTCTTCCCCGTTTATAGGAGTCGTTGCCAGATTAATAGGGCACGCTCCCTATTAATTCGCTTGACCTGTTCTACTTCTTAACTGATCTTCAGTCTTTCCCGTTTAACATTCATAGATGATGTAGCTTTATAGTTGGACTTGGTCTTCCTTGAGAATAGGACACGGTTATTGACTCATACAACTGCACTTTTTGTTTATCTTCTTAATCCAGCTTGTTTGAATGCCCTGCCAGGCTATTCCGTACCTACTATCAGACTCTTCTTCCAGGATCTAATAGCCTGCTTATCCTGTAATAATCTTCATCTGCCAAATAGTAGTGAGATTTGTCCGGCCCCTGGAGGTCTTAATCAGCCTAGTAGGGTCAGGCTAAGTTACAGTCAGACCAGGCTAAACTGGGCCTAACAATTGCCCCTTTACATTTTACCCATGCTGGATCAGGCCAGGGGTGAGATGTCAACTTTACCGGGTTAAAGAATAAAAAGAATTATATTTACTCAATGACTCTTAGACTCCTAGTTACCGTTAAACACTTGCAACGGCTAATTTGTGTGATGTCACGCTGACAGTTTTGTGTTTTCTAGGGTTTTTACACCGTTATTTCTCTCCTATAAATATGGTATTTGCGACGAGTTTGTTTTTCACAAAATTTCTTCCACTTTCCTTGCTCAACTTTCTCTAAAATTCTCCCCTATTTCCCAGGAGTCTTACTCTGCCAACTTATAATTTTTCAATAAATAAAATTCATCACAATAAACTAAATAATAAAGGATATGGGAGCCAAAAAGCGTCCTGCACCCCGTAAAGTCGCTGCGAACTCGAATCCAAAGACGTCCAGGAGGAGGAGGTGATTGAAGTTGATCCTCCTGCTCGTGCTATAGCTTTTAAATATCAGGATTCTATTTTTTCTGCTCTTCAATCTCTGGATCCTTATTTCCCCGAGGAAAACTTATTGAAGACGAACTATGATAGGGTTTTAATGGAGAAAAATATTATTCCTGATTCGACTGAGGTATGGATTCTCGAATCTTGTCCATCGAGCTAATCGGGTGTCACCTGGTTGGTTCTGTATTTTTGAATGGGCGTTCAAAGCAGGCTGTAAGTTACCTTTTACTCCTTTAATTATTGACACCATTCATGCCATGGAAGTATCACCTTTTCAAATTATGCCCATGGTTTGGATACATGTTCATTCCATTGAAAATTTATGTACTAAGCACAATCTTGTAATCACTATTAATGATATTAAGGCAATATATCATATGAAAAATCCTGTTAATGGTCGTTTTAATTTGAGAATCAAGTCGAAGATGTCTCCATTAATCGCTAACCTGGATTCTGGAGATGATAAAAGCCGGGCAAAGACTTTCTGTTTATCCGGATCGAGAGTCCGGGGTCGGGCTTTGATTACCGAGATATCCCCTCCGGAAAGTGGTAGGTTTCTGTCATCGCTAGTTTGCAATCTATATTATACGAAATTAGGATGTTTTGAGTTTCACCTGTGTATTTTTGATGACTTTTGTAGCTCCTGATTGGAACTCTGATCGTCTCGACGAGGAAGCTATTTCCGGGATAGAGGCTTTCCTTGCTATTCCTGAGGAAGAGAGGGCCTGGCCTGCTAGTCTGGGCAGGGATCTATTGCCCCGGTATATGAAGACCAAGCTGAGTATGGTCAAAGTACCCAAAGGCAAGCCTAGCTCCACTGCTCTTTCTTGTACGTCTTCTATATGTCTTTATGTCAATTGTTGTCTTCTTATCGCTTCTCGTCTGATATTTATGTATATTCTTTATATATTCAGCATTCAGGTCTTCTGCTAGATTGGCCAGCTTTACTGCAAAAGATTTAAAGGCTGGGGTGGCTCGAATTGCTGAACAGTCCAAGAGCCAGGAGGCTAGTGGGAGTGATAAGACGCTTGACATTTTGGTTTCTGATGTCCAGCCTCCCCAAGAACCGCCTAGGCTAGTATCGCCAGAGGTCGTTCAGGCTTCTAAGAGGAGAAGGGAAGATGTTATTCCTGAAGAGGAAGGGGGAGAGAAAGAGCCTATTCAGGCTCAACCAATCAGGAGTATAAGGCAAGTGTCTGCTAGCATTGATGATATGGACGCTGCCCGGGCACGGATAGATGAATTTTCTGCAAAAATGGGCGGCCAGCTTTTGTCTGCTAATACCCTTGAGTCTTCTACTAAGGTGGTTTCTATCATGACTTCTCTTGTGACAAAGGCTGCTGAACTTGCTTCTCAAGCTAAGGAGGTTAGTTGTAAAGTGATGTTTTAATTGTTTATGTGCTCTTTGTGTTGCTTTATTTTGGGCTGATCAATTTTGTTTCTTGTAGGGATTGGATGTCGGGTTGGCTACTGCTTGTCAGCTCAGAGATGCCCAGGTTAGGGTTTCTAGCCTGGAAGAAAAACTGGATAAGGTTAACCGCGAGCTGCACACATCCAGGGGTAATGAAGTAGTACTCCAATCTCAGCTGGCGACAGTTAGAGAGGCATCCAGGGCTGCTATAGTTTGTGAGGTGGCTACAAAAAATGCTGAGAAGGTTGTCATGCAAGAGTTGGAGGCTGTCAAAGGAGAGCTGGCTGCTGAGAAGCGGGCTATGCGCAGATCGGTGAGGAAGAATGAAGAGCTTGGTGTCTTTGAAAAGGAATTAGTGGAGGCGCGGCTTGCCGATCTTTGCTCAAGACTTCTTTGGGAAAGGCCGGGTTGATGCTATGAGGGATCCGGAATCTGACCGGGCTAATTGGGATCCGGACCGGGATGAGACAGCACTGGACACTCAGTATCCTGATTTGGCCATCATGGGTCAAGAAGAAGAAGTGGATTCTCCTCCTTCCAAAGAAAAATCTGGTGATCAGGAAATGGTGGATGGTTGTGAGTCGGTTACCGGCTCAAAACCTACTTAGATTTATGTATTTCTTTTTTGTTTTGGCCCATCCAAGGGGGATGTTCCTGGAATGAATATTTAGGTATTTTTTGGCCCATCCAGGGGGGATGTCCCTGGAATGGTTAAATATTAAGTATGAGGCAAGGCTGGCTATTTTGGATGAATAAATATTTGGTCTTTGTTGGTTCCTTTTTGTGTTTTGATAAGGTACTTTTGTAGTATTGGGTGTTTTTACTGGATCTGGCCAGTTATTCAACTGGATCGGGCCAGTTTTTTGTGCTGGATCTGGCCAGTTCATCATGTTATGGGTGGGGTTATTGCCTGTCTGGAGGGCTTACGTCCCCTGCCTGTCTGGAGGGATAATGACCCATCTATGTTATACAAGTCAGGAAGAGGTTTTCCAGATTTGTATATTAAGTGGAGCTCAATATTTTAAGGCCTATTTTGCAACTGAAAATTGGGTATCAGTTGGATATTGGTGGGGTGGCCCCCAATCTTTAAGATTTGTTTTAAATAAAATGCAGTATGTAAAACAAGTATTGAAGATTCTACTTGGTAAAAGTAAATATGAGAATATAGACAAGTACTTGGACACATAATTTGAAGAAATCATATACGGCATTTATTCATATAATGGCAAGTATCATACATTTAGTTTCATATCAGGCCAGGCAAGAAATATTAAGGTGAAGATTATTCCTGGACTGGGAGATATATTTTATATGTGAAATAGTTTTAAATGTGCAATATTCCAAGCCCTTGGGATCATTTCGTCGTCCAGGGTTTGTAATCTATAAGCTCCCTGGCCGACTATTGAGTCAATCAGGTAGGGACCTTCCCGGGTTGGTGCCAATTTGCCAGCATTCTTTTTTTTGTGTTTTGGAAGACTTTCCTGAGGACAAGGTCTCCTACCCTGAATACTCTGGCTTTGACAGTCTTGTTGTAGCTTTTTGCAACTCTTTGCTGGTATGCTGCCAATCTAATGCTGACTGCATGCATCTCTTAGCTCTTCCGTTAAGTCCAGGCTGTCTTCCATTAGGGGTATATTGTTTGTTATTGTGTTCAGGCTGCATCTGGCTGTCGGAATGTCTACCTCAGCCGGGATTACAGCTTCACATCCATAGACCAAGGAGTAGAGGGTTTGGCCTGTGGATGTTTTAGGCGTGGTTCTGTCAGCCCAGAGGACCAGGGGGAGCTCTTCAGCCCATCTGCCTTTCCTTCTTTCTAGCTTCTTCTTTATGCAGTTGATTACTACTTTGTTACTGGATTCTGCCGGACCGTTAGCTTTTGGATATCCTGGTGTGGAGGTTACCAGGTTGATGTTCCATTGAGCGCAGAAGGCTGCTGTTCTTTTTCCCACGAATTACGTGCCATTGTCGCATACTATTTTAGAGGGGATGCCATATCTACATATGATGTTGTGTTTGATGAATGCTATGACATCCTTTTCTTTGACTTGCTTGTATGAATCAACTTCCATCCACTTGAAGAAATAGTCAGTCATTGCTAGCATGAAAACTTTTTGCCCGGGTGCTTGAGGTAGTTTCCCTACTATATCCATGCCCCCACTTCATAAATGGCCAGGGTGCGGATATGGAATTTAGTTCCTCAGATGGCTGATGGATATATGGTCCGTGAATCTGGCAAGCTGTATAGTTAGAGCTAAATTCCAGGGAATCGGCCCTCAAGGTGGGCCAATAATAACCTGTTCTGAGTACCTTGCTTACCATGCTTCTTCCGCCTTTATGATTTCCACAGTATCCTTCATGGATTTCTGATAATATCTGCTCAACTTCTTGTGGTTCCAGGCATCTGAGGTACGGCCCAGCCTGCGATTTCTTAAAAAGCACGTTGTTAATAATAGTATATGAAGCAGCTTTTATTTTTAGTGCTCTGGCATCTTGCTTATTTAGAGGAAGGATTCCCTGTTGTAGCCCGTCGTAGTAGGGTTTTGTCCAAGAATTGGCAACATAAATTGGGAAACTTTCATCTTGTTTATTTATTGCAGGTTCTAATAAATGTACGATGGGTATTTTGTCGAAGTCAAGGGGACTGAAGTTGGATCCTAGGCCGGCTAAGGCATCGGCCTGGGTATTCAAGTCCCTGGGAATTTGGTCAATATTAAAAATTGCGGAATTTTGCTTTTAAAATTTGAACGATTTCCAAATAAAGCATCATTTTTTAGTCTTTTGCAGTATATATTCCGTTTACTTGGTTGGAAATAAGAAGATAATCAGTACGTACCTTCAGGTTTTGCACACCAAGGTCAATACATACCTTTAATCCAGCTATTAGGGCTTCATATTCTGCCTCATTGTTGGTAGCCTCAAATGCACAGCTTATAGCTTGTACTATCTTATCCCCCTGTGGCGATTTTAGTACTACCTCTAGGCCTGTGCCTCTCATGTTGGCTGCACCATCGACAAATAGGGTCCATTCTAGGTCTGTTTGGTCGCTGGTCAGTTTGTTTACTTCTTTTATTAGGTCGGGTTCTAGGGTTGGACTAAAGTCAGCCACAAAGTCTGCTAGTGCTTGTGACTTAATTGCTGTCCTTGGTTCAAATGTTATGTTGTATGTGCTTATTGGGATCGACCATTTGCACATTCGTCCAGGACAATTATGGCTTCCTAAGTACGGACTTGATAGGAAGATTGGTTCTGACTATTATAGGGTGGCTTTCAAAGTATGGTCTTAATTTTTTGCAACTCATAATTAAAGCTAAAACATATTTTTCAAGCAGGCCATACCGATCTCTCGCATCCGTAGACTTTTACTTACGTAATAGACGGGGTGTTGTTGTCCGTCTGCTTCTTTGACCAAGACGCAATGACAAAGAAGTTTCTGTGGATCGAGTGTATACTGTCGGGGTTCATCTTTGACTGGTTTTGCCAACAAGGGAGGAGAGGATAGATATGTTTTCAGGTCTTCAAAGGCAGCCTGATGATCAGGGGTCCATTAAAAGTCCTTGTTCTTCCTTAGCAGATTATAGAATGATTTACACCTCTCTGACGATCTTGAAATGAATCTGTTCAGGGCCGCTATTCTTCTAGTCAGCTTTTGTATGTCTTTGACCGTATTTGGTGGTTCTAGCTCTAGGATAGCTTTGATCTGTTCAGGGCTGGCTTCTATTCCTCTTTTTGTCACCATATAGCCCAAGAATTTGCCTGTTGAGACTCCAAAATGGCATTTTTGTGGGTTGAGCTTCATATTGAATTTCTCCAGTATTTGAAAGGCTACTTCCAAGTCTTTGACGTGGTCTTCTGCCTTTTTTGACTTGACTACCATGTCATCTATGTAGACTTCCATGGTATCTCCTATTTGGTCTTTGAACATCATGTTGACTAGCCTTTGATAGGTTGCACCTGCATTTTTTAATCCAAAGGGCATAGCAAAGATAACAATATATACCTCTTTCAAGAATGAAAGTGTGCTTTTCTCGATCTGCAGGGTGCATCTTTATTTGATTGAATCCGCTGGAGGCATGCATGAATGTTAACATTTCGTGGCATGCAGTGGCATCCACCATTGCATCGATGTGTGGCAGGGGAAATGGATCTTTTGGGCAGGCTTTGTTTAGGTCGGTGTAGTCTACACAGACTCTCCATTTGCCATTTTTCTTTTGGACGACTACTACGATTGCAAGCCAGTCAGGGTACATTACTTCCCTGATCATTCCCATGTCCAGTAGCTTGTCAACTTCTTGGTTGATGATTTCATGCCTCTCTGCAGCAAATTTTCTTCTCTTTTGCTGTACAGGCTTAAATGATTTGTCAATATTCAACTTATGAGTTATAATATCAGCATCTATACCAGTCATACCAAAATGTGACCAAGCAAAATAGAACATTTTAGTTTTGAGAAAGCTGACCAGATCGGTTCTTACCGAGTCCGGCGCATCTGACCCTACAAGTACTTTCCTGTCAGGGAATTCTGGGTCCAAAATGACCTCTCCTGTTTCCATCTGTGATTGTGCAATATATTCTCCCCTGACAGGTGACTTTAATTGCTATGCAAGGGACTTACCTGACTTTGAGGGTTTCAAAGCCTGAGTGTAACATTCCTGAGCCGTCCTCTGTTCTCCCCTGATGGTGGTTATCCCCCATTCGGTTGGTATTTTCACACATTGATGGTATGTTGATGGGATTGCTTTGACATTGTGGATCCATGGTCTGCCCAGGATTACGTTATATGAGGATAGGCAATCCATTACTCCAAATCTTTCATATGAAGCCACGCCTTCCACATAGGTTGGCAGGCTGATTTCTCCCAGGGTGTTCTTTGTCTCTCCGCTGAATCCAACCAGGACGCTGGATTTCTTGATGATATTTCCTTCATCTATCTTCATAGCTTTGAGGACGTCAAGCATCACCAGATTGATTGAACTGCCTCCGTCTATCAGGATTCTTGATACCTTAGCTGTGCCAACTTGCATGGTGATTACCAAGCTATCATGGTGTAGATCATATATTCCCTGCAGGTCCGAGTCATCAAAAGTAATAGCAGGCAATGACTTGGACCTGGAAGGGGGCTGAAGTCTGGATTCCCTGGATATTCTTTTGCAGCTGAGCTGGTCGGACCACGATTTCGATCCTCCATTTATGAACTTAACTTCATAGTTGGGGGAGGAGGAGGAGGATCTGCCATTCCCCGAATCTCTCGTTGTTTTGTCCTTCATCTTTGTTCTTTGGTCTTTGGATTAAGTCTTTCAAATAGCCTTTCTTTAGAAGATATGCCACCTGTTTCCTGAGTTGGATGCATTCTTCTGTGGTGTGCCCGATGTCCTGATGGAAGTCACATCATCTCGTTGAGTCTTTCCTGGGGTTGTCGGATTTCTTGGGCCATATGACCGTATCTCCCAGGCTTTCCAGGCGTTTGATTAATCCTGCAGTATTAATAGAGAAGTTATATTCAGGAATAGTTGGAAGGCTAGAAAGGTTACCTTTGTGTTCTTGTGCCATGTTGACTTCAGATCGTTCAGGCCTGGAATAGGGTGCTAATCTGGGGTTGCCACCTTTTTAGTAGGAGCTTTTCCTGTTAGTGTGTCCATAGCCTTGCTTTCCTCCGGATGAGTTTGTCCTGAAGTTGAGATCTTCCTCCAATCTGACATGCTCTAGGGCGATGGATTGAACAGTGGCAAAGGTTGGGCATGCTTTTTTGGTTAAATCTGCATAGATGTCACTGTCAAGCAAGACTCCTTGCTTGAAGGCTTCTACCGCTGTCTCTTCATCACACCTGGGAATGGCCACCTTCTCTTTGACAAATCTGGCCAGGAATTCTTTGAGAGATTCTTGGGAAGTTGTTTTACCCCGAACAGTTCTTGGGTCTCTTGGCCATATATCCGCCGCGAATTGTTGGTTGAAGGTATTGATCAGCTCTGCAAAATTCTTGATACATCCATTTGGGAGATTAATGAACGATTGTAATGCTGCTCTGGTCAGGGTTGTAACAAAGCCTTTACACATGCAGACTTGCCTGAGTTCACTGGGTATTGAGGCAGCCAACATCTTCTGTTTGAATATGGCAACGTGATTTTGTGAATCAGAGGTCCCATCATAAGTTCTCATGGATGGAACGGTAAATTTCTTGGGGAGATCAATCTTTGCAATTTCATCAGCAAAGGGTGAATGCAAAGTCATCAACTTCTACCTCAGCCACAGTGGTCCGGTACTCCGGTGTATGTTTTCTATTTTGTTGTGGAGTTTTTGGATTTCCTGAAGCATAGCCATCATTATTGCTGCTTCAGTTTTGTTTGTTTCATCATTGGAGATGACTGGGGTACCGGATAATGTATCCTTCTCCGGAGTTCCAAAATTGGAAAAGTCTATGTTTTTGATAATGGATGAGAATGGGGTTCCTGGTTCGAATCTGGTCTTGGAGCCCGAAGCCCGATTTTCTAATTTTTCCTCGGCTAGACTCGATTCCTTCACTATTATTGATTTCTGCTTCTGCTTGGGCTGCCTTCTCTTGAATTGCCTCCAGTTCTTTGATTTTAGTCAGGGCAGCCGCTAATTGTTGTTCTGGGGTGAGTTCCACTATTTTTGTATGTGAATATTAAATGGAGAGATGGTAAAAGGAAATTTTTTTTTTTTATTAAAGAACTAGATGCCCCATGGTGGGCGCCAATTGTTTTAGCAGGATTTCCCCTGAATGGATCCGGCTTTATTTAAAGAGTGATTTGGGTATCTAGTTCTATAAGTTTTGTATATTGTGAGTGAATAATGAGGGAAGACAAAGTGTAGGGAATATCACTTGTATTATTTTGATAAGCTGAATACAAATTTGTATAAGTAATTAAATACACGGGAATAAAAGATAAATTGTAAAGTAGTTGAATAAAAACCAAGTAATAATGAATCCCTTTACAAATTCTTGATTATGCTATTTATAATTCTACCAATATTAACGTTACATTATTCTCAACGTTCTTCCCCGTTTGTAGGAGTCGTTGCCAGATTAATAGGGCACGCTCCCTATTAATTCGCTTGACCTGTTCTACTTCTTAACTGATCTTCAGTCTTTCCCGTTTAACACTCATAGATGATGTAGCTTTATAGTTGGACTTGGTCTTCCTTGAGAATAGGACACGGTTATTGACTCATACAACTGCACTTTTTGTTTATCTTCTTAATCCAGATTGTTTGAATGCCCTGCCAGGCTATTCCGTACCTACTATCAGGCTCTTCTTCCAGGATCTAATAGCCTGCTTATCCTGTAATACTCTTCATCTGCCAAATAGTAGTCAGATTTCCGTACCTGCTATCAAGCTAAGTTATAGTCAGACCAGGCTAAACTGGGCCTAACACTTACTATCTTTGTTTTTGTATCGTCATACGACTCCTTGTACCTTTTCCCTTCTTTTCTTGTACGAGTATGCTCAAACAATTTAGCAAGAGAAGGTGGCTCTTTGTTTGGATTTTCATTTGTTTGTAAGATGACGAATTAGATAATTTATGATTTGGTAAATAGTCATAGTTCATAACTAACAGGAACCATTAAAATTACCAGTTGCTCTCGTATACTTGCAAAAGTTTTAGGGCTGGCTGTGTGCATATTTTTCAGAGCCAAACGACGATCCCGGTTACGAGAGCAACGTAACTACACATTCGAGCAATGCATAGAAATAATGAACCACGCTAGAGTAATTAAAGACGATTTGGATAACATATACAAAAAAAAAACAATATTTCCTTATAAATACAAGTATAAGGAAATCAATATCACCTTCTCAGACTTCTTTTTCCAGGTGGCAAATAATTTTAGAAAGTCATCATCAGGAACTACCTTAGATCTATTTTGCCACCTACTTTTATCATCTTTACAGCTGTAGAAATGTTTTTTTCTTGAAACGACATTTATGGATTCTCCACGCATCTCTAATAGTCTGTATCACCCAGTCTTTACCTTCATCTGGTACAATATACTTTCTCTACATAGCAAATAACGAATTGGTACAGGTTTGAAAAATAAAATAAAATTGGCGGTTACTGAATTCAAATAAGCTAATTTGACACCTACATACCAAGACATATTCCAACATTTTATCTTTGTTAGGGACTTTCCGCCAAGAGTCAAAGACTAAGGGCGCATAGCTATAATCTCGAGCTATTGTACCTAAAAAACGAGCAAATTCACCTATAAGGTCTTCTTTCTCTGCTATGGGACCAATTGGTTGCCCAAACTCGTTTAAAATGATGGCCTTCCTTTTCTCCAATGATCGCGTGTGTACATGGTGTAACATGGTTGGTCCTCTTGTTTTTTCTCCCGAGATAGCTACGAGTCTATAAGAAATAAACCATATAATATATATATATATATATATATATATATATATATATATATATAGAACGTAAAAGAAACTAATATTAATTTACCCTCTAGTTCAAGATCTCGATTATCCAAGTTTATTTACTCACTCTCATCTTCATAATATTCCTCTTCAGAGCTATGTGATGTATCACCATTCTCACCTTCAGTACTACTACCAGTTAATGTATCTCCATCTCCTCCAAAACATGATGCAATAATTTCCTTTCTTTCGAATTGGGATGAACCTTCATAGTGAAATGCATTTTTTTTTATAAGTTGATTGAAAAAACTAAAAACATTAACTTATTATAATTATAAATATAAATATCTGATATGCTACAGTTACCTCCCAATTTTTTTCCCTCTGTAGGCGAAGTCTCAATACAAGTTTTACGCGTCTTTGAGCCAATGTTTAAGTCTTCTATGATAGAGCTGAAATGTGATGATTGGTCAAAATCATTAATCACTTCTTTTTCTCTTTGGAACTGATTTTTCATCAAGATCAAGTCAGCCATAGTCATCTTTGTCACATAATTTTTCTGTCTAAGGTTTACGTTATATGCATCCTGCCTTTCATGTGTCTGCTCTTTGTCAAAGAGTTGCTGGAGCTCAAAGCCTTGTTGTTGTTTGTTAGCTTGACCTTGATTTCTGAATCTGGTAAAATTGGAGTATCTTGTCACTGACCTTGGTGGTATATATTGTGCACGTTGTCGACTACTACACTGAGAAAACTGCATATTCATATATAGGTAGACATGTAAACATATGTGTATATATATATATACACACAAAATATGAACAAAGAAAAAAATGTAGAACATGTAACCTTTTACGAACTTCAACATTTTCATGATCGTCCTCTTCATCATTGTTGCTAGGAAGATAATCCAGATCTTTTTTGTTGGAATGAGTTGTTCTTCCTGATTCATTTTCTTTTCGGTTTTTGCTCTGGCTACTTTCCACCAGGCTTGTCAACAAATGTACGATATTTTGTACCCCAAACTCTTCCAGCCTTGTCTTATTTTGTGCACTCCTTGCATTTCGAACCCACTCATATTCATTCAAGATTTCTTGTCGGTCGCCTTTTCCCATTTTCAGCCTTAATACTTCAATTGAATTCAAGTTTTAAAAAAAACAGATAAAATATCAAATTTATTATAAATGAAAATGCAAAATGACAAATAAATTAGCACACAATAATCATCAACGACACTCTACAAATGTATAAAAACTAGATTGACACTACTCATCATTCCTCATCGTTACATTCTTCCTCGGCTTGCATCCAGTCCCATAAGGTGTCATCACAGTCAGAACTATCGTCATTTAAATCACACAAATTATTAGTGTTGACCAAGACAGTATTTGCATCAACAACTGTAGGATCTATATCTTCTCTTGACAATATGATTTTCTCTTGAGGTTCTGCATGCCCAGAATGCATTATAAGGTCCTTAGGTTCCCTAAATCAGGAATTACGTTCTTCATTTTGAATGTTATAATCAAAGATGTCTCTTGGAACCTTAGTCATGACATATTGCAACCCATCTACGATTGGATCTGCAACATGACAAGGGATGTCCCCGACCTGAACAACCCGTTCATCTTCTCTGATGAAGATATCCCTCCCTGTTGGAATATGTGTCCTCGACAATAATGCGATCACATGTTTAAATCTCATATTAAGAATACATAAGGGAATGTAACATTTTATTGTCAACTGATCCACATTAATCGGTAATGATTGGCTGACTAGAGTTTAACATTACTGTCGTGTGACGGTGATGATTAGTTGATCCCTGAAGGTCATACCTCTAGGGAAACATTCTTAATTGATTAATTAATTAATTGTATGACGATACAAGTTAATTAATTCCTTAAATTTGAACAAATGATTTTGTGAGTAATAATACGTATCTTATTGTAACTCGATTAAATAAGATTTGTACTAAATAATTAAATTATTTTATTACTTAGGTTATTTATTGTTTATAAAACAATTAATATAAGAATGAATTGTTTATTATAAATACAAGTTGTTATGATTTATAATTCTATGACCCATTTTAAGTAATTGTAATTGTGAATTACTAAGTTATTTTTGTATGTGATTTATTTCATTTATAGAATGATTTTTAATTAGTTAAAAATGCATTATTTAAATTACATGTCTAGTAATATGACCAATATGTCACTCTATACAATTTAACATTTGACAAACTTAAAATGGACCTATTTTAAGTGGACGAGTAGTGTAAATAGGTTTATCGGGTTTAATTTGTTGGGAAATGTGTCCTCAACAATAGTGCGATCACATGATTTAAATATCATTATTAAATCTCATTACAAGAATACGAAAGGGATGATACATTACATATATAGTCAACTGGTCCACACATATCGGTAATGATTGGCTGGCTAGAGTTTGACATTACGTCGTTGACGGTGGTGATGGGATTGATCCCTTGAGGTCACACCTAAAGGACGATTCCCTTAATTGAAAAGGTTAATTAGTTGTATACCGATACAGATTAATTAATTCCTTAAAATTGAACAATTCGATTTGTGAGAGAGAATATTGATATCTTATTGTAATGGGATTAAATAAGATTTATTTTAGTAATAAAATGCTTTGTTGCTAAAATTATTTATTGTTTGAGAAACAATAAAGATAAGAATGAATGGTTAATTATAATTACAAGAAGTTGTGAATTATAACTATATGACCCATTTTATTTATGTGATCAAGTATCACTAGTCAATTTGTTGTATGAAATTTAATTAATTCATGAAATGATATTTATGTGATAAATATGCATCAAATTAATTAATAACATGTAACATACTACATGTGACATATTGTGTGACAAATGACAAATGACAAATTGACAAAATAAAATGGTAGTCCATTTTAAGTATATGGACCGAAAATGGAGGGTGTGTTAGTGGGTTTTGGTTGTTTTATTTTATTTGATAAAATAAACATTATGATGCCTACCTACCACTAGTCTTACACATCTTACACACCTACTATTTTTGAGAAGAGAAAAAGAAAAAGAAATGATGCCATTTTAGGCTCCCAAAACCGTGACACTCCCTCTTAATTGAGGTGCGTTGGTTCTTTTGTTTTTCTCACACTACCATTCAATTAACATGCAAAATGTTCATGAATATTCTCTCTTCTCTCTCCTTAATATTCATAAAAAAGATGAGTATTTGATTCAAATTGTTCATATAAATTACTAAGATTACTAGAAGTAGTATATGAGTATTAGTAATAGATTTTAAGGTAAATTACATTACAAACATCTAGTACATGTTTATTTGTGGGATTAAGGGATTGTCTTGGGTGCTACTAATTGGAGAATCTCTACTTTGGGATTTTTGTATGTTCATCCATTATTGGAAAGCTCAAGAACAAGAGAGAAAGGTGATCTCTCTTGTGCCCATAAACCGAAAATCCATATGTAAGAACAATGCTTCTTCCTTATTTTTGTTTTAAAGTTTGCATGCATAAGATCAATCTTTAATTTTATGACAAATTAATTTTATGGCATATATGAGTATGTTAGTATATAAAGATCTACATTTCCTTCATAATTGTGTTTTGTTGATTTAATTGGCGGGAGGCACTATGATTACCTACTAATCATAGGGTTCCATACCTATTATTCTTGAGAAGAGAAACCATAAAAAGCATTGGGCACTCTTCCCCCCTTCCACCTACCCGGCCACCCTAAGGAAAAATGAGAAGTCTTTCCTTCTTATTTTATACAATTCATTTTTTTATAAGTTACTTACTTGGTGATTAACTTATCTCTCTAGTCTTAGTTTTGAACACACTAGAAAACTCTCACATAATCTCTAATATTATTCCTAAAATTACTAGAAGTAGTAATCACATAATATTAGTATTTTTAAGGATACAAATATTATTTTCTAGTAACTAAATTAATATTTGTATTAAGAGTATTTCCTTGGTACAAATCCTTAAGGAGTAGATCTTGCAATTAGATCTAGGGTTTTTGGGGCATTTGGATTATTCTTTAACAAGACTAATTTGGGAGGAGACCAAATTAGTATAAATCATTCGGCCCTCCTTGTAAGAATAATCAATTTTTCCTTCTTACTTTGTATTTTGTTATGCATGCATAAGTTCTTTTAAGTTTATGACTTAACTTATAAACACTTAGTTATTAGAGGTGTCAAATAAGAGATTAATGAATCTTTCAATTGGTATCAGAGCCAGCGTTGTTGCATGCATAATCGGTTATTGTTTTTCCGAGTTAATATGTTAACATATAAAACTAAAAATTTGTGATTTATGAAGATAAATGCCACGAAAATTTTGCATGTTAAACATTCTGGTCCTAAATGGATTTTAGGTCATTTTGATAATTTATGGTAATTTATTGCTCTTTAAAATGATTATTAGTATTTTTATTACATTTTATTGTATAAAATGACACTTAAAATGCTAAAATTAGTTAGACTATGATTCTGACCTTGAAATTTTTACACAACCTCACATGTATATTTTACGCATTGTATGTAAAATTTCGTATAAAACGGTTTTATATAGCATGATTTATGATTTTTACATGATAAAAATCGATTAAATAGAGGTATTTTGGTTAAAAATGGTTAGACTTCGTTAATGACCATGAAATTTTAGTATATTGTCACATGAAATATTTAAACATTGTATGTAAATTTTGAGATGAAATGGTTTCATTTTGCATGATTTATGATTTTAGATGTAAAAATTGAATAAATAGTGACTATTTTAGGAAAAATAGGTAAAATGAATTTTATGGCATGAAAATTTTTCTCAATGATTTATATGTGATATGAACATCAGATCTAAAGTTGCATGTCAAATTTCGTTTGATTTGAATGGTTATTAATTTTTATGAGATATAAATTGATAAATAGCAACTTTAATAGTTATAAATATAAAATTCGATTTTGGACTTAAAATTTGTCATTTTCAGGTTCTAGAAACTTATTTAGAATATCGAAAATTTTAATTTTGATTTATTGCATAATTTTATGTTTAATTTGGAATTAAAGGGTTGAAATTATGTTTTATTCGATTTATTTGTGAAATAAATTAAAATAATCAAAGGGCAAATTTTTATTAAAATTTTGGAATGTTGGGAATTTTACAGAATATAAAAAATTATGATTTTGAAATTTTCGAATTTTTATGACTTTTTGGGAATTATTTCTTTTATTATGAATAAAAGTGTTTAAAGAGCAATAATAAAATATCAAGTTAAATTATTGTCAAATATTTAGTGAAGACTAAATTTTTAAATCCTAAGAAGGTTAGGTTAATTAACTTGGACATAGATTTGATTTATGTAATATTGTGTGATTTTGATATGTTAATAGTCACAATTATCCATAAAACCGGACCGAATATACGATATTAACTTAAATAGGGCGATTTGGCACATCACATGGCATGTTTTATACATATATTAATGCTGAAAGTTTACTATGATTGTCATATTTTATTTTATATAATTTTGAATTATGTAATTTCTACATAGTATGGCCTTAGTTTTAATTGGTATTTCACATAATGAATGGGGATATCGATTTGGTTGTAATTTATGTGATCTCGTATCACTTTTATTTTATTTAGTTTTGTTTTTCTTTTATAATGTATAAAGTAGAAAAGCTATGTAGTTTATTTATTTCGGAATTCCTTGAAGACGGTGCAATTCGAGAAGGTGGTCCGAGAAAGACGGTATTACCTTGAAGTACGTGCCAAATGAAGTTCAAGGGACCAAAGGAGTTGGTTTCCGAATTTGTAGTAGTTTATTTGATTTACTATTTTAGGAAGACTATACTAGGATTTTATTGTTTTTACTTTGCATTTGTTTTATATGTTTGCATACATAGCCAAATCGTCGCAACTACACATGCATTTTACTTTATCGAGTCATCGACCGTGTCAATTATAATTATCGTAGTTCACCGCTTTAGTTCACTTCAAGCGAGATAGATAATAAATTGACAAGACCTCTCACTTATAAATAATTGAGAATTAGCCTTACCAAATAATAGAACCATGAATCCCAATTACAAAAGGAAGTAGGCTCGGCTCACCGGGGTGCTAAACTTGTTACGTTGGGTAAGTGGGTAGTAAAATGTTATTACATCGAAATTTGGATTGAGCTCAACGTAAGTATTCGTGACCGTAGTCGCATGTGTTCCGGGCTAAAGATAAATATTAAAGTAATTTTTATCGACCGAGAGTTCTAGAAGTAGAATCGATTAAAGAGTTAATCCACCGAGTTATATTGATAAGGGATGAATCGGCTCACCGTGCCCGAGTTAATATGAATTTGGATCTCGGGATCATTTATAATAGTTGGGTAGAGGTCACTATATAAATGCTTAAAACTTGTTTAAAATGTTTACAAGTATTATTAAAACAATAGATGCTTATTAATTCCTTAACTTCTTGTTTTGTAGTCGAAATTGTTTTCTAAATTGCAATGGCAACTCCTATTTCATTCGCGACCAATAGATAAAACACTCTCACCAATGTTTCATGGCTCCGATCCTTCATAGATAATTATAAACTAGAAAAGAATGGGTCCAGTTTCGCCGATTGGGACGCACAACTTCGCTTGGCCGCGGAGGGTGACGACAAGCTTCGTTACCTTATCGAGGCCTCTCCCGCCGCACCTACCGCTAGATCTACTCCCGCCGCTAGGCAAGCCTATGAGACTTACCAAAAGGAGTCAGCCGCGATAAAAAATGTGTTGATCTTCTCTATGGAGGCCGAACTCCAAAGGAGTGCTATAAAGATTAGCAACGCCTATGAGATCTATATGAAACTTGTGACCATGTTTTCACAAGCTCCGAGGATCATTCAATATGAAGCGGCATCCGCATTCTTTGATCTCCACATTAAGGAGGGCCAACATGTTAGCCCTCATGTGCTCAAGTTGATGGAGCATGTTGAGACTCTAAAATTGCAAAATATAGAGATTCCCGAAGAACTCATCATTGATCGAATTCTTCATTCCTTAAACAAGGTTAAGGCATATGTTCAATTCAGGGTGAATTTTAATATGCAATACTTGAAAGTATCCCTTGATGAATTGCACAAAATGCTTGTGCAAGCCGAGAGGGACATGGGGCTAAGTGTTAGCACTACCAAGGATGTGCTCAATATTAATCAAAAGAGCAAAGGGAATTTCAAGAAAGGTGGTCAGAAGGGAAAGAAGCAAACTCCCTATAAGAACAAAGGAAAAGCTTGTGAAGCTAGCTCCTCTAAGCCCAAGAAGGGTGCCCCATCCGGGGACAAATGCCACTATTGTAATGGTGTTGGGCATTGGAAGAGAAATTGTTCAAAGTACCTTGGCAATATAAAAGCTGGAAAAGTTATTCCAGTAGGTAAATTACTATCCCTATCTTTTATGTTTCAAATCTCAACTTTGGTTTTTTGATACAAGTTGTGATATATTATTCTTTTTATTGTAATTAGGGCATCCTTACAAAGACAAGGGTAAAGAAAAGCAAGCCTAGAAGATCTTAAGGGAAGCTAGATGTAGCCGCCCATGGTGCTAGATCGGTGGATGCTTGGCTTTATTTTGTTTTGATTTTAGTTTCAATGTTGTATTTTGAAATTTTAGAACTATTTTGATTTCCTCGTTCGACTTGAAAATTTGTTTGTTTCCTTAAACAATGGTTGTATTTTGGATATTAGTGACTTGGTTTGCAACCCAAGTCACTTATATTATCGTATCGTTTGTTCTAAAATTTGTCATCATACACTACTTGCTTCGAGAAATATTAAGATTTAATCAACTTAAATTGATCTAATAGACAATTATAATGATTGAGTCATTATATGTCTATGAGTTATGAATTCGATTATCCTCATGCCACTGTGACTAAAGTCACAACTTACTAATGTAAGATCAATTATAAAGTTATATTGAGTTATTGAACTAGGGAAATATTACCAACCTTATCATATACACCTATCAAATTTAAATGACCTAGTCTATATTATCCTTTTAATATGTCTCGATTAAATCACTATTAAATTTACATGTGATTAGTTTTCCTCCTTCACCGTCAATATTTGTGGCTTAAAACCTATCTTTGGAGAAAAAGGGCATTTTTCCTAAAGATAAAGTGGGAGTGAATTTAGCCACAAACTCATCTTGTAGTGGAGACCAAAAGAAGATGTTCTTGAGGGAACTACGTGAGGAGACCAAAAGAAGATGTTCTTGGAATATAAGATTTTGATCTATGAAGGGATATAACTAGAGATTTTCAAATTCGACATTTTACTTAAGAGCCTTATGAAATCAAAATGGTATCTATGCAAGTAAATAAATTTATTTGAGATTGTTGAGACCGATCCAAAGTAAATCGAAATTTATGATTAAGAGTTGCATTGAGAGACATGTCGATGTCTACGAAAGCTAAGTTAATTGTTAGCTATGCTAAAGATTCAAATACATTGCTATACCTCATTATGAAAATGAAAAGTTAGATATTAAAACCTCTTTCCAAATGGGTATTTTGAAAGGAATATGTGAATGACATATATGGTTTTATCTAAATACTTAGCAAAGCAATGATTATTTCAATTCATGAAATGTTTCGTATGATTTGTCAAAAACGAAACATGTGGAATTTAGTGGGAGTCGGTGACTGTCATGTTTAGACATGAAGTTTAGTGGGAGCAATCATCCTTCATGAATTGCATAACATAATTACTCATTGGGAATGACGAGCATATACTGTATTTTATAAAGAAGTATTTAGGTTTTCAATTCTGGATGATATTGGACATCATGTGAATCTATTAAAACATGGGATGTTGGATTGACACTTAGATAGATATCTTATGTTGATAATGATCCTTCATCTTAAAGAAATAAACCAGTTAAGTAGGTTATTCATGTCGATGAATATAGAATTACCATGATAGAGTCATGGTTATTTACTGAACCTAAGAACTGTTGTCTACCTGAATTCGATAACCAATGTTTCCGCCATTGGTATAATCATGTAATGCCATTATACACATGTCCTAGATGAATCACATTCTTGGAGCATAATAAGTCGATAACAAGTTAACCCATATGAGAGTCATTGGTAAGCCTCAAGGAACCGTCATAAATTCTCAAGGAGAACTAATGGTCTATTCTTGAGTTTGGAAGGATACTTAACTGTGTGCTGAGGTTACACAAACTCAAGTTTCCAAACTCATTAGGATTTGTGAAAATCCTAGGCTGGTTTTATTGACCTAAGATGTAAATGACTAAAAAGAGTGTTTTTATTGTCATCCATTGCAAGATTGTACGAAATGAACCTAAGTACATTGTGATTAGGTGGTGTACTTTAAAACTACAAGTAGTGTTGTCCACCGAATCCCACATCACAAGTTATACGATAACAGTAAGAGCTTCTTTTAAGCTAAAGAACCTATGTCTAGTATGAAGTCTAGACATGTACTTAGTAAAATTCATGCTATAAGGGATAACATGAAATTGAAGGAAATCGCAATTCACAAAGTTTGAACACTTGGACACATGGTATGTTCGCAAGCTAAACTTTTATTGCGTTTGGCAAGTGCATAAGTACACTTATGATTATAAGACATAAAGTAGTAATAGGGTATTGACTACTTTTGTGTGATAATCACATTTATTGTTAGAGTTATAGTTAACTCATCTTGTACTTTGTTACATCCAAATGAGTTGTTGAGACAATATTGAACCCCATTAAAGTGAACTGGATTAACATAGTATTCGCCCCTAGTTACTTGTGTGAGGTGACATCTCGAAGTAACTAGAGTGTGATGTGATTGATGGCAAGTTCAAGTGCCATAGAGTCATCAGAGATGACTAGTCGATCACATAGGTAGACTGTGAGGGACACTCTGTCGGGCTAATGACCGCTTATAGAGTTCTGGAAATTTTTATAGCCTGGTCGTGGCAAGAGCTACTATGGTATTCTTATGAGTCGATTCTTTGACTAAAGACTGTTCGCCTAAGGTGGCACAGTTTTAGAGTGACTTTGATTTATATTCTGCGATCTTCAGAATTGGGGTCAGATGGGCGTATTTTGGGTCATAATGAGCTGTGGCTATTCGAAGAGAAGAGTGCAATAGGAATTGTCCATCCCCGTTAGGGTTATCTAATATCTCAAGGCCACTTGAGGAGTAATGAAATGGAAATGCTTGGCCACGCTCGGAAGGTATCTATGGTAGATGATTCCGGTCAAACAGTTATCCTCCAGATCGAGGAAACCACTCATGATAAGATCAAATGCAAGTACGACCTGCAAGACACTTTGAATTGAGTGAGAGATAGTAATAGGACAAGAGAATTGGTGAGACACACTTGTCGCGGACAAGTGGGAGATTGTTGGAGTATGTGTCCTCGACAATAATGCAATCACATGTTTAAACCTCATATTAATAATACATAAGGGAATGTAACATTTTATTGTCAACTGATCCACATTAATCGGTAATGAGTGGCTGACTAGAGTTTAACATTACTGTCGTGTGACGGTGGTGATTAGTTGATCCCTTAAGGTCACACCTCTAGGGAAACATTCTTAATTGATTAATTAATTAATTGTATGACGATACAAGTTAATTAATTCCTTAAATTTGAACAAATGATTTTGTGAGTAATAATACGTATCTTATTGTAATTCGATTAAATAAGATTCGTACTAAGTAATTAAATTGTTTTATTACTTAGGTTATTTATTGTTTATGAAACAATTAATATAAGAATGAATTGTTTATTATAAATACAAGTAGTTGTGATTTATAATTCTATGACCCATTTTAAGTAATTGGAATTGTTAATTACTAAGTTATTTTTGTATGTGATTTATTTCATTTATATAATGATTTTTAATAAGTTAAAAATGCATTATTTAAATTACATGTCTAGTAACTTGACCAATATGTCACACTATACAATTTAACATTTGACAAACTTAAAATGGACCCATTTTAAGTGGGTGAGCCGTGTAAATAGGTTTATGGGGTTTAATTGTGTTTTGTTGATTTAATTGGTGGGAGGCACTATGATTACCTACTAATCATAGGGTTGCATACTTATTATTCATGAGAAGAGAAACAACAAAAAGCATTGGGCATTCTTCCCCCTCTTCCACCTACCCGGCCACCCTAAGGAAAAATGAGAGATTTTTCCTTCTTATTTTATACAATTCATTTTTTTATAAGTTACTTACTTGGTGATTAACTTATCTCTCTAGTCTTAGTTTTGAACACACTAGAAAACTCTCACATAATCTCTAATATTATTCCTAAAATTACTAGAAGTAGTAATCACATAATATTAGTATTTTTAAGGATACAAATATTAATTTCTAGTAACTAAATTAATATTTGTATTAAGAGTATTTCCTTGGTACAAATCCTTAAGGAGTAGATCCTGCATTTAGATCTAGGGTTTTTGGGGCATTTGGATTATTCTTTAAGAAGACTAATTTGGTAGGAGACCAAATTAGTATAAACCATTCGGCCCTCCTTGTAAGAATAATCAATTTTTCCTTCTTACTTTGTATTTTGTTATGCGTGTATAAGTTCCTTTAAGTTTATGACTTAACTTATAAACACTTAGTTATAAGAAGTGCCTAATAAGATATTAATGAATCTTTCACTCCCTTCGGAGCCAACCATAACCTGGCCCTATACATCACCGTGCAGTGCCTCAAAAAGAATGTGCCTATGATTCTAGTGGATGACGGATCTGCGGTTAATGTCATTCCCCTCAAAACGGCTCATAAACTGCGTATCAAGGAAACTGATTTGGTCCCAATGAATCAAGGAGTACGAGCATATGACGGCACTCGTTGTAAGGTTGCGGGGCTTATCACCCTAACCGTTACAATTGGACCCTTGGAAAGGCAAACCAGTTTTCAGGTAGTCGACATCGACGCCTCCTTCAACATGCTTATGGGACACCCCTGGATCCACGCCGTCAATGTAGTTACCTCAACCCTTCATCAGAAAATCAGGGTCCCTTTCAACGGGAAGACAATCACAATTCCCGCTTCCCCAATCAAGGCCGTCATAAAAAAGGGAATAGCCTCCCAAGCCATTGAGGAGGACGACAGTGAGATGTGGGGATTCCAAACCGTGAATGCCCTAACCGATGAATTAACACCTTTTGTCTGTGACCCGCTTTCCAACCTCACAGTCAATCGCATTCTGATGTGCCAGGGTTATTTCCCGGGTTTACCCCTCAATCCACTGAAGAACACCTTACCTCCCTTGAAACAGGCTAAGGTCCCCAACATCCCCTTCGGGCTAAGCTTCGAGCCTACCGATGAAGACATCCAAGAGATGAACCTCCTAATACGGAAGCGCAAGAAGCACGGAGTTATCCTCCGTCCCTACCATCTGGCCCTTTCTGGATACTTTGTCCCCGAAGGAGAGTGAACTCTACCACGGCTTTCCTGAGCCGATCTATGATTCTGTGGCTAAGGGCAGGAACCCGGGTTTAGAAGTCTTCCAAGACTACTACTTCATCCCCGGCAATGCTAAAGCTGCATCAACCAAATCCGAGTCAACCCCATACCTCGACGGACAAGCTGTCACTCTCCTTTTCGAGGAAGACAATATCAAGCACCTCGGCTATGAGGACATCATCAACATTGCCCTAAAACACAACCAGTTTGACCCCACCGCCTTAATCTCTGATACTGACCAAGAGAAAACTACACAGGGCTGGAGGAAAACTGTCAAGTGGACCGATCGTCAAGGCTGCATTCTTAAGATTACAACTGGAGAAGGCCCTATGTTCAAATAGGGAAGTGAAGAAGAATCTGAGTCGGAGTCGGAGTCTGTCTTAGTTCCTAGCACTCCTGATGTCCCAGTCAGAGTCCCCTTCCCACTGTTTTATCACAAACTTGTGTCTGCTTCAGAGGCTGAGTCAACTAGGGTCATCCCCACTCCCATGGAAAGTGACAACCTGGAGCTTGTTCCAAGGGCCACCTCCTCTGTCGTGACGCCTCTGACTGCCCATGAGATGTCTGTCCTATCCGAGCTGTTCGCGCAACTCGACTTAATGAACGCTAAGTTTGCTTATAACTCGTCTCAATTTAACTGCAATGCAATTCTGAATGACTATGAGGAATTTGACTTGAGTGACTACCCACCTCACCTAGCCAAAGAACTTGACAAACGGGAAACCAGGACCCCCATCATTGAGGAGACCGAACCTATTAACGTAGGAACCAACGACACACCTCAAGAACATAGGATAGGGACCACCCTTGACCCCTCGGAAAGACAAAAGTTCATTGACCTCCTACACGAATACAAGGACGTATTTTCCTGGTCCTACAGAGACATGCCTGGGATTGACAGGGAGATCGCGGAGCACAGGATACCCATTAAGCCCGGAGCTAAACCCGTAAAGCAAAAGTTGCGCCGAATGCGCCCTGAATGGGCCTTCAAAATCAAGGAAGAAGTGGATAAACAGTTCAAGGCCGGGTTCATCAAAGTGTCTGAATACTCTGACTGGGTGGCCAACATCGTGCCTGTACCGAAGAAAGATGGAAGAATTCGGGTTTTGTAGACACCTGAAAGTTGTCTACTAGCCTTGCGGGTACCCGATGATGAGGCTAAAATTTAATGACTGATATGAAAATTGACGATGTTATAATTAAAGGCTCTTTACGATTATTACCCGAAAATCAATAAAATGGCATAAAACCACCCTTAAACGATTAACCCTCTATTTCCATTTTAGCCCACTTTAATGTATTATTGGCCCAAAACTAATAACGAACGATGGAGAATAACTATGTACTTATAAGGCCCTGTGGATTTCTATCTCAGGCGACCCATTTAATCACATATGTATGTAGCATGTCCAAATACAACTAAAGTCCACTATCCGAGAGAATATGACAACATTTATAAAAAGCCCAGTTATCAAGCAAGTTGTAGACACCTCGTTTCTGCACCTCCCGCAAACCACCCGGTGATGATTGGGCCGCATGTTTGATTCGCGGAACGATTTGTGACAGTTCGTAAGATTATCGTCAAGTGATTGCTCAAATATTAATGTCAACCTCTTAGTTGTCATCTACGTCCCGATACGGTCGTTTTGGCAGTAATTAGAGTACATTCGGAGTCCGGGTCAAAAACCGTCTCCATTTTTCGATATTTGTTAAATCCGAGTCGAATGTTCTGGAATGTTCCGGATATTTCTATTCCATATTTCTCAAATTTTATCTTTTGGCAAATAATATCCCGTAATATTTACATAAGATATTAGAGATAATCGAATTAATTCCGTCCTACCATAACTTAAACACGGAAATCTTTCTTAGCGGGAGGAAACCTTCGGGAACAGACGCGGCCAGTGTCTTTGCGCCTCTTCCAAGAGACGCAGTGGCTGCTGCGCCTCTTCCCAGGCCCTTCTTTGCATGATTTACGTATCTTTTTTATATCTTTCCGAGATTCACTTCCAAAGAGTCTCCGAAACCCTAATTCCGTGATTAGTATAAATAGGAGCCTTCGCTCCTCATATTTCTCACGCGAGTGTCCGCCCTTCTCTTCTCCCTTTGCATTCTAGACTTTGTTCTTACTAATTGGCGCCTACGTGCTTGAACCTTCGACCACGTAAGCTCGGATCCTTCCGGGTACCAGCCTCTCCGTTGCATGACCGACCAATTTGACCACTACACTCAATCAATCTAATTAATCAACTTGTTAAATCGTTTTCCTCTTACGAGGGCACTCTTTCCTTGCATTCGCGTCGAGCATCACTAATCGATTTTCTTAGTTCATCTCGTTCCGTCAACATGTAAGTCTGAGGGTGTATTAATCTCTCTTTTATTTATTGTATTTTATTATTGTATAACGATTGTAAGGTTTATGTCGAAAGTACCTCTTTAAAACCGATTTCTAAAACCGTCTTTAAAACTCTGTTTTTGCGGATTTCCAGTAGACAGACGTCGAGAAAAGACGCAGCAACCGCTGCGCCTCTTCGAAGGAGCGCAGCACCTGCTGCGCCTCTTCGTGAGGCTGCCGCAGTTCCTGTTTCTTTTCTTCTTCCTCCGTCCTCTGTAATTCGTATCAAATTTATTTCTTTTGTTTTGTTCGTCTGTTAATTCTTCATCATGATAGTTTAATAATTCATATGTATATTAACCATCACCATTAACATGTTTTAATCGTCATAAATCCGACTCAAATCCCAAGTAATCAATGTTTGCGGGTCTTCGTCATTAATATTCAATTCGAGTTTTAGAGATTCAATTCGTTCATGTTGAGTTTCTGGGATTCATTGTTGATATATTTTCACCTGTTTAGTCATTAATCCGTCGTCAATTCATCATGTTTAATTAATAATTCGTTTAGTTAGTTAGTTTAATTAATCATTCATTAACATCGACCCTTCACATAATTAATCCGTCTTGTTTCCGTCTCATTCATGTTTATTGCTTTTATGACCTCAATCATATGTAAATAATCTGCTAATAACTTTCATCCGAGTCTAAAATCGCAATCAATCCATTAATTTACCAATTAACATTAACGGTTTGCAGTTCCGGCTTCACAGCCAGAACTCACCCTTGGAACAGACGCAAAGAATCGCCGCGCCTCTTCCAAAGGGCGATTACTGCCTGCGCTTTGTTCAGATGAGTTCTGTCTCTGAACTCCTTTTCTGCTTTGACGTAGTGTAATTAGTTTACGTATTAATTAACTAATATTCGTATTATCACCTTCTGACCTGTCGTGTTTTATTCTTTTATTCCTTTTTTATCAAATCATCCGTTTTAAAGGTATTTTCGACATAAATCGCCTATTCCAATGTAATTATTGTAATTTTTATTATTGTAATTTATAATTATTGTATTCCATTTATCATTTGTATGTTTCCACATGTAAATCAACATTAAATCCTACTTCGACCAATTGTATGCTAATTACGTGTCAACCGACTTAGTAAATTCTCACATGTTAGGATTAATCTATGGATGTTGCATTGCATGCATATAGCCGACGATATATCGAGTACGAATAACTTCCCTAATCATTAGTAGAGGCCGCTATCGAGGCGGGCGGGATTAGGTGTTCGATCAAAAGAGCTTCCTAATACGTACCCTCACCCCTTACTCCAGATCTCCGTGAGCACCCGTGTTCATTGGCATCCGCGAGAGTCATTCTAGACATAGAATGCTAAGGGTAACGATTGCTTAGTGTTCATGTCACTACTTTGTGTCTTGACATGACACGAGGTATTCGAACGGTTCCAATTTCCCATAAAAATTGGTGGCGACTCCATACAAAATGCAAACGCTTGTTTTCGAGCCCCTTCATCCAAGCGCCCCCGTGGGCGGCCCGATGTCCACAGTTTGGTGACTCCGCTGGGGATATACACTTACGTGTAGCTAGGGTGAAACTTGAACAAGGTTAGGGAATAAGTTTGTACAAGACAATCGTCGGTTTTCATAACTCGGTCTTCCTAGACCGTTTTAATCGGCCTTCCTAGGCCCAACCCAACCCATTCGACCAATCGTCCCGTCTAAACGGTCCTAATTCTTATTTGGGCCTAAGGATGGATAGCGATTGACGTCATCCATACCATGATGCTTACTCTTGTTTGTATCAAGGGCCTTCACTACTTGAGGAAATGGATTAGGAATCGGCCTTACTCTTGTTTGGCACGAGCCTCTCCACAGACTTCGGGTTTGATGGTTCGGTATGGCAACCCACCCTTTAAACCAAAACCCTCCTAAATGCACTCAGCATCCCGTTATAATGCTTGTATAAATGTATAAACCTTACGTGATCACCATTTCAAAACAAATCATGACGAATTTTCAAAAAAAAATCAAAACCCAATTTCAATCAAGAATTTCGAAATAGGGCCTTTAATTAGCACAAAATCCGGTCAAAACTCTGTCCGTTTGTCAAGTCAAAATTCGGGCCACAAGCCCATTTCAAAACCTCACTTCGAGTCCACTCCTACAACTACACTACAGTTGGCTAGGACACACATTTTCAAAGACCTTGTCTTTCTTCAAAACTCACTCAACACAAGTGGCACACACCCACTTCACGAGTCAAAACTTTTCCTCTTTTAGCAAGTGTGATAGAATGGTCGATCGTGTTTTGATTCGTCGCCGATCTCTTATCCAGTTTTCCAAGATGCCTGGGTCAAGTGATGATACAAACCTCCAGCAAATTCAAGAGAGTAATGATCGAATCCTAGCCGCGATAGCCCAAATGCAAATCACTCAAGAACAAACCTATGACCGCCTTGAGCTTATCGAAGGCCGTATCTTTGATGTAGAGGGAAAGTTGCCTCCCATTAAAAGTGAAGTACTACAATTTTCCGATGACGAGTCTAAGGATGAGAATCCAATCATGGGAACAACCTTGGTGAGAAAAGACTCCAATACCTAGAGGAGCAATTGATGTACCTTAAGGGGGATGACATTTACAGGGAGAACAATCGCAAGTATGAAGCCGTCAATTCCAAATTGCCCACTAACTTTAGCATGACGGATATCCCTAAGTTCAAGGGACATGAGAACCCTTTGAACCACATCCGCGCCTTCAAGGACTACATGTCTATCAAAGGCATCAAACCCGAGATGTTCTTAAGGATCTTTCCTTCATCTCTTGACACCATCCCAAAGCAATGGTTCTACACTTTAGATCACAAAAAGGTCGCTACTTGGGAAGACGCCGCGATCGAGTTCTCGAAACAATACGCGGATAATGCCGAGATCCAAGTCAACATGCGTACTCTAGAGGTTCTTACCCAAAATGACAAAGAAGGATTCACCGACTTCCTAAGTAGGTGGAGGAAGACTAGTACCCAACTAGTTGAACGCCGGATGAGGCTACCCTTGTGGAAAAGTTTGTGGATAATCTCAAGCCCATATATGCCAACCATTTGAGGTATCAAAACATCAAGACCTTCAAGGACTTAACCGTGCTAGGGACACGAATTGAAGACGACATCCGTAAAGGACTCTTGTCCAAAACGGTAGGTCGAGGATACCAAGGGTCCACAAGTCGTTCATACGGCTCTACTAGCAAGACCGACGAAGTCAACCTTCTCGAGCCATCCAAGAAAACTAGCCCACCAAGGAAGTTCACAAACCTTGGGGATACATACTCCAATGCTCTAAAAAGGCTAATGAAGCAAGGTAAACTCCAACCCATTGGACCTACTCCCGAACACGAAAGGAAGTCCAAATGCTGGGATGAAAACTCCCTCTTGTGAATACCACGGGGGCAAAGGGCACGACACAGAAAAATGCTACAAGTTGAAGCACGTGCTTCAGGATATGATTGAAGACGGTCGACTTCCAATTCCACCAGGAGGTAAACCCAACAACACTCAGAATCCTCTTGGAGTTCTAGTGATTACAAGTGACGAATCTACCTTAGATTGCTCACATCTCATTTCTCCCACCGAAAATGAAATTCACGCAATTGAGAAAGAAAAACTCTACTCTACCATCTCCCCTACCATTTCCGACTTCATCGCATGGGCAAGGAGTGTAGATAGACAAGTGTGGGAACTAGAAAACATGATAACGACCTTACGCGATCCCAAGGCAACGCCTAAAGAACGCGTACCTTTGACCTTCTCTCAAAATGCCACTATGCAAGAAGTAGTCGCCGTGGTAGATAAACTAGTTGATCAAATCATACAACTAGAAAGTGACATCATGAGAATGAAAGAGCTAGCTGCAATCAATGGAGTTTGGGCCGATGACGATGAAGACGAATATCTCATTGAAAACTCTTTGGTAAAAGAAATAGTCCAAAATGGCGAAGACCAAGATGTGGATCACCTAACTCGCTCGGGCCGTCCATACCAAAGTACTACTCAAAACGGTCCAACCAATGTCATCACACCAAATGACAACGAAGACGATCCCACTGACCATTTGCTCAAGCAATTACAGAAAACCAAGGCTGATCTTTCAGTCTGGCAACTAGTGGCGAGCTCATTTCCACATCGCCAAGCTCTACTGCAAGCTTTGGCCAAATTGAATGTAGCGCATAACTCTACTCCCGAAGATGTAGTCAACTTGGTCTTCCAAGAATCACCGAAGTTAAGTAATCCTATTACTTTCTCAGATGAAGACTTGCCACCTTTTGGCGTTAGTCACAACCTCGCTCTATACATCACTGTCATCTGTCTAAAGAAGAATGTGCCAATGACTTTGGTAGATGATGGCTCCGCGGTCAACGTCATACCCCTCAAAACGGCATATAAACTAGGCATGAAAGAGTCGGATTGGACTCCCACCAATCAAGGTGTACGCGCATATGACGGTACGCGACGAAAAGTGGTTGGACTTGCTAACCTAACCATAGCCACGGGACCTATCGAATGAAAGGTCAACTTCCAAATAGTGGACATCGAAGCTTCATTCAACATATACTGGGAGGCCTTGGATTCATGCTTCCAAAGCAAAGTGACATCCACCCTTCACCAAAAGATCAAGATCCCACTCAATGGCAAAGTTGTGACGATCACTTCGTCGCCTATCAAGGCAATAATTGAGAAGCAATCAAACAATCAAGTCCTTGCGGATCCCATATACGAACTTGGGGGCTTCCAAAGTGTAAAATGTCATAGAAAGTGAGTTGGCACCCTTATACTATAATCCCTACTCTAACTTAGTGGTCAACCACATACTCAAAAATCAGGGATACTTCCCTGGAATGCCTTTGAACCCGATTCGGAAGAACACCTTCGTGCCATACAAGAAAGGCAACTCATCGAGAATACCACTTGGACTAGGGTACAAACCCACAGCTGAAGAGGTTCTCGAAATGCTCGCTCAAGTCCAAAATCGCAAGTATGTAGGAGTCCAAATGAAGCCATATCTCCCCACCTTAAATGGATACTTCGTTCAAGAAGGAAGTTCGGAACTCTTTCACGGGTTTCCCGAGCCTTGGCATTACCTTGAGAGGAAGTTAGCCGGAATCGAGATCTTTCACGATTGCTACTTCATCCCTCCAGAAACGGTTCCTACCGTCAAAACCCGTCAAGCACCTTGCTTAGACAAACAAGCTGTTAGCCTCTTGTTTGGAGAGGACCGATTTGTTAGGGCGCGCGCAGATGAGATCATTACTACGATACTTCAAGACGATCGCTTCAACCCCACCGCTTTGATCACAGAAATCGACACAAAGCAGCAGAAAGGATGGAGGAAATCCATCAAATGGACCAACAATCAAGGAAGACTCTTCAAGCTCACCACTGGAGAAGGAGAGATGTTCAAAGAAGAACCAGAAGACGACGAGTTCGAATCAGAGTCGGAGTCGGAGTCGAGTCGAGTCAGAGAAGTCATTAGAGAGTCTACTCTGTTGTCATCCGCACTCCCTTCGTTCATCCTAGCCTAGCATCGAGTAGTCACGGTAGTTCGGGAATGCCCCAACATCGTTCCTTTGCCGCCACCGACCATGGATCAGTTGGCTTCTTTGTCTCAACTTTACTCAAATCTTAATATGAATAAATCAGGTTCTGCTTACTCTTTGCGTTATCTTGAGTGCAATTCTGTTTATGATGATACTGAGGATGACCAAGACCCAGACTTGACCGAAATACCTCCCTACGTGGCCAAAGAAATACTACAGGAAGGGGAAGGGGGACCAGTAATTGAGGACACTGAACCCATCAATGTAGGAACTGAACTAGAACCCAAAGAACTTAGGATAGGGACTACCTTGAGCTCTACCGAACGGGCCGATTTTATAGACCTCCTAAATGAATTCAAAGACGTCTTCGCTTGGTCCTACAAAGACATGCCAGGGATCGACAGGGATATTGCCGAACATAGGATTCCAATTAAACCAGGCTTCAAACCTGTGAAACAGAAGCTTCGACGAATGAGAACAGAATGGGCTCTAAAGATTAAGGAAGAAGTTGATAAGCAATTCAAAGCCGGGTTCATCAAAGTTTCCGAGTATTCCGACTGGGTAGCTAACATAGTACCCGTACCCAAAAAGGATGGGAGAATCCGAGTTTGTGTTGACTTTAGGGACTTGAACAAAGCGAGTCCAAAAGATGACTTTCCTCTACCTCACATCGACATATTAGTGGACAATCTGCGAGACCACGCATTACTATCCTTCATGGATGGATATGCGAGTTATAACCAAATCAAGATGGCCATGGAAGACATGCATAAGACTGCGTTCGTCACCCAATGGGGAACCTATTGCTACAAGAATGCCGTTCGGATTAATTAACGCCGGAGCTACATACCAACGCACCGCAACTACACTCCTACATGACATGATGCACAAAGAAGTTGAGGTATACGTAGATGATATGATCGTCAAATCCAAGGAGAGAGAGGGACATATTGCGAACCTTCGCAAGTTCTTCGCAAGGCTACGGAAGTACAACATGAGACTCAATCCTCAGAAATGCACATTTGGGGTAACGTCTGGCAAACTCCTAGGATACGTCGTTAGCCAACGAGGTATAGAAATAGATCCCTCCAAAATCAAAGCTCTGATTGAAATGCCACAACCTCAAACAGAAAAAAAGAAGTCGAGGATTCCGGGAAAAGTTCAATACATAAGTCGATTCATATCGAAACTTACCATGATTTGCGAGCCTATCTTCAAGAAACTCAAGAAGACAGACCACACCATGTGGGATGATGATTGTCAAAAGGCGTTCGACCGAATCAAGGAGATATTGGCTAAACCACCAGTGCTCATGCCACCACAACAAGATCAACCTCTTGGTTTGTATCTCACGGTAACAGAAACCGCCATGGGTGCCATGCTAGCTCAAACCGTAGGAAGTGAAGAAAGAGCTATTTACTATCTAAGTAAGAAGTTCTTGGAATACGAGTGCAAATATTCACAACTCGAAAAGACATGCCTCGCTCTTGTGTGGGCAACAAAGAAGCTACGTCACTACATGCTTAGCTACTCCGTCAAGATATTCTCCAAAATGGATCCAGTCAAATACCTCTTCGAGAAACCTGTCCTCAACGGACGCCTATCAAGATGGACCATGATGCTCTCGGAATTTGACCTCAAATACGTACCACTGAAAGTAATAAAAGGTCGCGCCGTCGCCGAATTCTTCGCAGAAAATCCCATCAACGACACACAAACAATAGATACTTGGTCATTTCCCGACGAGGATATACTCCAAACAGATGTAGACTCCTGGGACCTTTACTTTGATGGAGCATCAAACCTAAGAGGATTTGGGATAGGGGTGTTGCTCATTTCTCCTGAAGGTGAGCATACACCGATTTTGTCAAACTCGACTTCGAGGTGACAAACAACGCCCAGTATGAGGCTTGTCGATTGGACTACAAGCGGCAGTAAGCTTAGGCATCAAAAACCTCCGAGTGCATGGAGATTCGTCGCTAGTCATCAACCAAGTTACGGGATCCTGGAAAATCCGAAGTGAAAGCCTAGCACCCTATCAGGCTAGGATAGACCAAGTCGCTCAATTCTTCGATCACGTAACCTACTTGCACCTACCTCGAGAAGAAAATCAATTTGCAGACGCTCTTGCGAAACTTGCATCTTTGATAAACATGCCAGATTACATGATGGAAATGCCTTTGTGTATCGAACGACGGTCGGAGCCGGCTTATGTCCATCAAATTACCAACGAAGAAGAAATCACGCAGGAACCCAGGTTCCAAGCAATCCTAAATTTCAAACTTAATGATACCTATCCACCAGATATGGACAAGAGAGGACAACGAGCCATACGCCTATTGTCTTCACAGTACGTTCTAATGCAAGGAGAGTTGTACAAAAGAACACCTCTTGGTGTAGTCCTACGTTGCCTTGATCATTCACAGGCACGAAAGGTGATGGAAGAAGTCCACGACGGAGAATGCGGTCCTCACATGAGTGGACCTATGATGGCAAAGAAAATCACACGTCTAGGGTACTATTGGACCACAATGGAATCCGATTGCATCAAATATGTGAGACATTGCCACAATTGCCAAATCTTCGGGAATGTACAACATGTCCCTCCTTCGTTGCTCTATACGATGACATCTCCTTGGCCATTCTCCGCGTGGGGAATTGACATAATTGGGAAAATAACCCCAGCAGGAACAGGAGGTCACTGTTTCATCCTAGTAGCAATTGACTACTTCACCAAGTGGGTAGAAGCGGCTTCCTACACCGCTCTTACGGCCAAAAATGTAGCCAAATTCATACAAAATAACATCATCTGCCGATATGGTTGCCCACATGAGATCATTAGCGATAATGGATCCCACTTCCAAGCCGAAACCGAAAAATTGCTAGCCAAGTACAAGATCAAGCATCATCACTCATCGCCCTATAGACCACAGACTAACGGCGCGGTAGAAGCGGCTAACAAAAATGTCGTCACAATCCTCAAGAAAATGACTGACAATTATAGAGATTGGTCAAACAAAATACCCTTCGCTTTGTGGGGGTATCGAACATCCGTCAGGACGCCCACTGGGGCTACTCCTTTCTATTTGACTTACGGCATGGAAGCCGTACAACCAGTCGAGCTAGAAATACCATCCTTGCGTATTCTACTAGAAAGTCAAATCCCGGAGGCCGATTGGAAGAGGGATAGATACGAAGAACTCATCCTCCTGGATGAACGTAGGCTTCGTGCCTTGCATAATGTCCAAACATATCAAGCACGTATCAAACGAGCTTTCAACAAGAGGGTTAGGCCAAGAAACATCAAAGAAGGAGATTTAGTTCTCAAATCGGTCAGAGCTCTTTTACCTGTCGACCCAAGGGGAAAATTCAAACCTAACTGGGCCGGACCATATCTAGTCAAATCAATACTCCCAGGGGGTGCGGTTAGAATCACAGACCTAGACGGGAATGAGTTCTCAAACCCCACAAATCTCGACCAATTGAAACGATACTATGCCTAGAACAGGAACAAAAACGCGCCTCGCGTAAACCTACGGGTCGCTCTTGTGGCACTAAATAAACGGCCCCTGGCCCATTTGAATGTCACTATGCTCTTGCATCTTGGCAAACTTGTCATCCTCATATCATCAAACAAACTAAATTCGCACCTCCCGAGTAAGCAAAGGCTCATGCTTATTTTCTATGTTCATTACAAGCTCTTGCTTCGAACAATTATTCTTTTACATTTATTCGAACTACGCGCAAGGGTTTGATTTCGCTTTTTTTAAGTGAATACGTAGGCAATCCTTCACGGGATTCAACCCACCATTATATTTAAAATGTAAATAGAAGGACATTTGCATTGCATTTGGAATTCGACAAGAATAATTAAAGAAAATCACAACGGTTTCATAACCACTTAACCTTTTTATTTCATTCAATTTCTAATAATAATACGACAAATAATAAAAATAGACTAGGCTAGGATTCTAAAAATCCCTCCTTTCTTATTACAACAATAAATAGTAATAATCAAATAATAAATAAGACTTGGGCTATTCCTCCATCTTTCCCTTGCCCTTGTCGTTCTTGTCATATTTCTTGTCACGACCTCGAGCCGGGCGCTCTTGCACCACTTCAGACCTAATCACCAACGGTCTTTCTCGAGGCCTGACTCTTCCATTCTTACCAACCACCATCTCTGCGACAGGAGTAGTCTTTGATTTCTTCGAAGGATGAATGACTTGGAACCCGGCTTCTTCTTCTCCTTCAGTCAGATGCTTCTCTTTCTCTTTCTCTCCCTCGCGCACCTTGTAGTCCACGGGCTCGCGCTTCCTCAGTCTTTCGCGCTCTTCCGAAGTTGCTGCTTTCCTCCACCTCAGATAAGAATCCGACACCCACAAAGAATTAGAGGAGAAGTTCAAGAACCACATGTTTCTTTGGGCCCACTTCATAGCCCACTCTCTTCGGCTCTCTGTAGTAAGCGCCATAGCAGTCTGCGGAACGGTGTCAAGCCTAGGGATCATCTGCTTCAACCCGACTTGCCTCATCAATCTCTCAGGGAAGATACATACCATAAACTCCAATCCAGGAATGCGCACCGACCTAGTAGGATCCAAAGAAGACACTCCAAAGTGATGACTTCAGTGCCACCACGGAACGATCCACCTGATCAGCGGGCCATCGTCATTCTTCAGCTTGTTCTTCCAATAATCGCAAACCCGGGTGAAGTCCACCATGTACAGTCGTGTCCTCATCGAAATCATACGGGCATGATAGGAAAGTGCATAAACGGGGCTCGAGCAATCGGAGCGTTCCATAAGCCAACCTACCTAAAAAAAAAAAACAGGATTAGACACCCAAAAAAAAAAAAAAAAAAAAAAAAAAAAAAAAAAAAAAAAGAAAAAAGAAGGGTGTCTTTTACCTGTAGGATAACGGGACTCCCCAAAAACGGAAGATCGCGGTTGGACTTCCTATTGTCCAAACCCAAGATAATCTCCCCTAAGCATAGACAAGCTGGGCTCCTGCGCAGCTCCATTTGCTCAATAAGACCCAATAGACGGGGATCACCTCTCAAATCTTCATCAACATGTCCCTGAAGGACGTATACATGCAGCAAACAGAAGCCAAATGCTCTCCTCCTCGCAACATAAGAGACAGAGGGTCGGCCCTGTTGATGAATCGGTCTATAAAATCTAGCATCCTCACCCTTGAGTAACGAGACGATCTACTTCAAGTCTAGTGAGTCCAAGCAAATCTCTAAACTTGCTCTTATACCCTTGAGCAGTAGAAGGGATGGCAGGTAAATGTTCGGGGTCCCACCCGCCAATAGCAGCAATTTCCTCCGGAAAAGGACAAATATCACCTCCTGGGAACGCAAAAACATGATAATTTGGGTCCCAATAGTCAAGGCAAGCATCCAAGAACGGTTTTACAACCTTAATGAGTTTCAAACTCAACAAAGACCCAAGGTTATAAGCACCCATATCATGCTTCTCAATGTTCGAAAACTCGTTGGTCCATTCCTTCAAGCGAATCTCTAAGGTATTCATGATGATAATTTTCTCTTGAAAATTTATTTGGAGTTTTTTATATGTGAATCGACGAAGAAGAGACGGTAGAATTATATGATTTAAAGCTTCGTTGACGCTTCTATTTATACTAGTTGCTGTTTCCAAAAATCCATCAGAACCGACCTGCTTGGGAACAGGCGCGGCGCCTGCTGCGCCTCTTCAAAGGGACGCAGCTCATGCTGCGCCTCTTCCCCAAAGATCACTTACGCAATCTCGCGTTTGGATCTTTCCTAATTCTATAAAACGAATAATTTCCTATTCCTACGGGATTTTATTTCGGTAAATCCGAGAAATTTACCATGCTTCAGGTTTCCTAAAATCCGCAAACACGCGTTTCGAGGCGACATCGACATTTTCCGCCATTTTCTCACACTTTTATATTTAGTTTTCATTTTAATTTTTTTTACTTCATTTTAATTTCTACTTTTTTCCATTTTCTAACTTATAGATTTCTCTTTTTCTTTTTTTTTCGGGGGTAACCCTCCCTACCGTCCGGTCATTTTCCGGCAAAATTTTTGCATTTTCACGTCCTTTCGAGTCTCGTTTTGCACTAATTAAAGGCCTTATGTGTATAAAATGTATGTGTTACGTGAATTTCTATGTAAATTTTAAAAAGATGATGACGGTGCAAACCGTTGTCTACCAAACCTGTTCAAAAGCTAACCTGCAGGTACAAGCAACACAACCCAGCAGCAAAAGGCACTCAGGCCATCATATATACAACAAAAAAAGCAAATATACAAACAAACTGGGGGCTCGCGCCCCAAACCAAATCCAGGTCCAAATAACGGGGCTTGCGCCCAAACAAATCCAAAAAAATGTTCAAAATCAAAATCACGCAGCTCTGCTGGGCACCCTCCAGCTCGGCAACCCTCGCCATAAGAATGGCGATCTCGGCGTCCCGAAACTCGAGCTCCCTCGATAGACGAGCCGTCTCCTCCCGAGACTGGGTCAACTCTCGCTCCAGCTCACGATTGGCCTGTGGACAACAAGAAATTGGCTCATGTCAATCAATTAAAACAAAACTGAAAAACCAAAGATCAAGGAAAAACAAATGAGGTTCATACCTGACGACCTCGACCGCCGACGAGTGCCTCGATGGCCGTAGCTCGTAGCCGGTTGGCCACCCTCCAAAGTGCCACAAACCGAGATGGCGCGACCTGCGTTTCAAAAGAATTCTCAGTAAACTGAACCAGTTCAATCAAATGTGTTCTTACACGAAAACTATGCAAAATAAGAACTCACCCTCCGGATCAGATGCTGCCAGTCATCTAAGCCAGCATCCGTCACAGCTACGTCAAAGTCACGCAGCTCGGAGATCGTCGTCCTCCCAGTCGCGTCAGTGTACTCAAGGGTCTCGGGGTACACTGGGGGCTCGATGCCCGCCGCCTCAACCTCCTGCAAAGACAAATAAACTCTCATTAATCGGTGATCTTTCATCGTAATTCCCGAAGTCAATCAAAGAGAAACAAAGGATACTCACCACTCGGCGCGACGCCAACCTCCCGTAAAGGAACGCCGAGTAGTCCTCACCAGCGGAAGAAGGTCGTCGCCATCGGCACCGGCCGGTCCGCCTCCCTCTCGCCTCGAAGGCTCCCGAACATCGTCCTCGGAGGGTCAATGGGAACCGTCAATGCGCCCCGAGAACACTGACGAGCCAAACGCTCGCCTAAGTACCACACAGGACCCATCGACGTCCACAACAACAGCCGACTCGGGCTCCTAGGTCGAAGGACCTCCGCTACAAAAGGAGGCGCCTCGGCATACTCCGCCCATGGTCTGGGCACCCACTGCGACAAGATAAAGGCAAAGGTCATTCCTATGATCAATTTAAAACAAAGTATGAGAAGAATAAATGCATACGAATGGGATACTCACTGCTTTCGGTGAAGAGCGTTCACATCCCGCCGGTAGACATTGTGAGAAGAACGCTTGCTCTTCGTCCGGCACATGACCCAATCCCTCACCACGGGATAGGCCCTCTCCAGCGGCTCCGTCCTCTTGGGCGCGAGGCCCGGGAAGTAAGAGTACACCCACGCCTGTAAAACAGAATAGTCGATGACGATCTTTCGATCTTTGACAAAAGAAAGGAATTTACTCTGATCTAAAGAAAGGTTCATACCTCCAACAGTAGCCCAGGTCCGACGGCACCAGGGGAAGTCCCCTTCTCCATCAACTCCGGACGAACCATGGCCCTCATAAAGCGGATGAGGACCGCAAAACCAGTGATGACCCGGCCCCAACGCCCTAGGGAGCTCAGTCGGCAAGAAAGGGGAGAAGCTTCGTCGTGACCTCTCACCCTTGTCTCCAAGGTAAATCGAAGACAAGAACCACCAAAGCCACAGACGAGCCCTCTGCTCAGCTGTACAAGGAGGGGGAGCCGTCTCCCTCCCATCGATCACCACCGATGCCGGGGTCTTCCCCGCAAAGTAATCTCGAACGTAGGTACTGGGTACCAAACCCGGCACCGCAACAGCCTTCGGCGACAGGTTCCAGCCAATCAACCTCCTCGCCTCGGCCGAATCCGCCCTCATGCCGGTCTCCGGCCACACCATCTCCTCAGTCCCACACGGCAGACCGGAGATCATGCCGTAGTCCTCCAAGGTGACTCCCACCTCACCAAAAGGCAGGTGAAACGTGGAAGTCGTATCCCAAAATCGATCCAAGAAAGCGCGGACCAGGCTAAGGTTGGCCCGCAACTTCCTCTTCACGATATCCCTCCAGACCTGAACCAGAGGACCGAACGCTCCACGCTCGATCATGGCTCTCTCCTCCGCCGACAGCCGCTCGTAGTTCTCCATCGCCGTCGTGTACCCCGAGAACGATCGGATGTTCCCGGCCTCCTATTATGATTCGAAATAAAGCTATCTTTAGTTTTAAGTAAGTTTGAAAGGAAATTTGAACAAGAATAGAAAGGGATAGGCAATGAGTTAGGGAATTCCTATTTACAAGCTCTTCAGCGTCTCCGTAGGACAAGTGACCCTCTGCAGCCCACACAAGGTGCCTACTCTCCCAAGTCTCAGCCCACGCGGGAGCTCCCCTCAGCTGACGACCCCCTCGTCCAAGGTGGGCCCGTCTCGGAATCTCCTCCTCCTCGGCAGCCTCCTCCTCGGGAACCTCGTCCGCAGCAGCCATCACCGCAGCGTTGAAGGCCTGCTCCAAAGCCTCCTCCACAACAGCAGCATCTACATCCATGGGAGTCCTCCCAGAAGTAGAAGCATCGTCACCTGCAACATTAAAGCGAATACAGGCCGCGTCACGTGACGGCGAGCCTTGATTAAGAAGTTTTCGAGCCTCCGGAGCCCTGAAAACTGTCTTTTTCTGGCCATCCTTGACCATATTCCCGCCAACCCAATCACTCATGTGATAAATTGGGTCAAGTCAAGTCTAAGTCAAAGCCTAGTCCCGGGTCCAGGTCAAAAATTCGGCAGCATTTCGCTATAATGGCGGTTATGCCCTAGAAAGGTGCCCTGCAAAAGTTGTCACCAACCAAAATTCCGAAATGACGGAAAGTTTACCCATCATCCAAGGGTCCCAAATATCAAATTTCATCGCCAATGGGCAATCCTAAGGCCGTTTTCGAAGCAATTTACGATCTAGCTGTGAAACCGTCTCAAAATTCGCTCAAGGGCTCAAAACTCGATGAAAATTCAAAGCGAATACATGGTTATGTTCCTAACATTACCTATTATCCATTTCTAGCATCAATTTAACGAGACAAATCCATTTGGGGGAAAAGCCCCAAATTTTCGAGTAAATGGGTCGAAAACCCTAGATATTGCGGCTCAAAATTCGACAAATACGGATGATTGATGCAAGATTAAGACACATACCTCGATTAGTCATATTTAAAGCAAGCTTTTGAATCCAACCTTGACGAAAATGGTGAAGATTTGAGAGAGAATGGAGTGATTTATGTTTCGAATAAAATGAACATAAACCCTCTGATTTCGCGTTTTTACGCAAGAATTGCCAAATTGGGGAAAGGACGCAGCAGCGCGCGCCTCTTCCAAGAGACGCAGCTCTTCTTTGCGCCTCTTCCTGTTGTTCCCTCCATACGAATTTTCAAAAATTCGTTATGAGTTCGTTATTTGTGGGCCCATCTTTGGTGCGCCTCTTCTTCGATTCTATTATATCATTTTGGTCCGTTTCGACGATTTTCTTTCGTTTCGGCCCGCATTTTATCCAGCGGCAAAGATTTTGCAAAGTATTGTCCGAACCCATTTTATCCCCGCGCAGCGATATTTTGCAGTATTGCTCAGTTCGTTTTGCCCAGCGCAGTAGTATTTTGCAGTACTGCTCCCGCAAGACTTCTCCCGACGATCAAGATGTTCCTAGTCGTCAATATGTTCTCCAACAAGAGTTCGCTTGAGACCGACGCAAGCAGATTCAACCTCAACCTCAAGTTTTTTTGAGTTCGCTTGAGACCGACGCAAGCGGATTCCCCCAGCAGTTTCTACCGACGTCCTGCTGCTTTCAATATTTCTCGTTTCCCCACGGAGTCCGACAGGGTGTCGTTCTCCGGAAGTTCCTATGCTCAAACCTTAGGTCGAAACCCGTATTTGGCCTCCTTCCCGTCAATGCTTTCCTTTAGGGTCCCACACCCTAGCACAATCCTTATATATCTTTTAGGTCTTACCCTTAGCTCCCAAGCTCAAACCTTAGCTCCTATGCACCTCCGGAAGCATCTCGAGAAAGAAGTCTCAGGTATGGTCTTTTCTTATGGCTGGCGAGCTTCCTTACGTAGTCTAATGGACTTTAAACGACCCTCCCCGATAGTCGACAGACTCTAAAATGTTCCCGACGACAGGTCCTTGGTTCAGACCCCTTGAGCCGCCTCGCGTCGCCATAGTCGTCAGGTTGTAATCTTCGATTGACCTGATGGCTATACTTTGACTTTCGCCTTGTCCAAGCCTCAGTCAAAGTGGGGGCTCTGTAGACACCTCGTTTCTGCACCTCCCGCAAACCACCCGGTGATGATTGGGCCGCATGTTTGATTCGCGGAACGATTTGTGTGATTCTAAGATTATCGTCAAGTGATTGCTCAAATATAAATGTCAACCTCTTAGTTGTCATCTACGTCCCGATACGGTCGTTTTGGCAGTAATTAGAGTACATTTGAGTCCGGTCAAAAACCGTCTCCATTTTTCGATAATTTGTTAAATCCCGAGTCGAATGTTTCGGAATGTTAGGATATTTCTATTCCATATTTCTCAAATTTTATCTTTTGGCAAATAATATCCCGTAATATTTACATAAGATATTAGAGATAATCGAATTAATTCCGTCCTACCATAACTTAAACACGGAAATCTTTCTTAAGCAGGAGGAAACCTCCGGGAAGAGCACGCAAAGCAGTCCGCGCCTCTTCCAAGAGACGCGTGGTCGCTGCGCCTCTTCCCAGGCCCTTCTTTGCATGATTTACGTAACTTTTTTATATCTTTCCGAGATTCACTTCCAAAGAGTCTCCGAAACCCTAATTCCGTGATTAGTATAAATAGGAGCCTTCGCTCCTCATATTTCTCACGCGAGTGTCCGCCCTTCTCTTCTCCCTTTGCATTCTAGACTTTGTTCTTACTAATTGGCGCCTACGTGCTTGAACCTTCGACCACGTAAGCTCGGATCCTTCCGGGTACCAGCCTCTCCGTTGCATGACCGACCAATAATTTGACCACTACACTCAATCAATCTAATTAATCAACTTGTTAAATCGTTTTCCTCTTACGAGGGCACTCTTTCCTTGCATTCGCGTCGAGCATCACTAATCGATTTTCTTAGTTCATCTCGTTCCGTCAACATGTAAGTCTGAGGGTGTATTAATCTCTCTTTTATTTATTGTATTTTATTATTGTATAACGATTGTAAGGTTTATGTCGAAAGTACCTCTTTAAAACCGATTTCTAAAACCGTCTTTAAAACTCTGTTTTTGCGGATTTCCAGTAGACAGACGTCGAGAAAAGACGCAGCAACCGCTGCGCCTCTTCGAAGGAGCGCAGCACCTGCTGCGCCTCTTCGTGAGGCTGCCGCAGTTCCTGTTTCTTTTCTTCTTCCTCCGTCCTCTGTAATTCGTATCAAATTTATTTCTTTTGTTTTGTTCGTCTGTTAATTCTTCATCATGATAGTTTAATAATTCATATGTATATTAACCATCACCATTAACATGTTTTAATCGTCATAAATCCGACTCAAATCCCAAGTAATCAATGTTTGCGGGTCTTCGTCATTAATATTCAATTCGAGTTTTAGAGATTCAATTCGTTCATGTTGAGTTTCTGGGATTCATTGTTGATATATTTTCACCTGTTTAGTCATTAATCCGTCGTCAATTCATCATGTTTAATTAATAATTCGTTTAGTTAGTTAGTTTAATTAATCATTCATTAACATCGACCCTTCACATAATTAATCCGTCTTGTTTCCGTCTCATTCATGTTTATTGCTTTTATGACCTCAATCATATGTAAATAATCTGCTAATAACTTTCATCCGAGTCTAAAATCGCAATCAATCCATTAATTTACCAATTAACATTAACGGTTTGCAGTTCCGGCTTCACAGCCGAGAACTCACCCAGGGAAACAGACGCAAAGAATCGCCGCGCCTCTTCCAAAGGGGCGCAGCTCTTTCCGCGCTGTTCCGGATGAGTTCGTCTCTCGAACTCCTTTTTCGCTTTGACGTAGTGTAATTAGTTTACGTATTAATTAACTAATATTCGTATTATCACCTTCTGACCTGTCGTGTTTTATTCTTTTATTCCTTTTTTATCAAATCATCCGTTTTAAAGGTATTTTCGACATAAATCGCCTATTCCAATGTAATTATTGTAATTTTTATTATTGTAATTTATAATTATTGTATTCCATTTATCATTTGTATGTTTCCACATGTAAATCAACATTAAATCCTACTTCGACCAATTGTATGCTAATTACGTGTCAACCGACTTAGTAAATTCTCACATGTTAGGATTAATCTATGGATGTTGCATTGCATGCATATAGCCGACGATATATCGAGTACGAATAACTTCCCTAATCATTAGTAGAGGCCGCTATCGAGGCGGGCGGGATTAGGTGTTCGATCAAAAGAGCTTCCTAATACGTACCCTCACCCCTTACTCCAGATCTCCGTGAGCACCCGTGTTCATTGGCATCCGCGAGAGTCATTCTAGACATAGAATGCTAAGGGTAACGATTGCTTAGTGTTCATGTCACTACTTTGTGTCTTGACATGACACGAGGTATTCGAACGGTTCCAATTTCCCATAAAAATTGGTGGCGACTCCATACAAAATGCAAACGCTTGTTTTCGAGCCCCCTTCATCCAATCGCCCCCGTGGGCGGCCCGCTGTCCACACAAGTATGTAACAAAAGAGGGGCAAGCGGTCCACTACGAAGTCCACAACATACGTTATTTGCAAAACCGGATTCGTTAATATCGACGACGTTTTAGTAAACGTCGACGACGTTTTTTAAAAAAAAGACGCTCACTACCCCTCATCTCTCACTACCCATTCTCCCTATTCTCTCTATTCTCTCTACTCAACAATCAACACTCAACACTCAACACCACCCACACTCAACACCACTACACTCCCACCACAACCACCGCCACCACACAGCTGCCACCACCACGCCGACGTTGCCGCCTCCACCGCCACCACCTGCTGCCTCCGACATCCCAAAGTAAGTGCCGTTTTTTTTTTTTTTTGTTAAATTAGTTTAGAAATTGAAACTAATTTAATTAAACTAAGAAATTAAATAGTTTTCTTTCCTTTATTGTTATTGTTGATCGATTAAATTGATTGGTTTTTGTTTTAGAATTGAATTAGTTAGTAAATTAGGTTATGTGTTAGGTTTTTATTAAAATTAATTGAATTAGTGTAAAATTTGTTAGTTTTTCTATTAAAATTCATGTTAATTAGTTGTTATTATGTAAATTTTGGTATTGTTATATGTTGTTTGCGAAATATAGTTGATTGGGATTGATTTTTGAGTCGAAATTTGTTGTTGTTAATCGGATTGGGAGCGAATTTGATGCGTTTTGTGGCCGTCACCACGGCCAAACGTTGGAAATTGATGTTTGGGCCGTGGTGAAACGTTGATTTCCAACGTTTATCAGCAGTGGAACGTGGGAAATGGATGTTTGGCTGCGGTCAAACAATTAATTCTCACGTTTGACCGTGGTCAAACGTTGGAAATAATTGTTTGGCCGTGGTCAAACATCCATTTTCATTGTTTGGCCGCGGTTAAAAAAAAAAAAATGTTTGCCCGCGGTAAAAAAAAAAAATGTTTACCCACCGTCAACTAAGGAATTTTTTTGTTCAACCGCGGTCAAAGAAGGGGTTTGTTTTGTTAGTCCGCGGTAAATTAATTTTTTTTTTAAAAAACCGTGTTTTATGCTATTATTTGCCGATTTTTATTACTTTATATGATATTTAGTCGATTAACGTGTTTTCTAACAACTTCCAATTTCCTAATGCAGATGGCAGATCGAAATGAGAGAGGAAAGGCAATCATGAATGCTCCGCCTCCGCCTAACATACACGACCATCCGCCGGGCGTTATGTTACGGCTCAGCGTCGTTTGCGAGTTAAGCGAGCCCACAAGCAGCCACCCCCACTTCGAGAGACGTCTGGTATGGTTATGATGCCTACTCCCGGTCACGTCGTTAGCGAGTCGGAGGAGGCGAGGTCTCGGGAGGTTGCTGGTAGTTACCAGCATGATAGAGATGATGAGCCGTCGGATGACGGTTCTGGGGAGGAGGAGGAGGAGGAGGACGCTGGAGAGTATGTGGTCCAACCGAACCCGGCACCGCCGAGAGTGTTGAGTCTGAAGTTGGGTCGGGATAGTAGAGGACGTTATTCGAGTGTTAGAGAGTCCTCTAGCACCGATAGGTCGAGGAGGCCGAGTAGGGATAGTTCTTGGGTCCTGAGAGAGCCCGTTCCTGGTGGTCCTAGGAACATTAGCACCCTACGGAGTTTTGGTGGTCACGTTGCGTTCAACAGTTGGTCGGACCCTAACCCGGAGAATATGAGGTCGTGGATCAAGGTCTACGAGAGGCCGAAAGTCGTGAGGGAGATTAGGAACATGGTTCTCACCGAGGGTGTTGCAGCTAGGGTACAAAGCGAGCGGGCTTGGGGTTTTGAAGGAGTGTTTTACCACCGGTCTAGATGATAACCTCCTTAGTGCTTTTATCGAGAGGTGGCACCGGATACTAACACTTTCCATATGCCTTTTGGAGAGATTAGTATCATGCTCCATGATGTCCAAAGATATTCTTGGGATACCGTTAGTGGTGATCGGGTTATTGTGGCGGTTGGGCGAGGATGATGACAAAGTGGTTTGCGGGGCAAGATTGCGAGGTTTTATGGAGTTCCTGAGTCCGATGTTGCACCACCGCTCTACAAGAATGGCGGTATACTAACATCGGAGTTGAGGCAGGTTGTTTACCTAGGGAACGAGCATGACTCGTTACGGGCTTACCTCTTGATGTTACTGGGTCATACTCTTTTCATGGATAAGAGTGGTGATAGGGTGTCCGCTCAGTTGTTGCCCTTGTTTGATAGTCTTGAGCGGGTTGGTTCATATGCTTGGGGTGCGGCTTGTTTGGCTTACTTGTACCGACAGCTAGGGATGGCATCGCGCCGAGATAGTGCTGGTGTTAGTGGGTGTCTACCGTTACTCCAGGCGTGGATATACGAGTACTTTCCCAGGTTCCGACCCGGTGCTGGATTCAACTTGCCTCGGAGTAAGGGCGAGTCTCGTACTTTTCAGTTGTATCGTCATAGTTTGGACGATCTTAGGTCAGAGCATGTCCGATGGTTGCCTTACGGGAACCGTCCTCAGGGAGCTTGCAGAGTATCGCTTTACTCGGGTTTTATCAGACATCTTGATATAGTAGAGCCGTACCAGCCGGATCGGTGCATGCGTCAGTTTGGGTACCGTCAGGATGTCCCGGTCTCGATGCCTATTGCGGTGAAGGAGTCTCGGCCCGCGAACGGGACTTACAGGCTGGATTTCGGGCAAGAGCCCGATAGGACATGGATGTCCGAGATATCCATCACACACCTCCGACACCTGTCAAAGAAGGCATATATGCCTTTCGAGTGTACTAAGGGATACATGTCTTGGTATGTAGAGCATTCACACCCCTATATTTATCCCCCCTCACACCGCGTCCATTTTCGGCCTGTCGAGTTTCATGAGGAGCCTAAGTCGCCCTAGTCGTTAGTCGTAAGTTGAAGAATGTCTTCCAAAGCAAGATGATGAGGAGACCGAGAGAGAGACTCTAGAGGATTTGTTTGCGGGGATGCGTCCTTACTATGCAGACGTGTATGATGACTAGTTTCTTTTTATTTTCTTATGTTTTTCTATTTCGTTGGATTATGTATGTTTGGATGATGTTTGTATGGTTTTTTTAGTATCTTTGTATGGATAATTTTTATGTTTTATTTTTATTATTGTTTGGAGACGGTATTTAATTAAATGCAACGATATTTAATTAAATGACTTTAAACATAATTTAATTAAAACATTCATTAATTGAAATACAACGACATTACATAAACCACTTAAAATATGATTAAAACATAAACCACTTAAAACATAAATTCAAAACTAACAACAACACCCCATTCCCTAAACCCTAAACCCTAAACCCTAAACCCTAAACCCCATACCCTAAACCCTAAACCCTAAACCCTAAACCCCAAACCATAAACGATTATTACTTAAAACATAACATAATTAAATAACTATCGAACTTAATTATCTTCCGATGATGAAGACGACGATTCCTTATCTTCTTCATGGTCATGAACCTCAATTTCTTCAGGTTGGGTAGACATATATTCAGTCAACAAATCATTCAAGTAGAGATATAGAATTCCTTGGCCGGCTAAGACTCTACCAAAGACATAAGTCTGATAGACTTGGGTAATCGATCACGGTGAGAATGCGCTCAAAATATGTAAAGATGTCACTTTTTAACCTACGAAACTCCCACATCTTCTCGGTTAATGCTTCATCAGAGACAACCTCATCTGTAATTGCTGGAGTTAGCACATCTTCTCGGTTTCCTCGTAAAATTATACAAAGGCTACCAATTGGAGGCTCTTCAAGCATGTACCATACAGTGGCACTGGGAACCACTGATTCAAGACGCTCAATTAGAATTGGTAAATTTTGAACAATTAGGTCGATTCTTATTTGATAAACTCTGGTTTTTTGTGCATTTGTGAGATCCATTTTAGAATTGTATGTTGTGAATAGAATTGGATGTTGTGATTAGAATTGGATGTTGTGATTGAAATTGAAATAGAATGGCCTATTTATAAGCTAGTAATTGTAACGGCTATTTATTAATTGTAACGGCTATTTATTAATTGTAACGGCTATTTATTAATTGTAACGGCTATTTTTGAATTATAACGGTTATTTTGAATTATAACGGTAACATTTGAATTATAACGGTAACATTTGAATTATAACGGTAACATTTGAATTATAACGGTAACATTTGAATTATAACGGTTATTTTGAATTATAACGGTAACATTTGAATTATAACGGTTATTTTGAATACTCATCTATATTAACATATTTATCTTCTTCCAGTTTTCAATCATCCTCATCTTCTTCTACTTTTGACTTATATTTTCTTCCTTATCTATCCACTAATGTCGACATCATCCACAATGGGGAGAAATCACCCAATTGAAGGCCTTAACTTTAAGAATCAACGTTGCAATCTTTGCCGCAAAAACGCTATCATCATGATTTCCGGGTCAATAAGTAATCCAATGAAAGCGTACTTTAAGTGTTTAGTTTGCAATAATTTTGTGTCGTGGTTTGATCAAGATCATTTGACAATAACAAAAAGGTTGGAGATAGCATGTGAAGATGAAGGTGATGACGCATCAAGTGGAAAAGCCATGAAAGAGCAAGTGATATGTTTGAAAGATGAAATTTCGAGTTTGTCAAAGATGATGAAGTTTTATTTCAAGTGTATCTTGTATTTGTTTGTGTTTCTTATGTTAGCCATTGTTATGAAGTAGTGAGTATTTGCAAAAATTTCCAAATTTGTATTAGTTGTCATGAATTCCAGAAATTTCAGAAATTAGTAATTGTTATGATTTTCATTAATATATTACATTAGACAAGTGAACTTAATAGTTTTTTCAATGCGAACAACTACTAACTGAGATAACTGTCGCACTATCAGAGACCTGACTTCTACGACGTGTTCTCGGAGTTCCTAACATGAACGCTTGCCAAATCTCAATGTTATGTTGGTACAAAGTCTCTAGGTGAACGACACTGGGATCTCGGAAGGTCAACCAAGCGGGATCAAGTGGCGGCATAGGCAGACTCTCAAGGGGGCTGCTAGAATGCAACCGCATCCAATGGCTATGATGTAGGACAAACCACAAAATACCACACGGTAGTCGGCCTTCAACTCGGGTCTTCAATTGCATGATAGTTTTGCAACTTCCTTCCCAAACATTCTTCCCGTCTCGCAGTGTATGACCAATCACACATATCGTCCAGTTGAACATCGTTGCAAAAACTAGCAAATCGTCGCTACACATCCAATGGTCTTGCCCACAACTAATCTGCTGAAAAAACTCAACTCGTCGAAGTGCTAAATCTAACCCCGACATACCGCTGAGTGGTGATAGAAAACCTCCATATAACTCTGCGTAGATAGAGTCGGTCCTCTTCTCCCTCGAACACCATTCCCGCATAACTATATAATCTGTCTCTCGGCCTCGCTGGGCGTGCGATATTACCCGGAATCCACAATGACCGTCATCTCCAACATCCACCCAACCATCGAAGTGGCCCCACAAAACCTCAAGTATACCCCACCGTTTGACCCATGTTGATATAAAGCCAATGGTAAAGTTCCTTCCCAAAGGAGCACCGGAGTTCCGATTCGAAATCACCAATTCTTTGTTGAACCTCTCGCATTTGTTGAACAGTGAGTACTTGGTGTCCCGAACTTCCTTTTTGCATGCTCAAAACCCGACTTGTTTCTAGTGGTTGAACCTCTTGGACGACCTTTCGGGTGCTCATTAATAGGGGGTGGCAAAATCTCTTGGTCCTCCGGGTCTTTGGAAATCACGCAACAAGTCTATGGCCGCCCTTAGTTTAACAGGGTCATGTGCCTCATATCATTCGCTAATTCATCCCATAAATCACCGTCATTTTTCGGCATTTGTTGAGGAATATCATACACCAATGTCTTCCAAAAGACATGAATATCCTCGACATGGACCCTCCTACCTTTTCCGTGCAAAGATACCAAATTGCATGCACAAGGTAATCCATGAGTCGTTCGCATCATGTGTCGGCATCGATCATTCAATCCGATACCCAAACCAAGGCCTCTAGTAAGTTCTTTCTCCATTAACTCTATGGCCTTAGTAGACACGTTTCCTTGCAATAAGGAGAAAGTACGAGATGTTCTCCTAGGTTTACTCATTTCATCTTCGAGTTCTTTCTTAATCTTCGAGTGTTGACTTTCAAGCATGCCGTGGATACGGGACCACATGGAGTCAAGTGTGAGATGCTTTGACTTCAACCAAGCCTTCAATAGAGAATGTGCTGACTCAACACGGGAAGTTGCCGTGTTACCAAAATGTAAGACCTCGTTTGTATAGCATAAAACGAACTTCCCTGCGTGTTGACCCCAAGTTGTCCGTACATAATCCTCCATTTGTGGCCACTTACGTTGGAAACACTGCCACGCACGCTGAAACGATTCCTCGGTAACTGAATTGATCACCCTAAACCAACCATCTTCATCATTTGAGATGACAAATTTCCTCATACTTTCAGTTTTGAATGTTGTCAAGGCTTTTGCATTGACGGCTTTGTTCACATGCCATCTACACAACAAATGCTTAGCCCGGGGAAATACTTGCTCAATAGCGCTGATCAAACCCAATTCCCGGTCAGTGACAAATACAGCAGGGGACGCAACTCCGGTGGCATCTAAAATCGCAGCTAACTTTCTCAACAGCCACTTGTAATTCACGTCAGACTCGGAAGGAATCATCGCACATGCAATTAAGAAGGACGATCCCGTGGGTGTCACACCAACCATCTCAATGAGTGGATTCTGGTAAATGTTGGTTTTATAAGTCGAATCCATGAGGACCACATAAGGATAAGCCCGGAACAACTTAATCGCTTCAGGATGAGCCATGAAAATGTGAGTCAACGCTTTTGAATCCTCGGAATCAATCTCATAGAAGTGGACGTATTTCGCTGCCACCGCTAGAGCCAACATTTGCTGAGCGGTGTTTCTTTCACCCATTTCTTCTTTCTTAATTTTCCTTGTTTCATTATACAGTTGGGTGCTTGACGGTTGAGGTTTATCGGGGGATCTCAAATGAAGACCATTTTTAATATCCCTCGGTTGAACCCCGGCCAATGTTTGTTGCCTAACATATGCCTTCTCTTCCGCGTCCAATCCCGCAAAGTGCCGATCCCCGTCCTTATAAACGGCTACGTTGTGGTTGTGTAGTCCACCACCCTCGGAGGTTAGAATGTTCCACACCACCGTCTCTTTATCATTTTTAGACACGAAATTTTGAACGGCACGAATACGAAACTTGCATGAACACTTCTGCGACCTCCTTGGCTTTTCAAGATCGTCCGTTTCTTTTGGTTTACCATGTCTTTTACATCGAAAATAACTTGCCAACAACCCGTTCTTTTTCCAATTTTTAGCTCCGTTATTTGCTTTAACCAAAGCAAACCCATTCTCGAATGCGATTTTCTGAGCCCAATTGAAAGCTTCGTCACGTGTTTCGAAATCTATAGTAGTCTCGAACAACGGGTTGTAATCAATTGGATTATCGCCAAAATCCTCCCTCGATTCCTGTTACAAGCAATAACGACTATAGTAAGACAATAAAAAGGATCATATACTACATAAATTGCGTAAAACGAAAGAAAAACATGTAAAAATGACTTATTCGTGCCTAAAACACGAGACCCAACAAACGATCAGCGCCAAACATTACTTTCTATCGATCAACCGCGGACGAACAACGAAAACCAACTTTAATCCACGGCCAAACAATGAAAATCAACAATTGACCACGGCCAAACAATGAAAATCAACATTTGACCACGGCCAAACAATGAAATCCAACGTTTGACCACGGCCAAACATTGAATTCCAACGTTTGACCACGGCCAAACATTGGAATCCAACGTTGGACCATGGCCAAACGTGGAATTCCATTGTTTGGTCCGTGGACAAACGTTGGTTTCCATTGTTTGGACCGTGGTCTGAACGTTGGTTTCCAACTTTGGCCATGGTTCATCTTTCGGGGGACATTTTTCAGATTACGCAACAAATTCAAACATTCCCTACTACTAAGTTAATACGTCAATTAATTCAACTATCGAATAGAATGAACGATGCGCAAAAAAAATTGAAAAATTAAGCAAATGATTAAGTTGTTACGCACGCGTTGAATCGAGATTAGACATATTGTTAATTGTTGTTGTTGTTGTTTGTTTTGAATTTAGTTGAGTTTGAGAGCATTTTTTTAGAGAGATAAAGTCATAAGGGCAGTCATCGTCTTTTTTATGAAAAACGTCGTCGATATTTACTAAAACGTCGTCGACATAAATCAGCCCCAATCAAGAACACATGAGCTCAGCAATTGGATGAGTGATCATTTGAGCATAGCACGTGAATAGTGGGTCTGCACAAATAACAAAAAGATGGAAATTAAGGAAATAACTTTGTATTCTTATAAACCACTGAAGGCAAGTAGTAGATAGAGGAACCGACGAAGGAAGAGCATAAGGGGTTGTTTGGTTGCCTTCCAAATTCATAAGAATTGGAAAATTATGGGAAGTAGCTAAATAAAGGTTTATTTGGTTGCCCAATTCATGGGAAGTAGAACTTCCTATGGAACTACAATTCCTACATAATGTAGGAAGTCACTTACCAAGCTCCCCTTAGGTAAGGGGGAGTTCCCACATGAATTCAAGTTCCCACATTCAACTAAACAAGATTTCTACAATTCGCATGATTTTCAACTTCACATGAATTTAATCTTCCCGGTAATTATATCTTCCCATGGTGAACCAAACGACTCCTAAAAACTAAAATTTCAACTTATGAAAATTCTATTACTAGTCAAACTCTCAATATGGAGTACTAATATAAATACCACCCACCAATATGAAAAAGAGGGGGGGTGGGGGTAGGGGAGGGGCTGGGGGGGAGGGGGGCGCAAAAATATTATCAGACGTGAGAAAAGACGAAACACACCTACAAATAAAACCCGAGGGATCCAATTCCGTCTCAGATATACTATCCCAGTTTCAAATCAAACCTTACAAATAAATTGTCCCAGTTTTCATATAAGCGCATAAGAGCTAATAATTAAGGACAAAGTCGATATTTATTCATAGTCAACATCCACATCGGCCTGAGGGTACCGACATCAAATAAGTTTTCTTTACTTTTTCCTATTTCGTTATTTTATATATTTTATTTTTTTTATCGTATAATTTGTATATAATCTAACTAGTTAATTTGTCTTGTACATAATTTGTATCGTTTTTCTTATTCTTTTCGTCTTAATTTCGTCAAATATATAATAATATTATAAATAAATAGTTCAGACATCAGTTTGATGGGCGGTCATGGTGCCTAACACCTTTCTTGACCATACCTTTACTCCCGAATCCGCAATCTTTGGTTCAGACCGGAGTGACGGATCAATCCCCATTCTAGGAATCCAAAGGGGCCTTTTCCGTTTAACTTATTTTTGTATGTTTTTTATAAAACCTACTGGCGACTCCATATTTATTTATTTCAAAAAAGGAGATTTTTTCAGGGATCTCGCAATGGCGACTCCTCTGGGGACTTATTAAGAGGGTAAGACTCGAACACTATTTATAATATTATATATTTGATTTTTTTTCCATTCCTCGAGTTTTAGGCTATTATTGCTCATGCGGGTATGTTAAGTAAAATTTACAAAGAAAAGTACTAATGATTATGCATGTTGAACCAGTCTTAGAACTTTCGTACCAAGTACTCGTATTGCGCCTGCATGGCAAAATAGCTAGTGTCATTAAATTTTCTTGCCATCGAACTAACTAATGTTTGATTATTGATTTTCTTTTAGTCGGTTTTTTTTACTCCTTTCTCAGATATCTATTATTCATTACTGGTTATTGATTTCCAATTTTTTATTATTATTATTCGTATATTTGTTTTGAGACAAAAAAGGTATAGGCTCTCCGTAAGCCAATATTATGCCATTCTAAGCTACCCTATTTCACCCTCGGTAAAGTGCGTTGTATACTTAGAAGGTCCATTCGACCGACTAGGCCTTACACGTATTTTCCACCTCATGACATCGTGTTTTGGCAAATCGCTTGGTCCATATGACTGGGTGAGCACAAAAGCGAGAGATACCCTCGGGTATTTTAATGTCGTGAGTACCCAAATTTCCAACCCGTAAACCTAACCAGAGAGCCCGTAGAACCTTTGATTAGGGCAATTTGTATATATTTAATTCTGATTGTTTGCAATTGTGCTTGAGATTTAATGGTCATCTAGATAATTCTTAAATTTCCATGGGTAGTATAACAGGGGGCTAACAGTAGAAGTTTATTTATGGGTCTTTGTATCCTTTGATAAGATAGTCCTTCACTAGCGTGTTTCGCATTAATCCTATGAAAGTCACATTGCATTGCCAGCACCTTAGGTTGAGTAACTAAAGTTCGGTTATAATTAAAAGTGACAGTCCTTCCATTTCGCATATACGCATAGCGTCATCTATAGGCCGTAACCACACGTTTCTGTTGCATCTTTCAGCATTTGGTCTCATATCATCATGATGTCCATCAGTATAGCATGCATCACTTATATCTACACAATTCACATCTTGTGTCGATGCGTTGTCAGTGCGTTAGTTTGTCAGTCAGTCCTCTACATACACATATACATTAATAAATTGGTCTAAATATTGCATTGAGTCCTTACACACTCTGGGTTTCATCTTGTAAATATAAAAAACATCTGCACGTGACTGCACCCCTCCGAGCATCAGCATATAGTATCATATCGTATGCATATCATAGCCCATCAGTCCTGTACAACAAAGTCTCAAATAGGAAGTTTCGGAGCATCAGCATTTTGACCATACTTTTATTTCGCATCTACACATAGCATTATCAGTAGGTCATTACACTTGTTAGCCTTGCATTAGATCTCATATGCATTTATCATTCAGCATCCTAGGTAGTTAGACATATGCATTCAACATAGTTAGTTTCATTCTTAGACGAAGTCTCATGTAGAGCATGCATTACCTTATGTCTCACATCTAGGCCAGTGAACACGCATTCAGCATTCAGCATTCAGCATTTGCATATAATAGGTTCAGTACAGCAATGACACGGTAAAAATAAAAGCTTTGCTCATTACTTGCATTCAGACCTCATATAGCATTAGGTCCATTCCTGTTTACTATAAAAGAGAATAAAAATCGTTTTTCTAAAATCTACAATGTCATGATCCGGGATAGGGAGGAGTAAACGAAACCCTAATTTTAATAGCCACTCCAGCTTCAGAACAAAAGAAGGCTACAGGAAGACTAGACAATACCAACTCACATGTAGTTTCCATCAAAATTTAATTAAGATAGGACCATCCAAGTCCTTTCTCAGTTGCATATGTATAAAAAAAACTAAGAGTAAGAACAAAAATAATGTCAATAGAATAACAAAATTCACTCTTATAGTCATATAATCTCATACGAGTGTTTCTGACATTACCTAAAAAAAACACTAGTTTACATAAGTGTCTAATTAAGATAAACCATCCTAGTCCTCTTTGAGTTGCATAAATTAAATAAGTGGAAAAAACGAGCATATGTCATTTTTATTAGTCACTTGTTCTACTTTTTACCCTTAACTAGTAGAATAGACTTGAAATACTTTAGGGCGTATCTCTTTAGTGTAGATCAGTCGACCTCTTAGTCAGCCTAAACGAGGGCGTGCACTAGACCATCTTTTCCATCTCTGTGGTGTGATAATTCCTTGATCGCCGTGTCTCTAACTAGGTGACCTTTAGGTTTGGAGATTCCATCTTTCTACTTGATTCGTTAATTTTCCATACTTCATGTGACTACTAGTTTAAATGAGCACAACTCTCTATTTACCAAATTTGGCAATTTCTCATATCTCAAATGACCACTAGATGAGCACAAACTCATATGATCGGTCATTTTAGCAAATATTGTCATCCATTTCCATTAAGGCTAGAAGACTAGCCCAAAAATATTAAAATCAGATTCCTAGTACACCCGTGCCCAAACTTACCAACTAAAACACGGGAGCGCACACTCCATGCCCTTAAAACAAGATAGGCGACCACAAGTCCCTTAGAATGAACTTAAGACATGAGTCTAAGTACCGATACGAGTTCAAACAAATCCAAATCCAGTTTAAAGACTCTCAAATATTCAAAGAGAAAAATTATGATCTCAAATAGATACAATTACCAATGTTAAAAGTCTCAAAAATTCACAAGACAAAAAAAAAATTCAGCCAAAGTTGCAATTTTATCCCATATCAAAAATCTCAAAAATTCAAAAGAAAAAAAAGTTCCAGTAAAAAAGACAAAAAAAAAGTCCCAGTAAAAAAAAGAGACAAAAAAAAACACTCTAGTCAAAGTTGCAATTCAAATTGCAGAGTAGTCGCTTTCCCTTTCTCAGACGAGTCAATCCACAGTTCCTTTGTCTCCATACCTGTTGGGAGGATCCTTTCATTCATTTAGATGAGTGAGAGAGGCACACAGATCTCCAGTGTCTTCTAACACCATAGACCCTTCTACTCCATTCCATTTATTACCCTCGTTTAGCATCTAAGAATTCGGTGACGATCCTTTTATTCATTTAGGTGAGTCAGAGAGGCACACAGATCTCGAGTGTCTTCTAACACCATAGACCCTTATACTACATTCCATTTATCACCCTCGTTTAGCATCTAAGCATCCGGTGGATGTACACTACACTTATACGGTCACAAACGTATTTTAGTTCTATAGTATTAGTTTTGGGTCATTAGCCGAGCTTGTTACTGTAAAGAGGGCAAAACTCATTTTACAATATGAATCTCAGAATCCAAGGCAAAAAACAAAAAAATAAGAAAACAAATTGTCACAATCACGGCCCATACAAGGTCGGAAAAAAAGAGAAGGAGAAGAAAGCAACAGAAGAAAATAGGTATGCTAGCTATGTGACTGCTGCGTGACTGACACGGGAAAATACCTGAATAGGGGGCTGCCACAAAACACAGAGTAAAGAGTTTCAGTTAAGACCAGGGGTATAAGGAAACCCTTAGCGCATACGTTTGACTACATTTAGACGACATCCCTGACCAAAAAGTAATAAGGACTTAGAAAGCAATGACGATTTAATAGGCATAACACCTAAGCAGCAGTTAGGACTAGAGTACTCCGTCTCTTTACCAGGTCATGCTCAGTAGCGCATTTTGAAAAATTAACAGGACTAGATGTGAGATGTGTCATGTGTCATGTTTCTAGTGTCTATAGTCTGCTTTAGGAAAAGAATGCATTGTCAGTTAGCTAGTGTTTGTCTCTATTGTCGTAAGTATGTTAGCCTTGCATCATTAGCATCATAATTCATAGGCATCCTATTTGCATTATCAGCATATACTACTTGCATCTTACATCATAAATTATTTGCATTAATGTCGCAATCACAATCAGTTCAGTCCCATTATCAAGCACACAACTTGATTCGTGAGACCGGTAAAATTATCAGTTCAATCGTATTATCAAGAATACAACTTGGCCAGTAAAAATACAAAACGAAAAACAAGCATGAATTTGAAGTCAGTCAATAAAGAGACAGAATACTTACGATCTGATTTGGAGCTTGAAAGCAAGAATGGAATTACGGTAAAAAAAAAATCACAAGATCTGACGGGGCTCCTTCATTAGTCATCCGGTCACCAATCGGGGGCTCAAATTACGGCACACCTCCACTTATTTCACTCTATCTCAGGAGCTAGCAGAATCGACAATTGTCAGCTTCTTCATCAGTCAACTCGTCGTCATTCGATTGCTCAGACGATGGCTACAACGGCACAAATGCTGTCAATTATGTCCCATATCAGGATATTATGCTTGAAAATTAATGGAAAATGTGAACATAATGATTTAAAGAGCATTAATTGAAAATCAATCGACAAAAAAAAGACACACTTACGTTGACGGCACAACCGGCGCAACCCACACTGATCTCATCCCGAACAACTGCACAACCGGCGCAACCCAAATAAGAAGCCAAGGATGTGATTGTTGGAAATATAGGGGCTTTTTTGCCTTTGGAGTGTTTCCAATTGTCCCACATTGGTGAGGAAAAGGAAGTTTTATGGGTTTATATATACCCACCCTCCTTACCATATAACTAGTGGGTCAAGGGAGGCTTTTGTGGAAGCCTTGCGAGGTGCTTAATTCAGCTCGCACACGCGCGCCGTGCCCGTGCCCGAGCCCGGATCCGGATTCGTGATTTGGGATTTGGCAATCGCCTGCGGCGGGCTGTGCCTATCTTTTTGGACCGGGTCTGAGTTGAGTGTATGTATATTCTGTTTCTACAAAAGACTCATCAAGTCCCGATTTGTTGAGTGGAGAGTAATGCTCTGAAGAACAGTCATTTCTTCTTTGTATAGGGCCACGTTTTTTGGTGTTGTTAACTGCCCTATACTGCTATAAAAAGACCGAAACCTTCAGTCATTTATTCATTCAATATACACAATCTCTATTCTTCTCTCGTTTTCCTTCTGCTCTATAAATTTCTGGGTAACTGTTCAAATCGTTCCAAGTCTCTCTGTCACGAGTGGGCGTGACAGCGAGGAGGCTGTAGTGTGATCCTTGGGGAACTACCGGCACTAGCTGATCGCCACCACGGTCGTACCGGAGAAATAGTTTTCAAGGCAGTGGTTTATACACGGCACTACATTCGGGTTTATTTTTCTCATCGCTTCTAATTTCGTCTTCGACTGGTATTTCTATTCTCCTTCTGTTTCCGCCTCTTTCGAATAACAATTTGAAAACTATTTAGTTGCTGTAACTATGTCTGTTATGTCGAAAATTGCTCCTGAATTGGCGAAATTGGAGTCGTTAGACGGTCACAATTTTAAGCGTTGGTCCCAGAAACTTTTGATGTATTTTGAGCAGTTAGAAATTGATTATGTTTTATTTCATGACCCGCCTAAACCTATCACCCCTACTGATGTTGAGACGACCCCTCCTGCTGCAAAAGATGTTAAGTCTAATGAAGAGGACATTGCGAAATTTGTAAAGGATAACAAAGCGCTAGGTGGCATATTCGAATAATATGACAAACACCCTTTTCGACTTATTTTTTGTGAATAAGTCTGCTAAGTTTATTTGGGAGTCTTTAGAAACTAAGTATGGGGTGATGATCTTTGGGAAAAAGAAGTATGTTGTGGGAAAATGGTTGGGATTTCGGATGGTGACGGAAACCCATCATGGATCAAGTCCATGTCTATGAAAACTTATGTCTTTGATGTTGTGAATGAGGGCATGAAACTTGATGATATTTTCGTAGCTAATGTTCTGCTAGAGAAATTCCCTCCCTCCTGGTCTGATTACCGAAACCAACTTAAGCATAAAAAGAAAGACCTGTCCCTTAAAGAACTTATTGGACATATGAGGACCGAGGAGGCTAATCGCCTTAAAGACCTTCCTGCTAGTCAATCTGTGACTGTTCCTGCTGTTGCTGCTGTTAAAGCTAATTTGGTTGAATCTGGTGGTCCGTCTACTGCTGAGAATTATAAGGGTAAGGGTAAGGCCAAGGTTGGTCAGGGTAAGAACCAGGGTCCTGCTAAGAAGAATGGTCCAGGGAAGCATACCAAACCGGTTCCTAAGATTCGTAAAGTTTGCTAAGGGTCCTATTATCCGCTATGTGTGCGGAAAAAGTGGTCACAAAGCCTACCAATGTTCGAGAAGAAATCCGAGGCCAATGTTCTTTGTGATGATGATGTTATTGCGGCTATGGTTGTGGAAGCTAATCTGGTGGGTAATGTTCTTTGAATGGGTCTTGGATCGGAGCTTCGAGACACCTCTGTCTTGATAGGGGTTTATTCTTGAGTTCGAGGAAGTTCTTTGATGGGGAATGCGTCTACATGGGTAATTCTTCATCTGCAAATATTACAGGCAAAGGCAAGATCTTTCTCAAACTCACCTCGGAGAAAACACTTGCTCTCAGTAATGTTTTATTTGTACCCTCATTGCGTCGAAACCTTGTGTCTGGTGCCTTGCTAAACAAAGCTGGTTTGAAACTTGTTTTTGAGGCTGACAAGGTGGTAATGTCGCGTAATGGGGAATTTGTGGGCAAGGGTTATCTTTCTGGGGGTCTTTTTGTATTGAACATGAATGCTATTAATAATATTGCATCTTCTTCTCGCTTATATCATTTGAGTCTATTGATATTTGGCATGGTAGGTTAGGTCATGTGAATGTGGATTATATTAAAAAACTTAGAACTATGAGTTTAATTCCGAGTTTGACGAGTCAAGAATTCTCTAAATGTGCTAGCTGTGTTGAGGCTAAGTTTACAAAGAAACCTAGTAAACCTGTGACTACTAGGAACACGAGTCTTCTTGAATTAATTCACACCGACCTAGCTGACTTCAAAAATGTTGCAAGTAGAGGTGGCAAGAATTATTATGTTACGTTTATAGATGACTGTTCTAGATACACCCGTGTCTATTTGCTTAAGACCAAAGATGAAGCTGAACACTCTTTTATAAACTTTAAGAATGAAGTTGAGAACCAACTTGACAGGAAAATTAAAAGGGTAAGATCTGATAGAGGTGGTGAGTATAAATCCAGTTATCTAGCTGACTTTTGTGCTACAAACGGTTTAATACATGAGACTAGTCCACCTTATTTACCCCAATCCAATGGTGTAGCTGAACGTAAAAATAGAACCTTAAAAGAAATGATGAATGCTATGCTTTTAAGTTCTGGCCTATCTGACGATATGTGGGGGGAAGCAATACTTTCTGCTTGTCACATTCTTAACCGTGTACCTCATAAGAAAATTGACAAGACCCCCTATGAGATTTGGAAGGGCTATCCTCCTAACCTAAGTTACCTTAGAGTGTGGGGGTGTTTGGCTAAAGTGGGCTTACCTGATTTTAGGAGACCTACCGTTGGACCTAAGACCTATGATTGTGTGTTTATAGGTTATGCTCAAAATAGCTCTGCTTATAGATTTATGTCTTTGAGTGACCGTTCTATATCTGAGGCTAGAGATGCCGAATTCTTTGAGCATGTTTTTCCTTTTCATAAAACTGTTGTACCATCTCCTAGTTTACTGTTGCATCTTCGATATGTCTTCACATGCTAGTGCTAGCACTTCTAGTGATGTTTCTGTTGAACCTAGAAGAAGTAAAAGACCTAGATGCCCAAAGAACTTTGGTGATGATTATGATACAACTATGTTGTCTGAACTAGGATACACTGTTTGTGCTAGTGATGAGTTTGTTTGACCTTTTTAATAGAAGATGACCCAAAAACCTATAGTGAGGCAATGAAATCCATTGATGCTAATTTTTGGAAAGATGCTATTAAAAGTGAACTTGACTCTATTGTGTCAAATCAGACTTGGGAGTTGACTGATTTACCTAAAGGTAGTAAACCCATTACAAGTAAATGGATCTTTAAAAGAAAATGAGACCTGACGGTACAATAGAGAGGTTCAAAGCTAGACTTGTAGTTAGAGGCTTTACACAAAAGAAGGGTATTGATTACTTTGATACTTACTCTCCTGTGACCAAAATTTCGACTATTAGGACTCTTGTCGCCTTAGCTGCTATTCATAACCTTGTTATACATCAGATGGATGTTAAAACTGCCTTTTTGAATGGTGAACTAAGGGAAGAGATCTATATGTCTCAACCTGAAGGTTTTGTGATTGAGGGTCAAGAGAGTAAAGTGTGTAAACTGAACAAGTCACTCACTCTATGGATGAAACAAGCACCTAAACAAAGTGGTATGAGAAATTTAACAACACTTTGATAAGTAATGGCTATGTGGTTAACAATTCGATTCATGCGTTTATTCAAAAGTAATAGAATCGATTGTGTGCTTATATGCCTTTATGTTGATGACATGTTAATACTTGGTAATAATTTAGAGGTGATAATTAGAACCAAAGAATTTTTGTCATCACATTTTGAGATGAAGGACTTAGGAGAAGCTGATGTTATCCTACGAGTTAAGGTCATCCGAAACCCCAATGGAATCTGTCTAAGTCAATCTCATTATGTTGAAAAAGTGTTGAAAAAATTTAACTGCTTTGATGATGTGCCTGCTAGAACACCCTATGATCCTAGTGTACACTTGTGTAAAAACTTGGGCAAGAGTGTTTCCCAAGAAGAGTATGCTAAAATCCTAGGTAGTGTGATGTTTTTAATGAACTGTACTCGACCAGATATTGCTTATGCAGTTAGTAGACTGAGTCGTTATACACATAACCCTAGCAATAAACACTGGAATGCTCTTCGTCGTTTACTAAAATACCTAAAGGGAACAGTTGACTTATGTTTGCATTATAGTAAATTTCTGCTTTGTGTTAGAGGGATATTGTGATGCGAACGGGTTGCGTGTAACGATGAGATCTGTTCTACTAGTGGTTATGTCTTTACCATGGGTGGAGGTGCTATATCATGGAAGTCTTCTAAACAGACTTGTATTGCACGCTCTACCATGGAATCTGAGTTCATAGCTCTTGAGTTGGCAGGACAAGAGGCTGAATGGTTGAAAAACCTTTTAGCTGACATACCAGACTCGCAGGCTGCTATTGGTGTAGCAAAGAATAGTGTCTACAATTCGAAAAAGAGACATATTCGAATAAGGCACGCTGCAGTTAGACAACTCCAAGACAATGGAGTGATTGCTTTGGACTATGTGAAGTCCGAAAACAATCTTGTTGATCCCTTTACTAAAGGGCTGGCTAGGAGACTAGTCGTTGATACGTCGAGGGGAATGGGGCTTAAGTCCTTAGGTCAAGAGTGAGACTTGACTAGGTTTAAAGCTTCTATTCCTATGGCGTTGTATGATTCATAGCCTTATGGTGGTGCTTTTGAGACGCACTTGATGGATCATACACCAGGTTGGACTTAGGTCCTTAATGACTCATGTGAGAAGTGCTATTGATAAGCACTTGAGTCACCTACGTAGGTGTAACGATCATTAGACTATGAGAAGTCTTCTGAACACATATATTAGTACCGAGGTAAACGCATAACTCTAAAAGAGCGCGTTGCACTTTCGCGGAACGATCTTAATCTGAAAGTATGATATGTGTTGTGGGGGGTATCGACCGAAGCTCAGCTAGGAATTCAAATCGCAAGATATTCTCTCGCTGTAAGTAAGTTGTTTCCTCATTTCACTAAAGTGTCAATTCAAATCGAAAGATATTGATACCTAAGTATCCAATCCTTCCTTTACCCAGAATTTCTTTCTCTCTTCTCTGGCGCCCCTAGTGGGGATTGTTGGAAATATAGGGGCTTTTTTGCCTTTGGAGTGTTTCCAATTATCCCACATTGGTGAGGAAAAGGAAGTTTTATGGGTTTATATATACCCACCCTCCTTACCATATCACTAGTGGGTCAAGGGAGGCTTTTGTGGAAGCCTTGCGAGGTGCTTAATTCAGCTCGCACACGCGCGCGCGCGCCGTGCCCGTGCCCGAGCCCGGCCCGGATTCGTGATTTGGGATTTGGCAATCGCCTGCGGCGGGCTGTGCCTATCTTTTTGGACCGGGTCTGAGTTGAGTGTATGTATATTCTGTTTCTACAAAATGCAGGACGGTCAAGTCGAGTCATTTGTTGAGTGGAGAGTAATGCTCTCAAGAAGAACAGTCATTTATTTCTGCTTTGTATAGGGCCACGTTTTTTGGTGTTGTTAACTGCCCTATACTGCTATAAAAAGACCGAAACCTTCAGTCATTTATTCATTCAATATACACAATCTCTATTCTTCTCTCGTTTTCCTTCTGCTCTATAAATTTCTGGGTAACTGTTCAAATCGTTCCAAGTCTCTCTGTCACGAGTGGGCGTGAGAGCGAGGAGGCTGTAGTGTGATCCTTGGGGAACTACCGGCACTAGCTGATCGCCACCACGGTCGTACCGGAGAAATAGTTTTCAAGGCTGTGGTTTATACACGGCACTACATTCGGGTTTATTTTTCTCATCGCTTCTAATTTCGTCTTCGACTGGTATTTCTATTCTCCTTCTGTTTCCGCCTCTTTCGAATAACAGTGATTGCAGTCCACTATTCAAGCACACGACTTGATTTAGTCGAAGAGTAATAAAAAAGGGCATAATTTCAAAATCAATCGACAAAGAAAAGGAATCACTTACTTCGGTGCTCCGTCATCGATCATCTGGTTGCCAATAAGGAGCTCAACTGGTAGCTACAGCTGCACAACTCAGCTGATTTATATCAAGAGCCATCACAAATCCGACGGTTCTACCCCACCTCGTCGCTAATCCGGAGCTCGAACGATGGCAACCGCACATAAAACTGCTGCTTTGTTCATTCCAATTCAGAGAAAGTTCTTATTTTTGTGTGTGATGCGCAAATCAGAAACAAGGTGAAAGCTTGTTGGTGGATTAATTTTGGAAGATGTAAATTGAGTTTTCCATTCCTCTTAGTCAAAGGCAAACAGCAGGATCAATGATGATAACTTGAGGAGACTTATCCACTTCTATTTGGTGACACTAATGTGTCGGTTATTGCTTATCCATGTACGTGTGTTGACGGTTCTAAATCCGCTCTTTTAAAACAAAATTTTACACCTCTCTATTTTAACGAAATAAAATTTTGCAATTTTTAAATTCAACTTATTTAGAAATAAAATTTTGAAATTTATCCTGGTCGTCAGGGCCTGACATGCATTTAAGTTCTTAAAATAAAATTTTCTGAAGTTGCCTCTTTTTGCGAAATAAAATTTTGCAATTTTCAAGCTTATCGGTCGGCGAGCTCTAATACGCATCTAAGTTCGTAAAATAAAATTTTACGATCTTATCCATCCTTTTTCAAAATAAAATTTTGAATTCCTTGGTCGGCAGGCTCTGACATGCATTTGAGTTCTTAAAATAAAATTTTCTGAACTTCTTTTGCGAAATAAAATTTTGTAAATCCTAGTTTGTAAAATCAAATTTTACATTTATCCCTTTTCAAAATAAAATTTTGAATTCCTCGGTCGGCGGGCCCTAACACGCATTCGAGCTTGTGAAATCAGATTTTGCAGGTTCACTCTTAGGGCTTGCTTGGAATGAGAGTAATAATTAAAGGAGTAATAGAACTAAAATGAACTCTCCACAACCACCAGATTCCATACCAGCAAAACAAAGTTTTGCTTTACCAGATTCCAGACAGGCGAAACAAAGTTTTGCCATGCCATATTGGTGAAACAAAGTTTTACCAGCTTCATTCCAGATTAGTAAAACAAAGTTTTGCAAAGCTAGTCCCAATTTCCAGCTACTCCAGACAGGTAATGTAAGAGGCCCGGGTAAGTTTCTTAGCCTGTGTCTGTCCTGACCGGACTACTTTGACCTTCGTCTTACTCAGACTCGGTCAAAGTGGGGGCTTCTGTAGACACCTGGAAGTTATCTACTAGCCTTAAGGGTACCCGATGATAAGGCTAAAATTTAATGAGTGATATGAAAATTGACGATGTTATAATTAAAGTCTCTTTACGCTTATTACCCAAAAATCAATAAAATGGCATAAAATCACTCTTAAACGATTAACCCTTTATTTTCATTTTCGCCCACTTTAATGTATTATTGGCCCAAAACCAATAACGAACGATGGAGAATAACTATGTTATAAGGCCCCGTGGATTTCTATCTCAGGCGGCCCATTTAATCACATATGTATGTAGCCTGTCCAAATACAACTAAAGTCCACTATCCGAGAGATTATGACAACATTTATAAAAAGCCCAGTTATCAAGAAGTATGTAACAAAAGAGGGGCAAGCGGTCCACTACGAAGTCCACAACATACGTTATTTGCAAAATCAAGAACACATGAGCTCAGCAATTGGATGAGTGATCATTTGAGCATAGCACGTGAATAGTGGGTGTGCACAAATAACAAAAAGATGGAAATTAAGGAAAGAACTTTGTATTCTTATAAACCACTGAAGGCATGTAGTAGATAGAGGAACCGACGAAAGAAGAGCATAAGAACTAAAATTCCAACTTATGAAAATTCTATTACTAGTCAAACTAAATATGGAGTACTAAGAGAGATCCAATTCCAGTTCCAATAATTTAATACTCTCTCGTACAAATCATCCGTCTCAGATATACTATCCCAGTTTCAAATGAACCCTCACAAATAAATAGTCCCAGTTTTCATATAAGCGCATAAGAGCCAATAATTAACGACAAAGTCGATCTTTATTCATAGTCAAAATCCACATATGCCTGAGGGCACTGACATCAAATAAGTTTTCTTTACTTTTTTCTATTTCGTTGTTTTATTTATTTTGTTTAATTATCGTATAATTTGTAAATAATCTAACTAGTTAATTTGTCTTGTACATAATTTGTATCGTTTTTCTTATTCTTTTCGTCTTAATTTTGTCAAATATATAATATTATAAATAAATAGTAGAAGCCGTTAGTTTGATGGGCGTTCGGGGTGCCTAACACCTTCCCTGACCGTACCTTTACCCCCGAATCCGCAATATTTGGTTCAGACCGGAGTGACGGATCAGTCCCCATTCCAGGGATCAAAAGGGGCCTTTTCCGTTTAACGTATTTTTGTATGTTTTTTATAAAACCTACTAGCGACTCCATATTATTTATTTATTTCAAAAAAGGAGATTTTTTTAGGGATCTTACAGCTTTGCGTCGACTTCAGGGATCTGAACAAAGCAAGTCCAAAGGACGACTTCCCTTTGCCACATCTTGACATCCTGGTGGACAATACCGCCGAGCACGCCCTCCTATTCATTCATGGACGGGTATGCTGGGTACAACCAGATCAAAATGGCTGAGGAAGACATGCACAAGACTGCATTCACTACACAGTAGGGTACATATTGCTACACTGTCATGCCCTTCGGTCTAATCAACGCCGGAGAAACCTATCAAAGAACCGCTACCACTCTCCTACATGATATGATGCACAAGGAGGTAGAGGTATATGTCGATGACATGATCGTCAAATCAAAAGAACGGGACCGCCACATCAGCGCCCTTCGAAAATTCTTCGCTCGTCTGCGGAAGTATAACATGAGACTAAATCCTCAGAAATGTGCATTCAGGGTCACCTCCGGAAAGCTCCTTGGACATGTAGTAAGCAAGAGAGGGATTGAGATTGATCCAACCAAAATCAAAGCCCTTCAACAAATGCCTCGGCCTAAGAACGAGAAGGAGATTCAGGGATATCTCGGTCAGGTTCAATACATCAGCCGCTTCATAGCCAAGATCACCATGATTTGTGTACCAATCTTCAAGAAGCTTAGCGCCTCCAATCACACCGATTAGAACGACGACTGTCAAAAGGCCTTCGACAGGATAAAGGAAATCATATCCAAGCCTCCTGTCCTCATGCCACCTCAACAAGGAATTCCCTTATCTATGTACCTGACTGTCACCGACACAGCCATGGGAGCAATGCTAGCACAAACAGTCGACGGCGAAGAACGAGTCATCTACTACATCAACAAAAAGTTCATCGAGTATGAGACAAGGTACACCTAACTGGAAAAGACATGCCTTGCCCTAGTATGGTCAACAAAGAAGCTGCGGCACTACATGCTCAGCTACACAGTTCACATCTACTCCAAGATGGACCCGGTCAAATACATCTTCGAGAAACCCGTACTAAACGGAAGGCTGTCTAGATGGACACTCATGCTATCCAAATTTGATCTCAAGTTCGTACCCCTCAAGGTTATCAAGGGAAGGGCAGTTGCCGATTTCCTAGCAAAAAATCCCGTCATCGAGGATCCAACGACCGACTCATGTTCACTACCTGATGAAGACATCCTTTGTGCCGACACCGACGCATAGGACCTATACTTCGATGGTGCATCTAATCTGAGAGGCTTCGGGGTAGGAATCCTTCTAATATCACCGGAGAGAGAACACGTTCCGATCTCGGTCAAACTAGACTTCGTCGTTACCAACAATGCCGCCGAATATAAAGCATGCCTCATCGGCCTACAAGCAGCCATAACACTTGGCATCAAGAGACTGAGGGTCCACGGCGATTCCTCACTCATCATCAATCAGGTGTCTGGATAATGGAAAATCCGGAGTGATAGCTTAATTCCCTGCCGAGTAAAAATCAATCAAGAGGCCGAGTTCTTCGACCAAGTCGACTACTTCCACTTGCCACGAGAGGAAAATCAATTTGCTGATCCCTTGGCAAAACTTGCCGCGCTCGTCAATATACCTGACGACATGACATCGATGCCCCTATGTGACGAGAGAAGGAGCGAGCCAGCTCACGTCTGTACCATCAACAACGACGAGGAAAACCATGATGAACCTTGGTACCAAGCCATCCTCAACTACTAAACCAAAAACGAATTCCCTCCTAACTTTGATCCAAGAGGACAAAGAGCCATCCGTTTACTTGCATCACAATTTGTGATAAACCAAGAACAATTATACAAAAGAACACCCCAAGGGATTTTCCTCCTTTGCATTGACCATCACAAAGCTAAAAAAAACATGGGAGAGGTACCAAGCCATCCTCAACTACAAAACCAAAAATGATGCTGACCCGAAATATCATGCGGTTAGGCTACTACTGGACCACCATGGAAGCCGATTGCCACAACTACATCAAACATTGCCACAATTGCCAAATCTTCGCCAATATACAACACATACCATCATCCCTTTTATACACCATTACATCACCCTGGCCTTTCTTGACCTGGGGCATCGATATCATCAGGAAAGTCAACCCGATAGGCGCTAAAGGACATTGCTTCGTCCTCTTCGCCATCGCCTATTTCACCAAATGGGTGGAAGCACAGTCCTATGCACTCTTGACCACCAAACAAGTGGCCAAGTTCATCCACGACAACATCATCTGTAGGTATGGGGTCCCCCATGAAATCATCAGCGATCAAGGCTCTCACTTTCGGGCGGAAACATAGGCCTTGCTGGACAAATACAAGATCCAACGTCATCGGTCATCCCCCTACCATCCCCAAACCAACGGAGTTGTGGAGGCAGCAAACAAAACTCTTGTCACCATTATCAAGAAAATGCAAGATAATTACCGCGATTGGCCTAGTAAACTCCCATTCGCACTCTGGGGATACCGAACCTCCATTCGAACACCGACAGGAGCCACACCCTTCTACCTAGCATACGGTATGGAGGCGGTTCAGCCGGTAGAGTTAGAGGTCCCATCTCTACGCATCCTACTGGAGAGTCAAGTTCCTGAGGCGGAATGGACCCGTCGAAGGTTCGAACAACTCACGCTTCTAGACGAACGGCGGCTCAACGCCTTGCACAACGTCCAGCTATACAACGGGCATTCAACAAAAAGGTTAAACCCAGGAACATCAAGGAAGACGACTTGGTCCTCAAGTCGGTTCGAGCACCACTACCCATCGATCCGAGGGGGAAATTAAATTCGGTCGGGCCATACCTGGTCAAGAAAATACTTTCGGGGGGCGCAGTAAGACTTAGTGACCTAGTCGGGGAGGATTTTACAAACCCGACCAACCTAGACCAACTCAAGAAATACTACCGTTGAACCTTAGCAACCAACAACCTCACCCTAGTTTTACAACTAGCGACCACCTTAACTCTTTTAAGTTAAGTTCCTCAACGGTTTCTGATTTGAAATTGCATGTTTTATCAAGTCTAAGTTGCGGCACCTTGCCCGTTTCGAATGCCCTTTGATGTGTCAAAGGCAACATCCATTTGCACTCAAACAAAACCCCTGAACTACGAGCATGGTTTGATTTCACCTTTTTCAGGTGGATACGTAGGCAGTCCTTTCTTATACAAGGGGGATACAACCACAAAACCCAAATAAATTTACAAAACATTTCGAACTACGATCATGGTTTGATTTCACCTTTTCAGGTGGATACGTAGGCAGTCCTTTCTTACACAAGAAGGATACAACCATCCCCATAATAAAAAAAAATTCTCTTATGTTTACCCACATACAAAACATCACCTATATCAACTTTCAAAAAAAGAGAAGGGCCAACATTCTCTTTCCCACAAAAATGAAAAAAAAAAGAAGTCTTTCTCCCTTCTCACAAAAATCCCATTTCCCAAGTGCAATGTTTAGGATAATCCAAGCCGAATTACCTTTACAAAATGAATGGAAGAAGCAAGCGTTCACAATTTCTTTCGACACAAGCAATCCACTTATTTAAATAATAATGAGAAGGATTACAAATTCAACAACAAATAAAGCTCGGCAAGTCTAAAACTTGTCAAAGCTAAGGTGTCGACTAAGGCACCTCACATAGTAAAGCTAGCATAAAACACACAATATATAGCTAGTACAACATAATAAAAACTCACAACACTAATACAACATAATAATAAAATGGGTAATGGTGATCATCATTCTTCCATTCTACCTTTGCCTTTTCCCTCGAGTTACATCTTCCCCTTGTTCTTCTTGTTGGCCCGCCTAGCATGAACTTCCTCTTCGGAACGGATCCTCAACGGATCTACAACGGCGACGGCCTCCGGTCTCTTGCATGACCCCATATTCGGTCCAGAGCTAGCCCATACACGGCCCACTATATCTTTGGGACCCGAGCTTCTCATCTTTGGTGGCCTCATCACATCCGGACTAGCTCCATCAACAAAATCCTCAAAGAAAGCACGGTTCGCCTTGCCAACCTCTCTATACTTCAAATCAACAACCTCGTCCTTACGAGACTTGGACCTTTCCTCCAAGGTTTGAGCGCTTAGCCACTTGACATAAGCGGGAGTCACCCATGTCGTGGCAACGGGGTTTGGTACTTCCCAAAGCGGCCGAGTGGCCCACCACCTTTCGAAGACCTCCACAAGCTCGGAGTTTCGAAAAACACTCTCTTGGACAAGAGTATCTTGAGCGGGCACTTTTTGTTGACGCCCCATTTGCCTCATGAGCCTTTCGGGATAAATGAAGGAAGCAACCTTCAAACCCACCACCATCAAAGAACGAGAACTAGCAACCGAATCGGGCAACCCTGTGAAGGACCTCAAGTGCCACCATGGCACCACCCGCCGGATATGAGGACCACCCTCCTCCACCAATCTCGCGATCCAATAGGCCTCGGATGATGCCAAGCTATCCGAATACAACTTCTTCCTCATAGTAAGGTGACGAAAAGAATAAGAAGAAGATTCGACCGGAGGCTCTACATACCTTAGCCTCTCCAATAGCCATACTTGGAGGATCCTTGGAGATCCAAAGGAAGGAGCTTCTCCACAAGAGCCCTTCTTGTCCAAGGCTTGGATGATCTCGCCAAGCACCAACCATGATGAATCCCTACCATGCTCCATTTGCTCAACCACATGCACAAGGGTGATGCTACAATAGCATTTTTGCCCCGCCAAACATACGAGTTTTTTTCTCTTTTTTAAGGGGGAAGGGCTAGTCGCCCCGATCCGCGACGGATCATTTCCATGTCAGTCGAAATTCCGAAATTTTTTTCGCTTTTTCCACAAAATTCTAAAATTGATAAACACAACGTCAGTTTTCTTCAAAATCTCAAGCTCTCACAAATCCGAGTCTTGATCTCACAAAAATCAAATACGTTCGCAAAAATCTATTTTAAAATTCACCCTGACGGTTTGAGTTTTAGTTTTTTGAGTTACAAATCAATTTCAACAATTTCAACGCAATTTAATTCGAAACACGAGTTAATTGCTCAAATTTCAAATCAATTTCTTTTTAAGAAATCCAAACGTGGGGGCTTGTCGCGGGATTTTCAAAATATGTTTTCGAATTTCAATTTCAACTTCGAGTCATCGTGGTTAATTTGTTTTCAATCAAATGCTTTTTAGGTGTTCATATTTATGCGTATGTGCTACCTGTTGCCTGTTTTTCTACACTAACGATGCAGGAACTAGTGCGAAGCAAAGGGGAACTAACAGCCGACAGTGCTTCTCTGAAACACAACACAAAAAGCCAAAAATCATAAATAAACCACAATCCAAAAACACATATATACAAACCGCCTCACGCAAAACGTAAATATGTACAGACGGGAGTCCAAAACACGGACAAACAACTACAACTACTCAAACACCTCCCGGTGGACAAGTCTCGGTCTCACGAAGAGTCGCGGCCAAGGCAGACACCACCTCCTGCTCAGGCCCCCTCTCCGGAGCACTCTCAAACGTCTCGTGCTCTATCGTGACACGAAGCTCCTCCGCTGCAGCCAACTGAGCCCTGAGAGGTGCATTCTCTACATCTCGGCTCCGCAACCCGTCCTCGCAACGCCTCAACTCCTGGTCTCGACTAATGATCCCCAACCCCTGGGTCTCAATCGTCGACCTAGCTGCGTCAAACTCAGCCCTGACCCGAGCGAGCTCCGCCAGATCCGCAGTACCCTGTAAACACAATACCGTTCATTGGGATCTAAAAACGTGAAATGTAACACAAAATACACGAAAACGGCCTACAAAAAGTACCTGAGCAAGCCTAGACTCCCTCGCAGCCAGGTCACTAGCAAGTGCCCTCCACCGATTAGCCATCCGCCACAAAGCCTGATGACTAGCGGTCGACACCTACAACCAGAAAGGTCCTTCAATACAACACAAGGCAAAACACAAATGAGGCGGAGTATTATTATTAGAAACTCACCCTCAAAATAGTCAACCTCCACTCCATGCCAGCGTCGGTCACCTCAACGACCGCAGGCTCCGGCAGGCGCAGCTGTAGCTCCTCGCCCCCTGGCCCCTGAAAAGTGGTCTCTGCTGGGAAAACTGGGGGCTGGGCCCTCATCAACGCATCGACCCCCTACAATTTGGGTCCGCATCAAAGGTAACAAACCCTCCTACCGAAAAGAGGCAATGAAAACAGCGAATAGAGGAATACATACCTCGATCGGGTACCAGGCAAGCCTCGACAACCGAAAGGTGTCGTAGTCGGCCTCCCGTAACAACAGCTCCTCAGCTCCCTGACCGTGAAGGTGCTCCTCAACCTCATCGGGTATCGACTCTTGGAACAACACCCTAGGCGGGTCAACCGGTACCACGAAGGTCTCAGTAAGGCACTGACGAGCTAAACGCTCACCAAAGTACCAAACCGGCTCGATCGCCGTCTCGAGGTACAAACGCTGGGAGCTGCGAGTTTGCAAACACTCCCTGACAGCGGCCGACATGTCTGTGTAGTGCTCCCAAGGCCACCCGACAAATTGCGCTCGAAAAAGGGTTGATCAACTAACTGGGGGCTTTCTAAGCTACCTAGTCATCCTATCTCTATCTCTTTCTACAAAACAAAAGGGGTAAGAGACAACAACTTACGTCAACAACTCGGAGGGCGTTCACGCGGCGCCTGCAGTCCTCGTAAGTCGACTTAGTCGACTTCTTCCGAGCCACCGTCCGGGCCCTCACAGCAGGGTAGGTCGAAGGAACTCCGCCGGTAGTCCCCGGGCGCAGAGGGATGAAGTAAGCGTACAACCAAGCCTGTAACTAAACACAACAAACACAAATCAACCATTTTTTCAAAAAAATTGCCAAAATCAAACCGCAAATCAAAATCAAAATCAAACTCAACAAAAAACTACAAAAGCGCTCATATCTCAAAGATGAGGTCGGGACTAACCAAAGAAGGAGAACTACCATCTCCCATCGCCTCCGGGCGCACCGCAGAGTGCAATTATCGGGTAAAACTCGCCAAAGTCGGCGTAACCCAGTCAAAATGACCCAAAGTGTCGAGGTCAGTAAGAAGAGGAAGTACCTTGGTCGACAAGCACTTACCCTTGTCACCAAAGTACGTGGTTCCCAAGAAGTACCACAACCACAACCGCGCCTCCTGTGCGTCAGCCCTAGCCTCAGCCTCCGGACTCCCAACGGCGCCGGAGCGTAGCCCACCGCTCTCCCCCTGAAGTGATCCCTCCCATATGACCTCACGATCAAGTACGAAGTAATGTCAGAGGGCTCGGGCAAAGCACTGACAATCAAACCCATAACCGCGGGAGAAGACACTCTCTCCGGCGTCTGTGGGAACTCAACGGGCGTCTCATCATAGGGGAGGCCTAATATCATGGCGAAGTCCTCTAAGGTCACACCGACTTCACCAAACTCCATGTGGATCAATGACGTCGTGTCCCAGTAACGGTCCAACATGGCCCAGATAAGACACAGGTTCGACCTAATCGAAGCCCTGGGAATATCGCGCCAAGCAGCCACCAACGGCCCCAAAGCCGACCTCTCGATCAACGACCTCGTATCGGCTCGGAGAACATCGTAGAAACCCAGAGAGGTGGAGAAGCCTGAGAAAGTCCTCATGGTACCAATCTTCTGGAACCAAGAAAAACAAGCAACGTCAGAACTCCTATTTAGGTCTGAAATGTCAAAAACGACAAAAACTCGGCCAAACGGTAAAACTTACCAGGCCCTCGTGTTCACGGTAGGAGAGGTGGGTGTCTAGCCGAAGGAACAACTGGCTACCATCAAAACCCCCAGCCCAAGCAGGCGCCGCCCGTAGGTTCAACCCCCGCGGGCCTGTAACCCGTCTAGCCTCCCAACTCGCGACGTGAACGTCGTCCTCAACCGTCTCCGCCCTACGTCTCTTCAGCCCACGAGACACCACACGACGGGGAGGAGGCCTCTCAACGACCCTAACGACATGCTGCAACTCCCGTCTGTTCGGCCGAGGACCCCTCCTTCTAACAACCCTCCTCCTAGATGTACCAGCTTCAGACCCTGTCTAAGCTCTCCCAGCACCGGCAGCCTCAACAACGGGCTCCTTCCGAGCCCTAGCGGCTCCCTCAGGACCAACAACCCCAACAACGGGCCCCTCACGAACCTCAACGACTCTCTCAGCCTTAACGACCTCCTCGGCGGGCTCCTCCTCCTCGGAAGCGTCCTCTACTACCACCTCAGGTGCACTAGCCGGACTGCTAGCCGGCCCAGTCCTAAACAGGTCCTCCAAAGTCTCAGCAATGGACTCAGCAGGCCCCGAACACTCCCCTGCAATCAAAGAACAAACAAAAACGTTAGCCGACATTTCGGCATTACGACGGCACAAAATGGACAAATCCAAAAAAAAACCTGCTAAACAAAACAAGGGCAATCCCCCCCGAACTCATCTAAACAAAACAATTCACAAAAACCGCACAAAAAATGAATCGCCCTTCTTTTCAAGTAAAAGACGAGTCAAAACAACAACAAAAAAAACGGCACCTCGAGACCCACACAAGGTCCGCCAATAACCAATATATTCCCGACACAATGGGGTATTTTCTACAGCTCAAAAGGCGATTTTACACCAATTCGGGCACAAACGGGTCAAAATTTCAAAATACGACCACAACAAAACAACGTGATTTTACCACGTCTCAAAGCGACCTAAACTACCGTTAAGGTCCATTTCAAAATAAACTGACTCAATTTGAGATCAAGCAGACCCTTATTTTGTCAGACAGAAGACCGTCGCAGAAGGCAAACATTTTAATTTTGCCCACAATACCTCATCAAAGGTTCAATATGGCAAACACGGTCTTCCCCGACTAAAATACAACCTAGTGGGGCACACAACTCAAGCAAACAAACTTGACATTGTGAAATGAGAGGGTTTCCTCGTCTCATTCACGTTTTTAAGCATAGGGAGCGGGAACGGGGACCAAAATGCAAATTAAAAGCACCCTTATACTCCTAAACAGGTTTCTAACCTAATGCAATCATCAATTTCACTCAAAAATGGCTCAATCAAAAACGAACAATTCAATTTCTGAGGGTTTAGAGTTTCGCCCTAATTCAATCAACAAAAAGACCAACAAAAACAAATGGATTCAAAAGGTTTTACATACCTTGAGATGACATGTTGACAATGGCACAAAGACAAGCAAGAAAGAAGACCCAACAATGGCGATTTTTTGTTGTTTTGTCGAAAATTTGGAGAAGACGAAGTGAGGATGGGGAGCAGCCTGATCTCGCGTCTTTTATACAAAAACAGGGAAGCTCCCTTCTATCGCCAAAGGGCTCGCGCCTCAATGGGGTGTCCCTTTACTTTTTCAGCAAGATTTTGGGCTTTGGCCCAATTTCCCACACAAACTATCAAATTTCAACGATGGCAATAAAAACCGTCACTTAAAAAAAAAAGAAAAAAAAACAATAATAAAGAAATTTAAAATTCACTATTTCATCAAATTTCAACGACGGCAATAAAAACCGTCATTTCAAAAATAATAATAGTGAAATTCAAAATTCACTATGCAAAAACAATAATAGTGAAATTCAAAATTTGCTATTTCCTCAAATTTCAACGACGGCAATAAAAACCGCCATTTCAAAAACAATAATAGTGAAATTCAAAATTCGCTATTTCCTCAAATTTCAACGACGGCAATAAAAACCGTCATTTCAAAAACAATAATAGTGAAATTCAAAATTCACTATTTCATCAAATTTAAACGACGGCAATAAAAACCGTCACTTTAAAAACAATAATAGTGAAATTCAAAATTCACTATTTCATCAAATTTCAACGACGGCAATAAAAACCGTCAGTCCGAACACAATAATAGTAAAATTAAAAATTCACTATTTCTCCAAATTTCCACGGCGGCATTAAAAGCCCCATCTATCCAAAAACAAAACCGATAACAGGATTCAAACCCGCTATTCTCACAAATCTTTCAACCACTTTCACCAATCTCAAATCGTGGGAAGACGAAATTAAAGTCATACTTCCCAAACACACATCAAACGACAGGATACACATCTGTCCCTTTCCTACGAAATCAACGGTAAAAAACCCTATCTCTCTTGGAGATTCAAAAATCACCGCCGACCACGGGGTCAGGCTCACAAACCTATCCCTCTCCGGCACCAAAAACATTCAATACAAACACCGAGATTCCCCGACAGGATATCGGAGGCTTCCTCACGAAGCCCGCTAATTCAAACAGCTTCCGGAAATAAGCCAATCCAACACGGCTATTTCCCCATTGTCGATCAATCGACCTTCAATATGGTTGGCGAGCCTTAAAACGCACATTCAATATGGCTGGCGAGCCTTACAATGCACACCTAATATGGCTGGCGAGCCTTACAACGTACCGCGCCTAGCGAGCCCCTTTCATATACGCACCGCGGCTGGCGAGCCCCTTTCCTATACGCTCCGCGGCTGGCGAGCCCCTTTTATATACGCACTGCGGCTGGCGAGCCCCTTTCATATACGCACCGCGGCTGGAGAGTCCCTTTCATATACGCACTGTAGCTGGCGAGCCTTTGTCCGCAAACAAGAAACAACCCAAGGACGTATCCCGAAGATGCCTCAGGTACGACTCCTTCTTATGGCTGGCGAGCCTTTGTACATAGTCTAACGGACTTTAAACGACCCGCGCGGATAGTCGACAGACTCTAAACTATTCCCGACAACAGGTCCTCGGCTAGTACCCTCGAGTCGCCTTGGCGTCCCCCTTCCCGATGGCAGATCCTTGGCCCGAATCCTTTCGAGCCGCCTTGACGTCGCTTCGGTCTCCAGGTTGTAATCTTCGATTGACTTGGGGGCTATACTTTGACTTTTGCCCTGTCCAAGCCTCAATCAAAGTGGGGGCTCTGTAGATATCCGGTATCTGTTCAGTCTCCAACAAACACCCGCTGATTATTGGACTACAACATGCTTAGGAATCGCAGCGCTTGATTGTAACACCCCCTCATACCAAGGTGCCTTACCAGGACCACCCTACCATGAAAGTGTGTTACCATCTCGGTTACCTGGGGTTAGTAAATATCAAAAGCGTCTGAACAAAGCACATTTATTAAAGTACTAATGATATAAAGTTTACATCAAAACCAAATCCCAACTGATCCAACGAGAAAATGTAAATAAATGTCTAACAACTGAAAATCATAACTACGACTCGAACAGTGATGCTACGACTGATGATGACAATTCCCCCATGACTGTCCCAAGCTCACCAAAAGCAATACCTGTCAAGTATGCTCACCATCCCCGAATGGATCACCGCAGGTTATACAAACAACAACACGGGGTCAGTATTACTCAATCAATGTAAGGCAAACAACACAGTAACCAGCTGATCATCCACACTTCCCGGTCTCCCGATTTCACATAGTGTGTAGCCCTGCCCGGTCTCCCGAAGTGTGTAGCCCTGCCAGATTACCCATCGCAACAGGTAATCCACGCTGCCAGTGGGTGACCGCAGCCGATACCACCAAGTCCAGCTCATCAACGAGCGACTAAAACAAATCCTTGTCCCTTAATGTGCACATCCCCTCCCGTGGCGGTTGCACGAAGGGCGAACTAGGGTGTGAAGCCACTCCCGCAAGTGACTCCACCACAATCAGAATACACAGCATCACAACTGTCACAACCTTTCCACACCAACATCATCACAACAACGCGCATACTCCGATGATCAACACTTAACAATAATCACGAAACAATCATGCCATAACAATTAACAGTAAAACTGAGTAGGAAACCCTATGTAACACCCCCGCACACCAGAACGCCTTACCAAGGACCATTCCAGTGTATGGTGGTGTCACCATCTCCGTTTCCTGAGGAGGTAGATCAAATTAGACAATAAAAGAATAACCTTATATTATTAATATATCTCATACAATATAACTCAATACAAAGTCTTTATAATGAAGATACAACTACAACACTCATAACACCGTATCTATAGATTGGTAGCGTGATGACTCGATCCCTCCAATCCTAGCAGCCACAATCAACAATACCTGCTAAGCCAACTGCTCACCATCCCTGAATGGATCACCGCAGACACCACAAAACAACACGGGGTCAGCACTGACTAATCGAATGTAAGACATGATAACAAAGTAAACAGCTGATCATTCTCTATCCCCGTCTCACTACCTCGGACAGAATCTGACTACACCCCCAAAGGGGTGTAGCCCTGCCAGATTACCCATCGCAACAGGTAATCCTCGCCGCCAGTGGGTGACCGCAGCCCATCCCACCTAGTCCATCTCTTCAACGAGCGACTAACAATCCCTGTCCCTTAATGTGCACATCCCCTTCCGTGGCGGGTTCCACGAAGGGCGAACTAGGGTGTGAAGCCACTCCCGCAAGTGACTCCACCACAACTAATACACAACACCATACGACAGCATTAAAGCTGTCACAACAACACCACCGTCTCAACACAATCACATCTCCACCGTCACCACAACACCCATACTCCGATGATCAGCAGATAACCACAATTACAATACAATCACAAATCTTAAATCAATTAACAGTAAACTGAGTAGGGAAACCCTACCTCGTCGCAAAGCATGTAAGACCTCCATACACAGCCACGCACGACTCCAATAAGCATCCTAACCATGATAACCATCTCCTATTACACAACTATACTCAAAGAATCACTCAAAAGGACACAAGGCAGAAACTTACCTAACATTACGCATCGGCGATGACATAGACGACCACCACTCACATCATCCTTCCCCAGCGAATCCCAACCTTCCCATGGTGGAGGTTTAGGCTCAATACATTAGAGTGAAGATATGGTGTGATAGGAGAGGGAGATAGGCTAGGGTTAAAGAAAGAGAAACTGTCGAGGAAAAATGAGAAATGAAATGAATCTCGCGAACTTACGTTAATATTAACGTGTCGACAGCAGCCATACTCGGTCGAGTACGGGGTACTCGGTCGACTATAGGTGATACTCGGCCGAGTAGCCTCAGCTAGGTCGAGTAAACGATCCCCATAAACTCATTTTACAAGCCTGATCCCTCACCCATTCATCCTTTAGGTTTGTTTGGTCAATAGGATTGGTCGACAGCGTTCTTAAATATCCTGGGTATTACAGTCTTCCCCCCTTAAAAAGAACTTCATCCCCGAAGTTCAGCCCGCACGCCACTCCCCTCAGGGTTACACACTGTGACACTAACCACTTACACAAAGGTGCGCAAACTCCAACCATCCTGACATTACCGTCATGCCACATTACTCAAACAACAATCACCCATCATAGCTACTCTTCCAAACAATACTAATCACCAACTTTCACATATACTTACAGAAATTAATGAATTCATATGCATTCTCTTGTTAAAAGCGATACAACGACTAGCAACCATACACAATTGCAAAACAATACTCAAAAGCAGTACTCAACCACCACATTCCATAGGCCTATACCAAGTATCACATAAATTGGATTAAGACACCCGTGCAAAGTATAATCTTCATACTACTTGAGTAAAACATGGATACAACTTCAAGGAAACATAAATGAGACTCCGAATGCTAAAATGCCTAACATACATGTGATTCCAAATATCATAGGTATAATTAAATACGTATTTCAGTCAACAATAACTTATTTCCGCGACATTACTCCTCCCCTCTTAAAGGAACTTCGTCCCCGAAGTTCACCACTAGCCACTTCCCGTGCCCACAGCTAATACACACATGACATTACTCATAAACTCTTGTAGCACAACTTACTTTATACGCTTACAACTTGTACAGACAGAACATTTCAGCAACTAAGTAGTACATAAACATAAGAATGGTGGGGTTAACACAAGATAGCAGCTTGATTCGTGACCAGCTGGGGCGATTATAACCGTCAATAAACACATCCACGCATAAGACTGGTAACCGTTACAGCACTGTTTGGTATTGTATTATCTTTGTACATTATTTAAAGACTCGGGTATTCCTCCCCTGGACTACTAAATTCCTGGATACCAACCAATGTTATATAACGAAACATTCATAAATTACTAGGTTACCTCAACAATCATGTACTCGCGACATAATCATAATCAATCTTATTATATAAACTGGCAAAAGAAAGACTAACCAACTCCTTATACAATTAATCACATAACTCATGCAATTCACATCGCTATTAAACATCAGGGTCCCTGTGTCAGCAATAATCGGCCGAGTATGAAACGCTACTCGGCCGAGTAAGCTTTACTCGGTCGAGTATATTTGTATACTCGGCCGAGTAAGCTATACTCGGTCGAGTAGTACCTATGCTCAGTCGAGTTATGACAGCCAGAGAGCGTTTTGACGACATCAACTAGAGCATTCTCAGTCAACCTACATCAAACTCTTCCCAGCATTATCAAACACAACTAGTCTCTAACATAACGAAATCTTACTCGTCTCCACACGATCAGTAAAAATAGCTAACGGCCTTATGGCCGAGTACAGTCATCCAACAGTAGATAATAAATCTCGAAAGTAACATCCAACATAGAAGTACTAAATTCAACACAAACGAAATAAATCCAACATCAAAGGAATCAAACCAAACCACCTAACAACATAAGATCAATAACGAGGACCCTCCTCCATGTCATCATCACCCTCTGCGCCGGAGGTACCTGCGCCTGAACTCCCCGCTCCTGGAAAGCCTGCTGCTGCTGAGTAATCCCCTCCTAGCTGACTGCCAGAGTTGGCTCCCTACGGTCCCGCAACGTAGCCTAACTCAGTCTCCTCCGGAGGTCTCCAGTAACTCGGGTCAACTCCATAGCTGTGGAATACTCCCGTATCCACCCCCGGTCCCCTCCACCAGACAGGCTGTGCTAGTTGTGTCCCTATGCCCTGGTTAAAGGTCATCTCATGCAGGTTACGGAGCACCAAAGTAGAGGAGATCCGCTCGGCCATGTCATGCGGCTGCATCCTGGGGTCATGCACCGTGGGGTAGGGTGAATACTGGTAAGGGTGGTAAGGATAGGAGTCAGGGGCAGAGTAAGAGGGCTCAGGTACAACCGGGTATGTCCTAGACTACCTCACTCCACGGCGCTCCCGAGGTGGGGGAGGTGCCTGCTGCTGTCCCTCAGGCACGGTGACAGGCTCAGGTAGGTCCAAGAGAATCCGTGGGTCAATCAGGTAGGACCGGGGCTCAGGTCTCGGAATGGCACAAGTCTCCCACTCAGCCAAATGATCAATAACAGGGAGATGGGTTGGGTCCGGAAGTTCCATCCACATAGTTCCCCTCACCCTCCAGGCATAAGACCCATCATCCATCTTCCTCAACCATCTGTTCTGATGCCAGTACTGAGCGTCCATGGTAGGCACAATCTCTACATACTCACTCCCCTCAGGCGGTGGGGCCTCAAAATATGTCAGGCGCTGAGCTAGGCGGGTCACTATAGCCCCGCAAGCTATGTGTCCGGTATCGGACTGTGCCATGCGCTCAAGACTAGAGCACACAACACCAGGAGCACTGTAGTAGAACGGTTTCTGACGGTGTAGGTTGAGGTAGGACATAAGGAGCATGACTTCGTGAGAATTGACCTTGCTCACGTCATCTCTCGAGTACAACAAACAGGTCAACATCCTCAGGAACATACGAAGGGAAACGTGCTGCACATCATTAATCAGCATGGCACTGGCACTAGGGGTAGGTCTGCCAGTCAAATATGGAAGATAAAGAGGTGCACAACTGTTCTTGGCCACATCACTAAGGTACCCCTCCCCCTCGGCCTCTAGACCCAAATGATCAGCAAACTCATCTAGCGTAAGCTCATGATCTTCATTCATGAGACGAAACGAAACAGTCTTTCCCTTCTTATCATAGACAAAAGAGCTCAAAAACTCCAAGGTCAAGTGGGGGTAGGATTTCTTTCTCAGATGATTCAACCCCTCCATACCCAAAATCTGAAAGATATGAAATATGTCCTCTTTGATCCCTAAAGTCTCAAGGATACCAGGATTAACACAACGGGTGGGACGAAAAGGACGATGCATAAGAGCCACAAAAGCTTTACGATGATTGAAATCAGAGAATATTACCGATGGATGTGCCTCCACCGGCAGAACTACGGGTCCACTGCTTGACTGCCCAGTCTCAAGCTGGACATTAGCACGAGTTCTTTTGTTGGGTAAGCCTCTGGTTTTCACCATACTGCAAGAAAACAATCTTTAACAGGGGATTGACAAAAAAATTCTCAGTGAAAAAGACGGACTGGTTTCAATTGTATAACGATTTTTGAACGATATTTTTAAGACAAATTATCAGAAAATCACCAACTACCTTACAACTTATATGGTTGTAAGCTTTAAATTGTTTCAAATTAAGGAATAATCATCAATAACAAAGAGAGTTTCGTTTTTGGTAACCCTAGAATTCAGAAATTGGATTTTTAAACCATGAAATTAATCAATCAAGGCATACACAAGATCTATACACAGTTGAATCCAAGAATCAATAAGTTAAAGACTAAATTTCAATTGTTTTACCAAGAAATTCTAGATATAGCATGATATGATACCATAACTTTGAAAACAAATGAGAAAATTGAGTTTAATTTTTACCTTAAACTGATTTGAGGCAAGCAAGAACAAGTAGAACACCAAAGTTTTACCCAAAAGCTTGAGGAAGGAAGGATATGGAGTTTTTAGAGAGAAGGGAATGAGAAGATGGGAGGCGGAAATAAGAAAGAAAGGAACGAAAATAGGATTTTTGTATAACCCGTATAAGTCCTGCTACAGTAATACTCGGTCGAGTATTGGGAATACTCGGTCGAGTGTCGACTACTCGGTCGAGTGTTTCGGAATACTCGGCCGAGTGTAGGCTACTCGGTCGAGTACCCTTCTTATTCGGTCGAATTTCGAAGAACAGAAGCGATTATTATTTCCACCAAACGGATACTCGGTTGCGTAGTTTGATACTCGGCCGAGTATGGTCTACTCGGTCGAGTACAGTCATCTACTCGGTCGAGTTTCCCAAAAGTGAAGAGGAAATCATAAACTTTCACTATCCCCGCAAAATAAATGATATCGTTCGGAGTTCCGTGCAACCGGCTCGTCACTGTTAAGGCTTAGTTCTACCACTCAAACACACATCAATACCTATTTTTGTACATCTACTACCAGTACTATCATCATTACCACTTTCATTCTTTACTATGCCATGAAACTGATACACCCTATCGTTATAGCATACTCAGCATTCAATTACGGTACCTGCAAGGTTTAGCTCTTATATCACATCATCTCTAATTCTGCTAATCACCAAACATACACCTTAATCACATTTACAAAGCAGCAATTCAACACACAACACATTCATCGTGAAACAAATTAGTTAACTTACGACTGGTCGTTCAACGCAACAATTCCATCACTCACTCCAACTTTTCCACACATACTTCATCACACATATCATCCTATTCATAGATACACACAACCATCATCACTAAGCAATCAACGACTCTCTCTAGCTACCCTTTTTCCGTGTCTGGCTTAAGTCCGATGGGGCCATGATTTTGAAATGAGGGCGCCTACTCACCCAAAATCTAGCATCGGCTGGGGCTCCCAACGTACATACACCATGTTCATTTTAATTGACACCCTATATTCATTAGATTCATTGGTTCAGGTTCCAAAATCGTCGGCTCTGATACCACTTTGTAACACCCCCGCACACCAGAACGCCTTACCAAGGACCATTCCAGTGTATGGTGGTGTCACCATCTCGGTTTCCCAATGAGGTAGATCAAATTAGACAATAAAAGAATAACCTTATATTATTAATATATCTCATACAATATAACTCAATACAAAGTCTTTATAATGAAGATACAACAACAACACTCATAACACCGTATCTCTAGACTGGTAGCGTGATGATTCGATCCCTCCAATCCTAGCAGCCACAATCAACAATACCTGCTAAGCCAACTGCTCACCATCCCCGAATGGATCACCGCAGACACCACAAAACAACACAGGGTCAGTACTGACTAATCGAATGTAAGACAGGATAACAAAGTAAACAGCTGATCATTCTCTATCCCCGTCTCACTACCTCGCACAGAATCCGACTACACCCCCAAAGGGGTGTAGCCCTGCCAGATTACCTATCGCTACAGGTAATCCTCGTCGCCAGTGGGTGACCGCAGCCCATCCCACCTAGTCCAGCTCTTCAACGAGCGACTAACAATCCCTGTCCCTTAATGTGCACATCCCATTCCGTGGCGGGTTCCACGAAGGGCGAACTAGGGTGTGAAGCCACTTCCGCAAGTGACTCCACCACAACCAATACACACAACACCATACCACAGCATCACAGCTGTCATAACAACACCACCGTCTCAACACAATCACATCAACACCGTCACCACAACACCCATACTCCGATGATCAGCAGATAACCACAATTATAATACAATCACAAATCTTAAATCAATAAACAGTAAACTGAGTAGGGAAACCCTACCTCGTCGCAAAGCATGTAAGACCTCCATACACAGCCACGCACGACTCCAATAAGCATCCTAATCATGATAACCATCTCCTATTACACAACTATACTCAAAGAATCACTCAAAAGGACACAAGGCAGAAACTTACCTAACATTACGCATCGGCGGTGACATAGACGACCACCACTCACATCATCCTTCCCCAGCGAATCCCAACCTTACCATGGTGGAGGTTTAGGCTAAATACATTAGAGTGAAGATATGGGGTGATAGGAGAGGGAGATAGGCTAGGGTTAAAGAAAGAGAAACTGTCGAGGAAAAATGAGAAATGAAATGAATCTCGCGAACTTGCGTTAATATTAACGTGTCGACAGCAGCCATACTCGGTCGGCCGAGTAGGCTCTACTCGGTCGAGTATAGGTGATACTCGGCCGAGTAGCCTCAGCTAGGTCGAGTAAACGATCCCCATAAACTCATTTTACAAGCCTAATCGCTCACCCATTCATCCTTTAGGTCTGTTTGGTCAATAGGATTATTGGTCGACAGCGTTCTTAAATATCCTGGGTATTACAGTCTTCCCCCCTTAAAAAGAACTTCGTCCCCGAAGTTCAGCCCGCACGCCACTCCCCTTAGGGTTACACACTGTGACACTAACCACCTACACAAGGGTGCGCAAACTCCAACCATCCTGACATTACCGTCATGCCACATTACTCAAAGAACAATCACCCATCATAGCTACTCTTTCAAACAATACTAATCACCAACTTTCACATATACTTACGGAAATTAATGAGTTCATATGCATTCTCTTGTTAAAAGCGATACAACGACTAGCAACCATACACAATTGAAAAATAATACTCAAAAGCAGTACTCAACCACCACATTCCATAGGCCTATACCAAGTATCACATAAATTGAATTAAGACACCCGTGCAAAGTATAATCTTCATACTACTTGAGTACAACATGGATACAACTTCAAGGAAATAAAAATGAGACTCCGAATGCTAACATGCCTAACATACATGTGATTCCAAATATCATAGGTATAATTAAATACGTATTTCAGTCAACAATAACTTATTTCCGCGACATTACTGATACCCGTCGTTGTGAGTACCAAAAATTGGATTTATAATTTCCTATTAAAACTAACCTAGGCTAGTGGTAACAGGTCGAACCACAAGGAGGCGAATGTAATTTCTAATTGTCTAATTTAGTCTAAGGTAACGAAAGTGGGGGTTGAATTGATTTGGTCTATACTAAAAGCAATAAAAGACAACAAACTAAATAAGCAGATAAAACAGATAAAAGAAGGGGTACTAGGATGGTCGGTTCGTTATGGGTTCGGCGGCACCATACTAAACAGGTCTAATCAAACACATGAGGTGGGAAACAAGAGGTCCTCTCGGTCCACTCTTAACAGATAGCATCTTTCGATCTCGCTATAAGTCCCTAATATCACTAATACTGACTCTCGTCCTGAAAAGTGTTTTATAATCTAAACTTTACCTATCTTTCGATCTCAGCATAGTTTAGTCATTTTAATTGGTGATCTAACAACTGTCCCTATCTCTCGATCTAATGGGTCAGTCATATCCTAAACATTCAACTAGTTGTGTGCACTCGATTCGTTGAATAAAGAATTAAAACAATTAAAACGAAAGTAAAACCCCACGAGGTCAGTCGATCGACCAAGTAAGGCAGTCGATCGACTGACATGCGATTCAGGCCGTGTTATTCTATTGCCGCCTACACTATAATTCCCCTACATCCTAGCACAAGCAATTTAGCTACTCATAACTATGATGAAAATAATAATAATATTGACGATATAGATTACTGAATTCATGCTTAAAACAGTTGAACAAACAATTAACATAAAGCGGTAATTACGGTTTCGGGAAACTAACTAGCAATTTCTAAACTATCAACGCAATAAAGATGAACTGGAATAAGAGCAAGTGAATACCGAAATTGCAGAAGGATTGTAACGGAATGATTGAAAGCACAACGAAAATCCAATGCGAAAATAGTTTCCCAAACCCTAATTATTTTATAAAACTAAACTGAATGTAAAGTGAGGTAAAAACTGGATGAAAATCTCTGGAAAACTAGGTTACGTTATATAGCAAATATACGTAACACTTATTATTAAAACCTAAACATAATGGGCTTCAAGTTCCTCGATCTTTTAATTCTCGTCTGAAGCAGCGATGTGGTCGATCGACTAAGCAGGGCGGTCGATCGACCGACTAGCGATGTCTGATAGCTTCTAGAGCCCGTGAGTTGGTCGATCGACTGAAGGTAGTGGTCGATCGACTGCTCTAGCTGGTACTTGACTTCTAAGATCTCGTGGATTTGTCTTTTGGGCTTTGAATTGCGCACCAAGCTCGTTCCTTAAGTGAATACTTCACGTCAAAATGCAATGCAAGACACTCGGGGACGGATTTAGCTAAATTTCCGTTGAATTCTTCACATTTCTGCAATAATGTACAAAAACACGAAAGTAGACGGAAATAGGGGAAATGGTAGCTTAAACTACACAAATGAGCTCGAAATGCGTGTAAAATGAGGTGTAAAACATCATATAAAAGACACGCATCAAACTTCCCCAAACCAAACCCTTGCTTGTCCCCAAGCAAGAACTAGACTCGATCTAATGACCTAATGGAACGAGTTCAATCTCAGAGCGAATTACAACATGTAAAGCCTAAACAACTAACAATCAATTAGTAATGCGAATCATGCAAAGGAGTTATAAGGTCGTTAAAAACTGCTGAACCGTCAACCATAGAGACTTATCAAATCGGACTCTCACGGGTCGCTCAAATCACTCATAAGCACAGGTGAATATATAAGAGGATAGAAAGAATTCATTTTTGTAGAGACTCTCACCTAACTACGACCTATGAGAACATGCTTGTAGTATAATATGAAAGTAATCTCTATGACCGTACATATGCATTCCAACCAACAAATGACCATGACACATGCCGAGGTATATATGTGGATATGTGAGGTATGGGTAAGAAGAGGCAAAACATATATGGAAAAGTGGAGGTACAAGTAATCAAGCTAGTACCCAAACGGAACCATATGGCAACATCCTTCTTCTTGCTCAAAATCAAACGAAACGGTGCTATAGCAAGCACAAATCTCACAATCTCCAGGTATAAAAGTAATCAACTAACTCCCCATAAGATACTAATGCAACATGGGAGCAAAAATCGCCAAAAGATAAGGATTATGAACTATGCGAATTGATTTCTTTTTCTTTCGAACCTCAGTCGATCGACCAGAATTGGCAGTCGATCGACTGCTCTGAACAGTACAAAACTCTTTTTTTTCATTTTTTCGAATTATTTTTTTCTTTTCGTTTCTTTTTCTTTCCTCCTTCATTTCATCTTCCCAACAAAATCTCAAATAAGAGCAAATGCTACCAAAAACTAAGTAACAATCCCAACAACATAGACTACTAGTTTGACAAAGGATAGGCTAAAAGTAGGATGTAGTAAATAGGACAAAAAGGATATTTTTGGCAATGTGGAGTTCATGGGTAAAACGAATAAAGGGAAACCTCTACCACAAGTGTCGACAGACCACAAACCGAATGCATACAGGTATTAAGCAGACTAAGTTCATATTTATGCACATTTATGTAACATGCCTCATAAGGAGTACTACTCACATCCTAGATAAACTGGTCATAGATGTCACCAGTTATAGGCTCTAAATCTTTGAAATATGATGTAGCTTGCCAAAATTCTAAGTCAAGTCTCAAGTTCAGCAAACAGTTAACGAAAACTCGTAGGTATGCACTTATATGATTATACTAATAACATGTTAATCAAGCAAGGCTTAGGCAAAAACAGGTGCAAATGCAATGTCATCATTGAAATACTACCGTTCCGACTCAACCTATATGCTAAAATAAACGTGCATTTTTTGAAATTTGATGAAATTTTTTCAATTTTTTTTGAATTTTTGGTATACATATATAAAATGAAATAAACAATGCAAAACAGAATGTAAACGTGAATGCAAGCAAATGATATGCGACGCAAAACCCTTCCCCAAACCAAATCGCACAATGTCCCCATTGTGCAAAATCATGTAATGAAGAAAAGAGAAACGAGAATTTGCGAGAAAAAAATTAACAAATACACATGACATGAAGTGGAAATCGGGAACTCACAAGACTTTAAGTGCAGCAAAGGAAACCTCCCCAAACCAGCGTAAGCTCGGAGGTTTCAGTAGCCAGCAGTGCTACTAATAAGTACCCGAAAAGACAAACAAAGTACCACGCATAAATCGAGAAAGCAATGATGAAGCGGTATTATGTGCAAAATTGAGAAAAATAGAAGAAATAAATAGTGACGGAAGATAAAGTGGAGTAGAAAACTCCCTTAGTTCCGCAAATCGACCAAACATAGCGGGAGAGAGAGGTAAAGTAGCAGTGCAAGCGATGCAGGTCGGTCGATCGACCACATCACTCGATCGATCGACCGAGGGGAAAGGAACAGTAGCTCCGGAAAGCTGCAGACGTCGATCGACTATATAGCCAGATCGATCGATCGAAAATAATCGCTATACTTCAGATTTCTTCGTATTTGCTCAATTACTTGAGCTAATGAGGTCTAAAAACCTGCAAATGCACAATAATACGCGCCCAAAATAGCGCAAAACCCAAAGTAAAGTCTAAAGTACTTAAAAATCCTAAGCAACAAAAATAAATGCGAAGTCTCGCGCACACAAAATACGGTAAATAGTCTTAAAAGCAATAAAGTAAATGTTTGATAAAGCATTTGATCAACTAATAGTTGATCAAGAATGGCCATGGTATGGCCCACTTCGTTAACCGGCTACTAGAGATAGCCTCAACGGTGCTTATCTTCTTGGTTGCACCCTTCTTAGCTTCAACATCCGCCGAACTCAACGGGTGGCAGCTTCTATATCTCCCGTCAATGATCTCTTCGGACTCATCGAATCTAAATCGGACTCTCTCACTTTGACCGGCTCGTCATCAACTTCCTCATCAGTGCCATAGCTAAGGCAACCAAGACCTCCTCTTTGAATGATCGGCTTCTTCACAGCTGGAGCAACTTGCGGCTCTTCCTTCCCCAAACCAGCTCCTGCAATATCAGAAATAGACAAATCTTCCTCCAATTTGCTCCCAATCTGGGGCGGAGGGGTTATGACAGGAATAGGAGTAGAGACAGGCATATCAGGAAGCATAAAGTATGATTTCTTTTCAGAAATCGTATTACAGGTGACAGGCCACATAGGGTCCTTCTTCCTAGCTGTTTGGGCGAAGACAATAGAATGCTTCCCCACTTTGAAGGTCAGGGTCCCATAACCAACATCAATAACTGCACCAGCAATATGGAGAAATGGCCTACCTAGAATGATAGGTATGTGGGCATCCTCAGGCATATCTAGGACTACAAAGTCTACGGGGAAGAAAAACTTCCCTATTTGCACAGGGATGTCTTCTAGGACGCCTATAGGCTGGACCGCAGATCGGTCAGCCATCTGAACTGTCATGTCTGTGACTGCAAACCTAGTCAATTTTAGCTTCCTAGCAAGACTTAAGGGCATGACGCTAATGCTAGCTCCTAGGTCACATAATGCCTTCTCAATAGAGAAGGTACCTATATTGCAAGGAACAGAAAAACTACCCGAGTCTTCTAGTTTGTGAGGTGTAGTGTGAGACAAATAAGAGCATGACTCTTTGGTTAATGCGCCAGTATGCACATTTTCAAGTGACTTTTTCTTAGACAAGAGTTGTTTCATGAATTTAGTATAGGCAAGCACTTGATTAACTAACTCAAGGAAAGGCAATGGTACATTTAAGCTACGAATAACCTTTTCAAATTTATTGAAAGATACCTGTTCCTTCGTCGGCACTAGTCTTTCCGGGTATGGGGATGTAAGAAGTAGCTTAGCCCTCTCCTCTAAATCGCGCATGCCGGCATCCGTGGACTTAGGCTGAAAGTCCACTACTTTCTCCTTGTTGAAGCTTGAACCCTCTTCAGACCGTCTCAAATGTGAACCATTGATCGACATCGGGTCGTACTTCGGAGGCGGGACTGACCCATCAGCACTCGGGTCTTTCCCCAATATTTTCGGGACTGGCGTGCCCCGAAACAAATGATCCCTCAGGTTGTCGGGCATCGGAGGACGAAAAATCTCACTATCAGCAGCGATCTCAGTCGATCGACCAGTGATGTCAGTCGATCGACTGAGTTGAACAGACAGAAGCTTCACGTAACTCGCACTTCAGTCGATCGACCGGGTATGTCAGTCGATCGACTGATATACCTGGTAGACGCCTTTTTCTTTCCTTTGCTCGTTCCAGCTTTGTTTTAACTCGGTTTCGCCTCATCTTTTGCAGCAGCATCCTCGACCATAGCAGGCCCCTCCAGGGTGGACCCACTCCTCAACGTGATGGCATTAAGGGTCTCCTTTTGGTCGGTTTGAGTCGGTAAGTGTCCCGGAGCTCGAGTGGTAGTCTTGCTAGCCAATTGAGCAATTTGGCTCTCTAGCATCCTCATACCGGCCTCTCTAGCTTGGGACTCCTTCAGCAATTAGTTCTTCAACTCGGTGAACTCGGAATTTTGGGATTGTTGCTGCTGCTGAGGAACATACGAATGATTTTGATATGGCTGCTTATGTGGAGGCACATATGCTTGCTGCTGCTGCTGTTGTGGAGGTTGAGTCGGATTCAGGACATTCTGGCTACTCCACCTCAAGTCGGGTGGACATTCGGCTCATAGTACGTGTTTGTCTGCCTATAATGTTGAAAGGCAGCGCAAGACTCAAAGGGGACAGAACAATTTTCTGAGACATGCCCCTCAGCTCCACATCTTATACAGACGAAAGGACCGTCTGAAACAACATTAACATGGTACATCCCTCCTTTAGAAGCTCCTCCCAACTCATATTTGTCAAACCTTGCTGTGAGAGCTTCTAGTGCGCTCTGAGAGGAAGATTCAAGCAGACTCTCCTTTGATTGCCTCGGAATTCCCATATTTAGCTTTATGGGTGGCTAAGTCATCAATGATCTTCCACCCCTTAGTCTCTCCCATATTCTCAACAAATCGGCCATTGGCATGCAGACATCCAAAATAGCCCTCGATCGTCATACGACCCCATTATAGAAGCGATTGCAAAGACTCCATTTTTCGAACCCATGGTGCGGTATGGTTCGCACCAGTTTCTTGAAACGGACCCATGCTTCATGAAACTTCTCATCAGGCCCCTGTTTAAAGCTCGTGATCTGAGCTCTAATGGCATTTGTCTTCGAGGCAAAGAAGTATTTCTTGTAGAATACCAAGGCCAAAGAATTCCAGTCGGTGATCCCATGAGCGGCTCGATCCAGATCTTTATACCACTCTCTTGCAGCATCACGAAGAGAGAAAATGAACATGGTCTCCTTAATCTGGTCTTAGGTCACACCGGTCGGCGGGGGTATAAAGCAGCAATAATCAATAAAAATCTCCATATGCTTGGCTGCATCTTCATTTGCAGCTCCCCCGAACTGGTTTCTCTCAACCAGGTTAATATAGGAAGGCTTCGGCTCGAATTTTCTCGCTTCCCTAGGTAGTTTGAATCCTTTGTAGAGATTCGCAGCTGTCGGCTCTGAGTGACTGGAAATGGTTGCTTCTTCAGCCATGACTGGAATTTCTGGAGAAGTGACTGTCTTAGCTAAGGAAGTAGAGGCAGGAGATGTAGGTGGATCTTCTTCGAACAGAGCGTTCTCGTCGTAACTTGACAGAGTACTCAGCTCTTCCTCTGTCGGTAATACCCTTTGTGATCGTCTCAACTCGCGCAAGGATTTCTCGATCTCAGGATTGAATGGTACTAGTTCACCACCCTTTGACCTGCGCATAAGAAGAAACTACAAAAAGAATATAAGAAAAGTTTAAGGAACGGAAGTCCCTTAAACTAAAGAAAGACTAAATAAAAACAACTAAAAATTAGAACAATTGCCTCCCCGGCAACAGCGCCAAAATTTGATACCCGTCGTTGTGAGTACCAGAAATAAGATTTATAATTTCCTATTAAAACTAACCTAGGCTAGTGGTAACAGGGTCGAACCACAAGGAGGTGAATATAATTTCTAATTGTCTAATTTAGTCTAAGGTAACGAGAGTGGGGGTTGAATTGATTTGGTCTATACTAAAAGCAATAAAAGACAACAAACTAAATAAGCAGATAAAACAGATAAAAGAAGGGGTACTAGGATGGTCGGTTCGTTATGGGTTCGGCGGCAGCATACTAAACAGGTCTAATCAAACACATGAGGCGGGAAACAAGAGGTCCTCTCGGTCCACTCTTAACAGATAGCATCTTTCGATCTCGCTATAAGTCCCTAATATCACTAATACTGACTCTCGTCCTGAAAAGTGTTTTATAATCTAAACTTTACCTATCTTTCGATCCCAGCATAGTTTAGTCATTTTAATTGGTGATCTAACAACTATCCCTATCTCTCGATCTAATGGGTCAGTCATATCCTAAACATTCAACTAGTCGTGTGCACTCGATTCATCGAATAAAGAATTAAAACAATTAAAACGAAAGTAAAACCCCACGAGGTCAGTCGATCGACCAAGTAAGGCAGTCGATCGACTGACATGCGATTCAGGCCGTGTTATTCTATTGCCGCCTACACTATAATTCCCCTACTTACTAGCACAAGCAATTTAGCTACTCATAACTATGATGAAAATAATAATAATATTGACGATATAGATTACTGAATTCATGCTTAAAACAGTTGAACAAACAATTAACATAAAGCGGTAATTACGGTTTCGGGAAACTAACTAGCAATTTCTAAACTATCAACGCAATAAAGATGAACTAGAATAAGAGCAAATGAATACCGAAATTGTAGAAGGATTGTAACAGAATGATTGAAAGCACAACGAAAATCCAATGCGAAAATAGTTTCCCAAACCATAATTATTTTATAAAACTAAACTGAATGTAAAGTGAGGTAAAAACTGGATGAAAATCTCTGGAAAACTAGGTTACGTTATATAGCAAATATACGTAACACTTATTATTAAAACCTAAACACAATAGGCTTCAAGTTCCTCGATCTTTTAATTCTCGTCTGAAGCAGCGATGTGGTCGATCGACTAAGCAGGGCGGTCGATCGATCGACTAGCATGATGTCTGATAGCTTCGAGCCCGTGAGTTGGTCGATCGACTGAAGGTAGTGGTCGATCGACTGCTCTAGCTGGTACTTGACTTCTACGATCTCGTGGATTTGTCTTTTGGGCTTTGAATTGCGCACCAAGCTCGTTCCTTAAGTGAATACTTCACGTCAAAATGCAATGCAAGACACTCGGGGACGGATTTAGCTAAATTTCCGTTGAATTCTTCACATTTCTGCAATAATGTACAAAAACACGAAAGTAGACGGAAATAGGGGAAATGGTAGCTTAAACTACACAAATGAGCTCTGAAATGCGTGGAAAATAGGATGTAAAACATCATATAAAAGACACGCATCAATTACTCCTCCCCTCTTAAAGGAACTTCGTCCACGAAGTTCACCACTAGCCACTTCTCGTGCCCACAGCTAATACACACATGACATTACTCATAAACTCTTGTAGCACAACTTACTTTATGACATTATACGCTTACAACTTGTACAGACAGAACATTTCAGCAACTAAGTAGTACATAAATATAAGAATTGTGGGGTTAACACAAGATAGCAGCTTAATTCGTGACCAGCTGGGGCGATTATAACCGTCAATAAACACATCCACGCATAAGACTGGTAACCGTTACAGCACTGTATGGTATTGTATTATCTTTGTACATTATTTAAAGACTCGGGTATTCCTCCCCTGGACTACTAAATTCCTGGATACCAACCAATGTTATATAACGAAACATTCATAAATTACTAGGTTACCTCAACAATCATGTACTCGCGACATAATAATAATCAATCTTATTTTATAAACAGGGAAAAGAAGGACTAACCAACTCCTCATACAATTAATCACATAACTCATGCAATTCACATCAATATTAAACATCAGGGTCCCTGTGTCAGCAATAATCGGCCGAGTATGAAACGCTACTCGGCCGAGTAAGCTTTACTCGGTCGAGTATATTTGTATACTCGGCCGAGTAAGCTCTACTCGGTCGAGTAGTACCTATGCTCGGTCGAGTTATGACAGCCAGAGAGCGTTTTTACGACATCACCTAGAGCATTCTCAGTCAACCTGCATCAAACTCTTCCCAGCATTATCAAACACAACTAGTCTCTAACATAACGAAATCTAACTCGTCTCCACACGATCAGTAAAAATAGCTAACGGCCTTATGGCCGAGTACAGTCATCCAACAGTAGATAATAAATCCCGAAAGCAACATCCAACATAGAAGTACTAAATCCAACACAAACGAAATAAATGCAACATCAAAGGAATCAAACCAAACCACCTAACAACATAAGATCAATAACGAGGACCCTCCTCCATGTCATCATCACCCCCTGTGCCGGAGGTACCTGCGCCTGAACTCCCCGCTCCTGGAAAGCCTGCTGCTGTTGAGTAATCCCCTCCTAGCTGACTGCCAGAGTTGGCTCCCCACGGTCCCGTAAGGTAGCCAAACTCAGTCTCCTCCGGAGGTCTCAAGTAACTCGGGTCAACTCCATAGCTGTGGAATACTCCCGTATCCACCCCCGGTCCCCTCCACCAGACAGGCTGTGCTAGCTGTGTCCCTATGCCCTGGTTAAAGGTCATCTCATGCAGGTTGCGGAGCACCAAAGTAGAGGAGATCCGCTCGGCCAGGTCATGCGGCTGCATCCTGGGGTCATGCACCGTGGGGTAGGGTGAATACTGGTAAGGGTGGTAAGGATAGGAGTCAGGGGCAGAGTAAGAGGGCTCAGATACAACCGGGTTTGTCCTAAACTGCCTCACTCCACGGCGCTCCCGAGGTGGGGGAGGTGCCTGCTGCTGTCCCTCAGGCACGGTGACAGGCTCAGGTAGGTCCAAGAGAATCTGTGGGTCAATCAGGTAGGACTGGGGCTCAGGCCTCGGAATGGCACAAGTCTCCCACTCAGCCAAAGGATCAATAACAGGGAGATGGGCTGGGTCCGGAAGTACCATCCACTTAGTTCCCCTCACCCTCCAGGCATAAGACCCATCAACCATCTTCCTCAACCATCTGTTCTGACGCCAGTACTGAGCGTCCATGGTAGGCACAATCTCTACATACTCACTCCACTCAGGCGGTGGGGCCTCAAAATCTGTCAGGCGCTAAGCTAGGCGGGTCACTATAGCCACGCAAGCTATGTGTCGGGTATCGGACTGTGCCATGCGCTCAAGACTAGAGCACACAACACCAGGAGCACTGTAGTAGAACGGTTTCTGACGGTGTAGGTTGAGGTAGGACATAAGTAGCATGACTTCGTGAGAATTGACCTTGCTCACGTCATCTCTCGAGTACAACAAACAGGTCAACATCCTCAGGAGCATACGGAGGGAAACGTGTTGCACATCATTAATCAGCATGGCACTGGCAATAGGGGTAGGTCTGCCAGTCAAATATGGAAGATAAAGAGGTGCACCACTGTTCTTGGCCACATCACTAAGGTACCCCTCCCCCTCGGCCTCTAGACCTAAATGATCAGCAAACTCATCTAGGTTAAGCTCATGATCTTCATTCATGAGACGAAAAGAAACAGTCTTTCCCTTCTTATCATAGACAAAAGAGCTCAAAAACTCCAAGGTCAAGTGGGGGTAGGATTTGTTTCTCAGATGATACAACCCCTCCATACCCAAAATCTGAAAGATATGAAATATGTCCTCTTTGATCCCTAAAGTCTCAAGGATACCAGGATTAACACAACGGGTGGGACGAAAAGGACGACGCATAAGAGCCACAAAAGCTTTACGATGATTGAAATCAGAGAATATTACCGATGGATGTGCCTCTACCGATGGAACTACGGGTCCACTGCTTGACTAGCCAGTCTCAAGCTGGACATTAACACGAGTTCTTTTGTTGGGTAAGCCTCTGGTTTTCACCATACTGCAAGAAAACAATCTTTAACAGGGGATTGACACAAAAATTCTCAGTGCAAAAGACGGACTGGTTTCAATTGTATAACGATTTTTGAACGATATTTTTAAGACAAATTATCAGAAAATCACCAACTACCTTACAACTTATATGGTTGTAAGCTTTAAATTGTTTCAAATTAAGGAATAATCATCAATAAAAAAGAGCGTTTCGTTTTTGGTAACCCTGGAATTCAGAAATTGGATTTTTAAACCATGAAATTAATCAATCAAGGCATACACAAGATCTATACACAGTTGAATCCAAGAATCAATAAGTTAAAGACTAAATTTCAATTGTTTTACCAAGAAATTCTAGATATAGCATGATATGATACCATAACTTTGGAAACAAATGAGAAAATTGAGTTGAAATTTTACCTTAAACTGATTTGAGGCAAGCAAGAACAAGTAGAACACCAAAGTTTTACCTAAAAGCTTGAGGAAGGAAGGATATGGAGTTTTTAGAGAGAAGGGAATGGGAAGATGGGAGGCGGAAATAAGAAAGAAAGGAACGAAAATAGGGTTTTTGTATAACCCGTATAAGTCCTGCTACAGTAATACTCGGTCGAGTATTGGGAATACTCGGCCGAGTGTCGACTACTCGGTCGAGTGTTTCGGAATACTCGGCCGAGTTTAGGCTACTCGGTCGAGTACCCTTCTTACTCGGTCGAATTTCGAAGAACATAAGCGTTTATTATTTCCACCAAACGGATAATCGGTTCCGTAGTTTGATACTTGGCCGAGTATGGTCTACTCGGTCGAGTACAGTCATCTACTCCGTCGAGTTTCCCAAAAGTGAAGAGGAAATCATAAACTTTCACTATCCCTGCAAAATAAATGATATCGTTCGGAGTTCCGTGCAACCGGCTCGTCACTGTTAAGGATTAGTTCTACCACTCAAACACACATCAATACCTATTTTTGTACATCTACTACCAGTACTATCATCATTACCACTTTCATTCTTTACTATGCCATGAAACTGATACACCCTATCGTTATAGCATACTCAGCATTCAATTACGGTACCTGCAAGGTTTAGCTCTTATATCACATCATCTCTAATTCTGCTAATCACAAAACATACACCTTAATCACATTTACAAAGCAGCAATTCAACACACAACACATTCATCGTGAAACAAATTGGTTAACTTACGACTAGTCGTACAACGCAACAATTCCATCACTCACTCCAACTTTTCCACACATACTTCATCAGACATATCATCCTATTCATAGATACACACAACCATCATCACTAAGCAAGCAACGACTCTCTCTATCTACCTTTTTTCCGTGTCTGGCTTAAGTCCGATGGGGCCATGATTTTGAAATGAGGGCGCCTACTCACCCAAAATCTAGCATCGGCTGGGGCTCCCAACGTACATACACCAAGTTCATTTTAATTGACACCCTATATTCATTAGATTCATTGGTTCAGGTTCCAAAATCGTCGGCTCTGATACCACTTTGTAACACCCCCGCACACCAGAACGCCTTACCAAGGACCATTCCAGTGTATGGTGGTGTCACCATCTCGGCCCGAGGAGGTAGATCAAATTAGACAATAAAAGAATAACCTTATATTATTAATATATCTCATACAATATAAATCAATACAAAGTCTTTATAATGAAGATACAACTACAACACTCATAACCCCGTATCTCTAGACTGGTAGCGTGATGACTCGATCCCTCCAATCCTAGCAGCCACAATCAACAATACCTGCTAAGCCAACTGCTCACCATCCCCGAATGGATCACCGCAGACACCACAAAAAAACACGGGGTCAGTACTGACTAATAAAATGTAAGACAGGATAACAAAGTAAACAGCTGATCATTCTCTATCCCCGTCTCACTACCTCGCACAGAATCCGACTACACCCCCAAAGGGGTGTAGCCCTGCCAGATTACCCAACGCAACAGGTAATCCTCGCCGCCAGTGGGTGACCGCAGCCTATCCCACCTAGTCCAGCTCTTCAACGAGCGACTAACAATCCCTGTCCCTTAATGTGCACATCCCCTTCTGTGGCGGGTTCCACGAAGGGCGAACTAGGGTGTGAAGCCACTCCCGCAAGTGACTCCACCAGAACCAATACACACAACACAATACCACAGCATCACAGCTGTCACAACAACACCACCATCTCAACACAATCACATCTCCACCGTCACCACAACACCCATACTCCGATGATCGGCAGATAACCACAATTATAATACAATCACAAATCTTAAATCAATTAACAGTAAACTGAGTAGGGAAACCCTTCCTCGTCGCAAAGCATGTAAGACCTCCATACACAGCCACGCATGAATCCAATAAGCATCCTAACCATTATAACCATCTCCTATTACACAACTATACTCAAAGAATCACTCAAAAGGACACAAGGCAGAAACTTACCTAACATTACGCATCGGCGGTGACATAGACGACCACCACTCACATCATCCATCCTCAGCGAATCCCAACCTTCCCATGGTGGAGGTTTAGGCTAAATACATTAGAGTGAAGATATGGGGTGATAGGAGAGGGAGATAGGCTAGGGTTAAAGAAAGAGAAACTGTCGAGGAAAAATGAGAAATGAAATGAATCTCGCGAACTTGCGTTAATATTAACGTGTCGACAGCAGCCATACTCGGTCGAGTACGGGGTACTCGGCCGAGTAGGCTCTACTCGGTCGAGTATAGGTGATACTCGGCCGAGTAGCCTCAGCTAGGTCGAGTAAACGATCCCCATAAACTCATTTTACAAGCCTGATCCCTCACCCATTCATCCTTTAGGTCTGTTTGGTCAATAGGATTGGTCGAAAGCGTTCTTAAATATCCTCGGTATTACACCCTACCTTAGTAATCAACAGTAGAATGTAGATCAGACAATCAGAAAGGCTCCTCTACGAAGTCTTCTCCTATACAATAATCACATAACACAATTACATAAAGAACCATCCCCCTTTTATTCCCTAATTCCAACATACAGTAGTCCCCAAATAAAACATAAATGACATAGGAAATGAAGTTACCAACAGTAGAATGCGGGATTGCACGGAAAGGTCGCAACGATTGCACTCACACGAGATTAGAGGATGATTCGGGAGTGATTAGAGAGTAATGAAGGTCATCGTAAAAATGATTAGGGTTAAAATGATGATTTAGAAACTGACGGTAAATATAAAATAACCCTAAACACTCCCGCATCAAACCGCTAAAACAACACTCGCCAGACCGGATACTCGGTCGAGTAAAGCTATACTCGGCCGAGTATCCTCTACTCGGTCGAGTATTCCCATACTCGGCCGAGTTTTCATCGGCAGAATCAAAACAGACCCTACAATTAACACTACTCAGCCAAGTAGGCTCTACTCGGTTGAATATGCAACTTAATAGAATCCGTAGTATTACAGTCTTCCCCCCTTAAAAAGAACTTCGTCCCGAAGTTCACATTCCATCCCAAAACAAGCCACTACACCACGCAAAAAGACTATGCTAACAAGCATTTACCAACGTCAAAGAACCACACAAGACACCACAAAACTCACTAACCCGACTCAAACTAACAAAAAAACACAACCGCGACCATCTCCTACCCCCCTAAAAAGACAACGGTTACGTCCCCCTAACCAAACATACCTGATCAAAAAGACTAGGAAAACGTTCTCGCATAGCTTCCTCGGGTTCCCATGTGGCCTCTTCCACATTATGATTAGACCAAAGGACCTTGAGTAAGACCGTCTCACCATTTCTTGTCTTACGAACCTTGCGATCAAGAATCTCTTTAGGAATCTCGGCGTAGGCCAAGGATTTATCAAGCTCGATATTCTCCATCTCAAGGATATGCGATGGATCACTCACATATTTCTGAAGCTGAGAAACATGGAAAACATTGTGGACTCTATCCAAAGCTGGTGGTAAAGCTAATCTGTAGGCTACCTCGCCTATACGGTCCAAAATTTCATAAGGACCTATGAACTTTTGGCTTAGCTTACCTCTCTTCCCAAATCTCATCACACCTCGTATAGGTGACACTTTCAAAAGAACCTTGTCACCTACTGCGAATTCAATGTCTCTGCGGTGTAAATCGGCATAGCTCTTCTGACGATCTTGGGCTGCTCCCATCTTTTGCCGAATTAACTGGACTTGCTCAACCATATCTGTGCCTGTGTGGCCCTAAAACCTTTGTCTCGTAACTATCATCCCAACAAACTGGACTTCGGCACTTCCGGCCGTACAAAGCCTCGAAAGGTGTCATCCCGATGCTCGTATGATAACTGTTGTTGTATGAAAACTCGATCAGATCAAGCCTGTCTTCCCAGCTGCCCCCAAACTCCATAACACATGCCCTCAACATGTCCTCTAAGGTCTTGATGGTTCGTTCCGTCTGACCATCAGTTGCTGGATGAAAGGTTGTACTCATCTTCAAGGTCGTACCCATCAACTCCTGCAGTTCTTGCCAAAACTTGGGTATGAACCTCGCATCACGATCAGAAACGATATCTTTAGGTATATCATGCAACCGAACAACATGCCTCCTGTAACCCAGTGCCAGCTGCATCTTAGACCATGTATCTTTCATTGGAAAGAAGTGAGCTGACTTAGTTAACCGATCAACAATCACCCAGATCATGTTGTTACCTTGCTGTGACCTAGGCAATCCCACAATGAAATCCATAGAGATTGACTCCCATTTCCACTCAGGTACTTCCAAGGATTGTATCTTACCTTGTGGTCTCCTGTGTTCACCTTTGACTCTCTGACAGGTCAAACACCTGGCACCGAACTCAGCTACATCTTTCTTCATGTTTGGCCACCAGAAAGTCTTCTTAAGGTCTTTGTAAAGCTTGTCACCACCCGGGTGAACTGAATAAGGAGTACAGTGAGCCTCTGTCAAGATCACTCTCCTCAACTCTGCATCCTCAGGAACACACCATCTCCCATCAAAACGAACTCTCCCATCTATATGGATAGAAAACCTGGAAACTGTCCCACTCTCTACTCTTGCCTTCCACTCTTGAATCTTAGGATCAAGCTCCTGCTTCCTCTTGATGTTCTCATATAACTCAGGCTCTATCGTCAAATCCCCGATGGTATCTCCCTTCCTTAGCATTATGATCCCCATCCTAGACATCTCATCCCTCAGCTTCAACAAGGACATAGCTGTACATAACGAATGAACGCTCTTCCTACTCAAATCATCTGCAACAACATTAGCCTTACCCTCGTGATAGATGATCTCTATATCGTAATCCCCGATCAGCTCCATCCACCGTCTCTGTCGCATGTTAAGCGCCTTCTGGGTGTAGATATATTTTAGGCTCTAATGATCAGAAAACACCTTGAAAGTTGCTCCATAAAGATAGTGCCTCCAAATCTTAAGAGCGAAAACAACTGCAACCAGCTCCAGATCATGAGTAGGGTAGTTCTCCTCATATGGCTTCAGTTGCCTCGAAGCATAAGAGATGACTTTCCCTGCCTACATCAAAACACAACCAAGACCATTCTTTGAAGCATCGGTATATACCTCAAAGTTCTCACATCCCACTGGCAAAGCTAGGATAGGAGCTGTGGTCAAGCGTTCCTTTAAGGTCTGAAACGCCATCTCACAACTCTCGTCCCAAACAAATCTGGTCTCTTTCCTCATCAAAGACGTCATGGGCCGTGCTATGGTAGAGAAATCTTTCACGAATCTCCTGTAGTACCCAGCAAGGCCTAAGAAACTCCGAATCTTAGCAACATTCTTCGGTGATTCCCACTTGGTCACGACCTCAATCTTACTAGGATCCACAGATACCCTCTTCTTAGATATCACATGCCCCAGAAAAGCCACCTCCTTCAACCAGAACTCGCACTTAGATAGCTTGGCGTAAAGTTGATTCTCTCTAAGAGTCTCCAAGACTATCCTCAAGCGCTCCTCATGTTCTTCCTTAGTCTTGGAATAGACTAAGATGTCATCGATGAACACAACCATGAACCTGTCTAGGAACGGTGTAAAGATTCGATTCATCAAGTCCATGAAAGCTGTTGGTGCATTGGTCAACCCAAAAGGCATCACCACGTACTCATAATGACCATATCGAGATCGGAACGCTGTCTTAGGAATATCCTCATCTGCTATCCTCAGCTGGTGATAACCTGACCTCAGGTCAATCTTGGAGAATACACCCGCTCCACTTAACTGATCAAACAAGTCATCGATCCTGGGCAAAGGGTACTTATTCTTCACTGTGACACGGTTGAGCTCTCTGTAGTCGATGCACAGTCTCATACTCCCATCTTTCTTCTCTACAAAAAGAACTGGGGCTCCCCACGGTGACACACTAGGCCTGATGTAACCCTTGCCTAGCAACTCATGTATATGCTTCTTCAACTCTGCTAACTCCTTAGGTGCCATACGATAAGGTGCTTTAGATATCGGACCTGTTCCCGGTTTAAGCTCCACGCTGAAATCAACATCCCTCTTGGGAGGCAAACTCGGTATCTCCTCAGGAAAGACATCTTCGAACTCTCTCACCACAGGTATCCTAGAAGCTGTCGGCAGCTCTACTCGGTCATCCCTCACATGGCAGAGAATCATGGGGCACTTCTTTCTCAAACATGACTTTAAAGTCATCACAGCTATGAACTTACACTTAGGTTTCACCACAAACCCTTTATAAGACACTCTAACACCCTTAGGCCCCTTTAAAGACACTCTCTTTTGCCGACAATCTATTCTGGCATCATACCTACCCAAACAATCCATCCCGACAATCACCTCGAACCCATCCAAAGGAAACTCTAACAGATCTATAGGCAAATCTACCTCTCCAACCGCCATAGACACACCCTTATACAACTTAAGGCATGACACCGACTCCCCTGAAGGTATGAGCACATCATCTTTTACAACCTCAAACTTACCCAAACCCATAGACATGGCATGACCCTTAGACACAAAAGAGTGTGTAGCCCCCGAATCAAACAAAACGAAAGATGGTATATTATGAACAAGAAAGATACCGGTAACTACATGAGCATCATCTTGCGCTTCCTGTTTGTCCATCATGAAAACTTTCCACTGTTTTTCTGTCCTCCACCCTGAACCGAAGCATTGGAGGTACTTGGCTTAGCTGTTGAATCTTGGGTGGTGGTGTTGTTCTGCCGCTGATATGATCCACCACCACTGCGGTTATAGGTTCCCTGGTTGCCTTGTCCACCTCGGTTGCCCCATAAACCTCCCGGTCGGTTACTAGCAAAACTCTGAGTTGGCTCGTGGGAGAAATTCCCCTGCTGATTTCCTGATCCGGTGCCAGGCCTGAAACTGGTGCATTCACGCCTTCTGTGGCCGACACCACCACAACCGTAACATGTTATGTTGGAGTTGTCACTCACACTCCGACCTCTGTTCTTGTCCCAGCCTCGAAAACCCCCAGAGCCATGACCCCCACCAGAAAAAGCTTTGGAGTGGTTGTAGTTACCCCTCTTGTTGCCTGACTGACTGTTGCTTCCACTGTCAGCCTTCCTCTTTTCCGCAGCAGTCCTCTCGTTGATCTCCTTTGAGAGATCCACCATCCTCTCAGCTTGGCCCGCCCTTAGATACACTTCCTTAAGGTCAGTAGCAACCCCCGCTGCCATACGATTCATGATCTTGGCTGATAAACCCCTCTCAAAGCGGAGAGCTAAACCCCTCGGTCCCAGCTGCATGTCATCAACATAACGAGATAGCTCCATAAACCGATGATAATAGTCAGTGACAGTCATCTCCTCAGTCATGGTGAAGGAATCAATCTCGGATCTCATCTTGTGTCGGATATGATCTGGCACAAACTGCTCTCTCATAGCACTCTTCAGCCCAGACCACGGAATAGCTCCCAAACCTTCGGCCTGGTAATAAGCTCAAGCATCATACTTGACATTTTGCCACCAAACAGCTGATTCACCTCTCAGGTAGTACACTACCTACTCAACGATCATGTCTTTGGGGCACTTAACCATTTCTATGAGAGCTTCAATCTCACGGTGCCACTTCTCGTGTAGCTTTGGTTCCCCTACCCCTTCATATGTGGGAGGGTTGAAACGAGCAATGTTGATGCTGAGCTGAGTAGCATCCAACGGCTTCTCATTTCCCTTTCCCACATTTCTAAGAGCTTCCATGAGGGCCTCTTGTTGCTCAATCATGCGAGCAACCTCATCAAGAGTCATCTCGGAAGCTTGAATCTGTGCAGGGGTTCTTTTGGGCAGCATTTTGAGCTGATAAGAAACAAAGAAACGTAAGCACAAAAGCCTACGGCTCAAAATGTAAAAATATCCCGCCAAAAGAACACTCGGTCAAGAACTTCGGGTACTCGGTCGAGTTGCCGACTCCAGTAGCCAATCTAAATTACCCAGAAATCACACTCGGTCGAGCATAAACTACACTCGGCCGAGTAATCACTACTTGGTCGAGTACTCTTATTTACTCGGTCGAGTAAACACAAACAGTAGCCACTGCTACTCACTGTAAAACTACACTCGGTCGAATGCTTGGTTCCTCGGCCGAGTACCCCCTACTCGGTCGAGTACCTGCCCTGCTCGGCCGAGCCATACAAGAGACGGGTTAAAACAGTATAAAGTCCCCTATCATGCTTTCTATCCCCTCATCAAACACATAACAACAGGAACTAAAATGCCACTTTATAAACACATAGCCACACCATTCATTCCCAGGTGAATCTAATACACCAAAATCCACATACTCATTCTTTCTACTACTTTTCCAAATCACCAAACTTACGAATTCCACATGTAAACTCCCAGCCATCACTTATTATCAACATGAATCATCATAAGTATGCACAATCAAGATACAACACTCATCAATCTTCCCCATGTGACCGGCTCGAGTTAATAAGGGCCAAATTGCGACTCCGGGACGTCTCCCGAGTCTTTGCGGTAGCTCCAAACAACTCTCCCCGGGTTCATTTTATTTAGACTCCCTAAGTTCATTAGGTTCATTTGTTTAGGTGCCGGAATCTTCGGCTGTGATACCACTTTGTAACACCCCCTCATACCTAGGTGCCTTACCAGGACCACCCTACCATGAAAGTGTGTTACCATCTCGGTTACCCGAGGTTAGTAAATAACAAAAGCATCTGAATAAAGCACATTTATTAAAGTACTAATGATACAAAGTTTACATCAAAACCAAATCCCAACTGATCCAATGAGAAAATGTAAATAAATGTCTAACAACTGAAAATCATAACTACGACTCGAACAATGATGCTACGACTGATGATGACAATTCCCCCATGACTGTCCCAAGCTCACCAAAAGCAATACCTGTCAAGTCTGCTCACCATCCCCGAATGGATCACCGCAGGTTATACAAACAACAACACGGGGTCAGTATTACTCAATCAATTTAAGGCAAACAACACAGTAACCAGCTGATCATCCATACTTCCCGGTCTCTCGATCTCACATAGTAACCGACTACACACCGAAGTGTGTAGCCCTTCCAGATTACCTATCGCAACAGGTAATCCACGCCGCCAGTGGGTGACCGTAGCCGATCCCACCAAGTCCAGCTCATCAACGAGCGACTAAAACAAATCCATGTCCCTTAATGTGCACATCCCCTCCCGTGGCGGGTTCCACCGAGGGCGAACTAGGGTGTGAAGCCACTCCCGCAAGTGACTCCACCACAATCACAACACACAACATCACAGCTGTCACAACCTTTCCACACCAACACCAACACAACAACGCCTATACTCCGATGATCAGCAGTTAACAATAATCAGGAAACAATCATGCCATAACAATTAACAGTAAAACCGAGTAGGAAACCCTACCTTAGTAATCAACAGTAGAATGTAGATCAGACAATCAGAAAGGCTCCTCTACGAAGTCTTCTCCTATACAATAATCACATAACACAATTACATAAAGAACCATCCCCCTTTTATTCCCTAATTCCAACATACAGTAGTCCCCAAATAAAACATAAATGACATAAGAAATGAACTTACCAACAGTAGAATGCGAGATTGCACGGAAAGGTCGCAACGATTGCACACACACGAGATTAGAGGATGATTCGGGAGTGATTAGAGAGTAATGAAGGGAATCGTAAAAATGATTAGGGTTAAAATGATGATTTAGAAACTGACGGTAAATATAAAATAACCCTAAACACGCCCGCATCAAACCGCTAAAACAACACTCGCCAGACCGGATACTCGGTCGAGTAAAGCTATACTCGGCCGAGTATCCTCTACTCGGTCGAGTATTCCCATACTCGGCCGAGTTTTCATCGGCAGAATTAAAACAGACCCTACAATTAACACTACTCAGCCGAGTAGGCTCTACTCGGTCGAGTATGCAACTTAATAGAATCCGTAGTATTACATTGATCGACAGTTTGTGTACAACAATACGTCGGAAAACTTAAAACGATTTCGAAAATAAATCATTTCAAAACTTTTCAAAAGTACCTAGGGTGTTTAATGCATGACGACGGGGTCGCAATGACACTAATTAGAGTCAAAACCGACACTGGACCAAAAACCGACTCAAAATTCAAATCCCGACTTCAACAACGAGTCAAACCGAGTCAAACACAAAAAACAAACCATCCAAATGCTTCCATGTTATGATTTCCCGGAATCCTAAATGGTCAAGTACAAATCAAGTTCTTCCAAATCCTAGGATAGAACAAATCATGATTGCACTTGTGTGATAGCGACAAGACACCTCGAAGACGTGCGAGATGGCTCGCGCCTCTTTGAGCATCCCATGCGACCACGTCGCTCAAAACACACACAACCACTCATTTTCCTATAAATACCCCTCAAATGCCACCATTTGAGAGTTACGCGAGTGTCCGCGCCCTCATTTCTCCCTTAAAATTCTAGACTCGACTTCTCAAGTCACCAACGGACACGTGTTTTCGACCTACCGATCGTAAACACAAGCCTTACACATTTTTTGGTGCCGTCATCGTGCATTAAATCACTTGACCGACCATCTCGACCACTACACCATCACTAAACTTAAAAAACACTCTTTTACTTACTTAAACAGTTTTCAAACCGAGTTTTTCGGCCAAACAAGTTGATACATTTTCGTCGGTTTCTCGTCTCAAGCCTAGCATGTAAGTATGAGGGTGTAAAAATCTTATTTTATCATGTTTTAATATGTTTCATGACTATAATATGCTAAATCATGCATAACATGATCCAAAACATGGGAAGAATGAGCCAAAACCGGATTTTTGGTTGAGGCAGGGGCTACTTATGTAGCACATAGGCTCACGCCTAAAGCACCCCTCACCTTAAATCCAAACCGTGTTTGGTCTCTTCATCTCCTTCATTTTTATTTTGTATTTGCAATCGGTTTTTACCATTTCAACTATTTTTAAATCTTTCATTTTTCTTATAACAAGTTTTTTAACCATAAAACATTTTTCACCCTTGGTTCCTAATACCACGACGGTTTAATCCGTATTTCGGTGATAATATTTGGTTAATTACATTATAAAAGGTATTTTAAAACCTTTTATTTCATTTTCTTACATTTTGAAGGTTATTTTAAAGCCTTTCTCATTTCTTTAGATTTTCAAAACAAATGTATTAGTCCCCAACACAAAGTCATCCTTGCTTCCACATACCATGTCGGATTTTAACCCGAGTACGATGATGAATGTCGACTCATTATAAACAAATAAACTTAAAATAATTAGTTCATAATTATTTTTAAAACTATTCATGTCAAGCTTGCAAAACCGAACCCGACATCGAATATTGTCAAGACAATGACGATTATTCAAGTCCCGTTCTTCAAATCGACACAAAAGGGGCCTAAACGGTTCTTTCAAATCAAGACGGGTTCAAACACCCATTTTTCAATACATTTTACAAACTTTTTCAATGGTCAGAAGGCGTCTTCCATCGTCTGTTGACCCGCGCCTAAACAGGCCACTTACTTTTCTATTTTCAAACCAGGGGAGACCCATTTGCATCGCCAATAGGCTTGAGCCTCTTATGGCTGCCTGATGCAGGGTCTGTTCCCCTTCGAGCATTCGTCCAGGACGATCCTGACTTCATTAACCCGAATACAGGACGGATCAGATGACGAATCTGCTTATTTTACCCTATATTTGCAAAACGCCTTACTAAGACAAATGGATCACGTTATGCACCATAAACCTAATTTGGTAAATGGATGTTTAATTTCCGTCTTACATGCAAATTAACATTAAATCCAACTCGACATCAAATACTTGATACTTGGATTAAAACAACCGACATAGAAAGCTCACATGTTAGGTTCAAACTAGTGGATGCGCATTCTTGCATTTACCCGTTTTATCAACTTTTGCATTTAACCAACCAAGATTGATCAGTAGAGGCCGCTATCGCGGGCGGGATTGGGTGTCTGATTAAAGGGCTTCCCAATACTTACCTTCAACTCTTACTCGGAAACTTTGGATAGTTGGATATCATTATATAAATGCCAACTTGTTAAAATTGTTTTACGAGTAAAATTTTTCGATAAATGTTAATTTTCCTTTCATTTTCGTTTTTGCAGTAAATCACAATGGCTACTTCTAGTCAAACCGCTACAATATCTAAAGATTCATGGCTCCGTTCTTTTATAGACAAATATGTTTTAAAAGCTGACGGTAGTAATTTTAAATATTGGGAAGAACAACTTCAATTAGCTGCCGCATGTGATGGTAAATTACGCTACCTAGTCGATCTCTCTCCCCCTTCACCTGGTCCTAGGGCCTCTGCTGATGTAAGAGAGGCATACAATGAATATCAAGGAGAATATTGTGCGGTTAAAAATGTTTTACTTTTTGCAATGGATCCTGCCTTACAAAGGCAATGCATCAAATTCCACAATGCTCATGAGGTGTTCTCGAGGATTTCTACCATGTTTTCGCAAGCCCTGAGGATAATACAATATGACACCGCTGTCCGTTTCTTTGAAGCTAGCCTCAAAGATGGACAACCCGTTAGTTCACACGCACTTAAAATGATTGAGTACTTGGAAACTCTAGATGGGTTGGGATGCAAGATCCCAGATAAGCTTATGGTGGACCGAGTACTCCACTCTCTCTCACATGTCAAAGGATTTACCCAATTTAGGGTAAATTATAATATGACAAACATGAAGAAAAGTCTTCATGAGCTCCATTCGTTGCTTGTGCAAGGAAAGAAGGACATGGGATTGAGTGGGAGTATGAGGAAGGACGTACTTGCGATCAATGTGAAGGGGAAGAAGAAGTTAAGAGGAATGGTGGTAAGAAGCCCGTACAGGTAGAGGGCAAAGGTAAGGCTATTGGGAATAGCTCTACCAAGCCTAAACTTAAGAAGGGTAATCCTCTCAAAGATACTTGTAATTATTGTAATAACTAGGGACATTGGAGGCGTAATTGCCCCAAATACTTTGATGACATCAAATATGGTATTGTGAAGCCAACATGTAATTTCTCAACCGATTCTTTTATGATAGACATAAATTACGCTTCTAATACAACTTAAGTATTGGATACTGGTTGTGGTTCTGAGTTATGTAATCACTTGCAGGGCCTAAAAAGCGTAAGAAAGCTAAAAAAGGGTGATGTTGATCTGCAGATGGGTAACGGGTCTAAAGTAGCCGCCGTTTCAGTTGGAACCTATGTACTTAATTTAGTTTCGGGTTTGTAGTTGTTTCTAAATAATAGTGATTTTGTACCAACGTTGTCTAGAAATATAATATCAGTATCTGTGTTAGACGCAGAAGGTTTTAATTTTGTAATAAAAGATAAATGTTGTACTTTTTCCCTTAATGGGATTGTCTGTAGCCAAACTATTTCAATTAATGGTATTTATATTCTAGACACTTGAAACGATGTTTATCATTTAGATAATAAAAGACCCAAAACAGGTGATCCCGAGCAATATTATTTACGGCATTGTCGATGATGTGATTAATATTTGAGCATATTTAGTCCTCGAATTAGCCTCGTTCCTATGCTTTTTAGTGCATATTTGGGTCATTTACTATCTTTAGTCCTTTGTTTTGCATATTCTTTGAGGTTTTGTTTCCTTGGTAGGAGATGAGTGCAAACCTTGCATTTTCATGGCAAAATAGAGCTAAATTGATCGAATCTAATGACCAAGCATCAAAGAGAAGACAGGACTAGAAGGCCTTTGTATATATTATAGTAGATGGGCAAAGATGAAGAAAATCCTTGCATCCCCGACAAAATCCCAGATGATTGTTGGGAGTAGAGAAGAAGAAAAGAAGAAAAAGGATGGCTGGGACAAGATCCGCTCGTCCAACAAGGCAGGATGCCCATCCAGAAGCTTCCCAGGACGCTCGTCTAAGCTTCCCTGGAAGCTCGTCCAAGCTTCCCAGACGCCCGTCCAAAACTGCTAGAATCCGAGCGTCCAAGCTTGAAGGCCGCTCGCCCAGGCACCTGAGAACCCGCTTGTTCCGACCCTTGGACGCTCGGATTGTGTTACAGACCCGCACGTCTTCTTCTTGCTCCATGAAAGATGCGCATATTTTTGAAAGACCGGCTAAAAGGAGACCCGCATCTTTTCTGAGAGGAGCGATTCCTCAATGACTTAATCGTCATTTAAGCCTTTAGTAACCCTAATTTCTGTACCTAATCCCCACAATAAATACCCCATTAGTCTAATTAGGTTAATCATGTTCTTCTTATCAATCTTTAGTGTAGTTGATATCATTCTAATTTCTCTTAATCTTGTAATCAACTTCTAATCAAATATTAATACAAATCTCATTTCCTTAATTTCTCTTTTGTTCATCTTTTATTTTGGGTAATTGAAGATTAATTGGGTTTATTGGGAGATTGACAACCTTCCATCAATCATCAAGTACTTCTTTTATTCTTTGCATTATTATTTTGGAATCATCATTAGGTATAACTCTCTTAATCCCTTTTTAATTATTGTTAATCATCTCCATTTATTCATCATGTTTTGCTTTGTTAATATGATTGACAACCTTGTTGACATGTTAAACTTGATAATGAGTAAGTAGTCTCCTTAACTAGGGTTATTGGGTAATTAGGGGAATCCAACATGGGGGATGATTCATGCTTAATTTAATATGTTTTCATAATTTATTTGCTTGCTTGTTGTGATCTCAACTTATGCACATGTTATGTTTGATGAAATGCAAGCCTATGAATCCTTGCATTTTTTACCCAGCACTTACCTTTTCAATGAGACTCGTAAGACATAAACCAACTCGAGTCTCATTAGACCATGCATATAGTTGAGTAGGAGGATTAAGTCGACTTGTAGGTGTTGTACAATCTAATCGATTCGGCTCCGGGACCCAAACCTTCCTAGGATTGTAAGATATAAACCAACTCGATCCTATCACAACAATAATTGCTTGCTTATAATTTGAGAATATGTTTGTATGATCAATTCCTATGCATCCCCTATGAACCTATGATACCCTAGTGCTTTTAATCAATTGTTTACATCTCATTTTAATCATCTTGCTTGTTTACTTTTATTGCTATTTAGTGTAGCGATCTTCTTATCTCAACCCAAATCGTGACACCCCTAGACACCGCTACTTGCAATCGAAAATCCTACATCAATACCCGTCCTTTGGGATCCGACCTTTACTTGCTCTTTACTAATAGTGGAGTTGTTTGTGGAGTTATAAATATTGTTTTGGTGTAGGTGCTCCTAACGACAAGTAACCGAAATCTAAGCTCCAAGTGAGTCCGACCAAAAATGGCCCCGTTGCCGGGGACGGTGTTAACTTGATTTGATTTTCTTAAATTGCTATTAGTTGTGTCTTTCTTTGCCTTGGGGAAGTAAAACTCCTCAAGGTTTGTTCTAATTGAGTTCGAGTTGTTTGATATTTTGCATGTCTATAAGATCACAAGGTAACGTGTTACCCATTGATCACGAGATTGAAAGAACTTTGACAACCAATATAAGGCTTGCTAGAAACACTTTGAGAGGAATTGGTGAGGTTGTAGATATTCATTCTCTTGAGTTCATCAACCCTTTTGCAAGAGAAGCTGAGGAGAACCCAACACAAAATCAACCAACAAATCAATCACAAAATCAACCTACAATGCCCAAGTTTTCATCACATTCCGTACCAACCGAAGATAACCTACCCAATGGAACTCCCACACCACAACACTTAACCGAAAATTTCATTGCTAAATCCGCATTTATCCAATTAGTCGAAAGAAGCCAATTTGGGGAGATGCCTAGTGAAGACCCTCACTCTCACATGGAGACTTCTTGTGACTATTGTGATGCGATTTCACAAACCGGTGTGACTCAAGACCAAATTTGATGGGTCTTATTCCCTTTTTCTCTAATTGGCACCGCAAAACAATGGTTGAAAAGCCTTGATAAAGCTACTCTTGGAATTGACTCTTGGAAGAAGTTGGCTCTAGCTTTCTACAAAAAATTCTACCCTCCGGAAAAGACTAACATGCTAAGAGCTCAAATTACGGGTTTTAAGCAAAGGGATGAAGAATCTTTGTATGAAGCTTGGGAGCGATTCAAAGGAATTTGTCGCTCATGTCCTCATCATGGACTTAGCAACTGGTTCTTGGTACAACAATTTTGGAATGGTCTTTATGAAGACTCAAGAAACATTCTCAACATGGGATCAAATGGTATGTTTACCGAAGTTGACGATAATCAAACTTGGAACAAGATTGAGGAAATGGTGGTCCATAATTCACAATATAGTAGACCTTGCAAGGCTACTAGAGGAGAAAAGCATGAAGTGGACTCTATTACTCAATTGGGTGCTCAACTTAGTGCTCATATTGATACCATCAACTTGAAGTTTGAGAAGGCTATGGCTAAACTTGAAGAAGCCTCAAAATCACCAAAGCATCATGTTAATGCCATGGTAGCATCTTCATCAATCCCAAGTGGGATATGTGAGAATTGTGGAACTTTGGGACATGACCAAAGTGAATGTAGGGGAACAAATGAACAAGTAAATGCTTTTCAAGCATACAAAAGTGGTACCCCTTATTCCAACTATTACAATGAAAACACCAAATTCCACCCAAATTTCTCATACAAAAGCCAAAATGTCCAAAACCCTCAACAAACATACCCCCCACCTCCCATGAGAAACCAAAATTAAAGACCCTTTTTCAACCAAAACCAAGGTTACCAAAACCAAACTCCATACAATCAACAAAATGACCAAGGTTTCGATGTTCAAAAAGCGGCCCTCCAAATGCAAAAGAATCAACAAGAATTTTTCAGCCAAATGCAAAAAGATAGCCAAGCAAAAGACATCACCATCAACAACATCCTAGCCCACACAAAAATGTTGGAAACTCAATTGACCCAACTAGCATCTTCAAACTCTCAAAGACAAAAGGGGCAATTACCACCTCAAAGTAATCCCCCGATACATGAAACGGTTAGTGCCATTGACTTGAGGAGTGGTACGAGATATGAAGGACCAAAGAAGCAAGTTTAGGATGAAGTTGTGGAAGGTAGTGACATAGAAGAAGTTGTGCAAAATTCTAAGGAAGGAGAACCAACAAATCAAGAAGTTTCAAAGAAAAGTGAAGAAAAAGCCAAGGAGAAGGAGCCCATTGTGATTAGACTTCCATTCCCGAGTCGTCAAGCTAAGCCTAAGTTTGACGACCAACTTGGAAAATTCATGGAAATTGTGAAAAATTTAGAAGTCTCGATTTCTTTCACGGAATTAATCAATCACGTGCCGGCCTATGCAAAGTAACTGAAGGACATCCGTACAAAAAAGAAGTCGATCCAGAAGCTTGAAACTATCGCCTTCACTAAGGTGAGTAGTGCAATCCTTCAAGGGAGTTCACCTCCGAAACTTAAAGACCAGGGAAGCTTCTTAATACCGTGTACCATTGGCGACACCACGATCAACAAGGCTTTGTGTGATCTAGGAGCAAGCGTGAGTGTTATGCCGTATTCGGTTAGTAAAAGGCTAGGGATGGGAGAACTTAAATGTACCAACATCACACTCCAAATGGCCGATAGAATAACGAAGACAACGTTAGGGTATGGGAAGATGTTCCCAGGAGGATTGGCAAATTCTTCATCCTGGTGGACTTTATCATTGTTGACATGGAAGAAGACTCCAATATTCCGATCATCCTAGGTAGACCTTTCTTGCACACCGCAGGTGCAGTGATAGATGTGAAGCACGGAGAGCTTACTCCAGAAGTGGGAGATGAGACCATAACTTTCAATCTTGACAAGACCATGAGAGCTCCCCGTTTGCATGAACCATGCTTTATGGTTGATCACTATAGCCGGAAGGATGATAGGAAGAAGTCAAAATTCCAATGGAAAAAGAAAATTGATGATGCTCCATTCAATGAGCAAGGAAATAGCAACAAAGAGAGCTTGAAAAGCTCACCCATGACTAGTGAAAAGGATGGCCTCATTGGCCAAAACAAGAAAGAATGAGAGTTGTCTCTATCAACTCAAGAAATTTTTAATGATCAAGTAGACGAAGTTTGCGGTCTTTGGCATGATGAGTTCGAGGGGATATTCAATCCCTACATTGGTAATGCAATGAATCAAGACCATCAAGGAGAACAACAAGTGCAAATATCTATTGAGGATCTTTATCATGATAACGAACAAGCTTTCGACTACTTCTTCAAGGTGTTGAGTAACATCAACAACACCTTGAACATGCCCCCTTGACATCTCACATTCGATGAGAGTTTGGTGGAGTCCTCCCTAAACCACCATTTGTAAATATTCTAACTCCCTAACTTGCATTTCAATTTTTACATTGCATTCTTTGTCATTTTTGGATTTATATTTTTGTGCCTTGATCAAGACATTCATCAGTTTTGAGAGAAGTGAGGGAGGGATTTATGATTTCATTAATGTGTAGTGCTTTGACTTAGTGTGGGGATAGCAATTGCCTAGGCTATTCATGCCTTTGTAGTGCCCCTACAATGGAGAACACGAGAATTAAAGAATGAAATTGATACGGGTTATGCAGTACCCACGGATGGACCTGAATCTGTGTGGTCAAGGAAGAATCCGAGCGGCCAAAAGGAGAATCCGCTCGTCGTCAAGGAATCCGAGCGGCCAACATACAATCCGCTCGTCTGGCAGAGCTGCAGAATTCAAAAAACTAGTCTGACACAGAATCTGAGCGTCTCAATTAAGAATCCGCTCTTCTGACTCTGGACGCTCGTCTTACAGGAAAGACGCTCGTCTTTCTGCTGTTGAATTTTAAAATTTCTCCCTGTAACAGAATCCGAGCGTCCGTCCAGGAAGACGCTCGTCTCAAATTGAAAAATCCGCTCGTCTTTGCTGAAAGACGCTCGTCTTGTGGCGTCTTTTCCTGAGACAAAACACGAAGAATCCGAGCGTCCCGACCCTTGGTCCACTCGTCCTCCCCTGCTGTTTCAAAAATAACGTGTCTTTTAAACCCTCTTCCTTCCTTCATTCATTTTCATTTCTTCTACATTCAAACACTACCCACTACCCACTACCCAAAAACCCTCATCCTCTACATAAATAAAACCAATTTTCCTCAACCAAATTCAACAAAATCAAATCCAAACTTCCTCACAACAAAAAATAATTACTCCTTTTGCAACAACAATTGATTCAAACACCAAAATCTTCAAATTTTGAGTCGATTTGTAAGATACAAAGCAACGTTCTTTCATCTTAAATCGATTTGGGCATAACTAAAAATTGGAGATTTCAATCCTTCTTTGGTGTAATCAAGAATGGCAAGAACTAAAGGAGGTAACAAGGCACCCCCAAAGAAGACACTTTCAAAAAGGCAACAAGCTCTTCAAGCAAGACAATTGTCAAAGGCATTGGTAGTCCATGAGGCAAGGTTGGAGGTTCAACAAGGTCCCCCTATGGAAGCTACAACATCGACAACTCCGGTCATTGAGCAATTATCCAATTATCTGGAGGTAATTTTCACTTCCGACTCTCATAGGGATAAATTTGTTCTCTTTGCTAAGAAAACCATCATGCCTACTAAGTTTATTTGTGAAGATGCATTATAAAAGTTGGGTGTTCTTGAACAAACGAAAACCTTCTTTGAGTCTATGAGATTGGGTAAATTGTTTACCATGAAAGAATTGACATACCCCTCCCTCACCTTGGAATTTTTGAGTTCCTTAGAACTCACAAGGGTGGAGACTAGAACCCACATCGAGTTTCGTCTTGCAAATTTTGATAGACGCATCACTTATGGCGAATTGAGTAAGATTTTAGGCCTTAGAAATACCCCGAAATATACAAAGATCCCTGAAAAGTATGACCCCGCTCCTCTTTGGGAGGCAATTTCCGGAACGAAATTTGTGCGCTTTCATGATTGTCGTGCTCTATTAGTCCACCATCCGGGCATTAGAGTGTGGCATAAGGTCATTGGGAATACTTTGATAGCAAGAAATGGCATTAATCATCTTACCAAGCTCGATTGTGTTCTTCTTGAGTCGGCCTTGAACATAGGAAGGGAATTTACTAAGCCATATAATGCTCTAAGACTTTTGGTTGAACGATGGCTTAATGTCGATTGTGGTAAAGAGGGCACCGCTTTAATTGTAAATGGAGGACTAGTTACCCATTTGGCCAAGCACTTTAACCCAAATTTTAACAAAGATAACACTTATGTGGTGGTTAAAGGAGGCCATCTCATTGATATGGACACCATGATTCACAAGTTTAAGTGGGTCAGGCATGATTCTCTTGACACCAAATATGGGTGGTTAACCAATGAAGCTAGATCCTTCACCTTGCCTTCAAAGATTTGCCGATTGAATGCTCACCGACCAAACTACCTTCTTCCCCTCTCCGAGGAGACCGAGTATATTATCCAACAACAAAGAGGTGAGATTGACGAGCCCTCCTCCTCCATTATCACCCCACCTTACCCATTCGAATACCAAGAGTTCAAACCCAAGGATGTCGAAGTGGGAAATGATTACTTGACACTACTCATGAGGGAAATGCACAAGCAAGCTTCCAATGATAGAGTGGATGCTTACAAGGCCCAATATTCGCCCCTCCTACATCTAGCTAGGCAAGGACTTCTTGATCCGTCTTGTCCTTTGCCTAGTTTGGCGGATAGGGAAGTATTCTTTCCTAGCATTCCTAGTGGTAGTAGACCGGGTGGAGAGGAGATGGTTGTTGAAGAGGGTGGTGTTCAAGAAGAAGGTGTTCAAGAAGAAGAGGTTCAAGAAGAGGTTCAAGAAGAAGAAGCTCAAGAAGAGGCAGAGGAAAGTGAGGAAGAACAAGCAAGTGTAAGTGAGAGTGGACACGATTCCACATCTATGGAAGTTGATGATACCTCAAGAGAGGAGGAGGATGATGATGATGATACGATGGGTGAAGATTAGAAAACTTTGGAGGCTCCTACATCCTTACACCGGCATTATAGTTCGTCTACTTCCCTTGTTTTTATTTTATCTTGATCATTTATTTTGTGGAGTCCTAGCAACATGGAGGACTAACACCTTGGCTTCATTAAGGTGTTCATTTTTATTGTTCCCAACTTGTAAAATCCAAAATGACAATCTTTAGTTTCATGCATTGCATTCCATGTCCATGAACTACCCCGAAAATCAAGACGTTCGAAATAACGTCTATTTTAGTTTGGGGAAGTCCATGCATATACATTGGGAGCTAATTTAAATTATGCTCTCCGCCATAACAAAAACACATGCATCATGTAGTGTATCTTAGTATATTTGCATTTGTGTAGAAATCATGCATTTTCATTACATAATTTCCTATCGTATTGGCCATTGAGGACAATGCCCATACTATTGTGGGGATGGGAAATTCTAACTTGACTTTTATTCAAAATCCAAAAAAAATAAAAAATTTCGAAAAATCCAAAAAAATTGAAAAATTGAAAAAATCAAAAACATGTTCATTCCTTTTTAGAGTAGACTTGTATATATTGTTTTGTATATGTTGTGTTTGTTCATCCTTTTTTACATAGATCGACTACGCCACATCCGAGACATGAGGATATTGAAGACCGCATGGTATGATCTTTCCAATCTCCTTTTTCCTCTTTATGTTAATGACTATGTGGCTTTATTTTGATTGATGCGGTAAAAACAATGTGATTATAGGATTGCATTTAGATTCTTTGGCATACTAGTTGGTAGAAGAACATGCATTAGGATGTATATATGTTAGTTGCATCATGACATGTAGTTTGCATGTTAGAAAAATTTTGTGAAACCGACTACTTGGGAAGCTTGACAAGTGTATATAGGCCCAGTAGATGCTTTTTCTTCTTAAGACTTTGCTTGTTAGAATACTTGTAAAACACCCTAGGATGTGTCATGCTACTATCCTTTGACCTATGGATTAAGGCCTAGTCAAGAGTACCTTGTCGTGTGATAACTCCTTGGCTACCGTTTATTCCAAGGTGACCCTTGAAAGCATGCAACCATCATTGATCCATGTTCTAAAACATCTTATCATCAAAGGGAATGGGCACAAAAGTTGTTCAAAAATTTGAGTTCAAGAAATGAAATGAAAAGAAATTGAAAAAGTTTGCAATTGCATCAAAAGAAAAGAGGAGTAACAAAAAAAAAAACTCCTATGCTTCAAATATAAGGCACCCTCGTTACAAATTGGGGTGACTTTGAAAATGTTCAAAAGAAAATGCAAAAAGTTGAAAAGTTGTCAAGTATTGAAATACCAAAAATCAAAAGAAATGGCAAAAAGAAAGTGTTCCCAAATGTTATATGCCACAAGAAATTGGGGGGAAAAACAATAACAAAAGCAAACTCCCACATGAAACTCAAATACTATTGATCCCTTTATCCATCGTATCCACTTTTGTGCATGGTAGAGTGGGGACGACCCTTCTTCTTGTCTAGGCAAGAAGGGGAATTCCGCGATCCTCTAGTGTTTCTAACACCATAGGGAGTCTATTCTTGACAAAAGCATTTAACGATTGAGGACAAAGGTACCCTAGCTTGACACAACTTGGAGGTGATTTATTGGTATCCTCCTAGGCTTAGTAGTTTGAAGAAATTGCATCTATGAAGGAGTGTGTACCCTTAAATTTCTTCCCCTTTAGATAATTTCCGCCACTTAGATGAGGAAAGTGGCTATTCTTTTTGTAGATGCATCCATTACTTGATTTGGTGTGCTTTAATGATTGGATGTGTCGCCATTTTGGCAAGACCCACCTTGCCTTACAAGAAGGTAACCTACCTGTGACACCCTCATTCATTGCGGAAAAGTAAACACATAATTCTAAAATAAAACTGCATGGATATGTTTGTAATAGGTTCATTTGGGTAAAAACCTGTAATTTTTAAAACCGAAAACGAAACCTGAACCTGTTATAAAAATATCCAAATGGGAAGGTGTCAAACATGCAAGGTCTAAAGTAAATCTCAGAAATAAAACATCGCTAAAGTCGCAAAATAAAGTTATACAACCCAAATATGAAAAAGGGAGACATATGTCCCTAAAAGTATATGACATAAAAAGTGTTTAAGGGTCACAATAAATTAAAGCCAATCTAGGTCCCAAGGTTACTTTGCTCGCTAGCTCGTCCATGTACCCCATATATGCATCACCTACCTGTCAATCGCATTTTATACAAATACGAAAGCCACGGTCAGTGGGGAGTAACTACGAGTTCTCCCAGCCACGAAATGTCATAATTAATATAACATGTAAACATAAGAATATGAATATGAATAACACATAGCCTTAGCATATAGATGCTAAACAATCGTGCTTATCATGTGAACAACAATATAACAACACATAGTCCTAGCTTGTGAATACTAGACCGACTCATACTACACTATCATGTGAATCACATAACATCCGGGAATCCAAACTCTATCAACCATAGCCAGCTTGCATCTCACCTTCTATGATTCATAGAATCATCAAACAAGAAAGGACAATATATCTAGAGACAGGCATAAGTTCCTAGTACCGTCAATAGTCACTCTGTAACTCGAGTCAATACCATGAGGTAAGGTAAACACCCTAGTCCTAAACCTGCGCAGACCTAGCGACATGCGGAAAACTACTGCATCCAAGACCCATGATATCAACACATGAGTACCCCTAAGGAGTCCACCAAAGGGTTGGCTAGTACTTAAGCTGACCACATACTTCTAAGAGTACGTCAGGAGGTCATGCCCTAACTTGGATATAAACCCACCAAGCTAAGACACAAAGGCTATTAAGCGATGAACATATACTCGTCAAAGACTATAATGGCCTATCTATGACGAAGGCCGAAATACTCACCTAGGACCTAGTCCCAGCTTGAAAACTTTAGCCCACACCACACAAGACAAGTAGGACACCCACTTAACCATAAGAGGGGCAAAGAGTCCAAACTTGCGCACGTAAATGATCATATACACCCTAGCATATGACAGGCTACGCAAGAGCATATCCAGCTGACAATGCAACAATATCTCCAATATCAATAATAATCCAAATTCCAGCTAACCAACAGTACCATAATCCATAAGAACAAGCTAAAATGGCAAAGAGGCAATAAGACTCAAGCATAAGGCATCCAAAGCATCCAACAACCAACATGTGAAATGATAATCACAAATATCAAGGCATAACATAAAACATCCAATAACAACCAATCTCACCTCAAAGACAAACCCTCGACCCGAGTCCTGCGACTGGTCATTGGTCAAATCGAGGCTGACCGGTTTAAACCTAGTTTGACCAAACTCATTCGGTCAAACGGCCCACATTTCGAGTCTTGGCCCATTTTGGCCCAAATCACAACATTCATTACAATATCATTCTCATGCAATATTCCAATTTCTATCATGTGAACACTATCAACATAAAGAAAACATTCCAACTTACAAAATAACTAATTCCACAAAATTCTCGCATAATAAAATAGCATAAATAACCGTCTCACACAAGGGTAAACTTTCTATAACTTTTTAATCGATAAAACGACATCATTTACTCATACGGACTCCGAATTGAGTTATTCAAGTGGCTAAACCACCTAATTTTTCGATGCCGTTCAATCTGTCATATTTTTGGAAACATTGGAAACTGTCTCGGTCCGGTACTGACGCGTTCCAGCCAAAACACGGGCTTGTCACAACACATAATTGTTCATCCAAATTTGTTCCAAACAATAAGATACAAATGGGTAACATAAATTAAACATAAGCATACTCATCTTACTCCATTCATTCATTTATCAACAAGATCGTCTCAAACAACAACAAACAACAACAAACAACAAATACAACTACTAATGTGACATTAATTCGTCGAGTAACTCGGAATAGTCACCTTAAGCTAGCAAAGAGACAAGTAATAACTTGAGAAAGCTTCTAAAACCCAAAATTACTCTTTATCTTCAACCACATATGAGTCACCTAACTCATCTTCAAATTTTTCACCTATAAGAACAACAAAAACACAATTATTAAGCTTAAATTCGAAAACCCTAAAAGATGAGCCTTAAAACAAAATTGGGGGAAATGGAAATAAAGCTTACTAGTATATGAGGATTGAAGAGAGGATTCCGAATATATAATTTTTATGAGATTTGGTGGAGAAATGAAAGATTTATGGTGGATTTAGGGATTGTAAGGAGGATTTTTGAGATGAATTTGGTGTTTGATGAAAAGAAGAGAGAGAGTGAATTATGGAGGAAATGAGAATTGAAAGAGGGGACAATGGAGGGTAGGTGGCCAGCCAAAAGGCATGGGGAGATGGGTCATTTGTTTACGTTTTGGAGTTTGCTTCGACGGTAATTAGAAATATTCGTCGAACGCGATTTCCGAGAATATTAAAGTTTTTAAACACGATTTTACTAAAAGATTAAGTACTCATATGCCCAATATCCAAACTCGTTTACCCAACGACCGTAAGAAATGGGAAAATCCCAATTTTACGACTTTTATCCGAAATCTATTTTATCAAAGGAAAAGGTTTAAATATACTTTAAATCACTTTTAAACATTTCTAAACTATCAAAAATAATTACATTTCTTCAAAATAAAATAAGATTATATTTTATCAAATAAATTTTATTTCAAATAAATTAATATTAAATTAAAATAGATTAAAATATTACTTTTAAAATATAATAAAGGTCTTCAAATTTACGGGGTGTTCCAATCATCCCTCCTTTTAAGAAGTTTCGTCCCCGAAACTTAGAAGAAGGAACATTGTATATATATATGTAGGTCTATCTCTTTAAAATCAAGTAAACAAAATCTTCAAAATATGAACGTATGAAATATAAGTGTCTTTTCAATGGAACGGAACATCCTCGTCGGCCGTTCAAGAACATCAACATTCCAAATCAAAGACATAAAAATATATATTTTTACACCAACAAATGAGAAAACCGATTATCGGACGTCTCCAATAACGAGCTTTACCACTCATTGACGTTAAAACCATTGGAAAACATTAAAACATTTTCACAAATCTTTAGTTCGAAACTCTATAAAAAGGATAATAACTCCACTAGCTATGACCAAACTCTAACTACGACTTTTAAGCAACTAAGCAAGGACTACTAACGCGGAGAGTATTTAAGAGAAGGATAGGAACACTCGAAAGGATAGCTAAAAATCACAAGAATTAGGTAAAGGAAAGAGAATTACTTCACGAGAAAATTTCGGGATATTTAGCTAACATATAAGATTCAGGCTCCCAAGTTTCTTATTCGACATTTCCACAACGCCAAAGGATACGAACTAGGGGCACAACTTTGTTTCTAAGTTGCTTGTTTGCTCTTTCGAGGATTCGGATCGGCCTTTCTTCCAAAGCCAAGTTAGGTTCCAAATCTGGGATCTCTTCTTGAATAACATGGCTCGGATCACTAATGTACTTCCTCAATTGAGATACATGGAAGACATTATGAACCTTGCTCAAATTCGGGGGCAACTCTAAACGGTAAGCAACGGGACCAATCTTCTCAAGCACACGGAAAGGTCCAATGTATTTGGGACTCAGCTTTCCTTTCACACCAAAACGTTTCACCCCTTTCATAGGTGATACCTTAAGGAGCACTCGATCATAAACCTCAAAGGTAAGTGGTCGACGAAGGACATCGGCATAAGATTTCTGTCGGTCTTGAGCGGCTTTCATACGCTCTCGAATGATATGAACCTGATTGATGATCTCAGTCACCAAATCGGGTCCCAACACATGAGCATCTTGGACTTGGTCCCAACAAACAGGACTACGACACTTCCTACCATACAAAGCTTCATAAGGTGACATATTGATAGAGGAATGATAGCTATTGTTGTAGGAGAATTCGACAAGAGGTAAACATTTCTCCCAAGAAGTGTGGAAGTCTAAAGCACAAGCACGAAGGAGGTCCTCTAAAGTCTGGATATATAATAAAGGTCTTCAAATTTACGGGGTGTTATACTACCTCATGGTTGTCTTATTGTGAGATGAAGGGGCAGAGTGAGACCTGCTAATTGTCTCATGTCGGCTATATTAGTAGGATAGTTTAAATAAGGGTCCTAGTTTTTGTCACCTCTTTACTCGGGACGAGCAAAGGTTCGGTTTGGGGATATTTGATGTGACCAATATTTGAGCATATTTAGTCCCTGAATTAGCCTCGTTCCTATGCCTTTTAGTGCATATTTGGGTCATTTACTATCTTTAGTCCTTTGTTTTGCATATTCATTGAGGTTTTGTTTCCTTGGTAGGAGAGGAGTGAAACCTTGCATTTTCATGGCAAAATAGAGCTAAATTGATCGAATCTAATGACCAAGCATCAAAGAGAAGACAAGACTAGAAGGCCTTTGTACATATTATAGTAGATGGGCAATGATGAAGAAAATCTTTGGATCCCCGACAAAATCCCGGAGGATTGTTGGGAAAAGAGAAGAAGAAAAGAAGAAAAAGGATGGATGGGACAAGATCCGCTCGTCCAACCAGGCAGGACGCCCGTCCAGAACCTTCCCATGACGCTCGTCCAAGCTTCCCAGGACGCTCGTCCAAGCTTCCTAGACGCTCGCCCAAAACTTCCAGAATCCGAGCGTCCAAGCTTGAAGGCCGCTCGTCCAGCCACCTGAGAATCCGCTCGTCCCGACCCTCGGACGCTCGGATTGTGTTACAGACCCACACGTCCTCTTCTTGCTCCATGAAAGATGCGCATATTTTTGAATGACCGGCTAAAAGGAGACCCGCATCTTTTCTGAGACGAGCGATTCCTCAAGGACTTAATCGTCATTTAAGCCCTTAGTAACCCTAATTTGTGTACCTAATCCCCACTATAAATACCCCATTAGTCTAATTAGGTTAATCATGTTCTTCTTATCAATCTTTAGTGTAGTTTATATCATTCTAATCTCTTCTTAATCTTGTAATCAACTTCTAAACAAATATTAATACAAATCTCATTTCCTTAATTTCTCTTTTCTTCATCTTTTATTTTGGGTAATTGAAGATTATTTGGGTTTATTGGGAGATTGACAACCTTCCATCAATCATCAAGTACTTCTTTTATTCTTTGCATTATTATTTTGGAATCATCATTAGGTATAACTCTTTTAATCCCTTTTTAATTATTGTTAATCATCTTCATTTATTCATCATGTTTTGCTTTGTTAATATGATTGACAACCTTGTTGACATGTTAAACTTGATAATGAGTGAGTAGTTTTCTTAACTAGGGTTAATGGGTAATTAGGGGAAACCAACATGAGGGATGATTCATGGTTAATTTAATATGTTTTCATAATTTATTTGCTTGCTTCTTGTGATCTCAACTTATGCACATGTTATGTTTGAAGAAATGCGAGCCTATGAATCCTTGCATATTTTACCCATCACTTACCTTTTCAATGAGACTTGTAAGACATAAACCAACTCGAGTCTCATTAGACCATGCATATAGTTGAGTAGGGAGGATTAAGTCGACTTGTAGGTGTCGTACAATCTAATCGATTCGGCTCCGGGACCCAAACCTTCCTAGGATTGTAAGATATAAACTAACTCGATCCTATCACAACAATAATTGCTTACTTATAATTTGAGAATATGTTTGTATGATCAATTCCCATGCATCCCTTATGAACCCATGACACCCTAGTGCTTTTAATCAATTGTTTACATCTAATTTTAATCATCTTGCTTGTTTACTTTTATTGCTATTTAGTTTAGTGATCTTCTTATCTCAACCCAAATCGTGACACCCCTTGACACCGCTACTTGCAATCGAAAATTCTACATCGATACCCGTCCCTTGGGATCCGACCTTTACTTGCCTCTTTACTAATAGTAAAGTTGTTTGTGAAGTTATAAATATTGTTTTGGTCTAGGTGCTCCTAACGAGAAGTAACCGAAATCTAAGCTCCAAGTGAGTCTAAGCAGTCGATTAGGACATATCAATGAGAAAGGCATTAAAAGACTAGTGTCGTCTGGTATAATTAAACCTTTTGATTTCAAATCATTTGGCGTATGCGAATCTTGTCTTCTTCGAAAGATGACTCGTGCACCTTTTCTAGGAAAGGGATCTCGAATTAGTTGTTGGGTTTAATACATACTGATGTATGTGGTCCAATTGTTAGGTTCATATACCTATTATTAGACTCCTCTAATAGTGAACTAATTAACTTCTTAATTTGTGTTCTTTAGATCTAGTGCATGCATAACAAAATAAGAGATTAATAAGAAAAACAATGTCCCTTCCATTGTAATTTTCGGATTTATGGGCACAAGTAAGGTCTCCTACCTTCACTTGTTCTTGAGCTATGATGAGTAAAAGGTTGATCCTCCAAAATCCCAATGTAGAGATTCTCCTCTTGATTGCACCCAAGATTAGCCCTTATCACTACTAAATAATATTTGATAGATATTTATTTAGTAATATACCTTAAAATTGATTACTAATACTCATATATTACATTAATAATATTAGTAATATCTTGAACAATTTGGATCAAACTTCTCAAGTTTTTAGAGGAAATATTATGAACAAAAGAGAGGTTTTTCATGTTGCATATTTTAGAGAAAGATAGAGTAAAATAAGAAGAACAAAATTGATTCTCGTCACACTACTCCAACCGACCAAATGCTCTTGTTTATAGAATTTGTTGGTCTTCTAAATTTGTCATATGCAATTAGCTTTCTTATGTAGGTAGTAGGCTATGATTAAACTGTGTCATAAGATGTTGGAGAATCTATCCAACAACTAAATGACAAAAACAAAAAACTCTAGCATCCTTATGGTTTTGGACGGTACACTTAGTGTATATGGGCCATTTTTGTCTTATAATATTTGTCCCACAAATGCTTATAAGTCTTATGTTTAATTATCTCACATAATTAAATATTAATTTGATCATACAACAATTATATGACAAATTAATAAGCATATATTCAGTCAACTTATTGAGTAATATTTTACCATTATATCAACATATAATGGGTTCCATAATAGCTAGTTAGTTAAATTTACAACCCCTTGTAAATTTAAATAACTAATTACCTCTACCTCGAAATTTTTATAAAACATCAACATAATTTAGTAAATTAACATATTAATTCACTAAATTGAATCTTATTTAATCACATCACAATAAGACACATATTTCCTCTCATAAATATAAATTGTTCAATTTTAAGGAATTAATTAACTTGTATCAATATACAACTAATTAACTTTACTGATAAGGGCATTATCCTTTAGGTGTGACCTTAAGGGATCAACTGACCACCACCGTCCTACGACAGTAACGTCAAACTCTAGCAAGCCAATCTTTACTGATTAATGTTGATCAGTTGACTATTTAATTTATCATCCCTTTTGTATTCTTATTATGAGATTTAATTATGATATTAAATCATGTGATCGCACTATTGTTGAGGACACATATTCCAATAATCTCCCACTTGTCAGAGGCAAATGTGCGTCACCAATTCTCTTGTCCTATTTCAATATCCGACTCAATGCAAGGTGTCTCGCAGGTCGTACTTGCACTTGATCATATCTTAAGTGGTTTCCTCGATCTAGAGAGTAACTGTCTGATCGGAATTATCTACCGTAGACACCTTCCGAGCGTGGCCACGCATTTCTAGTTCACTACTCTTCGAGTGGCCTTGAGATTTCAAATAACCCTGACAAGGGGGTGGACAATTCCTATCGCACTATTCCCTTTATTTAGCCACAGTTCATCATAACTCAAAATATACCCATTTGACCTCAATTATGACAGTCATAGAGCAAAAATCAAAGCCAGTCAGAAAATTGTGCCAACTTGGGCGAATAGTCTTTAGTCAAAAGAATTGACTCATAAGAATACTATAGCAGCTCTTGCCACGACCAGGCTTTATGAATTACCAGAACTCTATAAGCGGTCACTGCCCGATAGAGTGTCCCATACAGTCTGCCTATGTGATTGACTAGTCATCCCATATTACTCTATGGCACTTGAACTTGCCATCAATCGCATCACACTCTAGTCACTTCGAGACGTCACCTCATATAAGTAACTAGGGGTGAATACTATGTTAATCCAGTTCACTTTAATGGGGTTTAATTTGTCTCTACAACCTATTTGTATTTAACAAAGTAATGGGTGAGTTTAATAAAACTCAAACGATAAATGCGATTTATCATATATGCCAATACACTATTACTACTTCATATTTTATAATCTACAGTGTACCTTTTACACTATTTGAAATGCAATAAAAGCTTGGCAAGTGGATATACCATGTATCCATATATTCCAACTTTATTAATTGATATTTCCTTCTATTCAATGTCATCTCTAATGACATGAATTTATCTAAGTATATGTCTAGACTTCTTACTAGACTTGGGCTCTTTAACTTGAAAGATGCTCCCATTGTTATCATATAACTTGTGATAAAGTCTTTGGTAGAGGAATCTACTCTCATTCCCTATGTAGACCATTTTATCACATTATACTTAGATTCCTTTTTAAGAATTTGCAATGTACAAAACTAAAACACTTCTCTAGTTTCTTACTCCTTAGTCAATAAAATCAGCCTAGGATTTCGACAAATCCTTCTCGGTTTGGAAACTAAAGTTTGTGTAACCCTTCAACACATAACTTAGTTTATCATCCAAACAATTGAAGAAATACTCAATTGTTCTTTAAGGCTTTCACAAGACCATCTTATGAATTAACTTGTTATTGACTTATTATGCTCCCATCATATACTTCATCATGGCGTGTGCGTCTGTTGGCATACATGATCATTCTAATGGCGAAAACATTAGCAAATGATTTCATGTGATCAACAACTTAATAGGTTCAGTGAATGACCATGACTCCATCATAGTAATTCCACTTTCATCACCATGAATAACCTATTCAACCTTGTTGATTTTAAACAGATTTGAAAGATCTTATCATTATAAGACACTTAACTTTATGCCAATATTCTCTCACATAGATTCAGAAATCTTAGAATATATCGCACCTTTTCGTAGTCTCCCAATCACTCTTTTACAGAAGAGAGCATTGGTATATTATTCTCAATAAGTAATATGTCTTCAACATATAAGACATGGAAAAATAATCCTTGCTCCAACTTAACTTCATGTATAATCATGATTCTTCAATCATGTGAATGATACCATTCTCGATTATCACATGAACGTAAAGTATAATCCTTTAATGCTTGCTTAAGACCATTCTAGGATCACTTAAGAAAGTTATGCATAATATATTAGGATTCTTAGATCTTCATCTAAGATTTTGTGTTCCAAACACATTCCTTTTCTAAATTCCCATTTTAGAAAAGCGAGTCTTTATAATCATTTGCCATTCTTCATTGAAATGAATTGTAACAATTCCTAACATGGTTTATCTTGATCAACATCTTCATGTCGATCTATGCCCTTATTTACTCTAAAGCTCTGTGGACATGGGGCCACGGGGGCGCTTGGGAAACAAGTGTTTGCATTTGTGGAGTTGCCACCAATTTTTATGGAAAATTGGAACCGTTCGAATACCTCGTGTCATGTCAAGACACAAAGTAGTGACATGAACACCAATAACTCGTTACCCTTAGCATTCTATGTCTAGAATGACTCTCGTGGATGCCAATGAACACAGATGTTCACAGAGATCTGGAGTAAGGGGTGAGGGTACGTATTAGGAAGCTCTTTTGATCGAACACCTAATCTCTCCCGCCTCGATAGCGGCCTCTACTAATGATTAGGGAAGTTTTTCGTACTTGATATATCGTCGATTATATGCATGCAATGCAACATCCAAGTTTTAATCCTAGCATGTGAAGATTAACTAAGTCGGTGAACAATTAATTTAACAAACAATTGGGTCGAAGTTGGGATTAAGGTTCAATTACATGTGAAAACATACAAGTGATACAACATAAATATAATAAAAGAAAATTACAATAAAAATTACAATAATTACATCGGGTCCAATTGATTTATGTCGAAAATACCTTTAAACTGGATAATTTGAGAAAACGAATAAAGGAATAAATTAACGAACAAATCAGTAGGTGATAATACGGTTAATAGTTAATTATACGTAGACTAATTAAACTAGGTCAAGGCATAACGGAAGTTCAGAGACAGAAATCAACCTGGAACAGGCGCAGCAGGACTGCGCCCTTTGGAAGAGGCGCAGCAGTTGCCGCGTCTGTTCCAAGGGTGAGTTCTGGCTGTGAAGCCGGAACTGCAAATCGTTAATATTAATTGATGATTTTAAGGATTGGTTATGATATTAACTCGGATAGAAGTGATTTAATGGATTACATACATGCGAATGAGTCATAAAAGCAATAAAACATGGATGAGACGAATACAAACGAATTATTTACATGAATGATAGATTGATTAGTGGCGTAGGTGAACTAAATAGGTTAAACACGACAAATTAATGACGAACTAATGACGAATACGACAATAAACAGATGGAAATATATCAAAGGTCGAATTCCAGAAACTCAATATGAACAAATCGAATTTCTACAACCCGGATTGAATTTAATAACGAAAACCCGCAAATATTGGATTATAAGGGATTTAAGTCGGGATTTAATGACTAATTAAACGTATTAATGATGTTTAAACAATATAGATGTGAAATTATTGTGATTGTACGTCAAAGAATTGAAGGATAAACGAAAACAAACAAAAGAAAACGAATTTACAGAGGACGAAGGAAGAAGAAAGGAAGCAGGAACTGCGGCAGCCTCATGAAGAGGCGCAACATGCACTTTGCTCCTTCGAAGAGGCGCAACAGTTGCTGCGTCCTTTCTCGATGATTATCTTCTGGTAATCCGTAAAAAGGGTTTTCAAGCACGGTTTTAGAAATCGGTTTTAACAAGTATTTTCGACATAAACCTTACATTAATGATACAAAAAGTAAATAACAATAAATAAAGGAGAGATTTACACCCTCAGACTTACATGTTTGACGAAACGAGATGAACTAAGTTTATGATTAGTGATGCTCGACTCGAATGTAACGAAAGTGCCCTCGTAAGAGGAAAACGATTAAGATTAGTTAAGTTGATTGATTGTGGAGTTGGTCAAATTGGTCGGTCATGCAAACGAGGCTGGTAATCAGAAGGAACCGAGCTTACCTGGTCGAATGTTCAAGCACGTAGACGCGAAAAAGTAAGAACGTGGTCTAGAATGCAAAGGGAGAAGAGAAGGGCGGACACTCGCGTAAGAAATATGAGGAGCGAAGGCTCCTATTTATACTAATCACGTGAAGGAATAGGGTTTTCAGAGAGACTTTGGAAGTGAATCTCGAAAAGATATGAAAAAGATACGAAAAATACGCAGAAAAGGACCTGGGAAGAGGCGCAGCAGTCACTGCGTCTCTTGGAAGAGGCGCATCACCTGCTGCGTCTGTTCCCAAGTCCGCGTTTGGTTTATGGAATAACGGGATAAACTTATTTTCCTTAATACTTTGTATGAATATTACGGGAAATACTTTACCAAAGAATAAAAGATTGTAAAAGATTTATAAAATATGGAATAGAAATATCCGGAACATTCCAGAACATTTTGACTCGGGATTTAGCGGTTATCAGAAAATGAAGACGGTTTTAGGCCCGGACTCCAAATGTACTCTAATTACTGTCAAAACGACCGTATCGGCACGTAGATGACAACTAAGAGGTAGACATCAGTGTTTGAGCAATCACTTGATGATAAACTTACGAATTGTCACAAATCGTTCCGCGTACCAAATATGCGGCCCAATCATCACCGGGTGGTTTGCGGGAGGTGCAGAAATGAGGTATCTACAGAGCCCCCACTTTGACTGAGGCTTGGACAAGGCGAAAGCCAAAGTATATCCATCAGGTCAATCGAAGATTACAACCTCACGACTATGGCGACGCGAGGCGGCTCAAGGGGTCTTAACCAAGGACCTGTCGTCGGGAACATTTTAGAGTCTGTCGACTATCGGGGAGGGTCGTTTAAAGTCCATTAGACTACGTAAGGAAGCTCGCCAGCCATAAGAAGAGATCATACCTGAAACTTCTTGAGAGAGGCTTCCGAAGGTGCACAGGAGCTAAGGTTAAGCGTAGGAGCTAAGGGTAAGCGTATGAGCTAAGGGTAAGACCTAAAAGATATATAAGGATTTGTGCTAGGGTGTGGGGCCCTACAATTTCAAACTAAGGGGTAACTAAGGCTTGAGTGTAGGAACTCTACTGGTATGGGAACTTCTGGAGAATGACACCTTTATCGCACTCCGCGGGGAAACAAGAAATACTGTGAGCAGCAGGACACAGTAGGGAACTGCTGGGAGAAATATGCTTCGGTCGTCTTCAAAAAAACTTCGGAGGGACTTGATAAGGACGATTGTATGTCGTGAACTCTCGTGTTGGGAAACCTTATCAGGAATTTATCTCCATGTCTCGAGAGGGATTGTCGATCCGCTTACTCTCGCTGGGGGAATATAATGAAGGCGTGTCGAAACACCTATCAAAGAATACCTGCTCGTTGTGACAAGCAAGGTCTTGGGAGCGATAAATAATGTATAATAGTCTGCAGTTGGCTTAGAAATGCAGGTCTGAACGAAGAATTATCGTGAAACGGACTAAAAAGATAAAATGGCATCGGGGAAGAGGCGCACCAAAGATGGGCCCATAAATAACGAACTCATAACGAATTTTTGAAAACTCGTATGGAGGGAAGCTAAGGAAGAGGCGCAGCAAGAGCTGCATCTCTTAGAATAGGCGCAGCGCCTGTTTCGTCTGTTCCTTAGTGTGTCTTTTCTGCGTAAAAAACGGGATAAACAGAGGGTTTCATTCATTTGTTCGAAATACAAATTATCAATTTCTCTCTCAAATTTTAACCAGTTCCGCCAAAATTTGATCTAAAAGCTTGCATTCGCCATGACTAATCGAGGTATGTATATCATTCTTGCATTAATCATCTATAAAGGACGAATTGGATCGACAAAATTAGGGTTCCCAACCCTAAAATGTCGAAAATTTGGGGCTTTTTCCCCAAATGATCTTGCCTTGTAAAATTGATCATGTAAATGGCTAATTGGTAGTATAAGGATCATAACCATGTCTTTGTTTCGAATTTTTGTTGAGTTTTGAGCATTTGAGTGAAATTGAGACGGTTTCACAGCTAAACCGTAAATTGCTTCGAAAATGGCATTAGGATTGCCCATTTACAATGAAACTTGATATTTGGAATCCTTAGATGATGGGTAAACTTCCTACCATCTCGAAATTTGGTTTGTGACGGCTTTTTCAGGACACTTTCCTTGGGCATAATCGCCGTTATAACGAAATGCTGCCGAAATTTCGACTTGAACCCATGACTAGGCTTCAACTTAGGCTTGACTTGACCCAAAATACCACATTAGTGACCGGGTTTGTGGGAATACGGCCAAAGATGGCGAGAAAAGAGCGGTTTCAGGGCTTCCGAAAGCTCGAAAATCCCTAATTAAGGCTTGTCGTCACTTGACGCGGCCTAAAATTACTTTAATTTTGCAGGTGACAAGGCTTCTACTTCTGGGAGAGCTCCCATGGAGATAGACACTGCTGTTGACGCTTCTCGTGCTCTCGAGGAGGCTTTTGTTGCGGCTAGGGCAGCCGGGGAGGTTGCTGAGGACGAGATCCTCGAGGAGCAGGTTGCTGAGGAGGAGGAGGCCCCGAGACAGGCCAGCGTGGGACGAGGAGGTCGCCAGCTGAGGGGAGCACCCGCCTGGGCTGAGACTTGGGACAGTAGGCACTTGCTTTGCGCTGCAGAGGGTCACCTGTCCTATAGGACGGTGAAGAGCTTGGTAATCTTGAATTCATTACTCATCACTCATATTCTTTCGTTTCATTCGCTCATATCTCTTCCAATTTCATTCAAACTAAATATATCTTTTGTTTCAAATTACAATAGGATGCCGGGAACATCAGATCGTTCTCGGGCTACATGACGGCCATGGAATGCTACGAGAGGCTGTCGGCGGAGGAGCGCGCCATGATCGAGCGGGGAGCGTTTGGTGCCTTGGTGCAGGCTTGGAGGGATATCGCGAAGAGGAAGCTGTGGGATAACCTTAGCCTGGTCCGCGCTTTCTTGGACCGATTATGGGACACGACTTCCATTTTTCATATGCCTTTTGGTGAGGTGGGAGTCACGTTGGAGGACTACGGCATGATCTCTGGGCTGCCGTGTGGGACCGAGTAGGTGGAGTGGCCGGAGAATGCCATGAGGGTGGACTCGGCCGAGGCTAGGAGGTTGATCGGCTGGAACTTGTCGCCAAAGGCTGTTACAATGCCTGGTTTGGTGCCGAGTTCTTACGTCCGAGACTATTTTGTGGGGAAGACCCCGGCGCTGGTGGTGATTGACGGGAGAAAGACGGCTCCTCCTCCCTGTACATCTGAGCAGAGAGTCCGCTTGTGGCTCTGGTGGATCTTGTCTTCGATCTACCTCGGAGACAAGGGAGAGAGGTTGTCGACGAAGCTTCTTCCCTTCCTTTCTGACCTAAGCTCCCTAGGGCGTTGGGACTGGGTCACTGCTGGTTTTACGGTCCTCATCCGCTTCATGAGGGCCATGGTTCGTCCGGAGTTGATGGAGAACGGGACTTCTCCTGGTGCTGTCGGCCCTGGACTACTGTTGGAGGTATGAAGCTTCATTTAGACTAATAATCATTTCTTTTCCTTATTGAATCACGGAAGATATTTATTGACTATTTTGCTTCACAGGTGTGGGTGTACTCCTACTTTCCGAGCCTCTCGCCCAAGAAGACGGAGCCGCTGGAGAAGGCCTATCCCGTGTTGAGGGATTGGGTGATGTGTCGGACGAGGAGCAAGCGCTCCTCTCACGGTGTCTACCGGCGGGACGTGAACGCTTTTCAGCTGGACAGCGTGAGCATCTCACTTGTATTTGTTTTGCTTCTTCATTACTTTTTTAAACCGATCATAAGAATGATTCCTTGTTTTTCTTTTCCCAGTGGGTGCCCAGGCCTTGGGCGGAGTACGCTGACGTGCCTCCTTTAGTGGCTAAGGTCCTTCGACCTAGGAGCTCGAGCCGGCTGCTGTTGAGGATGTCGATGGGTCCTGTGTGGTACTTGGGCGAGCGCTTGGCTTGTCAGTGCTCTTGGGATGTCTTGACGGTTCCCATCGATCCTCCTAGGACGATGTTCAGGGAGCCTTCTGAGGCTGAGAGGGAGGCTGACTTGGCTGGCGTTGGTGGTGGCGCCCTCCTTCTTCCTGGCGAGGACTACTCGGCTTTCCTCTACGGGAGGTTGGCGTACTGGCCGGTTGTGGTAAGTGCTTTATCCTTCTTTATTTTCGATTTTTTTTAGAATACGATGAAAGATCATCGATTAATGGGAATCATTTGACTTTGCAGGAGGTCGAGGCGGCGGGCATCGAGCCCCCAGAGTACCCCGAGACCCTAGAGTACACTGACGTGACTGGGAAGACGACGATCTCTGAGCTGCGTGACTTTGACGTAGCTATGACGGATGCTGGCCTGGACGATTGACAGCATCTGATTCGGAGGGTGAGCCTCCAATTTGCATGGTTTTTTGTGTAAGAACACACTTGATTGAACTTATCCAATTATTGAGAATCCTAGCCTATTTTTTTTATTTTTAATAGGCATTATTATTATTATGTAACGTATTATTATTAGAAATGAATAAAGGAGGTTAATTGGTTATGAAACCGTTGTGACTTTCTATTTATTATTCTTGTTGAATTCCAAATGCGATTGCAAATGTCATTCTATTTACATTTTTGAAATTAATGGGTTGTATCCTATGAAGGATTGCCTACGTATTCATTAAAAAAATGAAATCAAACCCTTGCGCGTAGTTCGAGTAAATGTAAAAGAATAATTGTTCTAAGCAAGAGCTTGTAATGAACTTAGAAGATAAGCATGAGCTTTTTACTTACTCTTAAGGTGCAAATTTAGTTTATTTGATGATATGAGGATGACAAATTGTCAACATGCAAGAGCAGAGTGACATTAGCTTATTTCAGCTTGGCTAGGGGCCGTTTATTTAGTGCCACAAGAGCGACACGTGAGGTTACGCGAGGCGCGTTTTTTGTTCCTATTCTAGGCATAATACCGCTTTAATTGGTCAAGGTTTGTCGGGTTGGAAAATTGATTCCCATCTAGGTCTGTAATTCTAACCGCACCCCCTGGAAGTATGGACTTGACTAGAAATGGTCCGGCCCAATTAGGTTTGAATTTTCCCCGTGGATCGACAGGTAAAAGAGCTCTAACCGACTTGAGTACTAGGTCTCCTTCCTTGATATTCCTTGGCTTGACCCTTTTGTTGAAGGCTCGTTTAATACGTGCTTGATATGTTTGGACATTATGCAATGCGCGTAGCCTACGTTCATCCAGGAGGATGAGTTCTTCATATCTATCCCTCTTCCAATCGGCTTCTGGGAATTGACTTTCGAGTAAGATACGCAATTATGGTATTTCTAACTCGACTGGCTGTACAACTTCCATGCCATAGGTCAAATAGAAAGGGGTGGCCCCAGTGGGCGTCCTAACTGATGTGCGATATGCCCATAAAGCAAAGGGTATTTTGCTTGGCCAATCTCGATAGTTGTCAATCATTTTCTTGAGAATTGTGACAATGTTCTTGTTTGCCGCCTCTACCGCGCCATTAGTCTCTGGTCTATACGGCGAAGAGTGGTGATGCCTCATTTTGTACTTGGCTAGAAATTTCTCAGTCTCGGCTTGGAAATGTGATCTATTATCACTAATGATCTCATGTGGGCAACCGTATCGACAGACGATGTTGTTCTGTATGAACTTTGCCACGGTTTTAGCCGTGAGACTAGTGTAGGAAGCCGCTTCTACCCATTTGGTGAAATAGTCAATTGCCACTAGGATGAAGCAGTGACCTCCTGTTCCGGTAGGGGTTATCTTCCCGATTATGTCGATTCCCCAAGCAGAAAATGGCCAAGGAGATGTCATTGTATAGAGCAATGAAGGAGGGACATGCTGTACATTCCCGAAGATTTGGCATTTGTGGCAATGTCTTACGTATTTGATGCAATCGGATTCCATTGTGGTCCAATAGTACCCCAAACGTGTGATTTCATTTGCCATCATGGGCCCACTCATGTGAGGACCGCATTCTCCATCGTGGACTTCTTCCATTACTTTACGCGCCTGTGAAAGATCAAGGCAACATAGGATTACACCAAGAGGTGTTCTTTTGTATAGTTCTCCTTGCATGAGAACGTATTGGGAAGCTAGTAGACGTATAGCACGTTGTCCCCTTTTGTCCATATCCGGTGGATAGGTACCGTTGAGCTTGAAATTTAGGATTGCTTGAAACCAAGGTTCTTCCGTGATTTCCTCTTCATTGGTGATTTGGTGGACATAAGCTGGATCCGACCGTCGTTCGATACACAAAGGCATTTCCACCATGTCATCTGGCATATTAATCAAAGATGCGAGTTTTGCAAGAGCATCCGCAAATTGATTTTCTTCCCGAGGTAGGTGTAGATAGGTCCCTCATGTGAACATTATTTGCGCACATTTAGTCCCCTAATTGAACCTATTTTGCATACTTTTATAACATTTCATGACCATTTTATCCGTCAAATGCTTTCTCTTTTGCTTTCCTAGTGCTTTTCGTATGTTTTGAAGGAAAGAAGACAATTAGCCGGAAATTCCTGTCTTTCGTGCATATTTGAAAGCTTGTTGACGATAATTGATGGACTAAGTATGAAGAGGAGGCAAGAATGATGACCAAGGAAGTAGAAATAAAGAGTATATAGAGGCATCTTAGGCTAAAAAGTAAGGATGACGAGAAGGAAGTCAATGCAAGAAGAAATTGCTCGAAAACCAAACTAAGAGTTGCTCCTTTGGCTCTAAAAGTATGCTAGATGAAACGGCGTCAAAAAATCAAGTGATCTAGGCTTTTGAATCACTGTAATAGGAGTCCAGATGAGAAAATGACGTCCGTTTTACAATCCGAGCTCAAGTAAGGCATGATACAGCTCAACCCACTCGGGACAAATTCAACCCGCTCGGGTTGAAGCCCAGGACGCTCATATTACGCTCGGGACAAGCGTATTCCTGGAGATAAAGTCTTCCCTTGCTACGTGAACCATGATCCGCGCATATTTCTTGAGAGACTAGCAAAAAGGAGACCGGAGTCTCTCTTGAGACCGACGATTCCCTACCCAACAATTAGCATTGTTAAATTACTATTTTACCCTTGCTTAACCTAATGATGCTCTACTATATATACCCCATTTGTAATAATCAAACCATCAAGTTTTCATTAGGTTAAATCAATCCTTCCTTAGATTAGATTAGGAGTAGATTAGAATAGATTATCATTTAATATTTCCACAAATTACACATTAATCTTTCCTTAATTAATGTTCAAGTTTATTATTGAGTAATTCAAGTTTATTATTGGGTAATTAGAAGATTATTGGGTTTATTGGGAGATTGACAACCTTCCATCAATCATCAAGTTCTTCTATTATTCTTTGCATTATTATTTTGGAATCTCCATAGGTATAATTCTCTTAATCCTTGTTTTAATTATTATTAATCTTTCTTACTTGTTCATCATGTTTGACTTTGTTAGTATGATTGACAACCTTATTAACATGTTAAACTTGATCATGAGTGAGTAGTTACTTTGCTAGGGTTAATGGGTAATTAGGGGAAACAAACATGGGGAATGATTCATGCTTAATCTAATATGATTCCATAATTAATTTGCTTGCTTGTTGTGATTTCAACTTATACACATGTTATGTTTGATGAAATGCTAAGCCTATGAATCCTTGCATTTACAACCATCTCTTATCTTTTCAATGAGACTTGTAAGACATAAACCAACTCGAGTCTCATTAGACCATGCATATAGTTGGATGGGGAGGATTAAGTCGACTTGTAGGTGTTGTACAATCTAATCGATTCGGCTCCGGGACCCAAACCTTCCTAGGATTGTAAGATATAAACCAACTCGATCCATCACAACAATAATTGCTTGCATCTAGTAGGAAACATGTTTGTATGATCAACTTCCATGAATCCCTTATGAACCCATGATATCCTAGCATTTTTAATCAATTGTTTACATCTTTCCTTTTGTTGCTTGTTTATTGCTTTTATTAGATTAGAATCGTCAACCCATTATAATTGTGACAACCCCAAGCACAACCATAATTAGATTGAATAATTTGAGTAACCACCATCCCATGGATCGACCTCGACTTACCACTAACTAGTTGTTTGTTGAGTATTATAAATGTGTTTGATTGGATGTGACCCGACGACATCACACATCACAATGGCGCCGTTGCCGGGGACGGTGTTGTTTATTTGAGTTGTTCTTTTGTCTAGTTTTAGTTGTGCTTCTTTTTCTTGAGTTTGATTGTACTTGTTCTATTTCACATGCTCAACATGTCTACATTCTCTTTTTGGCAATATGAAAATGAATCATTTGATAAATATGTTGCAAGATTTGAAGATTATATGACTCATGCTTGGCATCATGGTTTTACTCTTTCAAATTATGAAGCATGTTGGGTTGTTTATAATGGCATGAACCTTGAAACCCGCAACTTGGCCTTTCACTTGAGTGGTGGTAGGATATGTGAGATGAGTTGTGAGGAATTTTTGGAATTTGTTGAGTTCATGACCACTCATTGTCTCAAGCAAACTATACATGACATATTTGAAAGTGCCAAGGAAGGTATAGAAGCGATAAAAGCCACATTTCAAAACATCATTAAGGAAAACTATGAAAATGAGATTTGTGAGGATGAGAAACCTTCATATGACCTTGAGTCAACCTACGATGTCCACAAAATTACCTCACCTTGGGAAGATGGAGTGCTAGATGAGGAGAGTGATGATGAGGAGGAGTACATTCTTGATTGTGAAACTAATGCTTGGATGCCGTCATCCTACTCTTCTTGTGTTTCAATGAACTCAATCTCCATGGAATTTGATGTTAATGGGCAAAGTGAGAATGATATGGATGTGAGCTTGACTGAAAACTCACCCTTTGAGGAGGACATATTTGAGGGAGACAATTGTGTTGAACTTGGTGAGCCTTGTTACGACAACCCCTTTGATAATGGACCTTGTTGGGATGAGGAATATGATGAGGACATTTGGGAACCCCAAATAGACACCCTTAAAATCACCTTGGATGATAATGAGAGTAATTGCATTGAATGTGGTGATTTTGACAATTTGGAGGATGAGTTGAGTGAATTCCCAACCAACTACCCATTTCATGTTCCTACCATCCATCATTTCTCTTATGAATTTTGTCATAATGTTCTTGACATGCTTGTCCGGTCTCTTACTTGGGCATTATTTCATTTCATAATCTTGTGTTGTTATCCATGCCTATTTATTTCTCACTCCCAAGAATTTGACCGACTTCTACGTGCTTTGAGTGCTAGTGATGATTTTCCATGAAATTGTTAATTAATAATCTTTGGTTTAATGGAGTTCCTGAATAACCTTTAATTTGTATATATGTATTTAGTATAGTTTGCATTGTAATATATCTCACATGATTCATATTGTTAGTTGCATATAGACTAGAATACATGCATAGTCACTAATGACCAAACCTATTCTTTTCTACACTATAAATAGTGTTTAAATCGGTTTGGGGAGGTTTGATCATAGGTGACCATAGTTTACTAGAAATCATGCATCATATAATATAGTTTAGATCGCATTCATTTATTATATATGTCATATAGAATTGCATTTAGTTAGAGCATGCATTCATTCATATCATATCATTGCATTTGTACTTCAATTTCCATAAAATCAAAAATCCAAAAACATGTTTTCCTTTTTATTCCTACTCCTATATGTACATTGAGGACAATGTCCAAAATAAAGTGGGGGATGGGAATTTATATTCCAAAAATGCATAAAAATTGAAAAATTTCAAAAAATCACAAAAATATGTCTTTTAATTTCATAAAACAAAAACCTATAAAAATTTGAAAATTTCAAAAACTAAAAACATGTTCTTTAATTTAGTAGTGTAGAATTGTATATACTTGTGCTTTTGTTCTCTTCTCACGTAGATACAACACTACATTTGAGGCATTAGCAAGGAAAAATGAAGACCGCTTGGTATGATCGTTCTAATCTCTATTTCCCTTCCATTTCTTTTTCATTATTCATATGAGGAGGATGGGCTTACATGTCAAGGAGGATGTGGTTTATTTTGTTGTTGCGGTTTGTGTATCTATGTGTTGTTAGGAGTTGCATTTAGTTTATATGACATACTAGTTGGTAGAATCATATGCATTAGGTTGTATATATGTTAGTTGCATCATGGCATGTAGTTTGCATGGTTAGAAAATTTTGTGGAACCGTCTACTTGGGAAGCTTGACAAGTGTATATAGGCCCTAGTAGATGCTTTTTCTTCTTAAGACTTTGCTTGTTATAATACTTGTAAAACACCCTAGGATGTGTCATGCTAGTATTCTTTGACCCATGGATTAAGGCCTAGTCAAGAGTACCTTGTGGTGTGATAACTCCTTGGCTACCGTTTATTCCAAGGTGACCCATGAAACCATGCAACCATCATTCATCCATGTTCTACCACATTTTGTCATCAAAGGGAATGGGCATAAAAACAAAAATTGTTCAAATTTGTGTTCAAGTATCGAAAAGAAAAGAAAAAGTTTGCAATTGCATCAAATGAAAAGAGGAGTAACAAAATAAAAACTCCTATGCTTCAAAAATAAGGCACCCTCGTTACTAATTGGGGTGACTTTGAAAATGGTCAAAAGAAAATGCAAAAAGTTGAAAAATTGTCAAGTGTTGAAATGCCAAACATCAAAAGAAATGGCAAAGAAATGTTCTCAAAATGTCAAATGCCACAAGAAATTGGGGGGAAAAACAACAACAAAAGCAAACTCCCAAATGAAACTCAAATTCTATCAATCCCTTTATCCATCGTATCCACTTTTGTGCATGGTAGAGAGGGGACGACCCTTCTTCTTTTCTAGGCAAGAGGGCGAATCCCGCGATCCTCAAGTGTTTTTAACACCATAGGGAGTCTATTTTTGACAAAAGCATTTAACGATTTAGGACAAAGGTACCCTAGCTTGACACAACTTGTAGGTGATTTATTGGTATCCTTCTAGGCTTAGTAGTTTGAAGAAATTGCATCTATAAAGGACTGTGTACCCTTGAATTGCTTCCCTTGAAGATAATTTCCGCCACTTAGATGAGGAAAGTGGCTATTCTTTTGTAGATGCATCCATTACTTGATTTTGTGTGCTTTAATGATAGGATGTGTCGCCATTTTGGCAAGACCCACCTTACCTTGCAAGAAGGCATCCTACCTCATGGCGCGCCCTTTTATAACTTTCAGGGGTACGTACTTGAGATCGAACTCTGAGAGCATCAAAGTCCATCTTGCTAATCGTCCGTTGAGGACGGGTTTTTCGATGATGTATTTGACTGGATCTATTTTGGAGTATATTTTGACGGAGTAGCTAAGCATGTAGTGGCGTAGCTTCTTCGTTGCCCACACAAGAGCGAGGCATGTCTTTTCGAGTTGGGAGTACTTACACTCGTACTCCAAGAACTTCTTACTAAGGTAGTAGATAGCCCTTTCTTCTATTCCTACGGTTTGAGCTAGCATGACGCCCATGGCTGTTTCAGTCACTGTGAGATACAAACCAAGAGGTTGATCTCGTTGAGGTGGCATGAGCACGGGTGGTTTAGATAATATCTCCTTGATTCGGTCAAATGCCTTCTAACAGTCATCGTCCCACATGGTGTGATCTATTTTCTTTAGCTTCTTGAAGATAGGTTCACAAATCATAGTGAGTTTCGATATGAATCGACTTATGTATTGTACTTTACCCAAGAATCCTCTGACTTCTTTTTCTGTTTGAGGTTGTGGCATTTTGATCAGAGCCTTGATTTTGGAAGGGTCTATTTCTATACCTCGTTGGCTTACGACGTATCCCAAGAGTTTGCCAGATGTTACTCCGAATGTGCACTTCTGAGGATTGAGCCTCATGTTGTACTTTCGTAGCCTTAAGAAGAATTTGTGAAGGTTCGCAATATGCCCTTCTCTATCCTTGGACTTGACAATCATGTCGTCTACATATACCTCAACCTCTTTATGCATCATGTCATGTAGGAGTGTGGTCACGGTGCGTTGATGTAGCTCCGGCATTGATTAACCCAAACGGCATGACCGTATAGCAATAGGTTCCCCATTGAGTGACAAAGGCGGTCTTATGCATGTCTTCTATGGCCATTTTTATTTGGTTATAGCCCGCGTACCCATCCATGAAGGATAGTAACGCGTGGTCTGCGGTATTGTCCACCAATATGTCGATATGTGGTAGAGGAAAGTCATCTTTAGGACTTTGTTTGTTTAAGTTTCTAAAATCAACATAAACACGGATTCTCCCATCCTTTTTGGGTACAGGTACTATGTTGGCTACCCAGTCATGGTACTCGGAAACTTTGATGAATCCAGCTTTGAATTGCTTATCGACTTCTTCCTTGATCTTGAGAGCCCATTCTGTCCTCATTCGACGAAACTTCTGTTTTACGGGCATCAAACCTTGCTTAATTGGGATTCTATGTTCGGCGATATCCCTGTCGATCCCTGGCATGTCTTTGTAGGACCAAGCGAAAACGTCTTTGAACTCGTTTAGGAAGTCTATGAAACTGGCCCTTTCGGTGGGGCTCAAGGTAGTCCTTATCCTAAGTTCTTGGGTTCTAGTTCGGTTCCTACATTGATGGGTTCAGTGTTCTCTATTACTGGTCCCCCTTCCCCCTCTTGTAGTATTTCCTTGGCTATGTAGGGAGGTATCTCAATTGAGTCTGGGTTTGGGTCATCCTCAGTATCATCGTAAATAGAATTGCACTCAAGATAACACAAAGAGTAAGCAGAACCTGATTTATTCATATTAAACTTTGAGAAAAGTTAAAACAAAGAAGCCATCTGATCTGTGGTCATTGGCGGTAAAGGGACAGTTGTTGGGACGTTTCCCGAACTACTGTTACTATTTGAGACTAAGCTAGGAGAAACAAAGGGAGTGGGGATGACGACAGGAGGAGACTCCTTAGTTACTTCTCTAGACTCCGACTCTGACTCTGACTCAAATTCACCGTCTTCTAGTTCTCCTTTGAACATCTCTCCTTCTCCAGTGGTGAGCTTGAAGAGTCTTCCTTGATTGTTGGTCCACTTGATTGACTTTCTCCATCCTTTCTGCTGATTCGCATTTGTTTCTGTGATTAACACGGTAGGGTTGAAGTGGTCATCTTGAAGTATCATAGTAATGATCTCATCCTGCGCGGCTCTAACAAATCGATCTTCTCCAAACAATAGACTAACAGCTTGTTCGTCTAAGCAAGGTGCTTGACGAGCTTTGACGGTAGGAACCGTTTCTGGAGGAATGAAGTAGCAATCGTGAAAGATCTCGATTCCGGCTATCTTCCTTTCGAGATAGTGCCAAGGTTCGGGAAATCCGTGAAAGAGTTCTAGACTTCCTTCCTTAACAAAGTATCCATTTAGGGTAGGGAGATAGGGTCGCATTTGGACTCCTACGTACTTACGGTTTTGAACTTGAGCAAGCATCTCGAGAACTTCATCTTTAGTGGGTTTGTACCCTAGTCCAAGTGGTATCCTTTTTGAGTTGCCTTCCTTGTAGGGTGCGAAGGTGTTTCTTCGGATAGGGTTCAAAGGCATTCCAGGGAAGTATCCCTGGGATTTGAGTATGTGGTTGACCACCAAGTTGGAGTAGGGATCGTAGTATAGGGGTGCCAATTCACTTTCTATGACACTTATGCTTTGAAAGCCCCCAAGTTCATATACTGGATCCGCAAGGACTTGATTATTCGACTTCTTTTCGATTATCGCCTTAATGGGTGACGAAGTGATCGTCACCACATTGCCATTTAGTGGGATCTTGATCTTTTGGTGAAGGGTGGATGTTACTGCTTTGGAAGCGTGAATCCAAGGTCTTCCCAGAAGTATGTTGAAGGAAGCTTCGATGTCCACTATTTGGAAGTTAACCTTTCGCTCAATTAGCCCTGTGGCTATGGTTAGGTTAACTAGTCCTACGACCTTTCGTCGTGTACCATTATATGCACGAACACCTTGATTGGTAGGGGTCTAATCCCACTCTTTCATGCCTAGTTCGTATGCCGTTTTCAGGGGTATGACGTTGACCGCGGAGCCATCATCTACCAAGGTCATTGGCACATTCTTCTTTAAGCAAATGACGGTGATGTAAAGAGCCAAGTTGTGACTAGCGCCGAAGGGTGGCAAATCTTCGTCTGAGAAAGTAATAGGATTACTTAGCTTCGGTGATTCTTGAAAGACCAAGTTGACTACATCGTCGGGTGTGGAGTTATGCGCTACACTTAGCTTGGCCAAAGCTTGCAGTAAAGCTTGGCGATGTGGGAACGAGCTTCGTATTAATTGCTAGACTGAAAGATTAGCCTTTGTCTTCTGTAATTGCTTGAGCGAATGATCAGTAGAGTCATCTTCATTGTCATTTGGTGTGATAACGTTGGTTGGACCATTTTGAGTAGTACTTTGATATGGACGCCCCGAACGAGTTAGGTGGTCCATATCTTGGTCTTCACCATTTTGGACTATTTACTAGGGAGTGTTCAATGAGATACTCGTCCTCATCATCATCGGCCCATACTTCATTGACTGTAGCTAGTTCCTTCATTCTCATGATCTCGTCCTCTAGTCGTGTGATTTGGTCGACTAGTTTATCAACCACGACAACTATTTCTTGCATAGTGGCATTTTGAGAAAAGATTAATGGCGCATGTTCTTTGGGTGTCGCATTGGGGTCATGTAAAGTTGTCACCACATTTTCTAATTCCCAAACTTGCCTATCCACACTTCTAGTCCATGTAATGAAGTCGGTGATGGTAGGGGAAATGGTAGAGTAGAACCCTTCATTCTCGATTGCATGGATTTCATTTTCAATTGGAGAAATGAGGTGTGAACAATCTAAGGTAGATTCTTCACTTGTGATCACTAGAATTCCAAGAGGATTCTGAGTGTTGTTGGGCTTACCTCCCGGCGGTATTGGTAGTCGACCATCCTCTATCATGTCTTGAAGCACATTTTTCAATTTGTAGCATTTTTTACGTGTCGTGCCCCTTACCCCTATGATATTCACAGTATGAGTTCTCGTCCCAGAACTTGGACTTCTTTTCAGGTTCGGGCGTAGGTCCTATGGGTTGGAGTTTGCCTTGTTTCATTAGCCTTTTTAGAGCATTGGAGTATGTGTCCCCAAGATTTGTAAATTTCCTTGGTGGGGCACTCTTCTTGGATGGCTCGAGGAGGTTAACTTCATCGGTCTTGCTAGTGGAGCCGTAAGAACGACTTGTTGAGCCTTGATATCCTCGACCTACCGTTTTAGACAAGAGCCCTTTATGGATGTCATCTTCGATCCTTGATCCTAGTACGGTTAAGTCCTTGAAAGTTTTAATGTTTTGGTACCTCAAATGATTGGCATAGATGGGCTTTAAGTTGTCCACAAATTTATCCACAAGGGTAGCCTCATCCGGGCGTTCAACTAGTTGGGTACTAGTCTTCCTCCACCTACTTAGGAAGTCGGTGAAACCTTCTTTGTCATTTTGGGTAAGAACCTCTAGAGTGTGCATGTTAACTTGGATCTCAGCATTATCCGCATATTGCTTATCAAACTCGATCGCGGCATCTTCCCAAGTAGCGATCTTCTTATGTTCTAGAGAGTAGAACCATTGCTTTGGGATGGTGTCAAGAGATGAAGGAAAGATCCTTAAGAACATCTCGGGTTTGATGCCTTTGATAGACATGTAATCCATGAAGGCACGGCTATGGTTCAAAGGGTTCTCATGCCCCTTGAATTTAGGGATATCTGTCATGTTGAAGTTGGTTGGCAACTTGGAATTTACGGCCTCATACTTGCAATTATTCTCCCTATAAATGTCATCCCCTTTGAGATACATCAATTGCTCCTCTAAGTATTGGAGTCGTTTTTCAGCTGCAGTCACACACATGGGAGGGCTGTCGTCCCTATAGTCGTTCATGAAGTCATCAACGACTTCACTTTATCGAGGAGGAATCCTTGTTTCTACGGTATAGATCCGGCTCTTGATGGTGTCAAGGCGATCATGCACTTGGTCTTGAGTAACTTGGATTTAAGCCAGCGCGGCTAGGATTCGATCATTACTATCTTAGTTGATTGAAGTTCGCGTCGCTTGTTTCAGGCATCTTGGAAACTGGATAAGAGATCGACGACGAATTAAAACACGATCGACCATTCTAGCACATTTACTAAGAAAGAAAAGTTTTGACTCGTGAAGTGGGTGTGTGCCACTTGTGTCAGTGAGCTTTTGAAGAAATGACCAAGTTTGAAAATGTGCGTCCTATTCAACTATAGTGTAGTTGTAGGAGTGGACTCGAAGTGAGGTTTTTGAAATGGGCTTGGGCCCGAAATTTGACTCGAAAAATGGACAGAGTTTCGACTTGGTTTTGCGCTAATGATGGGCCTTTTTCGAAATTTACACTTTAAAAGGGGTTTTGATTTTACAAAAATCGTCATGGTTTTGTTTAGAAATGGTGATCACGTAAGGTATAAACATTTATACAAGCATTATAACGGGATGCTGAGTGCATTTAAAAGGTTTTTTTAAGGGTGGGTTGCCATACCGAACAATCAAACCCGAAGTCTGTGGAGAGGCTCGTATCAAACAAGAGTAAGGCCGATTCCTAGTCCATTTCCTCAAGTAGTGAAGGTCCTTGATACAAATAAGAATAAGCATCATGGTATGGATGACGTCAATCGCTATCCATCCTTAGGCGCAAATAAGAATTAGGACCGTTTAGACGGGACGATTGGTCGAATGGGTTGGGTTGGGCCTAGGAAGGCCGAATGAAACGATCTAGGAAGACCGAGTTATGAAAACCGACAATTGTCTTGTACAAACTATTCCCTAACCTTGTTCAAGTTTCACCCTTTTGGCTACACGTAAGTGTATTATCTCCAGCGGAGTCGCCAAACTGTGGACATGGGGCCACGGGGGCGCTTGGGAAACAAGCGTTTGCATTTGTGGAGTCGCCACCAATTTTTATGGGAAATTGGAACCGTTCGAATACCTCGTATCATGTCAAGACACAAAGTAGTGAGATGAACACCAAGAACTCGTTACCCTTAGCATTCTATGTCTAGAATGACTCTCGTGGATGCCAATGAACACGGATGTTCACAGAGATCTGGAGTAAGGGGTGAGGATACGTATTAGGAAGCTCTTTTGATCGAACACCTAATCCCGCCCGCCTCGATAGCGGCCTCTTCTAATGATTAGGGAAGTTATTAGTACTCGATATATCGTCAATTATATGCATGCAATGCAACATCCAAGTTTTAATCCTAGCATGTGAAGATTAACTAAGTCGGTGAACAATTAATTTAACAAACAATTGGGTCGAAGTTGGGATTAAGGTTCAATTACATGTGAAAACATACAAGTGATACAACATAAATAAAATAAAAGAAAATTACAATAATTACATCGGGTCCAATTGATTTATGTCGAAAATACCTTTAAAACGGATAATTTGAGAAAACGAATAAAGGAATAAATCAACGAACAAATCAGTAGGTGAAAATACGGTTAATAGTTAATTATACGTAGACTAATTAAACTAGGTCAAGGCAGAACGGAAGTTCAGAGACAGAAATCAACCTGGAACAGGTGCAGAAGGACTACGCCCTTAGGAAGAGGCGCATCAGTTGTTGCGTCTGTTCCAAGGCTGAGTTCTGGCTGTGAAGCCGGAACTGCAAATCGTTAATATTAATTGATGATTTTAAGGATTGGTTATGATATTAACTCGGATAGAAGTGATTTAATGGATTACATACATGCGAATGAGTCATAAAAGCAATAAAACATGGATGAGACGAATACAAACGAATTATTTACATGAATGAAAGATTGATTAGTGGCGTAGGTGAACTAAATAGGTTAAACACGACAAATTAATGACGAACTAATGACGAATACGATAATAAACAGATGGAAATATATCAAAGGTCGAATTCCAGAAACTCAATATGAACAAATCGAATTTCTACAACCCGGATTGAATTTAATAACGAAAACCCGCAAATATTGGATTATAAGGGATTTAAGTCGGGATTTAATGACTAATTAAACGTATTAATGATGTTTAAAAAATATAGATGTGAAATTATTGTGATTGTACGTCAAAGAATTGAAGGATAAACGAAAACGAACAAAAGAAAAAGAATTTACAGAGGACGAAGGAAGAAGAAAGAAAGCAAGAACTGCGGCAGCCTCATGAAGAGGCGCAGCATGCACTGCGCTCCTTCGAAGAGGTGCAGCAGTTGCTGCGTCCTTTCTCGATGATTATCTTCTGGTAATCCGTAAAAAAGGTTTTAAAGCATGGTTTTAGAAATCGGTTTTAACAAGTATTTTCGACATAAACCTTCCATTAATGATACAAAAAGTAAATAACAATAAATAAAGGAGAGATTTACACCCTCAGACTTAAATGTTTGACGAAACGAGATGAACTAAGTTTATGATTAGTGATGCCCGACTCGAATGTAACGAAAGTGCCCTCGTAAGAGGAAAACGATTAAGATTAGTTAAGTTGATTGATTGTGGAGTTGGTCAAATTGGTCGGTCATGCAAACGAGGCTGGTACTCAGAAGGATCCGAGCTTACGTGGTCGAATGTTCAAGCACGTAGACGCCAAAAAGTAAGAACGTGGTCTAGAATGCAAAGGGAGAAGAGAAGGGCAGACACTCGCGTGAGAAATATGAGGAGCGAAGGCTCTTATTTATACTAATCACGTGAAGGAATAGGGTTTTCGGAGAGACTTTGGAAGTGAATCTCGAAAAGATATGAAAAAGATACGAAAAATACGCAGAAAAGGACATGGGAAGAGGCGCAGCACAAACTGCGTCTCTTGGAAGAGGCGCAGCACCTGCTGCGTCTGTTACCAAGTGGTTTCCTCCTGCGGAAGAAAGATTTCCGTGTTTGGTTTATGGAATAACGGGATAATCTTATTTTCCTTAATACTTTGTATGAATATTACGGGAAATACTTTACCAAAGAATAAGATTGTGAAAGATTTATAAAATATGGAATAGAAATATCCGGAACATTCCAGAACATTCTGACTCGGGATTTAGCAGTTATCAGAAAATAAAGACGGTTTTAGGCCCGGACTCCAAATGTACTCTAATTACTGTCAAAACGACCGTATCGGCACGTAGATGACAACTAAGAGGTAGACATCAGTGTTTGAGCAATCAATTGACGATAGACTTACGAACTATCACAAATCGTTCCGCGTACCAAACATGCGGCCCAATCATCACCGGGTGGTTTGCGGGAGGTGCAGAAATGAGGTATCTACAAGCTCTATTCACTTTAATGAGACCCTCGCTTTAAGTAAATCTACTCTTTGAGTAACAATTTTTGGATTGAAATGCTATGGCTCGTATGTAACAAAGTCGATTTGGAATAATACCATTACTTTCGCAAAGCAACATTTTAACAACAAGACATGTGTGCTAAACTCTCACTGAGCTATAGTCCCACTATATCTTTATAGATTATAGTTCCATCACTTTCACAAAGTAACACATTAACTATAAGACATGTTTGTGGTGATTTACTCCCACTCTATCTCTTAGAAATACCTCTATTTTCCTAAGAGATAACTTTGTGAGCCACAAACATATATGGTGGAGTAATAGTAGTTTGTGTAGATTGACATGTTAGCACATAAAAGACCAGCTCTTTTATGGCAGTTTGATTCATGTCATATGCCAGTCTGATCCATGTAATTTGTTAAATAGACTCTCTATTGCAGGTATCTCATGGTTGACCATCTGTTTAGAATTACGTGTCCGTTTTGGATTGCAAATTCCCAAAATTGAGTTCAAAAACTCAAACTGACTCATATTAGTTTGATCTTATGGGTTGTGACACAAGGTCATAATCCATATTTAATAAATCAAATTCATTACTTAGATCTTTGCCACTACGATCGGATCGTAATGTTTTAGTACTTTGTTCAATTGGTTCTCTATGTCATTTAGAAATTCCTTTAAATTTCTCAAATGCTTCTCTTTATATTTGATTAAGTAAATATAACCATATTTACTTAAATCATCGGTAAGAGTGACGAAGTAGTCATAAATTCTCCTTGCGGTGATGCTCATTAGAACACATACATCGGCATGTATTAGTCCCATCAAATCACTTGCTCGTGTCCCTTTACCACTAAAGGAAGTACAAATCATTTTGCAAAGGAGACAAGATTCGCATATTCCATATGATTGAAAATCAAATGGTCCAATAAATCTAGTCGACACTAGCATTTTAATGCGTTTCTCATTTATGTGACCTAATAGAAAAAGCCAAATGTACAATTCATTTGGATCACTAGTTATGAGTCTTTTGGTTTGTATGTTTAGATATCTTTGTTTGAGTTGGAAGTGTCTAAAACATATATATCATAAAGAGAAGTGACTTGGCTCACAGCCATGTCTATTTTCAACAAAATAAATCCTTTCATGTCTAACATAGAAATGGAAATAATGTTTTAGACAAAATCAGTACATAATGACAATTATGTAAATACAACTCAAAGTCATTAGCTAAAACAAGTACATAAATCCTCTTGAAGTGGTGGCTACCCTAGTTCCATTTCCTTGTCGGAGATTTATATCACTCCTGTTTAGCTCTTTCACATTTCCAAGTCCCAGTTGGAGTAATAAGTCCAACTTTGATATCTCCCAAATACTTGGGGCAATTTCGCTTCCAATGGCCCATGACATTACAATAATGACATTTTTCATAAGATTGGGCACCCTTCTTAGTTTTAGTTGTGGTAGTCTCACTATCCATTTCCAATTCATTATCAGGTTTGGGTTTCTTACCCATCTTTCCCTTCCCTTAATAATACCAATACTCCTTTCAGTTGCAAGGACACTCTTGCTAGAACTCCCACTGAATTTAATATTTCTCCTTGTTTCTTCAAACAAGGATGTTTTGGGTTTAGTGAGATTTTCTTCACAAGATTTTCTTACCAAAGTGGTGGGCATTAAAATTGGAGTGGGTGGTGTGGAGGTGGTAAAGAATCAAAGATTTCCATCCTGACCAATGCCACAGCGTAATTCTGTAATCGTATCATTGTCATACTCGGAGATTTTTTTTTTTTTATCGAATGATTAGAGCCATGAATTAATGGTGATTGCTGTAAGAGTATTAGATGAATCCATTGCGAATAAATAACTACAAAAACGGAAATGAAGGAAATAATAAACATCTATCGTTTTAATAATACTTGTAAACAAGTATTGCATTTATATAGTGACCTCTACCCAACTATTTTAATTGATTCCGAGATCCAAATTCATATTAACTCGGGCACGGTGAGCCGATTCATCCCTTATTAATATAACTCGGTGGATTAACTCTTAATCGATTCTACTTCTAGAACTCTCGGTCGATAAAAATTACTTTAATATTTATCTTTAGCCCGGAACACATGCGACTACGGTCACGAATACTTCCGTTGAGCTCAATCCAAATTTCGATGTAATAATATTTTATTACCCACTTACCCAACGTAACAAGTTTAGCACCCCAGTGAGCCGAGCCTACTTGCTTATGAAATTGGGACTCATGGTTTCTACTATTTGGTAAGGCTAATTCTTAATTATTATAAGCGAGAGGTCATGTCAATTTATTATCTATCACGTTTTAAGTGAACTAAAGCGGTGAACTACGATAATTATAATTGACTCGATCGATGACTCGATATGATATGCATGTGTTGTTATGCGATTTGGCAATGCATGCAACATATTAAAAGAAATGCAAAGCAATAATAAAATTCCTAGTATGGCCTTACTAAAATAGAAAATCAAATAATCTATTACATATTCGGAAACCAACTCCTTTGGTCCCTTGAATCTTCAAGTGGCACGCCTCCCAAGAACACCGTCTTCGTCGAAATACCTTTCCGAATGGCACCGTCTTGAAGAAACTCCATAATTACAAATAATAATAAAAATGTAACACTCACAATTTTAATAAATCTCATTTATTTGATTTTCGTTAAAGAGGTTTATTTTTATTTATTTTTATACTAATTTTGGTTTAATGTTTTATTTAACGCCATTTTTATTAATTTTAGTCCTATTTTATAAATGGACGAACTTTTAATTATATGTCACTTTTTTTTTAAAAAACGGGAAAACGATTCTGGTTCATCACCTTTTTGGACCGTGTATTGTATATCTAGAAAATTTATTTTAAAACTTGGTTTATATGTTTTACTTTAAGTCTTTGATAAATTATTTTTATTCGACTTGTAATTATTTTACAATAAAAATTAGAAGGTATTTTTCTTTGACTTTTTCCCTCTTGTGGCTGGTTTTTCTAGAGCTTTTCAAGGAGATTTTATTGTTTATATTTTTCCGGATTCGTAAATATCGACGACGTTTTAGTAAACGTCGACGACGTTTTTTAAAAAAAAGACGCTCACTGCCCCTACTATCCCACTAACCCATTCTCCCTCACTCTCTATTCTCTCTACTCAAACTCAACCTCCAACTTCCACCAACACTCAACCACCACCACCTCCACCACCACACTGCCACCACCACGCCGACCACCCCGCCACCACGTTGCCGCCGACATCACCAACAAGGTAAGTGCCATTTTTTTTATTTTGTTAAATTAGTTTAGAAATTGAAACTAATTGAATTAAACTATGAAATTAAATAGTTTTCTTTCCTTTATTGTTATTGTTAATCGATTAAATTGATTGGATTTTGTTTTGTAATTGAATTAGTTAGTAAATTAGGTTATGTGTAAGGTTTTTATTAAAACTAATTGAATTACTTTAGAAATTGTTAGTTTTTCTATTAAAATTCATGTTAATTAGTTGTTATTATGTAAATTTTGGTATTGTTATATGTTGTTTGCGAAATATACTTGATTGGGAGTGATTTTTGAGTCGATTTTTGTTGTTGTTAATCGGATTGGGAGTGAATTTTAAGCGTTTTGGGGCCGACACCACGGGCAAACGTGGGGAATGGACGTTTGGCTGTGGCTGAAACGTGGGAATTCCACGTTCTGCTGTGGCTGAACGTTGGGATATGTCGTTTGGCTGCGGTCAAACGTTGATTTTTCACGTTTGGCTGTGGTCAAACAATGGGAAATCTCGTTTGGCCGTGGTCAAACATCCAGATTTTTTGTTTGGCCGCGGTTAAAAAAAAAAAAAGTTTGACCATGGTAAAAAAAAAAAATGTTTAGCCACGGTCAAGCAAGGGGTTTTTTTGTTCAACCGCGGTCAAACAAGGGGCTTTTTTGTTCGCCCGCGGTAAATAATTTTTTTTTTTAAAAACCGTGTTTTATGCTATTATTTGCCGATTTTTGTTACTTTATATGATATTTAGTCGATTAACGTGTTTTCTAACAACTTATAATTTCCTAATGCAGATGGCAGATCGAAATGAGAGAGGAAAGGCAATCATGAATGCTCCGCCTCCGCCTAACATACACGACCGTACCGCTGGGCGTAATGTTACGGGCTCGAAGCGTCGTTTGCGAGTTAAGCAGGCCCACAAGCAGCCACCCCCACTTCGAGAGACGTCTGGAATGGTTATGATGCCGACTCCCGGTCATGTCGTTAGCGAGTCAGAGGAGGCTAGGTCACGGGAGGTTGCTGGTAGTTACCAGCATGATAAAGAGGATGAGCCGTCGGATGACGGTTCCGGGGAGGAGGAGGAGGATGCTGGAGAGTATGTGGTCCAACCGAACCCGCCACCGTCGAGAGTGTTGAGTCTGAAGTTGGGCCGGGATAGTAGAGGATGTTATTCGAGTGTTAGAGAGTCCTCTAGCACCGATAGATCGAGGAGGCCGAGGAGGGATAGTTCTTCGATCCTGAGAGAGCCCGTTCCTGGTGGTCCTAGGAACCCTAACACCTTATGGAGTTTTGGTGGTCACGTTGCGTTCAACAGTTGGTCGGACCCTAACCCGGAGAATATGAGGTCGTGGATCAAGCTCTACGAGAGGCCGAAAGCTGCGAGGGAGATTAGGAACATGGTTCTCACTGAGGGTGTTGCAGCTAGGGTACAGGCGAGCGGGCTTGGGGTTTTAAAGGAGTGTTTTACCACCGGTCTAGATGATAACCTCCTTAGTGCTTTTATCGAGAGGTGGCACCCGGATACTAACACTTTACATATGCCTTTTGGAGAGATTAGTATCATGCTCCATGATGTCCAGCATATTCTTGGGATACCTGTTAGTGGTGATCGGGTGCTTGTGGCCGGTTCGGGCGAGGATGATGACAGTGGTCTGAGGGGCAAGATTGCGAGGTTTTATGGAGTTCCTGAGTCCGATGTTGTACTACCGCTCTACAAGAATGGCGGTTTACTAACATCGGACATGAGGAATGTTGTTTACCTAGGGAACGAGCCTGGCTCGTTACGGGCGTACCTCTTGATGTTAATGGGTCATACTCTTTTCATGGATAAGAGTGGTGATAGGGTGTCCGCTCAGTTGTTGCCCTTGTTTGATAGTCTTGAGTCGGTTGGTTCATATGCTTGGGGTGTTAGAAATCTATATCTCAATATTAACATATTCATATATGTTCTAATTAATTTCGTCATAAAATTAATTACTAAATCTTATGCATGCAAACTAAAATAAAAGAAGATAAAAAAACATTTTGTCACCATATGAATTTCGGTCATATTGGGCACCAACAAGATCTCCTTCTTTTTAGTTCTTGAGCTTTCCATTAATGGATGAACATTCTTGACTTCAAATCAGAAGCCCTCCAATTAGTTGCACCCAAAACTATCCCTTAATACCACAAACTAACATGTACTAGATGTTTGTAATGTAGTTTACCTTAAAATCTATTACTAATACTCATATACTACTTCTAGTATTATTAGTGTTTGATTTAAGCAAATTTGATTCACAAAAATGAATTTTTATGAAGAACAAGAGAGAGAAGGGAGGTTTTTCATAAAAATGTAAGAATGAATTAATTAGAGAAAAACTCTATAATTCTCTATGCTTAAAACCGGTTGGGTGGGTTTTTTTGGGTAGTCAAATTAATCTTCCCAATTTGCTTTTGTTCTTCACAAGAAAAGCTAGCTAGTAGTAGGTGTCATCATGATGTCTATTTTATTATTTAAATAACAAAAACCATCAAAACCCACTTACTACATATAAAACCGGTTTTCCATGTAATATGGAGTCCATTTTATTTTTGTCAATTGTACAATTGTATGTCATGTGACATGTGACATTTCTTATGTCATGTTTTAATTTAAAATGCCTATTTAACAAATTAAATATCATTTACAAATTAAATAAATCATATTTAACAAATTGACTAGTAATATAAAATTACTTTCTCATAAAATGGTCATTTAATTACTAGTTAATATAATTCACAATATTTTGTAATTATAACTAACTTATCATTCTCATCTCGCGTGTTTCGCAAACACCGATTAATTTTAGTAATATAACTTCTTAAATTACTAAATAAAATCTTATTTAATCACATTAGAATAAGATGTCATTTTCTCTCTTATGATAATAATTTGTTCAATTTTAAGGAATTAATTAATCTGTATCGGCATACAATTAGTTGACCTTTTCAATTAAGGGAATCGTCCTTTAGGTGTGACCTCAAGGGATCAACTGATCACCACCGTCGCACGACAGGAATGTCAAACTCTAGCCAGCCAATCATTACCGATATGTGTGGACCAGTTGACTATATATGTAATGTATCATCCCTTTCGTATTCTTGGTATGAGATTTAATTAATAATGATATTTAAATCATGTGATCGCACTATTGTTGAGGACACATTTCCCAACAATCTCCCACTTGTCCTCGACAAGTGTGCGTCACCAATTCTCTTGTCCTATTACTATCTCCCACTCAATGCAAGGTGTCTTTCGGGTCGTACTTGCAAGTGATCATATCGAGAGTGGTTTCCTCCCGGAGAATAATCGATTGACCGGAATTTATCCACCGTGGATACCTTCCGAGCGTGGCCACGCATTTCCAGTTCATTACTCCTCGAGTGGCCCTGAGATATTGTTTTAACCCTGACAAGGGGGTGGACAATTCCTATCGCACTTATTCCCTTCGACTAGCCACAGCCATCATAACCCAAAATATGCCCATTTGACCCCATTTACGAAGGTCGTAGTAACACAAATCAATATTAATCTGAAACTGTGCCATCTTAGGCGAACAGTCTTTAGTCAAAAGAATCGACTCATTAGAATATTATAGTAGCTCTCGCCACGACCAGGCTATATAAATTTGCCAGAACTCTATAAGCGGTCATTGCTCGACAAAGTGTTCCTGTGATCTGCCTATGTGATCGACTAGTCATCTCACATGACTCTATGGCACTTGAACTTGTCATCAATCGCATCACACTCTAGTCATTTCGAGACGTCACCTCATACAAGTGACTATGGGCGAATACAATGTTAATCCGTGTTCACTTTAACGGGGTTCAATGTTGTCTCTACAACCCGTTTGGATGTAACAAAGTATAAAAGGAGTTTTTAAAGTAAAAACTCGAACGACAAATGTGATTATCACGTATGAATAGTCAATGCCTGATTACTATTTCATGTTCTATAATCTAATTTGATCTTGTATGTAGTTTTTCATTTCAATTCAATTGAAATGACATGACTCATCATGTTAAGCCTATGAGAAGGCTTTGGTTAGTAGGTTTTATCAACTTCTTGTACCTAACTCAACCTTACTACATACTCGTTTTCCTTTGTAATGTATACATCTGCATTACAATACTTTCTGAGTACGTGTCGAGATCCAATCAAGACATAGTCCCTCTAGTCTTAGAATAGCTCCCACTTTGTTTTCACGATTACGGGACCCATCCCTCTTGCACATCCCATGATTGCAAGTCTACTCAATTTCCGTTATAAATATCTCTCATTGTTCTTTATTGCCTAGAACGATTCTAGAAAATCTACTTCTTAATTAACATAGCCACAATGGTATCTTAACCATCCTAATGTGTTTTGATTATGGTTTTGTCGGAAACCATGCGCAATCTCAATTGTCAATTGTCACTTGTGTAACACCCTTACACAAAATTGCATCATAAACACTTTGCTTTACTTCCTTAATGCTTCTGCAAGCACTTAAGGGTAATCTTTATTGCTTACTTTGTAAAGATTACTTGAATTCGATTTTGAAAACAATTCATCATACTCAAGGTATATGAAGTGTTATACATCATTACTTATTTAATTGATCCAATGGAAGCAAATGGAATCAATCAAATATGTTCAATTTAATTGAACTAGTCATGAATCTTATCAACGTAAGACTTCTTATTGACGCCAATATCATGTGGATTTATCTTCATAAATCCGGTTATTAAAGATGTATTATAATACTCCAAAAGTCTTAAATCATTCGCAATGATCAATATGTCATCCACATATAAGACTAATTAAAATTACCGTAACTCCCACTAAACTCCATGTATAAACACAACTTCTCGACTTATCGAGAAAAGTTTTATAACATGATCAAAACATTAATTCTAACTCATTGATGTCCTACTTAAGACCATCTCTTAAGTTGCACATTATCTTAGGATTGCAAGAATCTATAAAACTCATGACATGTATTGAATACATTCCTTCTTTTGAAGAAGTGGGTTTTAGATTCACATGTTGTATGCGTATCTTCATAATGAAATACAATCCCTAAGAAGATCCAAATAGACTTAAGCATTTCAATTAGTGCAATACCCTTTGCAACCAATCTTGCTTTGAAATCTCTCTTTATTAGTGCAAAACCCTTTGTCACTAATCAAGCCCTTTTGTTTCGGATTTTCATGGCTTTAAGCATTGTATTGAGTTGTGACTTAAACACTCTTATGTAAGTCATATGTTCATTACTTTCTAGAAGTAATCAACTTGAATCAAACAATTTCTTTTGTAAGTTATAAGCTCTTTACTTTCTTAAAAGTAGCATGAATTCATCATTTCTCACAAGTGACGAATTTAACCTCCTAGGTTTTGAAGAAACAATGTCTTACACAAAACGTCTCATGTAGCCAAGAAAGACCAGTTTCTTGCGACATAACATTCTCTATGGCATTCTTTATGGCTCTTGAATAATTTCTCCCACTCTGTCTTCTAGAAATAAACTTGTATTTTAGAAAGACAGCTTCACGAGCCGAAAACCCGTCGTACTCGTGATAATTGAAAAGGGAAAAATGAGCATTTGTTTCTTGTGAAAACTTACAAACATGGTACCCTTACCATTTAATATCTCATATGATTCGATTTAGTGGAAAAATAATTTAGACCAAAATGATAAAATCCCCAAAAGGATCAAGTAACTCAAAGTAACTTGATTAAAGTCCAAACCATATTGAATAGCGTTTGCTTTCTTATCCAACCACACATTAATCCATAATGCGTGCTAAGAGAGTTTAACTTGTGATACTATATCACATTTCCTTTGGCTTATATCAAAGTCTTCACTTTGATAGTCCCATCACGACTAAATCGTGATTCCTTGAACTCTTTAAACTTCTTCAAAGATTTTTCTATTTACCTTATTAAGTGAACATATTAGCGTCAACTTAAATCATTGGTAAAAGAAAATGATCAACCTATTTTGGATCGATGATTTACAACCTCGATCTCCTTTTCAACCAAAAGGCACGAGACATCTTGCTTTGAATACAAGATACGCATATACCATTAACAATCTAATGGTTTCAAGAGTACTCGATAACTCTTTGCGTTCATCATTCCAAAATTTAAGGTTTAATCTTGGGTTACCAATTTGAATCTTACATCATCTACATCATATATATCATTCTAGTTTGGTTTAGAATATAATCACCTTGACAATGGGCTAGCCATACATCAAATTGTGGTGTATAGGGTCACAAAAGTGAAAACCTCTTTTGTATCTTAACAAGTTTATATTCTTATTTAGAGTTTATGCACTTAATAGTCACAATTAAGTACAACTTTAAATCCAAAAACTAGATTGAGTACACAATTACTCTATCTCTCGACATTATTGTTGCTAGTCGTCATATTCTAATCATCTTATGTGTCGAATACAATGATGAAAACCTCCACTGGTTTCTAATATTGACGAAGTGGTACTAGCAAAATTTATGTTTAATCAAATAAACATTTAAAGAAGAAGATCCCATTAGATGTCTCACAACTAACTTGTTGATTCTTCAATAATTTGGGGTAGTTTCCTTTCTTGTGTCCAACATTTAAGACAATGGAAACTTTATCGGTCGTGATTGATAGGTTTAGTATCGCTATTCTCAACAACTTTACTTTCAACATTACCTTGTATCAATTCCATTATAATCTTTACTTCTTGAACCTCGTCCTCATCTTAACGGTTTAAGAGAATGCTCCCACTCATTTCAATGAGTCTTTGCTTTGAGAAGCAAAATTGAATTCATGAAGATTACTCTTCATTTGTTCGTTTTAGTCTTAAAACTTTCATTGAAGTGGTTGCGTTATTTTGGTCAATTACGAATTCTAAAAATCTAATCACCAAAACAATTTATCGCTTCAAGGTACTTAATTCAATTAAGTATATGAAACATAATCCATTGTAAGTAGAAGTGTTAGTCAAGAATCAAAAACCTGTTTGATAATGAATAACTTTAATCTATACACTTTACAAGAGATCCTTAGCAATGGTTCGTTTGAGGTTTTAGAAGCAAATTCAAATTTTGTCTTTAGTTACGCTGTTTTAATGGAGATTTGTATCAAAATCAAAATGATATTGTATATGTATTGTGGTAAAGAAATAGAACAATATAAAAACGGAATAGTGGAAAACTTAACATTTATCGTTTTATTAATACTTGTAAATAACAAGTAAAGCATTTACATAGTGACCTCTACCCAACTATGATAAATGATTCCAAGACCCAAATTCATATTGACTTAGGCACGGTATGGCCGATGAAACCCTTATCAATATAACTCGGTGGATTAACGTTTTAATCGATTCTACTTTTAGAACTCTTGGTCGATAAAATTACTTTAATAATTATCTATAGCCCGGAACACATGCAACTACGGTCACGAATACTTCCGTTGAGCTCAATCCAAATTTCGAATAAATGTGTCCATGATCCAAATCCACATCAACTTGGGCACGGTATAGCCGATGAAACCCTCATTAATATGAACTCGGTGGATTAACATTCATCTCCCACTTCCCCTATGTAACAAGGTTTGTACCCCGGTAGGGCCGAGTGCACTCCCTCGCGAAATAGGTTTTCATGGTTTCTACTATTTGGTAAAGCTATGTCTCAATTAATTGTTTTAGCGAGAGGTCATGTAAATTTATTATCTATCACGTTTTAAGTGAACTAAAGCGGTGAACTACGATAATTCTAATTGACACGGTCGATAAACTCGATGAAAGAAGATGCATGTTTTAGTTATGGCGATTTAGCGATGCATGCGACATATAAATAAAATGCAAAGCATAAAAAAAAATCCTAGTATGGCCCTCCTAAAATAGAAAATCTAATTAACTATTACATATTCGGAAACTAACTTCATTGGTCCCTTGAACTTCGGTTGTGGCACGCATCTCGAGGTAACACCGTCTTTATGTATCGCCATCTTGAAGAAATTCGTCTTGGGGAACTCCGAGATAAATTTAAATTACATAGCAAATTACATAATTTCCTATTATACATTTACAACTAAAATAAAATAAATCTATTAAAATACAAAACGGTGATACGAGATCACAATAGATTACAACCGAATCGATATTCCCATACATTTCGGGAAATACCAATTAAAAATTAAGGCCATACTAAGTAAAAATTACATAATTCAAAAATTACATAAATAAAATTATGACAATCATAAGGAAAATGCAGCATTATAATATGTACGAACATGCCCAATTTTATGCTAAATCGCCTTTAAATAGCCAATATCGTATAATACTCGATTTTTACGGATTTGCGTGATTTCAACATTTTATAATCACAAAATTACATAAATTCATATTTATGCATAAGTTAATTACCCTACCCTCTTAGGACTCAAAATTTAGTCTTCACTAATTATTTGACCATAATTAACTCATATTTCTAAAAATTGTTCATTAATGGACTTAAAATTATAAAAAAAAAAGCTATAAACTTCAAGTAAATCACAAAATTTCAAACAAATTCAAAATTTGAAATTTAAACTCATGAACATTCTGGAAAAATACCATGACACTCATAATATTCAAAAACTTAGGTTAAAAATTTCGAAATTTATCCGGAAAAACAATGTTGCGGTTTATCGGTTTTAACTAAATAATCATAAAAACATGAGAAAAATTATATTCACCAACTTTTCAATTTTAGATCTGAAAAGATAATAAAATGCAACATTGGACGTTTTTCCTTAGTCATGGAGTATGTTTTATTAATATTTCACTATTTAAGTCACTATTCATGTCATTTTTCTTCAAAAATCCATAAATCATGCAAAAATACTTCAATATAGCCTATTATTTTACACACATCTTGTAAAATTGCATGTGACAATATACTAAATTTCTATGACCAGATTCGAAATTTATCTCATATTAACCTATTTTTCACTTAAATCCGATTTTAATAATGAAAAATCCATTTTTCGAGCATAAGAAGTCCAAAAACTATGAAAATTTATAGGTCATCTCAAAATAATATATGTGACAACATATCCAAAAAATCACTGGAAAATTCGAAGTTTAGCTAATTTTAGTCCGAAAATGACATTTTATTCATAAAATCATATTTTTAATGCCATTATAGTATAATATGAACAATAAAAATCCATAAAATAACCAAAATATCCTAAAAATATTTTAGGACCAGAAATTTTAACATGCATAAATTAATTTCGTGATATATCATAATAACACAAATTATACAAGTTTTATATGTTAATCTTTATAACTCGGAAAAACTTTTAACCGATTTGCATGCAAACAACCTTGTGCTCTGATACCACTTGTTAGAATTCTATATCTCAATATTAACATATTCATATATGTTCTAATTAATTTAGTCATAAAATTAATTACTAAATCTTATGCATGCAAACTAAAATAAAAGAAGATAAGAAAATATTTTCTCACCATATGAATTTCGGTCATATTGGGCACCAACAAGATATCCTTCTTGTAAGTTCTTGAGCTTTCCATTAGTGGATGAACATTCTTGACTTCAAGTTAGAAGCCCTCCAATTAGTAGCACCCAAAACTATCCCTTAACACCACAAACTAACATGTACTAGATGTTTGTAATGTAGTTTACCTTAAAATATATTACTAATACTCATATACTACTTCTAGTATTATTAGTGTTTGATTTAAGCAAATTTGATTCACAAAAATGAATTTTTATGAAGAACAAGAGAGAGAAGGGAGGTTTTTCATAAAATTGTAAGAATGAATTAATTAGAGAAAAACTCTCTAATTCTCTATGCTTAAAACCGGTTGGGTGGGTTTTTTTGGGTAGTCAAATTAATCTTCCCAATTTGCTTTTGTTCTTCACAAGAAAAGCTAGCTAGTAGTAGGTGTCATCATGATGTCTATTTTATTATTTAAATAACAAAAACCATCAAAACCCACTTACTACATATAAAACCGGTTTTCCATGTAATATGGAGTCCATTTTATTTTTGTCAATTGTACAATTGTATGTCATGTGACATGTGACATTTCTTATGTCATGTTTTAATTTAAAATGCATATTTAACAAATTAAATATCATTTACAAATTAAATAAATCATATTTAACAAATTGACTAGTAATATAAAATTACTTTCTCATAAAATGGTCATTTAATTACTAGTTAGTATAATTCACAATATCTTGTAATTATAACTAACTTATCATTCTCATCTCGCGTGTTTCGCAAACACCGATTAATTTTAGTAATATAACTTCTTAAATTACTAAATAAAATCTTATTTAATCACATTAGAATAAGATGTCATTTTCTCTCTTATGTTAATAATTTGTTCAATTTTAAGGAATTAATTAATCTGTATCGGCATACAATTAATTGACCTTTTCAATTAAGGGAATCGTCTTTTAGGTGTGACCTCAAGGGATCAACTGATCACCACCGTCGCACGACAGTAATGTCAAACTCTAGCCAGCCAATCATTACCGATATGTGTGGACCAGTTGACTATATATGTAATGTATCATCCCTTTCGTATTCTTGGTATGAGATTTAATTAATAATGATATTTAAATCATGTGATCGCACTATTTTTGAGGACACATTTCCCAACATGGGGTGCGGCTTGTTTGGCTTACTTGTACCGACAGCTAGGGATAGCATCGCGCCGAGATAGTACTGGTGTTAGTGGGTGTCTACCGTTACTCCAGGCGTGGATATACGAGTACTTTCCCAGGTTCCGACCCGGTGGTGGTTTCTTTTTTGAGGACCGTCCTCTTGTTGCGGCTTGGGCCACCTTGCCTCGGAGTAAGGGCGATTCTCATACTTTTCAGATGTATCGTCATAGTTTGGACGATCTTAGGCCAGAGCATGTCCGATGGTTGCCTTACGGGGACCGTCCTCAGGGAGTTTGCAGAGTATCGCTTTACTCGGGTTTTATCAGTCATCTTGATATAGTAGAGCCGTACCAGCCGGATCAGTGCATGCGTCAGTTTGGGTACCGTCAGGCTCTCCCGGTCTCGATGCCTATTGCGGTGAATGAGTCTCGGCCCGCGAACGGGCCTTACAGGCTGGACTTCGGGCAAGAGCCCGATAGGACATGGATGTCCGAGATATCCATCACACACCTCCGAAACCTGTCAAAGAAAGCATATATGCCTTTCGAGTGTACTGATGGATACATGTCTTGGTATGAAGACAATTCACACCCTTACCTTTACCCCCCCTCACACCGCCTCCATTTTCGGTCTGTCGAGTTTCATGAGAAGCCGGAAGTCGCCCTAGCTCTTAGTCGTAAGTTCAAGAATGTCTTCCAGCAAGATGATGAGGAGGCTGAGAGAGAGACTATAGAGGAGCTGTTTCACCGGATGCGTCCTTACTATGATGACGTGTATGATGACTAGTTTGTTTTTATTTTCTTATGTTTTTCTATTTTTTTGGATTATGTTTGTATGGTTATTTTATTATCTTTGTATGGATAATTTGTATGTTGTTTTTTTAGTTTTCAGAATTGACTGAAAATACAACTTAATTAAAACATAATTAAAATACTTAACTGAAAATACAACGACATTACATAAACCACTTAAAATATAATTAAAACATAAACCACTTAAAACATAATTAAAACAAAACTAAACCCTATACCCTAAACCCTAAACCCTAAACCCCAAACCCTAAACCCCAAACCTCAAAGCCTAAACCCCAAACCCTAAACCCCAAACCTCAAACCCTAAACCCCAAACCTCAAACCCTAAACCCCATACCATAAACGATTATTACTTAAAACATAACATAATTAAATAACTATCGAACTTAATTATCTTCCGATGATGAAGACGACGATTCCTTATCTTCTCCATGATCTTGAACCTCAATATCCTCAGGTTGGGTAGACATATATTGAGTTAACAAATCATTGATGTAGAGATAAAGAATTCCTTGGTTGGGCACTCTACCAGCACATAAGTCTGATAGTCTTGGGTAATCGATCACGGTGAGGATGCGCTCATAATATGTAAAGAGATCACTTCTTAACCTGCGAAACTCCCACATCTTCTCGGTTAATGCTTCATCAGAGACAACCTCATCTCTAACTGCTGGAGTTAGCACATATTCTCGGTTTCCGGCTAAAATTATACAAAGGCTACCAATTGGAGGCTCTTCAAGCATGTGCCATACAGTGGCACTGGGAAACACTGATTCAAGACGAGAAATTAGAATTGGTAAATTTTAAACAATTAGATCGATTCTTATTTGATAAACTCTGATTTTTTTGAGTATTTGTGAGAACCATTTTATTATTGTAGTGAGTGAATAGGATTGGATGTTGTGATTTAAATTGACATAGAATGGCCTATTTATAAGCTATTAATTGTAACGGCTATTTTTTAATTGTAACGGCTATTTTTGAATTGTAACGGTTATTTTGAATTATAACGGTAACATTTGAATTATAACAGTTATTTTGAATTATAACGGTAACATTTGAATTATAACGGTAACATTTGAATTATAACGGTAATTTTTGAATTGTAACGGTTATTTTGAATTATAACGGTAACATTTGAATTATAACGGTAACATTTGAATTATAACGGTAACATTTGAATTATAACGGTTATTTTGAATTATAACGGTTATTTTTGAATACTCAACTATATTAACATATTCATCTTCTTCCAGTTTTCAATCATCCTCATCTTCTTCTACTTTTGACTTCTATTTTCTTCCTTATCTATTCACTAATGTCGACATCATCTTCAATGTGTAGAAACCACCCAATTGAAGGCCTTAACTTTAAGAATCAACGTTGCAATCTTTGTCGCAAAAACGCTATCATCATGATTTCCGGGTCAATAAATAATCCAATGAAAGCGTATTTTAAGTGTTTAGTTTGCAATAATTTTGTGTCGTGGTTGACTGAAGATCATTTGACAATAACAAAAAGGTTGGAGATAGCATGTGAAGATGAAGGTGATGATGCATCAAGTGGAAAAGTCATGAAAGAGCAAGTGCTTGGTTTAAAAGAAGAAATTTCGAGTTTGTCAAGGATGGTGAAGTTTTATTTCAAGTGTATCTTGTATTTGTTTGTTTTTGTTATGTTAGCCATTGTTATGAAGTAGTGACTATTTGTCGAAAAAAATTCCAAATTTGTATCAGTTGTCATGAATTCCAGAAATTTCAGAAATTAGTAAAATTATTGTTATGCTTTTCAATAATATATTACATTACACAAGTGAAGTTAATAGTTTTTTCAATGCGAACAACTACTAACTGAGATAACTGTCGCACTATCAGAGACCCGGCTTTTACAACGTTTTCTCGGTGTCTCTAACATGAATGCTTGCCAATTCTCAATGTTTTGTTGGTACAAAGTCTCTAGGTGAACAGCACTGGGATCTCGGAAGGTCAACCAAGCGGGATCAAGTGGCGGCATAGGGAGACTCTCAAGTGGGCTTCTAGAATGCAACCGCATCCAATGGCTATGGTGTAGGACAATCCACAAAATACCACACGTTAGTCGGCCTTCCACTCGGGTCTTAAATGGCATGATAGTTTTGCAACTTCCTTCCCAAACATTCTTCCCGTCTCGCCGTGTATGACCAATCACACATATCGTCCAGTTGAACAGCGTTGCAAAAACTAGCAAATCGTCGCTAAACATCCAATGGTCCTGCCCACAACTAATCTGCTGAAAAAACTCAACTCGTCGAAGTGCTATATCCAACCCTGACACACCGCTGAGTGGTGATTGAAAACCTCCATATAACTCTGTGTAGATAGAGTCGGTCCTCATCTCCCTCGAACACCATTCCTGCATAACTATATAATCTGTCTCTTGGCCCCGCTGGGCGTGCGATATTACCCGAAATCCACAATGACCGTCATCTCCAACATCCACCCAACCATCGATGTGGCCCCACAAAACCTCAGGACTACCCCACCATTTGACCCATGTTGATATAAAGACAATGGTAAAGTTCCTTCCCAAAGGAGCACCGGGAGGTCCTGATTCAAAATCGCCAAGTCTTTGTTGTGATTGATCTGCATTTGTTGAACCGTGAGTACTTCGTATCCTGAAATTTCCTTTCTGCATGCTCGAAACCCGACTTGTTTCTAGTTGTTGAACCTCTCGGACGGCCTTTCGGGTGCTCATTAATAGGGGGTGGCAAAATCTCTTGGTCCTCCGTGTGGTGGAAATCTCGCAACAAGTCTATGGCCGCCCTTAGTTTAACCGGGTCACTGTGCCTCACATCATCCACTAATTTCTCCCATAAATCACCATCATTTTTCGGCATTTGTTGAGGAATATCATACACCAATGTCTTCCAAAAGACATGAATATCCTCGAGATGGACCCTCCTACCTTTTCCGTGCAAAGATGCCAAATTGCATGCACAAGGTAATCCACGAGTCATTCGTATCACGTGTCGGCATCGATCGTCCACTCCGATACCCAAAGCAAGGCCTCTAGTAAGTTCTTTCTCCATTAACTCTATGGCCTTAATAGAGACGTTTCCTTGCAATAAGGAGAAAGTACGAGATGTTCTCCTTGGTTTACTCATTTCATCTTCGAGTTCTTTCTTAATCTTCGAGTGTTGACTTTCAAGCATGTCGTGGATACGGGACCACATGGAGTCAAGTGTGAGATGCTTTGACTTCAACCAAGCCTTCAATAGAGAATGTGCTGACTCAACACAGGAAGTTGTCGTGTTACCAAAATGTAAGACCTCGTTTGTATTGCATAAAACGAACTTCCCTGCGTGTTGACCCCAAGCTGTCCGTACATAATCCTCCATTTTCGGCCACTTACGTTGGAAACACTGCCAAGCACGCTGAAACGATTCCTCGGTAACTGCATTGATCACCTTAAACCAACCGTCTTCTTCATTTGAGATGACATGTTTCCTCATACTTTCAGTTTTGTATGATGTCAAGGCTTTTGCATTGATGGCTTTGTTCACATGCCATCTACACAACAAATGCTCAGCCCGAGGAAATACTTGCTCAAGAGCGCTGATCAAACCCAATTCCCGGTCGGTGACAAATACAGCAGGGGACGCTACTCCGGTGGCATCTAAAATCGCATCTAACTTTCTCAACAGCCACTTGTAATTCACGTCAGACTTGGTAGGAATCATCGAACATGCAATTAAGAAGGACGATCCCGTGGGTGTCACACCAACCATATCAATGAGTGGATTCTTGTAAACGTTGGTTTTATAAGTCGAATCCATGAGGACGACATAAGGATAAGCCCGGAACAACTTAATCGCTTCAGGATGAGCCATGAAAATGTGAGTCAACTCGTGCCAGTGGACGTATTTCGCTTCCACCGCTAGAGCCAACATTTGTTGAGCGGTGTTTCCTTCACCCATAACTTCTTTCTTAATTTTCCTTGTTTCATTATATAGTTGGGTGCTTGATGGTTGAGGTTTTTCGGGGGTTCTCAAATGAAGACCATTTTTAATATCCCTCGGTAGAACCCCGGCCAATGTTTGTTGCCTAACATATGCCTTCTCTTCCACGTCCAATCCCGCAAAGTGCCGATCCCCGTCCTTATAAACGGCTATGTTGTGGTTGTGTAGTCCGGCACCCTCGGAGGTTACAATGTTCCACACCACCGTCTCTTTATCATTTTTTGACACGAAATTTTGAACGGCACGTATACGAAACTTGCATGAACACTTCTGCGACCTCCTTAGCTTTTCAAGATCGTCTGATTCTTTTGGTTTACCATGTCTTTTACATCAAAAATAACTTGCCAACAACCCGTTCTTTTTCCTATTTTTAGCTCCGTTATTTGCTTTAACCAAAGCAAACCCATTCTCAAATGCGATTTTTTTAGCCCAATTGAAAGCATCGTCAAGCGTTTCGAAATCTATAGTAGTCTCGAACAACGGGTTGTAATCAATTGGATTCTCGCCAAAATCCTCCCACGATTCCTGTTACAAGCAATAAGGACTATAGTAAGACAATAAAAAGGATTCATAAACTACATAAATTGCGTAAAACGAAAGAAAAACATGTAAAAACGAGTAGAAAACGAGTAGTTCATGCCTAAAACATGAGACCCAACAAACGACAGCGGCCAAACATTACTTTCTATCGATCAACCACGGACGAACAACGAAAACCAACTTTAATCCACGGCCAAACAATGAAAATCTACATTTGACCACGGCCAAACAATGAAATCCAACATTTGACCACGGCCAAACTAAGAATTCCTTCGTTTGGTCCGTGGCAAACGTTGGTTTCCAACGTTTGGACCATGGTCTGAACGTTGGTTTCCAACTTTTGGCCATGGTTCATCCTTTCGGGGGACAATTTTCAGATTACGCAACAAATTCAAACATTCGCTACTACTAAGTTAATACGTCAAGTAATTCAACTATCGAATAGAATGAACGATGCGCAACAAAAAATTGAAAAATTAAGCAAATGATTAAGTTGTTTACGTACCGTTGAATCGAGATCCGACATATGTTAATTATTGTTGTTGTTTTTTTTTTTTAATTTAGTTGAGTTTGAGAGAGATTGTTTTAGAGAGAGAAAGTCAAAAGGGCAGTCATCGTCTTTTTTATGAAAAACGTCGTCGATATTTACTAAAACGTCGTCGATATAAATCAGCCCTAATATTTTTTCTTTCCCTCTTAAACACTCTACTTTATGACTACATTCATTAGGTTATTTATCACTCATAAAGTATGAAAAAAACAACCTAGCCTTTTTCCTTTGAGTATGCCATGATATTCATCCACCAACACCCCATTAAATCTTCATCATTTATTGCTCTAATTCTTCCTCTAATCATCCTAATTCTAAGGGTAATTCAATTACTCTTATCATCTGGGGTTAGTTTTCATTTTATATTAATTATCATATGGTTTATTCATATGATTGATTTTTTTTTGTAGGGTTTAAGAGAATCCATTTGAAGGCTAGTATTTTGTTGATTCGGATCTTGACAATTAAGGTAACTACGACGTTACTCGGTATTGCATTGATTAATTGTTGTAGTTGTATGTATTATTGCTTTTTTCTGGTTTTATAAAGATTTATTGATACATATGATTTTTGAAACCTTTAATTTCTGATCTCTTGATATCCATAACTTATTTTGACTATGTATAAATTTTATTTTGTCAATAGGAATTTATTTTGGTTGATTTACAAGTTTTATGATCAAATCGATTGTTCTGATATTAGGGTTTAAATAATTCGTTTTTATAATTTAAACTGATGTAAATTATTTTTCTGGAATTAATAGTTTATTTTAAGATACCATGAATTTTTTTGGTAATTGTTTCGGATTTTTAGTATTTATTTCATAATTTAAAGTAGCGATGCAGTTTTTGCGATTATAGCGATTCTGTTCGGTTTTAATTATGTTAAAAATACTAAATTAAATCATTAATTCACGAAACTTTAATATGTGGCAGATACATGGAGTATTAGGTTGTTTATAAAGGTTTAGGTCTTGGATCATTATTTTCGATTTATGGTGTATTTTACAAGTTTGATTAAAACCGTTGTTAAATCTATCAAATATGTTCGTCTGTTTGTAAAAATCATAGAACCTGTTTTTATTTCGAATTTGCAAAAGTATAAAGAATAGACTCCTGTTATTTTAAAGTGTAGAGTCTGCATAAAAAATTTCATAAGATTTAAACATACGGTTTAGTGAGAATAAATTACTTGTGAACAGCTCGCCTGTAAAACGCGTTTTTGACTTCTCTCAAAGCTTCATTTTTAAAAGATATTTTTTTTTTGATACAGTAGCTAATCTTTTTCTCAAAGAAACTTTATAATGTTTACTTATGTTTAAAACTATGCCTTGCCTTAAAATATTTTCTAAAAGTGGATTTATGAACTGAAACATTATGGGTGACGTCTTCTGACGGTTTTTAGAAATGAATTTTTAGACCCCTGATACTTTTGTAATTTAAAGTTGGTCAAAAAATAAAAGTTGTAGCTAAAAGCTACAGGAAACCGATAAATTGGCCTTGCGTCATTTCAATTTTTCTGTAATTAATTATGAATTTTACAATACTGATGTTCAGTTTTATAAACTAATGTAGAACTCCGTCTCATTAAAGCCTAATTAATAAGTCTTTACTAAAGTACCTTAAGTCAAAGGATGGTCTTTAAAGTTTAATTTCAGTAACTTAATTTATTTAAAGTCCTTAAATAAATTTTGTACTTTTGGTTTTAAGTTTAAGTTTTCTAATTTCGAAAAAAATAAAAGTGTAGTTCACTTACGAACCATTTGAATAATATACTATATCACTTGAGATATTTATTTAAGTTCGGAATAGTGAAGGTAAAGGCAAAGAATAATAAACTAAGGCATACGGTTTTACTAAAACAGCTATATGGTTGGGTATCCTGCGGGCGGTACAGATCGTCGTAGAGTCATGTACATGTACTTAGACTAGGAGTTCGCACTGCGTGGTAAATCGTGTCCTATTATAGTTTGTTGTCTAGTTAGTAAGCTTGGAGTTGGTCATCTTAGCGTGACACTGGGTTCCCGAAATTAGTAAAGATGTTGCGGTGTCAAAAGTATAGCTAAAGTGGATATCTAGCCTGAACTAAATTATTTCCATTCTATCTTTTGAATATTTTGCTTTTAAGCATGCAGCACGTTGGTTAACGTGATTTGGTAATGATAATTTGTTACTTATGTTTTATAACATTTTAATTTACTTTGATATATTATTTGCATCTGTAACATTTATATCATGTGATATGGCTGGGAGAACGTCGAGTTACTCCCCACTGATTGTGGCTGTTATGTTTATAACATGACAGGTATTAGCTTTGCTGGGATTTCTGTGTGAGCTAGCGAGTAGTTTGCAGATCCTACTCTGTTTTTCTGCTTTCTTTTATGGTTTTAGTTTGAACACTTTGAGGAATTTTATTTTCGCCCTTTTTATAAAAGTGACAATTGTTTAGACTTGACCATTTGTTTTTTTTATCCTTGAGAATTTTATATATTCTCAATTCATAACAGTTAGAACTTTTGTTTTTGTGTATTTAATCCCATTCGACAGTGTTTCCGCCACTATTTTGCACTAGAGTTTATAGGGGATTACTGTTGGTATCAGAGCATCACTGCTCCTGACGCTCACACATTGATCTTTAGGAAAATGCATAATAAATGATTTGACTAAATAAATGATTTAGTGAGAGATGGGTAGAAACCATAAGGACTTGAATGTTAGTTTATGTGTTTCTGCAAAATCAATGACTAGCATTGAATCTATGTTTTGTTTTTTTTTTTATTTTCTCCGACAAAGAAGATGAAAGAAGGTGGACGTGAACGTTGTGTTTTTTCGGACCAGAACGCGATCATTATGGTGATATTGAACTCGCTCAACAACCTAGCTAACCGCTTGGAGAACTTGATGCCACAAGGAAGAGACAATGGTTGTTCTAGCCCAGATTCAGTTTTGCTCAAGCTACATACCAGTTCGCCAAGAGAGGACTCAAGTTCCATAATGGTGCAGTACACCCAGAGTAATTAAACTGTGGATCCGTCAGATGGAGCGACCCAAGACTGGTGTGTTTGTTTTCTCTACAAGGTGATGGAGTGATCCAACGAGCCATATTGCGTACTCTGGATGCCTGAAGATTCCTTCTCTGGTCTCAGACTTTATTAGTCTGCGATCATCGTTCTTATTCCTTCAATATTTTTCAGTCATAGCTGCTTCCTATGTCCTTATTACTATTCGGATGAATTACTCCTTCTTTGTGACTCTTCCACATTGGTATCTATTCTCTTGAGATTCATTGATTAAACTGACTCTTTCTTGAAGAAATGTGACGGAAGTTAAGTAGGTTTGAGGTCTAGTGAAGCATTGTTACTTATGGTTTGAGGATAGTGAGTTTTACCCTTAATGTATATCTTGTACGAACTGTTATTTCTTGAGGATTAACTTGAATGGTGAGTAGTGGATTATGGAGTTAGAATTTTGGCGTAGTTAATGGTTTCGGATTATAGGTAATTTACATATTTTGGACTAGAGGTGATTAAGGTTTTATAGTATCTATGTGTCATTTTTGGTTGATGATATGGATGGATGTCGTCGGGTCACATCCAATCAAACACATTTATAATACTCAACATACAACTAGTTAGTGGTAAGTCGAGGTCGATCCATGGGACGGTGGTTACTCAAATTATTCAATCTAATTATGGTTGTGCTTGGGGTTGTCAAAATTATAATCGGTTGATGATTCTAATCTAATAGATGCAATAAACAAGCAACAAAAGGAAAGATGTAAACAATTGATTAAAAATGCTAGGATATCATGGGGTCATAGGGGATTCATGGGAATTGATCATACAAACATGTTCTCAAATTATAAGCAAGCAATTATTGTTGTGATGGATTGAGTTGGGTTATATCTTACAATCCTAGGAAAGTTTGGGTCCCGGAGCCGAATCGATTAGATTGTACAACACCTACAAGTCGACTTAGTCTTCCCTACTCAACAACATGCATGGTCTAATGAGACTCGAGTTGGTTTATGTCTTACAAGTCTCATTAAAAAGATAACAGATGGTTGTAAATGCAAGGATTCATAGGCTTGGCATTTCATCAAACATAACATGTGCATAAGTTGAAATTACAACAAGCAAGCAAATTAATTATGGAAGCATATTAGATTAAGCATGAATCATTCCCCATGTTTGTTTCCCCTAATTACCCATTAATCCTAGCTAAGAGACTACTCACTCATTATCAAGTTTAGCATGCTAACAAGGTTTTCAATCATATTAACAAGGCAAAACATGATGAACAAGTAAGAAAGATTAACAATAATTAAAACAAGGATTAAGAGAGTTATACCTATGGAGATTCCAAAATAATAATGCAAAGAATAATAGAAGTACTTGATGATTGATGGAAGATTGTCAATCTCCCAATAAACCCAAATGATCTTCTAATTACCCAATAATAAACTTCAATTACTCAATAATGAACTTGAACAATGATTAAGAAAAGATTAATGTGTAATTTGTGGAAAGATTAAAGACTAATCTATTCTAATCTACTCCTAATCTAATCTAAAGATGGATTGAATTAACCTAATGAAAACTTGATGGTTTGATTATTACAAATGGGGTATTTATAGTAGGGATTCATTAGGTTAACTAAGGCTAAATTAGTAATTACACTTTTTAGATTTGAGCAGGGAAACGCCGGTATTTTTCGAAGGATGGGCATCTTTCATTGAGGCTTGAAGAAGACGAAATTGTGCGGCCTTGGAATCCGGGCGTCTTGGGCATGAAGACGGGCGGATTGTGGTTCACGTAGCAAGGAAAAGTTTCCTGTCCAGGAATACGCCCGTCCCGAGCGAAATATGAGCGTCCTGAGCCTCAACCCGAGCGGGTTGAATTTGACCCGAGCGGGTTGAGCTGTATCCTGCTTCACTTGAGCTCGGATTGTAAAACGGACGTCATTTTCTCATCCGGACTCCTATTGGAGTGATTCAAAAGCCTAGATCACTTGTTTTTTCGATGCTGTTCTATCTAACATATTTTAAGAGCCAAAGGAGCAACCCTTGGTTCGGGTTTCGAGCGATTTCTTATTGTAATGCCTTTCCTCTCGTCATTCTTACTTTTAACCCTTTGATCCTTCTATATACACTTTATTCCTACATCTTTGGTCATCATTCTTGCCTCCTCTTCATACTAGTCCATCTAATATCATCAATAAGCTTCCAAATATGCACGAAAGACGGGAATTTCCGCCTTATTATCTCCTTTTCTACAAAACATATGAAATGCGATAGAAAAGCAAATAGGAAGGTTTTGATGGATAAAATGGCCATAGAATGTTATAATAGTATGCAAAATAGGCTCAATTAGGGGACTAAATGTGCGCAAATAATGTTCACATCAAATATCCCCAAACCGAACCTTTACTCGTCCCGAGTAAAGAAGTGACAAAAACTAGACCTTTATTTAAACTAACCAACTAATATAACCGATATGAGACGATTAGCGGGTCTCACTCCGCCCTTTCAACTCACAACAAGACAACCATGAGGTAGGATGCCTTCTTGCAAGGCAAGGTGGGGCTTGCCAAAATGGCGACACATCCAAGCATTAAAGCACACAAAACAAGTAATGGATGCATCTACAAAAGGAATAGCCACTTTCCTCATCTAAGTGGCGGAAATTATCTACAAGGGAAGCAATTCAAGGGTACACACTTCTTCATAGATATGGTTTATTCAAACTACTAAGCCTAGAAGGATACCAATAAATCACCTCCAAGTTGTGTCATGCTAGGGTACATTTGTCCTCAATCGTTAAATGCTTTTGTCAAGAGTAGACTCCCTATGTTGTTAGAAACACTGGAGGATCGCGGAATTCCCCCTCTTGCCTAGACAAGAAGAAGGGTCGTCCCCTCTCTACCATGCACAAAAATGGATACGATGGATAAAGGGATCAATATATATTTGAGTTTCACTTTGGGAGTTTGCTTTTGTTTTGTTTTTCCCCCCAATTTCATGTGGCATATAACATTTGAGAACACTTTCTTGCCATTTCTTTTTTATTTTTGGCATTTCAATACTTGACAACTTTCTTTGCATTTCTTTTGAACATTTTCAAAGTCACCCCATATGTAGTGAGGGTGCCTTATATTTGAAGCTTTAGGAGTTCTATTTTTGCTCCTCTTTTCATTTGATGCATTTTTGCAAACTTTCTTTCACTTTTCATTTCATTGAACTCAAATTGATTTCTTTTTGTGCCCATTCCCTTTTGTTGACAAAAATGTGGTAGAACATGGATGATGGATGGATGGATGCATGGTTTCAAGGGTCACCTTGGAATAAACGGTAGCCCAGGAGTTATCACACCACAAGGTACTCTTGACTAGGCCTTAAACCATGAGTCAAAGGATACTAGCATGACACATCCTAGGGTGTTTTACAAGTATTCTAACAAGCAAAGTCTTAAGAAGAAAAAGCATCTACTAGGGCCTATATACACTTGTCAAGCTTCCTAAGTAGACGGTTTCACAAAATTTTTCTAACCATGCAAACTACATGCCATGATGCAACTAACATATAAACATCCTAATGCAAATGATTCTACCAACTAATATGTCATATAAGCTAAATGCAACTCCTAACAACACATAGATACACAAACCGCAACAACAAAATACACCACATCCTCCTTGACATGTAAGCCCATCCTCCTCATATAATGAAAAATAAATGGAAGGTAAATAGAGATTAGAGCGATCATACCAAGCGGTCTTCATTTTCCCTCGCCAATGCCTCAAATGTAGTGCTATATCTATGTGAGAAGAGATCAAAAAACACAAGTATATACAATTATACACTACTAAATTAAAGAACATGTTTTTGGAATTTTTAAATTTTCAAATTTTTATGGATTTTGTTTTTATGAAATTAAAAGACATATTTTTTTGATTTTTCAAAAATTTTCAATTTTTATGCGTTTTTGGAATATAAATTCCCATCCCCCACTTTATTTTGGACATTGTCCTCAATGTACATGTAGGAGTAGGAATAAAAAGGAAATACATGTTTTTGAATTTTTGATTTTTTTGAAATAAAGTACAAATGCAATATGATATGAATGAATGCATGCTCTAACTAAATGCAATTTTATATGACATATGTAACAAATAAATGCAATCTAAACTACACTAGATGATGCATGTTTGCTAGTAGACTATGGTCACCTATGATCAAACCTCCCCAAACTGATTTAAGCACTATTTCTAGTGTAGAAAAGAATAGGATTAGTCATTAGTGACTATGCATGAATTCTAATCTATATGCAACTATCTACATGAATCATGTGCGATAAATACAGTGCAAACTAATCTAATCATGTGAGATATATTACAATGCAAACTACACTATATGAACTAACTAATGTAAATGCAATATGAAATATAATACAAATGCAAGCCTAAACTATATGATATATGTATGTTGCTTCATGGTTTAACCTCCCCAAACCGATTTTAAACACTATTTCTAATGTAGGAAGAAAGGGGTTTAATCATGAGGCAAATACATAAATGCAACTATACATGAGAGAAAAGGGTTCTTACAATCATTGTAGGAGATGAAGATGGTAGATAGGAAGCATATATAGCCATAACACGAGCCAAATGAGAGAAAAATATGAATTTTAGCCTGAACCCGCTCCAGACAGGAATGACCCGCTCGGGTTGAAAGTGAATTCAACCCGCTCGGGTTGGCAACAAAGACGAGCGTATTTCTTAAAATCCGCTCGTATTCTTGGGCAGGAACTTTTCTTTCTTTTCTTGTCCTTCAATCCGCTCGGATTTGTCTCGGGATGTGCATCTTTTTTTGAAATTTTGACCCAACACCTTTCTCTTGATAACACACTTACTCATAAGCCCAAATTTTCCATTTTCTTCATTTCTTTACATTTTTCATCTTCTAATTTTCATTAATTTCCTTCAAAAACTAAATTAAAATATGAGATCCCTCCCTTTCATCTCTCATGCAATTAAATGAATGCAAAACTACACTAAATGCATATATACAAATCAATGGTTATTAAGGAACTCCATCAAACCAAAGATTATCAATAAACAATTTCATGGAAAATCATCACTAGCACTCAAAGCACGTAGAAGTCGGTCAAATTCTTGGGAGTGGGACATGAATAGGCATGCATAGCAACACAAGATTATACAATTGAAGAATGCCCAAGTAAAAGATCGAACAAGCATGTGAAGAATACTATGACAAAAATCATAAGAGAAATGATGGATGGAAGGAACATGAAATGGGTAGTTGGTTGGCAATTCACTCAACTCATCCTCCAAATAGCCAAAATTACCACATTCAATGCAAGTACTCTCACTATCATCCAAGGTGATTTTAAGGGTGTCTATTTGGGGTTCCCAAATGTCCTCATCAAATTCCTCATCCCAACAAGGTCCATTATCAAAGGGGTTGTCATAGCAAGGCTCACTAAGCTCAACACAATTGTCTCCCTCAAATATGTAATCCTCAAAGGGTGAGTTTTCACTCAAGTTCACATCCATATAATTCTCACTTTGCCCATTAACATCAAATCCCATGGAGGTTGATTTCATTGAAACACAAGAAGAGTAGGATGACGGCATCCAAGCATTAGTTTCACAATCAAGAATGTACTCCTCCTCATCATCACTCTCCTCATCTAGCACTCCATCTTCCCAAGGTGGGGTAATTTTGTGGACAAAGTGGGTTGGCTCAAGGTTATAGGAAGGTTTCTCATCCTCACAAATCTCATTTTCATAGTTTTCCTCAATGAAGTTTTGAAATGTGGCTTTTATCGCTTCCATACCTTCCTTGGCACTCTCAAATGTATCATGTATAGTTTGCTTAAGACAATGGATGGTCATGAACTCAACAAATTCCCAAAATTCCTCACAACTCATCTCACATATCCTACCACCACTCAAGTGAAATGCCAAGTTGCGGGTTTCAAGGTTCATGCCATTATAAACAACACAACATGCTTCATGATTTGAAAGAGTAAAACCATGATGCCAAGCATGAGTCATATAATCTTCAAATCTTGCAACATATTTATCAAATGATCCATTTTCATATTGCCAAAAAGTGAATGTAGACATGTTGAGCATGTGAAATAGAACAAATACAATAAAACTCAAGAAAAAGAAGCACAATTAAACTTAGACAAAAGAACAATTCAAATAAACAACACTGTCCCCGGCAACGGCGCCATTTTGATGTGGGTGTGATGTCGTCGAGTCACATCCAATCAAACACATTTATAATACTCAACATACAACTAGTTAGTGGTAAGTCGAGGTCGATCCATGGGATGGTGGTTACTCAAATTATTCAATCTAATTATGGTTGTGCTTGGGGTTGTCACAATTATAATGGGTTGATGATTCTAATCTAATAGATACAATAAACAAGCAATAAAAGGAAAGATGTAAACAATTGATTAAAAATGCTAGGATATCATGGGGTCATAGGGGATTCATGGGAATTGATCATACAAACATGTTCTCAAATTATAAGCAAGCAATTATTGTTGTGATGGATTGAGTTGGGTTATATCTTACAATCCTAGGAAAGTTTGGGTCCCGGAGCCGAATCGATTAGATTGTACAACACCTACAAGTCGACTTAGTCTTCCCTACTCAACAACATGCATGGTCTAATGAGACTCGAGTTGGTTTATGTCTTACAAGTGTCATTGAAAAGATAAGAGATGGTTGTAAATGCAAGGATTCATAGGCTTGGCATTTCATCAAACATAACATGTGCATAAGTTGAAATTACAACAAGCAAGCAAATTAATTATGGAAGCATATTAGATTAAGCATGAATCATTCCCCATGTTTGTTTCCCCTAATTACCCATTAATCCTAGCTAAGAGACTACTCACTCATTATCAAGTTTAGCATGCTAACAAGGTTGTCAATCATATTAACAAGGCAAAACATGATGAACAAGTAAGAAAGATTAACAATAATTAAAACAAGGATTAAGAGAGTTATACCTATGGAGATTCCAAAATAATAATGCAAAGAATAATAGAAGTACTTGATGATTGATGGAAGGTTGTCAATCTCCCAATAAACCCAAATGATCTTCTAATTACCCAATAATAAACTTCAATTACTCAATAATGAACTTGAAAAATGATTAAGAAAAGATTAATGTGTAATTTGTGGAAAGATTAAAGAGTAATCTAATCTAAAGAAGGATTGAATTAACCTAATGAAAACTTGATGGTTTGATTACTACAAATGGGGTATTTATCGTAGGGATTCATTAGGTTAACTAAGGCTAAATTAGTAATTACACTTTTTAGATTTGAGCAGGGAAACGCCGGTATTTTTCGAAGGATGGGCATCTTTCATGAGGCTTGAAGAAGACGAAATTGTGCTGCCTTGGAATCCGGGCGTCTTGGGCATGAAGACGGGCGGATTGTGGTTCACGTAGCAAGAAAAAGTTTCCTGTCCAGGAATACGCCCGTCCTGAGCGAAATATTAGCGTCCTGAGCCTCAACCCGAGCGGGTTGAATTTGACCAGAGCGGGTTGAGCTGTATCCTGCTTCACTTAAGCTCGGATTGTAAAACGGACGTCATTTTCTCATCCGGACTCCTATTGGAGTGATTCAAAAGCCTAGATCACTTGTTTTTTCGACACCGTTCCATATAGCATATTTTCAGAGCCAAAGGAGCAACCCTTGGTTCGGTTTTCGAGCGATTTCTTCTTGTAATGCCTTCCCTCTCGTCATTCTTACTTTTAACCCTTTGATCCTTCTATATACACTTTATTCCTACATCTTTGGTCATCATTCTTGCCTCCTCTTCATACTAGTCCATCTAATATCATCAATAAGCTTCCAAATATGCACGAAAGACAGGAATTTCCGCCTTATTATCTCCTTTTCTACAAAACATTTGAAATGCGATGGAAAAGCAAATAGGAAGGTTTTGACGGATAAAATGGCCATAGAATGTTATAATAGTATGAAAAATAGGCTCAATTAGGGGACTAAATATGCGCAAATAATGTTCACATCAGTTGATCTAGATTATTCTCAATTTCTATTCTTATGGACTTAAATCGTTGAGTTCTGATGGCAGGTTGTAACCTATGAACTTTTGGAGGTAATTATTGGGTAATTAGAAGATCATTTGGGTTTATTGGGAGATTGACAACCTTCCATCAATCATCAAGTACTTCTATTATTCTTTGCATTATTATTTTGGAATCTCCATAGGTATGATTCTCTTAATCCTTGTTTTAATTATTGTTAATCTTTCTTACTTGTTCATCATGTTTTGCCTTGTTAATATGATTGACAACCTTGTTAGCATGTTAAACTTGATAATGAGTGAGTAGTCTCTTAGCTAGGATTAATGGGTAATTAGGGAAACCAACATGGGGATTTATTCATGCTTAATCTAATATGTTCACATAATTAGTTTGCTTGCTTGTTGTGATGTCAACCTATGCACATGTTATGTTTGATGAAATGCTAAGCCTATAAATCCTTGCATTTACAACCATCTCTTATCTATTCAACTTGACTTGTACGATATAAATCAACTCGAGTCTATTAGACCATGCATAGAAGTGATTAGGGGGAAAGTAAGTCGACTTGTAGGTGTTGTACATTCTAATCGATTCGGCTCCGGGAACCAACTCTTCCTAAGAACCGTAAGACATACACCAACTCGGTTCCTTTACAACAATAATTGCTTGCTTATAATTGAGAACATGTTTGTATCATCAACTCCCATGATTTCCTTATGAACTCATGATATCCTAGCATTTTTAGTCATTTGTTTACATTTCTTAATTTTGTTGCTTGTTTACTTTCCATTGCTTCTATTAGATTAGAATCATCAACCCATTACAATTGTGACAAACCCAAGCATAACCATAATTAGATTGAATAATTTGAGTACCACCGTCCCATGGATCGACCTCGACTTACCGCTAACTAGTTATTTGTTGAGTATTATAAAGGTTTTGATTGAAAGCCCCAACGACACTCTTCATCAAAATGGCGTCGTTGCCGGGGACGGTGTAGTTTATTTGAATTGTTCTTTTTTCTAGTTTTAGTTGTGCTTATTCTTGAGGAATCTTTGTTCCTTGGGAATTTTTTTTCTTGTACTTGTTCTATTTCATATGTTTATCATGTCTACATTCACTTTTTAGCAATATGAAGATGAGTCATTTGATAAATATGTTGCAAGATTTGAAGATTATATGACTCATGCTTGGCATCATGGTTTTACTCTTTCAAATTATGAAGCATGTTGTGTTGTTTATGATGGCATGAACCTTGAGACCCGCAACTTGGCATTTTACTTGGGTGGTGGTAGGATATGTGAGATGAGTTGTGAGGAATTTTGGGAATTTGTTGAGTTCATGACCATCCATTGTCTTGAGCAAACTATACATGACATATTTGAGAGTACCAAGGAAGGTATGGAAGCGATAAAAACCACATTTCAAACCTTTATTCAGGAAAACTATGAAGATGAGATTTGTGAGGATGAGAAACCTTCATATAACCTTTAGTCAACCTACTATGCCCACAAAATTATCCCACCTTGGGAAGATGGAGTGCTAGGTGAGGAGAGTGATGATGAGGAGGAGTACATTCTTGATTGTGAAACTAATGCTTGGATGCCGTCATCCTACTCTTCTTGTGTTTCAATGAACTCAATCTCCATGGAATTTGATGTTAATGGGCAAAGTGAGAATGATATGGATGTGAGCTTGAGTGAAAACTCACCCTTTGAGGATGACATAATTAAGGGAAACAATTGTGTTGAACTTGGTGAGCCTTGTTACGACAACCCCTTTGATAATGGACCTTGTTCGGATGAGGAATATGATGAGGACATTTGGGAACCCCAAATAGACACCCTTAAAATCACCTTGGATGATAGTGAGAGTACTTGCATTGAATGTGGTGATTTTGACTATTTGGAGGATGAGTTGAGTGAATTGCCAACCAACTACCCATTTCATGTTCCTTCCATCCATCATTTCTCTTATGATTTTTGTCATAATGCTCTTGACATGCTTGTTTGGTCTCTTACTTGGGCATTATTTCATTGCATAATCTTGTGTTTTTATCCAATATCTCACTCCCAAGAATTTGACCGACTTCTACATGCTTTGAGTGCTAGTGATAATCTTCCATGAAATTGTTTATTTTTAATCTTTGGTTTGATGGAGTTCCTTAATAAACATTAATTTGTATATATACATTTAGTATAGTTTTGCATTCATTTAATAAATTGCATGAGAGATGAAAGGAAGGGATCTCATATTTTAATTGAGTTTTTGAAGGAAATTAATCAAATGAGAAGATGAAAAATGTAAAGGAATGAAGAAAATAGAGAATTTGGGCTTATGAGTAACTTTGTTATCATAAGAAAGGTGTTGGGTCGAAATTTCTCAAAATATGCGCATCCCGAGACAAATCCGAGTGGCTTGAAGAACAAGAAAATAAGCAAAAGTTCTCTGACCAAGAATCTGCGTGGATTCTGAAGAAAACGCGCATCCCAACTGCCAACCCGAGCAGGTTCATATCAACCCGAGCGGGTTCATTGTCAACCCGAGCGCGTCAATCCTAACCCGAGCGGGTTCGGGCTAAAATTCATCTTTTTCTCTCATTTGGCTCATGTCATGGCTATATATGCTTCCTATCTACCATCTTCATCTCCTACAATGATTGTAAGAACCCTTTTCTTTTCCTATCTCTTATGTATAGTTGCATTTATGTATTTGCCTCATGATTAAACCCCTTTCTTCCTACATTAGAAATAGTGTTTAAAATAGGTTTGGGGAGGTTAAACCATGAAGCAACATACATATCTCATATAGTTTAGGCTTGCACTTATATTATATTTCATATTGCATTTACATTAGTTAGTTCATATAGTATAGTTTGCATTGTAATATATCTCACATGATTCATGTAGTTAGTTGCATATAGACTAGAATTCATGCATAATCACTAATGACCAATCCTATTCTTTTCTACACTAGAGATAGTGTTTAAATCGGTTTAGGGAGGTTTGATCATAGGTGACTTAAGCATTTAGCATGCATCATCTAGTATAGTGTAGATTGCATTTATTTGTTATATATGCCATATAGAATTGCATTTAGTTAGAGCATGCATTCATTCATATCATATCATTGCATTTGCACTTTAATTTCCATAAAACTTTAAAAATCCAAAAACATGTATTTCTTTTTCATTCCTACTCCTACATGTACATTGAGGACAATGTCCAAAATAAAGTGGGGGATGAGAATTTATATTCCAAAATGCATAAAAATTGAAAAATACATAAACATGTCTTTTTATTTCATAAAATCAAAATACATAAAAATTCCAAAAACATGTTCTTTAATTTAGTAGTGTTGAATTGTATATACTTGTGTTTCTGTTCTCTTCTCACATAGATACAACACTACATTTGAGGCATTAGCAAGGGAAAATGAAGACCGCTTGGTATGATTGCTCTAATCACTATTTCCCTTCAATTTCTTTTTCATTATTCATATGAGGAGGATGGGCTTACATGTCAAGGAGGATGTGGTGTATTTTGTTGTTGCGGTTTGTGTATCTATGTGTTGTTAGGAGTTGCATTTAGTTTATATGACATACTAGTTGGTAGAAGCATATGCATTAGGATGTATAAATGTTAGTTGCATTATGGCATGTAGTTGCATTTAGGAAAATTTTGTGAAACCGTCTATTTGGGAAGCTTGACAAGTATATATAGGCCCTGGTAGATGCTTTTTCTTCTTAAAACTTTGCTTGTTAGAATACTTGTAAAACACCCTAGGATGTGTCATGCTAGTATCCTTTGACCCATGGATTAAGGCCTAGTCAAGAGTACCTTGTGGTGTGATAACTCCTTGGCTACCGTTTATTCCAAGGTGACCCTTGAAACCATGCAACCATCATTCATCCATGTTATACCACATTTTATCATCAAAGGGAATGGGCACAAAAATTATTCAAAATTGAGTTCAAGAATTGAAATGAAAAGAAAAGAAAAAGTTTGTAATTGCATCAAAAGAAAAGAGGAGTAACAAAATGAAAACTCTTATGCTTCAAATATAAGGCGCCCTCGTTACTAATTGGGGTGACTTTGAAAATGTTCAAAAGAAAATGCAAAATTGAAAGTTGTCAAGTATTGAAATGCCAAAAATCAAAAGAAATGGCAAAAAGAAAGTGTTCTCAAATGTCAAATGCCACAAGAAATTGGGGGGGAAAACAACAACAAAAGCAAACTCCCAAATGAAACTCAAATACTATTGATCCCTTTATCCATCGTATCCACTTTTATGCATGGTAGAGAGGGGACGACCCTTCTTCTTGTCTAGGCAAGAAGGGGAATTCCGCGATCCTCCAATGTTTCTAACACCATAGGGAGTCTATTCTTGACAAAAGCATTTAACAATTGAGGACAAAGGTACCCTAGCTTGACATAACTTGGAGGTGATTTATTGGTATCCTTCTAGGCTTAGTAGTTTGAAGAAACCATATCTATGAAGGAGTGTGTACCCTTGAATTGCTTCCCCTTTAGATAATTTCCGCCACTTAGATGAGGAAAGTGGCTATTCCTTTTGTAGATGCATCCATTACTTTATTTTGTGTGCTTTAATGCTTGGATGTGTCGCCATTTTGGCAAGCCCCACCTTGCCTTGCAAGAAGGCATCCTACCTCATGGTTGTCTTGTTGTGAGGTGAAGGGGCGGAATGAGACCCGCTAATTTTCTCACATCGGCTATATTAGTATGTTAGTTTGAATAAGGGTCCTATTTTTTGTCTCCTCTTTAATCGGGACGAGTAAAGGTTCGGTTTGGGGATATTTGATGTGAACATTATTTGCGCACATTTAGTCCCCTAATTGAACCTATTTTGCATACTTTTATAACATTTCATGACCATTTCATCCGTCAAATACTTTCTAGTTTGTTTTCCTAGTGCATTTTGTATGTTTTATAGGAAATGAGATAATAAGGCGGAAATTCCCGTTTTTCATGCATATTTGGAAGCTTATTGACAATATTTGATGGACTAAGTATGAAGAGGAGGCAAGAATGATGACCAAGGAAGAATAAATAAAGAGTATATAGAGCATCTCAGGCTTAAAAGCAAAAAGAAAAGGAACAGCAGATCAACCCGCGCGGGTCAAGATTATCTGGAGCGGGACACAGCGCAACCCGCTAGGGTTGAAGCTCAGGATGCTCGTTTTCAGCTCAAGACGAGCGTATTGCTGGACAGTAAGTTTTTCCTTGCTACGTGAACCATGATCCGCTCATATTTCTTAAAAGACTTGCAAAAAGGAGACTCCCATCTTTTTCGAGAGGAGCATTTCCCTACTCAAACTTAGCAATGCTATTTATTAAAATACCCTTGCTTAACCTAATGATGCACCACTATATATACCCCATTTATAATAATCAAACCATCAAGTTTTCATTAGATTAAATCAATCCTTATTTATATTAGGTTAAGCTTTCATTAGGAGTAGATTAGAATAGATTACTCTTTAATCTTTCCACAAAATTACACATTAATCTTTCCTTAATTATTGTTTAAGTTTATTATTGAGTAATTATTGGATAATTAGAAGATCATGTGGGTTTATTGGGAGATTGGCAACCTTCCATTAATCATCAAGTACTTCTATTATTCTTTGCATTATTATTTTGGAATCTCCATAGGTATAATTCTCTTAATCCTTGTTTTAATTATTGTTAATCTTTCTTACTTGTTCATCATGTTTTGCCTTGTTAATATGATTGACAACCTTGTTAGCATGTTAAACTTGGTAATGAGTGAGTAGTCTCTTAGCTAGGATTAATGGGTAATTAGGGAAACCAACATGGGTATTGATTCATGCTTAATCTAATATGTTCACATAATTAATTTGCTTGCTTGTTGTGATGTCAACCTATGCACATGTTATGTTTGATGAAATGCTAAGCCTATGAATCCCTGCATTTACAACCATCTCTTATCTATTCAACTTGACTTGTAAGATATAAACCAACTCGAGTTTAGTTAGACCATGCATAGAAGTGATTAGGGGGAAAGTAAGTCGACTTGTAGGTGTTGTACATTCTAATCGATTCGGCTCCGGGACCCAACTCTTCCTAAGAACCGTAAGACATACACCAACTCGGTTCCTTTACAACAATAATTGCTTTCTTATAATTGAGAACATGTTTGTATGATTAACTTCCATGATTTCCTTATGAACCCATGATATCCTAGCATTTTTAGTCATTTGTTTACATTTCTTAATTTTGTTGCTTGTTTACTTTCCATTTCTTCTATTAGATTAGAATCATCAACCCATTACAATTGTGACAAACCCAAGCATAACTAAATTATTTTCATTCTGTCTTTTGAATATTTTGTTTTTAAGCATGCAGCATGTTGGTTAACGTGATTTGGTAATCATATTTTATTACTTATGTTTTATAACATTTCAATTTACTTTGATATATTATTTGCATCTGTAACATTTATATCATGTGATATGGCTGGGAGAACATCGAGTTACTCCCCACTGATTGTGGTTGTTATGTTTATAACATGACAGGTGTTAGCTTTGCTGGGATTTCTGTGTGAGCTAGCGAGTAGTTTGCAGATCCTACTCTGTTTTTCTACTTTCTTTTATGGTTTTAGTTTGAACACTTTGAGGAATTTTATTTTCGCCCTTTTTATAAAAGTGGCAATTGTTTAGACTTGACCATTTAGTTTTTTTTATCCTTGAGGATTTTATATATTCTCAATTCATAACAGTTAGAACTTTTATCTTTGTGTATTTAATCCCATTCAACAGTGTTTCCGCCACTGTTTTGCACTAGATTTTATAGGGGATTACAAAAAATACAAAGCTATTCCTATTATACATTTGTAATATGAAAAACTAGTAAAAATAAAAGTGATACGAGATCACATTAAATTACAACCGAATCAATATTCCCTTTCATTATGGGTACGTAATATCGATTAAAACTAAGGCCATACTAAGATAAAATTACATAATTCAAAATTATATAAATAAAAGACATTCAACAATTGAAATATGCAGCATTATAATATGTATCTATCATGCCAAATTATGTGCCAAATCGCCCTATTTAATTTATATCAAATATATAACCCGATTTTATGGAAATGCGTGATAATAACTTCTTAAAATCACAAATTAACACTTAAATCACATTTAAGCTCAAGTTAATTATCCTACAGTCTTAGGACTCAAAAATTAGTCATCACTCAATATTTGACAATAATTCAACTTGATTTAATTTTATGCTTACTTTTGACCTTAAAATCATAACATTTATGAAATAAATCCAAATTAAATCACAATAATTTCAAAAATTGAATTTAAAATTTTTGAACATTCTGGAATAATTCCATGACACTCATAATGTCAAAAATAAAGGTTAAAATTTTTTAATTAATTTTGAGAAAATATAGTTGCAATTTATCAGTTTTATCTCATAAAAAATCTAAATTATTCAAAAATTAATCCAATAAATTTTAAAACCTTAGATTTGATAACTGGGATATTTATGCAACCTAAAATAATTTTCTCATGCCATGTAATTCGTTTTAGCTATTTATGCTAAAATAGTCACTATTTATGCCATTTTTACACTAAAAATTCATAAATCATGCTAAACGAGATCATTTCATCTCAAAATTTACATACACTGTGTAAATCATGCATGTGACAACATATTAAAGTTTTATATCTTGGTTCGAAGTTTAACTATTTTTAACCATTTTACCACTTTTAATCCATTTTTATCTCATAAAAATCATAAATCATGCAATATTAATCAAATTAATACGAGATTTTACGCACAACTTGTAAAACATGCATGTGAGGTCATATCAAATTTTCAAGGTCAGAGAGTAAGTTTAACCATTTTTAGTCATTTACCCTCCATTTATGGATTTTTTATGCCATTTTTACACTAAAAATTCATAAATCATGAAATATTAAACACATTAATATGATATTTTACATGCAATACATAGAATATTCATGTGAGGTCATACTAAAATATCACGGCCAGAAGTGAAGGTTAACTTATTTTAGTGAATAAAAGTTCATTTTATTCATAAAAATGTAATAAAATCATTAAATCGAGCAATAAATTTCCATAAATCATAAAAATGACCTAAAAATATTTTAGGACCAGAATATATAATATGCAATATGATTTCGTGGCTTACTCTTATAAATCACAAATTTTTTGTTTTATATGTTAACATTTTAACTCAGAAAAACAATAACTGATTATGCATGCAACATCCTATGCTCTGATACCACTTGTTAGTTTCATATACCTATTATTAGACTCTTCTAATAGTGAACTAATTAACTTCTTAATTTGTGTTCTTTAGATCTAGTGCATGCATAACAAAATAAGAGATTAATAAGAAAAACAATGTCCCTTACATTGTAATTTTCGGATTTATGGGCACAAGTAAGGTCTTCTACCTTCACTTATTCTTGAGCTATGACGAGTAAAAGGATAATCCTCCAAAATCTCAATGTAGAGATTCTCCTCTTGATTGCACCCAAGATTAGCCCTTATCACTACTAAATAATATTTGCTAGATATTTATTTAGTAATCTACCTTAAAATTGATTACTAATACTCATATATTACATTAATAATATTATTAATATCTTGAACAATTTGGATCAAACTTCTCAAGTTTTTAGAGGAAAAACTATGAACAAGAGAGAGGTTTTTCATGTTGCATATTTTAGAGAAAGATAGAGTAAAATAAGAAGAACAAAATTGATTCTCCTCACACTACTAAAACCGTCCAAATGCTCTTGTTTATAGCATATGTTGGTCTTCTCAATTTATCATATGAAATTAGCTTTCTTATGTAGGTAGTAGGCTATGATTAAAGTGTGTCATAAGATGTTGGAGAATCTATCCAACAACTAAATGACAAAAACTAAAAACTCTAGCATCCTTATGGTTTTGGACGGTACACTGAGTATATATGGGTCCATTTTTGTCTTATAATATTTGTCCCACAAATGCTTATAAGTCTTATGTTTAATTATCTCACATAATTAAATATTAATTTGATCATACAACAATTATATGACAAATTAATAAACATATATTCACTCAACTTATTGAGTAATATTTTACCATTATATCAACATATAATGGGTCCCATAATAGTTAGTTAGTTAAATTTACAACCTCTTGTAAATGTAAATAACTAATTACCTCTACCTCGAAATGTTTATAAAACCTCAACATAATTTAGTAAATTAACATATTAATTCACTAAATTGAATCTTATTTAATCACATTACAATAAGATACATATTTCCTCTCATAAATATAAATTGTTTAATTTTAAGGAATTAATTAACTTGTATCAGTATACAACTAATTAACTTTACTGATAAAAGCATCATCCTTTAGGTGTGACCTTAAGGGATCAACTGACCACCACCGTCCTACGACAGTAACGTCAAACTCTAGCAAGCCAATCTTTACCGATTAATGTTGATCAGTTAACTATTTAATTTATCATCCCTTTCGTATTCTTATTACGAGATTTAATTATGATATTAAATCATGTGATCACACTATTGTTGAGGACGCATATTCCAACACAAATGACTATCACTGCTAGAGGTAACTATGACTATTTCATTACTTTCAATGATGACATGAGTAGATATGGATTTTTCTACTTAATGAGGTATAAAAGTGAAGCTTTTGAGAAGTTCAAAGAGTTTCAGAATTAAGTAGAAAATCAATTAAATAAGAAGATTAAAACATTACGATCAGATCGTGGTGGGGAATATTTAAGTAATGACTTTAATGTTCACCTTAAAAACTGTGGTATTGTATCTTATTTAACTCCTCCTGGCACACCACAACTGAATGGTGTGGCTGAAAGGAGGAATCAAACTTTATTAGATATGGTCCAATCAATGGTGAGTTAAACTGAGTTACCTAAGTTATTTTGGGGATTTGCCATTTTATCTGCTATACGCTCACTTAATTAAAGTCCCAATAAAGCAACTAACAAAACTCCATATGAGATATGGAAAGGGAAGGTCTCGAATTTGCGATACATGAAAGTTTGGGGTTGTGATGCTTATGTCAATAGCATGTCTGACGATAAGCTCGCACCTCGTTCTGACAAATGTATACTTGTAGGTTACCCTAAGGAAACTTGTGGATATTATTTCTACAATAGTAACGAGAACAAAGTGTTAGTGGCTCGTAAGGTTGTCTTTCTAGAAAAAGAGTTTATTTCTAGAAGACAGAGTGGGAGAAAATTTGAACTTGATGAGGTTCAAGAGCCACAAATTGATGTGACAATACATAAAGATGTTCCTTCTACGTATGACTCGGTTATGATTCCTTCTGAACCTAGGAGGTTAGGTAGGGTTACTCGCCAGCCTGATAGATACCTTGGTATTATCGAGGAAGATGGTGACTATGAGGTATTGCTTTTAGAAAGTGATGAACCTAAAACCTACAAAGCGGCTATTACTAGTTCTAACTCTTAAGTTATGGCTCAAGGCCATGCAATCCGAAATGCATTCCATGTACGATAATCAGGTATGGGACGTGGTTGACTTACCTAAAGATATTCGACCTCTTCAGTATAAGTGGATCTTTAAGATTAAAATCGGCATGGATGGACATAAAGATGTCTACAAAACTAGATTAGTGGCAAAAGGTTTCACCCAGGTTCATGTTTAACACTATGACGAAACTTTTAGACCAGTAGCTATACTTAGATCTGTTCGGATAATGTTAGCGATTGCTGTATTTCATGATTATGAGATATGGCAAATGGATGTCAAGACCGCATTCCTGAACGGGTTTCTGGAAGAGAAAGTGTATATGACACAACCTGAAGGTTTGGTGGATCATAAAAATCCTAACAACGTATGCAAACTTAAGAGATTCATTTATAGGTCTTAAGCAAGCGTCAAGGAGTTGGAATCATCGTTTTGATCATGTTATTAAACATAATGGTTTTTCTCGAAGTGTTGAGGAACCATGTTTATACATGAAGTTTAGTAGGAGTAAAGTTGTTTTCTTACTTTTATATCTGGACGACATATTACACATTGGGAATGATATAGATATGCTTGCTTCTGTCAAGAAGTGGTTAGGAAATCACTTTCAGATGAAAGATTTAGGAGAAGCTCAGCGCATCTTGGGTATCCAGATCTATAGAGATAGATCCAAAAGGATATTAGCTTTGAGTCAAGAAGCTTATATCGATAAGATTCTTGACCGATTCAATATGAAAAACTCCAAGAGAGTTTTTCTACCTATAGACAGTGGGATTACATTGAGTAAGTCGTAGTGTCCTACTGAGTCTGAGGATATTGAACACATGAAATCGATTCGCTATGCTTCCGCTGTTGGATCGATCATGTATGCTATGATGTGCTCTCGTCCTGACGTCTCGTATGCTTTGAGTATGACAAGTCGTTATCAGAAAACTCCAGGTGAAAGTCACTGGATAGCCGTCAAGAATATTCTTAAGTACTTGTGAAGTTCTAAGGATTCATTCTTGGTGTTTGTAGGAGAATCTGAATTACGTGTAAAAGGTTATACGGATGCCAATTTCCAAAACGATGGGGATGATTTGAAATCCCAGGCTGGTTTTGTCTTTTTAATGAACGCAGGAGCGGCTTGCTGGAGAAGTATTAAGGACTTTGTGACTGCTGATTCTAAAACGGAAGCTGAGTACATTGCAGCCTCTGAAGCTGCAATGGAAGCTATTTGGATTAGGCAATTCTTAAAGGGACTGAAAGAGCCCAAGTCTAGTAATAAGTTTAGACATGTACTTAGAAAATTTCATGTAATTAGAGATTTAATTGAAAGGAAGGAAATTAAAGTCTTTAAGGTTGGGAGAACTGACAACATCACTGATCCTTTAACCAAATCATTGTCTCAAGCTAAACATGATAGTCATGTAGTTTCTATGGGATTGAGACGAATGCCAGAACTGTTGTAAATTAAGCGATATGTAATAATTAAGATATTGTATTTATTATTTCATATATGATAATTACACTTATCATTGTATTCAGTTTTTATATCTGAATTTAAATACTTTGTTTTGTCCAAATTGGTTGTATTAACACTGTCGAACCCTTTTAAAGTGAACTGGATTAACATTGTATTTTGTCCCTAGTTACTTAATGAGGTGACGTCTCGGAGTGACTAGATTGTAAGGCAATTTATGACAAGTTCGACTGTCATTTGGTCATAGTGATGGCTGGTCGATTACATAGGCAGATTGTGAGACGATTTGTCGGACAGTGACCGTTTATAGAGTCCTTTTGTTGTTGGGTCGTGGCGAGGATTTCTATTTATTCCTTCGAGTCAATTCTTTAGACATGTGACTATTTGTCTGAGTTGGTGCGGTTTTTTGGTGGCTTAGGTTTTTGCTCTAGGTCGCGCCGTAAAAGGAGGCCAATAAGCATTTATCGGGTCATTGTGATCTTCATCGAACAAAGAAAATAGGTCAACAGGATTGTCCACCCATGTCATTTTTATATCTCAAGGCCACTCGAGGAGAGGTGACTGGAAATGTGTGGCCACGCTCGAATGAGACCTATAGTAGATTATCCGGTCAGACAATCATTCCCCTGATCGAGAAAACCACTTTATGTTATGATCACGTGCAAGAACGACCTGAAAGACATCTTGCATTGAGTGGGAGATAATTTGGATCTGCATCGAACAAAGAAAATAGGTCAACAGGATTGTCCACCCATGTCATTTTTATATCTCAAGGCCACTCGAGGAGAGGTGACTGGAAATGTGTGGCCACGCTCGAATGAGACCTATAGTAGATTATCCGGTCAGACAATCATTCCCCTGATCGAGAAAACCACTTTATGTTATGATCACGTGCAAGAACGACCTGAAAGACATCTTGCATTGAGTGGGAGATAATTTGGACAAGAGAATTGGTAGCACACACTTGTATCGGACAAGTGGGAGATTGTTGGAGTGTCCTCTACAATAGTGCGTCTACATATTAAATCTCGTACAAGGAATATCAGGGATTTATTTTATATATTTGTCAGATGATCAACGTAAATCGGTAACGCTCGGCTTACTAGAGTTTGACGTTACAGTCGTAAGACGGCGGTGATTAACCGATCCCTTTAGGTCATACCTATAGGATGACACCCAAATGAAAAAAAAAAACTAATTATTTGTATAAAGATACAAATATAATTAGTACCTTGTATATATTGACTTAAGATAAGTCATGTGAATATTATTTGTTGACGAGTTACGAACTCGGGCCAAATGGATTTATTATTCAACTATGTGATAATTGATTAATAAATAGAAGGGATGTAGTAATTAATAGTTAATTACTAATATTTGTAATGTGTTTGTATATTTTGAGACGGAGGTAATTATTTAATATTTACAAGAGGTTGTAATATTAACTAATTATTTATTATAAGACACATTTTATATTGATAAAATGGTAAAATGTCACTTAATAGTTAAGTGTACATTAATTTTAATTACTGTTATTTAAATGTTAAATAATTAATTAAATTAATATTAAATTATATAATATAATATAATTAAATATATGCCTTATAAGCATTTGTGTGACAAATGTCGAAAATTAAAATAGACCGAAAGTAGACAATTGTACCGTCCAATATGGAATTTGAGTCACCCATACGACTTAGGCACCAACCCACTACTAATTGTAGTTGAATTGTTTACATTTCTTGGCCTATAAATAGGCTACTATTACACATTATAAAAGGGTGATTTTACCTACTCCATAAACTAGGTTGGTTTTACTAGTGAAGAAAACAAAGTTTTTCTTCATCATCTTCATCACATAAACTTGATCAATTTGTTGATCAAAGCCTCATCAAATATTCACAAAAAAAAAAATATTATACAAAAAGTTAATATTATTAAAGTAATAATATAACATAATAAACAAGGTTACTTATAAAAGTACCTAAATAGTATTTTATAAGTTTGGAGCTTAATCTTGGGTGTATCTTAAAGGAGATCACCTAGGTTGGTAATTTGAGTATTGGAGGATCATCTACATAATATAAGCTCAAGAACAACGTCATGGAAGGAGTCCTTGAGTTGTGCCTAAATATTTCCAATAACAATGTAAGGAAATTCTTCTTATATGGTTTTATACCATCTTTTATGTTGTTTACATTTGCATGCATGTAGATTTAGACCATCTTATGAAATTAGCTAGTAATTTTAATATCATTAGAAGAGTCTAATGAGGGTTTAAATACTAACAAAAACTTGCCAAGCCTGGAAAGTATTACTGATAATCCTTGAAGATTTATCAGATTTAACTCTGGTTTCAAGGATAGCCAACATATCAATGTTATTTTCCTTTATGAAAATCGTGACCTCACTATGTTTGGTGGGACATTTGAAGCCTCTTACACTCCAGGAAGCTATCCTCATTTAGAAATAATATCTGGAGGGACAGAGTCCATGGAAGTATCGACTAGAAAAGAACTAGAACATTCTGAGTGCATTATAGGAAGGGAAGTAGAAGGGGAAGAAGACATATTAGTAGAGGATCTTTGGCCTAGCAAGAAGCATTTTGAGCCTACATTTCTCAACTGAGAGTTCTTACCCTCTTGCCCACTCCCTAAGGTATTACCTAGTCTCATAAGACCCCTATTAGTAGAGACATTAGTATCCTCATTAGATATAACTTGAAATTTATTAGAAAGAATATGAGCATCCCCATCAGGCAAGCTTTCTACAGGTTGAGGATCCAAAACTTGTATGGGTTTAGATCTCTTCCTTGTAGACTTAGTAGGAGAAGGGACATTTTGAGTGTTAGTAGAGTCCTCAACAGGTTGACCAGGACATTCTGAGTGCATTACAGGTGCAGCCAGAGGCAAGCCAGGATGCTTGGAAACAGTTAGGCCCAATTTAGAACCTATAGATTGATGCCTAGCACCAAGAACTGGCTCTGGAGGACCTGAGGTACCACCTATAGGCCTGGATCAACAGTAGGGCAAGGAGGAACTCTCAGTCTTTTACAGGTCTTAATGGTATGACCCAGTTTACCACATTCTTTACAATAATAAGGGAGCCATTCATAGATCACTCTTTGGGAAATATGCCCTAGAAAAGGAGTGTTGATAGTCACATATTCAGGAAAGTCCTGTGACACATCCACTTCCACCATAATTCTAGCAAAGGATTGCTTAGCCTTGGTAGAAGTATCAGTATCAGCAAATAAGGGTTTCCCAATTTTACTCGCTATTTTAATGAGCACTACATCAGACCACAAATACGGATCAAGATCAGAGAAAAAAATCCAGACATGGACCTTAGCAACCCTACTCATTTCTGTAGAAAAATAAGGAGACCATTACTTGAGAATAAGAGAGTGTTGCCCTATCTTCCAAGGACCTTGCCTAAGAACATTGGACATAGCCTCCTCAAACTCAAATCTAAAAGAAAACCGGCCTTTCCTGAAATATTGAATGACAGACAACCCCACAGATCCCTAATTCTTATGAACAAAATCTTTCACCTGCTGAAGAAAAGGCTTAGCTCCAGGAATATTACCCATCAGGGTAAATTCCCATAGCCTTAATTCAACAGTAAAATCACCTTCATAGATATCAATTTCTGGACTATTTGTACTATTTTCACAATAAAAGAGATTCATGCATATCTGTTTGTTAGAATTAACCACAGATGACCATTTTTTCACCCCTATTTTAGGTGTATTATTCACAGGTTGGTCATGAACAGGTTCAGTAATGACAGGAGTATCATCAATAAGAAAATTATTAACAATATCATGTATAGAGGGAGCAACAGAATTGAAACCCACATCAATATGAACAATTGAAGGAATAACGGAGTTAACAGTTGAATCACGAGGAATAGAGGGAATTGAAGAAGATACAGGAATGAGAGAGGTACAAGCTATTGTAGAAGGAACAACAGGACTAAGAACTCTAGAAGAAGGAGATTTAGCTTTACCAGAAGCAACAATGGCGGAAATGATCAAATCATTAACTGTACCCGCAGATGGTGACGAGCCATGGATAAATTCCAACGATTCACCATTGTTGACTTCCATTAAGACATCTGCAGAATCCTTAGGAATAGTAGAAGCAGAAACACTCAGAGATTTAACTGGACAGGCTCGAGTCGTCCCCGACTTTCGCAACTGGGTTTGAGAAATCGCAGCAATTTCAACACTATTGACGCCGATTAAAGTCTCATCAAGATCCTTAGTTACGACAGAATCAGTAGCTGCCTTCGATTGAGAAATGCGCGCTCGAGTTTTCGCCATGAAAAAGAAATCAGAAGAAAAAAATAGGTATTAAAAATTGAGTCTCTAAAAAAACGAGAAAAAAGAAAAAAGTTTTTAGAAAGAAAATTTTTAGAGAGTTGTAGCTGAGTTTAGCTTTATGACTTTTGATTGTTTGGTTTTGGAGTTTAAAGAATTGTAACCTTTTCTTTCTAGTTGCTTTAATAAAGTTTTTTCATTATGTTTTCCATTATGCATACTACCTCGGGTAACCGAGATGGTAGCACCCTTATATGCTAAGGTGGTCCTTGGTAAAGCACTTTGGTATATGGGGGTGTTACACCTTCTCAGCATATTTGTGATGTAAATTAAATTTAAAATTCGTTGTAATCAATTGTAGTTTATTTATTGTATTTGTTTATTTCATTCATATCGTCTTTCCGTGATTTACTTACTTGGCATTCACATGTAATCAATCTAAAATCCCAACTTCGACCCAATTAAGTGCTAAATTGTTTGTTCACCGACATAGTTCATATTCACATGCTAGGTTTAAAACGTTGGATGTTGCATAGTATGCATACAATTGACAACATGTCAAATATAAATAACTTTCCTGATCATTAGTAGAGGCCGCTATCGAGGCGGGCGGGATTATGTGTTTAAATAAATAGCTTCCTAATACATACCCTCACCTCTTACTCAAGATCTATGTGAACATCCGTGTTCATTGGCATCACGAGAGTCATTCTAGACATAGAATGCTAAGGGGAACGAATTTCTTAGTGTTCTTGTCACTACTTTGTATATTGACATGACGCGAAGTATTCGAACGGTACTAGTTTTCCATAAAAATTGGTGGCGACTCCACAAATGCAGGCTTATCAAACCTTTCACCGGTTTCAATACCTTTCAAATAGTTAACGGCCAATGACAAGCTTTGTCCTCGCGCCGGAGTTCCGTGGAAAAAGTGTGTAATACCACAGGTTTATGGACTGTTGGGTACTCTATCAAGTAGGGCTTACTCTGTCGAGTAAGTCAGTTTTACGTTCTAAAGTGTGTTCTGCCTGTCGGGTACTCGATCGAGTGGGAGCAACTCGATCAAGTAGTCGATCCAGTAGGGGCCACTCGATCGAGTACCTCACTTACTCGATCGAGTGCAAGGGTTTCTATGGGTTTTTGGCCGAGTATTGATAGCAACGTGAGATTGGTATATAAAGGATTTTACCAGTTTCTTTTTACTTTTACATCATTCTAAGTTTCACAAAAGAGAAAACAAAGTTACGTAGCTCTTCTCTCTCACATTGCTATCAAATCCAAGAGCTTGAGTCGTCGAAATCAAGAGTTCTTTACACCGTTGAGACCGTCGCATTGTGGGTAAGATCCTAGTACAGTTATTTGTATTCTTTCGTTGATTTTGGTTTAAACCCTAATTGTGTGATTTGGGGGTTTTGGGAGTATTTTGGTATTGGATGGTGATTGTATGATTGTATGATTGATAGGAGGTGATTTCGTAGAGGAACGTTTCTGATCTACTGTTGTAACGATTGCGGTGATTGCATTTCCAAGTAGGGTTTCCTACTCAGTTATTGTTTACATATTACGAGATGGTTGATTGGTTTATGATTGTTGATTAATAGCATTTGTCTATATCGTGTTAGAATTTGTAATTGTTGATGTTGTAGTTGGTTGTTGTTGTTGTTGTTTGTCTGTGGTTCGCGAGGTGCGCCCTCGATTGAGTGGAGTCACTTGCGGCTGCACGCCCTTGATTCGCCCCTTGTGGAACCCGCCACAAGAGGGGATGTGTACATTAAGGAACATGGGTTTACGCTCGGTATTGATAAGCGGGGCTTAGGTGGGAATGGCTGCGGTCCCCAACTGGTGGTGTGGATTGTTGGTTACGCCCGTAATCTGGCAGGACTAGACCTTCAGGCTAGTCAGGTGATTGGTGATGTGACGGTGTTGGAGAATTGTGTTGTGTATTGTTGTTGTTGCATCATCTTATATTGTGTAATCAATAACTGGCCCCGTTTAATTATTTTGAAAATTGTGGTGATCCATTCGGGGATGGTGAGCAGGTATTGAGCAGGTATGATAACGATGCGCGAGGGATAGCTGGGCTTGAGTCATCACGAGTTGTTTAGAAGTTTCCGTTGTGTTGTCAAACATTTTATTTACTTTAGTTTGTTTTGGATTTGGAATAGTTGTATCACGTTTCGCAGTTTTGGATTTTGTTATGTAATCACTTTAACTTATCTATTAAAGTATGTTCTTTTATGGTCTATTTGATAGTCATTGCCTCGGGTAACCGAGATGGTAGCACTTTCATGCATTAGATGGTCTTGATAAGGCATCTTGGTGTATGGGGGTGTTACAAAGTGGTATTAGAGCGACGATTTTGGAACCTGTAAGTAATGAATCTAATGAATAGAGAGTCAAACTAAAATGAACTCGGGTAGGAGTTGTTAGGAGCTAATGCAAAGACTTAGGAGACGTCCTAATGTCGCGAACTCGCCCTACAACTTTGAACCGGTCACTATGGGGTGTCATGGGTTCGCTACCTGTTTATTGTTGTTTGATATGCATGTGTTAGATGAAGTGTGTGGTTGAATTGATGAATTGGTTTGAAAAGATGGAAGTAGTAGTTGCATGAGGATATGTAATTTATGTTGGAGCATGTTCATGTGATGAAGTGAATTTATGATATGATCATATTAGTAACATGTGATTAGGGGATGTGATGTTATATATATTTATGATTTTGTTTATGTAAAGTTATAAAAGCATGCGGGTAGTAGATGATTGGTAAGTTGAATATTGTATAAACATGATGGATGTTATTGTTTGGCTTTGATGGATAGTGACATGTGGTTTGGGATACTGGTTTTACGAATATCTAGTCACTTTCGTTTGCTGTGTTGTTGTTTAAGTTGGTTGAAAGGAAAAAAAAAGTCAAGTAGTTATGTTGTCCGATTACAGAGAAGTTGTCTTTAAACTGTTATAACTTTAGATGCATATATGATTTTGATTTGATTCCACTTGGAGGTGATTGCGTGTTCTCTTATAATTCTAACGATAGGTCACATGCCCAAAATGACCAAGAAACGAGTGAGATATGACCGTTTTACGAAATTTGGACAGTGATGAGAAATGCGTAGTGCACTCGATCGAGTAGCCCTTACTCGATCGAGTACACCTCTTGGTACTCGATAGAGTACCCCTTACTCGATCATCTAGCCGTGGTAATTTATTTTACGTGCTTCTGACCTTCACCTACTCGATCGAGTATGCCATACTCGATCTACTGACCCCCTGAATTGGTCTTATGCTTATCTTTTTTACCTCCATGCATATCATAGTTATTTCAAAGATATTCTTTTGCTTCTTTATGCATTGTTTTACTTATGTGTTGGTCCTGATGCGTAAGTTACCAGACCTTGTGATGTATGGAGTAGCACCTTATGATGGGTATGAGTTTGGTGGGGAAGACATGAGTTATATGTAGTTGTGATGGATAGTGGAAAAAGAAAAAGGGAGATTAATGAGCTTAGTGAGGCATGGAGCATGTTTTGTGAGACGTGGTGAGTGATATAATTGTGAGTTTGAGTAATGTAAGGTAAGTGTATATGGGCAAGGGGTGATGTAAGTGTAAGTAACGTGAGAAAGAAAAGGTTTAGATGAGGGATGCGAATAGTGGCAAATTGGGATGTGTAAGGATTGATGGAGGGAGATGGTTAGGATTGTGTTGGTTAAGGATATATGTGATGGAAGGACGTTATAGAGGGATGGAAATAAATAGTGTATAGTGAGATTAAGTTATGCCGCGATGTGTAGGTAGTGGCCGAGTTTGGGAATTTGTATCATAAAGAGGTGAAAGTAGTATGTGATTACCTTGGGAAATTAACGGTATGAAATTAATTTTGGTTTCTAGAGGCGGAAAAAAATGCAATTAGTTGAAGAGTAAACGTTGATTGTGTGGATTAATTGGTGACAAGTGTGAGTGACAGCATGATGAGAGAAGATCAATGGTAAGAAAGAGTGAGATGGTACTGATATAAAATAATGGGATTTGATTTTTGGAGCAATGAGAAGGTAACCGGAGCACTAAAGATTTAGGTAGAAGGAAGAAGGAGTTGAGTTGTTAATTGATTTTGTCGAGTGTAAAAGGAAAAGGATGAGGGGAGTAAACTAAGAGAATGTTGACTGGAGTTATGCGATATGGAAGTAAGAAATCGTCAAGATGTAGGATATTATCATGAGGGTGTGAGTTAATGGTTATATAGGAATTTCAGGACGACATGTTACTCATGAGTTTCGAGGAATTAAGGGGAGTAAGAAGTTGGTAGAGTATTTGCACGATATGAGATTTTGGTTGTGAGTTAGGTGACGATACAATTAAGGATAGAATTGGAATGAATGCTAAGGTAATTTTTATTGATGGATTTGATGCTCGTTATTTGGGATGTTAACCGAAGATAGGAAAGGAACCGTTATATTTAGAGGTGAGTGTAACATATTTGTTATATGAACAGTGGTGGTGTTGTGGTGTTGTTACTAGTGGTTAAGGGTGATGATTAATAGAAAAGGTAGCCATTTTAAAGAGGTTAATTTTGTAGAGGCCGTATTGGTATGTATGGTTGTGAGGGAGTATAAGATGTGATTATAGGAGGCGGTTGCTAGTACTTGGGTATTAATGATATGAGTACTTTTGTCAAGAGGTGATAGTTATGCGAATGGGAGAATGTGCTATGACGGGCATGCGAATTAAGCTCGGGCGAGAGATAACCTATATCAAGTGGTAACTTACGTGATCAAGATTGACTAGTTAGATGTGATTACGGGTCTATGATGTGTGTAAATATTTGTGTGAGGTTCTGACCTCACGAGTAGTGGTATGTGTTGGGAAATGTGTCTTTAACAATATTGCGATCACATGATTTAAATATCATTATTAAATCTCCTACTAAGAATACGTGAGGGATGATTCTTTATACAGTCGACTGACCGTCATTAATCGGTAATGATTGGCTAACTAGAGTTTGACATTACTGTCGTGTGACGGTGGTGGTCAGTTGATCCCTTTAGGTCACTCCTATAGGATGAGGCCCAAATAGATATTTAATTAATTGTATGCGATACGAATTAATTAATTCCTTAATTGTGGGAGTGCAATTTTGCGTCTTATTATAATGTGATTAAATAAGATTTAATTTAGTAATTAAGCGTTAAATTACTAAATTAGTTGAGGTACTATATAAGTTTTGAGGTAGAGGTAATTAGTTATTTAAAGTTATAAGAAGTTGTAATTTTAACTAACTAGTAATTATGGGACCCATTATATGTTGATATAATGGAAGTATACTACTCAAAAAGTGGAGTGTATATTATATTATTAAGTGTAATATTTAAGTGTTAAATGATTACATTAATAATTAAATATGTAAGATAGTTAAACATAAGACTTATAAGCATTTGTGGGACAAATGACAAAAGGCAAAAATGGACCATATAAGGACCAATATTTCGACAAATAAGATGAGCAAAAGATGCTCTTTTGTCTTTATTGTTTTATGATTAAAGCTTGATAGTGACCTTGCATACTAGGTTTAATCATTCCAACTCTTACACACTCTACCTAAACAAAACAAGTGAATAAAAACAAGAGAAAATATATTCCCTTGGAGCTCTACAAGCCACCGGTTTTTGGCTTACAAAGGGGGCATTGGTTGCTCATTTTTGTTGTTGCTTCTTCATTTGTTTTTCCTCACATGCAATTGCATAAAACTCTCTATAAATACTAATACACTCATCATATATTACTAGAGGTAGTAATGCAAGAATATTAGTATTATTAAGGAAATATTTCTACTATATATCTAGTTAATATTAGTAGGAATTTTTGGGATTAATCTTGGGTGCAATTTATTGGAGTGGCTACTAAACTTGGAGTCTTAGGAGGATCATCCACAATATTTAGCTCAAGAACAAGTAAAGGAAGGTGACCTTACTTGTGCCCACATATTTCGAAATACATAACAATGTAAGGAACATTGTTTTTCTTATAAATCTTTCAATTAGTTATGCATGCACTAGATCAAAAGAACAAATAATTAACAAGTTAATTAGTTCACTATTAGAGGAGTCTAATAATAGGTATATGAACCTAACAAGTGGTATCACAGCATAATGATGTTGCATGCATAATCGGTTATTGTTTTTTCGAGTTAAAAGGTTAACATATAAAACTTAAAAATTTGTGATTTGTAAGTATACGCCACGAAATCACCATGAATGTTATATATTCTGGTCCTAAAATGTTTTTAGGTCATTTTTATGATTTATGGAAATTTATTGCTCATTTTAAGGGTTTTTGGTCATTTTATTACATTTTTATGACTAAAATGGGAATTAAAATGCTAAAAATAGTTAAACTTTGTTTCTGACCTTGGAAATTTTACATGACCTCACATTCATATTTTAAAAGTTGTGTGTAAAAGGACGAGTTAATTTTATTAATATTACATGATTTATGTTTTTTATGAGATAAAAATGGATTAAAAGAGGTAAAATGGTTAAAATTAGTTAAATATCGAATTAAGACATGATGTTTTAATATGATGTCAAATGCAAGATTTACATAGTGTATGTAAATTTATAGATTAAAATATCTTCTTTAGCATGATTTATGGATTTTTGAGTAAAAATGGCATAAATAGTGACTATTTTAGCAAAAATTAGCTAAAACGTATTGCATGGCTTGAGAAAATTATTTTAAGTTGTATTAATATCCCAATAATCAGATCTAAAGTTTTAAAAATTATTGGTTTAATTTTCGTATACTTTATACATTTTATGAGATAAAAACGATAAAAATGCAACTATATTTTCTCAAAATTAATTCGAAAATTTTAACCATGATTTTTGACATTATGAGTGTCATGGATTTATTCCATAATGTTCAAAAATTTAAAATTCAAATTTTAAAACTTTTATGATTTAATTTGGATTTATTTCATAAATATTGTGTTTTTAAGGTAAAAAATGAGCATAAAATTAAATCAAGTTGAATTATTGTCAAAAATTTAGTGATGACTGATTTTTGAGTCCTAAAATGTGTTAGAATAATTAACTTGAGCTTATATGTGATTTAAGTGTTAATTAGTGATTTTAAAAGATTATTATCACGCATTTCCATGAAACCGGGTTATATGTACGACATAAATTAAATAGGGCGATTTGGCACATGATTTTGCATGATAGGTACATATTATAATGCTGCATATTTCAATTGTTGAATGTCTTTTATTTATGTAATTTTGAATTATGTAATTTTATCTTAGTATGGCCTTAGTTTTAATCGATATTACCCGTAATGAAAGGGAATATTGATTTGGTTGTAATTTAATGTGATCTCGTATCACTTTTATTTTTATTTCATTAGTTTTTCCATTTTACAAATGTATAATAGGAATAGCTTTGTATTTTTATTATTATTTGTAATTATGGAGCATCTTCAAAGACGGTGCCATTCGGAAATGTGATCCGACAAAGACGGTGTCTTGGGAGGCATGCCACTTGAAGATTCAAGGGACCAAAGGAGTTGGTTTCCGAATAAGTAATAGATTCTTTGATTTTCTATTTTAGGAAGGCCATACTAGGAATTTTATTTATTGCTTTGCATTTCTTTTAATATGTTGCATGCATCGCCAAATCGCCATAATAACACATGCATATCACATCGAGTAATCGACCGTGTCAATTATAATTATCGTAGTTCACCGCTTTAGTTCACTTAAAATGTGATAGATAATAAATTGACAAGACCTCTCACATATAATAATTGAGATAAAGCCTTACCAAATAGTAGAAACCCATGAAGTACCAATTTCATGAGGGAGTTAATCCGGCTTCACCGTAATACAAACCTTGTTACGTTGGCGAAGTGGGGTAGTAAAAAGTTATTACATCGAAATTTGGATTGAGCTCAACGGAAGTATTGTTGACCGTAGTCGCAAGTGTTCCGGGCTAAAGATGAGAATTAGAGTAATTTTTATCGACCGAGAATTCTAAAAGTAGAATCGATTAAAGAGTTAATCCACCGAGTTATATTAATAAGGGTTTAATCGGCTCACCGTGCCCGAGTTGATATGAATTTGGATCTCGGAATCATTTATGTAGTTGGGTGGAGGTCACTATATAAATGTTAAAACTTGTTTAAAAAATGTTTACAAGTTTAAAATGACAAATGTTAATATTTCCTTTACCTCCAAAATTGTAGTTGATTTATATCACAATGGATCCATCACAAGCAACAACACCAATTACCGTTGAGTCATGTCACAACTTATTCGACGAAATTTGCTCCAACCACCAACTCGATACTACTAGAGATCTTCATTTTGGGATCGGTTCCGATGGAAATCTCAATTTCATCAGTTCCTCCATACCTCCTACTATTAATAGGCCTTATGTGAATGCGTCTCAGGTAGGCCATGTCAATAAGTCTATGAGGTCCCTATCTTTGAAAGAGAAGGATGCCGAAGTAAGTGGGAGTTCAAGCAAGCAAGTTCTTTCTACTAATGGGAAAAGGTTCAAAAGGAAGGGAAGAAAAGGGAGAAATCAACAATGGTAAAGGAGCCAAAGTTGATGATAAATGTCATTATTGTCATGGCATGGGACATTGGATGAGAAATTGCCCCATATATTTGGGAAATATAAGGGATGGACTTGTCATTCCACTTGGTAAAATTCCTTCTGAGATTTATGTTATTGATGTAAATTTCACTTCCACGACAACATGTGTACTAGATACTGGTTGTGGTTCTCACCTTTGTAATCATTTACAGGGGCTAAGAAACGTGGAAAAGCTGAACAAAGGCGATGTTGATCTCCGACTTGGAAATGGAGCTAGGGTAGCGGCCGCGTCCAAGGGTACTTATGTACTCGTTCTAGCGAATGGATTTGAATTGTATTTGCATAATTGTTTTTATGTACCTACTCTTTCTAAGAACATTATTTCAGTTGCTATGTTAGACATAGATGGCTTTAATTTTGCTATCAAGAACAATTGTTGCACTATTTCTAGAAATGACTTGGTCATAGACCGAGGTTCATCTATTAATGGTATTTATGTTCTAGAAACATCAAATCCAAGGAATGACATCTATAACATTCAAACCAAGAAACTCAAATCAAGTGATCCAAATGAGTCGTACATTTGGCATTGTCGATTGGGTCATATCAATGAGAATCGCATTAAAAGGTTAGTTTCTACTAACGTGATCAAACCATTTTATTTCCAATCATATGGTATATGCGAATCATGCCTCCTAGGTAAAATGACTCGTAATCCTTTTAGTGGTAAAGGGACATGAGCTAGTGAACTTTTGGGCCTTGTACATACCGATGTTTGTGGACCAATGAGTATCACCGCTAGGGTTAATTATGATTACTTCATTACCTTCACCGACGATTTGAGTAGATATGGGTATATCTACTTAATGAAATATAAGAGTGAAGCTTTTGAGAAATTTAAACAATTTCAGAATGAATTTGAGAACCAATTGAACAAAAGGATAAAGACACTACGATCTGATCGTGGTGGAGAATATCTCAGTAATGAATTTGATTCACACTTGAAAGATTGTGGCATTGTGTCACAACTCACTCCACCTGGCACACCACAACTAAATGGTGTAGCCGAAAGGGGAAATCGAACCCTATTAGATATGGTTCGATCTATGATGAGTCAAACCGAGTTACCTAACTCGTTTTGGGTATTTGCAATCCAAACTGCAATTAAATCATTAAACATTAGTCCATCAAAAGCAACCGAAAAGACACCATATGAGATATGGAAAGGAAGGGTTCCTAATATATCCTACATGAGGATTTGGGGTTCTGATGCTTACGTCAAGTTAAAGACAGACAACAAGCTAGCCCCACGATCCGAAAAATGCATCTTTGTGGGTTACCCTACCACCACCCGAGGTTACTACTTCTACAAACCACAAGAGAACAAAGTGTTTGTGTCTAATGAGGCTGTCTTCTTAGAAAATGATTTTATTTCTAAGAGACAGAGTGGGAGAAATTTTGAACTTAATGAAGTTCAAGAGACACAAAACGAAGTAGAGACAAATGGAGAGGCACGTGAAGACGTTCCTTCGTCATCTAATTCGGAAGTCGTTCCTCAATTAAGAAGATCGGGTCGAGAAATTCGCCATCCTGATAGATACGTGGGACTTATCGAAGAGGATGGGAGTCTTAATGTGTTGCTTCTAGAAAGCGACGAACCTGCTACCTACAAAGCTGCAATTTCTAGTCCTAATTCAGCTTTATGGCTTCAAACCATGGAATCCGAAATAAGTTCTATGCATGAAAATCAAGTCTGGAACTTGGTGGATTTGCCTGAAGGAGTGAAACCTCTTCAATGCAAATGGATATTCAAAATAAAGAATGGCATAGAAGGACATGATGATGTCTACAAGGCTAGGCTTGTTGCAAAGGGTTTTACCCAAGTTCAGGGTCTTCACTATGATGAAACCTTTGCTCCAGTTGCCATGGTAAGATCCATTCGGATAATGTTAGCGATTGCTGCATTTCATGACTATGAAATATGGCAAATGGATGTAAAGACCGCTTTTCTAAATGGGCATTTAGAAGAGGAGGTGTACATGTTACAACCTGAAGGTTTTGTAGATCTGAAAAATCCTAACAAAATATGCAAGCTTAAGAGATCCATTTATGGTCTTAAACAAGCATCTAGAAGCTGGAATCATCGATTCAATCATGTTATAAGAGAGAATGGTTTCACTCGAAGTATTGAGGAACCATGTTTATACATGAAGTTCAGTGGGAGAAATGTTGTGTTCCTAATATTGTATCTGGATGACATACTACTTATTGGAAATGATATTCCAATGTTATCCTCTGTCATGGAGTATTTGGGAAATTATTTCCAAATGAAGGATTTAGGAGAAGCACAACGCACACTAGGTATCCGGATCTATAGAGATAGATCCAAAAGGATATTGGCATTAAGTCAAGAATCTTATATTGAAAAGATTCTTCGACGTTTCAGCATGGAAAAGTCCAAGAGAGGCTTGATTCCTATGGGTAGTGGAATTATTTTGAGCAAGTCTCAATCTCCTCCCAAACCCGAAGATGTTGAACGCATGAAGTTGATTCCTTATGCTTCCGTTGTTGGATCAATCATGTATGCCATGATATGCACTCGTCCAGATGTCTCGTATGCTTTAAGCATGACAAGTAGATATCAAGAGAATCCAGGTGAGAGTCACTGGATAGCTGTGAAGAATATCCTTAAGTACTTGCGAAGGATTAAGGATTCTATCTTAGTGTTTGGAGGTGACCCCGAGTTATGTGTTAAGGGTTTCACAGACTCGAGTTTTCAAACAGATAGAGATGATATGAAATCCCAGGCTGGATTTATATATATGCTCAATGGTGATGCTATAAGCTGGAGAAGCTTCAAAGAAGCTGTGATTGCGGATTCTACTACGAAGGCTGAGTACGTTGCAGCATCAGAGGCTGCTAAGGAAGCCGTGTGGATTAGGCAATTCATAGAAGGGCTAAAGGTAGTTGCCACCGCCAAATATTCTATTACGATCTTCTGACAATAGTGGGGCGATCTTTCAAGCTAAAGAACCCAAGTCTAGCAATAAATCTGGACGCATACTTAGAAAATTCCATGTAATTAGAGATTTTGTTGAAAGAAAGGAAGTAGCGATTTGTAAGGTTGGAACGGATGAAAACATAGCGGATCCATTGACCAAACATTTATCGCAGACAAAACATGACCATCATGTTGTATCCATGGGTCTAAGGCGTATGCCAAATTTGTATTAGATTATAAGATATGAAATAAAAATCTGAGTTTTTGGTTCATATATGATAATCGCATTTGTCGTTTGAGTTTATACAAACTCGTTTATTTATAACCTTGTTCTATCCAAATGGGTTGTGGAGACAAATTGAACCCCATTAAAGTGAACTGGATTAACATGTTATTCGCCCCTAGTTACTTATATGAGGTGACGTCTCGAAGTGACTAGAGTGTGATGCGATTGATGCCAAGTTCAAGTGCCATAGAGTCATATGGGATGACTAGTCGATCACATAGGCAGACTGTATGGGACAATCGGTCGGGCAGTGACCGCTTATAGAGTTCTAGTAATTCATAAAGCCTGGTCGTGGCAAGAGCTACTATAGTATTCTTATGAGTCAATTCTTTTGACTAGAGACTATTCACCCAAGTTGGCACAACTTCTGATTAGCTTTGATTTATACTCTACGATTTCGTAAATGAGGTCAAACTGGGTATATTTTGGGTTATGATGGACTGTGGCTGAACGAAGGGAATAGGGCGATAGGGATTATCCACCCCTTGTCAGGGTTATTTGAAATCTCAAGGCCACTCGAGGACTAGTTAACTGGAAATGCGTGGTCACGCTCGGAAAACATCTATGATAGATAATTCCGGTCAGACAGTTAATCTTCAGATCGAGAAAACCACTCAAGATATGATCAAATGTAAGTACGACCTGCAAGACACCTTGCATTGAGTGGGAGATTGTAATAGGATAAGAGAATTAGTGACGCACACTTGTCGAGGACAAGTGGGAGATTGTTGGGAAATGTGTCCTCAACAATAGTGCGATCACATGATTTAAATATCATTATTAAATCTCATACTAAGAATACGTGAGGGATGATTCTTTATACGATCGTGACCGTCATTAATCGGTAATGATTGGCTAACTAGAGTTTGACATTACTGTCGTGTGACGGTGGTGGTCAGTTGATCCCTTTAGGTCACACCTATAGGATGAGGCCCAAATAGATATTTAATTAATTGTATGCGATACGAATTAATTAATTCCTTAATTGTGGGAGTGCAATTTTGCGTCTTATTATAATGTGATTAAATAAGATTTAATTTAGTAATTAAGCGTTAAATTACTAAATTAGTTGAGGTACTATATAAGTTTTGAGGTAGAGGTAATTAGTTATTTAAAGTTATAAGAAGTTGTAATTTTAACTAACTAGTAATTATGGGACCCATTATATGTTGATATAATGGAAGTATACTACTCAAAAAGTGGAGTGTATATTATATTATTAAGTGTAATATTTAAGTGTTAAATGATTACATTAATAATTAAATATGTAAGATAGTTAAACATAAGACTTATAAGCATTTGTGGGACAAATGACAAAAGGCAAAAATGGACCATATAAGGACCAATATTTCGGCCAAATAAGATGAGCAAAAGATGCTCTTTTGTCTTTATTGTTTTATGATTAAAGCTTGATAGTGACCTTTCATACTAGGTTTAATCATTCCAACTCTTACACACTCTACCTAAACAAAACAAGTGAATAAAAAAAAGAGAAAATATATTCCCTTGGTGCTCTACAAGCTACCGGTTTTTGGCTTACAAAAGGGGCATTGGTTGCTTATTTTTGTTGTTGCTTCTTCACTTGTTTTTCCTCTCAAGTTTTCCTCACATGCAATTGCATAAAACTCTCTATAAATACTAATACACTCATCATATATTACTAAAGGTAGTAATGCAAGAATATTAGTATTATTAAGAAAATATTTCTACTATATATCTAGTTAATATTAGTAGGAATTTTTGGGATTAATCATGGGTGCAATTTATTGGAGTGGCTTCTAAACTTGGAGTCTCAGGAGGATCATCCACAATATTTAGCTCAAGAACAAGTTAAGGAAGGTGACCTTACTTGTGCCCACATATTTCGAAATACATAACAATGTAAGGAACATTGTTTTTCTTATAAATCTTTCATTTAGTTATGCATGAACTAGATCAAAAGAACAAATAATTAACAAGTTAATTAGTTCACTATTAGAGGAGTCTAATAATAGGTATATGAACCTAACAGTATTGTGTGATAGGTATAAGTCGTTACCTGAGTGTTACACGTCATATGTTGTGTACGGTAACCTAATAGGATGATATTCAAAAAGTGGTAATTTGGGTGATCTAGAATGGCAAGTTATACTTGTATGTATATTCATGATATATGTAAGTGATATTGTGACGTTTCGACCTCATGAGCTATAGTATGGATGACATTCGTAAGGTTATTATATGTTTATTCCATATGATTTGTTGTATTGTGATCTAGTAGAGCGGTTTTAAGGATGTTTTCTTGTCAAGGAAGTTGTAATGAGTCAGTATTTATGGGATTGTATAATATGCGATGACTATAGATGTGGCTGTTGTGCCTCGGGTGGTGATCCGGGTACGGTACTTCGTGTTGTGATGCGGGCATTTTCGCGCTGCGGTGCGGCTGCTAGTGGCGGTGTTGCGATGCCGACATCGATTGTGGTGGAGTAGGCGAGATACTGAGGAGACGAGTTTTCGAAAGTGTATACCAGTTATACAGATTGTTGTTTTGTTTACTGTTGTTTCCTGTGAGTTTCAGGTTGGACATATAGACTGTTGTTTTGTTTATTGATGTTTCTTACCAGTTTCGGCTTGGGAGTGAGGGTAGAGTATGATATGGAAGAGAGTTGCGCATGTGGTCATTGTTGTCATGGTATGGTGATATCCTGTTGATGGGACATACTTGTGAGAGGTTGTTAGAGTACTTTTCATCTTCTTTTAGAGGAGGCATCGATTGACATAGTAGTGGCAAGTGATTTGTGGAACATGTGTTATACTGAACTGGAAACTATAGGTGGTTTATAACTTTTATCGGGATAGTAGGTGCAGAGTGTGGGAATTAGTATCATGTTAAGTTATGGATGTTTTGCGGTAATAAAAGAAAAGAACTTAAGGATCTAGTGTGACTGTGTGTAACAATTGTGGATCGTGAGTTATGATTATGGAGATAAGCGCATGTATAGAGGAGTATGTAGCCTTGCGGTATTGTGCAAGAGTTGGAGAATTAGTTATGCTAAGGATTTTACGGTATAGGTTAGGTGGTGTTCCGAATGATTTGAGGTATGAGAACTGTTAGAGAAAGAGAGCCCTGGATATAGACATGGTTGTAGGTGTTGAGGTTATAGTCGGTTATCGTTCACATACGGTGGTGATGAGGGTTTTGGGAGGTATAGCAGAGGATCTAGTATTAGTGAGTTACGCGGACGTAACATTTATCTTAAGAGGAGTAGGATGCAACAAAGAGAGTTTGATGGTTGTACTTGTTGCAGTATATTTAGAAGTTTAAGTCTTGGTGGAGAATAAAGGTTAGATTTGTATTATGGTTGATATTATTAAAGATCATGGCAGTGCTTGTAGTAGTATAATGTTCATGGGTGTGAGTAAACTTCGATAGTGTTGATAGTTTGGGTGATCTTGTTTATGAGTATGAGTAAACTTCGAGGATGAAGTGGTAGTATTTTAGACCATATAAGACTATCTTAGTGATAATAAAATTACATGTTAATTTTATTAAGTGGTCTAAAACTAAATGCATGCAAAGCATAAGAATGGAAAAATCCTTACAATGGTAAATATGGCAATAAGGGCACCACAAAGATCACCAATCTTTGTAAGTCTTGAGCTATGTTGAAATTGATGATCTTCCTAGAACCTTAACCCTCAAAGTAGAAGGCCTCCTAAGATTTCACCCAAGAATCAACCCAAAATACTACTAATATTACTAACTAGATAATAGAAGTAGTAAACCTTATATTATGTAACTTTTATTACTTTTAATAATACTTGATGTGTAATATATATTTGTGAATTTATTTGATTGATTTTCATCAATTTTTGATCAATTTTTGATGAAGAAAAATGGACAAAATGAGACCTTTTTTTTCTTCACCAAAAACCGGACAAATGGTAGGTGAATGGAGAATTTTTTGTCTTAAAATTTTTATCAAATGAATCATGTGTATAGTGGTGTATTTATAGGCAAATTTAGGAGACAATTTTGAGTGGAAAATGACAACAAGATGGACACTTGTTATGTAAAAAAAAAAAACCGGTCAAAATGGGCCTTATAAGGTCCATTTCGCTTTTAGACATTTGCCCCCACAAATGCTTATAAGTCTTATATTTAATTATATTATATAATTAAATATTAATTTGATTAATTCAACGCTTAAATAATAGAAATTAACTATTAATAACCACTTAACTATTAAGTAATCATTAAACCATTTTATCAATATAAAATATGTCATTGGAACCCTTATTAGCTAGTTTTACAACCTCTTGTAAATTTAAATAGCTAATTACCTCCGCCTCAAAACATATACACATGCCGTAGAAATTTAATTAATTAACTATTAATCATTAAATTTCAATTAATATTTATGAATTAATTATCGAATAATTAAATAATAAATCCCTTTGGCCCGAATTCGTAACTCGTCATCAAATAAATATATACACGTAACTTAATTGAAAGTCAATTAATATAAGGATTTAATTAATTTGTATCTCATACAAATATTAGTTTTTCCATTTGGGCATCATCCTATAGGTGTGACCTAAAGAGATCAGCTGATCACCGCCGTCAAACGACACTAATGTCAAACTCTAGTCAGCCAATCATTACTGATTAACGATGACCAGCTGACAAATAAATAATATAAATCCCTGATATTCATTTTATGAGATTTAACATGTAGATGCACTATTGTGGAGGACACTCACTCCAACAATCTCCCACTTGTCCGACATAAGTGTGCGTTAACAATTCTCTTATCCAATAATATCTCCCACTCAATGCAAGATGTCTTTCAGGTCGTTCATGCATGTGATCATATCATAAAGTAGTTCCTCGATCAGGAGAATGACTGTCTGACCGAATAATCTACTAGATCTCATCCGAGCGTGGCCCCGCATTTTCAGTCACCTCTCCTCGAGTGGCCTTGAGATAAAAATGACATGGGTGGACAATCCTGTTGACCTATTTTCTTTGTTTGATATAGATCACAATGACCCAGTAGATGCCCATTAGCCTCCTTTTACGGCGCGAACAAGGGCAAAAACCTAAGCCACCGGAAAACCGCACCAACTCAGATAAATAGTCGCTAGTCTAAAGAATTGACTCGAAGGAATAAATAGAAATATTGGCCATGACCTAGAAACAAAAGGATTCTATAAACGATCACTTTCCAACAAATCGTCTCACAATCTGCCTATGTAATCGATCAGCCATCTCTATGGCCATATGACAGTCGAACTTGTCATCAATTGCCTTACAATCTAGTCACTTCGAGATGTCACCTCATTAAATAACTAGGGAGAAAATACAATGTTAATCCAGTTTACTTTAATAGGGTTCGACGTTGTTAACACAACCTATTTGGACAAAACAAAGTATTTAAATTCAGATAAAAACTGAAGATAAGAGTTAAACGATAAATGCAATTATCATATATGAATTAATAAATGCAATATCTTAATCATTACATATCGCATAATTTACAACAGTTCAGGCATTCGTCTCACTCCCCATACAAACTACATGACTATCATGCTTAGCTTGAAACAATGACTTGGTTAAAGGATCAGCGATGTTGTGAGCTGTCCAAACCTTACAGACTGTAATTTCCTTCTTTTCAATTAAATATATAATTACATGAAATTTTCTAAGTACATGTGTAAACTTGTTACTAGACTTGGGCTGTTTTGCTTGAAAAATTACACTACTGTTATCACAATATAAAGTGATAGGATCCTCAACGGTCGAAACTACTTTCAGTCCCTCTAAGAATTACCTAATCCAAACGCAGCTTCAAAGGCTGTAATGTACTGCGCTTCCGTTGTAGAATCAGCACTCACATACTTCTTAAAACGTCTCTAGCAAACTGCTCCTCCGTTCATCAAAAAAACAAAACAAGCCTGGGATTTCAAATCATCCCTATTGGTTTGGAAACTGGCATCCGTATAACCTTTTACACGTAATTCAGATTCTCCTCCAAACACGAAGAATGAATCCTTAGTCCTTCTCAAGTACTTAAGAATAATCTTGACGGCTATCCAGTGACTCTCACCTGGATTTTTCTGATAACGACTCGTCATACTCAAAGCATACGAGACGTCAGGACGAGAGCACATAAGAGCATACATGATCGATCCAACAGCGGGAGCATAGGGAATTGATTTCATGCGTTCAATATCCGTAGGCTCAGCAGGACACTGCGACTTACTCAAAGTAATCCCACTGCCTATAGGTAGAAAACCTCTCTTAGAGTTTTTCATATTGAATCGGTCAAGAATCTTATCGTTATAAGCTTCTTGACTCAAAGCTTATATCCTTTTAGATCTATCTCTATAGATCCGAATACACAAGATGCGCTGAGCTTCTCCCAAATCTTTCAGTTGGAAGTGATTTCCTAACCACTCCTTGATAGAAGCAAGCATATCTACATCATTCCTAATGAGTAATATGTTGTCCACATATAAAAGTAAGAAAACAACTTTACTCCCACTAAATTTGATGTATAAACATGGTTCCTCAACACTTTGAGAAAAACCATTCTGTTTAATAACATGATCAAATCGTTGATTCCAACTCCTTGACGCTTGCTTAAGACCATAAGTGGATCTCTTAAGTTTGCATACTTTGTTAGGATTTTCAGGATCCGCAAAACCTTCAGGTTGTGTCATATACACCTCCTCTTCCAGAAACCCGTTCAGGAAGGCGGTCTTGACATCCATTTGCCATATCTCATAATCATGAAATGCAGCGATCGCTAACATTATCCGAACAGATCTAAGCATAGCAACTGGTGATAAACTTTCGTCATAGTGTAAACCATGAACTTGAGTGACACATTTCGCTACAAATCTGGCTTTGTAGACATCTTCATGTCCATCCAAGCCGACTTTAATCTTAAAGATCCACTTACACTGAAGAGGTTGGACATCTTCAGGTAAGTCAACCAGGTCTCATACCTGATTATCGTACATGGAATCCATTTCGGATAGCATGGCCTTGAGCCATAACTCAGAGTCAAAACTAGTAATAGCCGCTTTGTAGGTTTTAGGTTCGTCACTTTCTAAAAGTAATACCTTATAGTCACCATCTTCCTCAATAATACCAAGGTATCTATCAGGCTGGCGACGAACCCTTCCTATCCTCCTAGGTTCAGAAGGAACAATAACCGAGTCAGACGTAGAAGAAACATCTTCCTGTACCGTCACATAATTTTGTGGCTCTTGAACTTCATCAAGTTCAAATTTTATCCCACTCTATCTTCTAGACATAAATTTCTTTTCTAGAAAGACAGCCTCACGAGCACCAAACACTTTGTTCTCGTGACTATTGCAGAAGTAATATCCACAATTTTCCTTAGGGTAGCCTACAAAAATACATTTCTCAGAACGAGGTGCAAGCTTATCGTCAGACTTGTTCTTGACATAAGCATCACAATCCCATACTTTCATGTATCGCAAATTCGGGACTTTCCCTTTCCATATCTCATATGGAGTTTTGTCGGTTGCTTTAGTGGGACTTTGATTTAGTGAGCGTATAACAGATAAAATGGCAAATCCCCAAAAAGACTTTAGTAACTCAGTTTGACTCATCATTGATCGGATCATATCTAATAAAGTTCGATTCCTCCTTTCAGCCACCCCATTCAATTGTGGTGTGCCAGGAGGAGTTAACTGAGATACAATGCCACAGTGTTTAAGGTGATCTTTAAAGTCATTACTTAAATATTCCCCACCACGATCTGATCGTAATGTTTTAATCTTCTTATTTAATTGGTTTTCTACTTCATTCTGAAACTCCTTGAACTTGTCAAAAGCTTCACTTTTATACCTCATTAAGTAGCCATACCCATATCGACCCATGTCATTGGTGAAAGTAATGAAGTAGTCATAATTGCCTCTAGTAGTGGTAGACATTGAACCACATACATCAGTATGTATTAAACCCAACAACTCACTAGCTCGAGATCCTTTTCCTAAAAATGGTGCACGAGTCATCTTGCCAATAAGACAAGATTCGCATATGCCAAATGATTGGTAATCAAAAGGTTTAATTATATCAATTGAAACTAGTCTCTTAATATATTTCTCGTTAATATGTCTTAATCGACAATACCATAAATAAGATTGATCGAGATCACCTGTGTTGAGTCTTTTATTATCTAAATGATAAACATCGTTGGAAGTGTCTAGAATATAAATACCATTAATTGAAATAGCTTGGCTATATACAATCTCATTATGAGAAAAAGTACAACATTTGTCCTTAATTACAAAACGAAAACCTTATGTGTCTAACACAGATACTTATATTACATTCCTATATAATATTGGTACAAAATAACCGTTATTTAAAAACAACTGCAACCCCGAAGCTAAATTTATTACATATATTCCTACAGAAACGACAGCTACTTTAGACCCGTTACCCATCCGCGATCCACATCACCCTTGTTTAACTTCTTTACGCTTTTTAGGCCTTGCAAATGATTACATAGGTGAGAACCACAACCAGTATCGAATACCCAAGTTGTATTTGAAGTGTAATTTATGTCTATCATAAAAGATACGGTTGACAAATTACATGTTGGCTTCACAATGTCAACTTTGATGTCATCCAGATATTTGGGGCAATTACGCCTCCAATGTCCCTTGTTATTGCAATAATTATAAGTATCTTTAAGAGGATTACCCTTCTTATGTTTAGGCTTGGTAGAGCTATTCACAATAGCCTTACCTTTGCCCTCAACCTGTACCGGCTTCTTACCAGCATTCCTCTTAAACTTCCTATTACCCTTCACATTGATCGCAAGGATGTCCTTCCTTGTACTCCCACTCAGTCCTATGTCCTTCTCTGCTTGCAAAAGCAAAGAATGGAGCTCATGAAGACTTTTCTTCATGTTAGTCATATTATAATTTACCCTAAATTGGGTAAATCCTTTGACTTGTGAGAGAGAGTGGAGTACTCGGTCCACCACAAGCTCATCTGGGATCTTGCATTCCAGCCCTTCTAGAGTTTCCACGTACTCAATCATTTTAAGTACGTGTGAACTCACAGGTTGTCATTCTTTGAGGTTATACTCAAAAAAACGGACAACGACATCATATTGAAGTATCCTCGGGGCTTGAGAAAACATGGTAGAAAGCCTCGAGAATATCTCATGAGCATTGTGGAATTTGACGCATTGCCTTTGTAAGGCAGAATCCATTGCAAAAATTAAAACATTTTTAATAGCAGCAGATTCTCTTTGATATTCATTATAAGCTTCCCTTACATCAGCAGTGGCTCTAGAACTAGGTGAAGGGGGAGAGGGATTGACTACGTAACGTAATTTACCATCACCTGCAGCAGCTAATCGTAGTTGTTCTACCCAATCTTTAAAATTGCTACTATTAGCAATTAAAGTATATTTATGCAGGAACGAACGAAGCCATGAATCACTAGATATTGTGGCGGTTTGACTAGAAGTAGCCATCGTGATTACTACAAAATCGAAAATGAAAGGAAAATTAACATTTATCGTTTAATAAAAAAACTTGTAAAACAATTTTAACAAGTTCCCATTTATATAATGATCTCTCAATGAATTATATAAATGATTCCAAAACCCATCTTTATATAAACACGGGCACAGTGGACCGATTCCACCCACATTTATATAAATTTTGTGAGTCAGCAATTTTGACTGATTCTACCATTAGAACTCTTGGTCGACGGATTTTCTTAAAATCTATCTTTTAGCCCCAACGTAAAAAGAGTGTACCGATTCAACCCATATTAATCCCGTTGAATCCAGCCAATTTTCACGTGTAATAACTTTTATTACCCTACTTACCCAACGTAAAAAGAGTGTACCTCTGTGATCCGAGCCTACCTCTAGTAAAGAAGGGATTCATAGGTGCTAATATTTGGTAAGGCTAATCTAATTTTAAAGGTGAGAGATCTTATCAATTTATTACTCTATCACTTTTAAGTGAACTAAATTGGTGAATGCTAGACAATAATATTTATAACAACGAAAGAAAAAAAAATATGTAGTGACGATTTTGCATGAATGCCTAATTATAAAAAAGCAACAAATCCTAATATGGCCACCTAGTTAATTTAATTAACTTAAAAGAAAAATACACTTCGGAAACCAACTCCTTGGTCCCTTGAGTCTTCATAAAAATGGCCTCCATCTTTTGGACTTCGGATCTCCTTTCCGAAAACACCGTCTTAAGGATACTCCGTCTTTAGGATACACCTTCTTGAGATAACATAAACTAACTACTAATAATCAAATTACATAACAATATCCTATTATACAATTTGTAATAAAATTAAAACTATTAATTAATTACAAATTGGCGATACGAAATCCCAATTAATTACAAATTAAATCGATATTCCCTTACATTACGGGAAATACCAATTTCTAACTATGACCATATTAGGTAAAAATTACATTGATAAATGTAAAATAAAATCCATTCATCTATATGAAAAAAAATATGCAATAAAAATGTCATGCCAAATCGTCCAACTTACCAACAACGATCATTTGAGCTTGTTTTGACGGAATTTTTTACCATTAAAAATTTGTAATCAATTCTTAAAACAATTTTAAAATGTACTCATCATATTAATCTGGTTAACCATAAAATGATTATTCCAACTAATTAGTTTGTGGTTGAATGGGTTTAAAATTATTTTTATAGCAAAAATAGCTTAAAAAATTCATAACTTTTATGAAAAACTCAACTTAATCAAAATTTTGATATAAAAATCAAATTTTAAATTTTTGTACATTCTGGTCATACACCAAAATGACATGCATGTGAAATATTTGGCCATAAAATTGCTTTAAAATAATTTATGCAATTTTTATCGATATAGTGACAATTTTACGATTTAATTCCAAATTAAATCATTTAAAATTATATGACTTCAAAATAATTTTTTGAACATTTTGGAACAATTTTCAGGAGCTAAATATCAAAAAATTTTGAGCCCAGAAATTAAATAAATATTTATTTGTGAAATAACCATTATTTAAACATTTCTTATCAAATAAAAATCAATAAACAAACCAAGTGGTGTTAGTCCAGTGGTAGCCGGGTTAAACCTTGAAACTTGCAGAAATGCAGGAGTTGAGAGGTCCCGGGTTCGACTACCAGCTGGGGCGATGATCACTTGGCCACTGCAGCCTCTGAAGGGTGTGGCTTGCATGGTCCATGTGGTGGTGCGGGAATACATGGGCCCAGGAGGATTCAACCCCCTTGTCATCAAAAAAAAAAAATCGATAAACAACCGAAGTTAATCACATTAATTTAAAATTTCTACTTCTCATAAATAGAACATGCATTTGGTTATTTCTAAATAAATATGCATAAAATTAACATGCAACATAATTTAATTAACACTTAATTAAGATTAATGCATTCTAATACAATTTTATGCCTTTTAATATCTTATAATGTCACAAAATGCCATTAAATTTTACCAAATTAAACTTTTCGACCCATATTAATTTAAGACCAGATTATATACATGCAACACCATATTTAGTAATAAAACTAGTTTTAACATCAAAATATCGAATTTTATTAATTTATCTTATAAACTGATAAAATCGTCTTAAGACAACACGCATCTATGTAAAAATACTCTGATACCACTTGTTAGTATTTTAGACCATATAAGACTATCTTAGTGATAATAAAATTACATATTAATTTTATTATGTGGTCTAAAACTACATGCATGCAAAGAATAATAATGGAAAAATCCTTACAACGGTAAGTATGGTAATAAGGGCACCACAAAGATCACCTATCTTTGTAGTTTCTGAGCTATGTTGATATGGATGATCTTCCTAGAACCTTAGTCCTCAAAGTAGAAGGCCTCCTAAGATTGCACCCAAGAATCAACCCAAAATACTACTAATATTATTAACTAGATAATAGAAGTAGTAAACCTTATATTATGTAAATATTATTACTTTTAATAATACTTGATGTGTAATATATATTTGTGAATTTATTTGATTGATTTTGATCAATTTTTGATAAAGAAAATGAGACCTTTTTTTGTCTTCACCAAAAACGACCAAATGGTAGGTGAATGGAGAATTTTTTGTCTTAAAAGTTTCATCAAATGAATCAAGTGTATAGTGGTGTATTTATAGGCAAATTTAGGAGACAATTTTAAGTGGAAAATGACAACAAGATGGACACTTGTTATGTCCACAAAAAACCGGTCAAAATGGGCCTTATAAGGTCTATTTCGGTTTTCGACATTTGCCCCACAAATGCTTATAAATCTTATATTTAATTATCTTATATAATTAAATATTAATTTGATTATTGAACGCATAAATAATACAAATTAACTATTAATGACCACTTAACTATTAAGTAATCATTAAAACATTTTATCAAAATAAAATGTGTCATTGGAACCCTTATTAGCTAATTTTACAACCTCTTGTAAATTTAAATAGCTAATTACCTCCGCCTCAAAACATATACACATGCCGTAGAAATTTAATTAATTAACTATTAATCATTAAATTTCAATTAATATTTATTAAGTAATAATCGAATAATTAAATAATGAATCCCCTTGGTCCGAGATTGTACTCGTCATTAGTAACAAAATTACTAGTTAATTTAGTTTAAATGGATCTAGTTACATGGATGATAATAAGATGGCTTATAAATGATAAAGATAGAATTTTGCTTACATTGCTTTAGGAAAATATGGGCACAACACAAGGACTCCTTCCTTGTGTCGTTCTTGAGCTAAAATGGTGGATGATCCTCCTTTCTTAATCCGCAAAGTAGAAGGCCTCCTTTGGTTTGCACCCAAGACTAGCCCAAATTTATCCTATAAATTACTAACTAGATAATCTGTAGAACAACCTTGTATATTACACAAATATTATTACCGTAATATTATTTGATGTATATTATTATATATGTGAATTTATTTGGTTAAATGATTAACAATTTAATCATGTTTTTGATGAGAAAAAGATGAAGAAAATAAGGCCTTATTCTCAATATATGGACCGGCCAAGGTAGTAGTTTTAGAGGATTTTTGGTCTCAAAAATTCATCATTAGCATGTGTGGTAAAGTGAGGTATTTATAGATGTTCAAATGTAAACAATTCATAGGAACATTACATGTGCCATGAGCCATCAAACTTGACACATGGAGGTCAAACTTGACCTTCTAGAAACCGGTCCTAGTGGACCTATTTTGGGTCCATTTCGATTTTCGACACTTGTCCCACAAATGCTTATAAATCTTATATTTATTTATCTTATATAATTAAATATTAATTTCATTATTTAACACTTAAATAATACAATTTAACAACTAATAACCACTTAACTATTAAGTAATTATTACACCATTTTATCAATATAAAATGTGTCTTATGGACCTTTATTAGCTAATTTTACAATCTCTTGTAAAATAAAATAGCTAATTACCTCCGCCTTAAAACATACACACACATATCGTATAAATTAATTAATTAACTATTAAATTAATAAATTCTAATTAATATTAATTAAGTAATTATCATATAATTAAATAATAAATCTCCTTGGCCAGAGTTCGTAACTCGTCATCAAAAATAAATTCACATGACTTAATAAAAGTCAATATATACAAGATAATAATTATACTATATCTTATTTAATTAATTAGTCTATCCATTTGGGCATCATCCTATAGGTGTCACCTAAAGGGATCAGCTGATCACCGCCGTCACACGACAGTAATGTCAAACTCTAGTCAGCCAATTATTACCGATTAACGTTGACCAGCTGACAGATATATAATATAAATCCCTGATATCTCTTCTACGAGATTTAGTATGTAGACGCACTATTGTGGAGGACACTCACTCCAACAATATCCCACTTGTCCGACACAAGTGTGCGCTACCAATTCTCTTGTCCAAATTATCTCCCACTCAATGCAAGATGTCTTTCAGGTCGTTCTTGCACGTGATCATAACATAAAGTGGTTTTCTCGATCAGGAGAATGATTTTCTGACGGGATAATCTACTATAGGTCTCATCCGAGCGTAGGCTACACATTTCCAGTCACCTCTCCTCGAGTGGCCTTGAGATATAAAAATGACATGGGTGGACAATCCTGTTGACCTATTTTCTTTGTTCGATGCAGATCACAATGACCCGATAAATGCTCATTGGCCTCCTTTTACGGCGCGACCTAGAGCAAAAACCTAAGCCACCAAAAAACCGCACCAACTCAGACAAATAGTCACCTGTCTAAAGAATTGACTCGAAGGAATAAATAGAAATCCTCGCCACGACCCAACAACAAAAGGACTATAAACGGTCACTGTCCGACAAATCGTCTCACAATCTGCCTATGTAATCGACCAGCCATCACTATGACCAAATGACAGTCGAACTTGTCATAAATTGCCTTACAATCTAGTCACTCCGAGACGTCACCTCATTAAGTAACTAGGGACAAAATATAATGTTAATCCAGTTCACTTTAAAAGGGTTCGACATTGTTAATACAACCAATTTGGACAAAATAAAGTATTTAAATTCAGATATAAAAACTGAATACAACGATAAATGTAATTATCATATATGAAATAATAAATACAATATCTTAATTATTACATATCGCTTAATTTACAACAGTTCTGGCATTCGTCTCAATCCCTTAGAAACTACATGATTATCATGTTTAGCTTGAGACAATGGTTTGGTTAAAGGATCAGCGATGTTGTCAGTTGTCCAAACCAGTCATCTACATGACTCTATGGTGGTTGGACTCACCATCGATCGACATACAATCTAGTCACTCCGAGACGTCACCTTATTAAGCAACCAGGGACAAATTACAATTTTAATCCAGTTCACTTGAAAGGTTCAATGTTATCCCACAACCTTTTCAGATTTAACAAAGTAATAAATAATATCCAGTATGTACTGAATATATAAGAGTTTAGAAAACCTCAAACGATAAATGCGATTATCACATATGTGAAAATTGATACACTATCAGATTATTACATATCATATTCTCTACAGCAATTCAATTACCATGTTTCAACCACATTGAAACGACATGACTATCATGTTTAGCCTTCAACAAGCCCTGGTTTAAAATCAATGACACTTCATCTGATTAAACCAACAAATTGCTATTTCCCTTTGTTCCACATGACTCATATTACATATAACACAATTAAGTGCATATCTAGACTTATCTCTAGACAAGGACACCCATGCCACAAAATAGCTCCCACTGTCATCACAGTATATTAGGATAGGATATGTGGCTGCAGCAACTACTTTTAGTCCCTGCATTATTGCCAAATCCAAGCTACTTCCTTTTGTATCATCAAATATTACAACGTACTCAACTTCCGTTGTAAAATCCGCAATGTATGACTACATGGAACTCTTCCAACACATTAACTCCTCATAGCCAGTACGGGATTCCAAACAAACCTTATGTGTTTTAGAAAGATGTTATATGTGTAACTGTTTACACAAACTTCAACTAGCATTCGTGTAACTCCTTACACAAATGAAATAAATTTAAAACACTTAACTTTACATCCTTCGTTTTTCTGAATTACTAAAGGATAATTGATCTAGCTATTAAGTGACCTTCACTTAACTTCGATTAGTAACAACTCGTAATTCTCAAAGCATATGAATTGTTATGACAATAATACATTATAGCGTATTAAATTGATCGCGCAGCGGAAGCAATTGGAATCAATTCTAATGAGTTCAACTTGTTTGAACCAGTCAAGAATCTCATCTATATAAGACTCTCGATAAAACGCCTATATTTTACCTTGATTTATCTCTATAAATCCGGATACTTAAGATGTATTAATATTCTCCTAAGTCTTTTCATCATTCCAAATTATTAATATGTCAACAACATGAAAGACTCATAAGACCACCATACTCCCACTAAACTTCATGTATAAACATAATTCCTCGACATCTCGATAAATGTTTTATAACATGATCAAACACACATTCCAACTCCATGATGCTCTCTCAAGAATTATTCTTAAGGTAGCTACAATCTTATGATTGTAAGGATCTACAAAACCCTCAAGACGTGTCAAATACACTTCTTCTTCTAGAATCAAATTCAAGAAGATGGTTTTGTTATCCTTCTGTCAAATCATACAATTATGAAATGCAACAATTGCCAGTATAATCCGAGTTCTTCGAAGCATTGCAACTAGTGCAAACCCTTTGTCACCAATCAAGCTTTGAAAACATCTTTATGTTTTATCCAAGTCAATTACACTGAAGAGGTCTAACTTCTTCATGTAAATATACCTGGTCATTTACTCACACTTACACTTGGAGTCCATTTCGGATCAAGATAGCTTTAGGCTATTGCATAGAGTTGAAACAAGAAACAATCCTTTTGTAAGTTACAAGTTTCGTCACTTTCTAAAAGTAATACTATATCATCACCCCTCATGAGTGATGAATTTAACCTGACCTCCACTAGTATAAAAAGTCCTATTGACATCGCCATAAAGACATCAGTTTTAGTTGAAATGATGTAAATGTTTATAAATAACATCGATTCTTACCAAACCGATATAAAATGTGTACAGTTATTTTTCCCTTACATCGGTTATTTTTAAAAAACGATTACAAAAATGTTTGGGACATCGGTTTTAACATAAACGATGTAAAAGGGTATCACTAACATCGGTTTTAAATGATCGATGTAAACATTTCCTTGTTAACTGCAAACTATTAGCCCTAGCCTCTCTTGTTCACACGGCCCTTCACTTTCCCTTTACCATCCACAGTACCCTTCATCTCTCACAATCCCTCTATTTTTCTATCTACTTGCTTCGCTCTTCTCTGCTGTCTTCACCAAAGTCTGCCGCTAATTTCCGTCTCATTTGTTTGTCCGTCTCTCTCTCCCGTCAAACATACATCATGCCTGTGTTTTTTTAAATCATCGAAGAGGTTTAATCAGAATGCACGAAGACCAGATTTCATCTCATCCTTTATCCTCCATAATTCAGATTTAATACGAAATCTCATCTCAATCCATTTTTAAACCATTGGGGAATTAGCTCCTCCAAGCACAATCGGGATCTGCCGATTCTGATGACGGTGCCGATACCACCCGTTGTGTATTCTTACCAGTTTTCCTCATTTTTTCTATTTTGGATGGATTTTCAGGTGAGTTGTCCATTTATTTTTGTGTTATTTCTTTGATTCAGTTAATTTTAAGCCATCTTATTTCGATGGTTGATTTTGGTTGAGTCCCCATTTGTTTTTGATCAGTTTTTTCCGATTCAATTCAGTTGTTAAGTTTGAGTTTCGATTTTAATTATGTCTGTTGTTGTTGTTGTCCGATTACATATTTTCATATTTATTTGATTTTCTTTCTAATTTCGTCTATGAAGCTAATTGATTTCTGCACCAGTTAGGGTTTTATTCTCTAACAACTCCTTTAATCATTTTTAGTATTCTACACTTTTCTTTAGTTTGTTCCATTTACTTTAGATTTTTTTAATAATAAGGGTTTATTAAATGGTCATAAGATAAGGCAGTGAGTGTGGGCCTCATTCTTCTCTCAAATATTTTCCATCTCCTAAAACATTTATCCTTCGGCAAATGATTAAATGTTGTGTTCAAGTGAAAGGAGAAGTAATCTCCGTCTTAAGTTTGTTCAAAAAATGCAATTTGAAAATAGTGCTGCACTTTTTTGTCTAATATTGGATATTTATTCAGTTTTAGTCTTGTAGAAAGAGTAGAAATGGCAAGCTGAATCTTGTTTGGTCATGTGACAATCCAATCTGGTTCTTGAATTATTTGGCAATGCCAAAACCTTAAGAAACAACAATTCACGGTCAGTACGAATCATTTCCCGAGTGTCCTTTATAAATATTTGGCTTATGTTTTTGTTCTTAATATGGTCATAATCGTGTTTTTTCCTTCAAAAGTTGTACTAAAAAGCTGATTGCTTATCTGCATTCTGTCAACACTGTAGTCGTTTCGGGAAGTTTGTAGAGATCCAATTTGACAAGCATATGAAGATTTCTAGTGCTGCTATTTGGACATACTTGCTAGAGAGATCTCGTGTCTGTCAGGTTTCAGATCCCGAAAGAAATTATCATTGCTTTTATCTCCTTTGTGCGGCTCCTTAAGAGGTAGGATACTTCCAAAGCCATGAAACATTTGTGTTAGTTCGGTTCCTTAAATCTTATTATTGGGAATTGATGCTATATGCATGTATGAGACACCTCTAATTCCAGTGAACATATGTAGGTAAGAGAAAAATTCAAGTTGGAGAGCCCTGATAAATACCAGTACTTAAATCAAAACAATTGCTATAAGCTAGATGGGGTCGACGAAGGAGAGTGCAGATGACCAGGTCAGTATTTAAGTGCAGATGACCAGGTCAGTATTTAAGTTTGTATTGAGAGATTTTATTTGTTCTCCTTTTACAGACCGGGGGTAATAAGATCTCACAATTCATAATTAGAAATGTGAAGATAATAAGTATTCAAATGAGTTAAAATAAAGTAACAGCTTATCTATTTGTGATACTTACAACACAAATGGTACACATAAGATACGTATATATTTCTCAATAGTAATTTTTAGTATTGTACATCTCCAAGCTCAAATAAACATTGATTTGTTTTCAAATTGCTCCAGGCCATGGAGAGTTAAGGATGAAAACTCGACGCAGTGTTGTTAGTTAGAAGGAGCTCAAATATATGGAACAAACAAGGAGTATTACCGTATTATATTAGTTTTCTAATTTCATTTTGTATCGTACTATCTTTATTATCATTATTTAGTCAAAAGTATTCTACATGTATCTATTTAAGTGTATATGTAAGAATATTTATGTTCGAAACAATGTATTTTTTGAAATGTAATTTTTTTAATTGATTGAAGCTCTCATTTGAGGCGTTTTTAAGAAAACGCCTCAAATATAATTTTTTAAAATAAAAAAATACATATTTACATCGGTTTTAGTCAATAAATGATGTAAATAAGGTTGATTTACATCGGTTCTGCAACAAAACCGATGTAAATTAGATGCTATTAACATTGGTTTTACATAGAAATGGTGTAATTTAAATGCTATTAACATCGGTTTTACCTAGTAAACGATGTAAATTATATAGTATTAACATCGGTTTTTGAACCGATGTTAAGGTAAAAATACTATATACGTCGCCCCCAGAAACATCGCCACAAAACCGATGTTAATGGGGAAAAATAACCGATGTCAATGGCACTTTTTCTACTAGTGCTCGTAGATTCCGAAGAAGCAAACACTAAATCTGATCAGGAGGAAACATTTTTCCTGCGTTATTTGCTCAGTTTGTGGCTCTTCAACATTTTCTCCTACTCTGTCTTTTAAAATAAACCTCTTTTCTATAAAGACAGCATCATGAGCCACAAACACTTTATTCTCATGATTATGTAGGTTAAATGACCATATGATTTCTTTTGGACAACTTACAAATTAGGTACTCTACCTCTCCATATCTAATACGGAGTGAATGCGATTGTTTAAATGGTACTTTGATTTAGTGGGAAAAAGAAATTAGCAGACAAAATAGAAAGACCCCCAATTAAAAAATCAAGTGGCTCAATAAAACATGACAAAGATAAAACCATATCGTAGTGGTTCGATATCTCCTTCCAACCACACCTTATCAAATAATGTGTGTTAGGAAAAGTTAACTTGTGATACTATATCATACTTCTTTTGGTTGAAAAACAAAAATCATTACTTAGTTATTTCTTTCCACGATCGTATCGTGAAACTTTGATCTTATAATCTTATTGGTTATCACATTTACTTTAAAAACTCTTTGAACTCATCAAAGGTTTCTCTTTATATCTCGTTTAGTAGATATATCAGTATCCACCTAAATCGATGATAAAAGAAAAGAAGTAATTATAACCTACTCTGGTTGAGATTGTTATTTGACCATACACACATCCACATGTGATTAGGATCAATAACTCACATGCTTGATCTCTTTTTTAACAAAAAGGCACGAGTCATGTTGCTTTGAATACAAGATTCGCATATATCATAAGATTCATAATCAAATGATTCATGGAGAACTAGGTAACACTAGTCTACGAATGCGTTTTCAATCCAGAACTAAGATTTTATCGGGGTCACCAAAATAATTGACCCTTTTATTTTCTATATGATATATCAATTTATCTAGTTTAGGCCTGGTCAAGAATAACCAATGATTGGTATAGCCATAGATCAAATCATGGCAAATTAGGGCACAATATTTGTTTATATCACAAGCATGAAACCCTATGTGTCTTACATAAAACTTTTATTAAAGCACAATTCTAAACCCTAAAACTAGATTAAGTACATAATAACATTTATATGTCTCATAATGAAATGACAACTACTCTAGTTCCATTTCCTATGTAAAGGTTGACTTTATTTTAAGGCTAATCGTCACACGATTATCATCCCATGTACCAAATATAATTATGATAACCACTATCGATACCAAATATTGATGAAGTGGTACAAGTATAACTAATGTCAATCATATAGATATCTAGAGAAGAAGGAACCTTTTAGGTGTCACACACCCAACTTTATTATTCTCCGAAAAGCTAGGGGTATTATCTCTACTAACGTCATACATATTTAAAATAGCAACAAGTTTGGTCAGGATTGGCATCGCACTAAGGTTTGGTGCTGCTATTCACAATAGCTTAGCATTAACCTTTGCTTTGAGCCAATTCTTTAACCAAACAAAATTCTTTCTTGAACCTCGTCCTAATCTTAACTATTAAGATATATACATCCCTCTTAGAGCTCCCACTCACTTCTAAGAAACTTTATGAAATGACTGTGGTAATTGGTTAATCATGATTTCAAACAAATCATATTATCAATCCGTTCCAACGTTTTTACGTACTCAAACAATTTAAGTATGTGTAACCATTTATCTCAAGAGCAAAAAGATTGTAGTATCGTTGTTGTAAATAAAATGATATTGCAAAATCAACACACTTTTGACTAAGCAAATATCCCATTTATACTCTTCACAATGGACCCTAACAACCGACATTACGAGGATCAAAAGAATTGCAAATTTTTTTTTGTCATTAGCTATGGTGGTAAAACGGTGAAAAGTTGAATAATCTAAAATTTAAGTTACCGTATACTCTTAGAAAACTATTTTCATGCATAACAGATTATCAATTCTATAGATTGAGGAGCGAATTGAATACTAGCCATTGCGCGATATAAAATAGTAAAAACGGAGTAAATGGAAAATTTAACAGTCATCTTTAATAAATACTTGAAAAACAATTTTATCAAGTTAGAATTTGCATTTATATAATCATCTCTCACCTAAATAATATAAATGATCCCGAGATCCGCCTCTAAATAAACCTCGGCCAGGTGACGCCAGACATACGAGATCTAAATAAATTTGGTGAGTCAACCCTTTAACTGATTCTACATTTAGAACTCTCGGTCGATAGATTTCAAGTAAATCCATCTTCTAGCCCCGGAACACATAACTGGGCCAAGTGACGCCAAACATACTAATCTTGCAATTCCGTTGAGTCCAACCAACTTTTACGTGTAATAACATTTATTACCCTACTTACCTGACGTAAAAAGGGAACACCACGGTGAGCCGTACCTGCCCCCAAATGAAGAAGGGATTCATAGGTGTTACTAATTGGAAGGGCTATTCTCAATATTTAAACAATGTGAGAGATCTTGTCAATTTATTATCAATTCTCTTTAAGTGAACTAAATCAGCGAATTCTCGATAATTTTAATTGACAATAGTCGTAAAAACAAATAAAATGCATGTAATGGCGATTTTGCATGAATGCATATAAAAATGTTAAAACAAATCCTAGTATGGCCTCCTAATCTAATTAATCTAATTAACTATTACAACTTTGGAAACCAACTTCTTGGTCCCTTTAACTTCATTGGAACGCCTTCCAATCTAGCTTGGTCTTTTGGAAACTCTGGTCTTCATCGGAACTCCTTTCCGAAAGGCACCGTCTTTAGGTCCTCGCCGGTCTTCCTAATAAATAATTACAAGTATAAATAAACGAATTACATAGCAATTCCTAGTATACATTTGTAAAATTAAAATTAAAATAAATCTATTAATATTACAAAATAGCGATACAAGATTGCAAATAATTACAAACCAAATCGGTATTCCCTTACATTACGGGAAATACCAATTAAACTAACTAGGCCATACTAGACAAATTACAATAATTAATTACATAAATTTAAATGACATTCATTTAGAAAAAAAATGCAAAATAAAAATCATATTTAAACATGCCCTAAAATGCCAAATCGCCTTATAAACCATCATATTGATATTAAGCTCGTAATTTTGGTTAATTAAGCGATTTTTAGCCATTAAAAATCACAAATTAGTACTTAAATCAAATTTAAGCACAAGTTGGCTTCACAACCTGTTTTGAGACTCAAAAATTAGTCTTCCCTAATTTCTTGATGATTTCATAACCTTTTATGAAAAATTGCTAATTAAAAAATATATAATCATAACTTTTATGAAATAAATCCAAACAAAATAATAAAATTATGAAAATTTTAAAAATAAAAATTTTGTTTATACTAGAAAATTTCAAGGAACTCAAAATTTTAAAAATTTTGTCCAAAAGTTTATTTTGTATCAAACACACAATTTTAAACACGATTTTCGCAACTTTTACTATATAATTATAAATTAAATAAAAAACTTCAAAAAAATACCAAATTAATATTTTTAATATTCTGGAAAATTGTCCAGAACCTGAAAAAGTAAAAAAAGGTACAAAAAATATTAAAATTTTAGAAAATTATAGTTACATAATATCGATTTTATCGCATAAAAACCAATAAACATGCAAAAATTAATCAAATTAATTTTCTAAGTTTACATACAGGCCCTGTTTGGTAAACAGCAGATTAATTTCAGCAGCAGATTGCAAAAGCAGATTATAAATGGCAGATTTTATCAGAAGGTTTGGCAAGCATATTATAATTAGCAGAATTAATTTGAGTGTTTGGTAATTGGCAGACCAATATGCTGGGGTAAGCAGCATATTGTAAAATAACATATTGACCCCAAATATGTTGTTTTAATATGCTGTTTACCAAACACTAAAATTAGCATATTGATTGGTCAAACATGCTAAAACCCTTGAATATGCTAAAAATTGGTCAATATGCCGTTTACTAAACAGCGCCTAATGTATATAACATGCAAGTAACCTTATGTAAATTTATCAACCCAAAAATTTCATTTTAACAATTTTTAACCAATATTATCACATTTTATTGATATTAAACTATTAAAATTAATAACCATGCAAAATTAATCAAATTAATTTTCTAATTTTTACTTACTCTAAGTAATCCATGCATGTGTGAATATATTAAAATTTCATGACCAGAATTAACTTGCAAATATTTTTAGTTAACTATTAACCAATTTATTGTATATTAAGACGGTCTTAAGACGAAAAATATATTAATTAGCAATAAAATATCATAATTAACGAAATTTGATCAAAAACATTTTTAGGTCATAATGTATACATGCAACCCTAATTTTTGTGCCAAACATATTTATACACAAAAATTACGATTTTATAAAGTCATCTTATAACTCGATAAAATGGTATAAAATCAACATGCATGCAACAATTGAGCTCTTATACTACTTGAAGGTGCTAGACCCCTAATTAAACATCTCTAATTAGTAAAAAAAAATTGCTAGTTAATTTAGTTTAAATGGATCTAGTTACATGCATGATTATAAGATGGCTTATAAATGATAAAGATAGAATTTTGCTTACATTGCTTTAGGAAAATATGGGCACAAAACAAGGACTCCTTCCTTGTGTTGTTCTTGAGCTAAAATGGTGGATGATCCTCCTTCCTTAGCCCCCAAAGTAGAAGGCCTCCGTTGGTTTGCACCCAAGACCAGCCCAAATTTATCCTATAAATTACAAACTAGATAATCTATAGAACAACCTTGTATATTACTAAAAATAATACCCTAATAATATTTGATGTATATTATTATATATGTTAATTTATTTGGTTAAATGATCAACAATTTAATCATGTTTTTGATGAGAAAAAGATGAAGAAAATAAGACCTTATTCTCAATATATGGACCGACCAAGGTAGTAGTTTTAGAGGATTTTTGGTCTCAAAAATTCATCATTTGCATGTGTGGTAAAGGGAGGTATTTATAGATGTTCAAATGTAAACAATTCATAGGAACATTAAATGTGCCATGCGCCATCAAACTTGACACATGGAGGTCAAACTTGACCTTCTAGAAACCGGTCCTACTGGACCTATTTTGGGTCCATTTCGATGTTTGACATTTGTCTCGTAAATGCTAATAAGTCTTATATTTAATTATCTTATATAATTAAATATTAATTTGATTATTTAACACTTAATTAATATAAATTAACAACTAATAACCACTTAACTATTAAGTAATTATTAGACCATTTTATCAATATAAAATGTGTCTTATGGATCTTTATTAGCTATCTTTACAACCTCTTATAAAATAAAATAGCTAATTACCTCCGCCTTAAAACATACACATACATCGTATAATTTTATTAATTAACTATTAATTAATAAATTCTAATTAATATTTATTAATTAATTATCATATAATTAAATAATAAATCTCCTTGGCCAGAGTTTGTAACACGTCATCAAAAATAAATTCACTTGACTTAATAAAAGTCAATATATACAGGATACTAATTATACTATATCTTATATAAATAATTAGTCTATCCATTTGGGTATCATCTTATAGGTGTGACCTAAAGGGATCAGTTGATCACCGCCGTCACACGACTATAATGTCAAACTCTAGTCAACTAATCATTACCGATTAACGTTGACCAGCTAACAGATATATATAACATAAATCCCTGATATTCCTTGTACGAGATTTAGTATGTAGACACACTATTGTGGAGGACACTCACTCCAAAAATAGGTTGTTCCCAAGTTTGTGAATACTCTTTGAGAACGTTCAGTTTTCTTTGTGGTTGGTTCGAGGAGGTTGACCTCGTCGATTTTGTTTTTTTGACCCTAAGGGCGAGATCCGGTTGATGTAGATCCCTGATAGCCCCTACCGGTGGTTTTGGCTAGAACGCCCTTACGAAGGTTATCTTCAATGCGGGTTCCAAGGATTTGTAGGTCCTGGATAGTTTTGATGTTTTGATATCTCAGCAGGTTGGCATAAACTGGGGGGAGGTTGTTGACAAATTTCTCCACCAGAGTTGATTCACTTGGCTTACTGACCAATTGAGTGCTTACCCACCTCCAACGGGTTAGGAATTCTGAGAACCCTTCCTTATCATTCTGAGTCAGGACCTCAAGAGTGCGGGTGTTGACTTGGATTTCGACGTTGTCGGCGTAACTGTTTGGAAAGATCAACAGCGACTTTGTCCCAAGTGGTAATGCTCTTGGGGTCGAGGGAATAGTACCACTGGCGGGGAATTGGTTCCAGGGATGATGGGAACACCTGGGTTAAAAGTTCCTGCTTCACCCCCTTGATTGACATGTAATCCTTAAAGGCTCGAATATGATTAAGCGGGTCCTCCACTCCCTTAAACTTGGGTACATCAGGCAAGGTAAAGTTGTCGGGCAGTTGATCCCCAACGGGTTCGAATCTTCGATTGTTCTCAAGGTGAATGTTGTAACCACGGGCTAGGAGTTGTTCTTCCAAGAGCTTGATCCTTTTCTCGGTTTCAGTCAAAGGTGGAGTGTTGTGTTCTCCGGTTTCCTTGTTTTCCAAGGTGTCGATACGGGTCTCGACACGGACTAGGCTGAGCTTAAGAGCGGTGAGTAGGCTGGCTAGTTGAACAGTCATGAAATCTCTGTTGTCATCGTTGTTGGATGAATCTGAAGACGGGGCCATGACTCTAAGGCATAAAATGGCTAACGTTAAATCCAAATCCGACACATTTTATAGACTAAATGCAGACAATACAAAAGAAGGAAAAACACTTCAGACCAAACAAGACGAGGGCAACCATGTGTGGTGTCTCGGTGCTGACTCGGTTTATAATGTAACGGTGTTGACTGGACTTTGACCCACATTCAACGTAATGGCGTGACGCCACTGAACGAGTCTCGAGGTGAGACGACTCATAAGTAGAGACCAATAAGTACGTTTGCTTCGACTCGATAGACACGAGGCGGAATTGGAATGGTGCACTGAAATTTTCGAAAATAGAAATTTTCAAAAAGATTCATTTGTCGTTTTATGGACGATTTCCGAAGAGAAGGTTTCTTCAAAAGGTCGACAAGTTGAAAAGTTGTCTTAAGTTTGTTTTCAAAAGACGGTTTGAGTTCGAGTTGTAGCGGCTCTGAAAAAATTGTGTTGTTTCCGAAGACGGCCTTGAAATTCAAAAATCGTGTGTTTTGAAATTCGAGTTTTGAAAGGTTTTAAAAAGGTTGTGGTCCCGGGGATGGTGTATGATCCTCGGGATTTGAAAACGCCTCGAAAAAGGGTGTGTGCCATTTTTGGGTTTTGAAAGAGCCATCGTGTCGGCGTGAGACGGGTTAAAATCCGTGTCTTGACGCGGCGATTATAACGGCGTAAAAAGGCGTGCTTTTGAAATGGTTGTAGAAAACCGGGTTTGAAAATCGTCATTATGACGGCCTAAAAAGGCGTGCTTTTTAAAACAGCTGTAGAAAACCGGGTTTGAAAATCATCATTACGACGGCCTAAAAAGGCGTGCAACGGTCGACGAAAAGACTGAAGTTTGATATGGCCATTATAACGCCGCAAAAGGTGTTTTTGAATGTTTGAAATGACACATAAGGACTTAATATCACATAACATATAAGCACTCGCAGTTCATTATATTATGCATAATGTTCATGGGTTTTGGCTTAAAAGGGTGGGTTACACACCAAGCGATCAAACCCCGATTTTCGAGAGGGATACCAATCCAAAAAAAATTGTGTAAGGAGGGTACCCTAGCCTCGTGCACGAAGGAAATGAAGGCTCTTTGACGAAACAGAAATGTGTAACGTCAACGACATGCTTGACGAAATCGGGATTTGAAACGCGGGGATGAGAAAACTTACGCCAACCGGACGAGCAAATTGGTCGGAAAAGGTTAGGTTGTGGGCCCGGACAAGGAACCCGACTTATTAGCGTAATATCAATTAATGCATTTCAACCAAGACCTCGTTTGAGTCTCACCATCTAGGGATCACAAAGACACAAGTGTCCTAGTTATCCCCAGCGGAGTTGCCAATCTCTGGACATGGGCCCCCTTACACGCCAATCCGATCTGTGGACGTATTGCGGTCGTTGAAAGCCCTGCTCGGTGGCGTAAAAATGCTTTCGACCGGATCGTTTTAGATCGGTCGGTTTCGTCTCGGCAAGGGTCTCGAAACGATGTAAGAGATATTCGGAGTCGCCACCAAGCATTTGTGGGATGCTTGTAACCCGTTCGAATCCACTATATACCTAGGTCAACCAAGGCAAAAAAGCTGTGGTTGACATAGGTACTAAAGATAAGGAGTTGTCCCTTTTTAGCATCCTATCTCTAGAATGACTCTCGTTCGCCCTGGATAAGGTCGTCCACTATCCAAAGTTTCTGAGTAAGAGGTGAAGGTACGTATTGAGAAACCCTTTAATCGAACACCCAATCCCGCCCGCGGTAGCAGCCTCTACTGATCGATCTTGGTTGGTTAAATGCAAAGGTTGATAAAACGGGTAAAAGCATGAATGCGGATCCACAAGTTTAAACCTAACATGTGAGCTTTCTATGTCGAATGTTTATCCAAGTATCAAGTAATTGATGTCAAGTTGGATATTGTGTTGATTTCCATGCAAGACGGAAATTAAACATCCATTTACCGAGTTAGGTTTATGGTGCATAACGTGATCCATTTGTCTTAGAAAGGCCTTTTTGCAAATACAAAGTAAAATGGGAGTCTTGTCATCTGATCCGTCCTGTATTCGAGTTAACCGAAGTCGGAATAGTCCTAGATAAGTGTTGGAAAGGAAGCAGGACCTGCATCAGGCAGCCTATTGAGGCGCGACCCATCAGGCGATGTAAGGAGACCTGTCCTGGTTAGAAAACTGGAAAACAGTAAGCCAATATAGGCGCGAGGCAGCCGGCTATCCAAAGGGACGTCTTCTGACTGTTGAAAACGTTTGTAAAACGTCTTTTTTTTTATGACGAGGAGGTTGAATCCCCTCCGGGCCCATGCATTCCCGCACCACCACATGGACCATGTAATCAACCACCTTCGGGGGCTGTAGTGACCAAGTGATCATCGCCCCAGCTGGTAGTCGAACTCGGGACCCCTCAACTTCTGCATTTCTGCAAGCTTCAAGGTTTAACCCGGCTACCACTAGACTAACTCTTGCATTTGTAAAGGGGTATTTGAAATCGTCTTTGTTTGAAAAGGTCGTTTAGACCGCTTTCGTGTTAATGTGAGGAATGGGACTTCAATAATTATCATTGTATTGACGATATTCGATGTCGGGTTTGGTTTTGCCAGCTTGACATGAATAGTTTTGAAAAATGATTATGAACTAATTGTATTAAGTTTATTGTTTGTAATTAGTCAATGTTTATCATCGTACTCGGGTTTGGACCGACATGGTATGTGTAACCACGGACGATTATGCATGTATGACAAATATGTTTGTTTTGAAATGTAAAGAAATGAATAAAAAGGTTTTAAAGCGCCTTTTTAAAATGTAATTAACTAAATATTATCACCGAAACAAGGATTAAACTGTCATGGTATAAGGAACCAAGGGTGAAAATGTTTTATGGTTAAAACGTTTATCATAAAAATGATTTGAAACGGTAAAAACCGGTTGTAAAATGAAATGAAAAATTGAAAGAATGAACTCAAACACGTTTGAGTTATGACTTAGACACCTCATTGAGGCGCGCGGTACCTAGTGGTGACTAGGGCCTTCTATTTCCGGTCAAAACTCGGTTTTGGCTCATCCGATCCGTATTTTGGACCATGTTATGCAAGTTTTAGCTTGTTAAGGTCATAAAAACAGATAAAAAGACATGAAATAAGAGGATTAATACAGCCTCAAACTTACATGCTAGGTTTGAGACGAGAAATCAATGGAAGTGTAATAACTTGGCAAGTCGGAAAACTCAATTGAACACTGTTTTAGCAATGTAAAGAGTGTTTTGTTTAGTTTAGTGATGGTGTAGTTGGTCGAGATGATCGGTAAAGTGATTTAATGCACGATGACGGTACCAAAAAATGTGTAAGGCTTGTATTTTCGATCGGTAGGTCGAAAACACGTGTCGGTTTGTGACTTAAGAAGTCGAGTATAGAATTTTAAGAGAGAAATGAGGGGGAGGACACTCACGTACCTTTAAATGGTGGCATTTGAGGGGTATTAATAGAAGATTGAGTGGTTGTGTGCGTTTTGAACGACGTGGCCGCATGGGCTACTCGAAGAGGCGCGAGCCATTTCGCGGGTCTTCGAGCTGTCTTGTCACTATCACGCAATTGAAATCATGATTTGTTCTATCCTAGGTTTTGGATGGCGTGATTGTAGTACTTGACCATTCAAGTATACCGGGTATACTTATCATGGAAGCTTTGTGATGTTTGTTTTTTGTGTTTGACTCGGTTTGACTCGTTGTTGGAGTCGGGATTTGAATTTTTGAGTCGGTTTTTGGGTCCGGTGTCGGTTTTGACTCTAGTTAGTGTCATTGCGACCCCGTCATCGTGCATAAAACACTCCAGGTACTTTTGAAAAGCTTTGAAAATGTTTTGTTTTCGAAATCATTTTGAGTTTTTAGACGTATAGTTATACAAAACTGTCGATCAAACGTGTTGATTCCTAAGCATGTTGGAGTCCGATAATCATCGGGTGTTTGTTGGGGATTCATTAGATACCGGGTATCTACACATATACAAGCAATTTCCACAAAATAAGATCAAAACTACTAATAGAGCTATACTCATAGCCAACTATCGACCACTATGAGTTTCTCAATATGGTAAAATCCTCAATCAAAGATCCTAATCCCATGTTCTTTATACTTTCTAATATTCTAGACAAAATCTTATTCACACCCGAATCCACAAGCATAACTGATACATTCCCCAAATCAATAATTACCACCAACCAACAGGTATATAGGGTTGTCATTCACCTTTTCCTACTTGACTTAACTCAAGTTCCACTAATCCTAGTTCACGACATTTTACATCATCAAAACAACATACTTTAAGAATGAATAATAATTATCCCCGAATAACAATTATTACCAAACTTATGGTGATGAGACAACTATTCAAATCATCTAACTCAACTCATCTCAAAAGTCCATCGATCCCTACGTCTAAAAAATCCGAAAAACGTTGACTACCAATCCTCATTACCGTAAAGTGAAACTATATTCTTGAACTTAACATTTGGTGTCCACCATACCATTATCCTTCCTATGTTCTAAAACAAGCGCTAAGACTCACCAATAAAGTAGCTTAGTCTCACTCTCATTTCATACCTCAATTAGTATTCAAGTTCACTCACTTAGACTAACTAATAATCCCACGATCAGCATCACTCACATGGTAACATCCACATGATCAAACCCTCATATCCAAAGTAATTATGAAAGCTAACCATAAACTCGACTTACTCACTCAACTTTACATCGTCCATTCCACAATTCAAACACGCTCATGTTATGTCAAGTAACTAAGCACTATTATCCCATGACACTTCTCACTACACTTCCAAAGCCTTTCCAATAACACAACCTCTCAATTATAAGGGTTACGGGTCACCTACATAAGATCTCTTCAAATGCCAAGATTATCCAACCAAGTTTAACGTTCCATAAAACAAAATGAAGGTGTCCATGAGTGGTCTTATAAGAAGAAAAGATGCAAAAGCAGCTTCCAAGATATGAGAGAAGGGTTTTGAAAGGTAAAGAAGCACAAGGATAAAGAATAAGACAAGGTACTCCGAGAGAGGAAGGAATCTTCAGGAAGGGTAGAAACATTCTTCAAGAGAAAGAGATCCATATACAAGGTGTTATGGAAGGACAAGCAAGAAACGAAGGATAGGTCGGGTGGGTACCAAACAAGTTTCCATGGTAAAACAAAGGAGAGTTTAGAAGAGATATAAGCATCAAGAAGTAAATAGTAAGGCAAGATACACTAAGAACGAGGAATATTTTCGAAAAAGCAGATGCATTCTTCAAAAGGATGATCAAATCTTCATGTTTCGGTAATAAGCACCAAGACTTGATTGCCACATGGGTAAGCTCATGGTTTGTTGATCCAAGAGTACAAGAACAAATTATTGACAATTAACAAACATGTTAGAACCTATCAAAGAGCAAACAAACTACAGACTACCACCTTAGGTCCTTAAGTCTACCCATCTCTCATTTATTGTTCAAGGTCAAGTTCGAATTTAAATTTGGGGTACACATGTGTGCGTCTGGAGCAACATAGGCTCTGATACCAACTGTGACACCCCGCGATAATGCGGAAAATATAACTAATAAATTTAAGCGGAAATTATGAAAGTTTTAAAACTTTTTATTACTAGTTAAAGTTTAACATGCGGAAGTCACTAATACAACAAAACAATGTGGACATGGGCCACCCGCGCCCGCGCACCCGCCCGTTTGTGAATGTTTAAGGCGGCAGTACTTCTCTCACAGAACCTTGGATAGCCAAAGCACGTCATGGGCCGTTACCGATTTGTGAGGCATTGAAACCGGTGAAAGGTTGAATAAGCCTGCATTTGTGGAGTGGCCACCAATTTTTATGAGAAATTGGAACCGTTCGAATACCTCGTGCCATGTCAAGACACAAAATAGTGACATGAACACTAAGAACTCGTTACCCTTAGCATTCTTTGTCTAGAATGACTCTCGTGGATGCCAATGAACACGGATGTTCATAGAGATCTGGAGTAAGGGGTGAGGGTGCGTATTAGATAGTCCTTTTACTGAACACCTAATCCCGCCCTCCTCGATAGCGGCCTCTACTAATGATTAGGGAAATTATTCATATTTGATATGTCGTCGATTATATGCATGCAATGCGACAAACAATAGATTAGTCCTAACATGTGAGATTAAACTATGTCGGTTAACACGTAATTAAGTAATTAATTAGGTCAAAATTGGAATTTATATTAATTACATATGAAAAAGTTAGATAAAAGAACAAAATATAATTTACAAATGAATGTACATCATATAAATGCCAAAGACGGGATTTAGGATAGAATTAAAAGAACAGAAAATTTAAAACAAAAGGAAATAAAAGAAAAGGAAGTTTGAAGAAAAGGAAAATTGGAAAATAAGAAAATTTGGGAAATAAGGAAATTAACTAAAACTGACAAAAATAAATTAAAAGATTTAAAATATAGCTAAATAGGTGATAATACGAATAATAGTCGATTAATAAATACACTACGTCAAAACGGGAATGAGTTCATGAGCAGAAGCCAGCCTAGAACAGACGCAGCAATGGGTGCGTCCTCTGGAAGAGGCGCATCACCCACTGCGTTAGTTCCGGGATGGGTTCTGACTGTGAAAGTCAGACTCGGTTGGCTGTTATGGTTGCTTGATTACAAAAATTGTTTGTATTTACATGTTAATGATTAAACTCGAATAATAAATATTAAGAATGAATTTTATGTACAAAAACTGTTTCGAACCAATTAATATTGATTACTAACGATTGTGAGACGGTTAGAAAACGATTTGAAGACTAAAGGATTAAAATAAAGGAAAACAGAAACTTTAATTTACAAACATTGAATTTTAAGAGACCAAATGTGGATTATCAAGCCTCTAAAACCCAGTTTGATTATGAGACGGAATAAACTCACTAATATTAAAGACTAGCGATTTAAATCGACTCGGAAAAGAAAAGGGTCAAGAATATAATAAAATTAAGTTCAAAGGTAAACTAATTTGATGAGAACATGTGAAAAGATGTAGATTAATTAAAAGAAGAAAGAAAAGATAAGCATTGAAAAAGAAACGAAACAGGAACAAACCCGAGAGGAAGAGAAAACAGAGCAGCTGAGAGCAGCCTCTGGAAGAGGCGCAGCAAACGCTGCGACTATTCTAGAAGGCGTATCAGACACTGCGTTTTCTCCGCCTGTCTGATCTGGACAGATTCGATAAAAAAAGGTTTAAAGGCTTGTATTTTATGAAATAGTTTTACGTCTTGGCATTAATATGATGTTAATTCATAAGAATAAATGCAACAATAATATAAATAAGATTAAAGATGAGATTTTACATCCTCAAACTTACATGTTAGCATCGCATGATTTAACTAAATCGGCTTTTAGTGGTAACTCGACTCGATCTATGCAAATATGAAAGTGCCCTTGAAAAAGGAATTAAAAGATTGATTAATTAATTGTGTAGTGGTCAAATTGGTCGGTCATGCACACGTGACTGGTACTCAGAATGATCTAAGCTTACGTGGTCCATTGATCAAGCACGTAGGCGTCAAAAGCTTAGAGCAAGGTCTAGAATGCAAAGGGAGAAATGAGAAGAGAAGGGCGGACACTCGCGTGAAAAATATTGAGACCGGAGGTCTCTATTTATACCAAAAATATGTGAAGAGTTTTGGAATGACACAAACTTTGGAAAGAAATCACGGAAATATTCCGTAAACAGCAAAAACGGGCTGGAGAAGTGGCGCAACAGCTCCTGCGGTCCTTCCAAGAGGCGCAGCACCTGCAGCGTCATTTCCCAGAGGTTTCCTCCTGCGGAAGAAAGATTTCCCCGTTTGTTTAGGGAATTGCAGTAGATCTCTACTTCCTTATTCCGTAAAATATGATATATGAGATATATTTTCCCAAAAGATATAAAATTAAATTATGGAATAAATATCAGGAATATTGTAGAACATTCCGACTCGGCATTTTAAACGGTTTCTTAAATGAAGCGGTTTTTGACCCGGACTCCAAATGAACTTTAATTACTTTCTAAATGACCGTATCGGCGCGTAGATGACGACCAAGGGGTAGACACAAGTGTTTGAGCCATCACTTAAAGATAAACTTACAGACTGTCATAAATTGTTCCGTGTACCAAACATGAAGCCCAATCATCCCTGGGTGGTTGGCGGAAGGTGTAGAAATAAGGTATCTACAGAGCCCTCATTTTGACCGAGGCTTAGATAAGGAGAAAGTCAAAGTATAGCCATCAGGTCAATCGAAGATTACAACCTGACGACTATGGCGACGCGAGGCGGCTCAAGGGGACTAAACCAAGGACCTATCGTCGGGAACATTTTAGAGTCTGTCGACTATCGAGGAGGGTCGTTTAAAGTCCATTAGACTACGTACGGAAGCTCGCCAGCCATAACAAGAAACCATACCTGGAGAATCTGCCTGTCTCTGTCCTCAAACAAACTCTCACTGAGAAAATATAGATGTCTTGACTATGGAAATCTGCCTGTCTCTGTCCTCAAGCAAACTCTCATTGGGGAAACATATACTGTCTTGAATGTCAATAGAAACACTACAAAATATCGTTGGAGAAGCATATATCGATGACTAGGAACATCTTGATCGTCGTGGAAGAAATCTTGAGTGAGCAATACTACAAAATACTACTGCGCTGGGGAGAAATATAGATGACTCTGTCTCGATTGAATCATTTTCGGGATATCTACTTGTGTCTGCTTTCAAACAAACTCCGCTTCTCGAGAAGTGCATCGGCTGTCATGAACTCTTGCTCGGGATAAATGTACTGACAAAGGTGTGTCCTAAACACTGTCGAGGGTGACGCAGCTTTAAACATACGGGGTTTTCTCTTCTTTTTTTAGAGGGGAAGGGCTAGTCGCCCTGATCCGCGACAGATCATTTCCATGTCAGTCAAAAATTCCGAAATTTTTTCGCTTTTTTCGCATTTTCCACAAAAATCGAAAATTGATTACACAACGTCAATTTTTCCTCAAATTCAAATCCGAGTTTTGATCAATCAAACTCACTCGCAGATTCTCTTTCGAAATTCATCCATGACGGTTTGAGTTTTAGATTTCGAGTCGCAAATCAATTTTCGGCAAAATTCGATGCAATTTAATTGCTCAAAATTTCAAAATCAATTTTATTTGAAAAATCCAAACGTGACGACTGATCACGGAATTCTCAAAATTTCTTTTCGACTCCAATTTAAACTTCGAGTCATCGTGGTTATTTTTGTTGTCATCAAATGCTTTTGTGTGTTTACGTGTATGCATATGTGCTATCTGTTACCTGTTTTCTACACTAACTATGCATGAACAAATGCTAAAGCAAAAGGGGAATCAGCTGTTGACCGTGTGCTGCTCCGAAACACAATACAAAAAAATCCAAAAACAAACAAACTACAAACCAAAAACACATATATACAAACCGCCTCACGCAAAATGTATACATATACAAACCAAAGTCCAAAAACATGGACGAATAACTACAACTACTTAACGCCATCTGGTGGACCAGTCTCGGTCTCACGAGAAGTCGCGGGCAAACCAGACACCACCTCTTGCTCCGGCCCCCTCTCAGGAGAATTCTCCAATGTCTCATGCTCCATCGTGACATGAAGCTCCTCCACCTTGGCCAACTGAGCCCTAAGAGAGGCAATCTTCGCATCTCGGCTCCGCAACCCGTTCTCACAACGCCTCAGCTCCTGGTCCCGACTGATGATCCCCAACTATTGTGCCTGGATCGTCGACCTTGCTGCATCCAACTCAGCACGGACCCGAGCAAGCTCCGTCGGATCCGCAGTACTCTGCAAAACACAATACAGATCGTTAAGATCTAATCGTGAAATGCAACACAAAAACATACAAAACAACCAACAAAAGGTACTTGCGCAAGCCGAGACTCCCTCGCGGCCATGTCACCAGCAAGTGCTCTCCACTAGTTAGCCATCTGCCACAGAGCCTAATAACTAACGGTCGACACCTACAAAAAAAAAGTCCTTTCAACAAAACAAAAATGCAAGGCAAGACAGAAACATGAAGGAGAGTTTGAACTGGAAACTCACCCTCAAAACTGTCAACCTCCACTCCATGAAGACGTCGGTCACCTCAGGAATTGCAGGCTCTGGCAGGCGCAAATGTAGCTCCTCACCACCCGGCCCCTGGAAAGTGGTCTATGCTGTCAAACTTGGGGGCTGGGTCCTCATGAGCTCGTCAACGCCCTACAATAGGAAACCGTGTTGAAGGTAACAAACCCTTCCACCAAAAAGCAAAAGAGGCAACAAAAAAAAGAGGAGAGGAAAACATACCTGGATCGGGTACCAAGCAAGCCTCGACAGACGGAAAGTGTCGTCGTCGACCTCCCATAACAGCAACTCCTCACCTCCACGGCCGTGAAGGTGCTCCTTAACCTCATCGGGTGTCGACTCCTGGAACAACACCCTAGGCGGATCGACCAGCACCATGAAGGTCTAACTAAAGCTCTGACGAGCTAAACGTTCGCCAAAGTACCAAACCGGCTCGATCTCCATCTCGAAGTACAAGCGCTGGCAGCTGCGAGGTTGCAGACGCTCCCTGATAGAGGCCGGTACGCCCATGTAGTGCTCCCAAGGCCACCCGACAAACTGCACCCACGACAAAGCTAATGAACTAACTAGGGGCTTTCTAAGCTACCTAGTAATCCTATCTCTATCCTTTTCTACAAAACAAAAGAGAGGAGAAACAGTGACTTACATCACCAACCCGGAGGGCGTTCACCCGACGCCTACAGTCCTCGTAAGTTGACTTGGTCGACTTCTTCCAAGCCACCGTCCAACCCCTTACAACGGGGTAAACCGAAGGCACGTCACCTGTCGTCTTCGGGTGCTAGGGGAGGAAATAAACAAACAACCAAGCCTGTAACACAAAACACAGCAACCACAAATCACCCAATTTTTTAAAAATTACCAAAACTCAAAAATCAATCAAAAATCAAAATCAAAAACCACAAAATGCTCGCACCTCCAAGATGAAGTCAGGACCAACCAAAGCGGGAGAACACCTGTCCCCCATCATCTCCGGACGAACTACAGCGTGCAAGTAACGGGTAAAATGCGCCAAAGACGGCGTCACCCAGTCGTACTGACCTAAGGCGTCTAGGTTGCCAGCAAAGGAAGTACCTTGGTCGACAAGCGCTCACCCTTGACACCAAAGTACGTGGTACCCAAGAAGCACCACAACCACAACCGCGCCTCCTGCGCGTCAGCTCTAGCCTCAGCCTCCGGACTCGCTAAAGGCGCCGGAATAAAGCCAGTTACTCTCCCTCTGAAGTGGTCCCTCACACAGCAGTTTGCTATCAGGAAAGGGGTGATGTCGGTCGGCGGAGGAAAAACATCGCCGATCAAACCCGTGATCACGGCAGAAGACACTCTCTCCGGCATCTCCGAGAACTGGACAGGCATCTCGCCACAAGAAAAGCCCAATATCATGGCAAAGTCCTCCAAAGTGATACCGACCTCCCTAAACTCCATGTGGAACGACGACTTCGTGTCCCAGTAACGGTCCAACATGGGGCGAATCAAACACAGGTTCGATCTAATCGAAGCCCTGTGAATCTCACGCCAGGCAGCCACCAACGGCCCCATAGCCGACATCTCTATCAACGCCCTCGAACCGGCCCGGAGAACGTCGTAAAAGCCCATACAAGTCGAGAAGCCTGAGAAAGTCCTCATGGTAGCAATCTCCTGAAATTGGCAAACAAACAACATCAGGACACCTATACAGGACTGAAATAGCAAAAACAGCAAAAAACTCAACAAAGCAGCAGACTCATCAAGCCCCCGTGCGCACGGTAGGGATGTGAGTGTCTAGCCGCAATAACAACTGGCTACCGACAAAGCCCTCAGCCCAAGAAGGCGCCACCCGCAGGTTCATTCCCTATGGAGCTATAACCCGTCTAGCCTCCCAACTATCGACGAAGACGTCATCCGCCTCCGTCTCTACTCTCCGCCTCTTCGTCCCGCGAGACTGCACGGGATGCGGAGGATCCCTCGAGATAATCCGTACGACGTTCTGGAGCCCCTGTCTAGAAATCCGAGGACCCTTCCTCCTAGTGCTAACCCTCCTCCCAGAAGAACTGGCCTCAGGACCCGTCTGAGCTCTCTCAACACCAACAGTGTAACACCCCCATACACTAAGTGCCTTAACAGGACCACCCAATGCATGTGAATGCTACCATCTCGGTTAACCGAGGCAATGTATATCAAATAGACAATAAAGAAACGTATTTTATTAAGTATATTTAAAACGATACATGTCCAATACCAAAACTGTTAAAAAAAATACAACTGTTTCCCAAAAATGTCAAACCAACTAAAGTAAATAAATGTTTAACGACGCAGCGGTAGACTTCTAGACATCTCGTGATGACTCAACCCAGCTATCCATGCGCGTCCATCTCATACCTGTTTAATAACTGCTCACCACCCCCGAATGGATCACCACTGTTTTCAAAACATTTAAACGGGGTCAGTTACTAATTACACAAAAACAATACAACAGAAACAATACAACAACCACCCGATCTCCATCATAACTCCACACACCTGACTACACACTAGAGTGTGTAGTCCTGCCAGAATACCCATCTCCACAAGTATTCCACACCCCCAGTGGGGGACCGCAGCCATTCCCACCTAAGCCCCGCTCATCTCATCCGAGCGATAACCCATGTTCCTTAATGTGCACATCCTCTCGGTGGCGGGTTCCACAGAGGGCGAATCAAGGGCGTGAAGCCACTCCCGGAAGTGACTCCACTCAGCCGAGGACGCACCTCGAGTACCACAGACAAACAATCACAACCAACTACATTATACAACAACAATCACCAATAATTCCAATACGATATGAACCAATTAACAATAAACAACCATCAACAACATCATGTAATCAATAACTGAGTAGGGAAATATTACCTGGAATAAGCAACCACGAGACTGTCACAAGCAGCTAATCAGTAATGCTCATCGACTAAACCTCCTCCTATAAACACATATTCATAAAATTACCATCTAAACAACATAATACTCCCAAAACCCCCAATTCTACACAATTAGGGTTTTAAACAAACTCAACGAAACAGTATAAAAATTATACAAGAATCTTACCCTTGACGCAACGAACTCAACGGCGTAAACAACACGACGATCCGACAACCTTAGCATTTGGGATTTCATAATAACGCGAAGAATGAAACAATGTAGTCGTTTCTCTCTTTGAAAGGCTTTTAGAAAGGTGAAAAATGATTAAGAAATATGACGGAACCCTTAAACACTAATCACGCGTTATTAACAAAACCCGGCTAAAATAACTCGTAAGACCAACTTACTCGATCGAGTAAGTGACTTACTCGACCGAGTGCCCCTTACTCGATTGAGTGTGACACGTACTCGATAGAGTACCCATCGATAGACTACTATTTCGTATAAAAACATACTTACTCGACAGAGTAAGCTCCACTCGATAGAGTACCCATAGACATAGAAAACCGTAGTATTACAAACAGCCCCAACAACGGGCTCCACCCGAGCCAGCGTGGCTCCCTCAGCACCAATGGCCCAAACAACGGGCTCCTCACGAGCCTCCGTAGCTCCCTCGGCTCCAACGACCTCCTCGATGGCCTCCTCCTCGGAAGCGTCCTCCACCACCACCTCGGACGCACTCGCCAGAGTACTAACCGGTGCAGTCCCAAACAAGAGCTCTAAAGCCTCGGCAGCGGACCCTATGGGCCAAGAAGACCCAGAACACTCGCCTGTAATCAGAACAAAACAAAACGTCAGCCGAAATTTCGGCATTACGACGACACAAAATGGACAAAATCAAAAAACACAAAACCACCTGCAAATGCAAATGCAAAAAACAAGGGCAAACCCGCCTACACTCATCCGGCAAAACACTTCACAAAATTCGCTAAAACGACTCGTCCTTCTTTTCAAGCAAAAGACGAGTCAAAATAACAACAAAATTACAAAAACCCCAACACCTCAAAGACCGCACAAGGTCCTCGCAAGGTCCGTAGAAATAAGCAAAAATGCCCGACACAACTGGGCATTTTTTACAACTCGAAAAAGGCAATTTTACGCCAATTCGGGCATAAACAGGTCAAAAATTCAAATTACGACCACAACAAAACGACGTGATTTAGTCACATCTCAAAGTGACTAAACTACCGTTAAGGTCCATTTCAAGACAAACCGGCTCAGTTTTAGCCCAAACAGGCGGTTATTTCATCGGCATAAGATCGTCTCACAGAGGCAAAAATTCAAATTTTGCCTACAACGCCCAACGAAGGTTCAATATGGCAAAGACGGTCTTCCCCGACTACAATTCAACCTAATAGGGCACACGACTCGAGCAAACAAACACGACATTGTGAAATGAGACGATCTTTTGTCTGATTCACGTTTTTTGCTCCTAGAGAGCGGGAATGGGGACCAAAATGCAAACTAAAAGCAACCCTTTACTCCTAAACAGGTTTCTAACTTAATGCAATCATCAATTTCAGTCAAAAATGGGCCAAGCATAAATGCCCAAATCGATTTTCCAAGGGTTAGGGTTTCGCCCTAATTCAATTATCAAAGAGGCAAATAAATTCAAATGGATTCAAGAGGATTTACAAACCTTGAGATGACATGAAGACAATGGCACGAAAATGAGCAAATGACGAAGTCGAAAAATGGCGATTTTATGGGTTTTTGCGGTTTTGTGTCGAAGAAGACGAAGGTAATGGGGAGCTCGGCCTTCTCGCGTCTTTTTACAGAAAAAAGGAGAGGCTCCTTGCCTCGCAGGACGGCCCGCGCCTCTTTTAGGTGCTCCCCTGCTTATTCAGCGAAGTTTTGGGCTTTGGCCCAATTTACTTTCTTTTTTTCACAAATTTCAAACGACGGAATTAAAAGCCGTCATTTTCATCACAAAAAAACAAAATAGTGAAATTCAAATTACCTATTTCTCACAAATTTCAAACGCGGAATTAAAAACCGTCACTTTCAAATCACAAAAACAAAATAGTGATATTCAAATTCGCTATTTTTCACGAATTTCAAACGATAGATTTAAAAACCGTCATTTTCAAATCACGTAGACGAAGTGGCGAAATTCAAATTCGCTATTTCCACAGAAATTACAAATTTCAAACGACATAATTAAAGACCGTCACTTTTAAATCACAAAAACAAGATAGTGAAATTCAAATTAGCTATTTTTTTTCACAAATCTCAAACGACGGGATTAAAACCGCCGACAGAGTAAGCCCCACTTGATATAGTACCCATAGACATAGAAAACCGTAGTATTACAGCCTTCCCTCCTTAAAACGAACTTCGTCCCCGAAGTTCAAACCCAACCTATTAAACATGAACTCTTAACACCAACTCCACAAACTATGCCTACCTCCACAACATGGCTCACGATATCGTATCCACCACTTTATAGTCTGTCAACACTAACTGCATACACTTCCAAATACCATTCACCAACATCGCTAGCTTTGTCTCACTACATATTATCCACTAGAAAATCCAATATCAAGACACTCATAAACATCAAACGGAATGTTACATTCTACCACCCTTAAAAGGAACTTCGTCCTCGAAGTTTACTCCCACTCATAACATCATCATCCAACTGTCAACACTATCGAACTCATAAACATCATCATCCAACTGCCAACACTATCGAAGTATTCTCACACTCCTAAACATCACACTACTACAAGCACGGCCATGACCTTTAATAATATCAACCACAATACAAATCCATTCTTTATTCTCCACCAAGACTCAAACTTCCAAATCTACTACAACATGTACAAGTACAACCATCAAACTCTCTTTGTCGCATCCTACTCCTCTTAAGATACATGTTACGTCCTCGTAACTCACTAATACTAGATCCTTTGCTCTACTTCCTAAAATCCTCATCACCACTGCATGTGAACGATAACCGACTATAACCTCAACACCTACAACTCATCCACAACTTAACATGATACTAATTTTCAACATCCTATAGTCAGTGTCCCAATAAAAGATTTGAACCACCTGCAGCTTCCAGATCAGTACAACACATGTTCCACAAATCACTTGTCATTACTATGTCAACCAATGCCTCGAAAAGAAGATCACAAGTACTCCAACAACCTCTCGCAACTTTGTCCCATCAACAGAATATCACTATACCATGACAACAATGGAAACATACACAACTCTCTTCCATATCATAGTCTACCCTCACTCCCAAGCTGAAGCTGGTAAGAAACATCAATATACAAAACAACCGTCTATCTGTCCAAACCGAAACTTGCAAGAAACAACAATAAACAAAGCAACAATCTATGTATAACTGGTATGTACTTTCAAAAATCCGTATCGTAAACATCCCTCCTATTCCACCACAACCAATGACGGCATCGCAACACCGCCACCAACAGCAGCATCGCAGCGCGAAAATACCCGCAATACAACACGAAGTACCGTGCCCGGATCACCACCCGAGGCATAACAACCACATCGATAATCATCGCAACACATAAATCCCATAAACACTGACTTAGTATAACTTTCCGGACAAGAAAACATCCTTAACACCACTTTACTAGATCACAACGTAACATATTACACGGAATAAACACATATCATGAATACACATACAAGTATAACTAGCCATGCCAGATCACTCAAATTATTACCTTTTGAATATCATTCCATTAGGTTACCGTACCCAACATACATTACAGAACATTCAGATAACAACTTTATAACTATCACGCCATACCACTTCTCATGAGGTTAGAACCTCACACCAACATTTATGCACATCATAGACCCGTAATAACATCCAACTAGTTAATTCTGATCACGTAAGTTACCACTTGATAATGGTTATAGCTCACCCGAGTTTAACTCACATGCCCTTCATAGCACATTGTTCCATTCGAATCACTATCACCTCCTCCTGACAAATGTAACCATGCCATTAATACTCAACTACTAGTAACTGCCTCCTACACCCACATCTCATGCACTCTCACAACCATAAATATCAATCCGGCCTCTACAAAATCAACGTCTTTAGAATGGCTATCTTTTCTGCTTATCATCACCCTTAACCACTAGTGACAACACTTCAACTCTACCACTGTTCGTATATCGAACCTCTTACACTCATCTTCAAATATCACAGTTTCTTTCCCATGTTCGGTTAACATCCCAAATATTGAACATTAAGTCCATCAACAAACATTACCTGAACATTCATCCCAATTTTGTCTTTAATTGTATCGTCACCTAACTCCCCACCAAAATCTCATATTGTGTCAATACCCTACCAACCTTCTTACCTTCCTTAATTCCTCGAAACTCATGATTAACATGTCGTCCTGGAACTCCTATATAACCATTAACTCACATCCTCATGATAGTATCATACATCTCGACCATTCCTTACTTCTATATCACGTAACTCCGGTCAACATTCTCCAAGTTTACTCCCCTCATTCTTTTCTTTTTACACTCGACAAAATCATTTAACAATTTAACTCCTTATTCCTTCTACCTAACTCTTTAGTGCTCCGGCTACCTTCTCATTGCTCCAAAACTCAAATCCCTTTATTTCATATCAGTACCATCTCACTCTTTCTTACCATGGAGCTTGTCTCATCATGCTATAACTCACACTTGTCACCAATCCGTCCACACAAGCAAAGTTTACTCTCCAACTTTTTTTTTCCCTCTAGAAACCAAAATTCATTTCATATCGTCAAATTGCCCAAGGTAGTCACACACTAGTTTCACCTCTTAATAAACCAAATCTCCCAAACTCACTCACTATCTACAAATCCACGTCGCGACATGTCTCCATCTAAGTTCATTATATACCACTCTTCTCCATCCCTCTACAACGACCTTCCATTACATATATTCTTAACCAACATAATCCTAACCATCTCCCTCTATAATCTTTACACATCTCAAGTTGCTACTATCCACATCCTTCCTTTCAATCTTTTCATTCTCACGTTCCTTAGACTTACATCATCCCTTGCCCATAATCACTTACTTTTACGATACTCAACACGCGCCTATAACACTCACCACATCACACAAAACACGCTCCCTGTCTCGATAAGCTCATCAATCTCCCTTTCCTTTTTCCTCTATCCATCACAGTCACATATAACTCATGTCCTCCCCACCATAATCATACCCACCATAAGGTGCTACTCTTACATCATAAGATTGGGTAACTTACGCATCAAGACCAACACATATGTAAAACAATTCATAAAGAAGAAAAATAACACCTTTGAATTAAACATAATATGCGACGAAGTCAAAAGATAAGCATATGACCCAAAACAGGGGTCACTAGATCGAGTACAGCCTACTCGATCGAGTAGGTGAAGGTCAGAAGCATGTACAACAAATTACCAGGGCTACTTGATCGAGTAAGGGTACTCGATCGAGTAACAAGAGGTGCACTCGATCGAGTAAGGGCTACTCGATCGAGTACCCTACGCATTTCTCAGCACTGTCCAATTTTCCTAAAACGGTCATATCTCACTCGTTTCTTGGTCATTTTGGGCGTGTGACCTATCGTTGGAATCGTAAAAGAACAAGCTATCACCTCCAAGTGGAATAACATCAACGTCATATATACATCTCAAGTTATAACAGTTTAAAGACAACTTCTTTGTATTCGGACAACATAACTACTTGATTCTTTCTTCCAAACAACTTAAACAACAACAAAGTAAACAAAACAACTCAATACTCATAAAACCAATATCTCTAACCACATGTTACTATCTACAAAAGCCAAAAAATAACATCCATCATGACATATGGTATTCAACTTACCACTCATGTATTGCTAGCATGCTTTAACTTTATAACTTTTCGTAAAACAAAACATACTTATACATGACAACTCCTATTCCCATGTTACTAATACAACAATATTACAACTCCACTTCGTCACTTAAACATATTCTTAATCACGAAATTCATATTCTTATACAATTGCCACTCCATCTTTTCCAATCACTTCATCCATTTCAACCACATTCTTCATCCAACATGTGCATATGAAACGACAGAAGCAAGTATATAACTTTATTATATAACTTTACGCAAAGAAAATCATGTATAATCATATCACATCCCCTAATCACATGTTACTAGTCCAGCCACATTATAAATTCTCCCTTTCATCACATAACATGCTCTTAATCATAAATCATATTCTTATGCGGTAATTACTTCATATTTTTCCACCACATCCTCCATTCAATCACATCTCATCCATCTATCATATTCATATAAACATTTCAACATAGATATGCAACATAACTTAAATAAACACATAGCGACCCGTGACATACCCCATTGTGACCGGTTCAAAGTTGTAGGGCGAGATCGCGACTTTAGGACGTCTCTCGAGTCTTTCCATTAGCTCCTAACAACTCTTACCCGGGCTCATTTTATTTTGACTCCCTAGATTCATTGGGTTCATTAGTTACAGGGTCCAAAATCGTCGCTCTGATACAACATTGTAACACCCCCATACACTAAGTGCCTTACGAGGACCACCCAATGTATGTGAATGCTACCATCTCGGTTACCCGACGCAATGTATATCAAATAGACAATAAAAAACGTACTTTATTAAGTAAATTTAAAGCGATACATGTTCAATACCAAAACTGTTAAAGAAAATACAACTGTTTCCCAAAAATGTCAAACCAACTAAAGTAAATAAATGTTAAACGACACAGCGGAAGACTTCTAGACATCTCGTGATGACTCAACCTAGCTATCCATGCACGTCCATCTCATACATGTTCAATAACTGCTCACCACCCCCGAATGGATCACCACAGTTTTCAAAACCTTTAAACGGGGTGAGTTACTGATTACACAAAAACAATACAATATAAACAATACAACAACCACCAAATCTCCATCACAACTCCACACACCTGACTACACACAAAAGTGTGTAGTCCTGCCAGAATACCCATCACAACAAGTATTCCACACCGCCAGTGGGGGACCGCAGCCGTTCCCACCTAAGCCCCGCCCATCTCATCCGAGCGATAACCCATATTCCTTAATGTGCACATCCCCTCTGTGGCGGGTTCCACAGAGGGCGAATAAAGGGCCTGAAGCCACTCCCGCAAGTGACTCCACTCAGTCGAGGACGCACCTCGAGTACCACAGACAAACAATCACAACCAACTACACTATACAACAACAATCACTAATTACCCATTCCAATACGATATGAACCAATCAACAATAAACAACCATCAACAACATCATATAATCAATAACCGAGTAGAGAAACCCTACCTGGAATAAGCAATCAAGAGACTATCACAAGCAGCTAATCAGTAATGCTCATCTACGAAACCTCCTCCTATAAACACATATTCATTCAATTACCATCTAAACAACATAATACTCCCAAAACCCCCCAATTCTACCCAGTTAGGGTTTTAAACAAACTCAACGAAACGGTCTAAAAATTATACAAGAATCTTACCCTTGACGCGACGAACTCAACGGCGTAAAGAACACGACGATCCGACAACCTTAGCATTTGGGATTTGATAATAACGCGAAGAATGAAACAATGTACTCTTTTCTCTCTTTGAAAGGTTTTTGGAAAGATAAAATGTGATTAAGAAAGATAACGGAACCCTTAAATACTAATCATGTGTTATTAACAAAACCAGGCTTAAATAACTCGTAAGACCAACTTACTCGATCGAGTGCCCCTTACTCGATCGAGTGTCACACGTACTCGATCGAGTACCCATCAGGCAGACTACTGTTTCGTATAAAAACATACTTACTCGACAGAGTAAGTGTAACACCCACGATGTTTAAGGACCCTTTGGACCGACCCTTTGACCATAGAAGACCCTAAGAGGGGATAGGTGAGAGGATAAGTGAAGATAAGTGTCTTACGAGAGTGGTTGCTCGACCTAGTAGAGACTACTCGGCCGAGTAGTGTGAACACTTGGTCGGGTAGGGCTTACTCGGCCGAGTATGAAAGTACTCGACCGAGTATAGCTATTGTTGACGCGTTATTATAAAACGCAAGTTCGTAAATCTTATTTCATTTCTACGGTTCCATTTCACTCTAACCCTAATTTATCTCTCCCTCTCACCTATCACCCACCTCTCCCTACACTCTTATATAGCCTAGACTTCAACAATGGAAGGGGACGGGTTTACATATGAAGGATGCGTGCGAGGATGTCGTCGTTGTCACCATCAGTCCGCGTCACTAGGGTGCGTCTCGGAGTCTTGCTTGGCTATTTGTGGACGCATTCTCTTGGTTGGCGATAAGGTAGGGTTTCCCTACTCGGTTTACTGTTAGTTGATTTAAGATTGTATTGTGATTATTGTAATTGATATTGTGATTATCTGTGGATCTTGGAATTGGTGTTGGGTGTTGGAGTTGTGATAGTTGTTGATGATGTTCGCGAGGTGCGTCCTCGGCTGAGTGGAGTCACTTGCGGGAGTGGCTTCACGCCCTAGTTTCGCCCTCTGTGGAACCCGCCACAGGAGGGGTTGTGCATATTAATGGACAGGGTTATCACTCGTTGATGAGCGAGGCTAAGGTGGGAATTGGCTGCGGTTCCCCACTGGCGGCGAGGATTACTTGTTGTGATGGGTAATCTGGCAGGGCTACACACTTCAGTGTGTAGTCGGTCATTGTGTGAGAATGGGAGACTGGAGGGGATGTTGATCAGTTGTTTGTTTTCTCTTGTACATGTCTTACTTTGGTTAATTAGTAACTGACCCCATGTTGTGTTTTCAAAACTGTGGTGATCTAATCGGGAATGGTGAGCAGTTGGTTTAGCAGGTACAGTTGGTCTGTTGCAGATGGGCTTAGAGGGGAATCGAGTCACCACGCTACTTGAGTAGAAGTCCTGACGCATGAGCTTAATAGTTGTCGTAGCTAGCACCTTTTATCTCGTTACGTTGTCTTGAGTTGTAGAGACTTAAAAGTATTATAATTTAAATGTTCTTTTATTGTTGATTTGATATACTACCTCGGGTGACCGAGATGGTAACGCCTTCTTACACTGGGATGGCCCTTGGTAAGGCATCTTGGCGTGTGGGGGTGTTACAAAGTGGTATCAGAGCGACAATTTTGGAACCTGAACCAATGAACCGAATGAACATAGGGTGTCAAATTAAAATGAACCTGGTGTATGTGTGTTGGGAGCTCCTTTATGTCGGTTTTGGGTGAGAAGGCGCCATCTTTTCAAAATCCCGGCCCCAATCATGCTTATGCCAGCCACAGGGAAAGGGTAGGACTTTAAAGAAGGCTTTTGTTTGCTCAAGGACACCCAATTTGTTCAAGGCATCTTCACATATGAATTTGGTGGGTAGAATGAATTTCTTAGCATACTTGGCAAATGTATCCCTATGGGAGTTAGAAATGAAAATTAGCTCCGGATAGTTTGATAATTGAGCAATTTCCGGAGTTGTAGTCGTTGTTGCTTCCAAGGGAGGATTTTGTTGTTGTTGAACTTCCAAGCTTGCACTAGCAACCACCATATCCATTGAGGCTTTCTTTGCTTGAAGGCATTGTTGCCTTTTTGAGAGTGCTTTTGCCTTGAGTGCCTTTGTTGATCCTTTTGTTCTTGCCATTGATGATTATACCAAGAAAATATTGAAAATCTTCAATTTCCTATTATACCCAAATCAATTTTAAGATGAAAGGATTTGCCTTTGTAATTCAAAAATTGACTCAAAGGTTGAAGATTTTGGTGTTTGGATTGATTATTGTTGGAAAAGGAGTGATTAATTATTGTTGTAAGGAAGTTTGGATTTGATTTTGTTGAATTTGGTTGAGGAAATCTTGTTTTGGTGATGGAGAGGATGAGGGTTTTGGGGTTTTGGGGTTTGTGGTAGTGTTTTGAATGTATGAATGAAGGAATGAATGTGGGAGGGGTATTTAAAAACACCCGAAAATTTCGAACTGAAGGGGGAAGACGAACGTTTTTCCTTTGGGACACTCGGATTCTGCCTAATCTGGGTTCAGGAATTCTCGCCTAATGACGAGCGTCTTTCAGATGGGACGCTCGGATTCTTCAGTTGCAGGACGAGCGGATTCCAATAAAGACGGGCGGATTCTGTTACATCGAGTTTTCTTATTTTGCATTGGCAAAAAGACGGGTGTCTTTCTGCAAAGACGAGCGGATTCTTCCAGACTAGCGTCTTCTCTGCTGGGACGCTCGGATTCTTCAACAGTCCCAAATTTTCAATTTTTCAGTTCAATTGGACGGACGGATTCTGCAACAGACGCCCGGATTCCCTAAACACGAGCGGATTCTCCTTAAGGACACTCGGATTCCTCCTAGTCTACCCGGATTCAGTTCCATCCGTGCACTTGCATATCCCGTGTCATTTTCATTTTTCAAATCCCGTGTTCTTCATTGTAGAGGCACTACTAAGGCATGAATAGCCTAGGCAATTGCTATCCCCACACTAAGCTAAAGCACTACACATTAATAAAATCATTAGCCCCTCCCTCACTTCTCTCAAAAATGATAAATATTTTGATCAAAGCATAAAAAATCCAAAAAATGACAAAAATGCAATGTAAGAATTAAAATGCGAGTTAGGGAGTTAGAAATATTTACAAATGGTGGTTTGGAGAGGACTCCACCAAACTCTCTTCCTTAGTGAGATGTCATGGGGGCATCTCCAAGGTGTTGTTGATGTTGCTCAACACCTTGAAGAAGTAGTCAAAAGCTTGTTCAATATCATGATAAAGATCTTCAATAGATCTTTGCCCTTGTTGTCCTTCATGTTGGTCTTTATCGATAGCATTACCAATGTAGGGATTTAAAATCCCTTCAAACTCATCGTCCCAAAGACCACAAACTTCATCTACTTGGTCACTAAAGATCTCTTGAGTTGATAGAGACAACTCTCCCACTTTCTTGTCTTGGCCAATGAGGCCATCCTCTTCATTGCTTGACTTTGGTTAGCTTTTCAAGCTCTCTTTGTTACAATTCACTTGCTCTTTGAATGGAGCATCATCAACTTTCTTCTTCCATTGGAATTCCGACTTCTTCCTATCATCCTTCCGGCTATAATGATCAACCATAAAACGTGGTTCATGCAAACGGGGAGCTCTCATGGTCTTGTCAAGATTGAAAGTTATGCTCTCATCTCCCACTTCTAGAGTGAGCTCTCCATGCTTCACATCAATCACCGCACCCGCGGTATGCAAGAAAAGTCTACCTAGAATGATCGGAATGTTGGAGTCTTCTTCCATGTCAACAATGACAAAGTCCACTGGGATGAAAAATTTCCCAACTCTTACGGGAACATCTTCCCATATCCCTAATGGTGTCTTTGTTGATCTATCGGCCATTTGGAGTGTGATATTGGTGCATTTAAGCTCTCCCATCCCTAACCTTTTACTCACCGAGTACGGCATAACACTCACACTAGCCCCTAGATCACACAAGGCTTTGTTGATCGTGGTGTCGCCAATGGTACACGGTATTGAGAAGCTTCCCGGATCTTTAAGTTTTGGAGGTGAACTCCCTTGAAGTATTCCACTACTCACCTTAGTGAAGGCGATAGTCTCAAGCTTCCGGATCGACTTCTTCTTCGTAAGGACGTCTTTCATGTATTTTGCATAGGCCGGCATGTGATTAATTAATTCCGTGAAAAGAATCGAGACTTCCAAATTCTTCACAATCTCCATAAATTTTCCAAGTTGGTCATCAAATTTGGGCTTGGCTTGACGACTTGGAAAAGGAAGTCTAATCACAATGGGCTCCTTCTCCTTGGCCTTGTCTTCATTTTTCCTTGAAACTTCTTCTTTTGATGGTTCTCCATCCTTGGAGTTTTGCACAATTTCTTCTTTGTCACTAGCTTCCACAACTTCATCCTCAACTTGGTTCTTTGGTGCCTCATACCTTGTACCACTTCTCAAGTGAATGGCACTAACCGTTTCATGTCTTGGGGGATTACTTTGAGGTGGTAATTGCCCCTTTTGTCTTTGTGAGTTTGAAGATGCTAGTTGAGTCAATTGGGTTTCAAACATTTTGGTGTGGGCTAGGATGTTGGTGATGGTGATTTCCTTTGCTTGACTATCTTTTTGCATTTGAGTGAAAAACTATTGTTGATTCTTTTGCATTTGGAGGACCGCTTTTTGAACATCAAAATCTTGGTCATTTTGTTGATTGTATGGAGTTTGATTTTGGTAGCCTTGGTTTTGGTTGTAAAAGGGTCTTTGATTTTGGTTTCTCATGGGAGGTGGGGTGTATGTTGGTTGGGGTTTTGAACATTTTGGCTTTTGTATGAGAGATTTGGGTGGAATTTGGTGTTTTCATTGTAATAGTTGGAATAAGGGGTACCACTCTTGTATGCTTGAAAAGCATTCACTTGTTCATTTGTTCCCCTACATTCACTTTGGTCATGTCCCAAAGTTCCACAATTCTCACATATCCCACTTGGGATTGATGAAAATGCCGTCATGGCATTAACATGATGCTTTGGTGATTTTGAGGCTTCTTCAAGTCTAGCCATAGCTTTTTCAAACTTCAAATTGATGGTATCAATGTGAGCACTAAGTTGAGCACCCAATTGAGTAATAGAGTCCACTTCATGCTTTCCTCCTCTAGTAGCCTTACGAGGCCTACTATATTGTGAATTATGGACCGCCATTTCCTCAATTTTGTTCCAAGTTTGATTGTCGTCAACTTCAGTGAACATTCCATTTGATCCCATGTTGAGAATGTTTCTCGAGTCTTCATAAAGACCGTTCCAAAATTGTTGTACCAAGAACCACTCGCTAAGTCCATGGTGAGGACATGAGCGGCAAATTCCTTTGAATCGCTCCCAAGCTTCATACAAAGATTCTTTATCTCTTTGCTTAAAGCCCGTAATTTGAGCTCTTATCATGTTAGTCTTTTCCGGTGGATAGAACTTTTTGTAGAAAGCTAAAGCCAACTTCTTCCAAGAATCAATTCCGAGAGTAGCCTTATCAAGGCCTTTCAACCATTGTTTCGCGGTGCCAATTAGAGAAAAAGGAAATAAGACCCATCGAATTTGGTCTTGAGTTACACCGGTTTGAGATATCGCATCACAATAGTCACAAAAAGTCTCCATGTGAGAGTGAGAGTCTTCACTAGGCATCCCCCCAAATTGGCTTCTTTCGACTAATTGGATAAATGCGGATTTGGCAATGAAATTTCCGGTTAAGTGTTGTGGTGTGGGAGTACCATTGGGTAGGTTCTCCTCGGTTGGTACGGAATGGATGAAAATTTAGGCATTGTGGGTTGATTTTGTGTTGGAGTTTGTGTTGGGTTCTCCTCACCTTCTCTTGCAAAAGGGTTGATGAACTCAATAGTGCTTGGTTGAATATCTAAAACCTCTCAAAGTTCTCCTAGCAAGTCTTCTATTGGTTGTCAAAGTCCTTTCAATTTCGTGATCAAAGGGTAACAAGTTACCTTGTGATCTTCTAGACATGCAAAATATCAAACAACTCGAAAATAATTAGAACAAACCGTGAGGAGTTTTACTTCCCCAAGGCGAAGAAAGACACAACTAATAACAATATAAGAAAATCTAAATCAAGTTAACCCCGTCCCCGGCAACGGCGCCATTTTTGGTCGGACTCTCGAGGAGGTTTAGTTTTCGGTACTTGTCGTTAGGAGCACCTAGACCAAAACACAATTTATAACTTCACAAACAACTCTACAATTAGTAAAGAGGCAAGTAAAGGTCGGATCCCTAGGGACGGGAATTGAGATGAGATTTTCTATTGCAACTAGTGGTGTCTAAGGGTGTCACAAATTGGGGGTTTGAAATAGAAGATCACTAAACTAAATAGCAATGAAAGTAAACGAGCAAGATAAATTAAAAGGGATGTAAACAATTGATAAAAGGCACTAGGGTGTCAGGGGGTCATAGGGGATTCATGGGAATTGATCATACAAACATATTCTCAAATTATAAGTAAGCAATTATTGTTGTGATGGATCGAGTTGGTTTATATCTTACAATCCTAAAAAAGTTTGGGTCCCGGAGCCGAATCGATTAGATTGTACAACACCTACAAGTCGACTTAATCTTCCCTACTCAACTATATGCATGGTCTAATGAGACTCGAGTTGGTTTATGTCTTACAAGTCTCATTGAAAAGATAGGTGATGGGTAAAAAATGCAAGGATTCATAGGCTCGCATTTCATCAAACTTAACATGTGCATAAGTTGAGATCACAACAAGCAAGCAAATAAACTATGAAAATATATTAAATTAAGCATGAATCATCCCCCATGTTGGTTTCCCCTAATTACCCATTAACCCTAGCTAAGGAAACTACTCACTCATTATCATGTTGAACATGCTAGCAAGGTTGTCAATCATACTAACAAAGTAAAACATGATGAATAAATGAAAGTGATTAACAATAATTAAAAAGGGATTAAGAGAATTATACCTACTAATGATTCCAATAATAAAGCAAAGAATAATAGAAGTACTTGATGATAGATTGGAAGGTTGTCAATCTCCCAATAATAACCCAAATAATCTTCAATTACCCAAAACAAAGGATTAACAAAAGAGAGATTAAGGAAATGAAACTTGTATTAAAACTTGATTAAATGTTGATTACAAGATTAAAGAGAGATTTGATTGATATTAACTACACTAGAGATTGCTAAGAAGAACATGCTCTTCTAATTAGCCTAATGGGGTATTTATAGTGGGGATTAGTTACATAGATTAGGGTTTACTAAGGGCTTAAATGACGATTAGGTCCTTGAGGAATCGCCGGTCTCTAGGGAGACTCCGATCTCCTTTTCGCCGGTCTTAGAAAAATATGCGCATCCTTCCTTGAAGCTTGTAGAAGACGAAATAGCTGTTAGAGAATCCGGGCGTCCAGGGCACGGGACGGGCGGATTCTGGTGATTCTGGACGGGCGTCTAGATGGGGAAGACGGGCGGATTTGGGGTGTTTTTGACGGGCGTCCACAGGGGGAAGACGCTCGGATTGTGCCTTCTGGACGAGCGTCTTGTGGACAATCCGCTCGGATTGTCTTACAGCTTCATTCTTTCTTCTTTTCTTCCTTTTTCGTCATAAAATCCTTGAGGATTTCTGTTGGGAAATGTGTCCTCAACAATAGTGCGATCAAATGATTTAAATATCATTATTAAAAATCTCATTTTAATGAATACAATTGGGAAGTAATTTTGTTACTGTCAACTGGTCAACATATATCGGTAATGATTGGTGACTAGAGTTTGACACATTACTCGTCGTGTGACGGTGGTGATCGGTTGACCCCCTAGGTCATACCTAAAGGGCAATACTCTTAATTGATTATTTAATTAATCGTATAATGTTACGAGTTAATTAAATTATTTGAAAATTGACGGACGATTTTGGAAGTAAAATTTACGTATCAAATTGAAATGTGATTAAATGAGATACGGTCTGAGTAATTGAATTGTATCATTACTCGGATGAAATAATTGTTTAATGTAACAATTAAATTTGAATGAATTGTTATAAATACAAACTGTTGTGATTTATAAATTGGTAGAATTTTTGGTACAAGTAATTATGATATTACTAAGTCAATTTTTGTATGTGACGTATTTTTGATAATACGTTGATTTTTAATATGTTAAAAATACATAACAAATTTATGTCACATATGACATGTGACATATTGACAATTGACAAAAATAATATGGAATCCATATTATCAAATGGACCGAAATTACAAGAAGAGGGTTAAGCTAATTAATTGTTTAATTAGTAGCTAAACATAATGATTGTTTTGCTTTAGTAGCCATGCATGCCTATGGTGCATTGTGAAGACAAATGAGCCCATGCATTGGCTCCTTTCCACCTCCTCTTGGCCGGATTTTTAGAGAAGAAAAATCACTTGATTTTTCCTCTTATATTTTAAATATACACTATAATGTTATGGGTGTATTATTTTCATTCACTTGTTCATCCAAAAATGAGTATTCTAGAGAGATAAAAAGCTCTCTACTTCTTCCTCCATAATACCGAAATATATAAGTGTTTTATAAATATTTTGGTTCAATTTTCTACCTAGATTAATATTATACTAGCTCAAATAATATTAATTAGATTAAGAGAAAGCCTTGGGTATAAAGCTTAGGGAGAGATCTTATACTTAGATCTTGTTCATCCATAAGGAAAAGCTCAAGATCAAAAGAGAAAGGTGATCTCTTTTGTGCCCTTAAATCCGAAATCAACAATGTAAGGACATGACTTCTCTTCTATTATATTATTTGTTTGCATGCATAAAATCCGTTTTAATTTTATGACAAATTATTTTAGACATATATGAGTATGTTAGTATGTATATGAATCTACATTTCCTTCAATCGGTATCAGAGCCACGGTTGTTTGCATGCAAATTGGTTAAAAGTTTTTCCGAGTTATAAGAATAACAAATAAAACTTGTAAAATTTGTGTTATTATGATATATCACGAAATTATTACATGCATGTTAATATTTCTGGTCCTAAAATGTTTTAGGACATTTTGGTTAATTTTTCGGATTTTTATTGTTCATATTTTACAATAATGGCATTTAAATATGATTTTATGAGTAAAAATGTCATTTTTGGTCGAAAATTAGCTATACTTCGAATTTTCCATTGATTTTTGGATATGTTGTCACATATATTATTTTGAGATAACCTGTAAATTTCATAATTTTTGGACTTGTTATGCTCGAAATATGATTTTTTCATTATTAAATTCGGATTTAAGTGAAAAATAGGTTAATATGAGTTAAATTTTGAATCTGGTCATATAAAATTAATATGTTGTCACATGCAATTTTACAAGATGTGTGTAAAATAATTGGCTATAAAGAAGTCTTTTTGCATGATTTATGAATTTTTGAAGAAAAATAGCATAAATAGTGACATTATTAGTGGAAAATTAATAAAACATAATCTATGACTTAGGAAAAACGTCTAATGTTGCATTTTATTATCTTTTTCAGATCTAAAATTGAAAAATTAGTGAAAATAATTTTTCCATGTTTTTATGATTATTTTATTAAAAATCGATAAACCGCAACATTGTTTTTCCGGGGAAAATTTCGAAATTTTTAACCTAAGATTTTGAACATTATGAGTGTCATGGTAATTTTCCAGAATGTTCATGAATTTAAATTTCAAATTTTGAATTTATTTGAAGTTTTGTGATTTATTTGAAGTTTAATAGCTTATTTTTGTAATTTTGGTCCTTTTATGAACAATTTTATAAAATATGGGTTAATTATGGTCAAATTATTAGTGAAGACTATATTTGAGTCCTAAGAGGTTAGGGTAATTAACTTATGCATAAATATGAGTTTATGTATTTTTGTGATTGTAAAATGTTGAAATCACGCAAATCCGTAAAAACCGAGTAATATACGATATTGGCAATTTAAAGGCGATTTAGCATAAAATTGAGCATGTTCATACATATTATAATGCTGCATTTTCTTTATGATTGTCATAATTTTAATTTATGTAATTTTTGAATTATGTAATTTTACTTAGTATGGCCTTAGATTTTAATTGGTATTTCCCGAAATGTATGGGAATATCGATTCGGTTGTAATTTTATTGTGATCTCGTATCACCGTTTTGTAATTTAATAGATTTATTTTATTTTAGTTACAAATGTATAATAGGAAATTATGTAATTTATTATGTAATTTTATTCATTCCGGAGTTCCAAAAGACGGATTTCTTCAAGAATGGCGATACATAAAGACGGTGTTACCTCGAGATGTGTGCCACAACCGAAGTTCAAGGGACCAATGGAGTTGGTTTCCGAGTATGTAATAGTTAAATAGTTTTTCTATTTTAGGAAAGGCCATACTAGGATTTATTTATCTTTATGCTTGCATTTTATTTTATGTCACATGCATCGCTAAATCGCCATAACTAAACATGCATTGTCTTTTTATCGAGTTTATCGACCGTGTCAATTATAATTATCGTAGTTCACCGCTTTAGTTCACTTAAAACGTGATAGATAATAAATTGACATGACCTCTCGCTAAAACTATCAATTGAGACATAGCCTTACCAAATAGTAGAAACCATGAAAACCTATTTCGTGAGGGAGTGCACTCGGCCACACCGGGGTACAAACCTTGTTACGTAGGGGAAGTGGGTGATGAATGTTAATCCACCGAATTCATGTTGATGAGGGATGTATCGGCCCCACCGTGCCCAAGTTAATGTGGGTTTGGATCATGGACACATTTATTCGAAATTTGGATTGAACTCAACAAAAGTATTTGATAAGGGATGTATCGGCCCCACCGTGCCCTTGTCGATGTGTTTTGGGCTAAAGATAAATGTTAATGTAATTTTATCGACCAAGAGTTCTAAAAGTAGAATCGATTAAGGAGTTAATCCACCGAGTTATATTGATAAGGGATGTATCGGCCCCACCGTGCCCAAGTTAATATGAATTTGGATCTTGGAATCATTTATCATAGTTGGGTAAAGGTCACTATGTAAATGCTATACTTGTTTACAAGTATTAATAAAACGATAAATGTTAAGTTTTCCACTATTCCGTTTTTATATTGTTCTATTTCTTTACCACAATTCATATACGATATCATTTCGATTTTGATACAAATCTCCATTAAAACATCGTAACTAAAGACAAAATTTGAATTTTCTTCTAAAACCTCAAATGAACCATTGTTAAGGATCTCTTGTAAAGAGTATAGATTAAAAGTTGTTCATTATCAAACAGGTTTTTGATACTTGACTAACACATCTACTTACAATGGATTATTATTCATATACTGAATTGAATTAAGTACCTTGAAGCGATTTGGTAATTAGTTTTGTCAAGAATTCATAATTGACCAAAATAACGCAACCACCTCAATGAAAGTTTTATGACTAAAACGAACAAATGAAGAGTGATCTTCGTGAATTCATTTTTGCTTCTCAAAGCAAAGACTCATTGAATTAAGTGGGAGCGTTCTCTTAAACTGTTAAGATGAGGAAGAGGTTCAAGAAGTAAATGGAATTGATACAAGGTAATGTTAAAAGTAAAGTCATTGAGGAATGACGATACTAAACCTATCAATCCCGACCGATAAAGTTTCCATTGTCTTAAATGTTGGACACGAGAATGGAAACTACCCCAAATTTTTGAAGAATTATCAAGTTAGTTGTGGGACATCTAATGGGACCTTCTTCTTTAAATTGTTTATTTGATTAAACATAAAATTTTGCTAGTACTACTTCGTCAATATTAGAAACCAATGGAGGTTTTCATCATTGTACTTGATACATAGGATGATTAGAATATGACGACTAGCAACAATAATATCGAGAGATAGAGTAATTGTGTACTCAATCTAGTTTTTGGATTTAAAGTTGTACTTAATTATGACTATTAAGTGCATAAACTCTAAATAAGAATATAAACTTGTTAAGATACAAAAGAGGTTTTCACCTTTGTGACCCTTTACACCATGATTTGATGTATGGCTAGCCCATCATCAAGGAGATTATATTCTAAACCAAACTAGAATGATATATCATGAAGATGATGTAAGACTCAAATTGGTAACCCAAGATTAAACCTTAAATTTTGGAATGATGAACGCAAAGAGTTATCAAGTACTCTTGAAACCATTAGATTGTTAATGGTATATGCGTATCTTGTATTCAAAGCAAGATGTCTCGTGCCTTTTGGTTGAAAAGGAGATCGAGGTTGTAAATCATCGATCCAAAATTGGTTGATCATTTTCTTTTACCAACGATTTAAGTTGACGCTAATATGTTCACTTAATAAGGTAAATAGAGAAATCTTTGAAGAATTTCAAAGAGTTCAAGGAATCACGATTTAGTCGTGATGGGATTATCAAAGTGAAGACTTTGATATAAGCCAAAGCAAATGTGATATAGTATCACAAGTTAATCTCTCTTAGCACACATTATGGAATAATGTGTGGTTGGATAAAAATCCAAACGCTATTCGATATGGTTTGGACTTCAATCAAGTTACCTTGGGTTACTTGATTCCTTTTTGGGAATTTATCATTTTGTCTAAATTATTTTCCACTAAATCATATGAGATATGAAATGGTAATGTACCATGTTTGTAAGTTTTCAAAAGAAACAAATGCTCATTTTTCCCTTGCAATTATCACGAGTACGACGGGTTTGCGGCTCGTGAAGCTGTCTTACTAAAATACAAGTTTATTTCTAGAAGACAGAGTGGGAGAAATTATTCAAGAGCCACAAAGAATGTTATGTCGCAAGAAACTGGTCTTTCTTGGCTACATGAGACGTTTTGTGTAAGACATTGTTAAAAATGATGAATTCATGCTACTTTTAAGAAAGTAAAGAGCTTATAACTTACAAAAGAAATTGTTTGATTCAAGTTGATTACTTCTAGAAAGTAATGAACATATGACTTACATAAGAGTGTTTAAGTCGCAACTCAATAAAAGGGTTTTGCACTAATAAAGACAGTTTTTCAAGGCTTGATTGGTTGCAAAGAGTTTTGCACCAATTGAAATGCTTAAGTCTATTTGGATCTTCTTAGGGATTGTGTTTCATTATTATGAAATACATAGCGAGTGAATCTAAAACACACTTCTTCAATAGAAGGAATGTATTCAATACATGTCATGAGTTTTATAGATTCTTGCAATCCTAAGATAATGTGAAACTTAAGAAAGGATCTTAAGTAAGACATCAATGAGTTGGAATCAACATTTTTGATCATGTGATAAAACATTTCTCGATAAGTCGAGAGGTTGTGTTTATACATGGAGTTTAGTGGGAGTTACGGAATTTTTTAATTAGTCCGATATGTGGATGACATATTGATCATTGAGAATGATTTAAGACTTTTGGAGTATTATAATACATCTTGAATATCCGGATTTATGAAGATAAATCCACATGATATTGGCGTCAATAAGAAGTCTTATGTTGATAAGATTCATGACTAGTTCAATTAATTTGAACATATTTGATTGATTCCATTTGCTTCCGCTGCCGGATCAATTAAATGAGTAATGATGTATAACACTTCATGTGCTTTGAGTATGATGAATTGTTTTCAAAATCGAATTTAAGTAATCCTTGCCAAGTAAGCCATAAAGATTACCCTTAAGTGCATGCAGAAGCATTAAGGAAGTAAAGCAAAGTGTTTATGATGCAATCTTGTGTAAGGATGTTACACAAGTGACAATTGACAATTGAGGTTGCGCATGGTTTCAGACAAAACCATAATCAAAACACATTAGGATGGTTAAGATACCATTGTGGCAATGTTAATTAAGAAGTAGATTTTCTAGAATCGTTCTAGGCAATAAAGAACAATGAGAGATATTTATAACGGAAATTGAGTACACTTGCGATCATGAGATGTGCAAGAAGGATGAGTCCCGCACACTGTGAAAACAGTGGGAGCTATTCTTAGGCTAGAGGGCCTATGTCTTGATTGGATCTCGACACGTACTTAGAAAATTTTGTAATACAAATGTATACATTACAAAGGAAAACGAGTATGTAGTAAGGTTGAGTAAGGTACAAGAAGTTGATAAAACCTACTAACCAAAGCCTTCTCAAAGGCTAAACATGATGAGTCATGTCATTTCAATTGAATTGAAATGAACAACTACGTACAAGATCAAATTAGATTATAGAATATGAAATAGTAATCAAGCATTGACTATTCATATGTGATAATCACATTTGTCGTTCGAGTTTTATTTTAAAACTCTTTTATTATACTTTGTTACATCCAAACGGGTTGTGGAGACAATTGAACCCCGTTAAAGTGAACACGGATTAACATTGTATTTGCCCATAGTTACTTGTATGAGGTGACGTCTCGAAGTAACTAGAGTGTGATGCGATTGATGGCAAGTTCAAGTGCCATAGAGTCATGTGAGATGACTAGTCGATCACATAGGCAGACTGTTAGGAACATTTTGTCGGGCCTTATGACCGCTTATAGAGTTCTGGCAATTTATATAGCCTGGTCGTGGCGAGAGCTGCTATAGTATTCAAATGAGTCGATTCTTTTGACTAAAGACTATTCACCTAAGATGGCTCAGTTTCAGATTAACTTTGATTTGTGTTACTACGACCTTCGTAAATGGGGTCAAATGGGCATATTTTGGGTTATGATGGTGTGGCTAGTCGAAGGGAATGAGTGCGATAGGAATTGTCCATCCCCTTGTCAGGGTTAAAACAATATCTCGGGGCCACTCGAGGAGTAATGAATTGGAAATGCGTGGCCACGCTCGGAAGGTATCTATGATAGATAAATCCGGTCAATCGGTTATTCTCGGATCGAGGAAACCACTCTCGATATGATCACTTGCAAGTACGACTGAAAGAGACCTTGCATTGAGTGGGAGATAGTAATAGGACAAGAGAATTGGTGACGCACACTTGTCGAGGACAAGTGGGAGATTGTTGGGAAATGTGTCCTCAACAATAGTGCGATCAAATGATTTAAATATCATTATTAAAAATCTCATTTTAATGAATACAATTGGGAAGTAATTTTTTATTCTTGTCAACTGGTCAACATATATCGGTAATGATTGGCTGACTAGAGTTTGACATTACTGTCGTGTGACGGTGGTGATCAGTTGACCCCCTAGGTCATACCTAAAGGGCAATACTCTTAATTGATTATTTAATTAATCGTATAATGTTACGAGTTAATTAAATTATTTGAAAATTGACGGACGATTTTGGAAGTAAAATTTACGTATCAAATTGAAATGTGATTAAATGAGATACGGTCTGAGTAATTGAATTGTATCATTACTCGGATGAAATAATTGTTTAATGTAACAATTAAATTTGAATGAATTGTTATAAATACAAACTGTTGTGATTTATAAATTGGTAGAATTTTTGGTACAAGTAATTATGATATTACTAAGTCAATTTTTGTATGTGACGTATTTTTGATAATACGTTGATTTTTAATATGTTAAAAATACATAACAAATTTATGTCACATATGACATGTGACATATTGACAATTGACAAAAATAATATGGAATCCATATTATCAAATGGACCGAAATTACAAGAAGAGGGTTAAGCTAATTAATTGTTTAATTAGTAGCTAAACATAATGATTGTTTTGCTTTAGTAGCCATGCATGCCTATGGTGCATTGTGAAGACAAATGAGCCCATGCATTGGCTCCTTTCCACCTCCTCTTGGCCGGATTTTTAGAGAAGAAAAATCACTTGATTTTTCCTCTTATATTTTAAATATACACTATAATGTTATGGGTGTATTATTTTCATTCACTTGTTCATCCAAAAATGAGTATTCTAGAGAGATAAAAAGCTCTCTACTTCTTCCTCCATAATACCGAAATATATAAGTGTTTTATAAATATTTTGGTTCAATTTTCTACCTAGATTAATATTATACTAGCTCAAATAATATTAATTAGATTAAGAGAAAGCCTTGGGTATAAAGCTTAGGGAGAGATCTTATACTTAGATCTTGTTCATCCATAAGGAAAAGCTCAAGATCAAAAGAGAAAGGTGATCTCTTTTGTGCCCTTAAATCCGAAATCAACAATGTAAGGACATGACTTCTCTTCTATTATATTATTTGTTTGCATGCATAAAATCCGTTTTAATTTTATGACAAATTATTTTAGACATATATGAGTATGTTAGTATGTATATGAATCTACATTTCCTTCAATTTCCTCGGGGATGCAGGGAACTTTTCTCATCATTGCCCATCTACTATAATATGTACAAAGGCCTTCTAATCTTGTCTTCTCTTTGATGCTTGGTCATTGAATTCAATCAATTTAGCTCTATTTTGCCATGAAAATGCAAGGTTTACACTCCTTTCCTACCAAGGACACAAAACCTCAAAGAATATGCAAAACAAAGGACTAAAGACAATAAATGACCCAAATATGCACTAAAAAGCATGGGAACAAGGCTAATTCGGGGACTAAATATGCTCAAATTATGGTCACATCAGAATCACAACTTGTATATAAATACCAAAGTTGGGATTTATATCAATAACACAATAGATTAGATAATTCATTACCTACTGGAGTCACACGTCCAGCTTTGACATCTCCCAGATACTTCGGGCAATTACGCTTCAAATGGCCCGTACCACAACAATAGTGGCACTTATCCTCGGAAGAAGCACCCTTTTTGGGCTTGGATAAGCTATTCCCAATAGCTTTCCCTTTGCCCTTGTTGGGAGTGGGCTTCTTACCCTTGCTAGCACTCTTCTTGAATTTTCCTTTGCTCTTATTATTAACATAGACCACATCCTTGGTCGTAGTCACATTTAGACTCATGTCTCTCTCGGCTTGTACAAGCAAGTTGTGCAATTCATGGAGAGAGGTCTTCATGTTTTGCATATTGTAGTTTACCCTAAACTGAACATATGCTTTGATGTGGTTCAAGGAATGGAGCACTCGGTCAATAATGAGTTGCTCGGGAATTTCAACCCCTTCCAATTTGAGGGTCTCAACGTGCTCAATAAACTTGAGCACATGAGGGCTAACTTTTTGACCCTCTTTGATGTTGAGCTCGAAGAATGCGGAGGCCGGCTCATATTGGATGATTCTAGGAGCTTGTGAAAACATAGTCACAAGCTTAGTGTAGATCTCATAAGCGGTGCCTATCTTTATAGCACCCCTTTGGAGATTGGCTTCCATAGAGAAGATCAAGACATTCTTGATCGCGGCCGATTCCTTTAGGTAAGCCTCATCGGCCTCCCTAACAGCAGCGGATGACCTAGTAGTAGGTGTAGCGGGAGCGGCTTCGGTAAGGAAACGAAGCTTGTCGTCACCTTCCGCGGCCAAGCGGAGTTGCGCGTCCCAGTCGGCAAAGATAGTACCATTCTTTTCAAGTTTACATCGATCCATAAAGGATCGGAGCCAAGAAGCATTAGTGAGTGGTGGAGCGGTTCCACTAGTTGAAGCGGATGAAATCGGAGTTGTCATTGCAAATTAATCAAATTGACTACAAAAAGGAAATGAAGGAAATAATTAACATTTATCATTTTACTTGTAAACATATTTAACAAGGTTTAATATCATGCATTTATATAATGACCTCGCACCTAAATTATATAAATGATTCCGAGATTCATTTTTACACAAACATGGGCACGGTAAACCGATATATCCCATACTTGCATAAATTTGGTGAATTAACTCTTTAATTGATTCTACTATAAAATTCTCGGTCGATGTATTTCATAAATTCCATCTCTAGCCCCAGAACATAAGACTAGTCTTTATATCCCGTTGAGTCCAACCGAATTTCGCGTGTAATAGCGTTTTATTACCCCACTTACCCAATGAAAAATGAAAGTATCCCGGGAAACCGAATCTACCCCAAATGGCAAAGGGATTCATGAGTCCTACTATTTGGTAAGGCTAATCTCAATTTTAATTATGTGAGAGGTCTTGTCGATTTATTATCTATCATCTTTAAGTGAACTAAGTCGATCAATATTTGATAATTATAATTGCCAATAGTCGATAAGATGATAAAATATGCATGTGAAGTTATAACGATTTGGCAATGCATGCAAACATATAAAGCAAACAAATAAAGAAAAATAAAATTTCCTAGTATGGCCTTTCCTAAAATAGAAAATCTTATATTCTATTACAAATTCGGAAACCAACTCCTTTGGTCCCTTGAATCTTCACGTGACACGCTTCCCAAGGAAAGACACCATCTCGATCCAGAACTCCTTTCCGAATGGCACCGTCTTTTGGAATCTCTAGAATTACAATTAATAATAAAAAAATGTACATTGTACTTCCTATTATACACTTGTAAAATAAAATCTTATAAAATAAAATAAAAGTGATACGAGATCACAATAAATTCCAACCGAATCAATATTCCCTTACATTACGGGTAATATCGATTAAAACTAAGGTCATACTAAGATAAAATTACATAAATCAAAATTATATAAATAAAATATGATATTCATCAATGAAAAATGCAGCATTATAATATGTAATCAACATGCCAAATTATAGCCAAATCGCCCTATTAAATTTATATCGTAAATATAAACCGATTTTATGGATATTCGCGATCTTTAACTTATTAAAATTGTAAAATAATACTAAAATCTATTTTTAGTCCAAGTTAATTATCCTAACCTTTTAGGACTCAAAAATAGTCATTACTCAATTTTTGACAATAATTTAACTTGATTTAACATTTATGCTCATAATAGACCTTAAAATCATAACTTTTTTATGAAATAAATCCAAATTAAATTACAATAATTTCAAAATTTGAATTTTAAATTTTTGAACATTCTGGAATAATTCCATGACACTCATAATGTCAATAATCAAGGTTAAAATTTTCGAATTTATTTCGAGAAAAATATAGTTGCGATTTATCGGTTTTATCAAATAAAACATCTAAAGCATATGAAAATTAATCTAATCAATGTTCCAACTTTAGATATGATATGTGGGATAATAATTCAACCTAAATAAAGTTTCTCATGCCATGTTATTTGTTTTAGCTATTTTTGCTAAAATAGTCACTATTTATTTCATTTTTACACGAAAAATTCATAAATCATGCAAAATGAATCGTGTTCATATTAAATTTTACACACAGTGAGTAAAATATACATGTGACAACATATTAAAATTTCATGGCATGTTTCGAAGTTTAACTATTTTTAACCATTTTACCTCCATTTATTCCATTTTTATCACATAAAATTTGTAAATTATGCCAAATAAATCACATTTATACGAAATTTTACATACAGTAAGTAAAATATGCATGTGAGGTCATATAAAAATTCAAGGTCAGAAACTAAGTCTAACTATTTTTAGTATTTTAAATACCATTTTATTCATTAAAATGTAATAAAATCACTAAAAATCGTTAAAATGAGCAAAAATTACCATAAATCATCAACATGACCTAAATAAATTTTAGGACCAGAATATACAACATGCAAATTTTTTTGTGATTTTATTATATAAATCACAAAATATCTAGTTTTATATGTTTTACTTTTAACTTGGAAAAACTATAAACCGATTATGCATGCAACAACCTAAGCTCTAATACCATTTGAAAGGATTCTTAACCCTCTAATTAAACTCATTTTAATTATAGATCTAAATTACTCAATGATTTAGATGATGATCTAGTGCATACATAACATAATATAAAGAGAAAGTAAGAACAATGTTCCTTACATTGTAGAAATCGGTATTAGGGCACAAATGAGGACTCCTTCCTACACTTGTTCTTGAGCTACAAGTTAATGGATGATCCTCCAAAAATCCCAAAGTAGAGATTCTCCTCTTGATTGCACCAAGACTACCCCTTAATTCTAATAATATAATTAAGTAGATATAATTATTAGAAACCTTAAAATTAATCTTATATTATTTCTTATTACTACTTTAGTAATCTCAATAAATTAGATTTTGAACAATTATATATTCTAAAACTTTTTTTAGAGATATGAGAGAATAAGAGAGAAGTTGTTGTAAAAACAAAAATGTAAGAATAAATGTAAGAATAAGAAGAATTCTTATTCTTGTAGTGGGGGAGGAAAACCGGTGGGAGGGAATGGCCAAGGGAGCCATTGCATGCCCTTTAAATTTTTAGAGTTGTTCTTATCAAAATGAACTAGGGTGTAGTCTAGCTTAGATGATAATCATTGTGCTTTTAACAATTAAAAAATAATTAACCATATTACCCTAATTACCTCTAAAAAACCGGTGCCTCTTATGTAAAATGGAATCTATTTTATTTTTGTCAATTGTCATTTTGTCATATAATGTGTAACATGTAACATGTAACCTGTTATTAATAATGTTAATGCATATTTAACAATTAAATATCATTACATATATTAATTCAATTATATATAACAATTGACTAGTAATTCATAATCACAAGTATATAAAATGGTTTATGTTAATATAATCTACAACATATTGTAATTATAATTAACCAATCATTCTTAATTTAATTGTTTCATAGACAAAATTTTAGTAATATAACATTTTAATTACTAAAACGAATCTTATTTAATCGAATTACAATAAGATATATTTATTCTTACTCACATATGTAAATTGTTCAATTTTAAGGAATTAATTAATCTGTATCATTATACAATTAATTAATTTATCTATTAAGGGAATCGTCCTTTAGGTGTGACCTTAAGGGATCAACTGATCACCACCTTCAAACGACAGTAATGTCAAACTCTAGTCAGCCAATCATTACCGCTTAATGTTGATCAGTTGACTTATATAAATGAATCATCCCTTATGTATTCTTATCATGAGTTTCAATAATGTGATCGCACTATTGTTGAGGACACATACTCCAACAATTTCCCACCACAAAAGACCAATGCTTTGAGAATTCAGATTACAAGCTTTAAACAAGGTCCTACTGAAGACCTGAATGAAGCGTGTGTTCACTTCAAAAGGCTAGTTCCTTTTGTTCCACATCATGGTTTTCAGACTTGGTTTTTATGCAATCAATTCTAATGGTTTATATGACGATCATAGAGCTTTACTTGACTCCTCTGCCAATGGGAGAATCCAGAATAATACTAATGATGCCACTACATGAACGTTAACCGAGGAGATGGCTACTCAGACTGCTGAGTATGGTAACCCAAGGGGAAGTACGAGAGGGAGTGGTTCGGATAGTGCAGTTGCAGCACAGTTGGAGGCCTTGACAGCCCAGATTGCCGAATTGAAGACATCCCAGTCCTTGGGAATGCCGCAAACGGTTCATGGCATGGTTCAATAGGAGGTGCCTTGTGAAAGATATGGGATTGATGGTCATACTGCGGCCAAATGTATGAGTACTATTGAGCAAGTACATGCTTTTCAGGCTTTTAAATAAGGAACTCCATATTCTACTTTCTTCACTAAGAGGAGGTCAAAGTTTCAATCAAAATCGTGGTAATCCACCACAAGGGAAATTTGTTAGGCAGAACTAAGGAGGTCAAAGTTTCAATCAACAGCAATTTCAGCAGATACAACCTCCTCAGCAAGCTCCTAATAATAATCTAGCCGAGATGAAGGTTACGATGCAATAGAGTCTTATGGCTCAGCAGAAGCAAACGGCCCTAATTTCTGAACTTATGGCTCATAACAAGATATTTGATGCCCAAGTTGCTTAGTTAGCGGTCCAAAATCCATCTAAGCGGCCCGAAACTCTTCCTCCTTAAGGTAAAGAAGCACATGGGCATGTTAATGTTATTTCATTGAGGAGTGGTACTACTTATCAAAGTCCGGAGATGCCCATCGATGAAGAGGATGTGCCCTATATGCATCCTAAGGGATTGGGTAACCTGGAGTTGAGTGATGACGAGAATGAACCAAGCAAAGATAAAACATGAGGCAAGAAGCAAGACAAAACAATGGGAAACATGTTGTGTACTCGATTGAGTGGGTACGGAATCGATCGAGTAAACCGCCAGAAACTGTTGTTTCTCGCCTTTCAGCTATGGCAATTGACAATAACAGGGTACTCAATCGAGTGACCCCTATACTCAATTGAGGAACCCCCCCTCCCGGTTGATGACAGTGTTTCCAAAGGTTCTAGTAAAGTAGAGGAAGCCGAGCCCAATAAAATTGCATTACCTTTTCCACACCAACAACAAAAGTCAAAGCTTGATGAGCAATTTGGAAAGTTAATGAAGGTAGTGAAGAATCATCATGTTAGTGTGCCATTTACTGAATTGGTCACTCAAGTGCCGGCTTATGCAAAGTTTTTAAAGGAGATATTGACAAAGAAGAGGCCTTTTCAATGAAGTGGAGACGGTCGCGTTCATTGCAAAGTGCAACGCCGCATTGTAATATAATTTAACTCCTAAACTTAAGGATTCAGGCAGTTTCTGTAACACCCGCGAATTTTCCGTTTTAGCATTTATAATTTAATCAGCCATTTTATTATTTTATTTGTATTTTCAACCCGTTTTTTTAGAAATGTGGCTTTACATGTATAATAATATTAATATTGATAAAAATATCCGTCTTAAGTTTGTAGTAGGCTTGAGGCGTGTTTTCTAGCGAAAATCAACTCAATTTAGGTGTTTTGGGCCTAGTTTGACTAATAGGCTTCACTCCTACTCCTTTCTCTTCTCTAAACCTAAGAAATAAACCATAATACCTCCTTTCTCCCTCAAAATTTCAGCATACATCTTCAACCACAAACACCACCCAACCACCATTTTTACACAATCTCCCTTACAAACCTTCAAAACTTCATAACTCACTCAATTCTCATCAGAATCGAGTCATTTTCGCGCCAAAATCTTCCTATTTCCGTCCTCCATCTTTCTAGGTAATAAAGGAATCGACTTTCTTCCCATGTAGTGGCTGTCTTCCCGTTTTCTACTCGGTACCCACTATTAATTTCGGTTCTTAGTCTTAATTTGTGTTTTCTTATGTTTAGGAGAAGGATTAGTTGACCCTGAAATATATTCTTGCAAGTTAGACAATTCCATTAGAGATTAAAGGCTTAATAAGGTAATGGTGATAGGTTACTCGACATTATGTTTTATACCATTGTTGAATGTGACGGTTTTATACAAGTTTTCCATGACTAATTTGAGAAAAGATGGTGACTTTAGCTTCATGATGAAATGGGTGTATGAATTGGGTAGTTTAAATGGGGGAATATCATCTATATCATGATTAAAATTTTGTCATAAGACGGTTTCACAATGAGCCTTTGGACCATGTATTTGGGCGACTTTGGGGACCGTTTTGGTCGACTTATTGTTGTTGATTTGAGCCAATTTTCTTGCATCCGTCTTAAGTGTATATACATGTATGAATTGGATCATGGGTGAATTCCGTCTTTGTTCATGCTTAGAATTTCGTTTTAAATTTGTCTTGAAATAGGCTGTTTTGGACGGTTGAATGGAGGTCGAATTGGACATAAATTTAGTTGTTAAAATTTGTGAAACTATTTATTTCCCGTCTTGTGCATGCTTGAGAATTTGTTGGTTAATTGTATCGAAATGGGCTGATAATGGTGCTGTTAGAATTGTCTACGACTGGGTTGTCGATCGAATAAGGGAAATAGTCGATCGACTAAGGGAATTGGCTGCGGTTTTCTCTGACCAGTGTTTGTAGAATGGCCATAACTTCCTCGTTTCTTGATCATTTTAGGCTTATTACCTACCGTTAGAACCGTAAGAGGACACGCTATCATGTCCAATTGGTTTCACCTCATTACCGTATTTAGAATGCAATTTATGACCATTTGAAGTTGACCCTTGTTGTAGTCGAGTACTAAACTTGTTGCTATAAATTGGGTTTTATGTTTCTTGTTGGGTATGTATCTTAACCTTGGTTCTAATGCTTGTGTATGGTGTGTTGACACCTTTTTATTAATGGAGCCCTTGCTTATGTCTCTTTCACCTGTTAAACATCGGTTTTGGTTGTTAAGCTTAAATGCGGTTCGGTTTGGTTTGTCTACATTTTACCTAGTGTTTCACATTACTTAATTCATTTGTTATCGTTTGTTTATACTATGTTTAATTAACATGCAAATATGGAGTAAAATGTTCATTCATGTCAGAAAAGTATGGAATGATGTTATATACTTCATATTTGAGTTCTCATTTGTTTATTTACGTATCACTTAATTCATTTATTATCACTTGTTCAATTTTAAGCTCAAGTAACTTGTAAATATTAAATAAAATGTTTAGCCATGTTATACAAGTATGAAATGACTTAGTATATTTCATTTATGGGTTATTAATTGCTCCTTTTCATGTTTTCATCATATTTAAAGTATGAGTGATTTATTCTAAGTAACTACTGGTAATGAGTCGTATTCTTGTGAAAATGCCATAATGCTAGGCCTTCTTGCTTCACTTATCTTTACGCCTTACTTTTGACGTCCTACCAAGTGTTGGTTAACTCATGCTCTTTCCGCCTATTTCGTGTCGTTCTCCCGAATTCGGGGTACTCGACTTCCGTTCTGTCGATTGAGTCTTGGATGCGAAACGTGTATCGCTTGTCGAATCGCGTAAAGTACCTCCCGAGAGTCTAGCTAGATTTAGACTAGGACCGTATATATTATCGTCATCCTACCAGGAGGAATTGAGTCTTAGAGAAGTAAATGTCTTGCTTGTTTATGGTCATTGGCATATGTCTTTCTACACGAGAGTTTACGTCTTATGTGGTTGAATATAAGAGTCTTGGTCCTATTGGACACTAGAGGTGAGATGCAAGCCTTCTAGTTGTGATATGATCGCTGGGATTGATGCTTCCATCCGTTCTTATGGTGAGATGCAAGCCGTGAGTGCGCATGCGACGTTAATAGCCACGTCCCGTGCAATGTTTGTTAGAAGATTTCCAAGTAATGGCTATGTTTTTCAACTATATGTATTGCGATGATTGACTACTAGTTTATCTATCTCACATGACTTAAGTGCTACTTTTGTATAATTTTGATAGTCGCATATGTCATATTTCATTGGAATTCGTGCTTGTGATTAACTAACCGTATCTATGTTCTTTCTTTTACTTCACTTATTTAAATATGCCTATGACATACTCATTTGCTATTCTATCTTCCTTTCTCTTATTATTCTAACATGAATGATCTCATGCTTATTAGTATAAATGAATTTGTATCCCATATTTAGTATGCCTTTCCTTATTTGTGTTCTTTGTTATGTTCATTTTGATATAATGTGGCTGGTAGAACCTTGAGTTACTCCCCACTGACTGTGGCATTCATGTTTACATGAATGACATGTATTAGTTGGTGCATTTATGGGGTGAAGACAAGTGTGAGCTAGCGAGTACCTTGACCGTTCGATTTTTCTTTATCGTTATGCTTAGACCCACCTTTGAGACTTGTTATTCGTGGGATATCTCCCCCCCCCCCCCCCTTTGGCTAGACTTGGTTTGTAATAACCTAAGTTTGCTTATTGAAGTAAAACGTGATGGACTCGATTTTGGACAGAATTGGACTCGGAAATAGGTTGTATTTGTGACTAAAATGGACATGAAAAACAATGTTCTAAACAAGGTTATGACTTAGACGAGATCACGAATCAAGTCTAAGACTAGGAATCTCGTCCAAGATCACGAAGAAAGGACTAAATTCCGCCACAAAGCACTAAGTAAATGAAGGGTTTTCCGCAGTAAGCAAGAAGAAAGCAAGTATAAAACTCAGTTTTCAAACTCATAATTTTAATCTTAAACTCAATCTGATTGTTACATTAGGTTTGCTTGGTTTATATAGACCAAGGCAATACAATCTCAACCATTTATTCTAGATCTAAGGGCCACAAAAGAGCCTTACAAAAGCACAAAATAACAGCTATTTTATCTTACACAAACTGAGTATAAAGACTAGAAAACAATAAAGCATAAAACATAAGGTAATAAAGTGAGTTCAGATTTGTTTGCTTACTAAATGTCAAATAAGATGTGTAAGCCTTGGCCCTTGGCAGCTATAAATCTTTAAGCATAAGAGGTTAGGAAGAGTCCCCAGTCGTGCCCAGCCCTTGTTTAGCGAAAAGAAGGAAGTTGAAAATGTCATTTCACCCACTCTCTAAAATAGCCCAATTTCTGATAGACAAAATGTGCCCTTAAGCTACTTCTTTAATCCTGCATTTTTAGGACCAATGACCCTAGATAAGGTTGCTCCAAACTCTCTAAATTATCCAGTCTAGGCTTTGATTTTATGACTTTGGCATTTGTAAAGCTCTTGGACCCCAAAACAGAAGACTGACCAAAACCGGGTTGGAGAACAACTTGGGAATTCAGACGCATCTTTTAGGAGCCATATCTCTTAGCTCCAGGTGAATCTTAAGGCCTATGATAGCTCAATAGAAAGATAATGAAGTTAACTTTCACCCCCAAAAACAATCACCCTTAAACATGGAGTAAATCTTGAGTTATTCAACATTTAAAGCTTATAGGTTAGAAGCTGTACAGAAACTCATAGGGTGTTTGCATCGGCCATATCTCAAGCTATAGAGCTGATATTGTGGTGCTTCAAAATCCATGATCTAGTTAAGACCTTAAGCTTTCCAATGACATAAGAATCAATGGACTTTCACGAGTAAAAATTGAGATATGAGGCTTGAAAAATAGGCCCGCTGGAATGACACTTCAAAAAGCGATGCATTTAATTGTGAACCGTTCCTTGGGTATTTTTTTTTTTTTTTTAAATTTTTGGCTTAAAAATGAATCACAATGCAACAAATTTTGTTGCAAACTCCCTTTCTTCAAAATAATTTGCCCTCAAATTTTGTTGGATCAAAATAAAGAGACTTGTTGCCAAGGCTTGTGTCCTCCCACTTATCTAAAGAGCAAGCACACTTCAAGAGATGGGATCTCATGACTTCTTTCCGGATCATAGACCAAAATTGTGTATGGCAAGAGAGGTGTTGAGCCATTCCCAAATTCAGTTTGCTCACTCATCCAAATACCCCTTATCCTTCTTAGAATAAAGTTCATAGTTGCTTGGCTAGGTCGGATGTGACTACCACCATCAAATTCAGCAAATAGAATTAAAAAGTTTTTACCCATGAAAGGCTCATTGTTACCACTTATGCCCATTCCAACTTTCCTCTCCATTGAGTTCATGTACCCATCACCAAAAGGCCAAGGTGGCTTTACTCCAAGCTTAAGAACCATTTCACCACACTGGATGACCAGAAGCATATACTCAACCAAGCTCAAGCCATAATGAGCATTAACACAACTAGTATAGCACAACAATGCAACTAAGGACTTGTTTCTGTTCTCGTGCATCAACCTCAACACAAACATCACCAAATGTGCTAAACTCTTTCTAAACCATGTAGATACCTTGTAGTTGATGTACCAAACAATTCCAACAAGCTCTCACAATGAATTTGAGCAAAGTCTAACCCAAAACACCAGAATGTCAGAATTGGATAGTAGGTGTTAAATGAATTAATTTCATTATTGACAAATAGCTTCCACCTTAAGGAAATAAGAATGATAATCTCAAAAACAGTATCCCTACTTAGAAGCATCAATAACACCGAAGAAATATACTTCAAGCCTTTAAACTTCTCAAAATGAATCAACTCAATACTCGAAAACAGTTTAGACATGTTAGCATTCACTTGTTTGGATTCCTTGACTAACATGTATGAAATTGCACTCAATTGAACAAGACTAACTTGTAACCTTATCAAAATATAAAAATGAAAGTGAGGAGCTGATTTGTGACAAGTTATACCTTCCAAGATGTTGGCTTTGAAGCAAAAGCCATGGCTGATGTAGGAGTTAAGATTTGGTACACTTGAGTATGAAACAACCCAAGACTCTCCTCTTGCTTTACCATTGCTTAAATCCCAACAAGTTCCACCATTGAACATGATCATGGACTGTCCAAACACCATGGTTTGAAGGTGAAGTAGTCTTTTGTTGACAATCACTTCTCTAGGCCCAAAATCAATCGCTTGGTCATTGATGGTCCCATGGGAAAGGGTATGGCTACTCTCCTGCTCACTAGTAGGCTCATGTGATGAGTTGAAGGGATTTTTCGTTTCAAGACATGGGCTCTCAAAGATAGCACTACATGATCTATTAATTTCAGCATAAGTGCTCATGACCTTTGTCTCAAGGGGCTTAGACTTGGGACAAGGAATATCCAAGCATGGCATGAAAACTTCTTGGTTTAACTAAACCTTCTTCCCATCGGTTTATATGGCTTTTAATCTGTTCTCCTTAGCAAAGACCTCATGGTTTTTAGGCCTTGCTAAGCTCTTATCAACATCCAAAGCCAACTCAAGGAATTCTCCATATGAATGCTATATTTCTAAGTTAATTCTCCTAGCAATTTCAGATTTCAAGCCATTGTAAAATGTGATTCCCTATAGAAAAGAACTTACTTTAATGTCACACACAAAGTGTAATTCCTCAAATAATCTAGCATACTCATGAATACTCAAGGAATTTTGTTTAAGGGTCTTAAGTTCAGCTCACAAATTATCCATGATAGAACAAGGTAGAAACTTTAATCTCATGTTCCTTTCAAGTTTAAACCAGGAACTAATTTTACCCTTCCCTTCCATCCTCCTTGTAAATGTAAGAGTATTATACCACAACAAACCAACACCCATTAAACAAGACACAACCATTTCACACTTCCTTGAATCAGAATAACATTTTTCCTCAAAGTAACATTCAACACCATATAACCAAGACACAAATGCTCTACTATTTTCACCACTAAAAGAAAGAAGTAATGGTGTTTTACCAATGCCTATAAGGGTAGGAGAGGACTTAGGATAGCCAAGAAGCAGATGGTGCTCTCCATGGCGCAAATCTGGAGGTTTTGGCTCTTTCGGAACTCTATGACATCCGGTTCCATTCCTTGTTTGCACATCACCTTCATACCCTTTTGTTAGAGCTTGCAACTTTACCATAGCTGCTTCTAAGGACTTGGAAATGGAACCAAGGTCACAAGGCTTCATCTTTGAGCATGGAACATAGGGAACATATTCCATTGCTACTGATTTTCCAATGGGAAACGGAATGACAATAACTCGAACAAAAACAGATTTCTAGAGAAACAAACCAAAGTTTTGATGAACTCTCTGTACTCATTGGGTTGTTTTTGTGTTTTTGTTGTAGTTAGGGAATATAATGAAGTCACAAAGGCTTAACCCAAGACTAACGCAAGATAGAATTATGTTATAACCTGTGCAGTATAAAGCCTAAGGATAGGCAATAATGCTGTCTGGCTTGCAGGACACTTTAAAAATACTAAATGATTGAAAAATTCTGAATTTTTGTGACAACTATGTTGTAATATCAAACAAAAATTATGGCAAATCTCATGAATTTTGAAGGACTCTAAGTATTTTTAGTACTAACTAAAACAGCCTGAAATCCTGAGATTGCTGACAACAGACTCAACTGAATTATGGGACTTGTTTGTGTGATAAAATGATATAGTCAAGACCCTAAATTTCCACAGAAGATTCACAGAAAATTCAAGATATTAAATTCAGACTCAAATCCACAGTAAACACGGGATTAAAGTTTAAACTTTATTCAACACAATTAAACTGAACCACAGTCAAGCACAGGTTCAACATAATAATGTCAAACTAACTTTGATCAATTAACCACAAAGATCATAGGTTAATTATCAGGCCAGGTATTCAAACTACAGCTTAGCAAAAGTTTGAAAGAAATGAGAGAAGTCTTAAGGCATAATTTTTCATTCAAAATAATCTGCCTCTAACAGTTGAGACACAGGTCCTTATATAGGCCTTGTCTTGCATTACATTTCGAATAAACTAGCATCCAAGGGCTAAGATTTCTTTTAGAATGAGTACAAACAACATTAAATATTTTACAAGCTGGAATTGAGGTGAATAAGTAAAATTTAAAAGCATTGGGGTAAAAACAGACTGAAATAAAGCAGGATGCAGACTGATATTTGTCCATTGTGCACAGGTTACTGTTATCTTATTGGCTAGCTAGTTACCTTCAAACATCAAGGCTTCTTGTAGTTTTCTGCAGTTGATTTCGTGGAAGAATGGTACAGTGGTCCTCCTGCAACAGCCTTACAATTGCCTAACCAAAAATAGAAAGAATGCTTTTTCAATCTTTTCAGCAGCATGTGACTGGATATCCTTTCTTGTTTTCTATGCTGAGTTTCCCTTTGCATTTCCTTGGTTGATCTTGGATGTTTGAGACTCTTTGATGGACTTAGTTTAGGGTCACCCCAGCTGGCTATATTGGCAGCTGAAAGCTGGACCTAGTGAACCTCTTAACAGGCTGTGTTGGGGATGGATCTTTGGATGTTGCCTGGCCTTGGTTTGTGGCTCGGTCAGGGTTGTGAACCCCTGATCTAGCTCCTGCTGCAGCCTCCCCTTCTTAAAAAGGACTTGACCTGAAGCCTGGTCCCTCTTCATCATCAGATTCACCATAGTAAGGGCTCAGGTCTCCCACATGAAATGTTCCATGCACCCCATACTCACTAGGAAGGTCTATCTTGTAAGCATTTGGACCAACTTTCTCAATAACATCAAAAGGACCCTATACTTTAGGCATCAGCTTATTCTTCCTCTTCGCATGGAACCTTTCCTTCCTTAGGTGGATCCATACAAGATTACCTGGCAAGAATTCTTTCTTCTGTTTAGGAGTCTTGGCCTGTTTCTTATACCTGTCATTAGCTTTCTCAATTTGTCTTTTGACAGTTTCATGGAGCTTCTGCATCTGTTTCACCCTCTTCTTAGCATCATAGTTTAATTCCTCCTTAGGTACACTTGAAAGATCTTAGGGCATCAGAGGATTGATCCCATAACCCACTTCAAATGGACTGTGACCAGTTGTAGATGATGGAGCTCTATTGAATGCAAACTCGGCTTGTGGCAGTTTCAAGTCCCAATCTTTTAAAGACTTGCTAACAATGCACCTCAATATCCTTCCCAGTGTTTTGTTGGTGACCTCAGTTTGGCCATCTGTTTGTGGGTGGTGGGAGGTGCTGAAAAACAATCTTGTACTGAGAAGCTTCCATAATGTCTACCAGAAATAACTCATGAACTTGACATCCCTGTCTGAGACTATGGTCTTTGGAACCCCATGTAGCTTGACAATATTACTGAAATAAACTTCAGCAACACTAACAGCATCCTCAATTTTCTTACATGCTATGAATTGAGCCATTTTACTGAACCTATCAACAACAACCATTACTGAGTCATTTCCTCTTTGAGTTCTTGGTAGGGCTATTATGATGTCCATGCTCACATCTTCCCAAGTTTTGTTTGGCACTGGTAATGGTGTGTAGAGGCCTGCCTAAAAGGAGCTCTTGGGTTTCTGGCAAATGGAGCACCTCCTGAGCATTATCAGGACATCTGCCATCATTTTGGGCCAGTAAAATGCTCCTGCAAGATATCGAGAGTCTTTTGGACCCCAAAATGTCCTCCTAACCCACTGGAGTGAACTTCTTTGATCAACATATCTCTGTATGGGCCTCTTGGAACACATAGCTTATTTCCATGGAACAGGAAACCCTTCTGTAGCAAGAAATTGGTTCCCTGAATCTTAGTTCCTTCTGTTTGAGCCAACCAATCTTCAAAGAAATCAGGGTCATCTTTGTATAGCTCTTTCATGAACTTAAACCCAAGAAATTTATGCTCCATGACTGACAACAATAAATACCTTCTGGACAGTGCATCAGCAACAATGTTTTGCTTACCCTCTTTGTATTTGCTTGAAAATGTGAAGGATTGCAAGAACTCAACCCATTTGGCATGCCTGTGATTTAACTTGTGCTAGCCATTGATGTACTTTAAGGCTTCATGATCTGAATGTAGCACAAAAGGTTTTGGTTTTAAGTAGTGGCTCTAATGCATAAGAGCCCTGACAATGACATAGAATTCTTTGTCATAAGTGGAGTAACTAAGCTTGGCTCCACTTAACTTCTCACTGAAGTAAGCCACATGCTTTCTCTCTTGAATTAATACAACTCCTATGCCAACACCACTGGCATCACACTCTACTTCAAACATGCAATTCAAATCGGGTAGCCTGAGAATAGGTGCCTCATACAACATTCTTTTGATTAAGTTGAATGCTTTCTGAGCATTCTCAGTCCACTTGTATTCCCTCTTCCTCATACACTTTGTGATAGGGGCAACAACTGTAAGATTCATAAACCTCTTATTAGACATTTCTAATTAGTAGGTTCATATACCTCTTATTAGACTCCTCTAATAGTGAACTAATTAACTTCTTAATTATTTGTTCTTTAGATCTAGTGCATGCATAACAAAATAAGAGATTTATAAGAAAAACAATGTCTCTTACATTGTATATAGGTTCAAAATTTTGGGCACAAATAAGGCCACCTTCCTTATTTGTTCTTGAGCTTAATATGTTGGATGATCCTCCTAAGACTCCAAGTATATAAGACACTCCAATAAGTTGCACCCAAGATGTAAACCCAAATACTACTAAGATTATTAACTAGATATTAATAGTAGTAAACCCTTAATATAAATTACTATCTTAGTAAAATCAATTACTACTACTAGTAAATTATGATGAATTATGTAAGTTGTATTTTTGAGTTTGCATGTGTGAAGAGATAGAAAAATAAGCTAGTAATTGAGCCAAAAGATCAACTAACTCAAAAATGATACACAATAGTCTATTTAAAGACCATTATGGCCGGCCAACAAGAGCAACAAAAGAGAATCTTTTGTTCTTGTTTTATTCTCTTGTTTGATAAGGTAGAGTGTAGGAAACAATTATGTAAGATATGTCATAGAAGTGTCACAATCACACTCTATTCCAACACAAATGAACAAGACAAAAATGAGCATCTTTTGCTCTTCTTTGGCAGGCTATATGGAGCCTTTTAGGTCCATTTTTGCCTTTTGTTATTTGTCCCACAAATGCTTATAAGTCATATGTTCAACTATCTTACATAATTAATTATTAATGTAAACATTTAACAATTAAATATTACAATTAATAATATAATATACACTCCACTTTTGAGTAGTATATTACCATTATATCAATATATAATGGCTCCTACAATTGCTAGTTAGTTAAAATTACAACTCTTTGTAACTTTAAATAACCAATTACCTCTACCTCAAAACTAATGCAACAACTCAATTAATATAGTGAATTAACCTTTTAATTACTAAATCAAATCTTATTTAATCCAATTACAATAAGATATAATTAACTCACATAATATATTAAGGGGATTAATTAATCTGTATCAATATACAATTAATTAATATTTATGTTTGGGCTTCATCCTATGGGTGTGACATAAAGGGATCAACTGAACACAACCATCATATGACAGTAACGTCAAACTCCAGTCAGCCAACCATTACCGATAAATGTTGATCAGTTGATTATATAAATGAGTCATCCCTTACGTATTCTTAATATGAGATTTAACCATGTGATCGCACTATTGTTGAGCACACATATTCCAACAATCTCCCACTTGTCCAAAACAAGTGTGCGTCACTGATTCTCTTGTCCTATTACAATCTCCCACTCAATGCAAGGTGTCTCGCAGGTCGTACTTGCACTTGATCATATCTTGAGTGGTTTCCTCGATCTGGAGAGTAACTATCTGACCGTAATTATCTACCGTAGATACCTTCCGAGCGTGGCCACGCATTTCTAGTTCACTACTCCTCGAGTGGCCTTGAGATTTCAAACAACCCTGACAAGGGGTGGACAATTCCTATCGCACTATTCCCTTTGTTCAGCCATAGTTCATCATAACCCAAAATATACCCATTTGACCTCATTTACGACAGTCGTAGAGCATAAATCAAAGCTAATCAGAAACTTATGCCAACTTGGGCGAGTAGTCTCTAGTCAAAAGAATTAACACATAAGAATACTATAGCAGCTCTTGCCACAACCAGGCTTTATAAATTACCAGAACTCTATAAGCGGTCACTGCCCGACAGAGTGTCCCATACAGTCTGCCTATGTGATCGACTAGTCATCCCATATGACTCTATGACACTTGAACTTGCCATCAATCGCATCACACTCTAGTCACTTCGAGACGTCACCTCAAATAAGTAACTAGGGGCGAATACCATGTCAATCCAGTTCACTTTAATGGGGTTCAATTTGTCTCTACAACCCATTTGGATATAACAAAGTAATGGGTGAGTTTAATAAAACTCAAACGATAAATGCGATTATCACATATGAATAGTCAATACACTATTACTACTTCATATCTTATAATTTTAGTGTATCTTTTACACTAGTCGAAATGCAATAAAAGCTTGGCAAGTGGATATACCGTATATATATATATTCCAACTTTGTCAATTGTTATTTCCTTCTATTCAACGTTATTTCTAATAACATGAATTTATCTAAGTATGTGTCTAGACTTCATACCAGACTTGGGCTCTTTAACTTGAAAGATTCTCCCACTGTTATTGCATAACTTGTGATATAGTCATTTGTAGAGGGAGTCACCCTTAATCCCTACGTTGACCATTTTATCACAATTTACTTAGATTCCTTTTGTAGAATTTGCAATGCGCAAAACTAAAACACTTTTCTAGTCTCTTACTCCTTAGTCAATAAGACATCCTAGGATTTCAACAAATCCTTTTCGGTTTGGAAACTAAAGTTTGTGCAACCCTTCAACACATAACTTAGTTTATCATCCAAACATATGAACGAATCCTTAATTCTTCTCAAGAATCTCAAGGATGTTCTTTAAGGCTTTCACAAGCCATATCATGGGAATTATCTTGTCATTGACTTATTATGCTCCTACCATATACTTCATCACGACTTGTGCGTCTGTTGGCATACATGATCATTCTAATGGCGGAAATATTAGAAATCAATTTCATGTAATCAACAACTTAATAGGTTCAATGAACGACTATGACTCCATTATAGTAATTCCACTTCCATCAACATGAATAACCCATTCAACCTTGTTGACATTAAACAGATATGAAAGATCTTATCCTCATAAGACTCTCAACTCTATCCCAATATTCTCTCACATAGATTCAAAAATCTTAGAGTATATCGCACCTTTTCCTTGTCTCCCAATCACTCTTTCACAGAAGAGAGCATTTGTACATTATTCTCAATAAGTAATATGTTATCAACATATAAGACATGGAAAAATAATTTTAGCTCCCACTTAACTTCGTGTATAATCATGATTCTTCAATCATGTGAATGATTCCATTCTCAATTATCAGATGAACGAAAAGTATAATCCTTTAATGCTTGCTTAAGACCATTTTGGGATCACTTAAGAAAGCTACACATAACATGTTAGGATTCTTAGATCTTTATCTAAGGCTTTGTGTTCCAAACACATTCCTTTTCTAAATTCCCATTTTAGAAAAGCGAATCTTTATTATCATTTGCCATTCTTCATTTAAAATAAATTGTAGCAATTCCTAACATTATTTATCTTGATCAATATCTTCAGGCCAATCTTTGCATTTAAGTACTCTAAATCTCTATTTACCTTAAAGGGAACCTCGCTTTAAAGTAAATCTTCTCTTGAGTAGCAATTTTTGGATTGTAATGCTATGGCTCGTATGTAACAAGGTCATAATACTATCACTTTCACAAAGCAATATTTTAACCAATAAGACATGTGCGCTAAACTCCCACTGAACTATACTCCCACTCTATCTTTATAGATTATATTTCCATTTCTTTCACAAAGTAACACAATAAGACATGTTTGTGACGATCCAATCTACTCCCACTCTATCTCTCAAAAATACATCTATCTTCTTGAGAGATATTTTTGTGAGTTACAAACGTATATATATATATATGGTGGAGTATTAGGAGTTTTTCTAGACTAATGCATTAGCTCACAAAAGGCCATCCCTATCATGGCAGTTTGATTCATGTAATATGCGAGTCTTATCCATGTCATCTGTTAAATAGACTCTCTATTTTAGATATCTCCTGGTTGACCATCCGTTTAGAATAATGTATCCGTTTTGTATCGCAAATTCCCTGGTTGACAACTTTATAACTGACCTTACATAAGTAAGTTGTTACTTTAAGCAACAATGGCATAAGGAGAATCAAATTCATAGCTTATGGACTTATAATGATCCAATCATTATAATTGTCTACTTTGATCAATTTAAGTCAAAAATATTATGTTTCTCTATGCAAGTAGTGTATTAAGATAAATTTTAGAACAAACGATACAATAAATCAAGTGACTTGGGTTGCAAACCAAGTCACCAATATCCAAAATACAACCCGTGTTTAAAGGATACAAACAAATTGTTGGAAAATGTGTCCTCAACAATAGTGCGATCACATGATTTAATATCATAATTAAATATCATATCAAGAATACGAAAGGGATGATTCTTTATATAGTCAACTGATCATCATTAATCGGTAATGATTGGCTAACTAGAGTTTGACATTACTGTCGTATGACGGTGGTGGTCAGTTGATCCCTTTAGGTCACACCTATATGATGAGGCCCAAATAGATATTTAATGAATTGTATGTGATACAGATTAGTTAATTCCTTAATTATGGGAGTGTGATTTTGCGTCTTATTATAATGTGATTAAATAAGATTTAGTTTATTATTTAAGTGTTAAATTGCTAAATTAGTTGAGGTTTTATATATGTTTTGAGGTAGAGGTAATTGGTTATTTAACGTTACAAGAAGTTGTAATTTTAACTAACTAGCAAATATAGGACCCATTATATATTGATATAATGGTATTATACTACTCAAAAGTGGAGTGTATATTATATTATGAATTGTAATATTTAAGTGTTAAATGATTACATTAATAATTAATTATGTAAGATAGTTAAACATATTACTTATAAGCATTTGTGGGCCAAATGACAAAAGGCAAAAATGGACCAAATTGGCTCCATAATTCCGGCCAAAGGAGAGCAAAAGATGCTCCTTTTGTCTTTTATTTATTTTGATTAAACTGTGATTGTGACACAACACATAAGCTTTACTCATGCCTATTCTTACACTATTCTACCTAAACTAAACAAATGAGTAAAAACAAATGGAAAAATATTCCCCCTCATACACTAGAGCAACCGATTTTTGCTCTATAAAAGGAGCACTTGTTGCTCATTTTTCCTTCTTGATTTTTTACTTGTTTTCGCTTGTTTTCACTTCATGTTTCCTCACATGCAAAGTCATAAAAACTCTCTAAAATACTAATACTCTTCAACTATTACTAGAGGTAGTAATAATAGAAATATTAGTAATATTAAGGTAACATTTCTACTACATATCTAGTTAATATTAGTAGGAATTTTTGGGTTAAATCTTGGGTGCAACTTATTGGAGTGTCTTCTATACTTGGAGTCTTAGGAGGATCATCTATCATTTTAAGCTCAAGAACAAGTGAAGGAAGGTGACCTTACTTGTGCCCATATTTTCGAACCAATCATTAATGTAAGAGACATTGTTTTTTCTTATAAATCTCTTATTTTGTTATGCATACACTAGATCTAAAAAACAAATAATTAACAAGTTAATTAGTTCACTATTAGAGGAGTTTAATAATAGGCATATGAACCTAACAAGTGGTATCAGAGCATAAAGATGTTGCATGCATAATCGGTTATTGTTTTTCCGAGTTAAAGTTAACATATAAAACTAAAAATTTGTGATTTATAAGTATAAGCCACGAAATCATCATGCATGTTATATATTCTGGTCCTAAAATGTTTTTAGGTCATTTTTATGATTTATGGAAATTTATTGCTCATTTTAAGGATTTTTGGTCATTTTATTACATTTTTATGACTAAAATGGGAATCAAAATGCTAATAATAGTTAAGCTAAGTTTCTGACCTTGAAAATTTAATATTACCTCACATGCATATTTTACAAGTTGTGTGTAAAATATCGTAATAATTGGATTAATATTGCAAGATTTATGTTTTTTATGAGATAAAAATGGATTAAAAGAGGTAAAATAGTTAAAAATAGTTAAATTTTGAATTAGACCATGAGATTGTAATATGTTGTCACATGCATAATTTACAGAGTGTATGTAAATTTCGAGATTAAATTATCTCTTCTAGCATGATTATGAATTTTTAGAGTAAAAATGGCATAAATAGTGACTATTTTAGCATAAATAGCTAAAACGATTTGCATGGCATGTGAAAATTATTTTAGGTTGCATAAATATCCCACTAATTAGATCTAAGGTTGTATAGTTGATTGGATTAACTTTTCGATACTTTAGATGTTTTATGAGATAAAACCGATAAAATGCAACTATATTTTCTCAAAATTAATTCGAAAATTTTAACCATGATTTTTGACATTATGAGTGTCATGGAATTATTCCAGAATTGTAACACCCACATTTATTCAGGAGCCTTTAGCTAGACATTCCCAAATAAATAGGACTGTTACCATCTCGGTTTCCCGAGGTAGTGAATAACAAAGTACAACAATATCAAAGTACTTTAAATTAAAACTTTAGTGATTAAATGTTTATTACAATTTAACTAACTAAAACTTAATATAAAATAATTACAGCTCGCAGCGGAAATAAATAAAGTGATGTAATTATTCTATGTGATTTAGACTTCAACTATGGTCCAAGTCAAGCTCTCATCCCAATGCTCCCGAGTCAGCTAATCTTTAGTATCTGTCAAATCTGCTCCCCATAAAACGGTTCACCGCAGGTGTTCACGAATACACAGTCAACCGCGAGGTTGAGTAGGAATAAATACTAACAACAAAAACATACGATAAACAATCCAATTTCCTTTTTCATTGCACAACCCCCTGGCAACGTGCTCCTTTCTTTTACTTACTCGTTACACTAATCATCCCGCCAATCCCTGGTCGGGGAAGCCTCAACCCGAAGGTGAGTAAACACACACTACATTACCAAAAGGTAATTTCTGCCTCAACATATAGTTGATTAAATATCCACCAGATGGCCTGCAGACCAATCTGGGGCTTGCCTCGAGTAAATACGATAAAATATCGTCTGCTAGAATAAATCTGAAATACGTCACCCGAAGGCTCTTACACGACGTCTGCCAATATAACCTCAATAATAATCTACATCAACACTAAGGGATGTCTGCCAGTATTAAACTGAATAACCAATGCAATAACAGTAACTCCATCATAACGAATCCAACCAACATATATAATATAATTCTCCCTTCCAACAATTTCAATGATATCAACCAACACAATTCTCATGTGATCAATTCACTTTAATACAACCATCCAACAAACATTATCGAGTAAAAGTTGAGTAGGATTTATCCCTTCCTGATAAGCAATTCCAATTAAGCAGCTCAAGCAATCCAATAAATAAAGCAAATCTGATCTGATTATAATTCTTCACAACCGTCACCTAATCAAAATATTATAATTCAATTCAATTATTTATTTGTTCCTTTTATTTAATTATTCAAAATTATTATTTATTATAATTATTAAAGGTTACGATATTAAAAACCCGCTTATGAAACAAACCCGAGTCACCCGAATTACCCACTTAAAACCCGTCACCAAACACATCAAAATAAGCTCGTCTTAAAAAAACAATAAAACCAAACCCATTTACCCAACAACCCGTAAAACACAAACCCACATACTACATATTACGCGACAAAATCGTGTTTGACAACCCTTCTAAACCCGCCTATATCCGACACCCCTAGCCACCATCGTCCCCACCAAAACCTGCCACCTCAAGCCTACACCATGACTCACCCAACCACCCCGTTCACCTCCTGTCAACCCACCATCAGCAGCCCCAAAAACCGTGCCCTAACCAGCCCCCTCACAACCCGTCATCACATAACCAACCACACTCATTCCCCCGTGTAAAACACCCCTCGCCAACACCACTTCAGCCACCTCCACCACCTCTGGCCACCACCGTTGACACCACTGTCCCACGGTGGTTCCAGAGATGGTCCTCACTTCCCCAATGGTCCCCTAACGAAGAAACGAGAACCGTCTTAATACGGTATCACCACCGTCCCTGTTCTGCCCTGTTTACCGCCGCCACCAGCACCAACCACCACCAGCCACCCCACCAACACCCCAGATGTGGTTGACCCAACCACCACAACCCAAACAACCCAGGTTTGAGTCAAACAAGCCACGGGTAAGGGTATAAAACGGGTTTTTAGCGTGGAAAACAACACCCTTGCTCTAACTCGTAACTCCGGCCAACCACCGCACAAACCACCACCATAAAACAACCCATACCACCCACGGTGGTCGACTACACCCTAGGAATCTCCCATAAACAACCCAGGTCAGTCACGCTTAAGAATGGGTTTAAAACGACACAAAACCCGCAACACAACCACCTCTCGAAAACCCTTCTGCCACCGCCACCCCACGCCTTCCCTGACACCACAACCGTACTCAATCCAACCCTTGCAATCCCACGTACCACTCCCCAAAGTTTGGTCTGATTCCGTCAAGGTTTGGATCAGTTTCTAAGCGTCTTAAGATCTTCTGACGTTCAGCTTAATAAGAAAATAAAACGGGATTAGAATTTTACCTTAATTAATTATCGCTGCTAATTCCGTCACCAATACTTTCTTAATCTCCTTCTTGTGAATTGTTTTCAGATTTGATGAATAATAAAGACTATTGCTTGAGGTTTCATCTATTTATATTGGTAGGCTAAGGTTATAAGGAACCAATTAGGAAATATAAAATATATTTATTATTATTATTAGTAATTATCTGATCCCGACAATTAATCAACCCATTTACGCAACATATATAGTCGACCCAAGCCCTATAGCACATGACCCAACTTCAATCCCGTCTTTCTTTATTATTTCATTTATTTAATTACCGTCTCATAACAAATATTATTATTATAAATACAATTACTATTATTATTATAACATAATAATCATTCATTATTACCATATAAATTATCGTATATTATTATTACCCAATTACCATTCCGACCCATTACTCTATTATTCTATTATTTTATTATATCATTCCGTCTTATTCAAAATTATTAATTATAACCGTCACAATCAATTATTCGAATTACGTAAATTAGTTATATAAACTTCACTAAACTACGGGGTATTACAGTCTTACCTCCTTAAAATGAACTTCGTCCCGAAGTTCGCCCACAACTACTACCACAATACTTATAACGTCCTCATAACTAAGCACCATCCAACACAATTAAGCATTTTACGATTATCAATCACGCCAATCTTATCATAAGGTAACACAACAATAACTCAAATATTCGTAGTATTACATTCCTTCCCCCTAAAAATAAACTTCGTCCCCGAAGTTCGGAATATCAACCAAATGGAAAAACCAAATCGTTATTATAAAACATGAAACACACATTGTAATATAAAACAACTTTCATTTCCAACACTAATTAATGGTTAAATGAATACAAAATCTTTGATTTACTTCTAAATAGAAAAACCAACCATATACGATATTCGAACTAATTTTCATTTAAACTTCAACTTATTACTTCAGCTATCGACGATTACATTGACAGACTAAGTAATAATCCATAACAAAATACGCATAATTGTTTAGTTTAACCTTTTCTTCATAATGATATCTAACTTAGACATGGATACATTTAATGTGAACATATATATAGGCTTAGGGAAACACATTCCGCATATCACTAGACATTGTAATCTACTTCACACAATTCACAATATTAAAATATCAAGAAACAAAAACTTTCATTTGTTCAAGACTAAGGAAAACATGTTATAACTAAAAATCATAAATAATTAACAACACAATTAATTCTTGAAAACTTATACCTTTTTTTTTAGAAAATAAAGAGAGTTACTAAATCATAAGCAAAAGAATCAAGTTAAAAATTCATAACGTCAATTTATAATGCATTTTACAAATTGTTTAGTCGAAACATAAATTTTACAGCAACTTGTCAGAAACTTAGGTCAACTTGTAAAAATCACTATTAATTGTCAAAATTTTACTTTGCAACGTGGTTTATCAATTTAGAAACACATACGAATCTTGTAAACAATGTAGTTGGAATTACACTAAATTGACAAGTAGTTTTTAAATGGCAAATTTTACAAAAACATGGCGCAAAAACATCACTGTACGGGAATATTCTGACCATTGTCCACTAAAATATTTATTTCTCCTAAACTGTATGTCATTTGAACATGAGACCAGTGGCATATGAAATCTAACTCACAAGGGTATCAGGCATAAAAATCTCGGACAAGAAGTTTAAACAGACAGTAAATGGCAGCCAAAACAATCAAGGGTAAAATGTTTGTGAAATCAACCAAAATTACATTCTTCACAATTTCACACAATAATTAATATTTTACATGTTTAATCATATTCACACCTTCCACATACATGCCAACATACTTTCCCCATATCAACATGTTTAAAACGATGCTATCATACCACATTCCGATCACCTTAAAAGCAAGGTTACGTCCCAGTAACCGCAATCATCAACGAAATCAATATTCAAACAAGGCAACCAAAAACTCCTTAGACAAAATAAACAACATTCATTTTAAAATTCCCCATATTGTAACATCTCACAAGGTAACCGGTTCGAAACTGGAAGGTCCAGAAGTTTGGTGTGAGAGGCGCCCTAACTCATCCCAAGTCTTAAGGGGGCACCTAACAGTTTCTACTCGGGTTCATTTTATTAGACACAACCTATATTCATTTATTGTTCATTGGTTAGGCTTGAGGATCGTTTTGCTCTGATACCACTTTGTAACACCCCCATTTATTCAGGAGCCTTTAGCTATACATTCCCAAATAAATAGGACTGTTACCATCTCGGTTTCCCGAGGTAGTTAATAACAAAGTACAACAATACCAAAGTACTTTAAATTAAAACTTTACTGAATACATGTTTATTACAATTTAACTAACTAAAACTTAATATAAAATAATTACAGCTCGCAGCGGAAATAAATAAAGTGATGCAATTATTCTATGTGATTTAGACTTCAACTATGGTCTAAGTCAAGCTCTCATCCCAATGCTCCCGAGTCAGCTAATCTTTAGTACTTGTCAAATCTGCTCCCCATAAAACGGTTCACCGCAGGTGTTCACGAATACACAGTCAACCACAAGGTTGAGTAGGAATAAATACTAACAACCAAAACATACGATAAACAATCCAATTTCCTTTTTCATTGCACAACCCCCTGGCAACGTGCTCCTTTCTTTTACTTACTTTTTACACTAATCATCCCGCCAATCCCTGGCCGGGGCAGCCTCAACCCGAAGGTGAGTAAACACACAGTACATTACCAAAAGGTAATGTCTGACTCGACATATAGTTGATTAAGTATCCACCAGATGGCCTGCAGACCAATCTGGGGCCTGCCTCGAGTAAATACGATAAAATATCGTCTGCCGGAATAAATCTGAAATACGTCACCCGAAGGCTCTTACACGACGTCTGCCAATATAAACTCAATAATAATCTACATCAACACGAAGGGATATCTGCTAGTATTAAACTGAATAACCAATGCAATAACAGTAACTCCATCACAACTAATCCACCCAACATATATAATATAATTCTCCCTTCCAACAATTTCAATGATATCAACCAACACAATTCTCCTATGATCAATTCACTTTAATACAACCATCCAACAAACATTATCGAGTAAAAGTTGAGTAGGTTTTATCCCTACCTGATAAGCAATTCCAATTAAGCAGCTCAAGCAATCCAATAAATAAAGCAAATCTGATCCGATTATAATTCTTCACAACCGTCACCTAATCAAAATATTATAATTCAATTCAATTATTTATTTATTTATTTATTCCTTTTATTTAATTATTCAAAATAATTATTTATTATAATTATTAAAGGTTACGATATTAAAAACCCGCTTACGAAACAAACTCGAGTCATCCGAATTACCCACTTATAACCCGTCACCAAACACACCAAAATAAGCTCGTCTTAAAAAAAAAAACATTAAACCCAAACCCATTTACCCAACAACCCGTAAAACACAAACCCACATACTACATATTACGCGACAAATCGTGTTTGACAACCTTCTAAACCCGCCTATATCCGACACCCCTAGCCACCATCGTCAACACCCAAACCTGCCACCTCTAGCCTACACCACGACTCACCCAACCACCCTCTTCACCTCCTGTCAACCCACCATAAGCATCCCCAAAAATAGTTCCCTAACCATCCCCCTCACAACCCGTCATCACATCACCAACCACACTCATTCCCCCGTGTAAAACACCCCTCGCCAACACCACTACAGCCACCTCCACCACCTCTGGCCGCCACCGTTGACACCACTATCCCACGGTGGTTCCAGAGATGGTCCCCACTTCCCCAATGGTCCCCTAACGAAGACACGAGAATCGTCTTAATACGGTATCACCACCGCCGCTGTTCTGCCCTGTTTACCGCCACCACCAGCACCAACCACCACCATCCACCCCACTAACACCCCAGCCGTGGTCGACCCAACCACCACAACCCAACAAACCCAGGTTTGAGTCAAGCAAGCCACGGGTAAGGGTATAAAACAGGTTTTTAGCGTGGAAAACAACACCCTTGCCCTAACTCGTAACTCCGGCCAACCACCGCACAAACCACCACCATAAAATGACCCATACCACCCACGGTGGTCGGCTACACCATAGGCATCTCCCATAAACAACCCAGGTTAGTCACGCTTAAGAATGGGTTCAAAACGACACAAAACCAGCAACACAACCACCCCTCGAAAACCCTTCTGCCACCGCCACCCTACGCCTTCCCTAACACCACAACCGTACTCAATCCAACCCTTGCAATCCCACGTACCACCCCCCAAATTTTGTTCTGATTTCGTCAAGGTTTGGGTCAGTTTCTAAGCGTCTTAAGATCGTCTGACATTCAGCTTACTAAGAAAATAAAATGAGATTAGAATTTTACTTTAATTAATTATCGCTGCTAATTCCGTCACCAATACTTTCTTAATCTCCCTCTTGTGAATTATTTTCAGATTTGATGAATAATAAAGATTATTGCTTGAGGTTTCATCTATTTATATTGGTAGGCTAAGGTTATAAGGAACCAATTAGGAAATATAAAATATATTTAATATTATTATTACTAATTATCTGATCCCGACAATTAATCAACCCATTTACGCAACATATATAGTCGACCCAAGCTCTATAGCACATGACCCAACTCCAATCCCGTCGTTCTTTAATATTTTATTTATTTAATTACCATCTCATAACAAATATTATTATTATAAATACAATTACTATTATTATTATAACATAATAATCATTCACTATTACCATATAAATTATCGTATATTATTTTTACCCAATTACCATTCCGACTCATTAATCTGTTATTCTATTATTTTATTATATCATTCCGTCTTATTCACAATTATTAATTATAACATCACAATCAATTATTCGAATTACGTAAATTAGTTATATAAACTTCACAAAACTACGGGGTATTACAAGAATGTTCAAAAATTTAAAATTTTTATGATTTAATTTGGATATATTTCATACATATTATGATTTTAAGGTCAAAAATGAACATAAAATTAAATCAAGTTCAATTATTGTCAAAAATTGAGTGATGTCTAATTTTTGAGTCCTAAAAAGCGTTAGGATAATTAACTTGAGCTTAGATGTGATTTAAGTGTTAATTTGTGATTTTAAGAAGTTACTATCACACATTTCCATAAAAACGGATTATATAAACGATACAAGTTAAATAGGGCGATTTGGCACATAATTTGGCATGATAGGTACATATTATAATGCTGCATATTTCAATTGTTTAATGTCTTTTATTTATATAATTTTGAATTATGTAATTTTGTCTTAGTATTGCCTTAGTTTTAATCGATATTACCCGTAATGAAAGGGAATATTGATTCGGTTCTAATTTAATGTGATCTCGTATCATTTTTATTTTATTAGTTTTTCCATTTTACAAATGTATAATAGGAATAGTTTTGTATTTTTATTATTATTTGTAATTATGGAGCTTCTTCAAGACGGCGCCATTCGAAAAGGTGATCCGACGAAGACGGTATTCTTGGGAGGCGTGCCACTTGAAGATTCAAGGGACCAAAGGAGTTGGTTTCCGAATATGTAATAGATTATTTGATTTTCTAATTTTAGGAAGGCCATACTAGGAATTTTATTATTGCTTTGCATTTCTTTTAATATGTTACATGCATTGCCAAATCGCCATAACAACACATGCATATCATATCGAGTCATCGACCGTGTCAATTAAAATTATCGTAGTTCACCGCTTTAGTTCACTTAAAACATGATAGATAATAAATTGACAAGACCTCTCACATATAATAATTGAGAAATAGTCTTACCAAATAGTAGAAACCATGAATCCCAATTTCATAAGGGAGTTAAGCCGGCTTCACCGTAATACAAACCTTGTTACGTTGGGTAAGTGGGTAATAAAATGTTACTAGGTAGAATCCCGTGCTTCGCACGGTAAGTTTGTATAAACTATATACATAACATCAGTTTGTAATATTATTAGTTTTTGTATTCAAGTAAAAGTAAAATTCCATCACAATTACTAATTATCAATATGACAAAATTGCTCTCACATACTTTATTTGGCTTTTAAATACCTAAATTTATATATTTTCTCATTTTTGTTTTCCATTTGTAAAACGACTGACTCGGTCCAAGACACTTGCATCATAAAATTTTGTATGTATTCCGTAAAGTGTTATCTACTCCCACTATTTTTCTATATATGACTTTCTCACATTTCGAGACACACACTTCTCTCTTCAATAATATCTCTCAAATTATATGTTTAATTATAGTTATATGTATACTCATATGAAAGGGTTTTTCATAAGAAATTTAATGGTATAATTTTTATAATTTTTTACCAAATATATTTTTGTAAATATTAAAGTCAAAGGCTCGCCTCAAAAAAACAAAACGTCATATATTAAAAAATGGAGGGAGTATAATATTAGTAATGTTATTTCAACCATAATTAAAAATTATTTTTAAGTTTTTTCGAATTTGAGTTTAACATGAAAGTAGAAATTAGAACCCTTAACGTTTCTCAAGGATGAAACTAAACCCTTCGAGTTTCTTTTATAAGAATCAAACCCCCATAAATTTAATAGAAAGTGAACTTTAACCACATTGCTTGGTTTTTCTAAAATAGTTCACTAAAAATCACTTTGTAATCCATTAATCATATACGATTTTACAATTCTATAACGTTTATACTCTATTATTTTATTAAAATATAAAAATATTTCTGATAATTTTATTATTGACATAAAGAATCATTAGACATATAATAATACTTCATGTGTTTTTATGAGAATCTTATTTGGTTTGTTATCGACAGATGCATGTAAACTTCTTTTAGATGTATAATTAATTGTATAGAAAGCATTAAAGTTGAAATTGATATTTTTTGTGTGCTCTAAGTTATAAAATAATAAAGCAATAAGTTTTTGGGGAAAAAATGGAGTGGTGTTTAACTTTTGGTTAAAGTTAAGGGATTTAATCGATACAAATAAAATATATGGGACATAATTTCAGTATTGAACGAAGTCGTGTATTGCATCTTTAGTGTCATCAATTATAGTTTATTTAATTTCGAGAACATTTTATATCTATCATTTCTATGATCCATGAAATGCGATACATACTCCTCGTATTTATCAGATTGTGGGCGTAGTTTTAACTTAAGACGATATTAATTAAGAATTTGTGGCATTTGTCTCATTAAGATGAATCATTTTCTAAATTTTATAACTTGACTATCATCATGAAGGGGTCAATTTTTAATAATTTATTATTGCAATCTATTCTTGAAACACTGTATATACAAAATTGTTTAATGTTGTATTATATTCACTTATTTTATCTATTGAAACTATTACTTTTATATTTGAAAAAATAGATGTTTTCGTGTTATGTACTCCGCACAATCGCACATCAATATAATGTGTGATAAAACATAGTGTGTTTCAACTGTTTTTTTTATGGTGAACGTTGGTAGAGAACATTCGTATTTTTAATCTTCAAAATTTTCTCTCTTGGATTTATGTTGCATTACCTTTTGGTGTAACTTTTCAATTGAAACTGTGAGAATTGAGAATAATATAAAAGATACAGAGTAATAGGCTTTATTAGCAAATAGGAGTAAAACAATAGCTCTCTACTCTATTTTACAATGAATGAAAACACATGACAATTGTAAAATGACATTTATGTTAACTATTTTAATTTATCCCACGTATTTTCTGTCGATCTTCAATATTGAGTCATCTTAATATTGTTATGCAATCGTTCAATTCTTCAATTGTCACCTGCATTGAATAATATACGGAATTATATTTAATATTGTTTTTTTATTAAAAGAATGGTAATAATTTAAATTTAGGGATTTTACTTTACCTTTGTAGTCTTGATGAACACTTCGATATGCACATCACATAAGTTTTGGCTTGCATCTTCATCTACAAACAGAAGACAAAAAGTAAACAAAAAAAGAGTTGTGAGACCTATCTTCTCTTTACATGAAATTTGGACTTGCATTTGATCTTTTAACTATTTATATGCAAAAAGTTCAATACACTGATTACACTAAAATGTAAATGTGAATCAATACAAAGAACAACAAAGAATTATACTCCATTAATACACTGCTCATGAGTCCCCATATGCACTATTCGGTCAACTGCACACTTGCACTTATTAATTGGTAACATTTATGGAGTAATTTTCCATTGTTTAATGCATTTTGAAAGCTTAATGACTATCATCAAATTAAATCATCAAATACTCCGTACACATTTAATGGTAATACATGAATTTTACGTCTCTTATTATGACTGAAATATTTCATTCAACATAACCAATAATAAGATGACAAATGTCGAATCCACACATTTTCAACCCAGTTTTATATATATATATATATAGGATTACATCGAAATTTGGATTGAGCTCAACGGAAGTATTCGTGACCGTATTCGCAGGTGTTCCGAGCTAAAGATGGAAATTAGAGTAATTTTTATCAACCGAGAGTTCTAAAAGTAGAATCGATTAAGAGGTTAATCCACCGAGTTATATTAATAAGGGATGACTCGGCTTACCGTACCCGTATTAATATGAAATTGGATCTCGGAATCATTTATGTTAGTTGGGTGGAGGTCACTATATAGATACTTAAATACTTGTAGTTTTATTTACGAGTATTATCAAAACGATAGATGTTAATTAATTCCTTCACTTCGTATTTTGTAGTCAAAATCGTTTTATCAATCGCAATGGCAACTCCAATCACATCCGCAACCACTAGCCCCAACACGCTCACCAATGTGTCATGGCTCCGATCCTTCATGGATCGTTGTAAGTTAGAAAAGAATGAGTCCAATTTCGCCGATTGGGACGCGCAACTTCGCTTAGCCGCGGAGGGTGACGACAAGCTTCGTTACCTTACCGAGGCATCTCCCACCGAACCTAATGTTAGGTCCACCGCTGCTGCTAGGCAAGCCTATGAGGTTTACCAAAAGGAGTCGGCCGCGATCAAAAATGTGTTGATCTTTGCTATGGAGGCCGAACTCCAAAGAAGTGCTATAAAGGTTAGCACCGCTCATGAGATCTACATGAAGCTAGTGAACACGTTTTCACGAGCTCCTAGGGTTATACAATATGAAGCGGCTTCCGCATTCTTTGATCTCAACATTAAGGAGGGCCAAAAAGTTAGCCCTCATGTGCTCAAGTTGATGGAGCATGTTGAGACCTTGAAAATGCATAAGGTGGAAATTCCCAATTAACTCGTAATTGATCGAATTCTTCATTCCCTCTACAAAATCAAAGCATATGTTCAATTGCGAGTGAATTTTAATATGCAAGATAAGAAAGTTTCCCTTGATGAGTTTCACAAAATGCTTGTGCAAGCCGAAAGGGACATGGGGCTAAGTGTTAGCACCACCAAATATGTGCTCAAGGTCAATCATAAGAGCAAGGGAACCTTCAAGAAAGGCGGGAAAAAGAAAAAGAAGCGAACTCCCAACAGGAACAAAGCTAAGACTTATGAAGCAAGCTCCACCAAGCCCAAGTACAGTTCCTCCTCTGAGGACAAGTGCCACAACTGTTGTGGTGTTGGGCATTGGAAGAGAAATTGTTCCAAATACCTTGGCGACATCAAAGCTGGAAAGGTTATTCTAGTAGGTATATAACTATCCCTATCTTTTATGTTTCAATCTCAACTTTGGTATGTTGTTACACGTTGTGATGATTACCCTTTTTATTTTAAATAGGGCCTCCTAGCAAGGACAAAGGCAAGGAGAAGCAAGCCTAGAGGATCATGTGGGAAGCTAGAGTAGCCGACCGTGGTGATGGATCAATGGAAGATTGGCTTTAGTTTGCTTTATCTTTAATTTTATGATGTATTTGAAGTTTTTAGAACTATTTTAATTTCCTTGTGTGACTTGGAAATTGGTTTGTAATCCTTTAAACAATTGTTGTGCTTTGGATATTTGTGGTTTTCTTTTCAACCCAAATCACTTGTTTTATTACTTGTTCTCAAATCATCATCATTAAATACTTGTGTAGAGAAACATTAGATAGACAACTCAAATTGATCAAATAGACGATTATGATGATTGGATCATTATATGTCCATAAGCTATGAATTTGATTCTCCTTATGTCATTATTACTAAAAGTAACAACTTACTTGTGTAAGATCAATTATAAAGTTGTAATGAGCTATTGAACTCATCAAGTAGGGAATTTACGATACCATACGGACACATTATTCTAAACGGATGGTCAACCATGAGATACCTAGAATAGAGAGGCTATTAAACATATGACATGGATAAGACTCGTATATTACATGAATCAAACTGCCATGTTAGGGATGGCCTTTTGAAAGCTAATACATAGTCTTGATAAATTCCTAAAATTCCACCATATATATGTTTGTAACTCACAAAGCTATCTCTCAAGAAGATAGATGTATCTCTGAGAGATAGAATGGGAGTAGATTGGATCGTTACAAACATGTTTTATAATGATTCTTTGTGAAAGTAATAGAATTATAGAGTGGGAGTGTAGTTGAACTATTGTCAATGAAGATAGAATGGGAGTATAGTTCAGTGGGAGTTTATCGCACATGCCTTATTGTTTAAAATATTGCTTTGTGAAAGTGATAGTATTTTGACCTTGTTACATACGAGCCATTGCATTACAATCCAAATTTTTTTACTCAAAAGTAGATTTAATTTAAAGTGGGTGTAATACCCGCCCTTTTAAAGACCCTTTAACCAGCGTTGACTGACCTTGGGAGCGGGAATAATCCTTAGAAATGCGTGCCAAGTTACCTTGAATTGTGAGTTGTGCGTGGTACTCGATAGAGTAGTGGCTACTCGATCGAGTAGCTTGGATACTCGATCGAGTAGGGTGGCACTCGATCGAGTATGTGGGACACTCGATCGAGTAACGGGTTTTCAGCGAGGGTTTATAATCGCGTTTTGTTAAATCCACAAACCATTTCCGCCTCTTTTCTTCAGACCCTTAGGTCGCCTCCTTCCCTTCCCTTCACCATATAGCCTCCATGGAAGCCTTTGAAGGTTCTTGTGCCTTAGGAGAGCGTAACGTGAGTCGGGTAGTGGTCTTTTGCCGGGTTTCTTCTTGTAGGTAAGTCGTCATCATCATCCGTATCTTTGTCTTTGCCCTTAGGGTTTACTTGTTAGTGATAGGTGATTGTGTTATGGTTATAGGTGTTGCTTGATTGCCGGATGTTTCGTATGTTGGCATGGAGTGGTTGCAGTTTCTTAAAGGTAGGTTCGCCTACTCAGTTTCTGTAGATGGTCTAGTGTGTCGGTTGTTGTGGTTGTATTGTGGTTGTGTCGTGGGTGTGTCGTGGTTGTGTTGTATTGCAGATGGTTGTGATTGTTTGTCTCTGGTTCTCGAGATGCATTCTCGGCTGAGTGGAGTCACTTGCGGGAGTGGCTTCACGCCCTAGTTTCGCCCTCCGTGGAACCCGCCACGGGAGGGGATGTGCACATTAATGGGACAGGGTTATCGCTCGGTATGATGTGTGGGGATTTGGTGGGTACGGTTGTGATCCCCCACTGGCAGGGCTGGTCCAGTGGACAGTCGGTGACGGAGGTTGATTGGAGTGGGTGTGCTTGTTTGTGTGACCGATTGTGTTGTGTTGTATTGATAGTTGTTGTTGGTGTTGTCATGTCGTATCTCAGTACTGACCTTGTGTGGTTGTCTTGTTGTTTTATGTGTCTGCCGTGATCTCTTATGGTGAGCAGTCTGTCTTAGCAGGTGTTGATGTCGTTGATAGCTGCAGTCCGGGCAGGGATGAGTCTTCACGAGTTGTGATAGTAATAGCGAGTAGCCATTGAGTTGTATCTTTTATATCGTTTGTTGGTTTTAAATCACTTGCAATATAACACAATAGTTCTTTTATCGACATTTGATTATTACTGTCCTCGGGCAACCGAGATGGTGACGCCCTTATATGCTAAGGAAGGCCTAGTTAAGGCTCCTCTGGATATGGGGGTGTTACAAAGTGGTATCAGAGCGACGATTTTGGAACCTGTAACCAATGAAAATAATGAACGTAGCGAGTCTAATAAAATGAACCTGGTGTATGTATAATGGGAGCCCCGTTGATGCTAGATTTTGGGTGAGTAGGCGCCCTCATTTCAAAATCTTGGCCCCATTGTACTTAAGCCAGTCACTGGGCTTGGGAATGTGGAGTCCGTGTATATGTAATTGATGTGTATATAGATTGCGTTGGAATTATCCGAGGTTGAGCCTTTATAGAAGTCGGTATGAGTATAATGGTTGCATTTGAATTGTGTGCAGTGAAGTTTTGGCATGATTAGTGAGCTTGTACGATGCTTATGAGAAACGTGACAAGAGTTCATTTAATAGAAATGCGTGAAAAGTGTGGGAGGGTATGCTGTAGTATGAATAGTAATCGTGTTGGTATTTGCTTCAAGTTGTTAATAACGGTGATCCTATATGAGTTTATAATTTCTACCGTAGCTATATGATGATAATTAAGGAAGTGTTGAGATATAGTACGAGAATTAGTAATTAATAATGCGTGTATACAATGCTCGATGATTGAAATTTTCCGCTGTGTAATGATTAATTGGTGTAGGATAATTTTGTTTATGTTGAAATTGGAACTTGGTAAGCTTTAATTTGTTTGTGTGGGATGTACTTTGATGACATAAACCCTGCTGATGCAACCTGGGTTTGGAAAAAGGTCTGTAAAGTAAAAGAGAAGCTCAAGGATGGTTTTCATGATAACAAATGGATCATGAGTACTAAAGGTTACTCTATTAAAGAAGGGTATGCTTGGCTTGCTCCTGCTCACCCCTCTCTGAACTGGGCTACTATTGTGTGGAATAGCTGGAATATCCTTAAACACTCTTTGACTAACTAGCTGAGAATGAATGAAGGAATGAATGTGAAGAGTAGATTGTTCAGGTTTGGCTGCTGCACAGATGACTGGTGTATACTGTGCCAGAGACAACCTGAAACAGTGGAGCATCTGTTTAAGAATTGTGTGTATGCTATCAAATTTCAGAACTGTCTGTTGCATTGGTTTGGAGGCACATTCCCAACAATAGACAGATTGAGTGCAGAAAACACGAATACTTTGCAATGGAAGTTTAAGGTGGCCATGTTCAATGCTTACCACTACTTCATCTGGTTCCAAAGAAACAATGCCAGGATCAGTGAATGGCTATCTAGACCTAAAGTTGTTGCTGCTCGTATAGAGGATGACATTAAGAGGAGGGTTAAAATGAAATGTAGGGCTGTTGTAGATCAGTCTGATCTCCTTTGGCTGCAAAATATGATGTTGGTTTGATATGCTTGTAGTAGGATTTGATCTTAGAACCTCATGTAATTATTTTTTGATTTGATATATAACATACTCACATTACACCAAAAAAAATACTTTGATGACATAAAGATATTTAACGTTAATTAGATGCTTTATATTGATGTGAGCACGAATTTGCTAGTAATGTAGTAAGACGAGTTTAGGTGTGATATAGTAATATAATTGTGTATATGAATGACTCGGTAGCAGGTAAACCGAGTTGAATAAATTTGTTGTGGCGTAATATGACATAAACCTTATTTGTTGAAACGGTATGACACGCTCGAGTAGTAATGTTAATACATGAGCAAGTGTGGTAATTAGTGGCGAATTCCGAACTTAGTTTGGAATCGACACGCGATATTGTTTTTGCAGGAATCTTCAATTTATCTCGTATTTCTGACCGAGTACTCAATCTTACTTGACCGAGTGCGAGTGCTTACTAGACCGAGTAGACCTCCCTCGATCTAGTTAGGAAGCTATGACGTCGGGATGTGGAGATTTTCTGCAGATACTCGACGAAACAGCACCTACTCGATCGAGTAGAGGGCACTCGATCGAGTACCCTAGGCACTCGATCAAGTAGGCTACAGTACAGAGCCTCTTACGGGTTTCTTAAAACCCTTATTTCATCTTTCTCTCCTCATTCTTTCTTCTATTTTGAACCATAAGCCTCAAGTCTCTCACAAAACTCTCCTCTCTTCTTGTGTAGTTGGTGATTATTTGGGTTAATTGCTTGTTAATTTTGTTCTTTTACTTTCCCTATTTAATCAAGGTATGATTTCTCCCCTATTTACATGTTTTTATTGTTTTAAATTTGTTGGAATGATGGTATAATCTGAAATTTTCGATTCATATGGGCGAATTATTGCTTTTAATTGTTGTAATATGATTCACATGCTTCCCTTTCTTGAATGTTGGTGATTAATTACTGTAAAAATAGACTAGAAATCGCAAATTTGGGAACGAATTTTCTAGGGTTTGCAAAAATCAAAACTGATTTTGGGTTGTTTCTACATGTTATATGATGAAATTGGACACTATATATGGTACATATCATGTTGAAGGATGAATTTTGGTGATTTTCGTCTTAAAAGTTACCTTAAAACTCCGTCTGAAAAGTGCCCCAAATTGAAATTCGTTTTCTATATCTGAAATTTGGTGTTGCATATGATTGTTTAAGTAAGGGTAAACTTCAATATGATAATGGTGATGTTAATTGATGGTGAATATGTCAAAAATGTTACAGCTGTAGAGACCGTCTGAAAAGTCTAATTGAGTTGTTTGTTTCTAATATTGAAGGTTGATGATGATATGTTTTAAATTACTTTTCTGTGAGCATGTACAAATACCTAACATGTTATTAGGTGTGTATATAGAGTAACATTTGAATCATGCTAGGATGTTAGAATTGGTTGGGTATGTTGTGTTTACCATGCTAAACTTTTTACAACTATTGAATATGAGTTGCCATAAACTGAATTTGCATATCAAATTGGGAACTTGTTGGTGAATGTGTGTACCTAGCTGAGTGTTTAAAGTTCGATTGCGTGAATTATGTGCCTTTTATGTTTATGTAAGTTGGTTTAAGTTATATGCTGAAACAGATGCCGAGACTGAACATAGGAACCCGACAGAGCAAGAGAGGGAGGGCTTCACAGCCCGAGCCTGGGGAGGGTAGTGGACCCGTAGTACCCGCGGTACCGGAGTACCCTACGGTTGTGTTTGTGGACTTTAAGCAAAGGGAGCGTTTTGTGGTTTTGCAAAAACGCAAAATGAGGCCAACTCGATGTGTGGATACCACACTTTTAGAGGATTTGGGAATAGAGACGGATGTCCGTCACATATTTGAGACTTTGGGATTTACGGAGTTGTACCGGCTGAGGAAGCATTCCTACCCTTTTCTTACCTTGGAGTTTATGAGCTCCTTTAGTTATGACCCAGCTGCCCAAACCGTTGAGTTTCGGTTGATGAACACAAGTTTCTTGCTGACCATGGACCTTTTTTCTTCTCACCTTGGGTTGGCCAAGCCTCCCAAGGATTCCATCACTGATATTCTTGCTGAGTGCGGTGTCTGCCGCCTAATGCCTTGTCTTACCGGAAAGCCAGCTCCTACCTCAAGCAACATGTAGATTAATGATGTTCAGCATGTTACCTAGAGGATCTTTCTTCGTTCTCTTTCAAACTTCCTCTATGATAGACCGGATATCAGTAAACTGAATAATCATGAGGTGTTGCTTCTGATGTCTTACCTCAACCCAGAGCGGACCGAGAGGGTGGTCTTTAATGCTCCTGCCATAGTCTGCGCTAGCCTTGCTTTGATGGCTATGACCACTTCCCGGTACTTGAGTTGTGGCGCTATCGCCACTCGGCTAGCTGAAAAGCTAACCTCCTTTGAGGCTTCTTCCGAGTATGTTCCTCTGGCTACACCGGTGCCTATTATGGACCGTGACTACTACCTCGACCTGAAATGGTTGAGAACTTTAGCTGATGGCAGCCTAGCTTGGAGGGTGTGGGGCATGTGCTGGATGAAGATTCCGGCTCCTGAGCACCTCCCACCGACAGAGCTGTTAGACCCGGTGGTCATAGCTGTGGAATCCGATGAGGAGGAGGGTGATGATGGACCTCGATAGTTGCGGACGTACCTCATTGATGATACGATCCTCCAGGTGATGCCCGAGCCGAAGAAGGGAGAGAATACAGCCGTAGTGGAGGAGAGGCCCAGGTTGGGGAGAGGACCCCGTCGAGTGAGGCAGAGGACCGCAGAGACTAGACCACGGCCGGTAGCACCACCGCAGCAGCACCCTTTTCCGTGCTACCCCTACCTCGACACCCCGGAGACGCGTTCGAGCTACTTGGCAGAGCGAGTGTCTTCTACTTTGACACTCAGGAACATGCATGAGATGGCGTATGCTCAGGGGATTGGGACCGAGGGACCGCACCCGGTGTGGTGGAGTGGAGTCGGGGACTATAGTGGGGTTTTCCACTCTTACGAAGCGGATCAGTCAGCTTGGGGGACGCCTCAGTCCTTTGCTTATGGTGGCTTGACCCCATGGTACGTGAGTCCTGGAGTTGGAGCGGGGGTTGATGCGGGTATCGGGTCATCGGGGGCGGGCACGTCGGGAGGCGATGGTGGTGGTGATGAGGTGATGGAGGAGGAGCAGCAGCAGCAGCAGCAGCAGGAGTGATACTCCTATTTCTTTATCCTTGTTTATGGTCGTTGGTGTTGGATGTTAGTAGTTGTTGATAGTTAGAACTTTTATTTTGGATTTATATGGTTGGCCATAAGGCTGGATTTACTAGCTTGACTTGATTGTAGGATTTTGTGAGTCGGGAAGTCATCCCGACTCAAGATATGTGACGATTATATATACATACGTGGGTTATGACAGGATTTTCCACGACTTTGACCTGTAGGTACTCGACAGAGTACCTCATACTCGGTCGAGTAGCTGAGGTGTGGCAGAAATGAGGCATTCTGATCTCAGGCCTACTCGATCGAGTAGCCAAGACACTCGATCGAGTAGCAAGCACTCGATCGAGTACCCCTACATACTTGATCGAGTGGCACTGTTACAGGAAATTTTCGAAAATTAAAATTGTTTAATGGTTATATAATTACATGTTTGATGTTTAACATGGTTAGTAATGAGTGATAACATGTTTGAAACGTTCATTTCATATGTTGGAGGCCGTGCTTGGTTTTAAAGGCGTAATTGCAACGGATAGTAAAGTTGTAGTTATTCTTCTTGCATTCATTTTACATCCGTTTTGTCTATAAGTGGTATTTCACCGGATTATATATATACAAATTCAAATGATATGCTTATACCTGCTTGACGGTGACTAGTTATTCGAATATGGTTGCATATATCTTTATGGTTTGCCGGTTGTATGAGTAGTATGAGTAATGTCAATAATGAATAATATGGTTTGGATTTATGTCACGATACAAGTATTAAGTAACATATTTAGTATTTTGGTGGTGAACTTCGGGGACGAAGTTCCTTTTAGAGGGGAAGAGTAATGTCGCAAAATAAAAAAACTGATTTTGAAATTATGTTGTCGTTCGTTTATAATGTTTTGTGATTTATTTACAAAGTTTTCTATTACTTTGGTCACGTTGCTTGTATGGAGTCGTAATTGGTTACCTTAGTCGTTGAGTAATTCATGCGTCGAAGTGAAAGTTGATAGTATGTTTTAAAACACGGTCATAAAGAGATAGTTGTGGTGCCATGTGTTGTAATAGAATCGCGTTGTTGAGTAACATGGTGGTATAGTCATCCGGCATGTTTATATGAGATATGTTTCGTGTTGATAGTTATAACTAGTGAGTGGGGTAATCTCATATATGAGGGGTGATCGTTGTTTGTGCTAGTTCGTATTGCGAGGTTGGTGTTTTATATGATAGTTTGTAAGAGTCGATATATATATATATATATATAGAGGGAGAGCGTTAGACAGTGATGATGATGACATGGGGATGGCATTTCAGGGGAGTAGTGACTTGTGTCGAAAGAGTAGTGATGTCGTTGTGTTCCCGTGTCTTGTGCTTTGAGATAGGTGAGTTGAACTTCGGGGACGATGTTCTTTTTAAGGGGGGAAGACTCTAATACCCGCCCTTTTAGAGACCATTTGACCAGCGTTGACTGACCTTGGGAGCGGGAATAATCCATTAAAATGCGTGCCAAGTAACCTTGGGTTGTGAGTTGTGTGTGGTACTCGATAGAGTAGAAGCTACTCGATCGAGTAGCTTGGATACTCGATCGAGTAGGGTGGCACTCGATCGAGTATGTGGGACACTCGATCGAGTAACGGGTTTTCAACGAGGGTTTATAATCGCGTTTTGTTAAATCCGCAAACCATTTTCGCCTCTTTTCTTCAGACCCTTAGGTCGCCTCCTTCCCACCCTTCACCATATAGCCTCCATGGAAGCCTTTGAAGGTTCTTGTGCCTTAGGAGAGCGTAACGTGAGTCGGGTAGCGGTCTTTTGCCGGGTTTCTTCTTGTACGTATCTTTGTCTTTGCAGTTAGGGTTTACTTGTTAGTGATAGGTGATTGTGTTATGGTTATAGGTGTTGCTTGATTGCCAGATGTTTCGTATGTTGGCATGGAGTGGTTGCAGTTGCTTAAAGGTTGGTTCGCCTACTCAGTTTCTGTAGATGGTCTAGTGTGTCGGTTGTTGTGGTTGTATTGTGGTTGTGTCGTGGTTGTGTTGTATTGCAGATGGTTGTGATTGTTTGTCTCTGGTTCTCGAGATGCGTTCTCGGCTGAGTGGAGTCACTTGCGGGAGTGGCTTCACGCCCTAGTTTTGCCCTCCGTGGAACCCGCCACGAAAGGGGATGTGCACATTAATGGGACAAGGTTATCGCTCTGTATGATGAGCGGGGATTTGGTGGGTACGGCTGCGGTCCCCACTGGCAGGGCTGGTCCAGTGGACAGTCGGTGACGGAGGTTGATTGGAGTGGGTGCGCTTGTGTGTGTGACCGATTGTGTTGTGCTGTATTGATAGTTGTTGTTGGTGTTGTCATGTCGTATCTCAGTACTGACCTTGTGTGATTGTCTTGTTGTTTTATGTGTCTGTCGTGATCCCTTATGGTGAGCAGTCTGTCTTAGCAGGTGTTGATGTCGTTGATAGCTGGAGTCCGGGCAGGGATGAGTCTTCACGAGTTGTGATAGTAATAGCGAGTAGCCATTGAGTTGTATCTTTTATATCGTTTCTTGGTTTTAAATCACTTGCAATATAACATAATAGTTCTTTTATCGACATTTGATTATTACTGTCCTCGGGCAACCGAGATGGTGACGCCCTTATATGCTAAGGAAGGCCTAGTTAAGGCTCCTCTGGATATGGGGGTGTTACAGTGAGGGTCTCTTTAAAGGTAAATAGAGGTTTAGAGTACTCAAACGCATAAGATTGACATGAAGATGTTGATCAAGATTAATTATGTTAGGATCTCCTGCACTTCATTTAATGAAGAGTGACAAATATAAATTCGCTTTTCTAAAATGGGAATTTAGAGAAGGAAGTGTTTGGAACACAAAACCTTAGATAAAGATCTAAGAACCCTAACATTTTATGCGTAGCTTTCTTAAGTGATCCTAGAATGGTCTTAAGAAAGCATTAAAGGATTATACTTTTCATGTGATAATAGTGAATGGTTTCATTCACATGATTGAAGAATCGTGATTATACATGAAGTTAAGTGGGAGCTGGAATTGTTTCTCCATGTCCTATATGTTGATAAACATATTACTTATTGAGAATAATGTACCAATGCTCTCTTCTGTGAAAGAGTGATTGGAGACTTGGAAAAGGATGCAAAGTATTCTAGATTTTGAATCTATGAGAGAGAATATTGGCATAGAGTTGAGAGTCTTATGAGGATAAAATCTTTCGTATCTGTTGTACATCAACAAGGTTGAATAGGCTATTCATGTTGATGAAAGTGGAATTGCTATGATGGAGTCATAGTTATTCACTAAAGCTATTAAGTTGTTGATTACATGAAATCGATTTCTAATGTTTCCGCTATTAGAATGATCATGTATGCCAACAGACGCACATGTTATGATGTGATATATGCTAAGAGCATGATAAGTCAATAACAAGATAATTCCCATGATATGGCTTGTGAAAGCCTTAAAGAACATCCTTGAGATTCTTGAGAAGAATTACGGATTCGTTCATATGTTTGGATGAGATGATAAACTAATTTATGCGTTGAAGGGTTGCACAAAGTTTAGTTTCCAAACCAAAAGGGATTTGTGGAAATCCTATGATATCTTATTGATTAAGGAGTAAGAGACTAGAAAAGTGTTTTAGTTACGCACATTGCAAATTCTACAAAAGGAATCTAAGTAAATTGTGGTAAAATGGTCAACGTAGGGATTAAGGGTGAATCCCTCTACAAATGACTTTATCACAAGTTATGTGATAACAGTTGTTAGGCCCAAAATCTGGATATGGGCTGACTTGGGGCAGCAGGCCTGGAAGCGTTATGGGATGCAGGATATCAGGGTGCCAGCGTCAGCAAGCAGCGTAGAATATGGGCTTTGGTCCACACGGGAGAAGCTTATGAGAGTCCAACATCTTGCGAGATCCGAATAAGGAAAGTCCTACCCAATGTCAAATTAGGGATAACTTGGAGGGAAAGCAAGAAACCCTAGCCCAACGAGCTTCTCTATATAAAGAGCCTCGATGCAAAGAAGAAGGATCATCAGAAAACACAAGAACTACACCCTAGCATTCATAAAAAGCATACGAACTGTATTTCCTCTCGAATTATAGTGAAAATATTGGTGAGATTCCGTCTCCCCCCGCGGTTGTTTCCCACATCGGGTTTTCCGCGTCACCAAAATTGCATGTGTTCTTTGTTTACATTGCTCATACAGGATAACACACGACCATCATTCAAACCATAACATAGACCTAACTCTAAGACCGCTTTAACCCTAAATTGGTAGAAATTTACCAAAACAGTTTGGCGCCCACCGTGGGGCATAGTGGTCGTCTTCGTTAGTCAGTCTACTCAACAGTCAAAACATGTCCGGACACAAAGAAACAACCTCAGGCAATGTCGGCGGTGCACCAACAACACAGGTGCCGCCCCCTTCAGCAGCAACACAGATAGCATCCCCCTCGGCAGCAGCGGCAGCGCGTACAACTTCGGGTAAAATCACCACTGCTGCTTAGATACCAGCAGCCAAACAAAGTCAGAGTTCCCAGGTAGCAGCAAACCCATCTTCGGGAAGGGCTCAGACTAGAGATCCAGGAGTCGCTCAGGAACAGCAGGAAGTCATTCAGTCAGAAAAAGGAGCACAACCTGTGCAATGATTCGGGCTCCTCCGAGTCCCACTTGTCATCATGATAAGCGGGTTGGACACGTTAGCCGAGACCATCGGGACTATGCGGAGCGAAAATAGAAGCATGAGATCCCGGATGGAAGAGGACAACAATCTCCTCGAGCGCAGATCAACGAGTTAAGGAACCAGGCCGCTAGTTCGACCCCTTGGATGCATGAAGATAGATCCAGGAGGGCCGCCGAAGAAAGCGGGGATCGAAGGCAGACACGGGTATTACCACGCGAAGTAGCACTCAGGCTAGACATGGATGGAACACCACAGCCAAGAGGAGGCCTGATCCCGAGAGGACTGTGGGCATTAACACCAGACGAGGAACCAGCACGCCAAGAGCCTACACCCACATCAGATGCGGTGGGACAGCAGAAAAGCAGGGCTACAGTTGCGGTCCCAATAACCAGGATGCCAGTTACGAATCAAGTTGAATATACCTGGGAAGGAACTCCGGCGGCAGCGACATCACAGGCACGTCAAACAGAAGCACTGGAATAGCAGAACTTCGCACGAGGAGCAGAACGTCAGTCACAGGGACATCTGCGACCCACCGGGAGAGAGACATACATAGAACAGCAGTACCAGGAACTACGGAGCCTCCTCCGGAGGGTCCTAGGAATGCCTCTGCCTATAGAGATGGCTGCACCAGAAAGCTATGCTGACTCACCATTCACAGACGATATAACTACAGTGGCCTTACCAAAAGGATTTAGCGTCCCAACGATAACCCTCTTCGATGGAACCACATACCCCTATGATCATATCAGTCAATTCAAGCAGAAGATGATGGTTACTACTGCCACGGGAACCACAAAGGAGGCATGTATGTGTAAAGGATTCGGTTCAACCTTAACTGGAGCAGCATTACAATGGTTCGTTGGCTTGCCTAACGGGACCATAAGTTCATTCGCCGATCTGGTCAACGCTTTCAACCAACAGTTCTCCAGCAGCCGGAGAACACCCAAGCAACAAAGTGATCTATACAGGATCGTGCAGGAGATAGGTGAGTCAATCAAAGACTACGTCACTAGGTTCAATGCGGAAAAACTCTCAATACGAGGCTGTGATATGTCCACTGCCATCAACGGCTTCAGGCAGGGCTTGGATAAGGAATCAAACCTCTACAACGAATTAACGATTTATCCTTGTGAGAGATTCGAGGAAGTCCAGCAGAGAGCTACTGCAGCGTTAAGGTTGGAAGAAGATATACAGGCTAGAAAGGGTATAGAAAACTTCGACAAGACAAGCAGGAAATTCGCACCAGAAAAGAAAGACGACAGAGCTAAGCCGTACAGCAGACCCAATGTCAGCAGAATAGCAGAAAAAACTCAGCAAATTGACGATTCTCCGCATCCTCCTAAGCTATCTGAATACGGATTCAACACAGGAATGGAAGGATCTGCTGAAAGCACTGAGGAGCCTGGGTGATCAGGTAAGGTGGCCGAAACATCCCACTCAGGACCGACCCAACGACGACAGAGACAGCAGCAAAAGATGCGAATGGCACCAGGACATAGGTCACAAAACAGAAGATTGCTACAAGTTGCGGAGGGAGGTGAAGTTCCAGGTACGCAAGGGAAACTTGGACCACCTGTTATCGCGTGGGGGCAAGCAGGATAGAAGAGAAGCAGCAAATCAGGTGCTTTCTTCTACTCCACCCATATGCACGAAGATTATTAACGTGATAACAGGCGGATCTGAGCTAGCAGGTTTGACATATTCCGCTGCCAAGAGGAAAGCCACCGGGAGCAAAGGGGGTCATCCAGAAACTTCGTACATAGTAAGCCAGAGCAATTTACCCCCGGTAACTTTCGATGAAACTGACATGGAAAGCGGCGCAGAGCAGCATGACGATGCCGTAACTATAACGTTATCCATTGCCAATTGCACCGTACGGAAAGCATTGGTAGATAGAGGGAGCTCTGTGAACCTTATCATGCTCGAAACCCTCAAAACCATGGGTTTCGATAAACAAAACCTGATAAAGAAATCTATGCCCCTGGTAGGATTCAGTGGGGAGACCGCGCATTCAGTAGGTGAGATAACCATCCCAACGTATATTGAAGGAGTTAATAAACTAGTGAGATACCTAGTCATCGAAGGTCCAACCACCTACAACGTGATACTAGGAAGACCGTGGCTGCATCAGATGAAGGCAGTGCCTTCAACATATCATCAGTGTCTCAAGTTCCCAACACCATGGGGCACGGTTACGGTAAAAGGAGATCAAGAGGAATCCAGTAAAGCGCTATACCCAAGCCCTCAAGGCTACAACCAAGCTCCCCTCATAGCAATTACAGGACCGGGGCACCTCGACAGAATACAAGGAGCCTCCCTCGGAGGAGCTGGACCAGATACACCTGGACGAGGAACACCCGGATAGGACAGTGTTGATTGGGGGAACTTGCAGTGAAGAGCTGCGCAACCAGCTGATTCAATTTCTCAAGAACAACATGGACTGCTTCGCCTGGTCCCACAATGATATGGTGGGCATAGACCCATCCGTTATTTCGCATAAATTAAGCGTGAACCCAAGCTGCACCCAAAGATGCTGAAGAGAAGAGGAAAATTCGCGGCAGAAAGAAATGAGGTCATTAACAAAGAAGTAGACAGTCTCCTGGCAGCAGATAAAGTTAGAGAAGTCTTTTACCCTGAGTGGCTCTCTAACGTAGTAGTGGTGCTCAAGAAGAACGGCAAATGGAGGGTGTGCGTAGACTTCACAGATCTAAACAAAGCTTGTCCCAAGGATCCCTTCCCACTGCCACATATCGATGCAATGGTGGACGCTACTGCAGGACACGAGGTACTCACTTTCCTCGATGCCTGGAGCGGTTACAATCAAATCAAGATGCATCCACAAGATCAAGAGAAAACAGCATTCATGTCGAAAAGAGGCATATATTGCTACAAGGTCATGCCCTTTGGCCTAAAGAACGTCGGGTCCACCTATCAACGGTTGGTAAATAAAATGTTCAAGCAACAAATAGGAAAGACCATGGAAGTATACATTGACGACATGGTGGTGAAGTCTAAAAAAGCAGAAATGCACATGAAGCACTTGGCAGATACCTTCCAGACGTTAAGGGAATTTAAAAAGAAACTTAATCCATCCAAGTGATCGTTTGGGGTATCTTCAGGAAAATTCCTAGGGTATATGGTGACCTAGAGGGGAATTGAGGCAAGCAAAGGGCAGATAAGAGCAATACTCCAGCTGGAATCACCCCAGAAGCCAAAAGATGTGCAGAGGCTAGCAGGGAAGGTGGCGGCCCTAAATAGGTTCATATCAAGGGCCTCGGATAGGTGCAAACTGTTCTATGATATATTGAGGAAGAGTCAGAAATTCGAATGGACTGAAGAGCATGAAAAAGCATTCGCAGAACTCAAAAGCTACCTAAGCACGCCACCACTACTCGCGAAACCTGAGCAAGGGGAACCACTATTTTTGTATCATCGATCACGGGCAGCCGTAAAGCGAGTCTGGTCAATGAACAGGGGAAGGAGGCAAAGATCCCGTGAATTACATTAGCAAGTCTCCGCTCCCTGCAGAGACCAGGTACACTTCCTTTGAAAAACTATCATTGGCTTTGGTTACCGCTTCTTATAAACTGCGGCCGTACTTTGAATCTCACACCATCCATGTCATAACCAATTACCCGCTAAAGACTATTATGAGGAAGCCTGAACTTTCAGGTAGAATGACTAAGTGGTCAGTACATCTTAGTGGCTATGACTTGCAATTTGAACCCAGAACGGCGATAAAATCCCAAGCCCTAGCAGATTTCGTCTCTGACTTCTGCCCCGCCACCCGTAGGGCGGTAGAAGAAGGAATGCTGGCAATAACAGGGAATCGGGATGGTGAAATCTGGACCTTGTACATTGATGGAGCCTCAAATGCAAGAGGGGTTGGCGTAGGTCTGGTCCTTCGATCTCCTAAAGGAGACATGATAGTGCAAGCCATTAGGTGTGAGTTCAAGGCAACCAACAACGAAGCCGAGTATGAAGCTCTTATACTTGGGATGCAGATGGCGTCAGGGCTCAAGGTGAGGAACCTGACGGTATACAGTGACTCCTTACTTGTGGTAAATCATGTAAACAACGAGTATGTAGCGCGTGATCCAAAGATGATAGCTTACTTGAAAATAGCCACAGAGCGAAAGTCAAAATTCAGAACATTCAAGATAACTCAGGTGCCGCGGGAGCAGAACGTGAAGGCAGACGCTCTGGCCACGTTGGGATCCACCTTCCAGCCCGCAAAACTATCAAACATACCGATTACTCATGTGTTGACCCCAGCCATCCAGGGAGAGCCAGATCAGAAATCAATGAAAGAGCATGTACACATGCAGTGTGCACAAGGAGCCAGGACGCTGGTTTCCGCAGTAGGACTGCAGGATGCACATTGTAGGGTTCCATACCTAAATTGGCTAAGGGATGGGACACTCCCTGAAGACAGAAAGGAAGCGCAAAGTTTCAGGATAAAAGCTTCCAGATACATCATGATTGATAATATTCTCTTCAGGAAATCATTGGCAGGACCATGCCTCAGGTGCTCAGGCAAAGAGGAAGCTGAAACGGTACTGAAAGATGTGCACAGCGGAGAATGCGGGAATCACGCTGGAGAACGAAGTCTGTCAAACAGAATTTTAAGACAAGGGTATTTCTGGCCCACCATGCGCGCAGACGCAGTGAATCATGCTAAACGCTACGAGTCGTGTCAAAAATCGGCTCCAGCAATCCACCAGCCAGCAGAACCAATGCATCCGATTATCTCTCCATGGCCATTTATGATGTGGGGCATGGACATAGTGGGTAAGCTGCCCAGGGCTCCAGGAAACAGAGTGTATATGCTAGCTATGACCGATTACTTCTCAAAATGGATTGAAGCATAAGCAATGACATAGGTAAAGGAGCAACAGGTGATCTCTTTCATCAAGCGCAACATCATAAGCAGATTTGGGATACCATCCGAGATCATATGCGATAATGGGTCCCAGTTCATATCAGACAACACCGAGGGCTTCTGTGCAAGATGGAACATAACACTGAGAAAATCAGCCCCCAGATATCCACAAACCAATGGCAAGCCGAGTCCAAAGAATAAAATCATTGTGGAGAACCTCGTAAAACGGTGGAAGAGTTGGGGGAAAATGGGCGGATGAACTACCACCGGTACTACGGTCGGATAGAACAACACCTAAAATGGCAACAGTCAACCTCCGTTTAGCCTTGTGTACGGAGCGGAGGCGATGATACCTTCGGAAGTTCTGGTACCCACGCACGATATACGGTCGATCGGCGGAGAGCGAGTAACAAAGTCGAAATGGCCAGAAGTCTGGATACAGTTGATGAGCTACGAGAAAGTGCCTAAATACGTATGGCATGTTATAAGCAATCTGTCGCAAGGACGTACAACAAAAATGTCAAGATAAGGACCCTTGAAGCGGGGGACCTTGTACTCAGAAGGGTATTCGAAAATACCAAGAACCACAAAGCAGGCAAATTTGCCTACAAATGGGAAGGGCCATATCAGGTCGAAAGCGTTGTCAAGAATAGGGCATACAGGTTGATGACCATGCACGGTCAAATCCTGGATAAACCCTGGAACATCCGTCACTTGAAACGGTACTTTGTCTGACAAAGTGCCAAAGCTTTAGTGTACAAAGGACCTTTCGAAAGTCCGTGAAGGAAAAAAAAAAAAAGGGTGGGGGGTTAGTGTATGCTTTAGGTGTTAGTATTTTACACAAACTTTTTTTCTTTTAGTTTTTCTTTTTTTTTAGTCAGAAAGAGTCGTTTTTAAACCGAGTAGTACAGGCCGTGGCTTCCTGGATCCAGGTGTTGCCCTGGAACACCATGAGACAGCACCAGGTAATTTGCACTACTTTGGACTTTATAACGCTTCTACGAAGAAAGGCTTTGGTACTAATGTTGGTTACTTATCAGATGAGGCACACTTTGAGGGTCCATTTTTGCCATGTGAGGCTACGAAGACGTTTATCTTAAGTCAAGCCACATGGAGAGCATACGCCGAGGTAGCGTGCAGGGTTCGGCATACTAAGACCACCCATACCTTAAAGTTAACTCAGTAATTCCTTAGCTAGCTATGTCGTAGATCAATGGGTGCACGCACGGATTTCAAACGACTGGAACCACAAGGAACGCAACATTCCTTGTTAGTCAGAAACATTCAATGGAGGTAAGCTCTAAATCAGCTAACCCTAGTGATAAGATATTTTACGTCATGGGTAAAATATGTTATCAAAAGCCTGTCGCCGTAAGCTTGAGAGCCGCGCACTGGAGCAGTCGACTTCTGGGTATATCTATGTGGAAATAAAACTCCAGAAATCAATGGCAAAACGCAAGTATAACAAAAGTAGGGCCTAGAAACTAGGGCCCAGAGCTACTTTAAGTTAGGGCACCTGCTACCTTTAGCAGGCGCCATCAAAAGTTCAAAACCTGCACACCAGCAGGCACAAATTGGACCAAAACAAGAAAGAAAATAGTTTTGTACAAAACTTGCGCCACACAGGGCCAAGTCCCCAGATAATTTGAAATAAAATTTAAGAGAGGTCAAGCCTCTCGATAACTGCTTCCAGACCATTGCTCTGCTCCCCATGCTCTGTTTGCTTCTCCGTTCCAGGTGCCTGAACAGCCTCATGAGTTGCAGAGGCGCCATCACCAGCCTCCCCAGCCAGGATCTCCTCGACAGTCCCAGATATGGCTCCAGAAATATCCATGGGCGTGTGTACTCGGGCTCGGATTGGCGGCTTCGGCCCAGGAGGGAACAGGGCGCTCAGGTCCATGCCATTGGGAAATGCACGAGCAAACTCTGCCAGCTCCTCCTCCGGGTTCTAGGACGTGTGCCTCCCCTCAGTATAAGCACGGATGCAGTCGATCCGCCCCTCAAAAGCAGTGTAGGCACCCACATTTTTGGCTAGCTCAGCCATCTCTTCAGCACGGGCCTCTGCCTTAGTCAACCCGGCAGTCAGAACACAGTTGGCCTCCTAGGTCCTCGCCAGCTGATCTTTAGCTGCCTCCTTCTCTTTTAGAGCCGCTTGGAGCTGCTCCTTCAACTTAGCACAGGTAGCTGTGAGCTCCTTGTTCTTCCCCACGAAGACCAGACATTCAACCTTGGCTCTCTGCAGCATCTTACGAAGGTAGAGGGAAGATTGGAGAGCCTGCAGTAAAAAGCACGTTAGTCATGAAAGCAGAGGGGCAAAGGAAGAAGAGAAGCAGTGAAAGGAGGCTCACCGGGAAGCAGTTTTCTACAGCCAGGTCGGTCATTTCCTTGGGGCAGTCGAGTCAAACGCCTTTGAGCAAGCTGGGGTCAGAAGCCTTTCTAGTGCAGGCCAGTAATTGGCACGGTCAGCGTCCCCAAACTCAGCAGGGAGGCGTAGAAGCAGCTCGTCAGTATGAACGGGGGACCCAGGTGCGCGTGATATTGGGGTGACTTCAATGGGTTCTGGAGCAGGCCTAGAGGAGGACCTTCTTCTTGAGGAGGCAGGGGAGTGAGAGGAATCAGCAGTTCTCTTCCTGGCATGGCGCATCAGGATCTTAGAGGCAGACGGTCTAGCACTTCGTGCAGGGGCACAAGAGCGCAGGGGATCAGAATAGAGAATCAGTGGGGGCAGGAAATTCCAAGAGATTGAAGGGTGTTTACCAGAAGACATAGTTTCCTCGGTAGCAGAGTCGGCTAGGCCAGATAGCAAAAGGGGAAACAGCCTGCGGTCCTCGGGGATGGAAAAGAGCTTGGCAACAGACATATCCTCGTCCTCGGATTTCTCGGGGTTCGTGAGTTCTGCATCAGATCAAAGAGTAAGAACAGTAAGTGACAAGGACAATCAAAAATGGATATGCAAAGTATACTTACTCTTGACAAAAATCCAGCGCTCGAACAAATAATCAGCATGAATGGGGAGAGAATCAAGCTTAACATAGAAAAAGTCCTCATACCACCCGTTGTCCTTCCCTTTAGCGGCCGATTGGAGGAAGTTTTCAGTCTTCTCCACGGCCCTGAAAGTATATTGGCCGTGCTCCAATGACCGACACTCAAACCTATGGGCCAGATCTGATAACCCTATCTCAGTGCCCAGGTTGTTGTTCAGGGCCACGGTGGATAAAAGGATCCTCCATGCATAAGGGGCGATTTGGGTCATGGGTAGGGAGTTCAAGCGAATGAACTCCTGAATCATCAGGGGAAAAGGGAATCTAAGGCCAAGGGCGAAGGGATAAGTATACAGACAGATCCACCCAGCGCGGAAGGCATCTGCTTTCTGACCAGGTTTGGGGATGAGGATCACCACGTCATCACCCAGCCCCAGCAGAGCTTTGATCCTAGGTATATCCTCTTAGGTTAGGTGGGAGTCGCCAGAATGCGGTCTTTTGAGGACTCTTTGTGAAGGGAAGTCATCGTTTTCGAGGTCGATAGTGGTGGAAGAGGATGATGTTAATCGAGTCTTAGCCATGGTAAACGAGGAAAGAGAAGCGAAAGTACCTGAGAGGGCGGATGAAGGCGGCGCTGGCAGTGAAAGGTCATTGACGAAGAAGGGATTTGGGGAGACAGAAAGTTGAAGGTTTTGAGGAGGCGAAATGATGATGAAAGAGAAAATGGTGGGCGGATGAGATTAAATAGGAGGGGTAGTTGGGGTTTTCAGAAATGCAAATTGAAATGGAGTATGCGAGAAGTCACTCAACGATACACTGCAATTTCCCGCTCAAATAATTAAGGTTGCACTTTTCGCAGAAAATTGGGGGCAAACTGTTAGGCCCAAAATATGGATATGGGCTGACTTGGGGCAGCAGGCCTGGAAGCGTTATGGGATGCAGGATATCAGGGTGCCAGCGTCAGCAAGCAGCGTAGAATATGGGCTTTGGTCCACACGGGAGAAACTTATGAGAGTCCAACATCTTGCGAGATCCGAAGAAGGAAAGTCCTACCCAATGTCAAATTAGGGATAACTTGGAGGGAAAGCAAGAAACCCTAGCCCAACGAGCTGCCCTATATAAAGAGCCTCGATGCAAAGAAGAAGGATCATTTTAAAACACAAGAACTACACCCTAGGATTCATAACAAGCATACGAACTGTATTTCCTCTCGAATTATAGTGAAAATATTGGTGGGATTCCGTCTCCCCCCGCGGTTGTTTCCCACATCGGGTTTTCCGCGTCACCAAAATTTCTTGTGTTCTTTGTTTACATTGCTCATACAGGATAACACACGACCATCATTCAAATCATAACATAGACCTAACTCTAAGACCGCTTTAACCCTAAATTGGTAGAAATTTACCAAAACAACAGTGGGAGCATCTTTCAAGTTAAAGAGCCCAAGTCTAGTAAGAAGACTAGACAAATACTTAGAGATAAATTCAAGTTATTAGAAATAACATTGAATAGAAGGAAATAGCAATTGACAAAGTTGGAATATATGTGTATAGGGTATATCCACTTGCCAAGCTTTTATTGCAATTTTACTAGTGTTAATGGTACACTAAAGATGAAGGGATATGAAGTAGTAATAGTGTATTAACTATTCATATATGATAATCGCATTTATCGTTTGAGTTTTATTAAACTCACCCATTACCTTGTTAAATCCAAATGGATTGTTGAGAACAAATTGAACCCCATTAAAGTGAACTGGATTGACATGGTATTCGCCCCTAGTTACTTATATGAGGTGACGTCTCGAAGTGACTAGAGTGTGATGCGATTGATGGCAAGTTCAAGTCCCATAGAGTCATATGGGATGACTAGTCGATCACATAGACAGACTGTACAGGACACTCTATCGGGCAGTGACCGCTTATAGAGTTCTGGTAACTCATAAAGCCTGGTTGTGGCAAGAGCTACTATAGTATTCTTATGAGTCAATTCTTTTGACTAGAGACTATTCGCCAAAGTTAGCGCAAATTTCTGATTAGCTTTGATTTATACTCTACGACTTCATAAATGAGGTCAAACTGGGTATATTTTGGGTTATGATGAACTGTGGCTGAACAAAGGGAATAGTGCAATAGGAATTGTCCACCCCTTGTCAGGGTTGTTTGAAATCTCAAGGCCACTTGAGGAGTAGTTAACTGGAAATGCGTGGCCACGCTCGGAAGGTATCTATGGTAGATAATTCCGGCCAGACAGTTACTCTCTAGATCGAGGGAACCGCTCAAGATATGATCAAATGTAAGTACGGCATGTAAGACACCTTGCATTGAGTGGGGGATAGTAATAGGACAAGATAATTGGTGACGCACACTTCTCTCGGACAAGTGGGAGATTGTTGGAAAATGTGTCCTCAACAATAGTGCGATCACATGATTTAATATCATAATTAAATCTCATATCAAGAATACGAAAGGGATGATTCTTTATATAGTCAACTGATCATCATTAATCGGTAATGATTGGCTAACTAAAGTTTGACATTACTGTCGTATGAAGGTGGTGGTCAGTTGATCTCTTTAGGTCACACCTATAGGATGAGGCCCAAATAGATATTTAATTAATTGTATGCGATACAGATTAGTTAATCCCTTAATTATGGGAGTGTGATTTTGCGTCTTATTATAATGTGATTAAATAAGATTTAATTTAGTATTTAAGTGTTAAATTGCTAAATTAGTTGAGGTTTTATATATGTTTTAAGGTAGAGGTAATTGGTTTTTTAAAGTTACAAGAAGTTGTAATTTTAACTAACTAGCAAATATAGGACCCATTATAAAATGATATAATGGTATTATACTACTCAAAAGTGGAATGTATATTATATTATTAATTGTAATATTTAAGTGTTAAATGATTACATTAATAATTAATTATGTAAGATAGTTAAACATATGACTTATAAGCATTTGTGGGACAAATGACAAAAGGCAAAAATGGACTAAATTGGCTCCATAATTCCGGCCAAAGGAGAGCAAAAGATGCTCGTTTTGTCTTTTTTTTTATTTTGATTAAAGTGTGATTGTGACACAACACATAAGCTTTAATCATGCCTATTCTTACACTACTCTACCTACACTATACAAATGAGTAAAAACAAAAGGAAAAATATTCCCCCTCATACACTAGAGCAACCGGTTTTTGCTCTATAAAAGGAGCACTTGTTGCTCATTTTTCCTTCTTGATTTTTTACTTGTTTTTGCTTGTTTTCACTTCACGTTTCCTCACATGCAAAGTCATAAAAACTCTCTAAAATACTAATACTCTCTAACTATTACTAGAGGTAGTAATAATAGAAATATTAGTAATATTAAGGTAACATTTATACTACATATCTAGTTAGTATTAGTAGGAATTTTTGGGTTTAATCTTGGGGGCAACTTATTGGAGTGTCTTCTATACTTGGAGTCTTAGGAGGATCATCCATCATTTTAAGCTCAAGAACAAGTGAAGGAAGGTGACCTTACTTGTGCCCATATTTTCGAACCAAGCATCAATGTAAGAGACATTGTTTTTCTTATAAATCTCTTATTTTGTTATGCATGCACTAGTTCTAAAGAACAGATAATTAACAAGTTAATTAGTTCACTATTAGAGGAGTCTAATAATAGGTATATGAACCTAACACAAATTTCCAAGTCACACAAGGAAATAAAAATAGTTCTAAAAATCTCAAATACATCATAAAATAAGACAAAGCAAATTGAAGCCAAGCTTTCATAGATCCATCACCACGGTCGGCTACCTCTAGCTTCCCTCATGATCCTCTAAGCTTGCTTTTTTTTTGCCTTTGTCCTTTCTAGGATGCCCTATTTACAATAAAAAGGGTAATCATCACAACTTGTATCGACATACCAAAGTTGAGATCGAAACATAAAATATAGGGACAGTTATATACCTACTGGAATAACCTTTCCAGCTTTAATGTCGCCAAGGTATTTTCAACAGTTTCTCTTCCAATGCCCAACACCACAACAGTAGTGGCACTTGTCCCCGGATGAGGCACTGTACTTGGGCTTGGAGGAACCAGCTTCACAAGCTTCACCTTTGTTCCTGTTGGGAGTTTGCTTCTTACCCTTGTTCCTATTTTTCTTGAAAGTTCCCTTGCTCTTATGATTGACATTGAGCACATCTTTGGCGGTGCTAACACTTAGCCCCATGTCCCTTTCGGCTTGCACAAGCATTTTATGCAACTCATCAAGGGAAACTTTCTTGTCTTGCATATTAAAATTCACCCTGAGTTGAACATATGCTTCGACTTTGTTAAGGGAATGAAGAATCCGATCAATCACGAGTTCCTCGGGAATATTTACCTTATGCATTTTCAAGGTCTCAACATGCTCCATCAACTTGAGCACATGAGGGCTAACTTTTTGGCCCTCCTTAATGTTGAGATCAAAGAATGCGGATGCCGCTTCATATTGTATGATCCTTGGAGCTCGTGAAAACATGTTCACAAGTTTCATGTAGATCTCATGAGCGGTGCTAATCTTTATAGCACTTCTTTGGAGTTCGGCCTCCATTGCAAAGATCAACACATTTTCGATCGCGGCCGACTCCATTTGGTAAACCTCACAGGCTTGCCTCGCGGCGGTGGTTGACGTAACATTAGGTTCGGCGGAAGATGCCTCAGTAAGGTAACGAAGCTTGTCGTCACCCTCCGCGGCCAAGCAAAGTTGTGCGTCCCAATCGGCCAAATTGGACCCATTCTTTTCTAACTTACAACGATCCATGAACGATCGGAGCCATGACACATTGGTGAGCGTGTTTGAACTAGTGGTTGCGGATGTGATTGGAGTTGCCATTGCAATTGAGAAAACGATTTTGACTACAAAATAGGAAGTGAAGGAATTAATGAACATCTGACGTTTTGACAATACTTGTAAACATTTTAAACAAGTTTTAAGCATTTATATAGTGACCTCTACCCAACTATTATAAATGATCCCGAGATCCAAATTCATATTAACTCGGGCACGGTGAGCCGATTCATCCCTTCTTAATATAACTTGGTGGATTAACCTCTTAATCGATTCTACTTCTAGAACTCTCGGTCGATAAAAATTATTTTAACATTTATCTTTAGCCCGGAACACATGCGACTACGTTCACGAATACTTCCGTTGAGCTCAATTCAAATTTTGATGTAATAACTTTTTATTACCCACTTACCCAACGTAACAAGTTTAGTACCCCGGTGAGCCGAGCCTACTTCCTTATGAAATTGGGACTCATGGTTTCTACTATTTGGTAAGGCTAATTCTCAATTTTTATAAGTGAGAGGTCTTGTCAATTTATTATCTATCACGTTTTAAGTGAACTAAAGCGGTGAACTATGATAATTATAATTGACAAGGTCGATGACTCGATATGATATGCATGTGTTGTTATGGCGATTTGGCAATGCATGCAACATATTAAAAGAAATGCAAAGCAATAATAAAATCCTAGTATGGCCTTCTTAAAATATAAAATCAAATAATCTATTACATATTCAGAAACCAACTCCTTTGGTCCCTTGAATCTTCAAGTGGCACGCTTTCCAAGAACACCGTCTTCGTCGGAACGCCTTTCCGAATGGCACCGTCTTGAAGAAATTCCATAATTACAAATAATTATAAAAATACAAAGCTATTCCTATTATACATTTGTAAAATGGAAAACTAGTAAAATTAAAAGTGATACAAGATCACATTAAATTACAACCAAATCAATATTTCCTTTCATTACGGGTAATATCGATTAAAACTAAGGCCAGGCTAAGATAAATTACATAATTCAAACTTATATAAATAAAAGGCATTCAACAATTGAAATATGCAGCATTATAATATGTATCTATCATACCAAAATATGTGCCAAATCGCCCTATTTAACTTGTATCGTATATATAACCCGGTTTTATGGAAATGCGTGATAATAACTTCTTAAAATCACAAATTAACACTTAAATCATATCTAAGCTCAAGTTAATTATCCTAACACTATTAGGACTCAAAAATTAGTCATCACTCAATTTTTGACAATAATTCAATTTGATTTAATTTTTATGCTCATTTTTTACCTTAAAATCATAATATTTATGAAATAAATCCAAATTAAATTACAATAATTTTGAATTTTGAATTTTAAATTTTTGAACATTCTGGAATAATTCCATGACACTCATAATGTCAAAAATCATGGTTAAATTTTTTGAATTATTTTTGAGAAAATATATTTGCAATTTATCGATTTTATATCATAAAACATCTAAAGTATACATAAATCATTCTAATCAATTTTACAACTTTATATCTGGTTATTAGAATATTTATAAACCTAAAATAATTTTCCCATGCCATGCAATTCGTTTTAGCTATTTATGCTAAAATAGTCACTATTTATGCCATTTTTACTCTAAAATTTCATAAATCATGCTAAATGAGATCATTTCATCTCAAAATTTACATACACTCTGTAAATCATGCATGTTACAACATATTAAAGTTTCATGGCCTGGTTCGAAGTTTAACTCTTTTTAACTATTTTACCTCTTTTAATCCATTTTTATCTCATAAAAATCATAAGTCATGCATATTAATCAAATTAATACGAGATTTCACACACAACTTTTAAAATATGCATGTGAGCTCATATAAAAGTTTGATGTTCAGAGAGTAAGTTTAACCATTTTTAGTCATTTAACCTCCATTTATGCCATTTTTACACTAAAAATTTATAAATCATGAAATATTAATCACATTAATATAATATTTTACATGAAATACATAAAAATATTCATGTGAGGTCATACTAAAATATCACGGACGGTAGTGAAGTTTAACTTATTTTAGTGAATAAAAGTTCATTTTACTCATAAAAATGTAATAAAATCACAAAAAATCATTAAAATGAGCAATAAATGTTTATAAATTATAAAAATGACCTAAGAATATTTTAGGACCATAATATATAACATACATCATGATTTCGTGACTCACTCTTATAAATCACAAATTTTTAGTTTTATATGTTAACATTTTAACTCGGAAAAACAATAACCGATTATGCAAGCAACATCTTATGCTCTGATTCCACTTGTTAGGTTAATATAACTCTTATTAGACTCCTCTAATAGTGAACTAATTAAATTCTTAATTATTTATTCTTTAGATCTAGTGCATGCATAACAAAATAAGAGATTTATAAGAAAAACAATGTCCCTTACATTGTATATAGGTTCGAAATTTTGGGCACAAATAAGGTCACCTTCCTTATTTGTTCTTGAGCTTAATATGTTGGATGATCCTCCTAAGACTCCAAGTATAGAAGACACTCCAATAAGTTGCACCCAAGATGTAAACCCAAATACTACTAAGATTATTAACTAGATAATAATAGTAGTAAACCCTTAATATAAATTACTATCTTAGTAAAATCAATTACTTCTACTAGTAAATTATGATGAATTATGTGAGTTGTATTTTTGAGTTTGCATGTGTGAAGAGATAGAGAAATAAGCTAGTAATTGAGCCAAAAGATCAACTAACTCAAAAATGACACACAATAGTCTATATAAAAACCATTATGGCCAGAACAAATCTTAAATAAGGAACTATATTGAAGCTCAAATGAGAGGTTAGAGATAGAGAGAGAAAAAAGCTGCGAAAATCCAAAAAAGAACCCTAGATTTCAGCGATGACGGCTGCAAATTCCCCATCGAAAACTACACCAAAAAATTCATCAAAAATTCACAAAAATTCAGACTGTAACAATAAATTTGATCTTCTTTCTCACGCTAGTAATGAAGAATTTCCAGCTCTAACCAAAACAATCCAAGGACCTACAAGTGCGGATGTTCTTAAGGAGAAAGCCGTGCATGAAGTTGTCGGAATTCATGTGTTGAATCTTGAGGTCTTGGTAGAAGATGAAACTGAGGAGGCAGATGAAACAGAGGAGGCAGAGGATAGCAACAACGTCACGTCTTTGCCAGTTATTGAAGAGGAGCCCTCTGGTTTACTTCAATTTACTGCTGAGGAGGTGAAGGAGGAGCTTGATTACTGGAAGAACTCTGTCTATTTCTTTATCCTAGGAGCTAACCCTCCCTGGGATATTGTTGAAGGCTACATCAAGAGACTATGGATTAATCATAAGGTAGATAATATCTCCTTCTTGCCTAATGGTGTTTTCATGGTACGCTTTCTCTCCAAGGCTGCTAAAGATGTTGTCTTAAGGCAAGGACACTTTCTTTTTGACAATAAGCCCCTCATAGTTAAGCCTTGGACCCTTGATGTGGAACTTGTTAAACATGAAGTTAAATCTGTACCTGTGTGGGTCAAGTTACATAAACTCCCTCTGAAATTCTGGGGTAAAGGTCTTACTCGTATCTCTGGACTTATTGGGAAGTTTATCAAGTGTGATTTGGCTACAGAGGATAAAACCAGGATCGGGTATGCTAGGGTTATGATTAAGTTAATGATTGGTGACCCTCTACCTGACAAATTTAAGTTTTTAGATGAACATGGTGATCTTGTTATTATTGAAGTTGAGTTTGAATAGAAGCCTCTGGTGTGTGTTGGTTGTAAAGGTATTAGGCATACTACTGCTGAGTGTAGGAGAACTAAGAAAACACAGGCAGTGGTGCCTAATACTAAGAAACCTACTGCAAAAGTTTGGAAACCTAAGGCCAAGTCTACTGAGAATGTTCAGAAAGATAAACCTGTTAAGACTCCTGTCCATTCTCCCTCTGCAGTGGTTGTAGCAGTAGCTACTCCTGTTGAAACACAACTTCAAACCCATGTGGTTTGGCATTCCTCTGGGACCTATTCTATAGGGCCTGCTCCTGCTCCTGCCAAGGCTACTGCAATAGGGAGACTCAGTAGACAAGATATCAGTGGAGGAGGGTATACTGTTCACAGATTTGGGCAACATACCTTTCTGGAAACCCTGAATACTCCTACACCCAAGGTAGGCATTGGGATAAGTGGTAGTGTTCCTCACCTTGTGGTGAGGAATGCATAACCTAGGGTTTTGGAATGTTAGGGGCCTAAATAGTCCTACCAAACAAAAGCATGTTAAGTGGTTCATGCATATGAATAAGGTAGGTTTGTTTGGGCTCCTTGAGACAAAGGTTAAGGCCTTGTCTCTAAATATTATAAATGGCTTAATAGTTGATGGTTGGAGTATTGCTACTAATAATAGTTGGCACAAAGGAGGTAGAGTTTGGATACTCTGGAATCCAGCTATTTTTATTCTTGATTTCTATGATTTTTCTGCTCAATGCATCAACATGAAAGTTACTGAAGTTGCTTCTTCCACTCAATTTTATGTTTCTATGGTTTATGCTTTTAATGACCTTGTGGATAGAAGAAGTTTATGGAATCAGCTTATCAATTTTGCATCTATTAGTAATTGGCCTTGGATGGTAGCTGGAGATTTTAATTGTGTTTTATCTCACTCTGAGAGACTTGGTGGTTCTAGCACTGATGCAGAGATTGATGAGTTCCAGAGTTGTTTGGATGCTTGTGGTCTAGTTGATAGCCCTGCTCAAGGGGCCTATTATACCTGGAATAACAAACAGGATGCAAGCACTAGAGTTTTCAGTAGACTTGACAGAGTACTTATCAACAGTGAGTGGAGTCAGAAGATGTCTTCCCTGTATGCCCATTTTCTTCCTGAAGGAACTTTTGATCACACTCCTTGCATTATTAAGAGCTCTGATCAGTCTGATAATTTAAAGAGACCTTTTAAATATTACAATATGTGGGGTAAGGATAAGAGCTTTATTCTAAAGTTAACTGTCTGGTGGACTGTGCATTGTCAGGGTACTAAGATGTTTCAAGTGGTTAGGAAATTAAAAAGTTTGAAGGTTCATCTAAGACAGTTTAATAAAGATCATTTTGCTGATATTGAAAATGCTGCTGCTTTAGCTTTAAGGAATCTTGAGGCCATTCAGACCAATCTCATTGATGATCCTAGTAATCAGCAGATGTTGAATATGGAAACCCATGCTGCTGAGGAGTACAGGAAATTACAAGCTGACTGTACTTCTTTTCTCAGTCAGAAAGCCAAATTAGCATGGAGATTTTAACTCAAAGTATTTTCATGGAGTCATAAGGAGTCGTGTTCTCAGGAATCAGGTCCTTTGTGTGAAAGATTCTAAGGGTCAGGAGCATTCTGCACCCAGGCTGTTAAAGATGCATTCTTAAAGTATTACAAGGAGCTCTTGGGGACTGCTGTACACACTGACAAAGTTAATTTTCAGATTATTAAGAGGGGAAAGGTGTGTGATGCTGGTCTTCAGGATATTCTTATTCTTCCTGTGACTGATCAGGAGATTAAAACAGCCATTTTTTCAATCCCTTATCATAAAGCACCTGGACCTGATGGTTATTCAAGTGCCTTCTTTAAGGATTCTTGGACTGTTATTGGTGATGAAATATGTGCAGCAGTTCAAGATGTTTTTAATTCTGGTAAAATTCTCAAGCAGTTGAATGCTACTACTGTTACTCTAATACCCAAATGCAAGATGCTTACTTATGTTCATCAATTCAGACCCATTGCCTGCTGCAATGTTCTCTACAAGTGTATCTCCAAAATTTTGTGCAACAGACTTGCTCTTGTTTTACCTGAGTTGATTAGCAAGAATCGGGGAGGGTTCATTAAAGGGAGAAGTATACTAGAAAATATAATGGTGTGTCAAGATCTGGTGAGACTGTACAATAGACAGTCTTGTTCTGCTCGATGTATGTTTAAAATGGATTTGATGAAAGCCTACGACTCAGTTAGTTGGGATTTTTTAGCTGAACTCCTTGATGCTTTTAATTTCCCAGTTTCTATCAAAAGGCTTATCATGGAATGTGTAAGTAGTGCTACATATACTCTCAGTCTTAATGGGGATAACTTTGGTTTCTTTCCTGGCAAGGGAGGACTGAGGCAAGGTGACCTTATGTCCCCACTCTCTTCACTCTGTGTATGGAATATTTCACAAGAATCATTGACTGTGCTACTGAGAAGTTGCCATTTCATTTTCATCCCCTTTGCAAACCTATGAGGCTTACTCATATGATGTTTGCAGATGATTTACTTTTATTCTGTAAAGGGGATGCACGGTCTATTATGGTCTTGTTGAGGGCTTATGAATCCTTTTCCAAAGCTTCAGGGCTTAAGATGAACCCACAGAAGTCCTGTGCTTATTTCAATGGTGTGCCAACTGGTCTAAAAAAGGAGATCTTGTCTGTTTCTGGTATTAAAGAAGGCTCCCTGCCTTTTAAATATCTTGGTGTCCCTATAACAGCAGGTAGGCTAAAAAAGAGTGATTGTGGGGTTCTCATTGATAAAATAGTTGAGAGGATCAGGTGTCTTGGAGCTAAGAAACTTTCTTTTGCAGGGAGGCTTGTCCTTGTTAAATCAGTGCTCTCTACCATGTCTAACTATTAGGCTTCTTTATTTATGTTGCCTAAGGGAGTCATAAATAGAGTTGATGCCATTTGCAGGAATTTCTTATGGAAAGGGAGTACTGAGAATAATAAAGCTCCTTTACTTGCCTGGCATAAGGTTTGTGTCCCTCAGAAGGAAGGGGGTCTTGGTCTAAGAGTCAGTTCAATCTAGAATGTTGCTACCATTGGCAAACTGGTCTGGTGGCTTTCAGTGAAGCCTGATAAGCTATGGGTCCAGTGGGTGCATCACGTGTATTTAAAGGGGCAGTCCTGGCAATCCTATAATCCATCCTCTGATACCAGTTGGCATTGGAGGAAAGTTTGTCATGTTCTAGATACTATCAAGGAAGGGTTTTCTGATGGAATTTGGAGTATAGGTGTAGGTGAATATTCTGTGAAGTCGTGCTATTCTTGGTTGAGAGATAAAAGACCAGTTGTTGACTGGCATAGATCTGTTTGGAATGCTGTGTCTCCTCCTAAGCATTGTTTCATTGCCTGGCTTATTGCAAGTCAGGCTTTAATGTTGAAGGAGAAGTTATTTAAGTTGCAGATTTCTACTGATGACAGTTGTTGTATCTGTGGCCTTGCTACTGAGAGTCATGCCCATTTGTTTCAAGAGTGCAGATTCAGTCATAAGATCTATAGTTATCTAGCTGTGAAGTTGGGTGCTCGGCTAGATGCTACTAATCAGTTGCAGTGTATCATGAAGAAGAGATGGAGCAGGTTGAGGAAACAGGTGACCACTTCTATTCTTTTGGCAGCTTGGTACCTAATCTGGAATCAGCGTAATGAGGCTAGGCTGTTTTTTAAGGTTTCACGGCCTGAATTAATAGTTGAGCATATTTGGCGTGTTATCCTTACTAGAATTAGAGTTTTGAGTCCTCAGTTTATCACTGTTAATGATAAACTTTGGTTGTCTAGAGTACACTTGATGTAATATTAGCACTAAAGTTGTGATCATTGAGTAGTTTGTAATGCGGATAGTTGATCATTAATGAGAATTCTTACATTTTAGCAAAAAAAAAAAAGACCATTATGGCCGGCCAATAAGAGCAACAAAAGAGAATATTTTTTTCTTGTTTTATTCTCTTGTTTGATACGGTAGAGTGTAGGAAACAATTATGTAAGATGTGTCATAGAAGTGTCACAATCACACTCTATTCCAACACAAATGAACAAGATAAAAATGAGCATCTTTTGCTCGTCTTTGGCCGGCTATATGGAGCCTTTTTGTAGATACCTCATTTCTACACCTCCCGCAAACCACCCGGTGATGATTGGGCCGCATGTTTGGTACGCGGAACGATTTATGACAGTTCGTAAGTTTATCGTCAAGTGATTGCTTAAACACTGATGTCTACCTCTTAGTTGTCATCTACGTGCCGATACGGTCATTTTGACAGTAATTAGAGTACATTTGGAGTCCGGGCCTAAAACCGTCTTCATTTTCTGATAATCGTTAAATCCCGAGTCAGAATGTTCGGGAATGTTCCGGATATTTCTATGCCATATTTTATAAATATACCGCAATCTTTTAATCTTTGGTAAACAATTTCCCGTGATATTCATACAAAATATTAAGGAAAATAAGATTATCCCGTCATTCCATAAACCAAACACGGAAATCTTTCTTCCGCAGGAGGAAACCACTTGGGAAACAGACGCGCAGCAGTCTGCGCCTCTTCCAAGAGACGCGATGGATCGCCTGCGCCTCTTCCCAGGTCCTTTTCTGCGTATTTTTCGTATCTTTTTCATATCTTTTCGAGATTCACTTCCAAAGTCTCTCCGAAAACCCTATTCCTTCACGTGATTAGTATAAATAGGAGCCTTCGCTCCTCATATTTCTAACGCGAGTGTCCGCCCTTCTCTTCTCCCTTTGCATTCTAAGCCCACGTTCTTACTTTTTGACGTCTACGTGCTTGAACATTCGACCACGTAAGCTCGGATTCTTCTGAGTACCAGCCTCGTTTGCATGACCGACCAATTTGACCAACTCCATATCAATCAACTTAATTAATCTTAATCGTTTTCTTCTTACGAGGGCACTTTCGTTACATTCGAGTCGAGCATCACTAATCGAAACTTAGTTCATCTCGCTTCGCCAAACATGTAAGTCTGAGGGTGTATAATCTCTCTTTTATTATTGTTCTTTACCTTTTGTATCATTAATGTAAGGTTTATGTCGAAAACATCTCTTAAAACCGATTTATAAAACCTCGTTTAAAACTTTTTTTTCGGATTACTAGAAGATAACCGTCGAGAAAGGACGCAGCAACTGCTGCGTCTCTTCGAAGGAGCGCATGCTGTTCGGCCGCGCCTCTTCGTGAGGGCCGCCAGATTCTCGCTTCCTTTCTTCTTCCTTCGTCCTTTGTAATTCGTTCGTTTTATTTGTTTCGTTTATTTTTGCTAATTCTTTGACATACAATCATAATCGTCTCACATATATATCATTTATCATATATTAGTATATAATTCATCGTTAAATCCGACTTAAATCCCTTATAATCTCATATTTGCGGGTTTTCGTCATTAAACTCAATCCGGGTTGTAGGAATTCGATTTGTTCATATTGAATTTCTGGAATTCGATCCTTTGATATATTTTCATCTGTCTATCGCATATTCATCGCATATTCGTCATTAATACGTCATTTTAACCTAATTAGTTCACCTATGTCACTAATCAATCTTTCATTCATGTAAATAATTCATCTTAATTCCGTCTCATCCATGTTTTATCGCTTTTAAGACTCATTCGTATGTAATTAATTCATTAAATCACTTTCATCCGAGTAAATATCGTAATTAACCATTAAATTCACCAATTTATATTAACAATTTGCAGTTCCGGCTTCACAGCCAGAACTTACCCTTGGAACAGACGCAGCAGCTGCTGCGCCTCTTCCAAAGGGCGCAGTCCTGCTGCGCCTGTTCCAGGTTGATTTCTGTCTCTGAACTTCCGTTCTGCCTTGACCTAGTTTAATTAGTCTACGTATAATTAACTATTCACCGTATTATCGCCTAATCATCTGTTCGTTAATTCATTCTTTTATTCTTTTTCCCAATTTATCCGTTTTAAAGGTATTTTCGACATAAATCGCTAAATCCATTGTAATTATTGTAATTTTTATTATCGTAATTTTCCTATTGTATTTATCATTGTATTTTGTATCAATTGTATGTTTTCACATGTAATTGAACTTAAATCCTACTTTGACCCAATTGTATGCTAATTAATCACCGACTTAGTTAAATCTTCACATGCTAGGATTAAAACTTGGATGTTGCATTGCATGAATATAATCGACGATATATCAAGTATAGACGATTTTCCTAATCATTAGTAGAGGCCGCTATCGAGGCGGGCGGGATTAGGTGTTCGATCAATAGAGCTTCCTAATACGTACCCTCACCCCTTACTCCAGATCTCTGTGAACATCCGTGTTCATTGGCATCCACGAGAGTCATTCTAGACATAGAATGCTAAGGGTAACGATTGCTTAGTGTTCATGTCACTACTTTGTGTCTTGACATGACACGAGGTATTCGAACGTTTCACTACTACAAATTTGGGCAACTACAACGCCCCTTTAACAACGATTATTCACGAAAATCACAATAGACGTTGTAGAATGTATGGCGCGAATTTTACTAAAATCAATTACAACGGGTATGGTTATAAAAACCGTTGTTATTATTTTTAACAACGGGTCACACATGCGGAACCGTTGTTAATAATTTGGCGCAAAATTGGCGCAAAGTTAGTGAAAAGTAATCACAACGGTTACTTTTGAAACCCGTTGTTAAAACATATTTGATAACGGGTGTTTTTTACAACCGTTGTTAAAACATATTTCACAACGGTTGTTGTTTAATAACCGTTGTCAATACTTTCCATACTATAAACCACACAAACAGAAGTCTGCTGCAGCCACAAAACACAACCCTTAATACACAAACACAAACACAGCAGACAAACAAACACAAAACACATACACACTCTCTTTCTCTCTTTCTCTATTTCTCTCTTTCTCATCGTCGCTTTATCTTCTCGCCGTCCTTGTGATTTCATCGTCTATTACGTTCTGTATTTATCAGGTAAATCTCGCATCCTCGTTAGTTTCATCGTCATTATTTTCTTTTTCTATTTATTTCTTTTGCATATATGTGTTTTTATCGACCATTATGTTATTTGTTTAAGTATTGTTCGCATAATTAGTTACTAAAACAATGAAGAAGCAAGATGAAGAAGTAAGATAAACATAATTAATATATATATATATATATATATTTATAAATACATAAATTAAAAAAAAAAATTACATATGTAAAAATGCAATTCTTATATTTTCATGGAGGATCTTAATGTGCTCTATCGTATCCATCCTCTCCTCCTTGGCTATTTGGAGGTTCCGTTCAGCCGTTGCTATATCGTCATATAGCCGCAAATCTCGCGCTTTGCTCCGTCAAGCCATCTTCTTTGGCGTGCTTGGTGCGGATCGAGCTTCCGCAAGGTAGCTCTGAAACTTTCCTCAATATGGAGGAACCGGCGGATGAAGTTGTTGTTGTTCTCGATCATGGTAAGAGTCTTTAGGATGAAATCATTCATTTTGGTAGAGTTTTTTGAGTTTGATTTGAAAGATTAAGTAGAGTTTGTTTTAACAGTTAGAGTTTGGAGATGAATATATGAGATAATGGAAATGTTAGTTGAGATATGCAATGTATTTATACTAAGCAATGTGTGGGTTGAGTTAATTGCTTTTTAATTAATAAATATGTTAGGAAGTTGTGCCATAATCATCATCATATCTCTCAATAATGCTGCTTCAAATCCTATTACTAACCCTTCTCATTCCATATTATCCGTTCATATGTACAAAGGATGTGATGTCGGTAATAATGCATGCATCGGAATTCTAACAGGCCGTAATTATGCATGCATCTAGTAATATTTAATTTAATTTTTTTTTATTTTTTAAGAACAAACAACAACGGTTATTTTATTAAAACCCGTTGTTATAACTTTCCCCCCAAAATTGTGTCACACTTTCTACAACGGGTTTTTATACATAAAACCGTGGTTAATAGTTTTAACAACGGTTTCCTTAAGTAAGCCAACCGTTGTTAAAACCTTCTACAACGGACGCTTTAACAACGTCCGCTTTTTTATATAACAACGGTTTTTGACCGTTGTTATAGCCTGTATCTGTAGTAGTGTTTCCAATTTCCCATAAAAATTGGTGGCGACTCCACAAATGCAAACGCTTGTTTCCCAAGCGCCCCCGTGGCCCATTGTCCACAGTTTGACGACTCCGTTGGGGATAATACACTTACATGTAACCAAAAGGGTGAAACTTGAACAAGGTTAAGGAATAGTTTGTACAAGATAATTGTCGGTTTTCATAACTCGGTCTTCCTAGATCGTTTCATTCGGCCTTCATAGGCCCAACCCAACCCATTCGACCAATCGTCCCGTCTAAACGGTCCTAATTCTTATTTGGGCCTAAGAATGGATAGCGATTGACGTCATCCATACCATGATGCGTACTCTTGTTTGTATCAAGGACCTTCACTACTTGAGGAAATGGACTAGGAATCGGCCTTACTCTTGTTCGGTACGAGCCTCTCCACAGACTTGGGGTTTGATTGTTCGGTATGGCAACCCACCCTTTAAACCAAAACCCTTTTAAATGCACTCAGCATCCCGTTATAATTCTTGTATAAATGTTTGTACCTTACGTGATCAGCATTTTTAAACAAAACCATGACGATTTTTGTAAAAAATCAAAAATCCCTTTTTTAAAGGAAAATTTCGAAGAGGCCCATGATTAGCGCAAAACCGAGTCGAAACTCTGTCCGTTTGTCGAGTCAAAATTCGGGCCCAAGCCCATTTCAAAACCTCAGTTCGAGTCCACTTCTACAACTACAATATAGTTGACTAGGATACACATTTTCAAACCTTTGTCTTTTCTTCAAAACTCACTCGACACAAGTGGCACACACCCACTTCACAAGTCAAAACATTTCTTCTTTTAGTAAGTGTGTTAGGATGGTCGATCGTGTTTTGATTCGTCGTCGATCTCTTATCCAGTTTCCAAGATGCCTGAAAGAAGTGACGCGAACTTCAATCAACTTCAAGATGGTAATGATCGAATCCTAGCCGCACTAGCTCAAATCCAAGTTACCCAAGACCAAGTGTATGATCGCCTTGACACCATTGAAGGCCGGATCTACGCCGTAGAAACGAGGATTCCTCCTCGGGAAAGTGAAGTTGTTGATGACTTCGTGAATGACTTCAGGGAAGAAAGCTCTCCTATGGGTATGACTGCAGCTGAGAAAAGGCTCCAATACTTAGAGGAGCAATTGATGTACCTTAAAGGGGATGACATTTATAGGGAGAATAATCGCAAATATGAGGCCGTCAATTCCAAATTGCCAACCAACTTCAACATGACGGATATCCCTAAATTCAAGGGGCATGAGAACCCTTTAAACCACATCCGTGCCTTCAAGGATTACATGTCTATCAAAGGCATCAAACCGGAGATGTTCTTAAGGATCTTTCCTTCATCTCTTGACACCATCCCAAAGCAATGGTTCTACTCTTTAGAACACAAGAAGATCGCCACTTGGGAAGATGCCGCAATCGAGTTTTCTAAGCAATATACGGATAATGCCGAGATCCAAGTTAACATGCGCACTTTAGAGGTTCTTACCCAAAATGACAAAGAAGGATTCACCGACTTCCTAAGTAGGTGGAGGAAGACTATTACCTAACTAGTTGAACGCCCGGATGAGGCTACCCTTGTGGAGAAGTTCGTCGATAATCTCAAACCCATCTATGCCAATCATTTGAGGTACCAAAACATCAAAACTTTCAAGGACTTAACCGTACTAGGAACAAGGATTGAAGATGAAATCCGTAAAGGGCTCTTGTCCAAAACGGTAGGTCGAGGATATCAAGGCTCAACAAGTCGTTCTTACGGCTCCACTAGCAAGACTGATGAAGTTAACCTTCTTGAGCCATCCAAGAAGAATACCCCACCAAGGAAATTCACGAATCTTGGGGACACTTACTCCAATGCTCTAAAGAGGTTAATGAAGCAAGGCAAACTCCAACCCATTGAAAAATGTGCTTCAAGACATGACAGAGGATGGTCAACTACCAATACCGTCGGGAGGCAAACCCAACAACACTCAGAACCCTCTTGGGATTCTAGTGATCACAAGTGAAGAATCTACCTTAGATTGTTCACACCTCATTTCTCCAATTGAAGGTGAGATCTGCGCGATAAAAAATGAAGGGTTCTACTCTACCATTTCCCCTACCATTTCCGACCTCATCACATGGGCAAGGAGTGTGGATAGGCAAGTTTGGGAATTAGAAAATGTGGTGACAACTTTACATGACCCCAATGCGGCACCCAAAGAACATGCGCTGTTGGAGCTGGTGTCCTCCACAAATTAGTGTGATAACATTTGTAAATCTCTTACAGGTTCACAAGTGTATACTTCGTATATTTAATCAGTTGATTAACGTTTACCTAATAACGGTTGGCTTGCTAGAAAGTTTGACGTTATTATCATACAGATGGCGGTGATCAACTGGTCCCTAAAGGTCACACCTATAGGATGTTTTTGTGAAATGTGGTTATAGAAATATAATTACATTGATGCCCATAATGACTAAAAAGTTAGTCAATGTGTTGATGAGATAATTATTTAATGAAAATTAAATAATATTAAGTTGAGACGAATTAACTGTCAATTCATAAATTAAATATAATAAGTTATATTTAAATTAAATATATATAAAGTTAGTTTGGACGAATTAATCTGTTAATTCGTAGTTAAATATAATCAGTTGTATTTAATATCAACAAGTTGAATGTGTCATAGTGGTAATAGTGAGGGTACACAAGCCAAGAGGTCATGGGTTCGATCCTCACTAGATGACAATTTAACACACTTTATATATTTTTGGAAAGACCAAAATAAGGAGAAAAATACTCCTTATTTCGGTTCACTTGGACGAAATTAGGGAAAGTTTTTCTTTTCCTAATTGACTCCAAGTTCGGTCTGTATAAAAAGAAAGGTAGAGAATTATTTCTACCCTAATGCTTTTTCTTGACCTTGCCTCCTCTTTCTCATCACAAGAACACAAAGACAATTAAATTTTACAAAAAAATTTAGATTGATTTCTAGCATAATCAAAGGGCATATCTCAGATCGTCTTGGGTGCAACTAATAGGCGAATATCAATTTTGATATTGTTCTTAGGCCATATTTGCTAGGACCAAAGGTTATTTCTGAATCCTTTACTCTTGTTTATATATTTTATTTTATGACCATTGATCATCTTTATTAAATCGTTATAATCCTTCTAGTTTAAGGGAAGTATACAGATTTATTTCCCACAAGTGGTATCAGAGCACTAGGCCACGTTTTTGATTTTGATGATTTTCATAAAAATTGTATGTAAACCATAACCTTATTCTCGAAAAAATTAGGGTTTCGTTTTTTATTCGGCTAAAAAAAAAAAAAAAAAAAATTTGGCCGAGTTTTTTATCTTTCGGCCTGTTTTTTTTTTTTTCTTTCGTTTGTCCTTTTGTTTGATGATTATATCCAATTTCTTTAGATCATATCATTGTTTTAATCGGTTAAAATTATCATATGAGAATTGGTAGATTTTGATTTAATGCAGATTAAGTTAAAATAAATATAGTATCATCATGTCATTGATACAAGAACTTGTTTTTGCTATATAGTTTTAGCATATAAGATTAATCATGATTGTTAATTCATTTGCTAAACCATGTTCTATTAGCAAATATAAACTTTGTTCTTCATCAATTTTTGTATTAGGGCTTTTTGCCGCAAAAGGAAAATAATTTTGACGGCTCAATTTTTTTTAGGTATGCCGTGAAAAAAAAACGTTTTTAGGTTATTTTTTTTCTCTATTACCGAATCATAAAAAAAAGAAAAGAAGGAAAGTTTTTTTTTTCGAAAAAAATTATGGAAGTTTTTTTTTTCTTAATTGCCGAATAAAAAAGGGGAAGGGGCTGTTTTTTTTATGATCAGCCGTGTAGTAGCTGTTAAAAAAAAATTGTTTATTTTTTTTCAGCCGAACCAATTTTAATTGGTTTTTATTTTTTTTATTTTTGGCCAATTAGTTTTTGTGAATCGGTTCACAATTTAAAGATACCGAGTTATTTTAAAGCGGTTTAAAATTTTGACGGATAGAATTCATATTACAAGTTTAATATGGATTGAAATGAAATTAATGTGATTAAATTGCGGAATTGTCACTTAATTTAATTTAAATAGGTGGTTTGGATAAATTAATCAACATAATTAATGTATTGTATTATGTATGTTTAATTTATTTTAGTTGATGCTTTTAATTATGTTGAATGAATCGAATGAATGAATTTTATTTACGTATTTAATTTTGCAATCGGTTGTAATTTGTAATACTTAGTGTGGCCTTAGTCAATTATGTTTTCGTAATGAAGGAAACATGATTTTTATGTAATTATGAGATCTCGAATCTCCTTTATTTTAGTTTTGGGTTTTGAAATTAGAATGTAATTAATAGGTCAATTATGTAATTTTATTTATTGTAATTTCAAAGAAGACTAAAGATGAAGATTCAAGCTCACTCCCGCTACATGGATCAAGATGGAACATCAAGACAAGCTTCTCGGGTCCAAGGATGGATTCCAAACTTGTATTTATTGTTCATTTTGACAGGATAGGCCACACTAGGACTTTTACTATTTTTTTTACGTTTTTCATTTTATTGCTTTTCATTCACTTGCTAGTAATTGCATCATATTCCGCCTAAAACCAAACCACCTACTACTAAAATGCATGAAAATTGACTCATATAGTTGTATGTTAGTTTTCATGGACATGCGATGTCACATCTATAAGCCATCACTTTAGTTTAAATCATTCTCGCATGCTAGATTATAGTTCACTTAAAATGAATTAAAAATAGTTGATGGGATCTTCCTCTAAAACGGAAATTGAGATTAGTCTTTATAAGGGCAAACATCTATGAGTCCCTTCTTCGTCAAGAGGGCCTAATATGACCCCTTCTACGTTGGGTAAGTAGTTGTGTTGACTTAGTTTACCTCAACATCATAGTCCGAAGAGTTTCTCGTGATTATGATGGACTAAAGATAGAATTTACAGAAATTTATCGACCAAGAATTCTAACGGTAGAATTAGCTAAAAGGTTAGCTTATCAATTTGCAGAGAATTGAGTCTTGGGGCCATTTATATAATTCTTGAGGGAGGTCAATTGTATAAATGTTTTGAGTCTTCGCGTTATGACATTAGTTCATTAGACTTAAAATCAAAACGATGCACATGCTTATTATTTTATTATTCTTTCGCAGTGTAGAACACGTTTATTATCGATAATACTGTTACAACAAATGGCTGGAAATAACGCAATCCCAATGCCTAGTGCCACACTAGATCGTTCGTCCTTGCTAAAAATGTTTATGGACCAAATGAATCAGTCCACTCGACTGAAGAATGATGGGTCCAATTTTGCGGATCGGGAGGCGGTACTACGGAATGTTGCCATTGCGACGGTAAGCTCGGGTATTTAATCGAGCTAATACCGGTCAACCCAGGCCCAAATGCAGGAGTCAACGAATCACTCGCTTATAGTGATTTCGTTATGGAAGCGGGTGCGATAAAGAACGTACTCATCTTTGCAATGGAAACCAATTTGCAGAGACACTTCATTGCCCAAGGTGCAAACAAGATTTTCACCACGCTCTCTAACGAGTTCTCAAAGGCACCGAGAATCGTTACATATGAGCATACCTGTCGCTTCTTTGATGCGAAACTCCAGAAGGGCCAACCGGTTAGCCCACACATTCTTCACATGATTGAGAATGTCGAGAAGCTCGGAGGCACGAATTGTAAAATCGGTGAGAGCATTGTCATTGACCGAATGCTTCATTCTCTTCATGATGGTTTTGCCCTTTTCAGGGCGAACTACTATATGAACGACTTGAAAAAGAGTCCTCATGAGCTACACTCCCTTCTCGTACAGACTGAGAAGGATATGAAATTGAGTGGGAGCGTGAAGCAGGATGTTCTCACGATTTACAACAAAGGTAAGGGTAAGGGCAAGGCTCATGGGGACCTAGCTGTAGGTAAGCCAAAGTTTAAGTAGCCAGGAAACGGTAAGAGAGCGCCTGGTGAGACTAGTGGCTCACAGGGCAAGGCAAAGAGCAAGGGCGGTGACATATAGTGCCACCATTGTCACAAGACTGGACATTGGAGGAGGAACTGTCCCGTCTACTGAGAGGACATTAAGGCAGGCCGCGTCATTCCTGTTGGTATGTCATCTTATATTCATATGATTGAGATTAACCATGCAAGTTTCGGAACTTGGGTACTAGATACTGGTTGTGGATCTCATCTGTGTAATCATTTGCAGGGCCTAAAGAACATCATACCTCTCGAAAAAGGTGATGTGGACCTGCGAGTCGGGAATGGAGCACGAGTTCTTTGCCGCCTCGAAGGGAACATATGTCATCCAACTCCCCAGTGGTTTTGAGTTATTTTTAAATAACTGTTACTATGTACCCAGTTTATCTAAGAACATTATTTCTGTTTCCGTACTTGCTAAAGACGGCTTTACATTTTCAATAAAGGATAATAGTTGTATTTTCTCATTTAATGAAATGATTTATGGCAAAGCAGTTTCCATGAATGGAATTTATATCTTAGATCAAACCACGGAAGTATTACACATGAATAATAAGAAATTAAAGATTGGTGACAAAGATCAAACCTATCTATGGCATTGTCGAATGGGACACATAAATGAGAAACGCGTGAAGAAACTCGTCAATAATGGGACTATTCCCACATTCGGTTTTTCTACATATGGCACGTGTGAATCATGTCTCATTGGCAAGATGACTCGAATTTCCTTCAAAGGTGTTGGAATGCGCGCTAGTGACCTATTAGGACTCATACATATGGACGTATGTGGACCTATGTCAATTACCGCTAGAGATGGCTATAGATATTTTATCACTTTCACGGACGATTTGAGTAGATACGGATATGTCTACTTAATGAAGCATAAAAGTGAGTCCTTTGAGAAATTCAAGGAATACGAACAGGTACAGAACCAACTGGGTAGAAAGATTAAAGCACTCCGTTCAGATCGTGGTGGCGAATATCTTTCAAATGAGTTTGATCAACACCTAAAAGACTGTGGAATCGTTTTGCAGTTAACTCCACCTAGAACACCTCAATTGAATGGTGTGTCCGAACGGAGAAATCGAACCTTAATTGATATGGTTCGATCCATGATGAGTCACACCATAGTGCCTGATTCATTATGGGGTTATGCTCTTTTGTCAGCCGCTCTTATACTTAACCGAAGTCCGTCTAAAGCTGTCGACAAGACTCCATATGAAATGTGGAAGGGAACGGTACCTAACTTGTCCTTTACTCGGGTTTGGGGCTGCGAGGCTTATGTCAAGTGGAGACACGAGGATAAGCTCGGCCCGCGATCGGTCAAGACATACTTTATAGGTTATCCAAAAGGAACATTTGGTCATTACTTCTACTCGCCTACCGAACATCGAGTTTTTGTTGCGGCTAGTGCGGTGTTCTTAGAGAAAGAATTTCTCGAGAACAAGTCGAGTAATAGAACCTTCGAGCTGTCGGAGATTCCAGAACCAACAACCGAGGAACAGATGGAGGAAGCTGTACCTCCAACTGATGATACGGTTAATATTCCTGAGGAACCTAGGAGGTCGGGTAGAGTCTCTCATCCTCCGGACAGATACATTGGTATGGTCGAGGAGAATGACGTTTTACTTCTAGAAAGTAATGAAACCGCTACCTATAAAGGTGATATGGCCTGTTCCGACTCAAAGTTTTGGATTGAAGCCATGCAATCCGAGATGGACTCCATGTATGAGAATAACATATGGGATCTAGTTGATTTACCTAATAAGGTAAAACCTCTACAGTGCAAATGGCTTTACAAAATAAAGCGTTCTGTAGACGCGCAACCAGATATCTATAAGGCACGACTTGTGGCAAAAGGTTTCACTCAAGTGCAAGGATTGCATTATGATGAGATTTTTGCACCTGTAGTCATGCCACGTTCCATTCGGTAATCTTAGCGATTGCCGCATTTCATGATTATGAGATTTGGCAAATGGATGTGAAAACCGCCTTCTTAAACGGTTATTTGGAGGAAGAGTTGTACATGGTGCAACCCGAAGGTTTCATAGATCCTAAACATCCTAAGAAGGTATGCAAGCTTAAGCGTTCCATTTATGGACTTAAGCAAGCTTCTCGGAGTTGGAATCATCGTTTCGACCAAGTGATAAAAGAGTATGGTTTCACTCGATCGGTCGAAGAACCATGCTTATAAATCAAGTCGAGTGGGAGCAAGATTGCGTTCTTAATATTGTATGTCGATGACATACTCTTGATTGGGAATGACATTCCTCTCCTATCTTCGGTTAAAGAATGGTTGAAGAACCATTTCCAGATGAAAGATCTGGGTGAGGCACAACGCATTTTGGGAATCCGTATCTACCGAGATAGATCACGACGGACGTTATCACTTAGTCAGGAGTCTTATTTGGATAAGGTTCTTGAGAGTTTCAGCATGACCAACTCCAAGAAGGGGAACCTTCCTATGACGACCGGGATGCATTGGCAAGTCTCACCACCCACGACGCCTTTGAAGGGATTGAGCGCATGAGTCGTGTTCCTTATGCATCCGCAATAGGATCGATCATGTATGCCATGATATGCACACGCCCGATGTGGCATATGCATTGAGTATGACGAGTCGGTACCAAAAGACTCGGTGAAATACATCGGATAGTCTGTTAAAAACATCCTCAAGTACCTACGGAGGACTAAGGATTGGGTATTGACTTATGGAGGAGATACTAAGCTATGCGCAATCGGTTACGCAGAGGCTAGCTTCCAAATGGACCGAGATGATTAGAAATCTCATTCTAGATTCGTTGTTACTCTTAATGGTGTTGCGGTCAGCTGGAATAGTTCCAAACAAGAAGTTGTAGAAGATTCTTCTACTGAGCCATAGAAATATGATAAGCAAGGAGGGCACGTTTTCTCCATGAGAATTAAACGTGTACCTGAGTTATTGTAGTTGATTATGAATTCGATACGTTATCTTTTTCATATACTATAATTTCATCGTTTTCTATATAATATTTTGTTTTTTCATGTGGATTGTACTGACAACATTGAACGCCACAAAGTGAACTGAATTACATTATATTTGTTTTGGTCCGTAATCGCCAATGTGAGCTGATAACTCCGGCTATTATATTGTGCAGTCGATTGATGGTGGGTTCAACGAGCCATAAGTTAAACGGTTGACTAATTGATCACAGATACGAGATTATGACGATACCTCGTAGGACAACTTTTTGTGACAACGTAATGGAGTCCTAAATGTTTAAAAACATTCGGTGCCAGGTCGTGGATAGGACATCCATTGTGTTCCTAGAGTCGATTCTTTTGACTATCAACTGTCTCTTGAGATTAAGGCAGTTTTTGGGTGACTTTGGTTTCTTTCTCACGGTCTACCGTAACTGGGGCTAAGTAGTTTTTTTCTGGGTCATTTCATACTGTGCTTACATCTGCAGGATTCGAGTTGAAGAAAATATCCAACCCTTATCAGGTATAGTTATTTCTCAGGGCCACTCGAGGAGTTGTAACTGAAATGCATGGCCATGCTCGAATGTTGATTCGTTTATCAGTTAAGTTACTCTCTAGTCGGGAAAACCACTCTTGATACTGATCGCTTGTAAAATACGACCTTTGTGAATTCGGATTTGCAAATTGTTTTACATTGAGTGGGAAAAATTTTATAGGATATGAGAATCGGTTATCACACATACACTTGTGAGGACAAGTGGGAGTTTGTTGGAGCTGGTGTCCTCCACAAATTAGTGTGATAACATTTGTAAATCTCTTACAGGTTCACAAGGGTATACTTCGTATATTTAATTAGTTGATTAACGTTTACCTAATAACGGTTGGCTTCCTAGAAAGTTTGACGTTATTATCATACAGATGGAGGTGATCAACTGGTCCCTAAAGGTCACACCTATAGGATGTTTTTGAGAAATGTGGTTATAGAAATATAATTACATTGATACCCAAAATGACTAAAAAGTTAGTCAATGTGTTGATGAGATAATTATTTAATGAAAATTAAATAATATTAAGTTGAGACGAATTAACTGTCAATTCGTAAATTAAATATAATAAGTTATATTTAAATTAAATATATATAAGGTTAGTTTGGACGAATTAATCTGTTAATTCGTAGTTAAATATAATCAGTTGTATTTAATATCAACAAGTTGAATGTGTCATAGTGGTAATAGTGAGGGTACACAAGCCTACAGGTCATGGGTTCGATCCTCACTAGATGACAATTTAACACACTTTATATATTTTTGGAAAGACCAAAATAAGGAGAAAAATACTCCTTATTTCGGTTCACTTGGCCGAAATTAGGGAAAGTTTTTCTTTTCCTAATTGACTCCAAGTTTCGGTCTGTATAAAAAGAAAGGTAGAGAATATCTCCCACATGCGCCACTAGTCTTTTCTCAAAATGCCACTATGCAAGAAATAGTCGACGTGGTTGACAAACTAGTAGACCAAATCACACAACTAAAAGACGAAATCATGAGAATGAGGGAACTAGCTACAATCAATGGAGTATGGGCCAATGATGACGAGGACGAGTATCTCATTGAAAACTCCATAGTCAAAGAAATAGTCTAAAATGGTGAAGACCAAGATGTGGATCACCTAACTCGTTCGGGGCGTCCATATCAAAATACTACTCAAAACGGTCCAACCAACGTTGTCACACCAAATGATAATGAAGATGACTCCACTGATCATTTGCTCAAGCAATTACAGAAGACAAAGACTGATCTTTCAGTCTGGCAACTAGTAGTAAGCTTATTCCCACATCGCCAAGCTTTACTGCAAGCTTTGGCCAAACTAAGTGTGGCACATAACTCCACACCCGAGGATGTAGTCAACTTGGTCTTCCAAGAATCACCAAAGCTAAGTAATCCTATTACTTTCTCAGACGAAGATTTGCCACCCTTTGGCACTAGTCACAACTTGGCTCTTTACATCACTGTCATTTGTCTAAAGAAGAATGTGCCAATGACCTTTGTTGATGATGGCTCCGCGGTCAACATCATACCCCTCAAAACGGCATACAAATTGGGCATGAAAGAGTCAGATTGGACCCCTACCAATCAAGGTGTTCGCGCATATGATGGTACATGACGAAAGGTAGTAGGACTCGTTAACCTAACCATAGGCACAGGGCCAATTGAACGAAAGGTTAACTTCCAAATAGTGGACATTGAAGGTTCCTTCAACATACTTCTAGGAAGACCTTAGATTCACGCTTCCAAAGCGGTGACATCCACCCTTCATCAAAAGATCAAGATCCCACTAAATGGCAAAGTGGTGACGATCACTTCGTCACCCATCAAGGCAATAATCGAAAAGAAGTCAAACAATCAAGTCCTTGCGGATCCAGTAAATGAGCTTGGGGGCTTCTAAAGCATAAGCGTCATAGAAAGTGAATTGGCACCCTTATACTACGATCCCTACACCAACTTGGTGGTCAACCAGATACTCAAATCCCAGGGATACTTCCCTGGAATGCCTTTGAACCCTATACGAAGAAAACCCTTCGCACCCTATAAGGAAGGCAACTCAAAAAGAATACCAGTTGGACTAGGGTACAAACCCACTAAAGAGGAAGTTCTCGAGATGCTTGCTCAAGTTCAAAACCGTAAGTGAAGGGTAATATCCGTATAAAACCCTTTCTTTATAGGATTATAACGCAAATTTAATACGTGATTTATAGTCATAAAACGAAAAACATAATGAAACGATAAAGATCAAGGAATAACCTTCGGTCCTAGTGCAATATGGCAATGAGAGATCAAAGTAGACCTCCTCCTAAATGATGCACCCAAGATTGTCCGAGAAATGCCCTTGTGCTAGAAGGAATCCTCTAATTGCCTTGCAATATCGAGAGGATTGTTTTGTGAGTTTTGGTTGGATGAGAGATCCGAGTTTTGAGAGGCAATTTTCTCAAAACCCTAGAAATGTTTTGCAAATGAATTAGGTTTCAAGTGAAGGAGAAAGCTCTCCTTTTGACTCCTCTAATTCGGCCAAAACCGAGTGGACAAGGGGGAAATGGGCTTCCATTTTCTCCTTATTTTTAACTCGTGGTCCGAGGCTAAAATGTATACAACGCGGTGTTTATTATATACTGTCATCGGTTATCGGATATTAAATCATCAACTAATAACACGGATTAGTTGAATTATTAATACATGTCCGACAAAGACAATATTGTATAATTATATTCAATATACATTTAATTAAATATAAAACGCTTATATTCAATTTACGAATTAACTGCTTAATTCGCCTTAGCCATTATTATTTAATCCGTATTAAATAAAATATCTCAACATCACATTTTGACTAATTACTAGTCAAATAACTCGACTAATCGGTTAGTCAAATTTGGCATCTACATGATGTATTTTCATACCGTCACATCTCTCAAACGTATCCTATAGGTGTGACTTTTAGGGACCAGTTGATCACCGCCATCCGTATGACAATAACGTCAAACTTATCTAGCAAGCCAACCGTTATTGATAAACGTGGATCAACCGATAATAATACCAAAAGTATGCCCTTTGATCCTTTTAGAGGTTTATAAGTCCTTGCACTAATTGTTAAGGACACCAACCCCAACAAGCTCCCACTTGTCCGTACAAGTGTATGTGCAATGACGTTATCCGCACTAACCGGAGGACACAAGCTCCAACAAACTCCCACTTGTCCGTACAAGTGTATGTGCGATAACCGATTCTCATATTCATTTAAAATTTCTCCCACTCAATGTAAAACAATTTGCAGATCTGGATCCACAAAGGTCGTATTTTACAATCGATCAGTATCATGAGTGGTTTCCCGACTAGAGAGTAACTTAACGATAAAACGAATCCGTATCCGAGCATGGCCATGCATTTCGATTCTGACTCCTCGAGTGGCCCCGAGAAATATCGAGTACGATAAAGGCTGAATATTTCCTTCAACTCGAACTCCTTTCGATCTAAGCACAGCATGAAATGACCCAGAAAAAATCTACTTGGCCCCCTGTTACGGATGACCGTGAGAAAGAAACCAAAATCACCCAAAATCTGCCGTAGTCTCAAGAGACAGTCGATAGTCAAAAGAATCGACTCTTAGGATCACCATGGAGGTCCTATCCACGACCGGGCAGCGAATGTTATAAAACATTTAGGACTCCACGTCGATGTCACAATGGTGTCCTACGAAATATCCGTATAAATCGCCTCTGTGATTGGTCAGTCAACTGGTTGACTTATGGCTCGTTGAACCCACCATCAACCAACGTCACAAAATAATTGCCAGAGTTATCAGCTCATGTGGGCAATTAAGGACTGAAAAATATAATGTTCGTTCAGTTCACTTTGTGGTGTTCAAAAATTGTCATACAATTCCACATGAAAAACAAAATATATAAATATCAAAACGATGATGTCGTATAGAGTACAAAAGGGAATGAATCTAATCCATAAAAGAGTACTACAACTTAGGAACACGTTTAATTCCCATAGAATTAACATGCCCTTCATGCTTATCTTGTCGTAATGGTTTAGTGAGAGGATCTGCTATGTTATCATCTGTAGCAATCTTTTCTATCACTACTTCCTTTTGCTCCACGTAATCTCGGATTAGATGAGCTTTCCGTTGTACATGTCTAGACTTGTTGCTAGACTTTGGCTCCTTAGCTTGGAAGATGGCACCACTATTGTCGCAATAGATGGTGATCGGGTCATTCGAACTAGGCACTACGGATAGTCCATGTAAGAATTGACGCATCCATATCGCTTCCTTTGTAGCTTCAGACGCGGCATAGTACTCGGACTCGTCGTAGAATCGAATAATGATTTGTTTGAACTCTTCCGGTGATCGCAGCGCTTATTAAGAGTAAAAACGAATCCAGATCGAGATTTCGAGTCATCTCGATCCGTTTGGAAGCTAGCATCTGCAGAATCGGTTGCGCATAGCTTTTGAGGGCCTCCATAAGTCAATGCCCAATCTTTAGTCCTCCGTAGGTACTTAAGAATGTTCTTGACAAATGACCACCCAATGTGATTCACCTGGATCTTTGTTGGAATCGACTTGTCATACTCAATGCATATGCCACGTCGGGACGTGTGCATATCATGGCATACATGATTGATCCTATAGCCGAGGCATAAGGAATTCGTGTCATGCGCTCTTTCTCTTCCGGTGTCTCGGTTCCGAGACTTGCTCAAATGCACCCCGGAGCCATAGGAAGAAACCCCTTCTTGGAGTTAGTCATGCTGAATCTCTCTAGGACTTTGTCTATGTAAGACTCCTGACTGAGAGATAACATCCGTCGTGATCTATCTCGATAGATACGGATGCCCAGAATTCTTTGTGCCTCACCCAGATCTTTCATCTGGAAATGGTTTTTCAACCATACTTTCACCGAAGTTAAGAGAGGTATGTCATTCCCAATCAGGAGTATGTCGTCAACATACAATATTAGGAAGACAATCTTGCTCCCACTCGACTTGATATATAGACATGGTTCCTCGACCGATCGAGTGAATCCATTTTCTTTTATCACTTGGTCGAAGCGATGATTCCAACTCCTTGATGCTTGCTTAAGTCCATAAATGGAACGCTTAAGCTTGCACACTTTCTTAGGATGTTCTGGATCGATGAAACCTTCGGGTTGTACCATGTACAACTCTTCCTCCAAAAAGCCGTTTAAGAAGGCGGTTTTCACGTCCATTTGCCAAATTTCATAGTCATGAAAAGCGGCAATCGCTAAGATAATCCGAATGGAACGCAGCATAACTACGAGTGCAAAAATCTCATCGTAGTGCAAACCTGGCACTTGGGTGAAACCTTTAGCAACTAGTCGTGCTTTATAGATATCTTGTTGACCTTCCACATAATGCTTTATCTTGTAAAGCCATTTGCATTGAAGGGGACGAACCTTAGCAGGTAAGTCAACAAGATCCCATACGTTGTTCTCATACATAGAGTCCATCTCGGATTGCATGGCCTCAAGCCATAGCTTTGAGTCAGAACTAGTCATGGCACCTTTATAGGTTGCGGGTTCACTACTCGTTAAGAGTAGAACGTCATCTATGTCATGTTCCTCGACCATACCGATGTATCTGTCTGGAGGAATAGAGACTCTTCCCGACCTCCTAGGTTCCTCAGGAATATTAACCGGAGCCGGGATTGAAGGAACTGGTTCCTCCAATGGTTGCTCGGTATTTGGTTCTGGAATCTCCGACAGGTCGAAGGTTCTATCACTCTTTGCATTCTCGATAAATTCCTTCTCTAAGAATGTCGCACTAGCCGCAACAAAAACACGTTGTTCGGTTGGCGAATAAAAGTAATGACCAAGCGTTCCTTTAGGATAACCTATAAAGTATGTCTTGACCGATCGCGGGCCGAGCTTATCCTCGTGTCTCCACTTGACATAAGCCTCGCAGCCCCAAACCCATATAAAGGACAAGTTAGGGACCGTTCCCTTCCATAGTTCATATGGAGTCTTGTCAATAGCTTTAGACGGACTTTGTTAAGTATTAGAGCAGGTGATGAGAAGAGCATAACCCCACAATGAGTCGGCAACACGGTGTGACTCATCATGGATCGAACCATATCAAGTAGTGTTCGATTTCTCCGTTCGGACACACCATTCAACCGAGGTGTTCGGTGGAGTTAATCGTAAGGCAATCCCACAGTCTTTAAGGTGTTGATCAAACTCGTGAGAAAGATACTCGCCACCACGATCCGAACGTAGTGTTTTAATCTTTCTACCCAATAGGTTTCAGACCCTATTCGGTATTCTTTGAATTTCTCAAAGGATTCACTTTTGTGCTTCATTAAGTAGACATAGCCATATCTACTTAAATCGTCCGTGAAAGTGATGAAATACCTATAGCCTTCTCGTGCGGTGATTGACATAGGACCACATACATCCGTGTGTATGAGTCCTAATAGGTCGGCAGCGCGCATTCCAACACCTTTGAAGGAAATACGAGTCATCTTACCGATGAGACATGATTCACACGTGCCAAATGATTGAAAATCAAAAGCCGAGATAGCTCCATTCTTGATGAGTCAAATTTTTACGCGTTTCTCATTAATGTGTCCCATACGGCAGAGCCATAGATACGTTTGATCTTTGTCACCAACCTTTAACTTTTTATTCATTACGTGTAATATTTCGGTGGTCCGATCTAAAACATAAATTCCGTTCATGGAGACTCGCCTTGTCAGTAAATCATATCGTGTAATGAGAAAATGCAAGTATTATTTTCTATTACAAATGAAAAACCAAGTTTATCAAGTGCAGAAACTGAAATAATGTTTTTCGAAAGACTAGGTACATAATAGCAATCATATAATGACAACTCAAAACCGCTAGGAAGTCGGATCACATATGTCCCCTTTGAGATGGCAGCCACTCTTGCTCCATTCCCAACACGCAGTTCCACCTCACCCTTTACGAGGGGTTCGATGTTTCGGAGCCCCTGCACATGATTACACAGATGAGAACCACAACCAATATCAAGTACCCAAGTTCCGTAACTTGCGTGGTTAATCTCAATCATATGAATAAAAGTAGAAGAGAGAGAAGACATACCAACAGGTTTAACACGACCCGCCTTTAAGTCCTCATGATAAACAGGACATGTACGCCTCCAATGCCCGGTCTTGTGGCAATGATGGCATTCCATGTTTTCATTCTTGCTCTTTGTCGCGCCCGATGAGGTGCTCGACTCACCAGGCCCACTCTTACCTGAACCCGACTTCTTGAACTTCGGTTTACCCTCGCTAGGTTTGCCTCGAGCTTTGCCCTTACCTTTCCCTTTGTTTGACACAACGAGAACATCCTGTTTAAGCTCCCATGAACTTCATGTCCTTCTCGGTCGCACGAGAAGGGAGTGCGATTCATGTGGGGTTTTCTTCAAATCATTCATATAGTAATTCGCTCTAAATTGCGAAAAACCATCGTGGAGTGAATGAAGCATGCGGTCGATAACAATGTTCTCGCTGATGTTACAATTAAAGGTCTCGACTTCTCGACATTCTCAATCATGCCGAGAATGTGTGGGCTAACTGGTTGGCCCTTTTCGGAGTCTCGCATCAAAGAAGCGAGTGGTATGCTCATAGGTCACGATTCTCGGTGCTTTCGAGAATTCCTTGGTGAGCGTGGTGAAAATCTTGTTCGCACCATGGGATATGAAGCGTTTCTGCAAATTGGGTTCCATTGCAAAAATGAGTACGTTTTTAATCGCACCCGCTTCCATACAGAAATCATTAAACTTGGTGATTTCAGCAGCTCTAGCCGTGGGACCTGGGTTTGCCGGGATGGGCTCTAATAGATATTTGAGCTTCCGTCCCGCCAGCGGCAGCATTCCGTAATGCCGCCTCCCAATCCGCGAAGTTTGATCCATCATTCTTGATCGAGTAGACCGATTCATCCGATTCATGAAGATCCGAAGCCGGGACTCACGGTCCAATGTGGCACTTGGCATTGGGTTATCGTAGAACCACCATTTGTTATTAGCAGTTTAAAAATTCGTGATCTACACTGAAAAAGAAAGAAAAACAAAACGAAATAAGCAACTCATCGAGGTGATTTAAGTCTATTTTAAAATACATTTTAACAAGTAGACTCTCGCACTTGCATAATTGATCTCCCTCAAGAATGATACAAGTGATCCCAAGACTCAATTTCCGTAAATTGATAAGCCAACTGTTTAGCTAATTCTTCCGTAAGAACTCTTGGTCGATAGATTTCCGTAAATCCTATCTATAGTCCACCATGATCACAGGATCGTACGAGTGACCATAGTGTTGAGATAAAATAGGTCAATCGGTTCCAACTTACCCGACGTAGAAGGGGTCATATTATGCCTACCGACGAAGAAGGGACTCATTGGAGTTTGACCTATAAAGACCATTCTCAATTTTGGTTTATACGAGGAAGATCCCATCAACTTAATTATAATTCATATTAAGTGAACGAATAACTAGAGTCTGCGTGAATGAATTAATTTAGGTGATGGCTTAGCATAGATCGTGTGACATGAGAATGTCAAAGAAAACTAACTCGAGACCTCTATATGTGTCAGTTTTCATGCAATAAATAGGTGGTTTGGTGTTTAGGCGGAATATGATGCATATTATCGTTGCGAAAAATAAATAAAAGAATGCAATACGTAAATAAAAAATTCCTAGTGTGGCCTATCCTAATAAAAAGAACATAAAACAACTTTGGAATCCACCGTTGGACCCGAGAAGCTTGTCTTGATGTTCCATCTTGATCCATGTAGCGGGAGTGAGCATCCGGTCTCCATCTTTGGTCATCTCAAAAATTACAATTTAAAATTTACAAATATAAACCTATTTACATTCTAAATAAAAACTGTAATTAAAAGAAATAAAAATGGAGATACGAGATCTCAAAATATAACAAAGACCGTGTTCCATCATTACGGTAACACGTTCTACTAAGGCCACACTAAGTTACAACCGTTTGTAAAATAAATAAATACGTAATATAAAGCATTCAAAATAATCAAAACGATAAATAAAATGCATCAACTAAATTAAATTTATTCGTGACATAATTCCGTAATTATGTTAAATTTATCCAAACCACCTTTTAATGATTAAAATTCATGTGATAAAACCGCTTCTATCATTCAATTTTAATCTAATACAATCCGTTACTTTAAATACGCTTTAAAATAACTTAATGGTACGTGTGTGAACCGTTTCACAATCATAGCGAGTGTACAATATCCGTATAAAGTACATATTAAGGCCAAAAGAAAATTTAAAACAAAAGAATAAATTTTCAAAGCTTGCCAGAACAAAAATCCCTCGATCCAGGGACAATAGTGCTCGATCGAGGAACTAAAGGGCTCGATCGACTGAACTGCTAGTCGATCGAGAGGTATGCTAATCAGGAAGTACTCGATCGACAGAACTGGTGGTCGATCGAGGACTTTTATCAGCAATACTGCTCGATCGAGTACGAGGACTTCTCGATCGAGCAGTGGGGTTTTAAAAGTGGTCGATCGAATACAGCAAGGACTCGATCGAGTAAAAACAAGACAGAAAAACCTCTCGATCGATTAAAAACTTGGTCGATCGAGAACAAAAGTTTCTGGAAAACAAAACCCTCGTGAAAACAGTTTTGTCGAAACAAAACAATTTCAATTTTGATCAAAACCGCATAAAATCAATTTTATAATTTGACAAAACTTGACATATTATTATAATCTCCGTATAAAATAACAATATGTAAAAGAACAAAACGGAAAAAGTGAATCAACCGTGTAAAACATGTCACGGTTTCAACAAAAACGCAAACATCCGTGTATACAAGGCACGGATTTCGAGACAAAAGCAACCGTTTCAAAATCGTTTTATGAAAAACACATAGAAAAATTTACGTGGCCTCGCTCTGATACCACTTGAAGGGTAATATCCGTATAAAACCCTTTCTTTATAGGATTATAACGCAAATTTAATACGTGATTTATAGTCACAAAACGAAAAACATAATGAAACGATAAAGATCAAGGAATAACCTTCGGTCCTAGTGCAATATGGGAATGAGAGATCAAAGTAGACCTCCTCCTAAATGATGCACCCAAGATTGTCCGAGAAATGCCCTTGTGCTAGAAGGAATCCTCTAATTGCCTTGCAATATCGAGAGGATTGTTTTGTGAGTTTTGGTTGGATGAGAGATCCGAGTTTTGAGAGGCAATTTTCTCAAAACCCTAGAAATGTTTTGCAAATGAATTAGGTTTCAAGTGAAGGAGAAAGCTCTCCTTTTGACTCCTCTAATTCGGCCAAAACCGAGTGGACAAGGGGGAAATGGGCTTCCATTTTCTCCTTATTTTTAACTCGTGGTCCGAGGCTAAAATGTATACAACGCGGTGTTTATTATATACTGTCATCGGTTATCGGATATTAAATCGTCAACTAATAACACGGATTAGTTGAATTATTAATACATGTCCGACAAAGACAATATTGTATAATTATATTCAATATACATTTAATTAAATATAAAACGCTTATATTCAATTTACGAATTAACAGCTTAATTCGCCTTAGCCATTATTATTTAATCCGTATTAAATAAAATATCTCAACATCACATTTTGACTAATTACTAGTCAAATAACTCAGACTAACTGGTTAGTCAAATTTGGCATCTACATGACTGTATTTTCATACCGTCACATCTCTCAAACGTATCCTATAGGTGTGACTTTTAGGGACCAGTTGATCACCGCCATCTGTATGACAATAACGTCAAACTTATCTAGCAAGCCAACCGTTATTGATAAACGTGGATCAACTGATAATAATACCAAAAGTATGCCCTTTGATCCTTTTAGAGATTTATAAGTCCTTGCACTAACTGTTAAGGACACCAACCCCAACAGTAAGTACGTAGGAGTCCAAATGCGACCCTATCTCCCTACCCTAAACGGATACTTCGTTAAGGAAGGAAGTCTAGAACTCTTTCACGGATTTCCCGAACCTTGGCACTATCTCGAAAGGAAGCTAGCCGGAATCGAGATCTTTCACGATTGCTACTTCATTCCTCCAGAAACGGTTCCTACCGTCAAAGCTCTTCAAGCACCTTACTTAGACGAACAAGCTGTTAGTCTATTGTTTAGAGAAGATCGATTTGTTAGAGCCGCGCAAGATGAGATCATTACCAAGATACTTCAAGACAATCACTTCAACCCTACCACGTTAATCACAGAAACAAACGCAAATCAGCAGAAAGGATGGAGGAAATCAATCTAGTGGACCAACAATCAAGGAAGACTCTTCAAGCTCACCACTGGAGAAGGAGAGATGTTCAAAGGAGAACCAGAAGACGATGAATTAGAGTCAGAGTCAGAGTCGGAGTCAGAGTCGGAGTCAAGAGAAGTCACTAAGGAGTCTCCTCCTGTCGTCATCACCATTCCCTTTGTTTCTCCTAGCTTAGCCTCAAATAGTAACAGTAGTTCGGGAAATGTCCCAACAACTGTCCCTTTACCGCCACTGACCACAGATCAGATGGCTTCTTTGTTTCAACTTTTCTCAAACTTTAATATGAATAAATCAGGTTCTGCTTACTCTTCGTTTTATCTTGAGTGCAATTCTGTTTACGATGATACTGAGGATGACCAAGACCCAGACTCAATTGAGATACCTCCCTACATAGCCAAAGAAATACTACAAGAAGGAGAAGGGGGACTAGTAATAGAGAACACCGAACCCATCAATGTAGGAACCGAACTAGAACCCCAAGAACTTAGGATAGGGACTAACTTGAGCTCTACCGAAAGGGTCGATTTCATAGACCTCCTAAACGAGTTCAAAGACGTCTTCGCTTGGTCCTACAAAGACATGCCAGGGATCGACAGGGATATCGCCGATCATAGAATCCCAATTAAGCCAGGTTTCAAGCCTGTGAAATAGAAGCTTCGTCGAATGAGAACAGAATGGGCTCTCAAGATTAAGGAAGAAGTCGATAAGCAATTCTAAGCCGGGTTCATCAAAGTTTCCGAGTATTCTGACTGGGTAGCTAACATAGTACATGTACCCAAAAAGGATGGGAGAATCCATGTTTGTGTTGATTTTAGGGACTTAAACAAAGCAAGTCCTAAAGATGACTTCCTCTACCACATATCGACATATTGGTGGACAATACCGCAGACCACGCGTTACTATCCTTCATGGATGGGTATACAGGTTACAACCAAATCAAGATGGCCATAGAAGACATGCATAAGACCGCCTTTTTCACTCAATGGGGAACCTATTGCTATACGGTTATGCCGTTTGGGTTAATCAACGCCGGAGCTACATATCAACGCACCGCAACTACACTCTTACACGACATGATGCACAAATAAGTTGAGGTATACGTAGACGACATGATTGTCAAATCCAAGGATAGAGAAGGGCATATTGCGAACCTTCGCAAATTTTTCGCAAGGCTACGAAAGTACAACATGAGACTCAATCCTCAGAAGTGCGCATTCGGAGTAACATCTGGCAAACTCCTGGGATATGTTGTTAGCCAACGAGGTATAGAAATAGACCCTTCCAAAATCAAAGCCTTGATCGAAATGCCACAACCTCAAATAGAAAAAGAAGTCAGAGGATTCCTGGGTAAAGTACAATACATAAGTCGATTCATATCGAAACTTACCATGATTTGTGAACCTATCTTTAAGAATCTCAAGAAAACGGATCACACCATGTGGGATGATGACTGTCAGAAGGCATTTGACCGAATCAAGGAGATATTGGCTAAACCACCAGTGCTCATGCAACCTCAACGAGATCAACCTCTTGGTCTGTATCTCACAGTGACTGAAACAGCCATGGGTGCCATGCTAGCTCAAACCGTAGGAAAAGAAGAAAGGGCTATCTACTACCTTAGTAAGAAGTTCTTGGAGTACGAGTGCAAATACTCACAACTCGAAAAGACATGCCTCGCTCTTGTGTGGGCGACGAAGAAGCTACGCCATTACATGCTTAGCTAGTCCGTCAAAATATACTTCAGAATGGATCCAGTCAAACACCTCTTCGAGAAACCCGTCCTCAACGGACGTCTAGCGAGATGGACTTTGATGCTCTTCGAGTTCGACCTCAAATACGTGCCACGGAAAGTTATAAAAGGGCGCGCCGTTGCCGAATTCTTCGCAGAAAATCCCATCAATGATGCACAAACAATAGACACTTCGTCATTTCCAGACGAGGATATACTCCAAACCGATGTAGACTCCTGGGACCTTTACTTTGATGGAGCATCAAACTTAAGAGGATTTGGAATATGAGTGTTGCTCATTTCTCCTGAAGGTGAGCATACACCAATCTCTGTCAAACTCGACTTCGAGGTGACAAACAATGCTGCAGAATATGAAGCTTGTCTCATTGGACTACAAGCGGCAGCGAGCTTAGGCATTAAAAACCTCTGAGTACATGGGGATTCATCCCTGATCATCAATCAAGTTATGGGATCTTGGAAAATCCGAAGCGAAAGCTTAGCACCTTATCAAGCCAGAATAGACCATGTTGCCAAATTCTTTGATCACGTGACATATCTACACCTACCTCGGGAAGAAAATCAATTTGCAGATGCTCTTGCAAAACTTGCATCCTTGATTAATATGCCAGATGACATGGTGGAAATGCCTTTATGTATCGAACGACGGTCAGAACCGGCTTATGTCCATCAAATCACCGATGAAGAGGAAATCACACAGGAACCCTGGTTCCAAGCAATCCTAAATTTCAAGCTCAACGGTACCTATCCACCCGATATGGACAAAAGGGGACAAGATGCTATACGCCTACTGGCTTCCCACTACGTTCTCATGCAAGGAGAGCAATACAAAAGAACACCTCTTGGTGTAATCCTACGTTGCCTCGATCATTCACAGGCGCGGAAAGTGATGGAAGAAGTTCATGATGGATAATGCGGTCCTCACATGAGTGGGCCCATGATGGCAAAGAAAATCACACGTTTGGGGTACTATTGGACCACAATGGAATCCGATTGCATCAAATATGTAAGACATTGCCATAACTGCCAAATCTTCGGGAACGTACAACATGTCCCTCCTTCATTGCTCTATACGATGACTGTTGGAATATGTGTCCTCCGACAATAATGCGATCACGACTGTTGATCATAATGATCACATGTTTAAGTCTCATTAAAATGAATACAATTGGGAAGTAATATTGTTACTGTCAACTGGTCAACATATATCGGTAATGATTGGTCGACTAGAGTTTGACATTACATTTGTCGTGTGACGGTGGTGATCAGTTGACCCCTAGGTCATACCTATAGGGCATCACTCTTAATTGATTATTTAATTAATCGTATAATGTTACGAGTTAATTAAATTACTTGAAAATTGACGGACGATTTTGGAAGTAAAATTTACGTATCATATTGAAATGTGATTAAATAAGATACGGTCTGAGTAATTAAATTGTATAATTACTCGGATGAAATAAATTGTTTAATGTAACAATTGAATTTGAATGAATTGTTATAAATACAATTTGTTGTGATTTATAAATGGTAAAATATTTTGGCACAAGTAATTATGAAATTACTAAGTCGATTTTTGTATATGACGTATTTTTATTAATACGTTGATTTTTAATATGTTAAAAATACATAACAAATATATGTGACATGTGACATGTAACATATAGACAATTGACAAAAATAATATGGAATCCATATTATAGAATGGGCCGAAAATTAGAAGGATTTAAGCTAATTATATGTTGTTTGTAATTAGTGGAAAACACAATGATTAAAAGCAACCTAGCCATGCAAGCCTATTGTTCCTTGTGAAGAACAATTTCTCCATGCATTGGCTCCCCTATTGCCCTCCTCTTACACGGTTTTGAGAAGGCAAATGTGATCATTGTTTTCTCTATAATTTTACCTAATAATATACAAATGTAGTGCATTATTATTCATTCTATTCCATCATCAAAAATAGAGATTTCTAGTGAGATAAAAAGCTCTCTTCTCCTTTCTCAATAATACCGAAAATATTCAAGTGCTAAACATTATTTTTGGTTCAATTTTCTACCTTGATTAATATTATACTAGTATTGTAATATTAATTAAAATTAAGAGGAGCCTTGGGTATAATACATAGGGAGAGATCTTACACTTAGATCTTTATTCTTCCATTGGAAAAGCTCAAGAACAAGGGAGATAGGTGATCTCTCTTGTGCCCTAATAGCCGAAATCTACAATGTAAGGACATGATTTCTCCTCTATTTATATTATTGTTTGCATGCATAAAATCCGTTTTAATTTTATGACAAATTATTTAGACATATATGAGTATGTTAATATGTATAAAGATCTACATTTCCTTCAATCGGTATCATGAGCCACGGTTGTTTGCATGCAAATTGGTTAAAAGTTTTTCCGAGTTATATGAATAACAAATAAAACTTGTAAAATTTGTGTTATTATGATATATCACGAAATTATTACATGCATGTTAATATTCCTGGTCCTAAAATGTTTTAGGATATTTTGGTTAATTTTTCGGATTTTTATTGTTCATAATTAACAATAATGGCATTTAAATGTGATTTTATGAGTAAAAATGTCATTTTTGGTCTAAAATTAGCTATAGTTCGAATTTTCACTTGATTTTTGGATATGTTGTTACATATATTATTTTGAGATAACCTGCAAATTTTCATAATTTTTGGACTTGTTATGCTCGAAAAATGAATTTTTCATTATTAAATACGGATTTAAGAGAAAAATAGGTTAATATGAGTTAAATTTCGAATCTGGTCATAGAAAATTAATATGTTGTCACGTGCAATTTTACAAGATGTGTGTAAAATAATTGGCTATAAAGAAGTCTTTTTGCATGATTTATGAATTTTTGAAGAAAAATGGCATAAATAGTGACATTATTAGTGAAAATTAATAAAACATAATCTATGACTTAGGAAAAACGTCTAATGTTGCATTTTATTATATTTTTCAGATCTAAAATTGAAAAGTTAGTGAAAATAATTTTTCCATGTTTTTATGATTATTTTATTAAAAATCGATAAACCGCAACATTGTTTTTCCGGTAAATTTTCGAAATTTTTAACCTAAGATTTTGAACATTATGAGTGTCATGGAATTTTTCCAGAATGTTCATGAGTTTAAATTTCAAAATTTGAATTTATTTGAAATTTTGTGATTTATTTGAAGTTTAATAGCTTATTTTGTAATTTTTAGTCCATTTATGAACAATTTTATAAAATATTGGTTAATTATGGTCAAATTATTAGTGAAGACTATATTTTGAGTCCTAAGAGGTTAGGGTAATTAACTTATGCATAAATATGAGTTTATGTATTTTTGTGATTATAAAATGTTGAAATCACGCAAATCCGTAAAAACCGAGTAATATACGATATTGGCTAATTAAAAAGCGATTTAGCATAAAAATTGAGCATGTTCATACATATTATAATGCTGCATTTTTCTTTATGATTGTCATAATTTTTATTTATGTAATTTTACTTAGTATGGCCTTAGATTTTAATTGATATTTCCCGAAATGTATGGGAATATCGATTCGGTTGTAATTTTTATTGTGATCTCGTATCACCGTTTTGTAATTTAATAGATTTATTTTATTTTAGTTACAAATGTATAATAGGAAATTATGTAATTTATTATGTAATTTTATTCATTCCGGAGTTCCCAAAGACGGATTTCTTCAAGAATGGAGATACATAAAGACGGTGTTACCTCGAGATGCGTGCCACAACCGAAGTTCAAGGGACCAATGGAGTTGGTTTCCGAATATGTAATAGTTAAATAGTTTTCTATTTTAGAAAAGGCCATACTAGGATTTTTATCTTTATGCTTGCATTTTATTTTATGTCACATGCATTGCTAAATCGCCATAACTAAAACATGCATCCTTATTTTATCGAGTTTATCGACCGTGTCAATTCGAATTATCGTAGTTCACCGCTTTAGTTCACTTAAAACGTGATAGATAATAAATTGACATGACCTCTCGCTAAAACAACTAATTGAGACATAGCCTTACCAAATAGTAGAAACCATGAAAACCTATTTCGCGAGGGAGTGCACTCGGCTACCCCGGGGTACAAACCTTGTTACGTAGGGGAAGTGGGTGATAAATGTCTAATCCACCGAATTCATGTTGATGAGGGTTTCATCGGCTACCCCGTGCCTAAATTAATATGGGTTTGGATAATGGACACATTTATTCGAAATTTGGATTGAACTCAACAAAAGTAATTGATAAGGGTTTCATCGGCTACCCCGTGCCCTTGTTGATGTGTTTTGGGCTATAGATAAATATTAGAGTAATTTTATCGACCAAGAGTTCTAAAAGTAGAATCGATTAAAAGGTTAATCCACCGAGTTATATTGATGAGGGTTTCATCGGCTACCCCGTGCCTAAGTCGATATGAATTTGGGTCTTGGAATCATTTTTTCTAGTTGGGTAGAGGTCACTAGAAAAATGCATATAACTTGTTTAAGTCATACTTTTTACGAGTATTATTAAAACGACAAATGTTTTACTCCTTATATTTTGTTTTGTAGACCACTTCTTATTCATAACAAATGGCAACACCAACTCCTAATGCTACACCACTCGCTACTTCATCTTGGCTCCGATCCTTTATGGATCGATGTAAACTTGAAAAGAATGGGTCAAATTTCTCCGAGTGGGATGCCCAACTCAAATTAGCCGCCGAGGGTGACGACAAGCTTCGTTACCTTAGCGAGGCCTCTCCACCCGAACCCTCCACTAGGTCCACCGCGGCCACTAGGGAAGCCTATGAGGCCTACCAAAAGGAGTCCGCCGCAATGAAAAATGTATTAATATTTGCGATGGAGGCGGAACTCCAAAGGAGAGCCTTCAAAATGGGCAATGCTAATGAGATTTACTCCAAACTTGTGACCATGTTTTCACAAACTCCGCGGATCGTCCAATATGAGGCGGCCGCGGCATTCTTTGATCTCGACTTCAAAGAGGGCCAAAAGGTTAGCCCTCATGTGCTCAAACTCATGGAGCTTGTCGAGACCTTGAAAATTCAAAAGGTTGAAATCCCCAAAGAACTCATCGTAGATAGGATTCTACACTCCTTGTCTAAGGTCAAGGCATATGTGCAATTCCGGGTGAATTTCAATATGCAAGACAAGGATGTGTCTCTTGAGGAGTTGCACAAGTTACTTGTGCAAGCCGAGAGGGACATGGGGTTAAATGTGAACCCTCCCAAGGATGTGCTTAACATAAGCACAAAGAGTAAGGGGAAGTTCAAGAAGAGTGGAAAGAAGGGTAAAAGGCAAGCTCCCACATTCACCAAAGCTAAGTCTTGTGAAGCTAGCACATCCAAAGTCAAGAAGGGTCATCTTGATAAATGCCATTATTGTAATGGCATGGGACATTGGAAAAGAAATTGTTCCAAATACCTTGGTGATATCAAAGCTGGAAAGATCACTCCAGTAGGTAAATGACTAACCTTCTTTTATGTTTCTAAATTCAACTATGGTATTATGATGCAAAGTTGTGATAATGTATCTCCCTTTTTATTGTAAATAGGGCCTCCACCAAGCAAAGACAAAGGAAAAGAAAAGCAAGCATAAGAAACCATGAAGAAGCTAAGGATAGCTTTTATGGAGCTTTGTTTTTCATTGTCTTATTTTAAGTTATGTTTTGAATTTTTAGAACTTTAAGTTTCCGTGTTCGACATGGAAAGGTATTTTGGATAATGGTTTGTATTTTGGATGATAGTGACTTGATTGCAACCCAAGTCACCCGTTTTATCATTTATCCTTTATGTTCTAAAATTTCATCTTTAAATGCTTGCGTTTTGAAACATAAAATTATTCACTTAAAAGTGATCCCATAGACAATTATAATGACGGGTTTCATTATATGTCCACATGCTTAAGGCTTGTGTATGATCATTTATAAAGTGATTTTGAGTCTATGAACTCTCTTAAGGTATGTCAATCACCAAGTACACATATGAATTAAATAACAATTAGTCTACCTATGAGGTAGTTCTCCTTATAATTCAACATCATTAATTTGTGTCTCATATGCTATCTTTGAATGATTAGTGTATTTATTCTAAAGATAGAGTGGGAGAAAAATGAGGACACAACACACAAGGCAAGATAAAATTGTGTTTTTGTGTATATGAAGATCTACGCAAGAGAGAATACACAAGGCAAGATAAAATTGTTTTTTTGTGTATATGAAGATCTACGCAAAAGAGAATGATTTGAATGAAGGTATATCTAATTACATAGTATACCGAATAGATGAGATCTATGGTCTCAAGTTAGTTCTATATGACTAAAGAGACCAAGTGTAGTAATCATAAGAGAATTTTCTTAAGATAACTACACGAGCAGACCAAAAGAAAGTTTTGGAAGAAAAATGACTAATGTAAAGTCTTAACGAGTTTTTGACTAAGTTTATGAAGCATTTGACCAATAGTTTCAATCATGAGTTTTACTTAAGAGCCTAAATGAATCAAAGTAACATACTAGTTATAATCAAGATTAAGTTGCAAAGATTTGATATACTGATATCCTCAATTGCTACAAGTTAAACCATACAAATGTCATTGCTTAACTTCCCTATGAAATGGTTAAATCTCCTTCCAAAAGGGTATTTGCGAAGGACGTATTCTAAATATTGTTTATATTTGAATGATGACATTACTACACATCATTATGACATGAGTGTGTCGGAGATTTAAAAATCTCTTTCCGTAAGGTTAAGAAGAGACCACTTCAAAATAGGTATTTTGAAAAGATATGATGGGAACATATATGGTTTTATCATAATAACTTGGCAGTGCAATTTATATTTCAATTCTTGACATATTCCGATTGAGAAGTCAATTTCGAAATATGTAGAATTAAGTGGGAGTTAGGAAATTCTCATGTGAAGACATGGAATTTAGTGGGAGTTATCATCTTTTGAATTTTACGACTCATAACTCATTAAAGAATGACGAGCTAATGTCTTCTTTCATAAAGAAGCCTTTGAGTTTTCAATTCTGGATGAAAATGGACAATGATGAATCCAATTGCATCAGGGATGTTGGATTAGTATTAAGATATACACATCATATCAACATACACATAGGTTATTCATATGAATGAAAATGGGATTACCATTAGCAGTCATGGTAGTTCATTGAACCTGAGAACGGTTGATCTCATGATTATTAGTAACTAATGTTTCCGCCATTAGAATAATCATGTACATGTCCAATTTTGAATCATATGCATAAGAGCATGATGATTGGTTGGTGAGCCATAAAAGAAACGTCATGAATTCTCGAGTAGAATCCGATGAGCGATTTCGGTGATTGACGGAATGTTCCATTGTGTGTTAAGAGGTTGCACATACTGTAGAAAATCCGAGCACATATGAGGATTTATGAGAATCCCAAATCTTTCAAGCCTAGAAAGAGAAATGAGAAGTTTTGGAAAGATGCTTGGTTGAATAAGAGGTTATTCAAGATAATCTTTCCTAGTTAAGCTAGGACCTGTGAGAAGTACTAAGCTAATAATCTTGTCAACTATTACAAGATTCTACAAAACATATACCTAGTGCATTGTGTGTGGATGGAATACTTGATCGGTACAAGTTGTATTATTCATCGCAAATTCGTTCGTTATGAGATGATCGATAAGAAAGTTCTTTCAAGTTAAAGAACCAAAACCAAGGTCGAGAACCTTGATGTGTACTTGGTAAAATTCATGGTATGAGAACATGAATGTGAAGGAAATTGCAAGTGTAAGAAGTTTGAACACGTGGACACATGGGATGTTAAACTTCTATTGCAATCAATAAGTGTTTACACTTATGATAAACATCACAAGGTTGTAATATGATATTGACTACCCGGGTGTGATGTCGACACTTGTCGTTTGAGTTATTATTAACTCACCTTGAACATTGTTATATCCAAACGGGTTGTAGAGACAATTGAACCCCGTTAAAGTGAACATGGATTAACATTGTTTTTGCCCATAGTTACTTATATGAGGTGACGTCTCGAAGTGACTAGAGTGTGAGGCGATTGATGGCAAGTTCAAGTGCCATACAGTCATGTGAGATGACTAGTCGATCACATAGGCAGAGTGTTAGGAACATTTTGTCGGGCCTAATGACCGCTTATAGAGTTCTGGCAAATTTATATAGCCTGGTCGTGGCAAGAGCTACTATAGTATTCAAATGAGTCGATTCTTTTGACTAAAGACTATTCGCCTAAGATGGCACAGTTTCAGATTAACTTTGATTTGTGTTACTACGACCTTCGTAAATGGGGTCAAATGGGCATATTTTGGGTTATGATGGCTGTGGCTAGTCGAAGGGAATGAGTGCGATAGGAATTGTCCACCCCTAGTCAGGGTTATAACAATATCTCAGGGCCACTCGAGGAGTAATGAACTGGAAATGCGTGGCCACGCTCGGATGGCATCCAGAGTGGATAAATCCGGTCAATCAGTTATTCTCCAGATCGAGGAAACCACTCTTGATATGATCACTTGCAAGTACGACCTTGAAAGACACCTTGCATTGAGTGGGAGATAGTAATAGGACAAGAGAATTGGTGACGCACACTTGTCGAGGACAAGTGGGAGATTGTTGGAATATGTGTCCTCCGACAATAATGCGATCACGACTGTTGATCATAATGATCACATGTTTAAGTCTCATTAAAATGAATACAATTGGGAAGTAATATGGTTACTGTCAACTGGTCAACATATATCGGTAATGATTGGCTGACTAGAGTTTGACATTACTGTCGTGTGACGGTGGTGATCAGTTGACCCCCTAGGTCATACCTATAGGGCATCACTCTTAATTGATTATTTAATTAATCGTATAATGTTACGAGTTAATTAAATTACTTGAAAATTGACGGACGATTTTGGAAGTAAAATTTACGTATCATATTGAAATGTGATTAAATAAGATACGGTCTGAGTAATTAAATTGTATAATTACTCGGATGAAATAAATTGTTTAATGTAACAATTGAATTTGAATGAATTGTTATAAATACAATCTGTTGTGATTTATAAATGGTAAAATATTTTGGCACAAGTAATTATGAAATTACTAAGTCGATTTTTGTATGTGACGTATTTTTATTAATACGTTGATTTTTAATATGTTAAAAATATATAACAAATATATGTGACATGTGACATGTAACATATAGACAATTGACAAAAATAATATGGAATCCATATTATAGAATGGGCCGAAAATTAGAAGGATTTAAGCTAATTATATGTTGTTTGTAATTAGTGGAAAACACAATGATTAAAAGCAACCTAGCCATGCAAGCCTATTGTTCCTTGTGAAGAACAATTTCTCCATGCATTGGCTCCCCTATTGCCCTCCTCTTACACGGTTTTGAGAAGGCAAATGTGATCATTGTTTTCTCTATAATTTTACCTAATAATATACAAATGTAGTGCATTATTATTCATTCTATTCCATCATCAAAAATAGAGATTTCTAGTGAGATTAAAAGCTCTCTTCTTCTCTCTCAATAATACCGAAAATATTCAAGTGCTAAACAATATTTTTGGTTCAATTTTCTACCTTGATTAATATTATACTAGTATTGTAATATTAATTAAAATTAAGAGGAGCCTTGGGTATAATACATAGGGAGAGATCTTACACTTAGATCTTTATTCTTCCATTGGAAAAGCTCAAGAACAAGGGAGATAGGTGATCTCTCTTGTGCCTTAATAGCCGAAATCTACATTGTAAGGACATGATTTCTCCTCTATTTATATTATTGTTTGCATGCATAAAATCCGTTTTAATTTTATGACAAATTATTTAGACATATATGAGTATGTTAATATGTATAAAGATCTACATTTCCTTCAATGACATATCCTTGGCCATTTTCTGCCTGGGGAATTGATATAATCGGGAAGATAACCCCAGCCGGAACTGGAGGTCACTGTTTCATCCTAGTGGCAATCGACTATTTCACCAAATGGGTAGAAGCGGCTTCCTACACTAGTCTCACGGCTAAAAACGTGGCAAAGTTCATACAGAACAACATCATCTGTCGATACGGTTGCCCACATGAGATCATTAGTGATAATGGATCACATTTCCAAGCTGAGACTGAGCAATTGCTAGCCAAGTACAAAATTAGGCATCACCACTCTTCGCCATATAGACCACAGAATAATGGCGCGGTAGAGGCAGCAAAGAAAAACGTTGTCACAATTCTCAAGAAAATGATTGACAACTATCGAGATTGGCCAAGCAAGATACCCATTGCTTTGTGGGGATATCGCACATCAGTTAGGACGCCCACTGGGGCCACCCCTTTCTATTTGACTTACGGCATGAAAGCTGTACAACCAGTCGAGTTAGAAATACCATCATTGCGTATCTTACTCGAAAGTCAAATCCCGGAAGCCGACTGGAAGAGGGATAGATATGAATAACTCATCCTCCTGGATGAACGTAGGCTACGCGCCTTGCACAATGTCCAAACATATCAAGCACGTATCAAACGAGCTTTCAACAAAAGGGTTAAGCCAAGGAACATCAAGGAAGGAGACTTAGTACTCAAATCGGTTAGAGCTCTTTTACCTGTCGACCCACGGGGAAAATTCAAACCTAATTGGGCCGGGCCATTTCTAGTCAAGTTCATACTTCCAGGGGGTGCGGTTAGGATCACAGACCTAGATGGGAATGAATTTTCCAACCCAACAAACCTCGACCAACTAAAGCGATATTATGGCTAGAATAGGAACAAAAACGCGCCTCGCGTGACCTCACGTGTCGCTCTTGTGGCACTAAATAAGCAGCCCCTGGCCAAGCTAAAATAATCTAATGTCACTCTGCTCTTGCATTTTGACAAATTTGTCATCCTCATATCATCAAATAAACTAAATTTGCACCTTAAGAGTAAGTAAAAAGCTCATGCTTATTTTCTAAAGTTCATTACAAGCTCTTGCTTAGAACAATTATTCTTTTACATTTACTCGAACTACGCGCAAGGGTTTGATTTCATTTTATTAATGAATACGTAGGCAGTCCCTTACGGGATACAACCCATTAATTTCAAAATGTAAATAGAAGGACATTTGCATTGCATTTGGAATTCGACAAGAATAATAAATAAGAAAATCACAACGGTTTCATAACCAATTAACCTTTTTTATTTCATTCATTTTCTAATAATAATAATACGTCACATAATAAAATCATATTAAAAATAAAAATAGGCTAGGATTTTAAAAACTCCACCTTCTTATTACAATAATAATAATAATAAATAATTATAAAGACTTGGGCTATTCCTCCATCTTCCCTTTGCCCTTGTCATTCTTGTCATATTTCTTGTCACGACCTCGAGCCGGACGCTCTTGCGCCACTTCGGACCTAATAAGTAACGGTCTTTATCGAGGCCTAGCCTTCCCATTCTTATCAATCACTTTCTCCACGACAGGAGAGGTCTTCGGTTTCTTCGAAGGATGAACAACTCGAAACCCGGCTTCCTCCTCTCCCTCAGTCAGATGCTTCTCCTTCTCCTTTTCCACCTCGCGCACCTTGTAGTCAACAGGCTCGCGCTTCCTCAATCTCTCACGCTCTTCCGGAGTAGTAGCTTTCCTCCATCGCAGATAGGAATCCGACACCCATAAGGCACTAACAGAAGAGTTCAAGAACCATACATTTCTTTGAGCCCATTTCATGGCCCACTCCCTTCGGCTCTCAGTAGTAAGCGCCACGGCAGTCTGCGGGACGGTGTCAAGCTTCAGGATCATCTGCTTCATTCCAACTTGCTTCATCAACCTCTCCGGGAAGATGCATACCATGAATTCCAAACCAGGAATGCGCACAGATCGAGTAGGATCCAAGGATGATACTCGAGTGACAGATTTGAGGTGCCACCATGGTACAATCCACCTAATCAAGGGGCCATCATCACTCTTCAGTTTTTCTCCCAATAATTGCAGACTCGGGTAAAGTCCACCATGTACAGCCTAGTCCTCATTGCGATCGAACGAGCATGACAAGAAGGAACATGGACTGGGGGCTCGATCAATCGAAGGCGCTCCATAAGCCATACCTACCAAAAGCGGGTATTAGACATCAAAAAAAATACAAAAAAAAAACGAAAAAAAAAGCAAAAAAAAAAACGAAAAAAAAAGAGAGAAGAGAAAAATGTTCTTTTACCTGCAGAATAACGGGACTTCCCAAGTACGGTAGGTCGCGGTTGGTTTTCCTATTATCCAAGCCCAAAAGGATCTCTCCTAAGCATAAACAAGTTGGGCTCCTGCGCAGCTCCATTTGCTCAACTAGGCCCAGGAGACGGGGATCACCTCTCAAGTCTTCATCAACATGCCCTTGAAGGACATATACATGAAACAAGCAAAATTCGAAGGCTCTTCGCCTAGCAGCATAAGAAACGGTGGGATCGGCCCTGTTAATGAATCGGTCGATGAAGTCCAACATTCGCACTCTTTTTGAGGTCACTAAAAGGTCCACCTCAAGTCTTGTCAACCCAAGCAAGTCTCTAAATTTGCTCTTATACCCTTGCAAAGTAGAAGGAATGGCAGGCTTGTGTTCTGGGTCCCATCCCCCGATCGCAGCAATTTATTCAGGAAATGGGCAAATGTCGCCTCCGGGGAACGCAAAAACATGATAATTCGGGTCCCAATAATCAAGACAAGCATCTAAGAATGGTTTGACAACCTTGATAAGCTTCAAACTCAACAATGATCCAAGATTATAGGCACCCATATCGTGTTTCTCCATGTTGGAAAACTCATTGGTCTACTCTTTTAGGGGAATCTCCAAAGTATTCATGATGAGCGGTATTGAGAGTTTTATGTAATAAGACGAAGAAGAGACGGAAGAATTGTGTGAATAAAACCTCTATCAACGTCTCTATTTATACTAAACTATGTTTCCTAAAATCTGCCAGAATAGACACGCCTGGGAACAGGCGCAGCACCTGCTGCGCCTCTTCAAAGGGACGCAACTCGTGCTGCGCCTCTTCCTCAGCAAGGTTTCTGTGATTTTCCGCGTTGGATCTTTCCTAAATTCCTTGGCAAATAATTTCCTATTCCTACGGGTTATTGTTTTGGTAAATACGTGAAAATTGCCATATTTCGTGTTTCCTAATTCCACGGGCACGCATTTCGAGGCAATATCAGCATTTTCGTCATTTTAACACACTTGTATATTTTCATTTTAGGAAATAATTTTCATTTTAATGTCATTTATTTCAAAACAGATATATATTTCATTTATATTTATTTATTTATTTATTTATTTATTTCTTTTAATCATTTTCATTTCTAACTTATAGGTTTTTATTTTTTTCATTTTTTTGGGGGTAAGCCTCCCTACCGTCCGGTCATTTTCAGCAATTTTTTTGCATTTTGACACTTTTGCATTTTTGCATCCTTGTTGAGTCTCTCGTTTTGCGCTAATTTAGGCCATATGTATATACAAATTTATGTTTTGCGTGATTTCTATGTAAATTTCGGCATCATGACGGCGTAAACCGTCATCTACCAAACCTGTTCAAAGCTAACCTGCAGATACAAGCAACGCAACCCAGCAGCAAAGGCACTCAGGCCATCATATATACAGCCAAAAAAGGGAAATGTACAACAAGCTGGGGGCTCGAGCCCCAAGCAAAGTCCGAAATGTTCAAAACGAAGGTCTAAAATGTACAAATGTGCAAAAAAAAACAAACAACAACTAAACAAAACTACTATCGGTCGCCCTCTAGCTCCGAAACTCTTGCCGCGAGAGCAGCAACCTCGGCGTCTAGAACCTCGAGCTCCCTCAACAAGCGAGCTGTCTCCTCCCGAGACTGGGCCAACTCCCGCTCCAGCTCGTGATCTCCCTGCAAACAACAAAATTGACTCATGTCAATCATTTCAAGCAATTACAAGAAAAGTCGGAATATCAGAGTTCAAAAATGAAATAGGCGAAAGGTTCATACCTGACGACCTCGACCGCCGACAAGTGCCTCGACGGCCACCCTGCATAACGCCACAAACCGAGACGGCGCAACCTGCATTTTCAAAAAGAAGTTCTGAATAATTGAATAAGTTCATTCAAATGTGTTCTTACACAAGAAAACCATGCATATTAGAGGCTCACCCTCCGAATCAGATGCTGCAGTCGTCCAAGCCAGCATCCGTCACGGCTACGTCAAAGTCACGCAGCTCGGAGATCGTCGTCCTCCCGGTCGCGTCAGTGTACTCGAGGGTCTCGGGGTACTCTGGGGGCTCGATGCCCGCCGCCTCAACCTCCTGCAAAGTCAAATGTTTCTCGTTATTTGATGATCTTTCATCGTATTCCCAAAATCAAAAAATAAAGAAGGATAAAGATGCTTACCACAACCGGCCAGTACGCCAACCTCCCGTAGAGGAACGCCGAGTAGTCCTTACCAGGAAGAAGGAGGGCGTCACCACCAACGCCAGCCAAGTCAGCCTCCCTCTCAGCCTCAGAAGGCTCCCTGAACATCGTCCTACGAGGATCGATGGGAACCGTCAAGACATCCCGAGAGCACTGACGAGCCAAGCGCTCGCCCAAGTACCACACAGGACCCATCGACGTCCTCAACAGCAGCCGGCTTGAGCTCCTAGGACGAAGGACCTCAGCCACGAAAGGAGGCGCTCCAGCGTACTCCGCCCAAGGTCTGGGCACCCACTAGGAAAAGATAAACAAGGAATCATTCTTATGATCGATTAAAAAGTAGTCAAGAAGCAAAACGAATACAAGTGAGATGCTCACGCTGTCCAGCTGAAGAGCGTTCACGTCCCGCCGGTAGACACCATGAGAGGAACGCTTGCTCCTCGTCCGACACATCACCTAATCCCTCACGATGGGATAGGCCTTCTCCAGCGGCTCCGTCCTCTTAGGCGAGAGGCTCGGAAAGTAGGAGTACACCCACGCCTGTGAAGCAAGATAGTCAATAACGATCTTTCGTAATTTGATAAGGAAAAGAATTGATTTTAGTGTAAATGAAGGTTCATACCTCCAGCAGTAGTCCAGGGCCGACAGCGCCAGGAGAAGTCCCCTTCTCCATCAACTCCGGACGAACCATGGCCCTCATGAAGCGGATGAGGACCGCAAAACCAGCAGTGACCCAGTCCCAACGTCCTAGGGAGCTCAGTTCAGAAAGGAAGGGAAGAAGCTTCGTCGACAACCTCTCTCCCTTGTCTCCGAGGTAGATCGAAGACAGAAACCACCAAAGCCACAAACGGGCCCTCTGCTCAGCTATACAAGGAGGAGGAGCCGTCTCTCTCTCGTCAATCACCACCAGCGCCGGGGTCTTCCCCGCAAAGTAGTCTCGGACATAGGAACTGGGCACCAAACCAGGCACCGTAACAGCCTTCGGCGACAAGTTCCAGCCGATCAACCTCCTAGCCTCGGCCGAGTCCACCCTCATGGCAGTCTCCGGCCACTCCACCGCCTCAGTCCCACATGGCAGACCAGAAATCATGCTGCAGTCCTCCAGAGTGACTCCCACCTCACCGAAAGGCATGTGAAAAGTGAAAGTCGTGTCCCAGAATCGGTCCAAGAAAGCGCGGACCAGGCTAAGGTTAGCCCGCAGCTTCCTCTTCGCGATATCCCTCCAGGCCTACACCAAGGCACCAAACGCTCCACGCTCGATCATGGCGCGCTCCTCAGCCGACAGCCTCTCGTAGCACTCCGTCGCCGTCGTGTAGCCCGAGAACGACCTGATGTTCCCGGCCTCCTATGGTGATTTGAAACAAAAGCTATCTTTAGTTTTGAATGAAAATTGGAAAAGATATGAGCAAGTGAAATGAAAGAAGATGAGTGATGAGTGATGAACTCAAGAGGTGACCCTCTGCAGCCCAAAGCAAGTGCCTACTGTCCCAAGTCTCAGCCCACGCGGGTGCTCCCCTCAGCTGACGACCTCCTCGTCCCACGTTGGCCCGCCTTGGGGCCTCCTCCTCCTCAACAGCCTCCTCCTCGTGGACCTCGTCACCAGCAGCCATCACCACAGCGGTGAAAGCCTCCTCCAAAGCCTCCTCGATGACACGAGAAGGGTCAACAGTAGTGTCTATCTCCATGGGAGCTCTCCTAGAAGTAGAAGCCTCATCACCTGCAACCTTAAAGTAAAATTAGGTCGCGTCACATGACGACAAGCCTGGATTAGGGATTTTCGAGCCTTCGGAAGCCCTGAAATCGCTCTTTTCTCGCCATCTTTGGCTATATTCTCACAAACCCGATAACTCATGTGGTAGTTAGGGTCAAGTCAAGCCTAAGTTGAAGCCTAGTCATGGGTTCAAGTCAAAATTTCGGCAGCATTTCGTTATAACGGCGATTATGCCCTAGAAAAGTGACCTGAAAAAGCCATCACAAACCAAAATTCCGAGACTGTAGGAAGTTTACCCATCATCCAAGGATCCCAAATATCAAGTTTCATCGCAAATGGGCAATCCTAAGGCTATTTTTGAAGCAATTTACGGTTTAGCTGTGAAACCGTCTTAATTTTACTCAAATGCTCAAACCTCAACGAAAATTCGAAACAAATACATGGTTATGATCCTTATATTACCAATTAACCATTTCTAGTATCAATTTTACAAGGCAAATCCATTTGGGGGAAAATCCCCAAATTTTCGAATTAATTGGGTTGAAAACCCTAATTTTTTCGATCCAAATTAAGCAACATGCAGAAGATTAATGCAAGAACGATATACATACCTCGATTAGTCATGATGAATGCAAGCTTTTGGATCAAATTTTGGCGGAAATGGTTAAGATTTGAGAGAGAAATTGTTAATTTGGGTTTCGAACAAATGAATTGAAATCTCTCTGTTTATCGCGTTTTTAAGCAGAAAAAACACACTCAGGAACAGACGCAGCAGGCGCTGCGCCTATTCCAACAGACGCAGCTCTTTATGCGCCTCTTCCTGAGGCTCCCTCCATACGAGTTTTCAAAAATTCGTTATGAGTTCGTTATTTGTGGGCCCATCTTTGGTGCGCCTCTTCCCCGATGCCATTTTATCTTTTTGGTCTGTTTGACGATCTTTCTTCGTTCATACCCGCATTTCCAAGACAACTGCAGACTGTTATACATTATTTATCGCTTCCAAGACCTTGCTTGTCACAACGAGCAGATATTTCTTCACAGGTGTTTCGACACACCTTCATTATATTCCCCAGCGAGAGTAAGCGGATAGACTTTCCCTCTCGAGACATGGAGATCAGTTCTCGATTAAGTTCCCCAATGAGAGTTCACGACCGACAGTCACTTCCTCTCGAGACATGGAGATCAACATCGACCCCGAGTTCTTCCGAAGTTTGTTTGAAGCTGAACACAAACAAATTTCTCCCAGCGGTTCCAGATTGTGTCCTGCTGTCTTCCCTAAAAATCATTATTCCTCAGGCAAACCTTCATATCTCTTAGGTAATCCTTTTCAGGATAAACCCTTTAGATCTTTCAGGAATTTACCATTATTCTTCAGACGACCCCTTTCAGAATCCCTGTGACCCCCTAATGCCTTCAAACACCAAGTTATCTTCAGACCAAAGAGTTTTGTCAAAGCGTCTTCAGTCCCGTTTCACCCGGGGGTATCTTAGGTATGGTCTCTTCTTATGGCTGGAGATCTTCCTTACGTAGTCTAATGGACTTTAAACGACCCTCCCCGATAGTCGACAGACTCTAAAATATTCCCGACGACAGGTCCTTGGCTCAGACCCCTTGAGCCGCCTCGCGTCGTCAAGTTGTAATCTTTGCCTGATGGCTATACTTTGACTTTCGCCTTGTCCAAGCCTCAGTCAAAATGGGGGCTCTGTAGATACCTCATTTCTGCACCTCCCGCAAACCACCCGGTGATGATTGGGCCGCATGTTTGGTACGCGGAACGATTTGTGACAGTTCCTAAGTTTATCGTCAAGTGATTGCTCAAACACTTATGTATACCTCTTAGTTGTCATCTACGTGCCGATACGGTCATTTTGACAGTATTTAGAGTACATTTGGAGTCCGGGCCTAAAACCGTCTTCATTTTCTGATAATCGTTAAATCCCGAGTCAGAATGTTCTGGAATGTTCCGGATATTTCTACGCCATATTTTATAAATATATCACAATCTTTTAATCTTTGGTAAAAAAATTTCCCGTGATATTCATACAAAATATTAAGGAAAATAAGATTATCCCGTCATTCCATAAACCAAACACGGAAATCTTTCTTCCGCAGGAGGAAACCACTTGGGAATAGACGCAGCAGGTGCTGCGCCTCTTCCAAGAGACGCAGTGACTGCTGCGCCTCTTCCCAGGTCCTTTTCTGCGTATTTTTCGTATCTTTTTCATATCTTTTCGAGATTCACTTCCAAAGTCTCTCCGAAAACCGTATTCCTTCACGTGATTAGAGCCTTCGCTCCTCATATTTCTAACGTGAGTGTCCGCCCTTCTCTTCTCCCTTTGCATTCAAAACCCACGTTCTTACTTTTTGGCGTCTACGTGCTTGAAAATTCGACCACGTAAGATCAGATCCTTCTGAGTACCAGCCTCGTTTGCATGACCGACCAATTTGACCAACTCCACATCAATCAACTTAATTAATCTTAATCGTTTTCTTCTTACGAGGGCACTTTCGTTACATTCGAGTCGAGCATCACTAATCGATAACTTAGTTCATCTCGTTTCATCAAACATGTAAGTCTGAGGGTGTATAATCTCTCTTTTATTATTGTTCTTTACCTTTTGTATCATTAATGTAAGGTTTATGTCGAAAACATCTCTTAAAACCGATTTATAAAACCTCGTTTAAAACCCTTTTTTCGGATTACCAGAAGATAACCGGCGAGAAAGGACGCAAAGAATCGTTGCGCCTCTTCGAAGGAGCGCAGCGATGCTCGCCGCGCTTCTTCGCTTCTTCGTGAGCACTGCTTCCTTTCTTCCTTTCTTCTTCCTTCGTCCTTTGTAATTCGTTCGTTTTATTTGTTTTGTTTGTTTTTTCTAATTCTTTGACATACAATCATAATCGTCTCACATATATATCATTTATCATTTATTAGTATATAATTCATCGTTAAATCCGACTTAAATCCTTTATAATCTCATATTTGCGGGTTTTCGTCATTAAACTCAATCCGGGTTGTAGAAATTCGATTCGTTCTTATTGAATTTCTGGAATTCGATCCTTTGATATATTTTCATCTGTCTATCGCATATTCATCGCATATTCGTCATTAATTCGTCATGTTTAACCTAATTAGTTCACCTATGTCACTAATCAATCCTTCATTCATGTAAATAATTCATCTTAATTCCGTCTCATCCATGTTTTATCGCTTTTATGACTCATTCGTATGTAATTAATTCATTAAATCACTTTCATCCGAGTAAATATCGTAATTAACCATTAAATTCACCAATTTATATTAACAATTTGCAGTTCCGGGTTCACAGCCAGAACTCACCCTTGGAACAGACGCAGCAGCTGCTGCGCCTCTTCCAAAGGGCACGGTCCTGCTGCGCCTGTTCCAGGTTGATTTTTGTCTATGAACTTCCGTTCTGCCTTGACCTAGTTTAATTAGTCTACGTATAAATAACTATTCACCGTATTATCGCCTAATCATCTGTTCGTTAATTCATTCTTTTATTCTTTTTCTCAATTTATCCGTTTTAAAGGTATTTTCGACATAAATCGCTAAATCCATTGTAATTATTGTAATTTTTATTATCGTAATTTTCCTATTGTATTTATCATTGTATTTTGTATCAATTGTATGTTTTTACATGTAATTGAACTTAAATCCTACTTTGACCCAATTGTCTGCTAATTAATTGTTCACCGACTTAGTTAAATCTTCACATGCTAGGATTAAAACTTGGATGTTGCATTGCATGTATATAATCGACGATATATCAAGTATAGACGATTTCCCTAATCATTAGTAGAGGCCGCTATCGAGGCGGGCGGGATTAAGTGTTCGATCAAAAGAGCTTCCTAATACGTACCCTCACCCCTTACTCCAGATCTCTGTGAACATCCATGTTCATTGGCATCCACGAGAGTCATTCTAGACATAGAATGCTAAGGGTAACGATTGCTTAGTGTTCATGTCACAACTTTGTGTCTTGACATGACACGAGGTAATCGAACGGTTCCAATTTCCCATAAAAATTGGTGGCGACTCCACAAATGCAAACGCTTGTTTCCCAAGCGCCCCCGTGGCCCATTCTTCACACTTTTAGGTCCATTTTTGCCTTTTTTTATTTGTCCCGCAAATGCTTATAAGTCATATGTTCAACTATCTTACATAATTAATTATTAATGTAAACATTTAACAATTAAATATTACAGTTAATAATATAATATACACTCCACTTTTGAGTAGTATATTACCATTATATCAATATATAATGGCTCCTACAATTGCTAGTTAGTTAAAATTACAACTCTTTGTAACTTTAAATAACCAATTACCTCTACCTCAAAACTAATACAACAACTCAATTAATATAGTGAATTAACCTTTTAATTACTAAATAAAATCTTATTTAATCCAATTACAATAAGATATAATTAACTCACATAATATATTAAGGGGATTAATTAAACTGTATCAATATAAAATTAATTAATATTTATGTTTGGGCTTCATCCTATAGGTGTGACCTAAAGGGATCAACTTAACACCACCATCATATGACAGTAACGTCAAACTCCAGTCAGCCAACCATTACCGATAAATGTTGATCAGTTGATTATATAAATGAGTCATCCCTTACGTATTCTTAATATGAGATTTAAACATGTGATCGCACTATTGTTGAGCACACATATTGCAACAATCTCCTACTTGTCCGAGACAAGTGTGCGTCACCAATTCTCTTGTCCTATTACAATCTCCCACTCAATGCAAGGTGTCTCGTAGGTCGTACTTGCACTTGATCATATCTTGAGTGGTTTCCTCGATCTGGAGAGTAAATGTCTGAACGAAATTATCTACCGTAGATACCTTCCGAGCGTGGCCACGCATTTCCAAGCCACTACTCCTCGAGTGGCCTTGAGATTTCAAACAACCCTGACAAGGGGTGGACAATTCCTATCGCACTATTCCCTTTGTTCAGCCATAGTTCATCATAACCCAAAATATACCCATTTGACCTCATTTACGACAGTCGTAGATCATAAATCAAAGCTAATCAGAAACTTATGCCAACTTGGGCGAATAGTCTCTAGTCAAAAGAATTGACTCATAAGAATACTATAGCAGCTCTTGCCACAACCAGGCTTTATGAATTACCAGAACTCTATAAGCGGTCACTGCCCGATAGAGTGTCCCATATAGTTTGCCTATGTGATCGACTAGGCATCCCATATGACTCTATGACACTTGAACTTGCCATCAATCGCATCGCACTCTAGTCACTTCGAGACGTCACCTCATATAAGTAACTAGGGGCGAATACCATGTCAATCCAGTTCACTTTAATGGGGTTCAATTTGTCTCTACAACCCATTTGGATATAACAAAGTAATGGTTGGGTTTTATAAAACTCAAACGATAAATGCAATTATCACATATGAATAGTCAATACACTATTACTACTTCATATCTTATAATCTTTAGTGTACCTTTTACACTAGTCAAAATGCAATAAAATCTTGGCAAGTGGATATACCATATATCCATATATTCCAACTTTGTCAATTGCTATTTCCTTCTGTTCAACGTTATTTCTAATAACATGAATTTATCTAAGTATATGTCTAGTCTTCTTACCAGACTTCGGCTCTTTAACTTGAAAGATGCTACCACTATTATCGCATAACTTGTGATAAAGTCATTTGTAGAGGGATTCACTCTTAATCCCTACGTTGACCATTTTATCACAATTTACTTAGATTCCTTTTGTAGAATTTGCAATGCGCAAAACTAAAACACTTTTCTAGTCTCTTACTCCTTACTCAATAAAACATCCTAGGATTTCAACAAATCCTTTTCGGTTTGGAAACTAAAGTTTGTGCAACCCTTCAACACATAACTTAGTTTATCATCCAAACATATGAACGAATCCTTAATTCTTCTCAAGAATCTCAAGGATGTTCTTTAAGGCTTTCACAAGCCATATCATGTGAATTATCTTGTCATTGACTTATTATGCTCCTAGCATATACTTCATCACGGTGTGTGCGTCTGTTGGCATACATGATCATTCTAATGGCGGATACATTAGAAATCGATTTCATGTAATCAACAACTTAATAGGTTCAGTGAACGACTATGACTCCATCATAGTAATTCCACTTCCATCAACATGAATAACCCATTCAACCTTGTTGACATTAAACAGATACGAAAGATCTTATCCTCATAAGACTCTCAACTCTATGCCAATATTCTCTCATATAGATTCAAAAATCTTAGAATATATCGCACGTTTTCCTAGTCTCCCAATCACTCTTTCACAGAAGAGAGCATTTGTACATTATTCTCAATAAGTAATATGTTATCAACTTATAAGACATGGAAAAATAATTCTAGCTCCCACTTAACTTCATGTATAATCATGATTCTTCAATCATGTGAATGATTCCATTCTCAATTATCACATGAACGAAAAGTATAATCCTTTAATGCTTGCTTAAGACCATTTTGGGATCACTTAAGAAACTACGCATAACATGTTAGGATTATTAGATATTTATCTAAGGCTTTGTGTTCCAAACACATTCCTTTTCTAAATTCCCATTTTAGAAAAGCGAATCTTTATTATCATTTGCCATTCTTCATTTAAAATGAATTGTAGCAATACCTAATATTATTTATCTTGATCAATATCTTCATATCAATCTATGCATTTAAGTACTCTAAAGCTCTATTTACCTTAAAGGGACCCTGGCTTTAAAGTAAATCTTCTCTTGAGTAAGAAGAAATCAATCAACTTACATAAAGGGCCGAATGGTTATACTAATTGGACACCTTCCAAATTAGTCTTCCTAAGAAAATCCTAGTGCTCCAAGGATGAACTTAGATTCAATATTAGAATCTACTCCTCAAGGATTTGTACCAAGATAATCACCCTTAATACATATACTAACTTGAATACTAGAATTAGTATATGAGCCCTTAAAAATAATTACTAATATTATTATTTACTACTACTAGTAATGTTATAATAATATTGTCGATTTGTGAGATATTCTTTCTTGTGTGTTCTCAACAATTAGAGAGAATTTGAAAATTATCAATCTAATAGTTTTAGGCAAGAATGAATAATAAGAACAAGAAGAGAAAAACTCTCCTTATTCACTTAGGGGGTCGGGTGGTATGGGGAGTATTGCCCAATGCTTTTTCAAGTTTGTTCTTCTCAAGATGTAGGCATGCGAGCCTATGATTAGTAGGGCATCATTATGTTCCCTCTAATTAATAGAACAAAACACAATCAACTCCCTACACTCCCATTTACACGGCACTCATGGACTTAATATGGTCCATTTTAAGTTTGTCAATTGTCAATTTGTATAATGTGACATATTGGACATGTTACTAGACATGTTGTTTAATAATACATTTTTAACTTATTAAAAATCATTATATAAACAAAATAAATCACATACAAAAATTGAATAGTAATTCATGATTACAAGTACTTAAAATGGGTCATAGAATTATAAATCACAACAACTTGTATTTATAATAAATCATTCATTCTTATTTTAATTGTTTCATAAACAATAAATAAACCTAAGTAATAAAATAATTTGATTACTTAGTACGAATCTTATTTAATCGAATTCCAATAAGATACGAATTCTCACTCACAAAATCATTCGTTCAGTTTTAAGGAATTAATTAACTTGTATCAACATATAATTAATTAATTAATCAATTAAGAGTGTTACCCTAGAGGTATGACCTTAAGGGATCAACTGATCACCACCGTCATACGACTGTAATGTCAAACTCTAGTCAGCCAATCATTTTGATTAATGTGGACCAGTTGACAATAAAATGTTATTTTCCCTCATGCATTCTTATTATGAGATTTAAACATTTGATCGCATTATTGTCGAGGACACATACTCCAATAATCTCCCACTTGTCCGCGACAAGTGTGCGTCACCAATTCTCTTGTCCTATTAATATATCCCACTCAATGCAAGGTGTCTTGCAGATCGTACTTGCATTTGATCATATCATGAGTCGTTTCCTCGATATGGAGAATAACTGTTTGACCGGAATTATCTACCGTAGATACCTTCCGAGCGTGGCCACGCATTTCCAGTTCATTACTCCTCGAGTGGCCTTGAGATATAAGATAGCCCTGACAGGGATGGACAATTCCTATTGCACTCTTCCCTTCGAATAGCCACAACTCATCATAACCCAAAATGTGCCCATTTGACCCCAATTACGAAGGTCGTAGAACATAAATCAAAGTCATTCTGGAACTGTGCCATCTTAGGCGAACAGTCTTTAGTCAAAGAATCGACTCATAATAATACTATAGTAGCTCTCGCCACGACCAGGCTATAAAAATTTCCAGAACTCTATAAGCGGTCATAAGCCCGACGGAGTGTCCCATACAGTCTGCCTATGTGATCGACTAATCATCTCTCATGACTCTATGGCACTTGAACTCGCCATCAATCGCATCACACTCTAGTTACTTCGAGACGTCACCTCATACAAGCAACTAGGGGCGAATACTATGTTAATCCAGTTCACTTTAATGGGGTTCAATATTGTCTCAACAACCCATTTGGATGTAACAAAGTAATAATAGAGTTTAATATAAAAATCAAACGATGAATGCATTATCACATATGTAAAATTGATACAATATCAATTACTACATAATCTATAATCCATATTCCATTTTGTATATGTCGCATATTTCAACTCAATTGAAATGATATGACTTATCATGTTAAACCTATGAAAAGGCTTTTGGTTAGTAAGTCTCAGCAACACATTGCACTTTCTCTAACCTTGCTATATGCTTTTTCCCTTTGTTATGTATAATCTTTATAATAAAACTTTTGAGTACGTGTCTAAATCTAATCTAGACATAGGCTCTCTTGATTTAGGATAGCTCTCACTGTCCTCATATTGTATGGGATAGGACCTTTGGTTACTGGAACGAACTACCATAGTTCCTCCAATTCATAAAACCGAATCCTAATATCATCCTTTCCTTCTTGCTTATCTCATTATTGCAAGTATACTCAATTTCCATTGTTAATCCCTCATTGTTCTACTGCCTAGAACGTTTCTAGCATATCTGCTCCTTAAATAATATAGCCAAGATAGTTGTCTAACCATCCTTATGTGTTTTAGAACATGGTTTTAATGTAACTCCTTGCACATAAATCCATCTCAATTCTAAGTGCTTAGCTTCATATCTTTAGTGCTCCAAGAGTACTAACCAATGAACTATATGGCTATATAGAGACTTCTTCTCAAAAATTTGATTTGTAACTTTTCTTTTTTTTTTGGTAAAATGTGAGAGTATATTATATATAAAAATATGGAGTCAATTACATACTAGCAAGGCAAACCACTTCAAAACTAAGTAAATTTTAAATTGCCTAACCAATCTAGCTCATGTGTAGTCATCCGACTCTTGTCTCTTTCCCTTATTCTCTTCCTCATGTCTTCACTGATCCATTGAGCCAAGCACAGAGGCCTCATCAGAGCCTACTCCACTCTACACTTGTTCCTTTGCTGCCATACTTGATACAAAGTGCTCATAACCAAAGCAACCTTCACCCCTCGCTGAATTTTCAAGCCAGAATGATGAACACACCAATGCAAAATGTCATCCTCAGGGAGCTATAAACCAGTACAGTCCATCACAGCCTGTAGGACTCTCCTACTGTAGGCACACGCGAAAAATAAATGCTGCTGCGTCTCTTCTGCTAACCCACAAAGGACACATTGTCCATCAACATCCATCCCAAATCTCATAAGTCTGCTATTTGTATGCAACGAATTGTGAGCAATAAGCCATCCCAGGAACCTATGCTTAGGTAAGCTCCAGTTATTCCAAATAGTTTTAGACCACTCCACTGTGGGTAGTGTCCCTCTGAGCCACTCATGTGACCCCGGTAGGAGTGTACCAGAGGGTTTCACCGCCATATCCCTTGCAAATACCCACTGCTAGCCTCTGCTTCACTCTGCATATCCTCCTGCACACCCAACTGGAGTTGCTTGTGGGAGTGTATTCCTGCCATTCCCTCCCCTTCAGATAGTTAGCATTCACCCAATTCACCCATACGGACTCCTTGTATGTAGCTACCCAATCCACAAGTCTTCCAACCATAGCTATATTCCATAGTTCCTGATTTTTAAGCCCCAATCCCCCTTCTTGCTTTGGTCTGCAAATTGTATCCCAAGCAACTAAAGGAGAGCGCCTATAATCTGCACTGTCATCCCATAAAAAGTTCTTGCAAATGGCTTCTATTCTCAGTATGACTCCCTTAGGGAGAACAAACACAGAAGCCCAATATGAATGCAACGTGTTCAATACATGTTTAACTGGGTTAGCCTTCCAAAGATACGAGAACTTCCTTGCACCATAATTGTGTATTCTATTGCAAATCTTGTCCACCAAGCATTCACAATCCTTCTTCTTAAGCCTAGTAGTCTGAATGGGCATCCCTAGGTACTTGAAAGGCAGCTTGCCCTCCTTAACGCCAGACACACTCAGGAATTCATTCTTGAGATCTTCATGCACTCCATTAAAGTAGACATTGGACTTACTTGGACTCACTTTAAGCCCTGAAGCTTTTGAGAAAGAGGAGAATGATTTCAGCATAAGCATCATTGAATCAGCATCCCCATGACTGAACATCAAAACATCATCTACAAACATTAAATTTGTGACTCTCAGCTGCTTGCATAATGGATGGAACTTGAACTGGTATTTGGCTGCAGCATACATAAGCATTCTGGTCAAGTAGTCCATGCACAGTGTGAATATTAGAGGAGATAATGAGTCTCCTTGCCTCAACCCTCTCTTAGCAGGGAAATACCCAAAATTTTCTCCATTAATAGCCAAAAAAATAGAGGGTGTTGTAATACACAGCATGATTTTACTCTTAAAGCTCTCAGGAAATTCCAACAAGTTCTACAAAGCTCCATTCAACAGTGTCATACGCCTTCTGCAAATAAATCTTTAACATGCATCTAGGGGTCACAGATGGTCTCTCATACAGTCTGATTAAATCTTGGCAGATTAGAATGTTTTCCTGAATGCTCATTTCCTGTATGAATGCACCTTGATTAGTTTGAACAATATCAGGCAGAACACAAGCTAGTCTAGAGCACAGCAGCTTGGAGATGACTTTGTAAACCACATTGCAACAAGCAATGGGACGGAATTGAGTTACATCTTTAGGCCTGTCACATTTAGGAATGAGCGTCAGAGTTGTAGCATTAAACTGTCTCAACATCTTCCCTTTCATAAAGAAATCTCTTACAGCAGCCACCACCTCTTTGCCAATTACTCCCCATGCATCCTTGAAGAAACCACTAGTATAGCCATCAGGGCCAGGGGCCTTGATGTCAGGAATGCTAAACATAGCTTCTTTTATTTCTTCTCCTGTAACAGGTCTAAGCAGTTGGGCATGATGCTCACTGGTGCACTTCTTACCCTGACTTATAATTCTCCTATGAACCGGTTTAGTAGCCTGACTAGTCCCCAACAACTGCTCATAGTAGTCCAGGAATGCTGATTGTACCTGATCACTCGTATCACAAGTCTTCCCATTCATATCCTCAATCACAAAGATCTTGTTCCTATTCCTCCTCTTCTTAATAATGCTATGGAAATAAGATGTATTTGCATCACCATCCTTAAGCCATTCACCTTTGGCTTTCTGGTACAAGAAGCTATCCCTTGCACTCTGCAACTCCTTAAGCTTTTTACTTGCCTCACACTCCTGATGTATCAAGCTCACATCAGACGGATCAACACCCAATTGAACTTGCATCTCCTCAACCTGCTTCTCCAGGATACCAGTTGCCTTCTCAATGTCACTGAATCCCTCCCTATTCAGTCTCTTTAACCCTGGCTTAAGGTTCTTAAGATTTTTGGCCAGTTTAAAAAGGGGAGTCCCATCAATATTGTAATCCCACAGCTCATTCACTAGGGGAAGGAACTCCTTGGATTTTCCCCACATGTTGAAGTATTTAAAGCTTCTAGTGCCCTGCACTACCTTAGTACTCTTCACTATACAAGGTGTATGATCCATCATCCCCTCAGGCAAAAAGTTAGCATACATATCAGGCAAGCTATCACACCAAGCCTTGTTAACCAGAAACCTATCCAATCTGCTGTAAATCCTCTCCTCGGGCTGTTGTTTATTGTTCCAAGTGAAAACAGACCCTACGGCAGTAATGTCAATAACTTCACACTCAGCAACACACTTCCTGAAAGGCTCCATCTCAGCCAAAGAAGTAGCCCCTCCAAACCTCTCATTAGCAGCAAGCACACAATTGAAGTCTCCATCAATGGCCCAAGGTCCTACTACCTGCTGTGAAATCTTTCTCAAATGATCCCACAAGGGAGAATGAATTAAAATCCCGCAGCGGAAGCAAGTGGATTCAATTTCTACATGTTCAATACCTTTGAACTTGACTAGACTCTTATCAATATAAGAATATTCATTTAACGCTAACATCCTCTCAGAACTATCTTTATAGGTCTGGATACCTTAGAGATGTATTATTCCTCTCCTAAGTCTTTCATTATTCACAATGATTAATATGTCCCTTACATATAAGACTAATAACACCACATTACTCCCACTAAACTCCATATATAAACAGAACAACTCGACAATTCGAGAAATGTTTATCACATGATCAAAACATACAATTTAACTCTTTGACATCTACTTAAGACTTTCTCTTAAGTTCGCATCCTACTTTAGGATAGTTGTGATTTTACAAAACTCATGCAAGATGATTTGAAAATCCAACTATATCAAATCATATCCGAATACAATGAAGCGTTGTTGTTGCGTGCAAAACCCTTTACCATCAACCAACCAAGCTTAATAACCATTTTCATGTTTATGCTCATTTCGAACATTTGCGGAGTTGAAACTAGATAAAGCATCTTAATAAGTTACAGGTTTGTTACTTTTAAAAATAATATGACTCCTGTCTACTTAGATTTCGAAGAAATAACTACTGATTTTGACCAAGAAGGAACATCTTCCTACGTCTTATTCTCAGTTTGTAGCTCTTGAACATTTTCTCCCACTCTGTCTATAAGAAAAAATACTCTTTTCTCTAATAGACAGCATCACGAACCACAAACTCTTTGTTCTTGTGATCATGTAGGAAGAGAGACCACACGTTCATTATCGAAACAAGCTATAATTTAGGTACCATGCCTAACCATATCACATATGAAATGTAGATGATTGCTTTAATTATGTTTTGTTTTAGTGGAATAAGTAAATACTAGATAAATTGTGATAGAAACTACTTCCAACTTTATAGTAAAGATTCAATCATATCGTATAGGATTCTTTGTCACTTTCTAATATTATGAAGGTGAACTTATGATACCATATCACACTCCTTTTGGTGCATATAAAAGTCCTCACTATATTGTTCCCTATATTAACAAAGTACCAATACTTTGGTTATAATCTCTAGGTTTTGATACTTTTAAACATTCATTGAACTTATTCAAAGAATTTCTCTTCTTACCTCATTAAGTGGATACCAAGTATCTACCTAGTTCGTTTGTAAAAGAGATGAAGAAGTAATAACCCTTTCTGATTGAATTGTATTCAACCATACACATCAAAGTGTAAATAGGGCGAATATCTTGCTATATTCATAATTCTTTTCTACAAAAAAGTCATGAATTAATCTTGCTTTGAATACAAGATTCACACATACAAAGAGATTCCCTATCAAATGGTTTGGGACACTAGTCAAAACTAGTCTCTATAAGCAATTTCAATCGAGAATCGAGAAATAATGGGGTAACCAATTTGAGTCTTATACAATGAAAACACTATAACACTTTTATGTCTATGGATAAAATGGCAACTACCCTAGTTCCATTCATGTAAATTTCTGACATTATTCAATGTTAGGATTCTAAGAATTTAAAAAATCCTTTTGCCATATTTCATAATCATGAAATGTGGTATTTTCTAACATTTTTCACAAAATTGTATCAAATACTCATGACATGATAATTCGCAAGAAGGCTATCTCAATGCCATACATATTCAAGAAGGAATATGTTAGTGTCACAATTCCAACTTCCTTGATCTTTACTTATTAGGGATTTGTCTCTATTTTAGTGTCTAACACCTTCTCTTTCGAGCCTAGTTCTATCCTTAACAATTAAGATAGATACTTTACTTCTTATTGCTCCCACTTAGTTCAAGAATTTTTACTTGATGAAGACTTATCTTCATATAAATTCCTAGTTAATCCTTTACAAGGATGAACTCTATTGTGCTATTTGGTTAATCAAAATTTCTAACAAATTAATTTACCAATTTTATATCGTCATGTGCTTAACAACTTAAGTGTTTGATGACAAGCGATTGGTTTGAGCAATAAAACTTTTGAACCATTGATGCATAGAAGATGATGCGTGTCATTTATATGATGTTTTATACCTCATTTTACACGCATTTTAAAGCTCATTTGTGTAGTTTAAGCTACCATTTCCCCTATTTCCGTCTACTTTTGTGTTTTTGTACATTATTGCAGGAATGTGAAGAATTCAATGGAAATTGAGCTAAATCCGTCCCCGAGTATCCTGCATTGCATTTGACGTGAAGTATTCACTTAAGGAACGAGCTTGGTGCGCATTTCAAGGCCCAAAAGATAAATCCACGAGACTATAGAAGTCAAGTACCAGATAAAGCAGTCGATCGACCAGTACCCTTAGTCGATCGACTAACCCACGGGATCAAGAAGCTACTGTACGCTGCATCCCAGTCGATCGACCGGTCCCAGCAGTCGATCGACCAAGACGCTACTTCAGACGAGAATTAAAAGATTGGGAAACTTGAAGCCCATGGTATTTAGGTTTTGATAATAAGAGTTACGCATATTTTCTATATAACGTAACCTAGAACATCAGAATAGCTATCTAGCTTTTATCAAGTTTTACATTCAATTTTAGTTTATCAAATAATTAGGGTTCGGGATATTATTTCGCATTGGATTTTCGTTCGTACTTTCAATCATTCCGTTACAATTCTTCTGCGATTTTGGTATTCTTCTCATTCCAATTTATTACTTTATTTTGCATTCATAGATATAAAACTGTTAGTTAGTTCCCCGGAACCATAATTATCGTTTTATGCTAGCCTTTTGTTCCGTTGTTTTAATCATGAATTCAGTAGTTAATTTCATTGTTTTTATCATCCCTAGTACGAGTAGCTAATTTAATCGTGCTAGGATGTAGGGGAACTATAGATTAGGCGGCGTAGAATTAATTTGGACTGAAATCGCGTGTCAGTCGATCGACTGCCGTACTTGGTCGATCGACTGACCACGTGAGGTGTTGCCTTCGTTTTAATTGTTTTAATTCTTTATTCGACAAATCGAGTGCACACGACTAGTTGAATGTTTAAGATTTGACTGACCCCCTAGATCGAGAGATAGGGACAGTTGTTAGATCACCAATTAAAATGACTAAACTATGCTGAGATCGAAAGATAGGTAAAGTTTAGACTATTAGTCACTTTTCAGGACGAGAGTCAGTATTAGTGATATTAGGGACTTATAGCGAGATCGAAAGATGATATCTGTTAAGAGTGGACCGAGAGGACCTCTTGTTTTCCCGCCTCATGTGTTTGATTTAGACCGACTTAGTTTGCTGCAACCGAAACTATAGTGAACCGATCATCCTTGCACCCTCTTTTATTATCTGTTTTATCCGTTTATTTAGTTTATTGTCTTTTACTGCCTTTAGCTATAGACAAAATCAAATCAACCCCCACACTTGTTACCTTAGACTAAATTTAGACAACTTTTAATTACATTCGCCTCCTTGTGGTTAGACCCTGTTACCACTAGCCTAGGTTAGTTTTAATAGGAAATATAAATTTTATTTTTGGTGCTCACAACGGCAGATATCAAATTTTGGCGCCGTTGCCGGGGAGGCAATTGTTCTAATTTTTAGTTGTTTTTATTTAGTCTTTCCTAGTTTAAGGGACATCCGTTCCTTAAACTTTTCTTATATTCTTTTTGTAGTTTCTTCTTATGCAGTCACGGGGTGGTGAACTAGTACCGTTCAATCCTGAGATTGAGAAATCCTTGCGCGAGTTGAGACGATCATCAAGGGTGTTGCCGACAGAGGAAGAGCTGAGTACTCTGTCAAGTTACTACGAGAACGCTGATAGGAAGTCATTCTGAACCGACAGCTGAAAATCTTTACAAGGGGTTCGAATTACCTGGAGCTGATAGGAAATTTGAACCGAAGCCTTCCTATATCAACTTAGTTGAAAGGAACCAGTTCGGGGGAGCTGCAAATGAAGATGCAGCCAAGCATATGGAGATATTTATCGATTATTGCTGCTCTATACCCCCACCGACCGGTGTGACCCAAGACCAGATAAAGGAGACTATGTTTTTATTCTCCCTCCGTGATGCTGCAAGGGAGTGGTACAGAGATCTGGATCGAGCTGCTCATGGGATCACCGATTGGAATTCCTTAGCCCTGGCATTTTACAAGAAGTACTTCTCTGCCTCGAAGACTAATGCCATTAGAGCTCAAATCACGAGCTTTAAACAAGGGCCGGATGAGAATTTTCATGAAGCATGGGTCCGTTTCAAGAAGCTGGTGCGAACCATACCGCACCATGGGTTCGAAAAATGGAGCTTGTGCAATCAGTTCTATAACGGGCTGTATGACGATCAGAGGGCTATTATGGATGCTGCAGCCAATGGCCGATTTGTTGAGAATATGGGAGAGACTAAGGGGTGGAAGATCATTGATGACTTAGCCACCCATAAAGTTGAGTATGGAAATTCCAGGGGGAATCAAAGGAGGAGTGCTGAATCTCCTTCTGTAGCTGCACTTGAAGCTCTCACTGCGAGATTTGACAAGTATGAACTGGGAGGAGCTTAAAAAGGAGGTATTTATCAAGTAAATGCTGTGTCAGATGGTCCTTTCGTCTGCAGAAGGTGTGGAGCTAAGGGACATGTTTCAGAAAATTGTCCTAGTCCCTTTGAGTCTTGTGCTGCCTTTCAACATTATAGGCAGACAAACACCTACTATGAGCCTAATGTTCATCCCAACTTGAGGTGGAGTAGCCAGAATGTCCTAAATCCAACTCCACCTCCGCAGCAGCAGCAAGCCTATGTGCCTCCTCATCATAAGCAACAACAATATCAAAAACCTCCCTATGTGTCGCAGCAGCAACAATCTCAGAATTCTGACTTTGCTGAGCTGAAGAATATGTTGCAAAAGGATTCCCAAGCTAGAGAGGCCGGAATGAAACTTTTAGAGAGCCAAATTGCTCAATTGGCTAGCAAGAGTACCACTCGAGCTCCGGGACACTTACCGACTCAAACTGACCAGAAAGAGACCCTAAATGCCATTACTTTGAGGAGTGGGTCTACCCTGGAGGGACCTACCATGGTCAAGGACGCTGCTGAAAAGAATGAGGCGAAACCGAGTCAGAACAAAGCTGTAACGAACAATAGCAGGAAAAAGGCGTCTACCAGGTATATCAGTCGATCGACTGATGTACCCGGTCGATCGACTGAAGTGCGAGTTACATGAGCTTCTGGAACTGTAGACCTCAGTCGATCGACTGAGCAAGATGGTCGATCGACTGAGGCCGCTGCTGATATTGAGCAATTTCGTCCTCCAATGCCCAATAATTTGAGAGACCACTTATTTCGGGGTACGACAACTCTGAAAGTATTGAGGCAAGACCCGAGTGCTGATGGGTCCGTCCCGATTCCGAAGTATGACCAAATGTCAATCAATGGTTCATATTTGAGACGGTCTGAAGAGGGGTCAAGCTTGATAAGGAGAAGGTAGTGGACTTCACCTAAGTCCACGGATGCCGGACATGCGAGATTTAGAGGAGAGGGCTAAGTTACTTCTTTCAGCCCCTTATCCAGAGAGACTAGTGCCGACAAAGGAACAGGTATCTTTCAATAAATTTGAAAATGTTGTTCGTAGTCTTAACGTACAAGTACCCTTCCTTGAATTAGTGAATCAAGTGCCTGCTTATATGAAGTTTATGAAGTAATTGCTTTCTAAAAAGAGATCACTTGAAACAGTGCATACTGTCACACTCACTAAAGAGTCATGTTCTTATTTGACTCACACTGCACCCTATAAGCTAGAGGACCCAGGTAGCTTTTCCGTTCCTTGTAATATAGGTACCTTCTCTATCGAGAAGGCATTATGTGACCTAGGAGCTAGTATTAGAGTCATGCCCTTGAGTCTTGCTAGAAAGTTAAAATTGAATAGGTTTGCAGTTACGAACATGACCGTTCAGATGGCTGACTGATCTGCGGTCCAGCCTATAGGAGTCCTAGAAGACATCCCTGTGCAAATAGGGAAGTTTTTCTTCCCTGTAGACTTTGTGGTCCTAGATATGCCGGAGGATGCCCACATACCTATCATTCTAGGTAGGACATTTCTGCACACTGTTGGTGCAGTCATTGATGTTGGTTCTGGGATCCTGACCTTCAAAGTGGGGAAGCATTCTATTGTCTTCGCCCAGACAGCTAGGAATAAAGACCTCATGCGGCATGTCACCTGTAATACGGTTTCTGAAAAGAAATCATACTTTGTGCTTTCTGATATGCCTGTCTCTATTCCTATTCCTGTTATAACACCTCCGACCCAGACTGGGAGCAAGAAGGAGGAAGATTCTGTTGTTTTGGACATTGCAGGAGCTGGTTTGGGGAAGGAAGAGCCGCGGATTGCTCCAGCTGTGAAGGAGCAAATCGTTTCGAGAGGCGGTCTTGGATGCCTGAGTTATGGCACTGATGAGGAGCTTGAAGATGAGCCAGCCAGAGTGAGACAGTCCGACTTGGACCTTGATGAGCCGGAAGAGATCATTGATTGGGGAGATGACGAAGTTGTTGATCCGTTGAGCTCTACGGATGTTGAAGTTGAGAAGAGTGCCGCTGAGAAGATGAGCACTATTGAGGCTACCTCTTGTAGCCAGAAGCCGACGAAGTGGGTCATACCGTGGGCGTTCTTGATCAACTACTAGTTGATCGAATTCTTTATCAAAAAACTTTCATTTTATTGCTTTTAAACACTTTTTATTGCTTTTGTGTGTGCGAGACTTCGATTTAATTATTTTGTTTAGGATTTTTAAGCACTTTAGACTTTACTTTGGGTTTTGCGCAATTTTGGGCGCGTATTATTGTGCACTTGCAGGTTTTTAGATCTCATTAGCTCAAGTTATTGAGCAAATACGAAGAAATCAGAAGGTTACAGCAGTATCCCCAGTCGATCGACTGATTACCCTGGTCGATCGACTGAGGCACGACTTCCAGGAGCTTCTGTTCCGTTCACTCTAGTCGATCAACTGCCTTCTATGGTCGATCGACCGCCCCGCACTGCTGTATCTGTTCACGACCTCTCCCCTGCTGTGTTTGTTCGATTTGCGGACTTGAGGGAGTTTTCTACTCCACTTTATCTTCCGTCAAATTATTTATTTCTTCTATTTTTCTGACCTTGTGCACATAATTACCGCTTCATTATTATCTTCTCGATTTTATGCGTGGGTTTTGTTTGTCTTTCAGGTACTTATTGGTAGCACTGCTAGCTACTGAAACCTCCTAGCTCACGCTGGTTTGGAGAGGTTTCCTTTTGCTGCGCTTAAAGTCTTGTGAGTTCCCGATTTTCACTTCATGTCTTATTTACTTATTTTTCTCGCAAATTCCCGTTTTCCATTTTTCTTCATTACATGATTTTGCACAATGGGGACATTGTGCGATTTTGTTTGGGGAAGGGTTTTGCGTCGCATATCATTTGCTTGCATTCACGTTTACATTTTTGTTTTGCATTGTTTTTTTTCATTTCTCATATATACAAAAATTCCAAAAAAAATGAAAATTTTCATAAAATTCAAAAAAATGCACGTTTATTTTAGCATATAGGTCGAGTCAGAACGGTAGTATTTCAATGATGACATTGCATTTGCATCTGTTTTATGCCTAAGCCGTGCTAATTAACATGTTATTAGTAGAATCGTATAAGTGCATATCCACGAGTTTTCGTTAATTATTTGCTGAACTTGAGACTTGACTTATAATTTTGGCAAGCTACATCATATATTCTAAGGTTTAGAGCCTATAACTGGTGACATCCATGACCAGTTTATCTAGGATGTGAGTAGTACTCCTTATGAGACATGTTACATAAATGTGCATAAATATAAACTTAATCTGCTTAATACATGTGTGCATTCGGTTTGTGGTTTGTTGACACATGTGGTAGAGGTTTCCCTTTATTCGTTTTGCCCATAAGCTTCACTCTGCCAAAAATAGCCTTTTTGTCCCATTACTACATCCTACATTTAGCCTGCCCTTGTCAAGCTAGTAGTCTATGTTCTTGGGATTGTTACTTAGTTTTTGGTAGCATTTGCTCTTATTGAGATTTTGTTGGGAAGATGAAAGGAAGGAAAGAAAGAAGTTGAAAAGAAAGAAAAAAAATGAAATGATTCGAAAAAGAAAAAAAAAGAGTTCTGTAATGTTCAAAGGGGTCGATCGACCACTACATCAGGTTGATCGACTGGGTTCTGAAGGAAATCAATTCGCATAATTCAAAATCCTTATCTTATGGCAATTTTTGCTCCCATGTTGCATTAGTATCTTATGGGGAGTTACTTGATTACTTTTATACTGGAGATTGTGAGTTTTGTGCTTGCTATAGCACCGTTTCGATTGTTTATGAGCAAGAAGTTGGATGTTGCCATATGGTTCCGTTTTGGTACTAGCTTGATCACCTGTACCCCCACTTTTCCATAAATGTTTTGCCTCTTCTTACCCATACCTCACATATCCACATATATACCTCGGCACGTGTCATGGTCTTTTGTTGGTTGGAATGCATATGTACGGTCATAGAGATTACTTTCATATTATATTGCAGGCATGTTCTTATCGGTCGTAGTTAGGTGAGAGTCTTTACAAAATGAATTCTTTCTATCCTCTTATATATTCACCTGTGCTTATGAGTGATTCGAGCAACCCGTGAGAGTTCGATTTGATAAGTCTCTATAGTTGACGGTTCAGCATTTCTTAACGACTTCATAACTCGGTTGCATGATTCATAATTGCTAATTGATTGTTGGTTATTGCATTAAAATGGTTTAGGCTTTACATGTTGTAATTCGCTCTGAGATTGAACTCGTTCCATTAGGTCATTAGATCGAGTCTAGTTCTTGCTTGGGGACAAGCAAGGGTTTGGTTTGGGGAAGTTTGATGCGTGTCATTTATATGATGTTTTATACCTCATTTTACACGCATTTCAGAGCTCATTTGTGTAGTTTAAGCTACCATTTCCCCTGTTTCCGTCTACTTTCGTGTTTTTGTACATTATTGCAGGAATGTGAAGAATTCAACGGAAATTGAGCTAAATCCGTCCCCGAGTATCCTGCATTGCATTTGACGTGAAGTATTCACTTAAGGAACGAGCTTGGTGCGCATTTCAAGGCCCAAAAGACAAATCCACGAGACTATAGAAGTCAAGTACCAGCTAAAGCAGTCGATCGACCAGTACCCTTAGTCGATCGACCAACCCACGGGATCCAGAAGCTACTGTACGCTGCATCCCAGTCGATCGACCGGTCCCAGCCGTCGATCGACCAAGACGCTACTTCAGACGAGAATTAAAAGATTGGGAAACTTGAACCCCATGGTATTTAGGTTTTGATAATAAGTGTTACGCATATTTTCTATATAACGTAACCTAGAACATCAGAATAGCTATCTAGCTTTTATCAAGTTTTACATTCAGTTTTAGTTTATCAAATAATTAGGGTTCGGGATATTATTACGCATTGGATTTTCGTTCGTACTTTCAATCATTCCGTTATAATTCTTCTGCGATTTTGGTATTCTTCTCATTCTTTTTTTTTACTTTATTTTTCATTCATAGATATAGAACTGTTAGTTAGTTCTCCGGAACCATAATTATCGTTTTATGCTAGCCTTTTGTTCCGTTGTTTTAATCATGAATTCAGTAGTTAATTTCGTTAATTTCATTGTTGTTATCATCCCTAGTATGAGTAGCTAATTTAATCGTGCTAGGATGTAGGGGAACTATAGATTAGGCGGCGTAGAATTAATTTGGACTGAAATCGCATGTCAGTCGATCGACTGCCGTACTTGGTCGATCGACTGACCACGTGAGGTGTTGCCTTCGTTTTAATTGTTTTAATTCTTTATTCGACAAATCGAGTGCACACGACTAGTTGAATGTTTAAGATTTGACTGACCCACTAGATCGAGAGATAGGGACAGTTGTTAGATCACCAATTAAAATGACTAAACTATGCTGAGATCGAAAGATAGGTAAAGTTTAGACTATTAGTCACTTTTCAGGATGAGAGTCAGTATTAGTGATATTAGGGACTTATAGCGAGATCGAAAGATGCTATCTGTTAATAGTGGACCGAGAGGACCTCTTGTTTTCCCGCCTCATGTGTTTGATTTAGACCGACTTAGTTTGCTGCCGCTGAAACTATAGTGAACCGATCATCCTTGCACCCTCTTTTATTATCTGTTTTCTCAATTTATTTAGTTTATTGTCTTTTACTGCCTTTAGACCAAATCAAATCAACCCCCACACTTGTTACCTTAGCCTAAATTTAGACAACTTTTAATTACATTCGCCTCCTTGTGGTTCGACCCTGTTACCACTAGCCTAGGTTAATTTTAATAGGAAATATAAATTTTATTTTTGGTGCTCACAACGACGGGTATCAGAAGATATTATCAAAACACATTTTAATCAAGTACACTTCTATTCATATTCTTCACAAGAGAATATAGGTATGTAAGGAATTTTAAGATTTTAATCTTATAGTTGCATAGGACGATTTCTATCGAGTTCTATGGAATAGAACGATTCCTATGGATCTAGTCCACAATCTATGATACGGTTCATTCTAGAAAGAGATTCTATTTGTCGTAAGTAATAGTGGTTTAGCGGAGACTCGTGTTACAATCGAATTGATATCATATATGATTAGGAGCGATAATATGAACATAAAACAACGAAATAGTGAAAAATCAAACATTCATCGTTATATATAAAACATTTCAGAATGTTTTAGCATTTATATAGTGACCTTTACCCAACTATTATAAATGATCCCAAGATCCAAATTCATATCAACTCGGGCACGGTGAGCCGATTTATCCCTAATCAATATAACTCGGTGGATTAACTCTTTAATCGATTCTGCTTCTAGAACTCTCGGTCGATAAAATTACTTTAATATTTATCTTAAGCCCGGAACACATGCGGCTACGGTCGCGAATACTTCCGTTGAGCTCAATCCAAATTTCGATGTAGTAACAATTTACCACCCACTTACCCAACGTAACAAGTTTAGCACCCCGGTGAGCCGAGTCTACTTCCTTATGAAATTGGGATTCATGGTTCTACTATTTGGTAAGGCTAATTCTCAATTACTATTTAGTGAGAGATCTTGTCAATTTATTATCTATCTCGTTTTAAGTGAACTAAAGCGGTGAACTAGCGATAATTATAATTGACACGGTCGAGGACTCGAAAAAATATGATATGCATGTGTAGTTATGGTGATTTGGCTATGCATGCAAACATATAAAACAAATGCAATGCAAAACAATAAAATCCTAGTATGGCCTTCCTAAAATAGTAAATCTAATAAACTATTTACAAATTCGGAAACCAACTCCTTTGGTCCATTGAACTTCATTTGGCACGCACTCCAAGGCAACATCGTCTTTGTCGGAACGCCTTTCCGAATGGCACCGTCTTCAAGGATCTTCGGGATAAATAAATTACATAGTTTTTCTACTTTATACATTATAAAAAGAAAAAGAAAAATAAAAAATAAAAATGATACGAGATCACATTAATTACAACCGAATCGATATCACCATTTATTTCAGGAAATATCAATTAAAAAGACTAAGGCCATACTAAGTCAAATTACATAATTCAAAATTATATAAAATTAAAATATGACAATCATAATAAAAATACAGCATTAATATATGTATGAAACATGCCATGTGATGTGCCAAATCGCCCTATTTAAGCTAATATCGTATATTCGGTCCGGTTTTATGGATAATTGTGACTATTAACTTATTAAAATCACACAATATTACATAAATCAAATCTATGTCCAAGTTAATTATCCCAACCTTCTTAGGACTTAATAATTTAGTCTTCACTAAATATTTGACAATAATTCCACTTGATATTTTTATTATTGCTCTTTAAACACTTTTATTCATAATAATAAAGAAATAATTCCCAATAAGTCATAAAAAATCAAAAATTTCAAAATCATAATTTTGTATATTTTGGAAAATTCCAAACATTCCAAAACCTTATTAAAATTTACCCATAGAATATTTTAATTTATTTCACAAATAAATCACATAATACATAACTTTAACCTTTTAATTCCAAATTAAGCATAAAAATTATGAACAATTAAAATTAAAATTTTGAATATTCTATATAAATTTCCAGAATCTGGAAATGACAAATTTTCAAGCCCCAAAAATCGAATTTACAATTATGACTATTTAAAGTTGTTATTTATCAAATTTACAATATAAAAATCAATAAACATCCAAATCAAACGAAATTTGACATGCAACTTTAGATCTGATGCTCATATCATATATACAACATTAGGAAAAATTGTCATGCCATCAAATTCATTTTAGCTATTTTTCCTAAAATAGTCACTATTTATGTGATTTTTACATCTAAAAATCATAAATCATGCAAAATAAAACCATTTTACCTTAAAATTTACATACAATGTGTAAATGTCGCATGTGACAACATGCTAAAATTTTATGGACAGAATCGAAGTCAAACCAATTTTAACCAAAATACATGTATTTAATCAATTTTTATCATGTAAAAATCATAAATCATGCAATATAAAACAATTTTATACAAACTTTTACATACAATAAGTAAATATGCATGTAAGGTCATGTAAAAATTTCAAGGTCAGAATCATAGTCTAACTTATTTTGTTATTTAAAAGTCATTTTACCAAATAAAATGTCATAAAAATACTAAAAATAAATTAAAGAGCAATATTTATACCATAAATCATCAAAATGACCTAAAATCAATTTAGGACCAGAATGTTATTCATGCAAAAATTTCGTGGCATTTATCCTCATAAATCACAAATTTCTAGTTTTATATGTTAACATTTTAACTCGGAAAAACAATGACCGATTATGCATGCAACAACCATTGCTCTGATACCAATTGTAAGATTCATAAACCTCTTATTAGACATTACTAATAACTATATAAATTCAGTTTATTCATAAACTAACTAGATCTTATGCATGCATAATAAAATAACATAAAGTAAGAAGAAATTGATCAACTTACATAAAAGGGCGAATGGTTATACTAATTGGACACCTTCCAAATTAGTTTTCTGAAGAAAATCCTAGTGCTCCAAGGATGAACTTAGATTCAATATTGGAATCTACTACTCAAGGATTTGTACCAAGATAATCACCCTTAATACATATACTAATTTGAATACTAGAATTAGTATATGAGCCCTTAAAAATAATTACTAATATTATTATTTACTACTGTTAGGTTCATATACCTATTATTAGACTCTTTTAATAGTGAACTAATTAACTTCTTAATTTGTGTTCTTTAGATCTAGTGCATGCATAACAAAATAAGAGATTAATAAGTGAAATAATGTCCCTTACACCTTCCCGAATGGTACCGTCTTAAAGAAATTCCATAGTAACAAATAATAATAAAAATACAAAGCTATTACTATTATACATTTGTAATATGAAAAACTAGTAAAAAATAAAAGTGATACGAGATCATATTAAATTACAACCTAATCAATATTGTCTTTCATTACGGGTAATATCGATTAAAACTAAGGCCATACTAAGATAAAATTACATAATTCAAAATTATATAAATAAAAAGACATTCAACAATTGAAATATGCAGCATTATAATATGTATCTATCATGCCAAATTATGTGCCAAATCGCCCTATTTAACTTATATTGATTATATAACCCGGTTTTATGGAAATGCGTGATAATAAATTTTTAAAATCACAAATCAAGACTTAAATCAAATTTAAGCTCAAGTTAATTATCCTAACACTCTTAGGACTCAAAAATTAGTCATCACTCAATTTTTGACAATAATTCAACTTGATATAATTATATGCTCATTTTTTACCTTAAAATCATAACATTTATGAAATAAATCCAAATTAAATTACAATAATTTCAAAATTTGAATTTTAAAATTTTGAACATTCTGGACTATTTCCATGACACTCATAATGTCAAAATTCATGGTTAAAATTTTTGAATTAATTTCGAGAAAATATAGTTGCAATTTATCGGTTTTATCTCATAAAACATCTAAAGTATACAAAAATAAATACAATCAATTTTACAACTTTATATATGATAAGTGGGATATTTATGCAACTTAAAATAATTTTCTCATGCCATGCAATTCGTTTTAGCTATTTATGCTAGAATAGTCATTATTTATGTCATTTTTACACTAAAAATTCATAAATCATTCAAACTGAAATCATTTCATCTCAAATTTACATACAGTGTATAAATCATGCATGTGACAACATATTAAAGTTTCATAGTATGGTTCGAAGTTTAACTATTTTTAACCATATTACCTCTTTTACATACAGTGTGTAAAATATGCATGTGAGGTCATATAAAATATTCAAGGTCAGAGAGTAAGTTTAACCGTTTTTAGTCATTTAACCTCCATTTATGTCATTTTATCATATAAAAATCATAAATCATGAAATATTAATCACATTAATATGATATTTTACATGCAATACATAAAATATTCATGTGAGGTCATACTAAAATATCACGGCCAGTAGTGAAGGTTAACTTATTTTAGTGAATAAAAGTTCATTTTACTCATAAAAATGTAATTATTTCACTAAAAATCATAAAAATGAACAATAAATTACCATAAATCATAAAAATGACATAAAAACATTTTAGGACCAGAATAGATAACATGAATTATGGTTTCGTGACTTACTCTTATAAATAACAAATTTTTAGTTTTATGTGTTAACATTTTAACTCGGAAAAATAATAATCGATTATGCATGCAACATCCTATGCTCTGATACCACTTGTTAGGTTCATATACCTATTATTAGACTCTTCTAATAGTGAACTAATTAACTTCTTCATTTGTGTTCTTTACATCTAGTGCATGCATAACAAAATAAGAGATTAATAAGTGAAATAATGTTCCTTACATTATTATTTCGGATTTATGGGCACAAGTAAGGTCTCTTACCTTCACTTGTTCTTGAGCTATGATGAGTATTAGGATTATCCTCCAAAATCCCAATGTAGAGATTCTCCTCTTGATTGCACCCAAGATTAGCCCTTATCTCTACTAAATAATATTTGGTAGATATTTGTTTAGTAGTCTACCTTAAAATTGATTACTAATACTCATATATTACATTAATAATATTAGTAATGTTCTTGAACAAATTAGTTCATCATTTCTCAAGTTTTAGAGAAAAATGAAAGAATAGAGAGGAAAAATGCATGTGAATTGAATGGATTATGGAGATGTGTTCAAATAAGAACAAAAGTCTCCCAATATAAGGAGGGAGTGTCGGATGGGGTGAGGGCAAAATGCAAAACCTTGGCATCTCCTTTTGCCTTTTTTATTTCTCCATGTAGTAGGCTTGTAAGCTAGTGTAGTGTAGGTTTAATTATTAAAATTTTATCACATAAAATAATATAACCACAACCCACTACTACCTCCTCCAATTCGGTCCACTTACATAAAATGGACTACCATTTTATTTTGTCAATTTGTCATTTGTCACACAATATGTCACATGTAGTATATTACATGTTATTAATTAATTTAATGCATATTTATCAAATAAATATCATTTTATAAATTAATTAAATCACATACAACAAATTGACTAGTGATACTTGATCACATAAATAAAATGGGTCATATAACTATAATTCACAACATCTTGTAATTATAATTAACCATTCATTCTCATCTCTATTGTTTCACAAACAATAAACAATTTTAGTAATAAAGAATTTCAATTACTAAAATAAATCTTATTTAATCTCATTACAATAAGATATAAATTTTCTCTCTCACAAATGAATTGTTCAATTTTAAGGAATTCATTAACTTGTATCGTCATACAATTAATCAACTTTACTGATTAGGGCATCATCCTTTAGGTGTGACCTTAAGGGATCAACTAACCACCACCGTCCTACGACAGTAAGGTCAAACTCTAGCAAGCCAATCGTTACCGATTAATGTTGATCAGTTGACTATATAAATAAATCATCCCTTACGTATTCTTAATATGAGATTTAAACATGTGATCGCACTATTGTTGAGGACACATATTCTAACAATCTCCCACTTGTTCGAGACAAGTGTGCGTCACCAATTCTCTTATCCTATTACAATCTCCCACTCAATGCAAGGTGTCTCGTAGGTCGTACTTGCACTTGATCATATCTTGAGTGCTTACTGTCTGACCGGAATTATCTACCATAGATACCTTCCGAGCGTGGCCACGCATTTCCAGTTCACTACTCCTCGAGTGGCCTTGAGATTTCAAACAACCCAGACAAGGGGTGGACAATTCCTATCGCACTATTCCTTTTGTTCAGCCATAGTTCATCATAACTCAAAATATACCCATTTGACCTCATTTACGACAGTCGTAGAGCATAAATCAAAGCTAATCATAAACTTATGCCAACTTGGGCGAATAGTCTCTAGTCAAAAGAATTGACTCATAAGAATACTATAGCAGCTCTTGCCATGACCAGGCTTTATGAATTACCCGAACTCTATAAGCGGTCACTGCCCGACAGAGTGTCTCATACAGTCTGTCTATGTGATTGACTAGTCATCCCATATGACTCTATGACACTTGAACTTGCCATTAATTGCATCACACTCTAGTCACTTCGAGACGTCACCTCATATATGTAACTAGGGGTGAATACCATGTCAATCCAGTTCACTTTAATGAGCTTCAATTTGTCTCTACAACCTATTTAGATTTAACAAAGTAATGGGTGAGTTTAATAAAACTCAAACGATAAATGCGATTATCATATATGAATAGTCAATACACTATTACTACTTCATATCTTATAATCTTTAGTGTATCTTTTACACTAGTTGAAATGCAATAAAAGTTTAGCAAGTGGATATACCAGATATCCATGTATTCCAACTTTATTATTGCCATTTGCTTCTATTCAATGTCATCTCTAATGACATGAATTTATCTAAGTTTATGTCTAGTCTTATTACTAGACTTAGGCTCTTTAACATGAAAGATGCTCCCATTGTTATCTAGTGATAAAGTCATTGGTAGAGGAATCTACTCTCATTCCCTACATTGACCATTTTATCACAATTTACTTAGATTCCTTTTGTAGAATTTGCAATGTACAAAACTAAAACACTTCTCTAGTCTCTTACTCCTTAGTCAATAAGACATCTTAGGATTTCAACAAATCCTTTTCGGTTTGGAAACTAAAGTTTGTGCAACCCTTCAACACATAACTTAGTTTATCATCCAAACATATGAACGAATCCTTAATTCTTCTCAAGAATCTCAAGGACATTCTTTAAGGCTTTCACAAGCCATATCATGGGAATTATCTTGTCATTCACTTATTATGCTCCTAGCATATACTTCATCACAGCGTGTGCGTCTGTTGGCATACATGATCGTTCCAATGGCGGAAACATTAGAAATCCACTTCATGTAATCAACAACATAATAGGTTCAGTGAATGACTATGACTCCATCATAGTAATTCCACTTTCATCACCATAAATAACCTATTCAACCTTGTTGATTTTAAACAGATTTGAAAGATCTTATCATCATAAGACTCTTAACTTTATGCCTATATTCTCTCACATAGATTCAGAAATCTTACAATATATCGCACCTTTTCCCAGACTCCCAATCACTCTTTCACAGAAGAGAGCATTGGTACATTATTCTCAATAAGTAATATGTTATCAACATATAAGACATGGAAAAATATTTCTTGCTCCCAATTAACTTCATGTATAATCATGATTCTTCAATCAAGTGAATGATACCATTCTTAATTATCACATGAACGAAAAGTATAATTCTTTAATGTTGGCTTAAGACCATTTTGGAATCACTTAAGATAGCTACGCATAATATAGGATTCTTAAATCTTTATCTAAGGTTTTGTGTTCCAAACACCTCCTTCTCTAAATTCCCATTTTAGAAAAGCGAATTTTAACTTCATTTGCCATTCATCATGAAATGTGGCAATTCCTAACATAATTTATTTTGATCAACATCTTCATGTCGATCTATGCTCTTATTTACTCTAAAGCTCTATTTACTTTAAGGAGACCCTCGCCTTTAAGTAAATCTACTCTTTGAGTAAAAATCTTTGGATTGTAATGCAATGGCTCATATGTAACAAAGTCGATTTAGGACAATACCATTACTTTCACAAAGCAATATTTTAACAACAAGACATGTGTGCTAAACTCCCACTGAACTATACTCTCACTCTATCTTTATAGATTATATTTCCATTACTTTCACAAAGTAACACTATAAGACATGTTTGCGACGATCCAATCTACTCCCACTCTATCTCTAAGAAATACATCTATCTTCTTGAGAGATAGCTTTGTGAGTTACAAACATATATGGTGGAGTAATTGAAGTTTGTCTAGATTGACGTATTTAGCACATAAAAATACCATCTCTATCATGGCAGTTTGATTCATGTCATATGCGTGTCTGATCCATGTGATTTTTTAAATAAACTCTCTATTTCAGGTATCTCATGGTTGACCATCCGTTTAGAATTACGTGTCTGTTTTGGATTGCAAATTCCCAAAATTGAGTTCAATAACTCAAACTGACTCATATTAGTTTGATCTTATCGGTAGTGACACTAGGTCATAATCCATATTTTAATAAATCAAATTCATTACTTAGATCTTAGCCACCACGATCGGATCGTAATGCTTTAGTACTTTCTTCAATTGGTTCTCTACATAATTTAGAAATTTCTCAAATTTCTCAAATGCTTCACTTTATATTTGATTAAGTAAATATACCCATATCTACTTAAATCATTGGTAAAAGTGACAAAGTAGTCATAAATTCCCCTTGTGGTGATGCTCATTAGAACAGATACATCGGCATGTATTAGTCCCAACAAATCACTTGCTCGTGTCCCTTTACCACTAAAGGAAGTACAAATCATTTTGCGAAGGAGACAAGATTCGCATATTCCATATGATTGAAAATCAAATGGTCCAAAAATTCTAGTCGACACTAGCATTTAATGCGTTTCTCATTTATGTGACCTAATCGAAAAAGGCCAAATGTACAAATCATTTGCATCACTTGTTATTAGACCTGGCAAAATGGGTCAGATCCGAATGACCCGACTCGAAATGGCTGACCCGAGACCCGAAAATGACCTGAACTTACTTGACCCGAATACGACCCGAAACCCGAATGGACCCGACCCGACCCATACCCGACCCGAACATTGTCTCACCCAATGTTGACCCGACCCGAGGTGACCCAATCCGAAAAGACCCGACTCATAATTGACCTGATCCCAAATGACTTGAAGTGACCCAAAATAACCCGAAACGACTAGTACTAACTCATATTAATATTATATATATCAAAATAAAGTTTCATTGGTTACAATAATCCCTAATAAATAGTTACTTTTGCATAATAGTATTTCTTAATCAAAATAGTATTAACCTAATTGCTTAGCCATTAACTCAAAAGCAACCCGACCCAAAATGACCTATACCCGAAAATAACCCGACCCGAAATGGCCCGACAACAGGCCCCCCGAAATTGACCCGAAACCCGAAAGTGACCCAACCCGACCCAACCCGACCCGAAATATGTGACAGACCCAAAATGACCCGACCCAAACTGACCCGACCCGTACCCGACCCGAGTGACCCGTTTTGCCAGGTCTACTTGTTATGAGTCTTTTGGATTGTATGTTATAGATATCTTTGGTTGAGTTGGAGTTGTGTAAAACATAAATACCATTAAGAGAATTGACTTGGCTCCCAGCCATGTCAATTTTCAAACAAAATACAACGATTGTTTTTTATGGCAAAATATGAATCCTTCCATGTCTAACATGAAATAATGTTTTAGATAAAATGGGTACATAATCACCATTATATAGATTACAACTCAAAGCTATTAGCTAAAACAAGTACACAAGTCCCTCTCGAAGTGGCGGCTACCCTAGCTCCATTTCCTTGTCGGAGATTTATATCACTCTTGTTTAGCTTTTCCACATTTCCAAGCCCATGTATACAATTACAAAGGTGAAACCCACAACCGGTATCCCATACCCACGTTGAGGTGGATGTATAATTTATATCAATAACAACGATTTCGGAAGAAATAGTACCAAGTGGAGTGACAAGTCCAGCTTTGATATCTCCCAAATACTTTGGCAATTTCGTTTCCAATGGCCCATGACATTACAATAATGACATTCTTCGTAAGATTGGGCACCCTTCTTGGTCTTGGTTGTGGTAGTCTCACTATCCATTTCCAATTCATTATCAGGTTTGGGTTTCTCACCCATCTTTGCCTTTCCTTTAGTAATACCATTACTCCTTTCAGTTGCAAGGACATTCTTACTAGAACTTCCACTGAATTCAATATTTCTCCTTGTTTCCACAAATAAGGATGCCTTGGGTGTAGTGATATTTTCTTCACAAGATTCTCTTACCAAAGTGGTGGGCATTAATATTGGAGTGGGAGGTATGGAAGTGGTAAAATTGCAAAGATTTCCATCCTGACCAATGCCAATGCGTAATTCTCTAATCGTATCATTGTCATACTCGGAGGACTTTTCATCGAATGATTGGAGCCATGAATTAATGGTGATTGGTGTAAGAGTATTAGATGAATCTATTGCGTATAAATAACTACAAAAACGGAAATGAATGAAATAATAAACATCTATCGTTTTAATAATACTTGTAAACAAGTATTGCATTTATATAGTGACCTCTACCCAACTATTATAAATGATTCCGAGATCCAAATTCATATTAACTCGGACACGGTGAGCCGATTCATCCCTTATTAATATAACTCAGTGGATTAACTCTTTAATCGATTCTACCTCTAGAACTCTCGGTCGATAAAAAATACTTTAATATTTATCTTTAGCCCGGAACACATGCAACTACGGTCACGAATACTTCCGTTAGGTCAATCCAAATTTCGATGTAATAACATTTTATTACCCACTTACCCAACGTAACAAGTTTAGTACCCCAGTGAGCCGAGCCTACTTCCTCATGAAATTGGGACTCATGGTTTATACTATTTGGTAAGGCTAATTCTCAATTATTAATTTGTGAGAGGTCGTATCAATTTATTATCTATCACGTTTTAAGTGAACTAAAGCGGTGAACTATGATAATTATAATTGACACGGTCAATGACTCGATATGATATGCATGTGTTGTTATGGCGATTTGGCAATGCATGCAACATATTAAAATAAATGCAAAGCAATAATAATAAATTCCTAGTATGGCCTTCCTAAAATAGAAAATCAAATAATCTATTATATATTCGGAAACCAACTCCTTTTGTCCCTTGAATCTTCAAGTGGCACGCCACCCAAGAACACCGTCTTCGTCGGAACACCTTCCCGAATGGTACTGTCTTGAAGAAATTCCATAATTACAAATAATAATAAAAATACAAAGCTATTACTATTATACATTTGTAATATGAAAAACTAGTAAAAAATAAAAGTGATACGAGATCACATTAAATTACAACCGAATCAATATTCCCTTTCATTACGGGTAATATCGATTAAAACTAAGGCCATACTAAGATAAAATTACATAATTCAAAATTATATAAATAAAAAGACATTCAACAATGAAATATGCAGCATTATAATATGTATCTATCATGCCAAATTATGTGCCAAATTGCCCTATTTAACTTATATTGATTATATAACCCGGTTTTATGGAAATGCGTGATAATAACTTCTTAAAATCACAAATCAATACTTAAATAAAATTTAAGCTCAAGTTAATTATCCTAACACTCTTAGGACTCAAAAAATAGTCATCACTCAATTTTTGACAATAATTCAACTTGATATAATTATATGCTCATTTTTTACCTTAAAATCATAACATTTATGAAATAAATCCAAATTAAATTATAACAATTTCAAAATTTGAATTTTAAAATTTTGAACATTCTGGAATATTTCCATGACACTCATAATTTCAAAAATCATGGTTAAAATTTTTGAATTAATTTCGAGAAAATATAGTTACAATTTATCGGTTTTATCTCATAAAACATCTAAAGTATACAAAAATCAATCCAATCAATTTTACAACTTTATATCTGATAAGTTGGATATTTATGCAACTTTAAATAATTTTCTCATGCCATGCAATTTGTTTTAGCTATTTATGCTAAAATAGTCATTATTTATGCCATTTTTACACTAAAAATTCATAAATCATGCAAACTGAAATCATTTCATATCAAAATTTACATACAGTGTATAAATCATGCATGTGACAACATATTAAATTTTCATGGCCTGGTTCGAAGTTTAACTATTTTTAACGATATTACCTCTTTTAAATACAGTGTGTAAAATATGCATGTGAGGTCATATAAAATTTTCAAGGTCAGAGAGTAAGTTTAACTATTTTTAGTCATTTAACCTACATTTATGCCATTTTATCACATAAAAATCATTAATCATGAAATATTAATCACATTAATATGATATTTTACATGCAATACATAAAATATTCATGTGAGGTCATACTAAAATATCACGGCCAGTAGTGAAGGTTAACTTATTTTAGTGAATAAAAGTTCATTTTACTCATAAAAATGTAATTATTTCACTAAAAATCATAAAAATGAACAATAAATTACCATAAATCATAAAAATGACCTAAAAATATTTTAGGACCAGAATATATAACATGCATTATGGTTTCGTGACTTACTCTTATAAATAATAAATTTTTAGTTTTATGTGTTAACATTTTAACTCGGAAAAATAATAACCGATTATGCATGCAACATCCTATACTCTGATACCACTTGTTAGGTTCATATACCTATTATTAGACTCTTCTAATAGTGAACTAATTAACTTCTTAATTTGTGTTCTTTAGATCTAGTGCATGCATAACAAAATAAGAGATTAATAAGTGAAATAATGTTCCTTACATTATTATTTCGGATTTATGGGCACAAGTAAGGTCTCCTACCTTCACTTGTTCTTAAGCTATGATGAGTATTACGATGATCCTCCAAAATCCTAATGTAGAGATTCTCCTCTTGATTGCACCCAAGATTAGCCCTTATCTCTACTAAATAATATTTGGTAGATATTTGTTTAGTAGTCTACCTTAAAATTGATTACTAATACTCATATATTAGAGATAATACGCCTGCTGTGTCTGTTCCTTAGTGTGTCTTTTCTGCGTAAAAAACGCGATAAATAGAGGGTTTCATTCATTTGTTCGAAATACGAATTATCAATTTCTCTCTCAAAATTCAACCATTTCCGCCAAAATTTAATCTAAAATCTTGAATTCACCATGACTAATCGAGGTATGTATATCATTCTTGCATTAATCTTCTATAAAGGACGAATTGGATCGACAAAATTAGGGTTCCCAACCCTAAAATTTCGAAAATTTGGGGCTTTTCCCCCAACTGATCTTGCCTTGTAAAATTGATCATGTAAATGGCTAATTGGTAGTATAAGGATCATAACCATGTATTTGTTTCGAATTTTCATTGAGTTTTGAGCATTTGAGTGAAATTGAGACGGTTTCACAGCTAAACCGTAAATTGCTTCGAAAATGGCCTTAGGATTGCCCATTTGCGATGAAACTTGATATTTGGAATCCTTGGATGATGGGTAAACTTCCTACCATCTCGAAATTTTGGTTTGTGACGGCTTTTTCAGGACACTTTTCTAGGGCATAATCGCCGTTATAACGAAATGCTGCCGAAATTTTGACTTGAACCCATGACTAGGCTTCAACTTAGGCTTGACTTGACCCAAAATACCACATGAGTGATTGGGTTTGTGGGAATACGGCCAAAGATGGCGAGAAAAGAGCGGTTTCAGGGCTTCCGAAAGCTCGAAAATCCCTAATCAAGGCTCGTCGTCACTTGACGCGGCCTAAAATTACTTTAATTTTGCAGGTGACGAGGCTTCTACTTCTGGGAGAGCTCCCATAGAGATAGACACTGCTGTTGACGCTTCTCGTGCTCTCGAGGAGGCTTTTGCTGCGGCTAGGGCAGCCGGGGAGGTTGCTGAGGACGAGATCCTCGAGGAGCAGGTTGCTGAGGAGGAGGAGGCCCCGAGACGGGCAAACGTGGGACGAGGAGGTCGCCAGCTTAGGGGAGCACCCGCGTGGGCTGAGACCTGGGACAGTAGGCACTTGCTTTGGGCTGCGGAGGGTCACCTGTCCTATAGGACGGTGAAGAGCTTGGTAATATTTAATTCATTACTCATCAGTCATATTCTTTCGTTTCATTCGCTCATATCTCTTCCAATTTTATTCAAACTAAAGATAGCTTTTGTTTCAAATTACAATAGGAGGCCAGGAACATCAGATCGTTCTCGGGCTACACGACGGCCTTGGAGTGCTACGAGAGGCTGTCGGCGGAGGAGCGCGCCATGATCGAGCGGGGAGCGTTTGGTGCCTTGGTGCAAGTTTGGAGGGATATCGTGAAGAGAAAGCTGCGGGCTAACCTTAGCCTGGTCCGCGCTTTCTTGGACCGATTCTGGGACACGACTTGCACTTTTCACATGCCTTTTGGTGAGGTGGGAGTCACGTTGGAGGACTACGGCATGATCTCTGGGCTGCCGTGTAGGACCGAGGAGGTGGAGTGGCCGGAGACGGCCATGAGGGTGGACTCGGCCGAGGCTAGGAGGTTGATCGGCTGGAACTTGTCGCCGAAGGCTGTTAGAGTGCCTGGTTTGTTGCCGAGTTCTTACGTCGGAGACTACTTTGCGGGGAAGACCCCGGCGCTGGTGGTGATTGACGGGAGAGAGACGGCTCCTCCTCTCTGTACAGCTGAGCAGAGAGTCCGCTTGTGGCTCTGGTGGTTCTTGTCTTCGATCTACGTCGGAGACAAGGGAGAGAGGCTATCGACAAAGCTTCTTCCCTTCCTTTCTGACCTGAGCTCCCTAGGGCGTTGGGACTGGGTCACTGTTGGTTTTGCGGTCCTCATCCGCTTCATGAGGGCCATGGTTCGTCCGGAGTTGATGGAGAAGGGGACTTCTCCTGGTTCTGTCGGCCCTGGACTACTGTTGGAGGTATGAACCTTCATTTAGACTAATAATCATTTCTTTTCCTTATTGAATAACGAAAGATCGTTATTGATTATCTTGCTTCATAGGCGTGGGTGTACTCCTACTTTCCGAGTCTCTCGCCCAAGAGGACGGAGCCGCTGGAGAAGGCTTATCCCGTCGTGAGGGATTGGGTGATGTGTCGGACGAGGAGCAAGCGCTCCTCTCACGGTGTCTACCGGCGGGACGTGAACGCTCTTCAGCTGGACAGCGTGAGCATCTCACTTGTATTTTTTTTGCTTCTTCATTACTTTTTTAAACCGATCATAAGAGTGATTTCTTGTTTATCTTTTCCCAGTGGGTGCCCAGTCCTTGGGCAGAGTACGCTGGCGCGCCTCCTTTTGTGGCTGAGGTCCTTCGACCTAGGAGCTCGAGCCGGCTGCTGTTGAGGACGTCGATGGGTCCTGTGTGGTACTTGGGCGAGCGCTTGGCTCGTCAGTGCTCTCGGGATGTTTTGACGGTTCCCATCGATCCTCCTAGGACGATGTTCAGGGAGCCTTCTGAGGCTGAGAGGGAGGCTGACTTGGCTGGCGTTGGTGGTGACGCCCTCCTTCTTCCTGGCGAGGACTGCTCGGCGTTTCTCTACGGGAGGTTGGCGTACTGGCCGGTTGTGGTAAGTGCTTTATCCTTCTTTACTTTCGATTTTTTTGAGAATACGATGAAAGATCATCGATTAATGGGAATCATTTGACTTTGCCGGAGGTCGAGGCGGCGGCCATCGAGCCCCCAGAGTACCCCGAGACCCTCGAGTACACTGACGCGACCAGGAGGACGACGATCTCCGAGCTGCGTGACTTTGACGTAGCTGTGACGGATGTTGGTCTGGACGATTGGCAGCATCTGATTCGGAGGGTGAGCCTCCAATTTGCATGGTTTTCTTGTGTAAGAACACGTTTGGTTGAACTTATCCAATAATTGAGAACTTCTTTTTTTTTTTTGAAAATGTAGGTGGCGCCGTCTCGGTTTGTGGCGTTATGGAGAGTGACCAACCGGTTGAGAGCTACTGCCATCGAGGCACTTGTCGGCGGTCGAGGCCGTCAGGTATGAACCTTTCGTTTATGTCTTTTTTTCCTAATTTTGATTTTCCAACTTTTCTTGTAATTGCTTGAAATGATTGACATGAGCCAATTTTGTTGCTTGCAGGGGAGGAGTGAGCTGGAGCGAGAGTTGGCCCAGTCTCGGGAGGAGACGGCTCGCTTGTTGAGGGAGCTCGAGGTTCGTGACGCCGAGGTTGCTGCTCTCGAGGCGAGAGTTGCGGAGTTAGAGGGAGGCCGGCATTAGCCTCGTTTTGTTGTTGTTTGTATCTTGCACATTTGTACATTTTAGGACCTACATTTTTGGACATTTTTTGGATTTTGCTTGGGGCTCGAGCCCCCAGTTTGTTGTACATTTCCTTTTTGACTGTATATATGATGGCCTGAGTGCCTTTGCTGCTGGGTTGTGTTGCTTGTACCTGCAAGTTAGCCTTGAACAGGTTTGGTAGATGATGCTTTACGCCGTCATGCTGCCGAAATTTACATAGAAATCACGCAAAACATACATTTGTATATACATATGGCCTAAATTAGCGCAAAACAAATGACTCAAAAGTGCTAAAAATGCATAAAAATGAAAAAATTTCCGGGAAATGACCGGACGGTAGGGAGGGTTACCCCTTAAAAAAAATGAAAAATAGAAATCTATAAGTTAGAAATGTAGTATAGGATGGGAGCGAAATGATTCGCCAGAAAACAAATAAATAAAAGAAATATAGTTTGAAATAAATTACATTGAATTGGAGAAATGATTCCCCGAAAAAGAAAAGAAATAGAAAGAACTATGTAAGTGTGCTTAAAATGACGAAAATGCTGATATTGCCTCGAAATGCGCATCCGCGAAATTTAGGAAACACGAATTATGGTAATTTTGACGTGTTTACCAAAACAATAACCCGTAGGAATAGGAAATTATTCGTTAAAGGATTTAGGAAAGATCCAACGCGAAAATTCACCGAAACAAAGCTGAGAAAGAGGCAGAAGCTGCGTGCCTTTGAAAAGGCGCGGCAGGTGCTGCGCCTGTTCCCAAGTGCATCCGTTCTGGCGGATTTTTGGAAATTGATTTTAGTATAAATAAAGACATCGATGGAGGTTATATTCACACAATTCTTCCGTCTCTTCTTCGTTTTATTACATAAAATTCTCAATATAATCACTCATCATGAATACTTTGGAGATTCGTCTAAAAGAGTGGACCAATGAGTTTTCCAACATGGAGAAGCACGATATGGGTGCTTATAATTTTGAATCTTTGTTGAGTTTGAAGCTTATCAAGGTTGTCAAACCATTTCTAGATGCTTGTCTTGATTATTGGGACCCGAATTATCATGTTTTTGCGTTCCCCGGAGGTGACATTTGTCCATTTCCTGAAGAAATTGCTGTGATTGGTGGGTGGGACCAAGAACACTTGCCCGCTATTCCTTCTACTTCACAAGGGTATAAGAACGAATTCAGAGATTTGCTTGGATTGTTGGTCGTGATCCCTTGTGAGGGGTTTAGTTTTCAGTACTTGTCGTTAGGAGCACCTAGACCAAAACACAATTTATAACTTCACAAACAACTCTACAATTAGTAAAGAGGCAAGTAAAGGTCGGATCCCAAGGGACGGGAATTGAGATGAGATTTTCTATTGCAACTAGTGGTGTCTAAGGGTGTCACAATTGGGGTTTGAAGTAGAAGATCACTAAACTAAATAGCAATAAAAGTAAACAAGCAAGATGAATTAAAAGGGATGTAAACAATTGATAAAAAGCACTAGGGTGTCATGGGGTCATAGGGGATTCATGGGAATTGATCATACAAACATATTCTCAAATTATAAGCAAGCAATTATTGTTGTGATAGATCGAGTTGGTTTATATCTTACAATCCTAGGAAAGTTTGGGTCCTGGAGCCGAATCGATTAGATTGTACAACACCTACAAGTCGACTTAATCTTCCCTACTCAACTATATGCATGGTCTAATGAGACTCGAGTTGGTTTATGTTTTACAAGTCTCATTGAAAAGATAGGTGATGAGTAAAAAATGCAAGGATTCATAGGCTCATATTTCATCAAACATAACATGTGCATAAGTTGAGATCACAACAAGCAAGTAAATAAACTATGAAAACATATTAGATTAAGCATGAATCATTCCCCATGTTGGTTTCCCCTAATTACCCATTAACCCTAGCTAAGGAAACTACTCACTCATTATCATGTTGAACATGCTAGCAAGGTTGTCAATCATACCAACAAAATAAAACATGATGAATAAATGAAGATAATTAACAATAATTAAAAAGGGATTAAGAGAATTATACCTACTAATGATTCCAATAATAAAGCAAAGAATAATAGAAGTACTTGATGCTTGATTGGAAGGTTGTCAATCTCCAAATAATAACCCAAATAATCTTCAATTACCCAAAATAAAGGATGAACAAGAGGGAGATTAAGGAAATAAAACTTGTATTAAAACTTGATTAAATGTTGATTACAAGATTAAAGAGAGATTTGATTGATATTAACTACACTAAAGATTGCTAAGAAGAACATGCTCTTCAAATTAGACTAATGGGGTATTTATAGTGGGGATTAGTTACATAAATTAGGGTTTACTAAGGGCCTAAATGACGATTAAGTCCTTGAGGAATCGCCGGTGTCTAGGGAGACTCCGGTCTCTTTTTCGCCGGTCTTAGAAAACGATGCGCATCCTTCCTTGAAGTTTGTAGAAGACGAAATAGCTGTAAGGGAATCCGGGCGTCTTAGGCACAGGACGGGCGGATTTGGGTGTTTCTGGACGGGCGTCCAGAGGGGGAGGACTGGCGTATTTGGGAGGTTTTGGCCGAGCGTCCAGCTGAGAAAGACGCGATTGTAGGCCTTGGACGGGCGTCTAGTAGACAATCCGCTCGGATTGTCTTACAGCTTCGTTCCTTCTTCTTTTCTTCCTTTTTCTTCATAGAATCCTTGAGGATTTCCCCGGGGATGGAAGGATCTTTTCTCATCATTTCCCATCTACTATAGTATGTACAAAGGCCTTCTAATCTTGTCTCTCCTTGATGCTTGGTCATTAAATTCAATTAATTTAGCCTCATTTTGCCATGAAAATGCAAGGTTTGCACTCCTTTCCTACCAAGGACACAAAACCTAAAAGAATATGCAAAACAAAGGACTAAAGACAATAAATGATCCAAATATGCACTAAAAAGCATGGGAACAAGGCTAATTCGGGGACTAAATATGCTCTAATTATGGTCACATCAATTGTCTAGAATTAAGGTGGACCGTCTAGTGACCTCGAAAGGAGTGCGAATGTTGGACTTAATTGATCGATTCCTTAACCAGGCCGACCCCACCGTCTCTTATGTTGCCAGGCGAAGGGCATTTGGGTTTTGCTTGTTGCATGTATATGTCCTTCAAGGGCATGTTGATGAAGATTTGAGAGGTGATCTCCGTCTCTTGGGCCTAGTTGAGCAAATGGAGCTGCGTAGGAGCCCAGCTTGTTTATGTTTAGGAGAGATCCTATTGGGCTTGGATAACAGGAAAGCCTATCGCGACCTACCGTATTTGGGAAGTCCCATTATTTTGCAGGTAAAAGAACACTTTTCTTTTTCTTTTTATCTTTTTGTTTCGTTTTCTTTTTTCGTTTTTTTTACTAATACCTGCTTTTGGTAGGTCTGGCTTATGGAGCGCCTTCGATTGATCGAACCCCCAGTTCATGTTCCTTCTTATCATGCTCGTTCGATTGCAATGAGGAACAGGCTTTACATGGTGGACTTCACTCGGGTCTGCAATTACTGGGAAAACAAACTGAAGAGTGATGATGGCCCTTTGATTAGATGGGTTGTACCATGGTGGCATCTCAAATTTGCCTACGTATTCATTAAAAAAATGAAATCAAACCCTTGCGCGTAGTTCGAGTAAATGTAAAAGAATAATTGTTCTAAGCAAGAGCTTGTAATGAACTTAGAAGATAAGCATGAGCTTTTTACTTATTCTTAAGGTGAAAATTTAGTTTATTTGATGATATGAGGATGACAAATTGTCAAAATTCAAGAGCAGAGTGACATTAGCTTATTTCAGCTTGGCCAGGGGGCGTTTATTTAGTGCCACAAGAGCGAAACGTGAGGTTACGCGAGGCGCATTTTTGTTCCTATTCTAGGCATAATACTGTTTTAATTGGTCAAGGTTTGTCGGGTTGGCAAATTCATTCCCATCTAGGTCTGTAATTCTAACTGCACCCCCTGGAAGTATGGACTTGACTAGAAATGGTCCGGCCCAATTAGGTTTGAATTTTCCCCGTGGATCGACAGGTAAAAGAGCTCTAACCGACTTGAGTACTAGGTCTCCTTCCTTGATGTTCCTTGGCTTGACGCTTTTGTTGAAGGCTCATTTGATACGTGCTTGATATGTTTGGACATTATGCAATGCGCGTAGCCTACGTTCATCCAGGAGGATGAGTTCTTCATATCTATCCCTCTTCCAATTGGCTTCCGGGATTTGACTTTCGAGTAAGATACGCAACGATGGTATTTCTAACTCGACTGGTTGTACAGCTTCCATGCCATAGGTCAAATAGAAAGGGGTGGCCCCAGTGGGCGTCCTAACTGATGTGCGATATCCCCATAAAGCAAAGGGTATTTTGCTCGGCCAATCTCGATAGTTGTCAATCATTTTCTTGAGAATTGTGACAACGTTCTTGTTTGCTGCCTCTACCGTGCCATTAGTCTGTGGTCTATATGGCGAAGAGTGGTGATGCCTAATTTTGTACTTGGCTAGCAATTGCTCAGTCTCGGCTTAGAAATGTGATCCATTATCACTAATGATCTCATGTGGGCAACCGTATCGACAGATGATGTTGTTCTGTATGAACTTTGCCACGTTTTTAGCCGGGAGACTAGTGTAGGAAGCCGCTTCTACCCATTTGGTGAAATAGTCGATTTCCACTAGGATGAAACAGTGACCTCTAGTTCCGGCTGGGGTTATCTTCCCGATTATGTCGATTCCCTAAGCAGAAAATGGCCAAGGAGATGTCATTGTATAGAGCAATGAAGGAGGGACATGATGTACATTCCCGAAGATTTGGCAGTTGTGGCAATGTCTTACGTATTTGAATCAATCGGATTCCATTGTGGTCCAATAGTACCCCAAACGTGTGATTTTCTTTGCCATCATGGGCCCACTCATGTGAGGACCGCATTCTCCATCGTGAACTTCTTCCATTACTTTACGCGCCTGTGAATGATCAAGGCAACGTAGGATTACACCAAGAGGTGTTCTTTTGTATAGTTTTCCTTGCATGAGAACGTATTGGGAAGCTAGTAGACGTATAGCACGTTGTCCCCTTTTGTCCATATCCGGTGGATAGGTACCGTTGAGCTTGAAATTTAGGATTGCTTGAAACCAAGGCTCCTCTGTGACTTCCTCTTCGTCGGTGATTTGGTGGACATAAGCTGGCTCCGACCGTCATTCGATACACAAAGGCATTTCCACCATGTCATCTGGCATATTAATCAAAGATGCGAGTTTTACAAGAGCATCCGAAAATTGATTTTATTCCCGAGGTAGGTGTAGATAGGTCACGTGATCAAAGAATTAGGCAACTTGGTCTATCCTGGCTTGATAAGGTGCTAGGCTTTCGCTTTGGATTTTCTAAGATCCCGTAACTTGATTGATGATCAGGGATGAATCCCCATATACTCGGAGGTTTTTAATGCCTAAGCTCACTGCCGCTTGTAGTCCAATGAGACAAGCTTCGTATTCTGCAGCATTATTTCTCACCACGAAGTCGAGTTTGACAGAGATTGGTGTATGCTCGCCTTCAGGAGAAATGAGCAACACTCCTATTCCAAATCCTCTTAAGTTTGATGCTCCATCGAAGTAAAGGTCCCAGGAGTCTACATCAGTTTGGAGTATATCCTCGTCTGGAAACGACCAAGTATCTATTGTTTGTGCATCATTGATGGGATTTTCTGCAAAGAATTCAGCATTGGCGCGCCCTTTTATAACTTTCAGGGGCACGTACTTGAGATCGAACTCTGAGAGCATCAAAGTCCATCTTGCTAATCGTCCGTTGAGGACGTTTTTCTCGAAGAGGTATTTGACTGGATCCATTTTGGAGTATATTTTGACGGAGTAGCTAAGCATGTAATGTCGTAGCTTCTTCGTTGCCCACACAAGAGCGAGGCATGTCTTTTCAAGTTGTGAATATTTGCACTCGTACTCCAAGAACTTCTTACTAAGGTAGTAAATAGCCCTTTCTTCCTTTCCTACGGTTTGAGCTAGCATGGCGCCCATGGCTGTTTCGATCCTTTGTGAGATACGAGACAAGAGAGGTTGATCTCGTTGAGGTGGCATGAGCACGGGTGGTTTAGCTAATATCTCCTTGATTCGGTCAAATGCCTTCTAACAGTCATCATCCCACATGGTGTGATCTGTTTTCTTTAGCTTCTTGAAGATAGGTTCACAAATCATGGTGAGTTTCGATATGAATCGACTTATGTATTGTACTTTACCCAGGAATCCTCGACTTTTTTTGTTTGAGGTTGTGGCATTTCGATCGAGCCTTGATTTTGGAAGGGTCTATTTCTATACCTCGTTGGCTTACGACGTATCCCGGGAGTTTGCGGATGTTACTCCGAATGTGCACTTCTGAGGATTGAGCCTCATGTTGTACTTTCGTAGCCTTAAGAAGAATTTGCGAAGGTTCGCAATATGCCCTTCTCTATCCTTGGACTTGACAATCATGTCGTCTGCATATACCTCAACTTCTTTATGCATAATGTCATGTAGGAGTGTGGTCGCGGTGCGTTGATATGTAGCTCCGGCATTGATTAACCCAAACGGCATGACCGTATAGCAATAGGTTCCCCATTGAGTGACAAAGGCGGTCTAATGCATGTCTTCTATGGCCATTTTGATTTAGTTATAGCCCGTGTACCCATCCATGAAGGATAGTAACGTGTGGTTTGTGGTATTGTCCACCAATATGTCGATATGTGGTAGAGGAAAGTCATCTTTAGGACTTGCTTTGTTTAAGTCTCTAAAATCAACACAAACACGGATTCTCCCATCCTTTTTGGGTACAGGTACTATGTTGGCTACCCAGTCAGAGTACTCGGAAACTTTGATGAATCTATCTTTGAATTGCTTATCGACTTCTACCTTGATCTTGAGAGCCCATTCTGTCCTCATTCGACGAAGCTTCTGTTTTAAGGGCTTGAAACCTGGCTTAATTGGGATTCTATGTTCGGCGATATCCCTGTCGATCCCTGGCATGTCTTTGTAGGACCAAGCGAAAACGTCGTTGAACTCGTTTAGGAGGTCTATGAAACTGGCCCTTTCGGTGGGGCTCAAGGTTGTCCCTATCCTAAGTTCATGGGGTTCTAGTTCGGTTTTTACATTGATGGGTTCGGTGTTCTCTATTACTGGTCCCCCTTCCCCCTCTTGTAGTATTTCCTTGGCTATGTAGGGAGGTATCTCAATTGAGTCTGGGTTTGGGTCATCATCAGTATCATCGTAAACAGAATTGCACTCAAGATAACACAAAGAGTAAGCAGAACCTGATTTATTCATATTAAAGTTTGAGAAAAGTTGAAACAAAGAAGTCATCTGATCTGTGGTCAGTGGTGGTAAAGGGACAGTTGTTGGGACATTTCCCAAACTACTGTTGCTATTTGAGACTAAGCTAGGAGAAACAAAGGGAATGGGGATGACGACAGGAGGAGACTCCTTAGTGACTTCTCTAGACTCTGACTCTGACTCCGACTCCGGCTCTGACTCGAATTCATCGTCTTCTGGTTCTCCTTTGAACATCTCTCCTTCTCCAGTGGTGAGCTTGAAGAGTCTTCCTTGATTGTTGGTCCACTTGATTGACTTTCTCCATCCTTTCTGCTGATTCGCGTTTGTTTCTGTGATTAACGCGGTAGGGTTAAAGTGGTCGTCTTGAAGTATCATAGTAATGATCTCATCCTGCGCGGCTCTAACAAATCGATCTTCTCCAAACAATAGACTAACAGCTTGTTCATCTAAGCAAGGTGCTTGACGAGCTTTGACGGTAGGAACCGTTTCTGGAGGAATGAAGTAGCAATCGTGAAAGATCTCGATTCCGGCTAGCTTCCTTTCGAGATAGTGCCAAGGTTCGGTAAATCCGTGAAAGAGTTCTAGACTTCCTTCCTTAACAAAGTATCCATTTAGGGTAGGGAGATAGGGTCGCATTTGGACTCCTACGTACTTACGGTTTTGAACTTGAGCAAGCATCTCGAGAACCTCCTCTTTAGTGGGTTTGTACCCTAGTCCAAGTGGTATCCTTTTTTAGTTGCCTTCCTTGTAGGGTGCGAAGGTGTTTCTTCGGATAGGGTTCAAAGGCATTCCAGGGAAGTATCCCTGGGATTTGAGTATGTGGTTGACCACCAAGTTGGAGTAGGGATTGTAGTATAGGGGTGCCAATTCACTTTCTATGACACTTATGCTTTGAAATCCCCCAAGTTCATATACTGGATCCGCAAGGACTTGATTATTCGACTTCTTTTCGATTATCGCCTTAATGGGTGATGAAGTGATCGTCACCACTTTGTCATTTAATGGGATCTTGATCTTTTGGTGAAGGGTGGATGTTACTGCTTTGGAAGCGTGAATCCAAGGTCTTCCCAGAAGTATGTTGAAGGAAGCTTCGATGTCCACTATTTGGAAGTTAACCTTTCGCTCAATTGGCCCTGTGGCTATGGTTAGGTTAACGAGTCCTACGACCTTTCATCGTGTACCATCATATGCACGAACACCTTGATTGGTAGGGGTCCAATCCGACTCTTTCATGCCTAGTTTGTATGCCATTTTCAGGGGTATGACGTTGACCGCGGAGCCATCATCTAGCAAGGTCACTGGCACATTCTTCTTTAAGCAAATGACGGTGATGTAAAGAGCCAAGTTGTGACTAGCGCCAAAGGGTGGCAAATCTTCGTCTGAGAAAGTACTAGGATTACTTAGCCTCGGTGATTCTTAGAATACCAAGTTGACTACATCGTCGGGTGTGGAGTTATGCGCTACACTTAGCTTGGCCAAAGCTTGCAGTAAAGCTTGGCGATGTGGGAACGAGCTTGCTATTAATTGCCAGACTGAAAGATCAGCCTTTGTCTTCTGTAATTTCTTGAGAAAATGATCAGTGAAGTCATCTTCGTTATCGTTTGGTGTGACAACGTTGGTTGGACCATTTTGAGTAGTACTTTGATATGGGCGCCCCGAACGAGTTAGGTGGTCCACATCTTCGTCTTCACCATTTTGGACTATTTCCTTGAATAGGGAGTGTTCAATAAGGTACTCGTCCTCATCATCATCGGCCCATACTCCATTGATTGTAGCTAGTTCCCTCATTCTCATGATCTCGTCTTCTAGTCGTGTGATTTGGTCGACTAGTTTGTCAACTACGGCGACTATTTCTTGCATAGTGGCATTTTGAGAAAAGATTAATGGCGCATGTTCTTTGGGTGTCGCATTGGGGTCATGTAAAGCTGTCACCACATTTTCTAATTCCCAAACTTGCCTATCCACACTTCTTGCCCATGTAATAAAGTCGGTGATGGTAGGGGAAAGTGTAGGGTAGAACCCTTTATTCTCGATTGCATGGATTTCATTTTCAACTGGAGAAATGAGGTGTGAACAATCTAAGGTAGATTCTTCACTTGTGATCACTAGAATTCCAAGAGGATTCTGAGTGTTGTTGGGCTTACCTCCCGGCGGTATTGGTAGTCGACCATCCTTTATCATGTCTTGAAGCACATTTTTCAATTTGTAGCATTTTTCTGTGTCGTGCCCCTTACCCCTATGATATTCACAGTATGAGTTCTCGTCCCAAAACTTGGACTTCTTTTCAGGTTCGGGCGTAGGTCCTATGGGTTGGATTTTGCCTTGTTTCATTAGCCTTTTTAGAGCATTGGAGTATGTGTCCCCAAGATTTGTAAATTTCCTTGGTGGGGCACTCTTCTTGGATGGCTCGAGGAGGTTAACTTCATCGGTCTTGCTAATGGAGCCGTAAGAACGACTTGGTGAGCCTTGATATTCTCGACCTACCGTTTTGGACAAGAGCCCTTTACGGATGTCATCTTCGATCCTTGTTCCTGGTACGGTTAAGTCCTTGAAAGTTTTAATGTTTTGGTACCTCAAATGATTGGCATAGATGGGCTTTAAGTTGTCCACAAATTTCTCCATAAGGGTAGCCTCATCCGGGCGTTCAACTAGTTGGGTACTAGTCTTCCTCCACCTACTTAGGAAGTCAGTGAAACCTTCTTTGTCATTTTGGGTAAGAACTTCTAGAGTGCGCATGTTAACTTGGATCTCAGCATTATCCGCATATTGCTTAGCAAACTCGATCGCGGCATCTTCCCAAGTAGCGATCTTCTTATGTTCTAGAGAGTAGAACCATTGCTTTGGGATGGTGTCAAGAGATGAAGGAAATATCCTTAAGAACATCTCGGGTTTGATGCCTTTGATAGACATGTAATCCTTGAAGGCACGGATATAGTTCAAAGGGTTCTCATACTCCTTGAATTTAGGGATATCCGTCATGTTGAAGTTGGTTGGCAACTTGGAATTTACGGCCCCATACTTGTGATTATTCTCCCTATAAATGTCATCCCCTTTGAGATACATCAATTGCTCTTCTAAGTATTGGAGTCGTTTTTCAGCTGCGGTCACAGCCATGGGAGGGCTTTCTTCCCTGAAGTCATTCACGAAGTCATCGATGGTGTCAAGGCGATTATGCACTTGGTCTTGAGTAACTTGGATTTGAGCCAGCGCGGCTAGGATTCGATCATTACTATCTTGGAGTTGATTGAAGTTTGCGTCGCTTGTTTCAGGCATCTTGGAAGCTGGATAAGAGATCGACGACGAATCAAAACATGATCGGCCATTCTAGCACACTTACTAAGAAAGAAAAGTTTTGACTCGTGAAGTGGGTGTGTGCCACTTGTGTTAGTGAGCTTTTGAAGAAATGATCAAGTTTGAAAATGTGTGTCCTAGTCAACTATAGTGTAGTTGTAGAAGTGGACTCGAAGTGAGGTTTTTGAAATGGGCTTGGGCCCGAAATTTGACTCGACAAATGGACAGAGTTTCGGCTTGGTTTTGCGCTAATGATGGGCCTTTTTTCGAAATTTACACTTTAAAAGGGGTTTTGATTTTGCAAAAATCGTCATGGTTTTGTTTAGAAATCGTGATCACGTAAGGTAGAAACATTTATACAAGCATTATAACGGGATGCTGAGTGCATTTAAAAGGTTTCGGTTTAAAGGGTGGGTTGCCATACCGAACAATCAAACCCGAAGTCTGTGGAGAGGCTCGTACCAAACAAGAGTAAGGTTGATTCCTTGTCCATTTCCTCAAGTAGTGAAGGTCCTTGATACAAACAAGAGTAAGCATCATGGTATGGATGACGTCAATCGCTATCCATCCTTAGGCCCAAATAAGAATTAGGACCGTTTAGACGGGACGATTGGTCGAATGGGTTGGGTTGGGCCTAGGAAGGCCGAATGAAACGATCTAGGAAGACCGAGTTATGAAAACCGACAATTGTCTTGTACAAACTATTCCCTAACCTTGTTCAAGTTTCACCCTTTTGGCTACACGTAAGTGTATTATCCCCAGCGGAGTCGCCAAACTTTGGACATGGGGCCACGGGGTACGTATTAGGAAGCTCTTTTGATCGAACACCTAATCCCGCCCGCCTCGATAGCGGCCTCTACTAATGATTAGGGAAGTTATTCATACTCGATATATTGTCGATTATATGAATGCAATGCAACATCCAAGTTTTAATCCTAGCATGTGAAGATTAACTAAGTCGGTGAACAATTAATTTAACAAACAATTGGGTCGAAGTTGGGATTAAGGTTCAATTACATGTGAAAACATACAAGTGATACAACATAAATACAATAAAAGAAAATTACAAAAAAAATTACAATAATTACATCGGGTCCAATTGATTTATGTCGAAAATACCTTTAAAACGGATAATTTGAGAAAACGAATAAAGGAATAAATCAGCGAACAAATCAGTAGGTGATAATACGGTTAATAGTTAATTATACGTAGACTAATTAAACTAGGTCAAGGCAGAACGGAAGTTCAGAGGCAGAAGTCAACCTGGAACAGGCGCAGCAGGACTGCGCCCTTTGGAAGAGCGCAGCGATTCTTGCGTTGTCTGTTCCAAGGGTGAGTTCTGGCTGTGAAGCCGGAACTGCAAATCGTTAATGTTAATTGATGATTTTAAGGGTTGGTTATGATATCTAAACTCGGATAGAAGTGATTTAATGGATTAGATACATATGAATGAGTCATAAAAGCAATAAAACATGGATGAGACGAATACAAACAAATTATTTACATGGATGAAAGATTGATTAGTGGCATAGGTGAACTAAATAGGTTAAACACGACAAATTAATTACGAACTAATGACGAATAGACAGATGGAAATATATCAAAGGTCGAATTCCAGAAACTCAATATGAACAAATCGAATTTCTACAACCCGGATTGAATTTAATGACGAAAACCCGCAAATATTGGATTATAAGGGATTTAAGTCGTGATTTAATGACTAATTAAACGTATTAATGATGTTTAAACAATATAAATGTGAAATTATTGTGATTGTACGTCAAAGAATTGGAGGATAAACGAAAACAAACAAAAGAAAATGAATTTACAGAAGACAAAGGAAGAAGAAAGGAAGCAGGAACTGCGGCAGCCTCACGAAGAGGCGCAGCAGGTGATGCGTCCCTTCGAAGAGGCGCAGCAGTTGTTGCGTCCTTTCTCGACGATTATCTTCTGTTAATCCGTAAAAAGGGTTTTAAAGCACGGTTTTAGAAATCGGTTTTAACAAGTATTTTCGACATAAACCTTACATTAATGATACAAAAAGTAAATAACAATAAATAAAGGAGAGATTTACACCCTCAGACTTACATGTTTGACGAAACGAGATGAACTAAGTTTATGATTAGTGATGCTCGACTCGAATGTAACGAAAGTGCCCTCGTAAGAGGAAAACGATTAAGATTAGTTAAGTTGATTGATGTGGAGTTGGTCAAATTGGTCGGTCATGCAAACGAGGCTGGTACTCAAAAGGATCCGAGCTTACGTGGTCGAATGTTCAAGCACGTAGACGCCAAAAAGTAAGAATGTGGTCTAGAATGCAAAGGGAGAAGAGAAGGGCGGACACTCGCGTGAGAAATTTGAGGAGCGAAGGCTCCTATTTATACTAATCACGTGAAGGAATAGGGTTTTCGGAGAGACTTTGGAAGTCAATCTCGAAAAGATATGAAAAAGATACGAAAAATACGCAGAAAAGGACCTGGGAAGAGGCGCAGCAGATCATCTGCGTTCTCTTGGAAGAGGCGCAAAGACCGCTTTGCGTCTGTTCCTAAGTGGTTTCCTCCTGCGGAAGAAAGATTTCCGTGTTTGGTTTATCGAATGACGGGATAATCTTATTTTCCTTAATATTTTGTATGAATATTACGGGAAATAGTTTACCAAAGAATAAAATATTTTGAAAGATTTATAAAATATGGAATAGAAATATCCGGAACATTCCAGAACATCCTGACTCGTGATTTAGCGGTTATCAGAAAATGAAGACGGTTTTAGGCCCGGACTCCAAATGTACTCTAATTACTGTCAAAACGACCGTATCGGCGCGTAGATGACAACTAAGAGGTAGACATCAGTGTTTGAGCAATCACTTGACGATAAACTTATGAACTGTCACAAATCGTTCTGCATACCAAACATGCGGCCCAATCATCACCTGGTGGTTTGCGGGAGGTGCAGAAATGAGGTATCTACAACAACATCTTGTAATTATAATTAACCATTCATTCTCATCTCTATTGTTACACAAACAATAAACATTTTTAGTAATAAAGTATTTCAATTACTAAAATAAATCTTATTTAATCCCATTACAATAAGATATAAATTTTCTCTCTCACAAATGAATTGTTCAATTTTAAGGAATTGATTAACTTGTATCGTCATACAATTAATCAACTTTACTGATTAGGGCATCATCCTTTAGGTGTGTCTATAAGGGATCAACTAACTACCACCGTCCTACGACAGTAACGTCAAACTCTAGCAAGTCAATCGTTACCGATTAATGTTGATCAGTTGACTATATAAATAAATTATCCCTTACGTATTCTTAATATGAGATTTAAACATGTGATCGCACTATTGTTGTGGACACATATTCCAACAACTACTACTAGTAATGGTATAATAATATTATAGATTTGTGAGATATTCTTTCTTGTGTGTTCTCAACAATTAGAGAGAATTTGGAAATTATTAATCTAATAATTTTAGGCAAGAATGAATAATAAGAATAAGAAGAGAAAAACTCTCCTTATTCACTTACGAGGCCGGGTGGTATGGGGAGTATTGCCCAATACTTTTTCAAGTTTGTTCTTCTCAAGATGTAGGCATGCAAGCCTATGATTAGTAGGGTATCATTATGTTCCCTCTAATTAATAGAACAAAACACAATCAACTCCCTACACTCCCATTTACACGGCACCCATGGACTTAATATGGTCCATTTTAAGTTTGTCAATTGTCAATTTGTATAATGTGACATATTGGACATGTTACTAGACATGTTGTTTAATAATGCATTTTTAACTTATTAAAAATCATTATATAAACAAAATAAATCACATACAAAAATTGACTAGTAATTCATGATTACAAGTACTTAAAATGGGTCATAGAATTATAAATCACAATAACTTGTATTTATAATAAATCATTCATTCTTATTTTAATTGTTTCATAAACAATAAATAAACCTAAGTAATAAAACAATTTGATTACTTAGTACGAATCTTATTTAATCGAATTACAATAAGATACGAATTCTCACTCACAAAATCATTCATTCAGTTTTAAGGAATTAATTAACTTGTATCAACATACAATTAATTAATTAATTAATCAATTAAGAGTGTTACCCTAGAGGTATGACCTTAAGGGATCAACTGATCACCACCGTCATACGACAGTAATTTCAAACTCTAGTAAGCCAATCATTACCGATTAATGTGGACCAGTTGACAATAAAATGTTACTTTCCCTCATGCATTCTTATTATGAGATTTAAACATGTGATCGCATTATTGTCGAGGACACATACTCCAACAGCAACAGCACTGAAGTTTTTTTGATAAATCTCCTGTAAAAGGAAGCAAAGCCATGGAATCCCCTTACTTCAGTGATGCTCTTAGGAATTGGCCAAGATTTGATAGCATCAATCTTATCTTGATCCACGGAAATTCATCTCCCAGAGATAATATACCCCAAGAACTTAATTTCAGATGCCAAGAAGGTGCATTTCTCCAACTTTCCAAACAGCTTGCTGCCTCTCAGAATTTGAAATACCTTTTCAAGGTGGTTTAAGTGCTCCTCTTTGGTCTTGCTGTAGATTAGGATGTCATCAAAGTATACCACAACAAACCTTCCCAAACAAGGCCTCAACACTTCTGTCATTAACCTCATAAAAGTGTTGGGGGCATTTGATAACCCAAATGGCATAACTAACCATTCATAGAGCCCTTGCTTAGTTTTGAAAGCAGTTTTCCACTCATCACCTTCCCTGATTTTCACTTGGTGATAACCCTGCCTAAGATCAATCTTAGGAAAGATCATCGCACCACTTAACTCATCCAGCATGTCATCCAACCTAGGTAAAGGGAACCTATATTTGATTGTGATGTTGTTGATGGCTCAGCTGTCAATACACATCCTCCAAGTGTCATCCTTCTTAGGAACCAACAATGCTGGGATAGCACAGGGACTCAAGGATTCCCTCACAAATCCCTTGTTCATTAACTCATCAATTTGTTTCTGTAATTCTCTTGTAGCATCAGGATCACACCTATATGCAGGCCTGTTAGGGAGTACAGATCCTGGCACAAGGTCATTCTGGTGCTCAATACCTCTCAGTGGAGGCAACCCACTATGCAACTCAGTAGGGAAGACATCCTGGTATTGCTCCAGTAATGGCCTAATCTCTGCTGGCAGTTGATGCTCTACATCCTCATGAATCTCTTTGGACAACAAGATGAGAACATGCTATTCTTGTTGCATCTCCTTGACCATTTCTGCTTCTGATAGAAATAGAACTCCATTAAGCCCATCAGTCGCACTGCGACTCCCATAGTTCTTCTGATTAGGTGGTAAAGGAGTCAATGTGATCTTTCTGCTCCCTTGCTTAAAGGAATAGGTGTTGCTCCTTCCCTGTTTGATAGAATTCTTGTCAAATTCCCATGGCCTCCCTAGTAACTGGTGACATGCATCCTTGGGGACTACATCACATAAGATCTCATCTTTATAAACATTGCCAATTGAGAATGGGACTAAGCATTGTTTATCCACCTTGACCTCTACTCCTTTGTTTAGTCATCTGAGCTTGTAGGGGTTGGGGTGCTCATGGGTACTGAGGTTAAGCTTGTTAACCATGGTGGCAGATACTACATTGGTGCAGCTTCCACCATCAATGATCAAGTTGCATACCCTGCCTTGAATAGTACATCTACTCCTGAAAATGAGGGACCTCTGATCCTCCTCCAAAGGTGCCTGTTGAGAGTGCATTACACTCCATAAAACCAGGCTATGGCTTGTATCAGGATGAGCCATGACCATTTCCTGGCTGGGTTCCTCCTCAAGGGTTGTCTCCTCAATCACTGGCTCCTCCTCATACTCAACTGAACCCTCTCTTTCCCACTCCTCTACTTCCATTGTTGTTAGTGCTCTCTTGGAAGGACAGTCCTTCCTGAAATAGCCATACCCTTGGCATTGGAAGCACTTAATCTTTTCCTTGGTCAGAGGTGGGTTGGGCTTGGGGAACATGGGTGCTTTCCCTTTATCTCCTCCTGTTTGGGACACTGGTTTGGGTGTCTCAACAATCTTAACACCAGTGTAGGGTCTATAGACAAGCTTGGGTTTATATGTGATAGGTTTTGATCTCCCCATTTTTTCCACTGTGACTGCTAAGTTGACAACATCATCATATTACCAAAGTGGTTGCATTCTAACCTTAGTAGCAATGTTTTTATCAAGCCCTTCTAAGAACCTAGCAATCCTTTGCTTAGGCTTCTCATTAATCACACATTGCAGGGTTAGTTGTTCAAACTCTCTTAAATAGGTCTCAAGGGGTCTCTCATCCTGCCGAAGCTTAGACAACTTAATGAACAAGTCCTGAGTATAATCTTTGGTGACAAACTTATCCAATAATTTCTTTTTAAGCTTGGACCAAGATTTAATAGGTTCCTTCCCTTTCCTTAATCTCTTATCTTTAAGGTTATCATACCGCAGTGAGGCATATCCTTTTAATTTCGACACAGCAACCTTACAAGCCTTAGCATCATTGTAATTTTTAAACTAAAATATCTTTTTAACATCCCTAATCCATTCTAGTAAGTCATCAGGGTTAAGACTACCAGAAAAATCAGGAATTTCTACCTTTAGATGCTTGTCTGCTTGCTCAAGAGCCTCCTCTTGTGTTCTGATACTTTCCTCGGATTCTGATTCATATCCATGTGGTGGTTGTCCTCTCTCTGCTCCCATAAAGAAGCCTCTGCCTCTACCTCTTCCTCTGGCAGGTGCCTGTCTTCTTGGATCATGGTGTATCTATATTTTCTACAAGAGTTTCTATTCTGGTTTCAATACCAGCAAGTCTCTCTTCACTCATGGTTGTTTTTGTGTTTTTGTTGCAAGTAGGGATAATGAACTCACAGTTTCTCTCAATCTAAGACTAACACAAAGGTGGAATTGTGTTAAACCTGAGCTCTGATTACCAAAATACGGTATAAAGCCTAAGGATAGGCAATAATGTTGCCTGGCTTGCAGGACACTTTAAAAATACCAAATGACTTAAAAATTTTGAATTTTTTTGACAATTAAGTTTTAATATCAAACAAAAATTGTGCCAAATCAAATGAATTTAGAAGGACTCGAAGTATTTATAGTGCTGACTGAAACAGCCTTAAATCCCGAGATTGCAGACAACATACTCAACTGAATTATGGGACTTGTTTGTGTGATAAAATGATATAGTCAAGACCCTAAATTTCCATAGAAGATTCAAAGGAAATCCAAGATATTAACTTAGCAAATATCAGACTCAAATCCACAGTAAACACAGGATTAAAGTTAAAACTTTGCTTAACATAATTAAACTGAACCACAGTCAAGCACGGGTTCAACTTAATAATGTCAAACTGACATTGATCAATTAACAACAGAGATCACAGGTTAATTATTAGACCAGGTATTCAAATTACAGCTTAACACAAGTTTGAAAGAAATGAGAGAAGTCTCAAGGCTTAATTTTTCATTCAAAATAATCTGCCTCTAACAGTTCAGACACAGGTCCTTATATAGGCCTTGTCTTGCATTACACTTCGAATAACCTAGCATCCAAGGGCCAAGATTTCTTTTAGGATGAGTACAAACATCATTAAATATTTTACAAGCTGGAATTGAGGTGAATAAGTAAAATTTAAAAGCAATCGGGTAAAAACAGACTGAAATAAAGCGGGATGCAGACTGATATTTGTCCATTGTGCACAGGTTGCTGTTATCTTGTTGGCTAGCTGGTTACTTTCTAAAGTCAAGGCTTCTTGTATTTTTCTGCAGTTGATTTCATGGAAGAATGGTGCAGTGGTCCTCCTGCAACAGCCTCACAATTGCCTCACCAAAAATAGAAAGAATGCTTTATGCTTTATCAATCTTTTCAGCAGCATGTGACTGGATATCCTTGCTTGTTTTCTGTGCTGAGTTTCCCTTTGCATTTCCTTGGCTGATCTTGGATGTTTGAGACTCTTTGATGGACTTAGTTTAGGCTCACCCCAGCTGGCCATATTGTCAGCTGAAAGCTGGACCTGGTGAACCTCTTAACATGTTGTGTTGGGGGTGGATCTTTGGATGTTGTCTGGCCTTGGTTTGTGGCTTGGTCAGGGTTGTGAACCTCTGATCCAGCTCCTGCTGCAACCTGGCTCTTGGTACCAATTTGAAGTAAAACGTAATGGACTCGATTTTGGACAGAATTGGACTCGGAAATAGGTTGTATTTGTGACGGAAATAGACACGAAAAACAATGAACTAAACAAGGATATGACTTAAACGAGATCATGATGCAAGTCTAAGACTAGGAATCTCGTCCAAGATCACGAAGCAAGGACTAAATTCCACCCCAACGCACTAAGAAACCGCGCTAAGCAAGAAGAAAGCAGGTAGAAAACTCAGTTTTCGAACTCATAATTTTAATCTTAAACTCTATATGATTGTTACATTAGGTTTGCTTGGTTTATATAGACCAAGGCAATACAATCTCCACCATTCATTCTAGATCTAAGGGCCACAAAAGAGCCTTATAAAAGCAAAAAATAATAGCTATTTTATCTTACACAAACTGAATATAAAGACTAGAAAACAATAAAGCATAAAGTAGTAAAGTGAGTTCAGATTTGTTTGCTTGCTAAAGGTTAAATAAGATGTGTAAGCCTTAGGAGAATGGCCCTTGGCAGCTGCAAATATTCAAGCACAAGAGGTTAGGAGGAGTCCCAAGTCGTGCCCAGCCCTTGTTTAGCCAAAAGAAGGAAGTTGAAGTGACATTTCACCCATTCTCTAAAACAGCCCAATTTCTAATAGAGAAAATGTGTCCTTAAACTACTTCTTTAATCCTGCATTTTTAGGACCAATGACCCTAGATAAAGTTGCTCCAAACTCTCTAAATTATCCAGTCTAGGCTTTGGTTTCATGACTTTGGCATTTTTAAAGCTCTTGGACCTCAAAACAGAAGACGTACCAAAACCGGGTTGGAGAATAACTCGGGAATTCAAACACATCTTTTAGGAGCCATATCTCTTAGCTCCGGATCCATCTTAAGGCCTATGATAGCTCATTGGAAAGCTAATGAAGTTAACTTTCACCCCCAAAAATAATAACCCTTAAACATGGAGTAAATCTTGAGTTATTCAACATTTAGTGCTGATAGGTTAGAAGTTATCCAGAAACGCATAGGCTGTTTGCATCGACCATATCTCAAGCTATAGAGCTGATATTGTGGTGATTCAAAATCCAGGATCTATTTAAGACCTTAAGCTTTCCAATGGCATAAGAATCAATGGACTTGCACGAGTAAAACTTGAGATATAAGGCTTGGAAGTTAGGTATGCTGGAATGACACTTCAAAAAGCGATGAAATGTATTCAATTGTGAACTATTTTTTTTTTTTTTTGCTTAAAAATGAATCACAATGCAACAAATTTTGTTGCACTTGTTTCGTTGTATTAGTGGCTCCCGCATGTTAAACTTTAACTAGTAATAAAAAGTTTTAAAAATTTCTTAATTTCCACTTAAATTTACTAGTTATATTTTCCATATTATCGCGGGGTGTCACAGTTTCTCTATTGCTTGTCATATTGGTAGCCTTGCTATAGATAAAGCCCTCTGCGATTTAGGGGTTAGTGTTAGTGTTATGTCGTATACAATTTATAAAAAGTTAAATATGGGTCAACTACGTGTTACTAACATGACCTTGCAGATAGCTTACAGATCTCTTAAACGCCCTTTAGGTGTTTTAGAGGATGTTCCAGTTAGGGTAGGGAAATATTTTATTCAAGTTGACTTTATGGTTATGGATATGGCTGAGGACTCCCAAATCCCTATTATTCTAGGTAGACCATTTCTACACACAGCGGGGGCGGTCGTAGATGTTAGGGATGGTAGTCTTATACTATGACTTGGGGATGATAAAATTACTTTTATCCTCGAAAAAGCATTACAGCATTCCAATTCATAAGCTACATTTCATATGATTAATACGGTTGATCATACTATTGATGAATGCCTTGCTTTGTGTTTAGACAGGAATCAGTCTGACGCCCCTGCTGTTGCGTCAGGACCATGGAGCAAGGAAGTAGATGAGATAAAATGGTTGATTTATGGAGATGAGCCTCATCCTGAGATGGTTTATAGCTTTAATGAAAGTGTTGACTTGGAAGCTGAGTTAGACGCCATAGAGGCTAAGATACTCAAAGACGAACTTGTCCATGAGGTCCATGAATATGTGACTGCTCCTATAGCGGGAGAGGCCGTGTATCCTTTTCTCATCGATACCAAGATGGAAGGCAAAGGGACGTCATGTTTGCCTTTTATCTTAGACTTTGAGTTTGACGAGCTCGAACACTATTCATTGTTAATTTTATTTGTTTGTGTTATGTTTTGGTGCTACTTATGTCTTTGTGTAGCACATGCGCAGCTATTTGATTCACTAATGCGAGCTTTGAGTTGTTTTGACCGTGTCATGGGTGAGCACTTGGTTTAAAGTGCAGAAATTAGCCTGTCTATTGGGTACTCAATCGAGTCCAGCCTTACTCGATCGAATATACCTACTTTTTTGTCTGATGATGATGGAATTGCGCGGTTGGTAATTTTCTCCTATTTTTGCAGCTGGTTTGGGGGAACTCCTAAGCCTTTACCTGATATTCTCTTTCCTTGTATCTACTTTTGTTGTATTACCTCTAGTTATTTCCCATTCCTTTTGTTAGATGTGTCATTTAGGTTGCTGGTGATTTGTTATGTGAGTGCTATGCTGTAGGCGTCACTGTTGGAGCTTGTGTCCTCCACAAATTAGTGTGATAACATTTGTAAATCTCTTACAGGTTCACAAGGGTATACTTCGTATTTAATCAGTTGATTAACGATTACCTAATAACGGTTGGCTTGCTAGAAAGTTTGACGTTATTATCATACAGATGGCGGTGATCAACTGGTCCCTAAATGTCACACCTAAAGGATGTGTTTGAGAGATGTGGTTATGGAAATGTAATCACATTGATGCCTTATATGACTAAACAGTTAGTCAATGTGTCGATGAGACAATTATTTAATGCCGATTAAATAATATTAGTTGAGATTTAATTATCACAATTCGTAAATAGAATATAATAAGTTATATTTAATTAATGTATATAATGTTAGCTTGGACGAATTAATATGTTAATTCGTAATTAAATGTAATCGGTTATATTTAATCAGCAAATGATAATTATACGATATTGTCATAATAAATTATTATTGACCCATATTAATAAATCAACCGCAAGCTGTTGTGTGTAGACTTGTTAATGCGGAATAATATAAATGACAATTTATATTTAACACATTTTATACATTTTTGGAATAACCGAAAATAAGGATTTTATCCTCATTTTCGGTAGTTGCCAAAATCGAAAATAAGGAAATAATACTCCTTATTATTTTCGGCATTATGGGCCGAATTAGGGAAAAATAAGATCTCCTTTTTCCTTCTCTTTTTCGGTTTATTAAGAGAAAGGAGAGATCATTTTCTACCCTAATTCTAACCTAGCACACAATCATCAAAACACAAAAAAAAAAAAACAAAAACCCTAAAATAATTTAAAGAAATTGGGGATCGATTCTAGCAAGAACACAAAGGCATATCTCATATCGTCTTGGGTGCAACTGATAGGCGAATATCATTGCGATATTGTTCTTAGGCCGATTTTGCTAGGACCGAAGGTTATTCCTTAATTCTCTACCTTTTGTTTATGTAATTCATTTTATGACTCGCATTCGTCATTATAATTCGTTATAATCCTTAAAGTTAAAAGGATGCATACAGATAATTCCCACAAGTGGTATCAAAGCAAAGGCCGCGAATTTTATTTTGATGATTTTCATAAAATTGGATGTAAACAAAATTGGTCTCCAAATTTAGGGTTTCGGCTGTAAAATTTTTTTTGCCGTAGCTGTTTTCGATTCTCGGTGTGGTCGATCAACCAGTACTCATGGTCGACCGACTGCCTCGACTAGTCAGCCGAGATGTTTTCGTTTTTTTGTTGCTTTGAATTCCATTTTGATTTTTCATATTGTTGTTTTAATCAGTTAAGATAATAATATGATAATTTGTAGATGTTTCGATTTAATAAATCGAGATGTAAATGGAAATCGGTTTTGTCGGATTGATGAATTGTTTTTGCTATTTTTTTTGGCATATAACTTATTTAACCAAAGTTCAAATGAATTATGATAATCGGTTTTATCATGATTAAGATATTCTTTTAACAGGTTAAATTTGAATAATCTAGTTTGAACATGTATTTAGATTAAAAGTTAAATATGCCAATCTTGTTAATAGCAACTTTAAAACAATTGTTCTTTTTCTTCAATGCTTACGGCGTTTTTTTCCAAAAAGAAAAAATTTGAGTTTTTTTTTGTTTTAGGGTTTATTCAGCCGAGAAGAAAAAAAAAAAGAAAAAAAATTTTGGTTTTTTTTTTGCTGAAAAATCATGAGCCAAGAAAAAAGGGGATTCTGTTTTTTTTCGGGCTAAAACCGTGAGCAACAAGAAAAAAAAAAACTGTTTTTTTTATTTTTTTGCTAATATGCCGAGACTATTATTAAAAAAAAAAAAAATCTGTTTTTTTTTTTGGTTTTAGCTGTAAAACCGAGGGTTGTTTCGGTTTTTACCGAGATAAATTTAAAAAAAAAAAGAAATTTTTTGTTTGTTTTGGCCAATATTAATTATACATTACATTTACAATGAATGATTAATTGTTGTGAAACGGTTCACAAATTTTAAGATACCTAATTATTTTAAAGCAGTTTAAAATATTGATGGATTAAATTCATATTACAAGTTTAATATGAATTAAGATTAAATTAATAGTGAGTAATTGAGGAATTTTCACTTAATTTGATCAATTTAAATAGGTGGTTTGGATAAAATTAATCTACATAATTAAAGAATTATCTCTTGCATGTTTAATTTATTTTAGTTGATGCATTTTTTTTTAGTTGAATGAATCGTTGAATGGTTTTATTTACGTATTTTTGCAATCGGTTGTATGTAATACCTAGTGTGGCCTTAGTCAAATTATGTTTTCGTAATGATGGGAACATAATTTTTAATGTAATTTGAGATCTCGTATCTCCATTTGGTTTTTTTTATTTATTACGGTTTTGAAATTAGAATGTAAATAGGTTTATTATGTAATTTTTAAATTGTAATTTTTGAGAAGACTAAAGATGGAGATTGGAGCTCACTCCCGCTACATGGATCAAGATGGAACATCAAGACAAGCTTCTCGGGTCCATGGATGGATTCCAAAGTTGTATTAATGTTCATTTTGATAGGATAGGTCACACTAGGACTTTATTTTGTTTTACGTTTTACCGTTCTTATTGCTTTTCATTCACATGCTAGTTAATGCATCATATTCCGCCTAAAACCAAACCACATACTAAAATGCATGAAAATTGACACATATAGGTTGTATGTTAGTTTTCATAGACATACAGATGTCACATGTTTATTAAGCCATCACCTTAGTTTATTCATTCACGCATGCTAGATATTAGTTCACTTAAAATGAATTAAAATAAAGTTGATGGGATCTTCCTCTAAAATGGAAATTGAGATTAGCCTTTATAAGGGCAAACAACTATGAATCCCTTCTTCGTCGGTAGGCATAATATGACCCCTTCTACGTTGGGTAAGTAGTTTGTGTTGACTTAGTTTATCTCAACATTATAGTCCGAAGAGTTTCTCGTGATTATAATGGACTAAAGATAGAATTTGCAGAAATTTATCGACCAAGAATTCTAACAGTAGAATTAGCCAAAAAGTTGGCTTATCAATTTACAGATAATTGAGTCTTGGGATCATTTATATAATTCTTGAGGAAGGTCAATTGTATAAATGCATGAGTCTTCGCGTTATAACCGTATTGCATTAGACTTAAATTAAAATCGATGCACATGCTTATTATTTATTCTTCTTTTCGCAGTGTAGAACACGTTTATATTGCTGTTACAACAAATGGCTGGAAATAACGAAATCCCAATGCCAAGTGCCACACTTGGACGCGAGTCCTGGCTGAAAGTTTTTATGGACAACATGAATCAAGACACGAATCGAAGAATGACGGGTCCAACTTTGCGGATCGGGAGGCAAAGACAACGGAATGTCGCCATTGCGACGGTAAGCTCAAGTACTTAATCGAGCCAATACGGTAAACCCAGGCCCCAATGCGGGAGTTAACGAGTCACTTTCTTATAGTGAGTTCGTTATGGAAGCGGGTGCGATAAAGAACGTACTCATCTTTGCAATGGAAACCAATTTGCAGAGACGCTTCATTGCCCAAGGTGCGAACAAGATTTTAACCACGCTCACTAACGAGTTCTCAAAAGCACCGAGGATCGTTACTTATGAGCATACCTGTCGCTTCTTTGATGCGAAACTCCAAAAGGGCCAACCGGTTAGCCCACACATTCTTAACATGATTGAGAATGTCGAGAAATTGGAGGCACTTGATTGCAAAATCAGTGAGAGCATTGTCATTGACCGAATGCTTCATTCTCTTCATGATGGTTTTGCCCTTTTCAGGGCGAACTACTACATGAATGACTTGAAAAAGAGTCCTCATGAGCTACACTCCCTTCTCGTACAGACCGATAAGGATATGAAATTGAGTGGGAGCATGAAGCAGGATGTTCTCACGATTTCCAACAAGGGTAAAGGTAAGGGCAAAGCTCCAGGCGACCTAACTGTAGGTAAGCCAAAATTCAAGAAGCCAGGAAACGGTAAGAGTGGGCCTAGTGAGACTAGTGGCTCACAGGGCAAGGCAAAGAGCAAGGGCAGTGACATTGAGTGCCACCATTGTCACAAGACTGGACATTGGAGGAGGAACTGTCCCGTCTACCGTGAGGACATCAAAGCAGGCCGCGTCGTTCCTGTTGGTATGTCATCTTATATTCATATGATTGAGATTAACCATGCAAGTTTCGGAACTTGGGTACTTGATACTGGTTGTGGTTCTCATCTGTGTAATCATTTGCAGGGCCTAAGAAACATCACACCTCTCGGAAAGGGTGATGTGGACCTGCGAGTCGGGAATGGAGCCAGAGTTGCTGCTGTCTCGAAGGGAACATATGTAATCCAACTCCCTAGTGCTTTTGAGTTATTTTTAAATAACTGTTACTATGTACCCAGTTTGTCTAAGAACATTATTTCAGTTTCCGTACTTGATAAAGACGGATTTTCATTTTTAATAAAGGATAATAGCTGTATTTTCTCTTTCAATGAAATGATTTATGGCAAAGCGGTTTCCATGAATGGAATTTACATCTTAGATCAAACCACGGAAGTATTACACATGAATAATAAGAAATTAAAGGTTGGTGACAAAGATCAAACCTATATATGGCATTGTCGAATGGGACACATAAATGAGAAACGCGTAAAGAAACTCGTCGATAATGGGACTATTTCCGCATTCGAATTTTCTACATATGGCACGTGTGAATCATGTCTCATTGGCAAAATGACTCGAATTTCCTTCAAAGGTGTTGGAATGCGCGCTAGTGACCTATTAGGACTCATACATACAAATGTTTGTGGACCTATGTCAATTCCCGCTAGAGATGGCTATAGATATTTTATCACTTTCACGGACGATTTGAGTAGATACGGATATATCTACTTGATGAAGCATAAAAGTGAGTCCTTTGAGAAATTCAAGGAATACCAGAACAGGGTTGAGAACCAACTGGGTAGAAAGGTTAAAGCACTCTGTTCAGATCGGGGTGGCGAATATCTTTCAAATGAGTTTGATCAACACATTAAAGACTGTGGAATCGTTTTGCAGTTAACTCCACCTGGAACACCTCAATTAAATGGTGTGTCCGAACGGAGAAATCGAACCTTACTTGATATGGTTCGATCCATGATGAGTCACACGGTAGTGCCTGATTCATTATGAGGTTTTGCTCTTTTGTCAGCTGCTCTTATACTTAACCGAAGTCCGACTAAGGCTGTCGACAAGACTCCATATGAAATGTGGAAGGTAACGGTCCCTAACTTGTCCTTTATTCGGGTTTGGGGCTGCGAGGCTTATGTCAAGTGGAGACACGAGGATAAGCTCGGCCCGCGATTGGTCAAGACATACTTTATAGGTTATCCAAAAGGAACATTTGGTCATTACTTCTATTCGCCTACCGAACATCGAGTTTTTGTTGCGGCTAGTGCGACGTTCTTAGAGAAGGAATTTCTCGAGAACAAGACAAGTAATAGAACCTTCGAGCTGTCGGAGATTCCAGAACCAACAACCGAGGAACATATGGAGAAAGTTGTTCCTCCAACTGATGATACGGTTAATATTCCTGAGGAACCTAGGAGGTCGGGTAAAGTCTCTAATCCTCCTGACAGATACATTGGTATGGTCGAGGAGAATGATGTTTTACTCCTAGAGAGTAATGAACCCGCTACCTATAAAGGTGCTATGGCATGTTCCGACTCAAAGCTATGGCTCGAAGCCATGCAATCCGAGATGGACTCCATGTATGAGAATGACGTATGGGATCTAGTTGATTTACCTAATAAGGTAAAACCTCTACCGTGCAAATGGCTTTACAAAATAAAGCGTTCTGTAGACGCGCAACCAGATACCTATAAGGCACGACTAGTGGCAAAAGGTTTCACTCAAGTGCACGGATTGCATTATGATGAAATTTTTGCACCTGTAGTGTAACACCCCCATTTATTTAGGAGCCTTTAGCTAGACATTCCCAAATAAATAGGACTGTTACCATCTCGGTTTCCCGAGGTAGTAGTTAACAAAGTCCAACTCACCAAAGTACTTTAAATAAAAACTTTAATGATTACATATGTTTTACAATTTTAATCAACTAAAACTTAATATAAAAATAAACACATCTCGCAGCGGAAATAAATAAAGTGATAAAACATTCTATGTGGTATAGACTTCTAGGTAGGTTGTCCAAGTCCTCACGCATTCCCATAAGCTCCCAAGTCAGCTAATCTTTGGTACCTGTCAAATCTGCTCCCCATAAAACGGTTCACCGCAGGTGTTCACGAATACACAGTCAACCGCGAGGTTGAGTAGGAATAAAACTAAACAACAAGAACATACAATTATCAATCCAATTCAATTCACTTTCATTGCACAACCCCCTTACAACGTGCTCCTTTCCTTTGCTTAGCACAACTCCCTTAACAACGTGCTCACATTACTTTGGTACCCCTCCCTTAACAACGTACCGCAATATGTAATAGTACCCCTCCCTCACAATGTACATATTACTATCTCCCAGTGTACAAACTCCGTCAACAACGTACACTGACTGTCGCACAGCTTTACACATTAGTCACAATCACAACCAACATAATTCATCCTGTCAACATTATCAATATAAACAATTTCAATTCCATTCACCTTGTCAATATTATTAAATACAACCAACACAAGACAATTTAATTCTCCCATTTCAACATATGAACAATTCCACTTTAACGTAAGTAATTCACCACACCAATTATAGATAATTAAAAGTCGAGTTGAGTAGGATTATCCCTACCTGGCAAGCAAGCACTCCAATTACGCAATCCAATAATTAAAGCGAACAATTCCGATTATAAACTCTTCACAATTTCCGTCACCTATATAATAATAAGAATTACAACAATTATGATTACTAAATTTATTTATTCTTCTTATTATATTAATTATTCAAACCGACTCATTTATTTAATTATTACGATATTAAAACCCGCTAAATAATTAAGCACGCATCCCCAAACAAACCCGTGTCTCATACCCCTCATAATAATACAAGTCAACCTATAATTTTTGTAAACTATCCTATAATCTCCCCCAATTACCCGTGTATAACCCCTCACCATTACTCACACATACACCTCCAACAACCCATTTTATTTCACCCAAACCCGACACCACCACCTCTGCCACCTGCCCTACCGTGAGCCTCCTCTTCCCACCACCAAGACATGGCCCTACCACCAGCAACAACTACCCTACACGGCTGCCAAAGTAGCCCTAGCAGCAACAACCACACACCTCACCAACAATACCGAAAACCCGTCACTATTCTACCCGGCTACCATCTACACCACACGGCACCACCGTCACTACCCGACCTAGCCACCACCAGCTTGAAACCCAGAGCATCCAACTCAACCCTAACCACCAACTAAACCGCCACTAGAAACCCACAAACCCACGCCCTAAACCCCGCGACAACTACCCCCTGCTCTCCCCTGTTTCGCGAAATCCCGAGCACCACCAGCACCAACCACCACCAACTACCCTACCAACACCCCCACCGTTGTCGACCCAATCCCCTGAGGCCAACCCACCACAATCCAGGTCAAGTCAGTCCCGTTTATGGGTCCAATTACCCATCCAAAACCCCACGACCAAAACCCGTAACCCCCCTGACCAGCCACCTTTAGGCGCCTGCCACCGCCACCCTAGGTCTTCCCAGACACCACCACTACACCCATTCCAACCCTTGCAACCCCACGAACTACCTCCCAAAGTTTCGTCTCATTCCGTCAAGGTTTGGGTCAGTTTTTAAGTGTCTTAAGATCGTCTGACATTCAGCTGTATAAGAAAATAAAACGAGATTAAAAGTTATTACCTATTAATTACCGCTTGCTAATTCCGTCTCCAAAAGCTCTTTATTCTTCTTTGTCAATTGTGAATTATATTTTCAGATTTATCATGGTATTTATAGTGTAAGATTTAGAGAATACGAGGTCAATTAGGAAACTATTATGACTTACCTTATTCTAACAAGTATAGAAATTGCTATTACAATTATATTATTATTATTATTATTATTATTATTATTATTATTATTATTATTATTATTATTATTATTATTATTATTATTATTATTATTATTATTATTATTATTATTATTATTATTATTATTATTATTATTATTATTATTATTATTACATATATTACTATTACCACAAGTAGGATTCTCTTATTTTATCTTTACTAATTTATTATCGCCATAACTTATTATTAGTATCAATATAATTATTATCTTTATATATATATTATTTCCATATTATATTATAAATTCCCGACTTGCTTTACTTAATTTATTATTCAACCAACGTTTTATTTGTAATTATTATTAGAAATGCTTTTAACTAATTATTAAATTTCATAAATTATTAATAACAAAATACGGGGTATTACATGTAGTCATGCTACGTTCCATTCGGATAATCTTAGCGATTGCTGCATTTCACGACTATGAAATTTGGCAAATGGATGTGAAAACCGCCTTCTTAAACGGTTATTTGGAGGAAGAGTTGTACATGGTGCAACCCGAAGGTTTCATAGATCCTGAACATCCTAAGAAATTATGCAAGCTTAAGCGCTCCATTTATGGACTTAAGCAAGCTTCTCGGAGTTGGAATCATCATTTCGACCAGGTGATAAAAGAGTATGGTTTCACTCGATCGGTCGAAGAACCATGCTTATATATCAAGTCGAGTGGGAGCAAGATTGTATTCTTGATATTGTATGTCGATAACATACTCTTGATTGGGAATGACATTCCTCTCCTATCTTCGGTTAAAGAATGGTTGAAGAACCATTTCCAGATGAAAGATCTGGGTGAGGCACAACGCATTTTGGGAATCCGTATCTACCGAGATAGATCACGACGGACGTTATCACTTAGTCAGGAGTCTTATTTGGATAAGATTCTTGAGAAGTTCAAAGATGACCAACTCCAAGAAGGGGAACCTTCCAATGACCGGGATACGATTGAGCAAGTCTCAATCACCCACGACGCCTGAAGGAATTGAGCGCATGAGTCGTGTTCCTTATGCATCTGCAATAGGATCAATCATGTATGCCATGATATGCACACGTCCAGACGTGGCATATGCATTGAGTATGACGAGTCGGTACCAAAAGAATCCAGGTGAAACACACTGGATAGCTGTTAAAAACATCCTCAAGTACCTACGGAGGACTAAGGATTGTGTATTGACTTATGGAGGAGATACTAAGCTATGCGCAATCGGTTACGCAGATGCTAGCTTCCAAACGGATCGAGATGACTCAAAATCTCAGTCCGGGTTCGTCTTTACTCTTAATGGTGCTGCGGTCAGCTGGAAGAGTTCCAAACAGAGTGTTGTAGAAGATTCTACTACTGAATCCGAGTACTATGCCGCTTCGGAGGCAGCAAAGGAAGCGATATGGATGCGTCAATTCTTACAAGGACTTACGATAGTTCCTAGTTCGAATGACCCGATCACCATCTATTGTGACAATAGAGGTGCCATATTCCAGGCTAAGGAGCCAAATTCTAGCAACAAATCTAGACATGTACATCGGAAAGCTCACCTGATCCGTGATTACGTGGAGCAAGAGGAGATAGTGATTGACAAGATTGCGACAGATGATAACATCGCGGATCCTCTCACTAAACCGTTGAATTATGATAAGCATGTAGGGCACGTTATTTCCATGGGAATTAAACGTGTTCTTGAGTTGTAGTAGTTGATCATGGATTTGATACATTATCTTTCTCATATACTATTTATAACTTCATCGTTTTTATATAATATTTTGTTTTTCATGTGGATTGTACTGACAACCTTGAACGCCACAAAGTGAACTGAATTACATTATATTTTGTTTTGGTCCGTAATCGCCCATATGTGCTGATAACTCTGGCTATTATATTGTGCAGTCGATTGATGGTGGGTTCAACGAGCCATAAGTCAAACGGTTGACTGATCGATCACAGATGCGAGATTATAACGATACCTCGTAGGACAATTTTTTTGTGACAACGTAATGGAGTCCTAAATGTTTAAAAACATTCGGTGCCAGGTCATGGATAGGACATCCATTGTGTTCCTAAGAGTCGATTCTTTTGACTATCGACTGTCTCTTGAGATTAAGGCAGTTTTTGGGTGACTTTGGTTTCTTTCTCACGGTCTGCCGTAACTGGAGGCTAAGTAGATTTTTTCTGGGTCATTTCATACTGTGCTTACATCTGCAGGATTCGAGTTGAGGAAAATATCCAACCCTTATCAGGTATAGTTATTTCTCAGGGCCACTCGAGGAGTTGTAACTAAAATGCATGGCCATGCTCGAATGATGATTCGTTTATCAGTCAAGTTACTCTCTAGTCGGGGAAACCACTCTTGATACAGATCACTTGTAAAATATGACCTTCGGGTTGAAGAATACTAGACGAAGAAAAGAACTGATGAGGAGTACTCAATCGAGTTGCCAAGTACGCGATCGAGTGGTGTGTACTCAATCGAGTCCCCATATACTCGATAGAGTATGCATCGTTCTGATGACATTTCGCGCAAGTTTCCTAAATTCGGTTTACGTTTTATATAATTACCAAACTCGTGCCCTATTGTTAGGTTATGCTTTATTTACGTATTATTTACTCTAAAATTAAAACTCCTAGAAATCCTTAGTTTAGTTTTATTGCTATTGTTTTGTATCTAAGCACTCTCTAATTACGGTATTACTAATCTTTCTTTAGTTATTGTTAATTCAAAGTTCTATTTTATTCAATTGTTCTTTTAATCATCTTATTATGTTTTTAGTTATGTTTTCCCGTAGTTCTTATTAATATGAGTAGCTAATCTTATAATCTAGGGTGAATGGGTATCTAGATTGTTAGGATGGGTTTTAATTAATGAATTGATAGTTAAACTGCTTCTTTGTTGTTATTCAGTTATTGTTTTGAATCTAGTTGATTCATTACTGCAGGACTGATTAATTAGTGTTCTAAACTAGGATTTTCACCGGCCGGGTTAAGATTAGTATAGGCTGCGATGACTGGATAGAACAAAGTTTATGATAACGACCGCATGTTAAGTTAGATCTAAAGAGCATATCAGAATCAACCGATCATATGAACTTAAGCAACATAAATTGCTCTGTTAATGAATTAAATCTCACCCCCGGATAACTACCTAGTGAACCTGACCCCTAGACCTTTTAATCTTATTTAATTCGTCTTTTATTTAAATTGCAAGTAGTTATACAAATCAACAAATCAAACCTTCACAAAACTGTTACCTTAAGACGAACTAAAGAACTAGCAAATAGATTATTATCACCTCCCTATGGATTCGATACCTTACTTACCGCTGACAATTAGTTAGTAGTGAATTGGGTTGACTTTGATTTAGGGGACATGACTTTACTCCTATCAAGCACGTATCAGTTGGTGATTGTCTTATCTCCAAAGAAATTTCATATAATTCAAGGCGTTTATAAGGATCGAAATACTCTTTAAGGAGAGAATAAAATGTGATTCAATCATATATCCTAGCACTTGCTTAGCTTAGAATGTACTTGTATTAATGTAATTCATTGTGCCCATGGAATGCACTGGCTAGTTTTTGGTGCGTTCTAAAACCTTTGGTGAGTAGGACAGGTAAGTAAGGAGTAGAACTCCAAAGGTCGACTTGACAATTATTAGTAGTAGAAAATTAATATAACCAACAACACGTTTTTCGGAATGACACAATCAATAGAGATTTAAGCATATATGATCCAAAGATATTTCGTAAGATTTAAGTATAGTGAGGGTGAGCGAGTCGTTGTTCACTCAATCAAACACATTTATATTCTCAACAAACAACTAGTTAGCGGTTAAGTCGAGGTCGATCCACGAGACAATTTGTTTTATGTTCTAATTCTATCTATCTCAATTTATGCTAGTGTGCCAATTATATGAATTTGAAGTTGTGTTCTAAACTACGATAAAGACAAATAAACAAATGAAGAACAAGGCAAGTAAACAGAAATGGGGATGTAAACAAATGATTAAAGGACACTAGGATGTCATGGACTCATAGGGGAATCATGGTAAGGTAGGATAAATGAGTCATATAGATGTAAGCAATTATTATTGTTGGAATCGAGTTAGTTTATATCTTACATTTCCTAGTGAAACTTAGGTCTCGGAGCCGAGTCGGTCAAGACTTTACAATACATACAAGTCGACTTGGTTTTCCCTATTCAACTATATGCATGGTCTAACAAGGCTTGAGTTAGTTTATATCTTACAAGTCTTATTGAAAAGATAAGAGAATCATGCTAGGTTGTCAATCAAGCATTTCATCAAACATAACATGTGCATAAATTGAAAGTACAATAATCAAGCATTCATGTGAACTCATTAAGCATAGATATATCCCATGATTACTTCCCTAATCCTCCACTAACCCTAGCTAAGAGACTATTCACTACACATCATGATTAGTATGCTAGAAATGGTGTCAAACATCACATTATAAATGAACATGGTGATTAAGAAAGGTAATAAAACAAGAGATTAACAAGTAAATAAGAGGGATTAAGAAGGTTACCAACTTGAAGAGTAAAGATAAACATAAATAAAGAAGAATCCTTGAATAAAGATGGAGACTTGTCACTTAGTCTTCAAATACATACCTAAGAGATCCAAATGTAAACAACTTATTTGAACAAAGGAAATGGAAAAACAATAGAAGAAACCCTTTGATTAATGGTGGAGAGTTATCAATTCCCCAATACGAACCCAAGAATTCTTCGAGTAACAAACTAAATCTAAGATTGTTTGAGAAATTATTAAGGAAAGATTAAAGTGCAATTTGTGGAATGATTAAAGAATGATTCTATTCTAATCTACTCCTAAGAGAGCTTAATCTAATCTAAGGAACTTAGCCTCCTCTAAGAGGGCTTAATTCCTTCTAAAGTAGCTTAACCCTCAATTTATTACAAAGAGGGTATATATAGTGATACAAGGATTGGGTTAACCAATGGATGGGTTAAACCTTGAAGCTTGTAGAAATGCAGGAGTTGAGAGGTCCCGGGTTTGACTACCAGCTGGGGCGATGATCACTTAGCCACTGCAGCCCCCGAAGGGAGTGGCTTACATGGTCCATGTGGTGGTGCGGGAATGCATGGGCCCGGGGGAGGGGGGGCTCAACCCCCTCGTCATAAAAAAAACAATGGCTTAAATGACGATTAGGCCCTTTAATTGACGTCCAAGGCCTTGCAAGTCTTGGAAAGGGGACGCACGACCCAGCTTCAATGATAATCATCCTGTATGGAGAGATGCCCGTCCTGGCTTCGGAACGCCCGTCCAGAGCTTGGGGACGGCCAGGCCCGTTTTGGGACACCTGTCCCGAGCTGCTTTTCTTCTACTTTGTTTTGTTTTGGCTGCCCCCCCCCCCCCCCCCAATCCTTGGGGTACTTTATGGGTCGTGGGGATCATTTGTCACTGCCCAATTCCTTGTTTTATTGACTTAGGCCTTTAGTGTTAGTCTCCTCTTTGATGCTTGGTCGTTAGATGTTATCAATTTAGCTCCATTTCACTCCGTCTAGTCAAGTTAGTGCTCTTCTCCTACAAAGGACACCAAACCTCATAGAATATGCATAGAAGGAAACTAAAGGAAAGAAACGACCCTAATACACACTAAAAAGCATAGGAACTAGGCTAGTTAGGGGACTAAATGTGCGTAAATAGGAGTCACATCAAATATCTCCAAAGCGAACATTTGCTCGTCCCGAGTAAACAGGTGACTAAACCTATGACCCTTATTTATAATATAGCCGATGTGAGACAATTAGCGGGTCTCACTCCGCCCCATCAACTCACAACAAGACATCTATGAGGTAAGATGCCTTCTTGCTAGGCAAGGTGGGGCTTGCTAAAATAGTTCTCCAAGTTACTAAGTCCAAGAGGATACAAACAAATCACCTCCAAGTTGTGTTAAACTAGGCTACTTTCATCCACAATTGCTAAATGCTTTTATCAAGAGCCAATTACCTATGGTGTTAGAAAACACTGTAGCATCGCGTAATTCCCCCTCTTGCCTAGACAAGAAGAAGGGTCGTCCCCTCTCCACCATGGAACAAAGATAGGATCACCAATGGACAAAAGGATTCAAAGTATATGAGTTTCATGATAGTTGTTTGCTTTTGGGTTTATTTTTCCTTATTTTTGTAGCATTTGACGATTAGGAACATTTCGTGCCATTTTTTTTTTTATGTTTGCCATTTTCAACTTTGCATTTTTTGAACATTTTGAAAGTAACCCCATTTGTAGCAAGGGTACTTCTATAAAAGCATAGGAGTCTATTTTTCCTCCTCATTTCATTTGATGCAATTGTAAACATTTGACATTGATAACTTGAACTCAATTTGATAATTTTGTACCAATTCCCTTTTTGTTGACAATATGATGATAGAAGTGCAAGGACGGTTGCATGGCATCAAGGGCCACCTTGGAATAAACGGTAGCCAAGGAGTTATCACACCACAAGGTACTCTTGACTAAGCTTTAGTCCATGGATCAAAAGATACTAGTATGATACATCCTAGGGTGTCTTGAGGGTATTTTAGCAAATAAAGTCTCAAGGAGAAAAATTATCTATAAGGGATATACACTTGTCAAGCTTCCCAAATAGGCATTTTCACAAAAATTTTCTACCATGCAACTACATTCCATGATGCAACTAACATATATACAAGTCTAAATGCAAATGCTTCTACCAACTAGTATGCCATGTAATCTAGATGCAACTCCTAACAACACATAGGTACACAAACCGCAACAACAAAATACACCACATCCTCCTTGACATGTAAGCCCATCCTCCTCATATGAATAATGAAAATATGTGGAAGGGAAATAGGGATTAGAGCGATCATACCAAGCGGTCTTCACATTCCCTTGCTAATGCCTCAAATGAAGTGTTGTATCTATGTGATAAGAGAATAAAAACACAAGTATATACAATTCTACACTACTAAATGAAAGAACATGTTTTTAGGTTTTTGTAATTTTCAATTTTTTATGGATTTTGTTTTTTATGAATTTAAACAACATATTTTTGGGAATTTTTTCGAGATTTTTCAATTTTTATGTATTTTGAAATATAAATTCCCATCCCCCACTTTATTTTGGACATTGTCCTCAATGTACATGTAGGAATAGGAATGAAAAAGAAATACGTGTTTTTTTTGGATTTTTGGATTTATGTAAATTGAAGTAAAAATGCAAATGCAATGATATGAATGAATGCATGCTCTAGGTAAATGCAATTCTATATGACATATATAACAAATGAATGCAATCTAAACTATACTAGATGATGAATGTTCTCTATTAAGTTGGAAGCTAATTTAAATTAGCTTAGGTCATCTATGATCAAACCTCCCCAAATCGATTTAAGCACTATTTCTAGTGTAGAAAGGAATAGGTTTGGTCATTAGTGACTATGCATGAATGCAAGTTTAACTATATGCAACTAACTACATGAAGCATGTGAGAAATATGTTACAATGTAAGTTATACTATATGATTAATTATGATGCAAGTTAATCTAAAATGCAATGCAACTATACATGAGAGGGAGAGAAGAGGTATCATACAAAGGAGGTGGCATGGCCAAGTGTCTCTAGCCATTGTATCCTTCATCATCATCATCATTGAGTCCTCCATACCCGCTATGTCCTCCTTGCTCTTCATAACCTCCTCCTTGGTTATGATATCCCCCACCTTGACCGCCAAATTTCCCTCCTTGGTTGCCATAATTAGGGAACACGAGATGTGGTTGAGCCCATGATGGAAGAGGGCCTCTAGGATTGATGTACCCTTGTTGTGCCATGTTTTAGTAGGAGGGGTATTGAGCCAAGTAATTGTCAACCCGTCCATCGTGTACTCCAAGATCAACACGTTTTATGAGTTTCATCAATTCACCCATGGATGGGGCACTTGGATCTTGGGGGTGAATTCTACATATGTGGTGGGGTAGGGTGGTATGGGCACATAAGATGGTTATTGGTGTGGCGCATCACCTCATTTCGGCATTTGAGGAGGTCGGTGGGGCACTTCTTCTCGCGATGGTGGGTGGTCATGAATCTCAATGGCTAGAAGGTAACTTGGCCTTTGTGAGTATCGGCTCAGGCGGGGTTCGATGGGTGGTATATTCCACCCCATGAGTACAAGTGGTGAGCATCCCCTAGTGTACCATTCTACACTCTCGGCCGCATTGTAACCACACCACCAATAGTGGTGAAAGATGGCATGTTCATCAATTAAAGTATTTCATTTGAGCTTCGCATACCTTCCATCAAAGTTTGACCCGAGGCAAAGTTCAATGGCTAAAATTATTATTAGCCCTCCCATCACAAAGGTTTTGATTTGGGAAATCCCTTTTGCAAATCATTAAGCCTTGTGAGCATCTCAAGAGGTGTGTTGAAGTTAAAGGGCCTTGCCCCTTGCACATTAAAGTAAGACTCGAGAATAGTCAAGTCTAGGAGGGTGCACTTGTCTTGTTCCACCCTTCCAAGAATGGTCTCGGCTATAAATCGCTCGCTAATACGAATCACCGAGTGTTGAATAGCAAAGGTGTAGCATTGTTTGAAAGAACTAAATTCTCTTCCGGAAATGGCCCTCCACAGGTGGCCGATAAGAAGGTCGGAGGGTTTGTTGATGTCGTTCTTCGGTACCTCAAGACCAAAGATCTCCCTAAATCGTTCTAAGGTCATCCTATGGGATATATTGCAAAGCAGGAATTCTATAGCGACTTCTCATCTTCGTTTGGTAACAACACGGAGGCTACATAGAAATTCAAACGTGAGGCTTAGGTACGTATCTTCATCAGCATAAAACATCATCTCAAGACCCAAGCCATTGAAGAATAACTCCATTTGTTGCCTTATACCAAGTATTTCCAACACATCAAGATCAATGAATTGAGAAGGTTCATAACTCTTACCTAGTAATTCCTCAAATCGTTGACGGTGTGTATCTTCGACGAAATGCACTTCCGGAAAATCCTCAATTTGTTCAACACCCGGTAGCTCTTCATTTTCTGGGACTCTTACCTCTCGTGAGGCGGTTGAGGTAGTGCCCTTTCAGCGTTTGGATCCCAACTCATCGGTCCTCTTGCTTTTGTTCCTTGTAAACATTCTTGCTTAATGTGGTTGATAGGAATTTGATGTTTTTGTGATGGGGTTTTGTGTGGAGGTTGTGGAGAAGATGATGAGATGTGGTTGTGTTGATGTTAAGATAAGGGAATAGGCATAGTGGGTACGGATTTATTATCAAAGAAGCATGCTAGGACGAGCGGGCTGGGGTCGGGTTCAAGCGGGTTGTGGTTCAGCGTCGTAATAATCTCGTGTGACCCGTGCATCCTGGAGTCGGCTCGAGCATCCCTCAGAATGGGACGGGCGTCCTATGATCAGGTCGCGCGTCTTTCGTGTCAGGATATTTTTCTTTGTTTCATTTTTAGCTACGGGCCGCGCGTCCCTCTCTCACGGTCGCGCGTCCTGCCTCTCCTTTTGGCGAAAATAAGGCTTAAATTAAGCCTTCCCTTGCTCCCTTTGTGATCCCTTCTTATCATCGTGCTCTTTGCTGAAAAATGACTTAAAGAGTAGATAAGAACTCTCCCTCGCAACTCTCATGTAAGGAGTAAAGGATACATGTAACTAGTCTAAAATGCAACTATTATTATGAATGCAATGTAAGGCTTGGAAAAGTATATTGCAAATGGTGGTTTGAGATAGGACTCCCCCAAAATAAGTTGAAATGACAAATTTCATTATCCATGGAGCTCAATGCTCTTAATAGTCGATCAAAAGCTTGTGAATGGTCCTCAAGTAAGCTTGAGTAAGTTTTGAATCATTTTAAAATAGAGTAGGGCCAATCCATGAAGGATCTCTCTTTTAACTCCTTCCCCTTCTCCCTTGCTTTGTCATAATGGCCTTCCCGGCTCTTGAAATTAACAAGGTTGATATTCTTGGCATAGAGGGGTTTCCGGTTGCTCCTACCCCTTTCAAAGTTGATGATGACGAAAGTATTTGGACTAATCAATCCTCCAAGAATAGAAGGTGAACTCTCGTGGCATTGATGATGAGGTAACTTGGAGTTGGGATTGTGGGTGCCAAGTTTTCACAAGTAGGCTCCCTCTTAGATTTATCCTTGAGCTTTTCCACCAAGTATTTCTTATATGATGATTTGACTTACATGAGAAGGTCCATAACGTCATCTCCAACTATCATGGGTTCCATAGTGGGTGTGAGAAGTTCTTCATTATCAATAAGAAAGAGGCATTCTTCTTCTTTATTGAAGTAATCTTCAAACTTCTCAAGCATGGGTTCCTCAAGTGAGGAATCCCCACACCTCCATTCATCATTTGAGTCCATCTTTCCCTCATCATCTTCTTCCATAGATTCGTCATCATTGCTTTCTTCATACTAATCATAAATAGGGGCTTCACTCCTCTTCATTAACACTTTCTCCATCACCTCAATGTCCACACAAAAAGTCACACCCTCATACTCACAAAGGCTAAGAGTATTTGGTTTGCTCAACCTCATATCTTCTTCATCAAATACCACACGTTCATACTCACAAGAGCTCAAGGAGATTGGCTCTTCCCACTTCACATCTTCCACATCAAAGGTTATTCCTTCATATTCACATTAATGATCAATGCTTAAGAATTGGTGAGGAGTGGTTGCTTGGGTTGCCTTCATTTGGGCAATTCGAATTGCCAACTCCTCACCTTGGGTAACAATGCTTTGAAGAACATTGTTCCTATTTTGGCTATCTTCTAGAACTTGTGTGAAGTAATTTTGTTGGTCTCCCATCATTTGGAGAACCATATTTTGGATGTCAAAGTCATCCTTATCTTCTTGTTGTGTGTGGGTGTGAAAGTGGTTATATTGTGGCATTTGGAATTGGTTGTAAAGTGGGTTTTGGGTGGGTGGTTGTTGTGGATATTGGATGTGGGGATTTTGGTAGGAAAAGTTGGGGTAGTAGTTAGGACTTTCATTGTATGAGTTATAAGGTGGGTTTGGTGTGACTTGCTCCTCAAACTCCCCATACCCATTGTAGTCATACTCAAAAGATCCACTACATACTCCATGTGTCAAGTCTTGAGCCATCATCATAGCTAAGACAAGGAAACAACTACAAACACGGAAACTACAATGAAACGGTACTAATGACCTTGAGGAACAAGTTCCTCAAGGTTAAAGAACAATTAAAATAGACAAACAAACAATAACTTAATCACAAAACACCGTCCCCGGCAACGGCGCCATTTTTGGTGGTGAGCGAGTCGTTGGTCACTCAATCAAACATATTTATATTCTCAAGAAACAACTAGTTAGCGGTTATGTAGGTCGATCCACGGGACGGTGTGTTTTGGGTTATAAGTCTATCTATCTCAATTTATACTAGTGTCACAATTATATGGGTTTGAAGTTGTGTTCTAAAATACGATAAAGACAAATAAACAAATGAAGAACAAGGCAAGTAAATATAAATGGGGATGTAAACAAATGATTAAAGGACACTAGGATATCATGGGATCATAGGGGAATCATGGTAAGGTAGGATAAATGAGTCATATAGATGTAAGCAATTATTATTGTTGGAATCGAAATAGTTTATATCTTACAATTCCAAGGGAAACTTAGGTCTCGGAGCCGAGTCGGTCAAGACTTTATAACACCTACAAGTCGACTTGGTTTTCCCTATTCAACTATATGCATGGTCTAACAAGCCTTGAGTTAGTTTATATCTTACAAGTCTTGTTGAAAAGATAAGAGAATCATGTTAGGTTGTCAATCAAGCGTTTCATCAAACATAACATGTACATAAGTTGAAAGTACAATAAGCAAGCATTCATGTGAACTCATTAAGCATAGATCTATCCCATGATTACTTCCTTAAACCCCCCCCCTAACCCTAGTTAAGAGACTACTCACTACGCATCATGACTAGTATGCTAGCAATAGTGTCAAACATCATAACATAAATGAACATGATGATTAAGCAAGCTAATAAAACAAGAGATTAACAAGTAAATAAGAGGAATTAAGAAGGTTACCAATTTGAAGAGTAAAGATGAACATAAATAAAGAAGAATCCTTGAATAAAGATGGAGAGTTATCACTTAGTCTTCAAATACATACCCAAGAGATCCAAATGTAAACAACTTGATTTGAACAAAGGAAATGGAAGAACAATAGAAGAAACCCTTTGATTAATGGTGGAGAGTTATCAATTCCCCAATGCAAACCCAAGAATTCTTCAAGTACCAAACTAAATCTAAGATTGTTTGAGAAATTATTGAGGAAATATTGAAGTGCAAATTATGGAATGATTAAAGATTGATTCTATTCTAATGTACTCCTAAGAGAGCTTAATCTAATCTAAGGAACTTAGCCTCCACTAAGAGAGCATAACTCCTTCTAAAGTAGCTTAACCCTCAATTTATTACAAAGAGGGTATATATAGTGATACAAGGATTAGGTTAACCAAGGGCTTAAATGACGATTAGGCCCTTTAATTGAAGTCCAAGGGCTTTCAAGTCTTGGAAAGGGGACGCACGACCCAGCTTCTTGGTTAACTTTTTCCCTCGCATCACACACTGCCTTTTTAGCGGCTCGTCTAGCCTCCTTGTACTTTTCAAAGTTCTCATCACTCATGCATTTCCCCAAAACCCTTTAACATTCACGCTTGGTCTTCATCGCTTGTCTCACCTCATCGTTCCACCAAGATGTGTCCTTACTTGATGGTCTATTTCCTTTAGATTCCCCACGCCAAATCCTTTACAACATGCTACAATTTATCCCACGTTGCATCTATATCTTTCTCCTTGCAATCCGACAAAATATCGCTACTTCTGACCTTATCCAAAAACGCTTGTTTGTTTTCACCTTATAGCTTACACCACTTGATTCTTGCCTCACCGATTACCTTTCTTTTCCTATTTTAACACTATTAAATGATCAAATTGATATCCTTGCGGCATACTTCAACACTTCCTGATGTAAAATTATATGAACAAACGTGATTAAACAGTACGACGGACTGTTCGTATGTAGGATAGGATAAAATCATGTATGTTTATTGATGTAATTATTAGTAATTTTGCAGCGAAATTGTGTTTGTTGTACTGTACATTTCGTGAATTTGTATGGTAGTAGGGATAGTATGGTGAATCTCGTTCTTCGCCTCGCAAGGTACGAACTCAAAACACTCAGGTCAATCCTCGCAAGGAAGACGGGGAAGCCAAAACTCCCAAGCCTTGAACTCAATTGTTCTCACACAGGGAAGTTTTTTTTATTAAAACTCATAATCTGAAAAATAGGGTTACAAGAGGCCCTATTTATACTCTTACTTAGCTTGACTAATAAGCTATCTTTCCTAATCCTACTCGGTGTCACAAATCTGACTCGAGATCTAATTCCTTAGCTTGCTCCTCAAGCTATCTACTCCTTTCCTAAACTAACTAGAAAAGTAATTAAACTAATAATAATTAAAATACAATCGATTGAAAGTACTCTAATTAAGCTAGGATTAGGAAATAACAAGTTTTCCTAACTTGACTAGAATTAGGATATAAGCTAACCTTTCCTAATCTTATTCGAAATTAAATAAAATAAGCTAAAACTAACTCCACACGGTTTAGGAAACCGTGTCTCCACAGCTCGGACTCGGAATCCGTGTTACTTGCTTGCCAAGTAATGCAACTCCATTGCTTGTTCACCAAGTAACCCGTGTATCTTGCTCTTTCCGGGTATGCTCATGCATCACTTCGATTAAGACATTTGATTTATAGTCTGTTTGACAAATACAAGTAGAAGAAACGTGTTACACGAGAAATTAAAGTGCGCGAAAAAGACAATCTAGCATAATTTACAAAATTTGCCAATTAATATTCCAATGATTAGTATATATAAAATGTAACATCTCACTATTTATTAAAAATTCATACTATCATTATTATATTCTGCATACACCCATAATAAAAAAATAAAAAAAAATAAAAAAAAAGGAAAACTTGACAAAAACGAGAGAGTATTCAAGCGAAAAGAAAATTTTAAAGAAGATCCACATACACCAATTTCATGCAATATTATTGACGATGTAAGTTTTTATTCTCCTGCAATTTCAACACAAACAAAAAATTAATAACTAAATAAGATTATATCAATTAACTCAAAACATAGTAAAGATAAAAAGAGAAATAATTTATTTAGTTCTCTATGTGTACTTTACATACCAAGTTTTTGAATAAAAATGAAATTACGATTATTATAATATTTATAGAAGAAAATTTTGTAATTAACTTTCGCATTAATCTCAACAATTTCTCCAAGTGAAGAAGAAAGATTTTGTGAATGAAGGGGAAGATAAAAAAAATTATGGTAGCATAAATATAATAAAGTATAATAATGTTGAAAGAAAACAAAAAGGTCATCACATTAATAAAAGAGATAACGGTTAAATAAACAGGGTAGTTTGATAACCAAAGTTATGAGAGAAAAATAAAAAGTTTGTATTTATTTTTTTTTATTTTTTGTGTTTGCAACTAATATTCTTAAAAAAAAATTCTACTTATTTGTATAACTTTTAAATAACTAAATGAATGTGTAACTTTTAAGTAGTATGATTTTTGAAAAATTAAGTTCAATAATTAACAAATGAAAAATATATTAACGTTTTCAACTAACATTTTATCATATGAAATCGGTTTAAAAAAATTACTATGAAAAACCTTAATCAATCCATTAACACGTTCAATTATGAAAAATTTAATTAAAATGTCAATTTTAAATATAAAATATGAAACTTATATGTGATTTGTAGAGTTTACATCACTCTTGCAATTTTTTAATTCATGAAATATTTATTGTACACAATTAATTTAGGGAAATTCCCACTTGTACCCCTCTGGTATGAGCTAATTCCACTTGTACCTTCAAGAAAGCCCGCTTGTGCCCTCCGGCTCTTTAGTTATACATCAACCGTGACCATAATGTGAAGTACCATCAGGTAAAATGTTAATGCTACGTAGACAATATGAAGAAGAGTACCCTAATTAAATATTTGTTTTCTCTCTAACAAACATCGTTTTTCCCTCTTTATTCATTTTATAAAACTCCACTTCATCTTCAACATTCATCTTTTACCCTTTTTCCCCCACTTCATCCTCAACATTCATCATTTACTATTCTTCCCCACTTCTTCTTTATCTACACCCACTAGTATTTATTTACTCATGTATTCCCTTCGACTCACACATTTCTTTACATTTACTTTTTGACACTATTCATGAATGGAGATAATTTCGAATATAATTTCTAATCTATAACATAAAATTTAGTCATGTGAAATCTTTTTTTAATCGGCTTAATGAGTACTTTAAGAATATCAAATTTTTATAATTTTTAATAATATGTAAATAAAGATATGAACAAAACAAAATGTACATTGGCAAATGTGAAAAAGTAAACGTAAATAAATGGATGAGATGGAGGAAGCATTCTTTATATTTTGCGCTCGAAGTTATGAAGACCGTGATGATGATGATTTAATTGAGTTAAAGAAATAGATTTTATTTATGAAGTATTGTATGAATTGGTAATATCTAGAAAAATAACTAAAGCCCTTAAAATGAGCAAGTTAATTGGTAATATCCAAAAAAATAAAAATAAGTCTAGGAAATAAGGAAAAAAATGTCTAGTCAATTTGGGAGTTTATGAGAGATACAATAAATAAGTTCTGAAGAGAGAAAGTAAAGCTTTTAAAGGTGTTTCAAATGTTAAAATAATGCTTTAAGTATTCGAGATGTCAAATGAACGGTTTTTCAAAATATAATTCACTTAACGTCTTAATTGGTGGCGCTAAGTATTTTGATCACGATTACTTAGGGGGTATAAGTGAGAACAACTAGGAAGTTGAAGGGAACAAGCGGGCTTTCGTGAAAAGTAGGTGTACAAGTAGGATTAACCCATATCAAAGGGGTACAAGTGGGAATTTCTCACTAACTAGTTTTAAACCCGTGCATAATTGCACAGGATCGAATTAAAGTGGAAAATCGACTCAATTTAAGGTTTTGGGCTTAGGATGATCATTGGGCCTTTCTTTTATTTATTCCCCTCCACCAATCCTACACTCAAAACCCTATCCTCTTCTTTCTACTCTAAAATTTTAGCAACTTTCCTCAACAAACAAACATAAAACATCATTGTTACACCATTTCTTCCATTTTACTAAAATCCCCATAATTTGCTCAATTCTTATCCGAATCAAGTGATTTTCGCGTCTATCTTCTCCTCTTTCTGTTCTCCATCCATTCATGTAAGAAAAAACCCAACTTTCTTCTTCCCGTTATTCTGGCCGTGCATATAAGGCACGTTCTTCCCCCGACTAAATCGTTTTCTTTGTGTTTAGGTGAGTTATTGGACAACCCGGAGTAGTTTTGAGCCGGAAGTGTTTTCTTTGAAGAGCTAAAAGGTAACGGTGATAGGTTACTCGACATTATGTTGAATTTATATGTATTTATGTGGTTGTTTACTCTTTTAGTGAACTAGTTTACATTTTTACTCTTGTTTGCACCATGTTTGTATGTGACGGTTTTATACAAGTTTTACTTGAATGAAAACCGCCAATTGATTCTGGTTGTGATTATCTAAGGAATCAGCGATGATGTCTACTTGTACTTAATCATATCCTGTTCGGAAGATTTTTATTTTGGCATTTCTATGGGATGTGAAATGGATTTACAATCAAAATCTGCTTCCTTCTTCTCTATTTGCCTTTGCTTCCGTCGCATTTTCTCTATTTAGCGTGAAGGAACACTAACATGAGGCGGACTATCGTACAATAATGCCTAAACCCATTTTTGATTACCATTGACTATCACGGGAAGATTGAACATGTACTGTCAGGATAAACTCCACAGGTATGCGGTATGCCATACGAGTACTTAAAACAGGTTAAAGAGCGATTTTACTGGTCCATTATTAAGACTTATTAGACATAATTAGAAAGTTCTCAAAGGATTAGAAACGAGCAAAGGAGAAAGAAAGCATCTAAGTATGTGATGTGAATTTGCCGCAAATTCATATCAGTACGTTTTGTGTAGCACAAATTCTCTTGTTATCTATTTTGAGGAAAGATATTACCTTTAGATTCATGGTGAAGTGGGTAAATGAATTGGGTAGTTTATTTGAATGGAGATTCCATGTTTCATGCTTAAAATTTTGTCTTAAGACGGCTTCACTAATTGTCTAGAAACCATGTGTATAGGTTGTTGATGGGTGTGTTTTGTGGACTGTTTTTGAGTCGGTTTCTTGGGTAACTTGAGCCAAATTGTTAATTCCCGTCTCTTGTGTATATACATGTATGATTTGGGTAACTAGTATGGACGAATACCGCTTTACTCGTGGTTAGAAACCCGTCTTGAAATCGCCCGTGTTGGCCTGGACACGTGTCAGTCCTGATCGGGGCGACCACCAATGCTGCTGAAAATATGACAGATGGACCGGCGTCGAAAAATTAAGTGGTTTAGCCACTTGAATCACTCAATTCGGAGTCCGTATGAGTAAATGGCGACCGTTTTACCGTTTCGAGTTATATAAATATATATATCCTCTGTGTATGATGGTTGTTTATTCTTTTATTCGTATCATGAACCAAGTTTTCCCTTGTTGACTCGTATATGTTTATGGGTTGTTCGGATTTTGGTTTGTTTACGTTTTGCCTTGTGTTTCGTATTAGTTAATTCATTTGTTATCGGTTATTTATACTTTGTTCAAGTAACATGTAAATGTGAAATAAAATGTTTATTCATGATAAGAAAGCATGAAATGATGTTATATGCTTCATATTTGAGTTCATATTCATTTGTTTACATTTTGCCATGTGTTTTGTATTACTTGTTCCATTTTGAGCTCACTTGTTCCATCTTGAGCTCAAGTGACATATAAATATGAAATATAAGGTTTATTCAAGTTATATAGGATTGAAATGGTATTATATACTCCACATATGAGTTCTTATTTGTTCATGGTCGAATCTTTATCAAGTTTCAAGTATGAAATGACTTAGTATATTTCATTTATGGGTGTACTTAGTCATTTCCATGTTTCCATCATATTTCAAGTATGAGTGATTTATTCTAAGTAACTACTTGTAATGAGTCGTATTCTTGTGAAAATGTCATAATGATATGCCTTCTTGCTTGACTTGTTTTATGCCCTACTTGTGCTGTTCTGGCAAGTGCGGTTTGGTCACTTGTGTTGTTCTGGCAAGTGCGGTTTTGGTCACTTGTGTTGTTCTGGCAAGTGCTGTTTTTGATCACTTATGTTGTTCTGGCAATTGCGGTTTTGGTCACTTGTGATGTTCTGGCAAGTGCTGTTTTTGGTCACTTGTGCTGTTCTGGCAAGTGCGGTTTTGGTTACTTGTGTTGTTCTGGCAAGTACGATTTTGGTCACTTGTGCTGTTCTGGCAAGTGCGGTTGTGCTGTTCTGGCAAGTGCGGTTTTGCCACTTGTGCTGTTCTGGCAAGTACGGTTTTGGTCACTTGTGCTGTTCTGGCAAGTGAGTTTTATCATTGTCGTCCTATCGGGGGAATTATATTATATTACTAGTAAAGGTCTTACTTGGTTATAGATATTGGTATATGTCTTTCAAGGCAAGAGTTATGCCTTGTGTTGTTTGTCTTGGTCCTATCGGATACTAGGGGTGAGCTATAAGCCCTCTAGTTGCGATATGATCGTCGGGATTTATGTTTCCATCCGTTCTTATGGTGAGATGCAAGTCATAAGTATGCATGTGACATTAGTAGCTACGTCCCGTGCAATGTTTACTAAGTGGTTTTCCAAGTAATGGCTACAATTTTTATCCTTGTAATTTGCATTGGTTGATCCCTTACTTAACTGCTTCACATGATTCAGATTCTAATCTCATATCTATGTTGTATTTCCTTGAAATGCGTGTTTTTGTATAAATGACTGTATTGTTGTCTTTCATATTATTTAATTGTCTCATATGAATAGTTGATTCTTTATTATGCTAATGTTGATCTATTTTGTTCCATCTCATTTAATTGCCATGTTTACACATAAACGTGATATTCATATCTTTTGTAAGTATCTTACATGACTTACCTGTTTTAGTTCTTTGTTATATTAGTTTCGACATTTTGTGGCTCGGAGAACCTTGAGTTACTCCCCACTGACTGTGGCGTTCATGTTTACATGAATGACAGGTATTAGTTGGTGCACTATGGGGTGAAAACATGTGTGAGCTAGCGAGCACCTTGGATTAGTAGTCGGTTTAGCAGGATTGCTTAGACTTACCTTTTATTGTATTGTCATTCGAGGGATATAATTTCCCTCACCTTGACTATCACGTTTGTATAATTTAATCTTTATTTCCGCAAATCTTTATTTGTGTTTTGGATTTTAATGAACCCGCGCTTTAAATTTTTAAGAGTTTCAAAAATTTCCTAATTTCCGCTTGAATTTATAAATTATGTTTTCCGCGTTATTGCGGGGGTTCACATCATAGGCTTATAAAAAACTCAGCTTCTATATATAGGAGATTTTAATATAGATATAATGACATTTTTTAAGGAATTTTAGTTAATTTTATATAATGTTAAAGGGTTAGTTTAGTAATTTTACATAGTGATGAGGTGACATAGAAAATGTGAAATTCGTGTTAATTAAGCTATTAACATGCTGTTAATATTATTTATAGATTTCATTGGCTTTTATTTATAATCCATTATTGTATTTGTATCAATTCCCCAACAGTAATATATCAAAAGGAGATTCTACACAAATTACGTCTACAAAGCAAGCTTAACATCAAACGTATAAGAACAAGGGTTAGTTCAAGTGGTGTAAGAGTTCTCACTCCAACCATGAAATTGGGGTTTCAATTTTTACCCGCAACATAGTGTGCTCATTTGAACTAAAGAAAAACATTGCACAAATATCAAATCAAAATGCAAATTAGAGGCAGTAGCCTTAGAGCAATTGCAATGGAAGAACTTCACATAAAGTTCTTCCTATTCCCAAGTCATTTTTTACTAATTATTAAATTTAAGAACTTTACACTACCATGGAAGAACTTTTTCTTAATTCTTAATTATGACCCACTATTAGTTATCTTACTCCGTCAACCTATTTAATATTTTGGAAACTAACAAAAACTTTGGTTCTAAAATAAGAACCAAGTTCTTATTTTAACAAACCCAATGACTCTTACAATGGGAAGAACTTTATTCTAAAAATTCTTATTGACAAACTCAAGACAAAAACTTCCCATTACACTTGCTCTTAGTTACTACACTTGAGAGAGAGAAATTAATGCACACACAAAAGTGATGGGAGTTAAGAAATACTCCCTCCATTCAACTCCATAAGGCCATTATCTCTTTTGCACACTATTCACAAGCGGACATTCAACTTCAATTTTCTCTCGATACATAAGTGAAAATATATTCATGTGAGATCTTATTTGATTCGTCTTTAAGAGCACATTAAAAATATCTAATTTTTATAATTTTTACAAATACGTAACTAAAGATATTTGCCGAGTAAAAACCGCGTTGGCAAACGTGATAAAGCATAATGGCCTTGTGGAGTTGAATGGAGGGAGTAAATTTTGCGCCAAAAATTTTCATGATTAAGATATTGACGGTTACAATTGACCGGACCGGTTAAACTGGTTCATGGACCCCCGAAAACAAAACAGTTGTAACGGTTCACCATTTTGGCAAACCAATTGACCAGTTAATTCCAGTGGTTCGGTCTATTGAACCGTGTTGATGCTTGGAAATTATAATACAAACAATGATCAGGATATAATCACGCAACACACTCCAGAATCCTTATTCAAAATCACAAAGAGCAGTTCTATGCTCCAACATCCCTGATCCCTCCCTGAAAAAGGGGAATAGTAGGGTACTATACATAACAGTAAAATACACGCAAACTTATGCCTGACAAGTTACAAGCCACAAAATTACCAAAGCTAATTACAAGGATAAATTACAAGACAGTATGTGTTACCATCTGCAAAGAAATGGGGGTATATACAAAGAAACTCTCTCTCTCTCTCTCTCTCTCTCTCTCTCTCTCTTGAAAGAATGGAATTTCTAGTATCGGTGTTAGGAAGCAGTGCATGTGCTAAGTCCTTCCAGGCAACAGCGGCTCCTTTAAGTGGTGGTCCGAACTGCTTGAAATCAATGTACTTGGTACACCGATTTCCAAGTCTATTGTTGGCAAATCTTCCTTCCTTCGACTCAATCTCTGGAAGAAACTTCGCTTTCCATCGAGAAATGAGTCCGGTGACTTGAGCTTTTCGGTCTGTCCTTGTACCTGCTGAAGACAGACTTGTACAGCATCGTGCACTCTGACGAAATACCACTCTTTCCCGATAAGATCAACCAAGCCAGCCTTTGTTAGTGTCAAGAGAACATCGCGGTTTGGGTTTGCAATCACAATCTGTGAGAGAGACGACAATGGACTGAAACTGTAAATTCAGCAGACTTAGATCAATACAGAGTTCTAACTAGTGCTATGCAAGGAAAGAACTCAGACCTGGATTCCTCGAGATTTGTATTCATGATATAGGTCTTTAAGAGCTTGCACGGCACTTGAATCGATATATGTTACAGCTGAGAAGAGAACGAAAATTCAATGTCAGAAGATCAGAAGTAAAAAGTTTGCTGAATTAGTGAAGGTTTGGAATCATGATCAATTTAATTCGACATAATTAAGATGAAATTTTCCTAATTACTTTTAATAACGGATTAATGTGAGAATAAAAAACAATTTCAATCATTTGATACAAGGATAACCAATTAACCATTACTATCAAAGCTTCTTACAGAGTTACAGCACTGGATAACTGGCCTAACATTCTTAATTAATTTTCATATTATTTTGCTTAAATTTTTAGCGCAAATGCATTCTTTTCAAGAAATATAGATAAAGCCTCAAGTCATCTTTTACTAGAAGGGCAAGGGATTTATCATTGAGAACAAAAGATTAGATTCATGTAGAGAAAGCTGTTAACTTGCCTGCAAATGTATTATAGCCACAGCAGAAAACAAAAGACTTGATTTCATCCTAGTTTTTGTATTCTTAAAAGTCTTTTAACTCTGTAATCAGTCAGTATGAGACATATATTTATGTCATCTGTAACAGGTCATTTGAGGGTTTCAAATGATGATTCGTGTCACCTGACGCCAAAGTATTTTCGAATAAAGGCTGTCGTGGCTGAGTTCTTTATTCAAGTGATTCTGATCGAACCTGCTAAACTTTACAGATCATTAAATCAATTCTAACTTCTAAGCCCTTTTCTAAAGCCTGGTCAGACCAAATACAACATTTAATCAAGAAAACATAATTATCGTACATAAGATTATTAACACTCACGTGACATCTCAATGATCACAAAATGTACTTGTTCAACTTCTGGTCCTCGTCTCATAGTACCATCAAGATTGGACTCAAATTCCCGCAACCTACAACAATTCAGTAAAGTATTCAGCATTGTCACTCCAAATGCCTACACCTTGCAGTGCTAATGTTCTATACTTCATTTCAGTAACCTGAAAAGGCAAAGTACTATGACACTGACATAATTGAAATTTTCATAGGTACATGCAGTGTAGCCAATGAGAAAATTAGATTGTAAAATTGAGGCTATAATTTCTCACATATAAGGAAGCAAAACTTAATTAACATAAAAAAAGGACCTAATGTACCTAAAGCATTTCGCCCAAACCAATCTTACCTGTCTTTGATGTAACTAGTATTCGCAAAATATATTGGCGCATCAACACGAACAACTACTATCCCGTTGTAAGTATATGCTTCAGGATACTGTTGCGTGTTTCTGTATATTGTTGTGCCCGGGAGACGTCCCAATACAGCTGCAGAATTTAAAAAAAAAAATGAACGATTTAAAAGAGTTGCAGCTGTGAATTGCATTCAAGGTTAAGGAATTATACAAGGTAAAGGACGGCCTGAATACTCAAAAACACAATTTCGGTTTTAGGGTCAAGAAGTTCTGGCACTTTTATGGGATATTCAAAAAAAAATTTGGACAGTTGAAATTAATATGAGAGGGGGAAGGTTTTGTCTTGTATGAGAGTATCACAACCCAAATACTTGTGTCTTCTCAGTCAATCATATCATTGAATAAATCTTCTCACATGTAAATCTTCTCACATGTAAGACCTCCTCATGTGAAAATTAATCACATTTCTATAACCGTTAAATCAGAAAAACACTCAGAAACAGAAAACACGGGTTAAAAGAGTGGTTGTTGACTCACCAATGCGTGGATTTGCAGATTCATGGATGACAAAAGCGAGTGAAACCCCTACCTAAGAGACAAAATAAAAAAATTCTGAGAAAAATATGTATTGATCATGAAATCAGTATCAATACAAATCACTAACAAATCTTGTCAACAATTTTCGTTTCAGTAATGAATCCTTCTCAAGTATAACCAGAGAGAATTGAGAGATCAGGCCCTTTCATTAGGTAATAAACATGTGCAAAGCATATATCTATCACCTTTACATCAACAGAGAAACACAGTGCAAAACTCCAGTCCGCCAATTTTTATGATTAATTCATGACGGTAAGGAAGAGAATCAGAAAAGTTTTGTTCAGATAGTTACAATAAGCCCGGCACTCAAACTCCTATACAGATTTGAAAACGTTCCATGGGTTTGAAGCAGCTGATAAATTTCAGCGTTATAGAGTAAATTATAAATAACTCCCTTATATAATCATGTTTTTTGAAATAACTCTCTTTTATAATTTTTTATCCAAATAACTCCCTTATAAAACTTGTTTTTCAACAAATCAATGCCTCCTCACCGGAACTAAATCTATTTTTTATAATTTGATTGATTTAACCTTCTTATAACATAATCCCTACATCACTATTACGTTTTCATAACCTATGAACAATTCCAAATCTCTCTGAAATATAATAACACTCAAATCATGCACTCCGAACGAATAAGAATCAAGTATAAATTCGCCGTTTTGTCTTATTTTAATGAACAAAATAGTGAGTAAACGAGCACAATTGTTATTTAGCATCTCATATAAGTGAAAAATGAAAGATAAAACGAATTTTTAGCCGGAAAATTCAAAAATAAGTCTCATTCCGGTGAGGAGGCACTGATTTGTATAAAAACATGTTTTAAAAGGGAGTTATTTGAACAAAAAATTATAAAAGGGAGTTATTTCAAAATAGTCGATTATATAAGGGAGTTATTTATAATTTACTCTTATTTTTATGTAAATTAAAAGGCAGACAGTTGCACGCACGCGGTGCCCCAAATCTCCTCTCTCTTTTCCACTAACTATTTTATCTACCCTCCCCATTTCATAATTACTTCCTTCATTAATAGGGTTCCCCAAAAATAATTCGCCTTACTTTTTTCATGATCCTGTATAATTCTGTATTGCCAAATGATAACCATAAGAGTGCAAAATTCCATTCACTGAGAATGAATGGTTGTTGGGAAGGTACCCTATTTTATGGGCATCCCCATTAATCCATTATATCGGAAACTGCCCCCACTAATGAGGCTCGAGCGTATTAGGAGAGACGCATTTTTTGGGGAACCGTTTTCCAGTCACTGCAAATGCTCGTCCATGAAGTTAAAAACAGTAGATATATGAAAGGTAATATGCAAATAATTTATATGAATGATATAACAGACTATGAATTACACTTCAAAATTTTCCGAAGTCTTACATGGTGAGCCAATGCCAAAAGTTGACGCAAAGAGTGCTCAAATATTCACTCAAAACACCAATAAAGAGCCAAAGACTACAGGAGTAGATTAGAAAGCGCAGTAAACTCACCCCAACAAGGACACCAATCTCAATCCCAAGAAACAATGTTGACGCAAATGTAATAATCCAAAGGGTAAAATCCTTTTTGTCCACACGCCACAGCATGATAGCCTCTTCATAATCCACCTGTAATTACAAATTTCAAAGGTATAAACATTTTAAAAATGGAAGCAACAAAACAGGAACGGCTTTGGACTTGATCAATTAAAATGAATTCTGGTACATGTAATAGTAATGTTATGTCAAGATAGAGATTCATTTACAGCTTATGGCTGACTTTTAAGTTCACTCTTGAAAAGTAAGAGCCATATCTTATGGTAGATCGAATGAAATCATATAGAAATGTCAAAGGAAGTATTTCGGAAACCTATGTTTTGCATAACAAATTAACATAAACATAAAGTAAAAAAGCAAATTAGACAGGAACTTTCTTATGTGGTATATGCAGCTGAAAAACCTTTGTGAGCATATCGCAAAATACAATACAGTATCGATCTTTTAGAAAACAAACTGAACAGGGACTTGTAGTAAGATGTTTTCAAACAGATCATGCAGGAAAATACATGTGAGCAATGATGAAGCAAGCTAATGAGGGGGCTGAATGTGACTCAGTGGCAGGATCTGTATAGCAGGAGTGCGGTAATTAGTAATAAGCGGTAGCGGTAGACACCCCCAGACACAAAATATTGTTAAGATCATTTTTGCCATCCCAAGAAACTTTATATAATTAATTCGGAGTAATAAATACGACCCCTCAAAAAAAATTGTGCCCATACTTGAAGTCTTAACTCAACCGCGCATAAAAAATAGTACTACGTACAATAATATCCTGACGACGACAACAACAATAACAACAACAACAACAACAACACCTTGTAAATTACGATCTAGATACCATCAGAAAGATCATGGTTACCGAATTCGCTATGAATACGTCCTTACCAAGTCGCGATTTGCTCTTATAGAATGTGTGTTATATGTTTTTTCAGTAAGCAACATGATAGAATTCGCTTATAACAATTTGCAATTCGTAGGGCATTGAGCCAATTTGGTAACCATGAGAAAGATATTAGAAGGTAACCATACTAGACGTGGCAGCATAAGTAACATGACAAGATAGATTAAATAGTGGTCCTTCATTTCAGGCGCGCAACAACTATACAGCAACTATAAGAGGGTGAAAAAAGACTAAAAAGGCACTGTATATGATTCAAACTCCAGACCACCAGCCGTGATACTAAGTGCACAACCACTAGGACACTATCAGCAAAGTGATCCATCATGACTCTTTATTATACATATTTTAGAATGAAAGGGGGGTTCAGATCCAACCCCTGAACCCCCCTTAAAAACGCCAATCACGTGACACCAGTTCATGCAAGTAGTATACCCCAGTGGCCCAGTAGGCTTAGCAATCTAAAGACATAACTAATGAGATAATATAGCATGATAAGATATATCTTTCCCACAATAGCTTAAGAAGATCGTGAGCTACTGCAACTTAATACATTCAGCCAAACTCACCAAGCCCATCACAGCAGAGATCACTATAGCAGCCAGAGCACACTGTAAAATAAACGGAAAGTACAGTAAATAAATAAATAAAATGACCGACCACTCAAAACAAAAGGAACCATGTACATTTGATTGTTTGATCCAAAACGAATACATATAAAAACTTGTCAACAACTACCGAACAGTTAGTAAATTTTCACAACCACCCCTTCCCCTTACAAATGTCCATTTGTCCACTTCTCAAGTAAAATTGGCAAATGTCACTCGTCATTTGTCTCTTACTGAAGAGATACATCCTAAAACGTTCTAACACTGCCTAAGTAAATTGTGACGGAAAAAGATTTATACGAGAAAGCTATAGGCTGAAATGGTAAAAGAGTCATTTTTATGAGACAAAGGCACCACTTTGTATATGTAGGCTGTTTGTTGACAAGTGACCGTTTCAGTTTAGAAATGGGAAGCATTTGACCAGAAGTCAAAATGTTAAGTTATGAGATTTTGTGACGAAAATAAGGGGGAAGGTTTGCATTTCTGTCTCCTACATCAGCTCTTACTTCATGCTTCTCAACCAAAAACTGAGAGAATATGCTTAAATCTACTTATTATCTAATCCAACACACACCTATTGATTCTATTCCATACTGCCAGTACCACAAATAGCACCATACCTGAGGTATTTCTTCAAAAAGTGGAGTCAAAAACAGAAGAGCACAACCTATTATAATTCCAGTGATAATCCCAGCAAAACCAGTTTTGGCTCCACTTTCATGATTTACAGCAGATCTAGAAAATGAGCCTGCATAAAAATTAAAATATAAGAAAATGAAGGCGCTCTGCTCATATACACGTTGAGAGAATGAGGGATGCAAAAACTTCAAAGTTTTGTTGTATTTGTGATGTGCTAGCAGCAAGGTCTCTGAGCATTAAGCCAATCCTAGGGACCTACCAAGAATTGGGATATATTACCTGTAGTGGGGTACGCAGAAAAGAACGAGCCAGCAATGTTCGCTACCCCAAGACCAAAAAGCTGTCGAGAGAAAGCAATGAATTAGTGAGAACATTACTTTAAGATGAAAATTACGCTAAACCGCTAGGGAAAAAATTAACGTAAATATTAAAACGTTTCTTTCGGGTTTTGATTTCCTATGGAACCAATTCCATAATTCTTTGCTTCTGGATTACGATGGACTAAAGCGAAATCGCTCATTAACATGGTTGCGCTTCTTTTTATATGATGTATCAGTCATTCGATATAATTCTCAACGCAATTGTCATTATCAGGAACAGTCTCTCCATGTTTGTTGTTAACCTATTGTTATGGTGGGAACATCCAATTCCACCCCTATTCCGCCATTTGCAGGAGCCCTCGAGGTACTATGGTAATTTTTTTGTTCCTGTATTAAATATCTCCATGATCAATTTGCACAACACCCATCTGGTCCTATGAATACGTACCTCTTGGTTTGAATCTAAATCATAGCCATTCTTCGCTGCCAATGCTTTGGCAATTCCCACAGATTCCTAACATTTGAAAGATGAATTAAGTTGGCATGAAATTAAAAGCTTTCTTGAAATGTACCAGGGACAAATTAAGGAGAGTTCCTTGCAAACTTTACCAGAATGGCCACACCAGTTATAAGAAATGCGGTTGGAATCAATGAGGTAAATTGATCGAAGGCTTTGGGAACAGAAAACTTTGGGAAACCCTGAGGTATTTCGCCAACCTATCAATAAGTAATAGTAAAAATCATCAGGAGATTAGACGCACTGATATAAGCAGCGATATGACGACGAACAAACAACAAGTGGAACTTCATCACAAGAGAAAGAAGCGCAACCACTTTAGTGAGCCATTTTGCTATATTCCATCATATACAGCCATATGAATATAGACAGAAAATGCATTAAAAAGATCAAATTTTGTCTATGCTAGTTCATCATGATAACTTTTCTAACTGCTGAGGTGGCTCAAGAATAGCAGTTCAAGAAATAAATTGCAAGGCCTACTACACCAAAACTTCTATCTACCTCCTCAATAAAATGATAAATAGGTTACTCATGTTTTGAAACATTGAGGTGGCACTTGGCACCATATGCATGAACGTACATTGAGTGGAACTTCCGATCAATTGTAATCTCTAAAGACATTCTTTATTTGCAAATGGAGTAACACGAGGAGATAAATAAATTCACCACATTCCTATATTTGATACTTTGATGGCATAAATTATTCAAAAATAAACAGCCACTATAGATTTGTGCAACTAGTAAAGTTAGAACCAATAAGTTCTTGATATCTCACCACAGTGATTGCAGATGGATGAAATATTTTAACGATTGCAGTACCCAGAACAACTCCTGTTAAAGGCCCTGCTGCTCTAACAAACCTCAGATATTTATTCACCTTTCCCTGAATATAATGATAATATCACGTTAATCCTCAACTGCTAAGATGACTGAAAATTGAAGCAATAATAAATTCTGACATTCTCTTACCAGGTGCTTCATGGTCAACATGATAGCAAGAATCATAGATCCCATCAAAAACGGTGGCCATGAAAACTACAGGAGTAAACATAGCAATAAGCAGTGAATGCAGAATAATCAGTTATGCAGTACCTAGTTAAAAGAAATTTCCAATTACAGGAAGAAAAGAAAACTTGGATGACCAGTGGTTTAGTTACAGTAAGATATTCAGGAAAACATTCTTCACTTGTGAAATTCAGAAGATTTGAGATATTTCACCATGTATCATATTTCATTATTTCAGGCTTGTAGTTGTCAACGTTCACAAACACGACACGTAGTATGCACCCTAAGGCTAACAACTGAGCATAACTTCATTCAAGTATCTTCAATTTGACTTTTCATTATAATTTCAATGTTAGCCTTATAATTGCTAATCATTATATTAGGTAGTTGTTTGAAGAAATTCGAATATTATAGGGGCTGAATAGTATTTTGCAATTTTGTAAATATAATAGAAAGAAAACAGAAACTTAGCAGAAATTCAGATTATTGACCAAGGGGATTAACATAAAATAAAATCCAAATTGCAAGGCAGCCTTTTAGAGTTAGGTCTTAATAGTACAAAATCCAACTTGCAGGGCAGCCTTTCAGGTGTTAATCGTAATAAATCAAAATCACTCGCAAACCACAATTGAACTTTCAAGAGTTACCTTACTTATCCCAGATATTACACTTTCAACAAGAGGAATAATTTCGCTGCTTCCAACTATGTCATAGCCCAAAAAATATTTGGCTTGAGATAATGCAATCACTATAGCTGATGCAGTGGTGAAGCCAGAAATCACAGCATGACTAATGAACCGAATAATCCATCCGAGCCTGGTAGATATAGTGGAAATTGTGAGTTCAAACAATGTGAAATTTCATTGCAAAACTAGGCACAAACTTGTTTGCTGTGAACTGTACTAAGACAGTTTCATTAGGCATGCAGATTAGTGGATGATGTGTGAACTGATTCTGATGACAAAACAGTATCCTAACAAAAATATTGGAAGTTTGGACATAATAACTAAACATTTACATATATAACCTATGTTACTTCAACTCTTCATACTACCTCTTATATGACACCTAGATACTTCACCATAAAATAGCTAAGTTTGATACTTTGACATGTACCTGTGTCGGCTATTTCTAACCGAGTCTAAGTAACATAGTATATGGCAGGACTATTAAAGAGATAAAGCACAAGTAAAATATATTGACCTCACCTTGGCAATGTATAACTTAAAAGCGTGGGGAAAGAGAATACAAAAGCCGGCAACAGGCAGGAATACTCATTCAGAAGTTCAGAACAATCAAAGACCTTCAAGGAGAGCAGAAATACCTTAACAGGCCCATTGTGCACTCCAACACACCAACCATAAGCGCCAAGGTTATTGCAAGTTCTGTGTAACGCTCATCAGAAGGATTTGCAATCTTACTCAGCACATTTGCAACCAACAGAGAGGTCAAAGCTACAGGACCAACTGCAAGCTGCCGAGAGGAACCAAAAATGGCATATACAAATATAGGTAGACAGCCTGAATCTGTTCACACAATATACAACTGCTGTTAAAATGACAAAAAAAAACCAGCTACTCTGAAGCATCTTGAATCAAATAAAAGAAGAATAATGTAATATCAGCTCTTACAAAAAATAGGACCACAATAAATATACAAAGGCCAGTAAAAGGATGTCTCCTAACCGAACTTTTTTCTGCTTGCATCTAGAAGAATCATAGTTATAAATTATAATGGTAGACATAGATGTAACAGATGGACCAAATCGTCCTATTCCTCAATTCAAAAATGTAAGGTTTGAAGAGACGCGATATCATTTCCTGACTAATAAAATAATACAAAGTATTCCAGTATGGATGCATGCAGATAGAACGAATACCACACTAACTACGAACACTTACAGAGCCCATAAATTGGCGCTAGCCCAGCTAACCTTGCATAGGACATTGCCTGATCAATAAAAATATCAGTCAGCTTAAGATCCAGAAAAGTAAGATTTTGAGCAATCAAATTATTCAAAACAAACAGATAGGTGAACAGTGACAGAGATACTCCATAGAGAACTTGTAATGTCACTTCAGCATGTGCCAAGGAACACACGAAATACAGTTAAAGCGTCACACAAGAATTCATAAACTACCAGTACTTCTATAAATAGAACATAGGAGGAACGGTACTAAATAAGAAAACACATATTTATTTAACAAATGTTACAGTACATTGCATACACCAATTTGCATTGAGAATGGTAGTAAATTTGTTTTGAATAGGAAAGGACCTAGGATGAAGAGTAATCACAATTCACAGGTGCAATTCAATGGGACTTTGTTTAAGAGAGGCATGTAGGATGATTGAATACCTCTAATCATATAATGGTGTTTACATAGGTTGAACTGGAACAGTTACCACTACATCAACATAATATATAGCAGTCTCGATTATACTACACTGTTATCAAATGGAAGCCCATATCTATGACTGCTGCGGACCGAACATAGCCAAAAGACTTTCTGTTCCACTCATATAATCATACAAGTTCTTTCTTTACCTATGCTACCCAAAATGAAGACCAAAACTGCGTCAAATTCAAAATTGGACCTTTCAAATTTGGCTGCTTTGGATATATTAAAACTTGTTTCTACCCAAAAGGTCAAGCTCATCGCTCATGCAATACATGAAACTATTGACACAATATGGTAAAATCAGTAGTCCATTTTTTTCCTTACATATGGAACTTGAACAACTCCGCCTCTGAGTGTTTTCGAGCATTCACTGCCGGTCCCAAGCCCGGATAAAGGAGGAGGGTTGCGGTAGGTCTGTGGCAGCCAGCATAAAAACTTAAGTCACATTTTATGGACATGAATCGGAATTTGAACATCGTTGGGGCGTCTCCTCAGAAGCGACGCGCTGCACTTCTTAGACCCGGGTGTAGTGAAAAGTATGTGAGGGTTGCTAGGTCGTCGCCCGGAAGCGACGTGCCATCTTTACATCTGGGGGTGGTGTCAAATACGCAAGGGTGCGCTACATCTTCTAGACCCGGGTGTAGTGAAAAATTTGCAAGGGTTGTTAGGTCGTCGCCCAAAAGCGGCGCGCCACCTCGAAGTACGGGTGTGGTGTCAAATAGGTTTGGATCTAGGAAGCATGGTCAAGAGCAGGTAAAGAAATCAGGACATGACTTTAGGAAGGGTAGTAGGTTACGTTTTGGTACTTGGAATGTTGGCTCTTTTGGGGAGATTAGCCGAGGTAGGGAGGTTATGAAAAGAAGGAGAGTGCATATAATGTGTCTAGAAGAGACAAAGTGGGTCGGAGATAAAGCAAGGGTGATAGCGCCTTGGGGTTATAAGCTTTGGTACACGGGTAAAGACAAAAGTCGTAATGGAGTGGGTATTGTCATTGATAAAGATTACATCGATGATGTGATAGAAGTATAGAGAAAGAGTGATAGGATTATGAGCATTAAGCTTGTAGTCGGGGATGAGGTGGTGACTCTTATAAGTGCTTACGCACCTCAAGTAGGTTTGGATGCTTCTTTTCGACGAGCCTTCTGGGAAGATTTGGAAGAGGTTGTAGAACGAGTCCCTATTGGAGAGAAATTGATCATTGGTGGTGACCTCAATGGGCATGTGGGTACTAGTCGAGTTGGCTTCGAGAACATTCATGGGGGTTTTGGGTTCGGGAGAGAAATGAAAGGAAGTGACATATTAGATTTTGCTTTGGCATATGACTTGGGTGTAATGAACACTTGGTTCGAGAAAAGACATTCTCATTTGGTGACTTATAGAAGTGGAGGAAATGCTAGTCAAATTGACTTCCTTTTGGTAAGGAATGTGTGGAGGAAAGAGTACACCGATTGCAAGGTTATACCCGGGGAAAGTGCCGCAACACAACATAGACTAGTGGTTCTTGATTTTCGGGGTAAGAGAGACTTGAGGAAGAGAAAGATAATCGGTGAGGCACGGATCAAGTGGTGGAAGCTACAAGGGGGAAACCAACAAGCGTTTTTGGATAAGGTTGGAAGTAGCGATATTTGGTCGGATTGCGAGGAGAAAGATATTGATGCAACGTGGGATAAATTGGAGCATGTTGTAAAGGATTTGGCGAGGGAGGTGTTAGGGGAATCTAAAGGGAATAGACCATCAAGTAAGGACACATCTTGATGGAACGATGTGGTGAGACAAGCGATAAAGACTAAACGTGAATGCTATAAGGTTTTGGGGAAATGCATGAGTGATGAGAACTTTGAAAAGTACAAGGAGGCTAGACGAGCCGCTAAAAAGGCCATACGGGATGCGAGGGCAAAAGTTAACCAAGAAGTGTATGCCAAGTTGGACACGAGAGAAGGAGAGAAGGATATCTATAAACTGGCTCGCATAAGAGACCGAAAGACGAGAGATATTGGGAGAGTTAGGTGTGTGAAAGATATGGACGACAAAGTTCTGGTTCAGGATAACGAAATAAAGGCTGGATGGAGTTCTTACTTTGATACTTTATTCAATGGACATCAGGAACAAGGTTTTGGGGATGTAGAGGTAACACCAAGCATGGTTAATCGGGAATTTGTGCGTAGAATACAAAAGAGTGAAGTTAGAAAGGCGTTAAGGAAGATGGGATCAAAGAAAGCAGAGGGACCGGATGGTATACCCATAGAAGTTTTGAGGTGCTTCGGGGAGAAAGGGATCGAATGGGTAACCATGCTCTTCAACAAGATTTGGAGGAGCAACAAGATGTCATCGGCTTGGAGGAGAAGCACTCTTGTCCCTTTGTACAAGAACAAAGGTGATGTTCAAGAGTGTTCCAATTATCGGGGAATTAAACTTATGAGTCATACGATGAAGTTATGGGAGCAGGTAATCGAGCAAAGGCTTAGGAGATGTGTAGACATCTCGGATAACCAATTTGGATTTATGACCGGGAGATCGACTATGGATGCGATTTTTATCATGAGACAGTTGATGGAATACCATCGGGACAAGAAGAAGGACTTACATATGGTTTTTATTGACTTGGAGAAGGCATACGATAGGGTACCAAGAGAAGTACTTTGGTGGGCTTTGGCGAGAAAGGGTGTGTCGCGAAAATATATTGACCTCGTAAAAGACATGTATGAGGGGACTAGTGCAAGTGTTCGTGTAACACTACGGATTTTTATAAGCTAAGTACTCGACCGAGTAGAGCCTACTCGGCCGAGTAGTGTCAGGAGTGTAGTTTGTTTGAGTTCTGCTGAGGAATACTCGGCCGAGTATGGTGAATACTCGATCGAGTAGAGGATACTCGGCCGAGTATACACCTTACTCGACCGAGTATCCGGCCTGACGGGTATTATTTCCGCGATTTTGGTTATAATGATTAGAGGTTATATATTATCGTTCGTCAGTTTCTAAAATCATTTCTCCCCAAAAACATAAACTACGTTCATTATTCTCTAATCATCTTCATCAATTCCAAGTCAAAGGTTGTCGATTGTGGGTTCTAGCATCTCATTCCGTGTCAATCGCCGTAGTAAGTGTCTTATACTTGTTCATCTACTGTCATTCTTATAAGTTAGCAAAACCTAATTTGGTTAGTTTGGGGATTTAGGGTTTTGGTCATCATATGTCGTTGATTGTTGATTATCGCTGTTGTAGGTGATGATGTGTTACTAGTTGTGCATTTGTATGATTGATTGCAGCGTAGCGGATTGCGAAAAGGTAGGGTTTCTCCTACTCATTAATTGATTGAGATTGCATATGTTTTATAATTGTTGTTATCTGCTGATCATCGGAGGTTGGGTGTTGTGGTGACGGTATTGGTGTGGTTGTCTTTGTGCGATTGTGGTGTTGTGGCATTTGTGATCTTTGTGTGTGTGATTGTGGTGGAGTCACTTACGGGAGTGGCTTCACACCTTAGTTCGCCCTCCGTGGAACCCGTCACGGGAGGGAATGTGCACATTAAGGGACGGGATTGTTAGTCGCTCGTTGATGAGTGGACTAGGTGGGGATGGTGCGGTCACCAGCTGGCGCGAGGATTTTTGTTGCGATGGGTAATCTGGCGGGCTACACACCGGTGTGTAGTCGATTCTTGTGTGAGATCGATGATCATTTGGTTGTATTGTTGTTGTCTTATATTGATTGAGTAATCTTCGACCCGTGTTGTTGTTTTGTAAAACTGCGGTGATCCATTCGGGGATGGTGAGCGGATTGTGACGAGTAATGCGGATGTGTAGCTATGGGACGATCGTGGGAGTCATCACGTCAAGTCTAGCTTAGTTGTTATGAGTTTAGATGTCTTGGATTTCATCTGTATTGAGACCTTGTACGTTTATTTTGAGTTGGTTTGAGATAATGTAATCTTTAACTTTTATACTTTAATAAATGTGGTTTGGAATTTGTAACTTTGATATACTAACATCGGGAAACCGAGATGGTAACAGCCTTTCATGCTAGGGTAGTCCTTGGTAAGGTACCTTGGTATGAGGGGGTGTTACAAAGTGGTATCAGAGCCGAAGATTCTGGCACCTAAAACTAATGAACCCAATGAACTTAGGGAGTCTAAATAAAATGAACCCGGGGAGAGTTGTTTGGAGCTACCGCAAAGACTTGGGAGACGTCCCGAAGTCGCACTATGGCCCTCACAATCTCAAGCCGGTCACCAGGGGGAATTTGTTGTGAGTCTTTTCGATGCGTGTGTGTGGTATGTGGAACTTGAATGGTTGAAGCATGTGAAAGGAAGTGAGATGTGTGGGAACATGTGTAAGACATGGTGAAACTTGTTGAAATGGATTTGGTATGAAATATGTTGGCATGTTAAGTGTTTATTATGTGGCTTTCAAAAGAGTAGTGGTACATGGGTACATAATCATGATAATGTTAATGTTTGGTTGTTGGTAGTAGCATGTGATTAAGGTCGCGCTGCGCATATGAATGTCGTGTTTAATTTTCGTGTGGGTATGATAAATGTTCAACTATGTACTGGTTTTTAGAAGTATTGGGTCGTTATTATTTGTTTTATGCATGTTTAAGTTGTTTTGTTAAGGAATTTTGATTTGTATACAAACCGATTTTTGGAAGGGTTGTCTTAAAACTGTCATAAGTCGAGTTTAGAAATGATATTCTTTGTGATTCCAAGTTGAGGTGATAGCTTGTCCTCTTACGATTCTAACGATAGGTCACACGCCCGAAATGACCAAGTAACGAGTGAGATATGACATTTACGAAAACGGACGATCTTTGAGAAGCTCTTGTAGATACTCGGACCGAGTAGTCCCTACTCGGCCGAGTATCTTTTATACTCGACCGAGTATTCCATATTCGGCCGAGTAATCTCTCGGTGATAATCTTGTTTAGCGTGCGGAGTCGTGAACTCGGCCGAGTAGTCTCATACTCGACCGAGTAAGGTCTACTCGGCCGAGTATTCCCGATACTCGACCGAGTAATCCTCTCGCGACAATTGAGTTTTTCGAGTCGAAAACTCAACCGAGTAATATAGTTACTCGACCGAGTACCTTGTACTCGACCTAGTATGTTATGTACTCGACCCGAGTACCTCGTTGGGCGGCCACTTTGAGTCGGTGGCTATGTTCTTACTTTTGTTTTGAGTCGGTGGCTATGTTCTTAATTTTGTTTTAGTAGGTGGATATGTTTTTACATTGTTTTGAGTCGTAGGGTATACACACATGTATGTTTTGAGTCTTAACGCATTCTTTTATATGTGAGACGGTCTTGATACGTAATTTACCGGAAGTTATGACATGGAGAATGATGGCTTATGAGGGACATGTGTTGGGTAAGGAAGACGTGTGTTAATGTGGTTGTGAAGGATAGTGGAAAAAGAAAAGGGAAGAATGATGAGCTAATCGAGGTAAAGAGCATGTTTTGTGAGATATGATGAGTGATATAGTTGTGTGTTGGGTAGTATAAAAGTAAGTCTATATGGGCAAGGGTGATGTAAGTGTAAAGAAGTATGAGAATGAAAGATTGAGATAAGGGATACGAATAGTGGCATATTTGGATGTGTAAGGATTTATTGAGGAAGACAAATGACTATGATAGAGTTGCTTAAGGATATATGTAATGGAAGGTTGTTGTAAGAAGATAGGAAAGAGAGGTATATAGTGAACTTAAAGGAAGTTATGTCGCGATGTGGATTTGTAGATAGTGGCTAAGTTTGGGGAAGTTGGAATATCGAGGGTGAGCCTAGTGTGTAATTCTTTGACAAACAAACGGTATGAAGTGAATTTTGGTTTTTAGAGATGCGAAAGGGAGATACGACTAATTGAAGAGTAACTGTTAGTGCGTGGACTTGATGGTGACAAGGGTGAGTGTGAAGTAAGATTAGAGATGATAAATGATAAGAAGAATGATAAGATATTTATATGAATTAATGGAATTAGAGTTGTGGAGCTATGGAGAAATAAACAAATTACTAAAGAGTTAGGTAGAGAGAGGAAGGCGATGAATTATTAATTAGTATTATTGAGTAAAAAGGGGGAAATAAGGATGGAAGTAAGTTGGGAGAATGTTAAGGAGTTAAGGAGCATGAAGGTAAGAAATTATGGAAATGTACGATATCCCCACTAGAGGGTGTGAGTTAATGGTTATATAGGAGAGCGGGACGACGTGTTAGCCGTGAGTTTCGAGGTATTAAGGGAATAAGGAGCTTGTAGAGTGGTTACACGATCTGAGATTTTGGTGGAGAGTTAGGTAACGATATGATAAAGGATAGAATTGGGAATAGTGTTGAGGTAAATCTTGTTGATGGATTGGATGTTCGTTATTTGGGATGATAACCAAAGAGAGAAAACGGATTGTGATATTAAGAAGTGATAGTAAGAGAGTAGTCATATGAAGGATGTTGGTGCCATAGTATTGTCACTAGTGGTTGAGGATGATGTTACTTTAGGAAGCTAGTTGATTTAATGAGGTTGATTTTGTAGAGACCAGATAGATATGTATGGTTGTGAGAGAGTATAAGATGTGGTTATATGAGGCGGTTGTTAGTAGTTGAGTATTAATGGTATGGTTACATTTGGCGGGGGTGATGGTTATGGCGGATGGGAGAATATGTTATGAGGGGTGTACGAGATAAGCTCGGGTGAGAGGTAACTTTTAACAGGTGGTAACTTACGTGATCAGGATTGACTAGTTGGATGTGATTACGGGTCTATGATATGTGTAAATGTTTGTGTGAGGTTCGGACCTCACAAGAAGTGGTATGGTGTGATAATTATAAAGTTGTTATATGAATGTTTTGTAATTTATGTTGGGTACGGTATACTAATGGAATGAGGTCCAAAAGGTAATAATTTGATTGATCTGGCATGGATAGTTAAAATCGTAGGTGTATTGATGATACATGTATATTAGTGAAAAGGTATGGATGATATGCATGAGATTCTTGTATGTTTATTCCGTATAAAAAGTTGTGTTATGGTCGAGTAAAGCGATTTTGAGTAAGGTCTCTTGTCAGGAGAGTTATCTTGAGTCGGTGTTTGTGGGAATTATATGTGGGCGTGATGTTTATCGATGTGGTTGTTGTGCCTCGGGTGGTGATCCGGGCACGGTACTTACCCTGTGATGCGGGTATTTTCGCATCTGAGTCGTATTTGTTGGTGGCGGTGTTGCGTGCGTCACCGGTTGTGTGGAGTAGGTGAGATGACTATGATACGAGTTTTTGAAAGTGCATACCGATTAAACATAGATTGTTATTTTGTTTTTTCTTTGTTCCTTGTGAGTTTTGGTTGAACATAAAGACTGTTGTTTTTGTTTGTTGATGTTTATTACCGATTTCGGTTTGGGAATGAGGGTAGAGGATGATATGAAAGAGAGTTGTATATGTTTTCGTTGTTATCATGGTATAGTGATATTACATTGATGGGACACGGATTGTGATAGGTTTTTCTTGTAATTTTGATCTTGTTAGATGAGGCTTTGGTAGGCATGGTAATGTAATGATCTCGATATATGCAAGTGATTCGTAGAAATGTTTAGTAATGATCGATATATACGAGATGGTTCATAATCCTTTGTTGAGACAGTGAGTGTAGGGTGTTGGGTATTTAGTGTCGTGTTAAGTTATGTATGAGTCTTGCGGTAATGAAAGAAAGGAACTTGAGGATCTAGTGTGAGTGTACGTAACAAGTGTGGATCGTGAATTATGCTTTTGGCGATAAGAGTTTTATATAGTTATATAGAGAGGTATGTCGTGTTGCGGTAATGTGGAATAGTTAGAGTGTTTGTTATGATCAGGATTGTGTGGTATTGGTTAGATGGAGTGCAGAATGAGTTGAGGTATGAGAACTGTTTAAGTAAGAGAGCCTTGGATATAGTAAGTGTTTAGATTATAGGCGAGTATCTTTCACATGTGGTGGTGATGCAGATAATGAGAGGTATAGCTAAGGATCTAGTATTAGTGAGTTACGAGGACGTAACATGTGTCTTAAGAGGAGTAGGATGCGGCAAAGAGCGTTTGAGGGTGGTGCGTATCGTAATATTATTGGACGTAGAGTGTTGGTGTAGCATAAGGAATGGATGGGTACATATAGTGGTTGATAGTGTTAAAAGGCCATGGTTGTGCTTGTAGTAGTTCGATGAGTGTGAGAATTTTTTTCGATAGTGTTGATAAAAGTGGATGATGATATTTATGAGTTCGAGAGTTTTGGCGTTTGGATGATGATGTTGATGAGTGTGAGTAAACTTCGAGGACGAAGTTCCTTTTAAGAGTGGTAGAATGTAACATTCCGTTTTGATGGTTGATCTCCTTTTGTGGATTGTTTTGGTATTGAGTGCTATTGAGTGTTATCGAAGTGAGACAAGATTGGAAACATTATTTTGTGGTTATTCGATAATGTTATGAAGTCATTATCGAGAGGATATGTTATCTAGTAAGCGTGGTTAGTGGAGCTGGTGTTAGGTGTCCATGTTTTATAGGTTGGGTTGGAACTTCGGGGACGAAGTTCTTTTTAGGGGGGAAGACTGTAATACTACGGATTTTTATAAGCTAAGTACTCGATCGAGTAGAGCCTACTCGGCCGAGTAGTGTCAGGAGTGTAGTTTGTTTGAGTTCTATTTGAGGAATACTCGGCGAGTATGGTGAATACTCGACCGAGTAGAGGATACTCGGCCGAGTATACACCTTACTCGACCGAGTATCCATTTGACGGGTATTATTTCCGCGATTTTGGTTATAATGATTAGAGGTTATATATTATCGTTCGTCAGTTTCTAAAATCATTTCTCCCCAAAAACATAAACTACGTTCATTATCCTCTAATCATCTTCATCAATTCCAAGTCAAAGGTTGTCGATTGTGGGTTCTAGCATCTCATTCCGTGTCAATCGCCGTAGTAAGTGTCTTATACTTGTTCATCTCTTGTCATTCTTATAAGTTAGCAAACCCTAATTTGGTTAATTTGGGGATTTAGGGTTTTGGTCATCATATGTCGTTGATTGTTGATTATCATTGTTGTAGGTGATGATGTGTTACTAGTTGTGCATTTGTATGATTGATTGCAGCGTAGCGGATTGCGAAAAGGTAGGGTTTCTCTACTCGATCGTTAATTGATTGAGATTGCATATGTTTTATAATTGTTGTTATCTGCTGATCATCGGAGGTTGGGTGTTGTGGTGACGGTATTGGTGTGGTTGTCTTTGTGACGATTGTGGTGTTGTGGTGTTTGTGATCTGTGTGTGTGATTGTGGTGGAGTCACTTGCGGGAGTGGCTTCACACCCTAGTTCGCCCTCCGTGGAACCCGTCACGGAGGGGATGTGCACATTAAGGGACAGGGATTGTTAGTCGCTCGTTGATGGGCTGGACTAGGTGGGGATGGGCTGCGGTCACCCACTGGCGGCGAGGATTACATATTGCGATGGGTAATCTGGCAGGGCTACACACTTCGGTGTGTAGTCGGATTCTTGTGTGAGATCGATGATCGGTGGTTGTATTGTTGTTGTCTTATATTGATTGAGTAATCGACCCCGTGTTGTTGTTTTGTAAAACCTGCGGTGATCCATTCGGGGATGGTGAGCGATTGTGACGAGGTAATGTAGATGTTTAGCTATGGGACAGTCATGGGGAGTCATCACGTCAAGTCTAGCTTAGTTGTTATGAGTTTAGATGTCTTGGATTTCATCGTATTGAGACCTTGTACGTTTATTTTGAGTTGGTTTGAGATAATGTAATCTTTAACTTTTATACTTTAATAAATGTGGTTTGGAATTTGTAACTTTGATATACTAACCTCGGGAAACCGAGATGGTAACAGCCTTTCATGCTAGGGTAGTCCTTGGTAAGGTACCTTGGTATGAGGGGGTGTTACAGTTCGCACTAATGTTGGGAGAACGGATGAATTTCCTATTACCATCGGGGTGCATCAAGGTTCCGCACTTAGTCCGTTTCTCTTTGCTATAGTTATGGATGAGTTGTGAGGATATTCGGACGACATCCCTTGGTGTATGATGTTTTTGATGATATTGTGCTGATTGATGAGACAAAAGAGGGGTGGAGAGAAAGTTGTAATTGTGAAGGCGGACTTTAGAGACTCGTGGGTTTAGGCCGAGCGGGGAGTAAGGCGAGTATTTGAGGTGTCAGTTCACTAAGGTGGCGGGGTTGAGATCGACACAGGCGGGGAGTATTATTTTCGATGGGAACGTTGTTGAGGGTTCGGATTTCTTCAAATATCTAGGATCTATTATTCAAAAAGATGGGGAGTTAGACGGAGATGTGGCTCACAGAATTAAAGCGGGATGGTTGAAATGGAAGAGTGCTTCAGGGTTTCTATGCGATAAAGATAGGGTACCCATATTTTCACGGGAGGTATGAACCAATCCACGGAAAATATGGGTAACATACCCAAAACACCAAATTTTTTGTTCACTGCAAAATACCTTTTGTGGGGCCCACAAGAAAATCCATAGGGGTATATGTTGACAATTCCCGTGTCTTAGCACATAGATGCCGTGAATTAATGGCAATCCTAAAGATATGCCCCAAAGATTAAAGGGAAAATTTTATCGCACGGCAATTAGGCCTGCCTTACTTTACGGTTCCGAGTGTTGGGCCGTGAAACATTGTCACATTCAAAAGATGAGTGTGGCGGAGATGCGCATGTTGAGGTGGATGTGCGGACATACAAGGAAAGATAAGTTAAGGAATGAGGTGATTAGGGAAAAGGTAAAAGTGGCGCCAATAGAGGACAAGATGATGGAAAACCGACTAAGATGGTTTGGCCATGTGAGAAGAGTCTATGGACGCACCCGGATTAGGAGGTGGAGACTTGGAGAACAGAAAATGTCCCTAGAGGTAGAGGAAGACCGAGACAGACATGGTTGAGAGTGATAGAGCACGATATGAGAGTTCTGGGGCTTGAGGAGAGTATGGTGACGGAGAGGGCACAATGGAGGGAAAGGATACATGTGGATTTTTAGTATTTGATATTTTTTTGACATATTTAGTGTTTTTTATTTCATTTAAAGAAATTAAATTATTTATTCTTCTCCCCTTTATTACACTTTTTTACCAACCACTTTCTTATAGATTTTACTTGGTTCGTTCCGGATCCTTAATTCTAGTTCGGTTTTTAAAAAATCGTTTTAATCTTTTCTCTCAATTTCAATTTTAAGTTTTTATAAAAGAAATCCGAAATTCGATTTTAAAACCCCTAAGTTTACCTTGACTTTCCTTTCCAGTACATTTTCGTCCCTCCATTTTGTTTTTCATTTCCCCTTTTTGTATTCGCATTTTGAGGCGTGCGTTCACCCATGGACGGTTCGAAAGGATGATTCATGTCAGCCGACCCCAAATCATTTTGGGATTAAGGCTCTGATGTTGTTGTTGTTGTATATGGAACTTGAAACTTTCATCTACGGAAGGGAAATTGCATGACAAGGGATTTGCTATAGTTCCATAGGAAACAATTCCATAAATTAAGCGGAGAACATAGCTAACATGGTTAATGACAAGGCCCGAAAAGGAAATGGTGGGATGTGATACCCTCCCCTTGATATAAACAAAATCGTTCCGTGATTGAAAACTTTTTTTTGGTTCAAATGAGCGCACTTATGTCCGGACGAGAATCGAACCCTCAACTTCATGGTTAATGAAAGAGAGCTCTTACCCTTTGAGCTAACTCTTATTATCACCGTGATTGAAAATAGTGCTTCACGTTTTCCATTCACAATAGAACAAGGATTTTGTATTCTTTGATTCCCAATTATAATGGAATAAAGTAAAAAAAGCTCACCAAGCTTGCGGTGCATCATTTCATTAAAGTTCGGGTCCATACCGGAAAAATGGACCGAATCGGATCATTTGGTCTCAACCAAACCAAATTCTTTTAGGTCCGGTCCTCCGTCATTATTTTGGAATTTCGGTCTTCGATCCAGTCCAGTCCAAGACCAGTAAATTTAGGTCCGTAGCGAATGGACTCGTACTTCTCGTTTTTATAATCAAGCTTTGAAATTTTGTAAGAGAATATAATGCTTTACGGCATTAACTGATTATAAACTTAACAATAGAGATTAATTAAGTGAAATCTTTATTTCAAACAACTAGTTTATTTGATTTAATGAAATTAAAATGTAATGATGTATACCGGATAGTGAAAAATCTTAATTCTAGGTCCATTTCGGTCTAAGACTGCTCGGACCGAAAAAGTCGGGTTTGGTTTGGTCCGGGACCGAAAGTTTTAGGTACGATCGTCGGTCCGTATAATTTATTTATTTCGGTTTTCGGTCCGGTCCGGTCCGATCCCGTGCACACCCCCTATTTGATACAAAGGTTTGATTTCCGGAATATCGAGAAAACTTGAGTTTATCTACTTGAAGAATTAGCCAAAAGAGTAATCTTCCCTTAAATAGAGTAGTTCGTGAATTTTCTATAGATTATACAACCACGTGTAGTACAACTGGTAGTTGTGTAGTTTCAACGTTTTATAATAAGGTTTTTGAATTTTGTTTTAAAGATTATTCACAAAAACTCCTGAGAGACGGTCTCTTAATAGCGTTATTTTTTCATCTTGGATCACTCGGAAACAGCCTCTTTGTGTTGCTAACACAAGGGTAAGGCTGCGTACATCCGACCCCCCCTTACCCCGCAATTTGCGGGAGCCATTTTGGCACTGGGGTAATGTTGTTGTTGTTGTATATCTCCCACTAAATTAGTGAGAGACGGTCTCTCATGAGACGATCTCTTATAAAATTATTAGCTTTATAAAGTTTTTGAGTTCGTTCACTTAATCATTAACCTAAAAAAATTACAATATAACTCAAAAACTATACATATAAATTCTGTTAATTTGAGTTTTGACCTTAAAAAATTAAAATGTAACTTAAGCATGTTCCTTTTTTTCCTAGTATATACGGGTGTCTTGAGTATAGTATATACACAAACACAATACCGAAGTTGAAAAGTCAAAATACCCTATTATTATCATTTGACATCATTAAACTAATATGCCTAATAATAATAACAAAGTGAAGGGAGACCCAATACAGAAGCAGCCAAGAACATTGCCGAATTCTAGGGCCAAATTCATAATTTAAGAGAAATTCCTCAGAAATGTTGATGGGACTGGGACCCATCCCTTGTCGAACAATTTCAATTTCACACACCACCGCCACTAAATAATTTATTCCCCAACGTGAGAACGAATCAAAGCAAATGACCCCAATATCAATTATTAATATCAATAAAGCCAAAACAATCAATTAAATATAAATAAATAATCGTAACAAACAAACCAAAAAAAACTCCAGACCCATCATTCCCTATTTCCTCAGTTCCCTTGAGTTTTTACTACTTCATTTTGGGTTGTTCTAATTTATTATTTGTTGTCTTTTTTTATTGTTGGGTGTCTCAATCAATTGTTGTTCTTTCTATTTTAAGAATGTATTTAATGAACAATTTGGTTATTCACACTCAATTTGGTACACATGTCATTTAGTTATTGGCCATCTCCTCTTCCCTTGGTCTTTGTGCCAAAATCAAAGGACAACAAGTCAACAATTGAACAGAACAGAGGGAGTACATATTTTTAATTAATTTAAGCTCACCATTTTGACGTTGTATAATTAATTAGGGATAACTAGTTTTAAACCTTTCCAAAAATTGCACGGATTGAATATCAATAATTTGACTAAAAGTACAAATCATCTAATAAAATTACAAATATAGAAAAAATCCCTTATTTACTAAATGAATAGGCGAAACTCCAAATTTTCCCGCCTAAACAAATTTTCCTACAATAAAGTTTAGTTATTTTTAGCATATTCTATAACTATGGTGCACTATAATACACATAATCTTTCAGATTTATATATTTATGTCATTTAGTATTTTACATTCTATACAAAATTATCTCCAAACTTTTTATAATTTAAAAAGGAATTCTTTTTTTTTTTTAAAGAATCATACGAAAAAATTCATTGATTATGATGAAAGTTGCGGCTAAAAATATATTATCAATAAAATTTTATAAAACAACACCATTAATCTTTCGATAATAGGAAAAACTTTCATTGAAATACTCATTTCATGATTAATACGATTTAGACTTTGATTTTTCAAATCAAAATATAACGATAAGAAACGTAAAAAAAAAAAAAAAAAAAAAAAAAAAAAAATTAGCTAATTTATATTTCATAAGTATAATATACTTAAAAAAAGTAAAACTCTATATATACCGTGCGTATATTGCACGGGAGCTAAACTAATTATTTATAAATAACATTAGGTGTATATAGCTAATAAAGTTCTAAAATATATCAATACTATATATTAATTCCAGAAACCAAGGGACTTCAATGTAATTAAAGAAATATATACAAATTAGTTATACTATATAGTTTTAAATCGATAAGACCGTGTGATGGGCGCGATAAAGGGGCCTCAATGTAAATATTATATAGTTTTGGTTAAAAGTATAATATAAAGATGCCTTGATGAAGAATATTTATGGAAATTACATTAAATTAAAATAACTAAATTTAGAAAACACAAGAATATAGTGATTTTCCTTAAAATTAACATGCCCCACTTATGGAATTAATTAGTATCATCATAGAATTATACATTAAATTAAATGTAGTAAAAGTAATAATAGCAGCAACGAGATTAATAAAATAACGGTATTAATGTGGAATTAGTGACAATTATAATAATGATAGTGGGAGTAGTGAAAGTAACTACGAATGTAGTGAAAAATAATGATGGTAACAATGAGAAAAAGTATGAACAATTAAATAACCAATCGACCTCAAGAAAATATTTTATTTATTTAAATATAGGTCGGATAAAATTAACAGAAATAATGAATTTAACAGAAAAAAATAGAGGAATTAGTAGAAGAAACAATAGTAACCACGGGAGTAGTGAACGTAATGATATTAAGAAAGAATGTCGTGAAAGTAATAATATTAATAGCGGGGTAGTAAACGTGTCTCATAAATTGAAAATAAATTTTACATTACATCATAATTATAAAATATATGTAAATACAAAAATATATTACAAATAGTAAACGTGTGAGTTAGACAACTCCAACATAGTTTATTTCATTGAAAATAATAACGGTAAATAGAGATAGCCCGGGCGAAGCCGGGCACCAAACCTAGTTATAAATATTTGCTTAATGAAAAATAGATAAACTATTTAATCAGGTAGAGAAATTAAATCAATCAAAGAAAGCGGGGATTCTAAAAAAAAATTAAACCCTAAAAAATTAGACACAACAAAAAGTCTTTTAAGAGCCTTTGCTTTTATATTGTGTAGATTTACAATATGACCCCTACAGGCCCACCTAATTAAAGCTTTCCAAAAAAAATTAGTCAAAAGCAAATGCAACTCCAAAAGAGAAGTACTCCGTATAATTTATTTAAACAATACGTACGTAGTACTCCGTACTATATTTGTTATCCAAATTACTCTCATCTACAGAGTATTTATTTCTATTTTCTGTGGTAATGATAAATAAATAAAAGAGTGATATTTTTTTATGATTGGATAGAGATTTAACTGGTAATCCTAGCAACAAAAAAACAGGATTTGTTAATGTAGTGTGTGTTTTATTTTTGGGTTGTATGAAGAATGTATGATTTTTGTAGGCCATTTACCGAGTTAACATTAACTATCTGCTCACGCTTTTAACATTCAACGAAACAAATACAATTGATTGATGATTACAATCGTCATGAATATAAGTGAAATACAATGCATCATTTAAACTGTCATCTACTCAATTCATGTTTTTTTTATTCATCAATCTACCTTAAAATCAATTTAAACATCTTCTAATTCTAATTTTATGTTTGTATATATAATAAATAAATAAATAAAAAGTTACCTGAGGGACGAGCATGACACCAACAGTAATCCCGGCCATAAGATCGTTTTGAAGATAATCTCGATGATTGTAGGAACGAATCCAACGATAACAAGGCAAGAAGGTGGAGATCCATTCCGTGCTACTCATTCCTTTCATTTTGGACTTCCATTTCGAGAAAGCAGAGGTAGACGACGTGGTAATAGAGAAAGACGGCGACGTCGTTTCATCAGGATGTTGCAATTGTATCACCTTCACCGGACGATTGCTGTATGTCCTCGAAAGTCCAGCCAGATCGCCGGAGCTCGGCGAACCATAAAACGGCGCCGTTGTTGGCATTATTTTTGGATATGATGCCTCCTCCCACAATCGCAAAGCTTGGACTTGGACTTCTTGGCTTTGGTGTGGGGGGGAGGGGGTCTAGACTCTAGAGAGAGAGAGAGAAAATGAATGAATGAATCAGGAGTTTGTGGGAAAAGGGTGGGATACCGGATATGTATATATAGGTAATGAGTCAAATGTGGAATGGTGTCGATTTTAGTCTTTTTTTTTTTTTATTTTTTTTTTTAGACAAACGTCGTGTCGATTTTAGTTATTTTGAACTATTTAATTATGTTGGGAGAGGATCTCATATCATTAGGGAATATAAGTGTTAGGGTGTAATTAGGAAGCAGAGTATTATTATTCACCGTGGCATGTAGGATGACGTCTTTCTTGAATCCTCTCTTGCGGTCTCTGAAACGATGAACAAGCGAGGGCTCGGCTTTGGCCGAAAAGCGTCTACTCCGACGCTTAAGTCGAGTAAACTTAGAGAGGTAAGTTGTTGCTTGGCCTAAGTATATGTATTGTAGAGAGATAAGGAAGATATTACCAGGTGAATAGTGATTCTTAGGTTAATTTTTGGATCCTTTCCTCAATGAAGGTTGAGGAGTATTTATAGACTTTCACTTTTTGTCACGTAGTGGCCAAGTGGCTAGCGGTGGAAAGCGTTCTACCCTCGGCCGATGGACCAATGGCGGGCGGCCGAGGGTCTTGGATATGAGTACGCGGATATGTGCCCCGGGTGCTAGTTGCGGTGCCGAGACCAGTGACAGTAGATGGGTTCATCGGCTAGACTATCTAAGTCGTTGACTTTCTTTGTGGATATCTTTGACCTTGCTCAATGTGTTGACTTGGTCGGCGGTGCAGAATATGCCCCATCAATTTGCCCCCAGCGTAGTCTATGCCGTGGTATGGGCTCGATGTATGTTGAGCATATATTCGCGCAAATAATTTCGAAACTTTTTCAGATCGGCTTCTTCTACCTCGGCTACTGGTTCGCTTAGGCCGTACCATATCCCCCTCCACATGGATGTGTAAAGGGCATCCGATGTGGAAAAGAAAGTTGTTGGCCGAGACCAGGGTTGGGAGTCCGGTTGTTTTTGATTGCCCCAGTAGGTGCTTCCTAGCTTGGTTGATCATGTGGCGGCGGAGAGCGATACCTAGGAATTTGTTGAGGAAGATGAATAGGCGAGAGATATGAAGGGCGTGTTGAAGACGCTTGATCTGTTGCATTGATTGACGTTCGATTGTTGCGACGATTGACATTCCGTGGTTGCATGTCCGACACGTGTCCTGTTGATTGATTGGCCGACGCTTCATGGGTCATTCCCGATTGGTCCTTCTTCATGGGCTTTTTCCTATAAATAGGGCGGTTGTTAAAGTGAATTTGGCTACCAATTTCATTTTCTCAAATTTTTCTCCGAAATTTTCATCTCTCTAAACTTTCAAGGGCTTCTTTGTCTTCTAATTTTCGAGTTATTACTCGTGAGTGTTTTTCTTCAAGGTAAACAAACAAATTTTCTCACTTCTTATTTTGTTACGTAATCATTGCTATCATGTCTTCTCGTTGACGCAGGGACTAGCACTTCGCGCCGGGGTTCCGTCGCGTCTTGACGAGGAGGGGGTACTAGATGCCATCCCGATAAGATCTGGGGGCCCTAGGTCTCCTTCTCCCGTAGTCGATCCACCAATTTTGGAGGAATGGGAGGATGAGGATGATGATGCTGATGATGATGAGAGGACTCCTTCTGATGGTGAGAGGCCGCTTATCCCGGATCATGGCGAGGCCTGCAGGACTGGTCTTGACCGTGTCTGGACCAATAAATTCGCCAGCTGTTCTGCTGTTCCGGTGCGACTCTTTTCGGAGGCCATTTCTCCTTCGGTGAGGGGTACAAAATTGTTATCCCTGAAGAGGGTCGGGCGATCTGTTGCCCTCCCCGGGTCACGTCGGCGTATATATCGAGGCACATGGAGTATGGGCTCGGTTTCCTTTGAATAGACACGTCACGGCCATCATCAAAGCTATGAACGTCGCGTGGCTCAACCGCACCCGTTGGCCATGAGGACGATAGTTGGTTTTGTGTGGCTCTGTCTCTTTAGGGGAGGTCCCAACGATTAACTTATTCCGCCGCCTTCATCATCTTCGGCCGTCAATCGCCGGTAAAGTTGGGTGGTACGGCGTGCGAGACGGAGCCAGGCTACGTCTCCGTGTCAAGCTTACTTCTTGCAAGGATCGGCAAGCGGCGATGGGTGTACGTCCAAGTGCTTGGAGGACTACCCATTGCCTCGGTCCTTCCAGAGCCCTGTTTACTTGCGGTGTGAGAACCGGGAAGAATATGAGAAATGTATTTCCCGGGTAAAGGTTAAGATGGACGCTTCGATGGTCCCTCTTACTGCGGAGGAGAAACGGGCGTCTGTTTGTTTGATCTTTGAGAAGGGATGGCTGCCCCGACTCAGATTATCCTTCAGGATGAGCTGCTTTGCCGCGTCGGCCTCATACCGGCCCTCAATCAGGGTGAGTGGGGTCGGTGTGAGGCCCATCTTTGCCTGTTGTATTCCTGTTTTAGAGCTTTGTTTTACTTCCTTTATGTAACTCTTGTTTGATTTCTTGCAGACCGGTTTGGCCAGGATGCATGCGAGAGGACCTTAAAGAGGTTAGGGCTTGATAAGGACGGGAAGGTTGTTCAACGGCATCCTACGGCTGACGCGCGTGATCGCAGACTGGCTCCCAACGAACTGATGGACAAGGAGCTGAAGGCATTGGATCCGGAGGCGGCCCATGCACGGGTTCTCGGAGGCGTGCCGAAGAGAACAAAGAAGGCAGCGTCCAAATTGGCGGCGGCGTCAGTGCCAACCCCCTCTTCGACCCCAGTGGTCCAGAAGGATCATGTGGAGGTCATCGATATCACTGAGGGGGTGGTGACCGTTGCTAAGGGCTCTTCTCCTCTGAAGAAGAGAAAATCGCCACCGTCTGCTTCCACCGTTGCCGGGGAGAAGACTGCCCCAACCGGCCCTCCGGCTAAGAGGGTCCAGACTGGTACAGATCTAACTTGCGGTTCAGACTTAGCCGGTTCGTTGGACATTCCCGATGACCGACTCTCTGATGTGTCGATGCATGTTGACGTGGATGCTCTGTGTAAATTTTTTGTAGATCCGCCGTCGGCAGCTGCCGTTCTCACTGAGCGGCAGCTCGAGAAGCAGCCCATACCACGGCCAAGCTCGAGAAGACGGGTGATAGAAATGTCACCGTTGACTCCTCAGTTCAGAAGATTCCTTCCACCGAGCTCGTGGCGGAGGGTGAGAGAATATATAAGAGGCTGGCGAAGTGGACCCGTCTAGCCGGCTCCCACATCATGGAGCAGGAAAAGGCCGTGGCCCAAGCTGGGCCGCTGATCGCAAAGCTTAAGCTTGATCTCTCCGCTGCGAAGGGGGAAGCCGGGAAGGCTAAGCTGGATCTCCTTGCTGCCAAGAAGCGTGTGGAGGAAGCTGAGAAGCTGCTGGTGGCCGAGAGGGCCAAAGTTGAGGATGCGATCGCCACCGCCAAGTTGATGGAGGAGCGGGACGGTATAAGGGCGCTTATGACGCCGTGGTTGCCAAGAGGGAAGAGTGGAAGGGTCCGACGATGCCCGATCGGAGCGCGCACGGGGCTATCCTTGCTCAAAAGGAGAAGGATATTGAGATGCTTCAAACTGAGCTTCTCCCTAAAATGTGCGCGAATTCCGAGACCAGGCCGAGGAAGCGGCCAGGGAGGCAATCAAGAAGCTCTTCCCCGACGGATCCTTCCCATGGGATAAATTCGACAATCTTCCGGGACGAGATGGTCGAGGTGCGGAAAAACGGTGAGGAGAGAGAAGGCGGAGGCGGCGAAGGTGGCTCGAGATAGGCGAGGCCAAGGCGGCCTATGATGCGGAGGTGAAGGAGGGAGAGGCCAAAGGTGCTTGAAAATGTCAAGCCTTCTCCTAAGCCGGCCACCGAAGATCTTTGCTGCCCTCGATGGAGGGCAACAACATGCATAGGGAGACGGGCGGTCGTCACCAGACTCACCCGGCATCTCGGATAGCTTTAGCTGTTCGGGGGCCAACTATTGAGCCTTTCCTCCCTGCCATCTTTTGGCGCTTCAAGTGACCTGCTTGTAATCTTTTGCTTTTCTTTTGTTTTGTTAGTAAAACTCTTGGTAGGTTGTGTTTAGGCTTATCCCTATGGGGACGGCCGTCGTAAATCGTACTCTCCTTGTAATTGTTTTCAATAAAGTTCGTCTTATTGGCCTTTGGCTTGGCCGGGGCTTTGATCACAATCCTTCACTTGTCTTCTTGCGTTATTAATTGAGTGCCTTCGTTTTTACCTTCGGTATGACCGAGGCGATTTGAATGCATATCCCAACCGTGTTTAACGTCTTTAGCGTATCGACCGACGTATCCCGTCGCTCTCGGCTTTGGCCGAGGTAATCGGGTTGCGGCTCGACAGCGTTAGAATCGCTGTGTAGGCATATTGATCGCTAGATTTGCGTCTCAATTGCACTGAGTGTACGTTTATTCTAGCGTATCGGTCGATGTGTCCCCGTCGCTCTCGGCTTTGGCCGAGGTAATCGGGGTTACGGCTCGATAGCGTTAAAGAATCGTGTAGGCATATTGATCGCTAGATTTGCGTCTCAACTGCACTGAGTATACGTTTCTTCTAGCGTATCGACCGACGTATCCCCGTCGCTCTCGGCTTTGGCCGAGGTAATCGGGGTTGCGGCTCGACAGCGTTAAAGAATCGTGTAGGCATATTGATCGCTAGATTTGCGTCTCAACCGCACTGAGTATACGTTTCTTCTAGCGTATCGACCGACGTATCCCCGTCGCTCTCGGCTTTGGCCGAGGTAATCGGGGTTGCGGCTCGACGCAGCGTCAGAATAGCGTGTAGGCATATTGATCGCTAGATTTGCGTCTCAACTGCACTGAGTATACGTTTCTTCTTGCGTCTCAACCACGGAGGGGATAAACATTGATGGAAAACTTGGATGTTTCTTCATTAGATATAAACACGCGCCGGGGTGCCGACAATGGTTTTGGACACCTCCGCCGCTTATACAAAGTACTTTCTTAGGTTGTCAGTGTTCCAGTGGCTCATCAAGGGCACGCCCCCCATGTCTGTCAGCCGGTATGTACCCGGCCTCATCTCTTCAACTACTTTGTAGGGTCCCTCCCAGTTGGCCGTTAATTTACCATGAATATTTCCTTTGTTGGTGGCGGCCGACTTTCTTAGGACTAGATCTCCTATTTTTAAGTCCCTTTTGTGGACTCTTGATTTGTAGGCTCTTCTCATCCGGTTTTGGTATCTTTGCCAAGTTGAGGCGTGCCGTATCTCGGCTTTCTTCGACCAGGTCTAGGGAGGCTTTCAGGCCTTCCTCATTTTCAACTGGGTTAAAAGTAGCCGTTCTGAATGTTGGCACCGTCGCTTCAATTGGTAGGATTGCTTCGGACCCGTAGACTAAGTGGAAGGGGGTGTATCCCGTTGCTTCTTTCTCCGTGGTCCGAAGGGACCACAGGACGCCGGGCAGCTCATCGGCCAATCTTCCCTTAAGGTCTTCAACTGTCTTTTTCAAACCGTTGAGGATTGTTTTATTTGCTGCCTCCGCCTGCCCGTTGCTCTGTGGGTGGCAGACGGAGGAGTATGCAAACTTGATGCCAAGCTCTTCTAACCAGTTCATTATTAGGTCACTCCAAAACTCTCGGCCGTGGTCGAATACCATGACTTGGGGTAACCCAAAACGAGTTATAACATTTTCCCAGATTACCTTTCTGACGGCCGCTGTGGTTTTCGCCGGTACTGCTACAGCTTCAACCCATTTGGTGAAGTAATCAACGACGACGATCAAGAACTTCCTTCCTCCGGAGGCCGTTGGAAATGGCCCTAGCATATCCATCCCCCACTGTGCGAAAGGGAGGGGATTAAGCACCGGTTGTAGGTCCCGGGAAGGAGCGTGTATCACCGGAGCATGCATTTGACAGTTCGTGCACTTCTTGGTTTTAGCCTTGGAATCCGCAAGCATGGTGGGCCAGAAGTAGCCGGCTCGGAGAGCTTTGTGGGCCAGCGTTCTTGCCCCCATGTGATGACCACAGATGCCTTCGTGAATTTCTGTCAAAATTAGCTCTGCATCGGCTGGGCCGACGCATTTCAAGAGTGGTCTTATTACGGACCTTCTGTATAATTCTCCTTCAAACAACAAGTACCTGGCGGCGATCCTCTTTATCTTGGCCGAGAGATTGCGGTCCTCCGGCAACTCATTTGCAAGTTTGTATTTCATTATGGGAGTCATCCACGTTGTCACGGCCTCGATCTTCGCCCACCGTGCGAAAGTGCGTCGGTGATGCTTTTAGCGGTCCGATATCCACTAGCACTTTGTTGGTGATATTCTTGATGGTTGAAGCGGCAAGTTTTGAGAGAGCGTCGGCCCGGTTGTTCTCGGACTGGGGATGCACTTTGAATTTTGAAGAACTTTAATTTTGCTGTGTCTGTTTTCACCCTTTCCAGGTATCTTACCATTCCGTCGTCTCGAGCCTCATACTCTCCTCTGATTTGGTTAGTTACCAAGAGAGAGTCTGTCTTCAACACAATATGCTCGCCCCCCGGAGCTCTTGCCGGCTCGACTCTGTTATCACCGCCTCGTATTCGGATTCGTTGTTTGAGGCCGGGAAGGTAAATTTCAAGGCGTACTCAAACTCGTCCCCGTTTGGGCTGATGATAAGGATGCGGCGCCGATTGCATTCATTGTGGAGGACCCGTCGGTGAATACTTCCCATACACCGGGATGTACTTCTTCTTGATATGTGCATTCGGCCAGGAAGTCTGCAAGTGCCTGTCCCTTTATCGAGGGCCTCGGCTTGTATTGAATGCCGAAGCCGGATAGTTCTACCGCCCATTTGATAAGCCTACCAGATTGTTCGAATTTTTCTAATGCCTTCTCCAATGGTTGGTCGGTTAAGACCGTCACGGGATGTGCGTCGAAGTAAGGTTTCGGTTTCCTTGCGGCTATGACGACAGCAAAGGCCGCTTTCTCAATCAGCGGGTAATTTCTTTCGGCGGGTAGTAATGTATGGCTGATAAAGTAGATTGGGTGCTGCTGCTTGTCTTTTTCTCTGACGATCACGGCACTGACCGTGACCGAGGTAACTGCTATGTATAGATATAGCGTCTCTCCCAAAGATTGGCCTAGACGGGGGTTGGCGGTGTCGAAGGTGAGCTTTGATTGCACGAAAGCGTGCTCTGTTCCTCCCCCAGCTGAAATCTTTATTCCCCTTCAATACTTTGAAGAAAGGGGTGCTCTTGTCGGCGGACCGAGAGATGAAGCGGGCTAGGGCCGCCATCCTCCCGGTCAGTATCATGACCTCTTTTCGATTTCTCGGCTCCGGCAGGTCTAAGATTGCTCGGACTTTGTCTGGATTGGCATCAATTCCTCTGGCGCTGACAAGTACGCCGAGGAATTTACCTGCCCGGACACCGAAGTTGCATTTCATTGGGTTGAGCTTCATCTTGTATTTCCTTAGTGAACAAAATGTCTCGTGTAAATCGGCCAAGTGCTCGCTGTCAGACTTGCTTTTTACAATAGCATCGTCGACGTAAGCCTCAATGTTTCGTCCTTTTTGATTTTGGAACACTTTGTCCACCATCCTTGTGTACGTTGCTCCGGCGTTCTTCGGACCAAACGGCATCATTTTGTACATCTATGTGCCGTTAGCAGTGATAAATGCGCATTTAGGCATGTCTTCCTCGGCCATGAATACCTGGTGATACCCCGAGAAGGCGTCCAGCAGGCTCGACATGGTGTAGCTGCCGTGGCGTCAATTAAACTATCTATTCGAGGCAAGGGATAACAATCTTTGGGGCATGCTTTATTAAGGTTGGTAAAGTCTACACACATTCTCCATGCCCCCGATGACTTCCTCACCATTACAACATTGGCTAACCACTCAGGATAAGTACAAGGCATGATGAAGCCCGCCGCTAGTAATTTATCTACTTCGGCTTTGATGGCCTCATCCTTCTCGGCTGAGGAGTTCCTCATTCTCTGCTTGACTGGGCGAGCGGTGGGGAGTACGTTCAGCTTGTGAACAATCACCTCCCGGCTCACGCCTGGCATCTCGGCCGCTGAGTAGGTGAAAACATCTTTATTCTTCCTCAGCGAGTCCGGAGGTCGGCTCGAATTTTGGTTCCAGGTTGACACCGCGATTCTGGTGCGGCCGGATCAATCTCTACCTCCTCGGTCTCTGCTCCTTCGACCATGCCGATGGTCCGGTCGTTTCCGGATCTGGGGGTGTACTGTATCTGGAAGGATTTTAATTTTGAAGCGCCAACTCTCACCCTCTCTAGATACTTTATCGTCCCGTAGTCCCGAGCCTCGTACTCTCCTTTGATCTGGTTGGTCACTAAGAGTGAATCTGTTTTCACCATGACACGCTCCGCCCCGGCGGCTTTAGCTAGCTCAACTCCGGTTATCACCGCCTCGTACTTGGATTCATTGTTTGGGGCCATTGAGGTAAGCTTCAAGGCGTGCTCAAACACGTCTCCGTTTGGGCTGATAATAACGATGCCGGCCTTCGAGCTATTCGTCGTGGAAGGGCCGTTAGCGTAAACCTCCCATACGCCGGGATCCTCCTCGTTCTTCGAGACGAGCTTATGCGCTTCCCCCCGGTCCGAGACATACATTAATGTCGGGCCGGATGGACATCACGGCGTCGGCTTCGCTCAAAGTGACTCGGCCTATGAGGACGTTGTAGGTGACGAGCCGTCAATAACCACGAACTCGGACATAACATTCTTGGTCGCACTTCCCTCGCCGAACATTCTTGGACTTGATTGATCCCGGGGTACCAGGCCGGCCCCATAAAAACTGTACAACGGTTTGGTGTAGGGGCTCAAGTCTTCAACCTTCAGACCGAGGCTGAGGAAACATTCTCTGTACATAATGTTTGTGTAGGCGCCCGTGTCAATCAGGCATCTCTTCACCAAGTGGTTGGCTACGTCCAGGTGGACCACAAGTGGGTCATTTGTGAGGAGCGATGACTCCCTCGTAGTCTTTCTTCCCAATGGTCATATCGGGGATGTTGGAAGCGGGGGTTCTTTGTGTTGGGCACAAAGTTGATGGCCCGATATAGTTCATTCAGTGCGTTTGTGCCCATGAGCGGACCCACCGTTCTCGTTGTCCCTGATGACGACATTGACTACTCCTACCCGCTCAAAAACGGATTTCTTATTTGACCCGTCGGCATCTGTTTTTTGGCCTCCGACTACGTATTTGCCGAGACTCCCCGTTCGGATCAGATCTTCAATGGCATTTTTCAAATGCCGGCAGTCGTTTGTTAAGTGGCCGGTGTGGCCGTGGTACTCACAGTACTGGCTCGTGTCATCGTCACTCCTCGCCCTAGGGGGCCTTTCCCACTTTTGACCTTCATTTTTGCTCAGGGCGAAGACCTCGGCGGCAGATACGACCGGGGGTGTGATTATTATCTTGCGCTTTCGGTGAGCCGCCGAGTTACATTTCTGGCAGATCGCGGACCGTGACCTATTATTGTCACGGCGTTCTTCATCCGGGTTGTCCTCCCGGTGGTTCTTCTTCTCTGAGTGCTCGGCCTCGCTGGGGCCTACCCAGGTTTTGTGGTAGTCTTCCACCTTGATGGCTTGGTTGGCCAGTTTTCTGGCGGCGTCTAGGCCCAGGCCTCCGCACTTGATGAGCTCGTCTTTTAAGTCTCCCCTTGGGAGGCCTTTCATCAGTGCGAAAGCCGCCAGCTCGGGATTAATCTCCCGGATCTGCTGAACCTTGCCGTCGAACCTCTTCACATAGCTTCGTAGAGACTCGCCCCCCTCCTGTTTAATAGTCAGGAGATCCGACGTCTCCACGGCCCTCCTCTTATTGCAAGAGTACTGGGCTAAAAAGGCGTCCCTTAGGTCGGCGTAATAGTATACCGAGCCGTCGGGCAGCCCCTTGTACCAATTTTGAGCCATCCCATTTAAAGTTGTTGGGAAGACTCGGCACCAGACCTCATCGGGCTGCTCCCATACCGACATGTAAGACTCGAAAGCCTCGGCGTGGTCGGTTGGGTCACTATCTCCTTTGTATGATATGGGCGGCAACTTGAGCTTAGTTGGCACCTGGACTTCTAGGACGTAGGCGCTGAGGGGCTGTCTGACCACATGTCGAACGACACGCGGCGATCGACTCCTCGTATTCCTAGTCCGGCTTCTCTCCTCGTAGCGAGAAGGACTTCTCCTCCGACTCTGGTGAGTCGGGCTTCTTCTCCAACTCTGGCGAGTTGGGCTTCTTTCGCTCCTCCGGGGTGTGCCTCGTTTGTGCCGCGGCGACGCTGTCTTCTCACGAGTGCGAGAAGGACTTAGGTCTACGACGACCACTTTGGGCTCCTCCGGTGTCTTGACAGGGTCAGCTTCTCCTAATGCTCCGTTCAAGTTTCTTGGGGTCACATTTTGGGCCCTGGTCTCCTGGACGGTTTCCGCCGCTCTTGTCGGCGTGACAGTGTGAGCCGGCGTACTCCCAATTAGGTCCAGGAGCATCTTCAGTTTTTCTGCGTCAACCACATGTCCCATGATGGTGACCTGGTCGGCGGGCAGCGGTGTATCCGGCATATTTGGCATCCCGAATTCCGGTTGGATTATTCCGCCGGTGGAGGGCTGCGCAACTCCAGAATTTTGGAAGGTATCATCTTGGTGTAGTTTGGTTTCGTCAGTAACGAATACCTCTTGTTGTTTCGACATCTTCTTAGCTTTTGGGGTGGGTTTTTTTTTGCGTTTATATTTTTGTTTGGGAATGAATGTGACTAGCTTCTAGTGTCTTTTCCCCACAGACGGCGCCAATTGTTCCGGGTGTAATTCCAGAGCAAGTATTGTTACCACCCGTGGCTTGTAGGATGACGTCTTTGCTTGAATCCTCCTTGCGGTCTCCTGAAACGATGAACAAACTGAGGGCTCGGCTTTGGCCGAGCGTACTCACTCCGACGCTCAAGTCAGTAAACTTAGAGAGGTAAGTTGTTGCTTGGCCTAAGTATATGTATTGTAGAGAGATAAGGAAGATATTACCAGGTGAATAGTGATTCTTAGGTTAATTTTTGGATCCTTTCCTCAATGAAGGTTGAGGAGTATTTATAGACTTTCACCTTTTGTCACGTAGTGGCCAAGTGGCTAGCAGGTGGAAAGACCGTTCTACCCTCGGCCGATGGACCAATGGCAGGCCGGCCGAGGGTCTTGGATATGAGTACGCGGATATGTGCCCCTACTGCTAGTTGCGGCCGAGACCAGTGACAGCCGATGGGTTGCATCGGCTAGACTGTCTAAGTCGTTGACTTTGCTGTGGATATCTTTGACCTTGCTCAATGTGTTGACTTGGTCAGCGGTGCAGAATATGCCCCATCAATAAGATAATATATATACAAACTTATTTATTTACAAACCTTATATCAACAATAGATAAATCTCTTCAAGGTTTATAACATGCCCCATTATACTATTTCTTCTCTCACATTCTCTCTCCACAAACATATATACTATATTGTAACCCCTCTCATCCATGAACCTCAACACTCGGGGCATCAACAATAGAGGTTTGTCAACAAAAGTTTGTATACTTTTTAGAGCTCTATTGTTGGGAATGGGGGTTGAGATTCATAGATGAGAATGGTTATAATTTTGTATACAGGTTTGTGTTTTTCGTTGTGAGTGATAGTGGACCCCATGTAATATACTTTTATGACGTTTGTCTATATTTAAGAGATTTGTCTATTGTTGTATTGAGGTTTGTTGTTAGAGACACTACGCCAAATAATCGGTGCAACAACGGTTAGATAAGGTGATATACCGTTGTAATACAAAATACGGAACCATTATTACATCGACCGTTGTTATTTCGTGACCACGGTTGTTTAAAAGGCGGAACCATTATGAAATGTAATAACGGGTTCAGATAACCGTAATACAATATTAAGAACGGTTCAAAAATCGTTGACTATAATATTGAAACCGTGGTAGTATTAGTCTGAATGCTCTACGGAAACCTATGACAACGGTTTTACTGAAACACAACCGTTGTAAAATAGTAAATATGACAACGGTTTATGCTTATTAAACCGTTTTAAATGTCATGAATTCGACAACGGTTTGTGATTTTTAAACCGTTATATTATGGATGAATGTAATACCCCGTAGTTTAGTAAAGTTTATATAACTAATTTACGTAATTCGAATAATTGATTAAGATGTTAGAATAATTAATAATATTCATATGGCCTATGTGTTTCGGGTTTAAATAAAAGTTAAGTTAACATTATTATTACGAGACTTTAATATAAAAGACGTTATCGTGATGGATCGGTCCCGATTAATGTAATTAAAGTCCGGGAATTATTATTCCCTCTTACCTTACCTTAATAAGTCGTCTTTCACGAAAAGGTACGATCGGGTTTGTTTTTGCGAAAAGGTACGTAGCCCATTATATAAATAAGAGGATCTACGTACAGAAATCAATATATAGAAACAATTTTCCTGACAAAAACAAAACAACGTACACAATTAAGAAAGTGAAAGGGAAAGTCAGTTTCTTCCTCCATCATCAAAGGAACATAAAAGGAAAGGGTTAAGGAGGAGAATCAATCTGCTATACTTCTTATTATTGAATTGATTGCGTCTGTAAGACATGGATCAAGGTTAGTCCTTTATTCCGTCTTTATAATTGAATTAGGGTTGAATTAATTCAAGTCTATATGTTCTTGGGACTGATTTCATTATTGAAATCGTAAAGTTAATCTTACATTTGGTATCAGAGCGGTATAGACTTGATTAATTTACCATTAAAGTGTATGCAAAGTTGTATATGTGCGTTTGTGTAAGTTCGAGAATAATGGCACATATTCGCATATATTGTTTACCAATGAAACCACTGTTTACGTATGAAACCAGTACGTATTTTTTTTTGATTTGTTCAAGGTTTTATGAATGAAACCTTGGTGTCAGAAGTGGGATATATTTTTGTATTTTTTTGTATACAAAAACAGGGATATCGTATGATAGATATGAATGAAACCATTGGTTTATTTTTGTTTCTTCCGCTGCATGTGTATTTGACTTGTCTCTTTGAGACTAATGGAATTTTCAAGTACTGCTAAATTGGTTATATTACTTACCGTGTTTTGTTGTTTTAATGTGCATCGTGACATCATTGATAATAATGAAAAGTATTTACTGTATTGATACTTTACTCTCAATAATTGGTTATGTACTCTTAATGATATGACAGTCATATACATATTTATGCACTGTTACATAATTTTTCCATTAATATTAATGTTCGGTTAATCGTATTGCATATCATCTCTTGCATTTGGGTATGTGTTTGTCTGCCTAATGTAAATAAATAATGAATTAATAAAGGCACTAATCACATGTATACTGCAAGAGTGCTTGATAAACAGCAAACACGCATAATGTAAGACAAGTGAATTGACCAAGCATAGTTTATTAATACGACTAATGTATTTTCGCTACATCGTATTATTTGGGTATACATTCATGTTTTTATGTTTGGTTGGTATAATATTATATAAAGAAATTCCTGCAAATGAGAGACGGAGTTTCATTATTGTTGAATGTTTTGATTGTATATGACATGTTAGTCACCAAAGTGGCCTTGTTATACTATAATTAGACATTTAAAAATAAAAGTTATTAATTGATCATTTTTTAAAGGAGATGTTTAAATGACATTATAGTCCAATTGGTCAATTAATTTTTTTGTCATCTATATTTTGGGAGATCACCCAAAGGTGGGTCATTAAATATAGTTGATAATATGAAAGGATTAATTATTCATAAAGTGGGTCTAATAGTATGTATATCCAAAGATAGCATTCTTATTTGATTCATGTGTGTTATAATTAATTGTTAAAGTATACATTAGCATCAATGATGGTTACTTGTATTTAAGTGTTGCCCAAAGGTCATTTAAATACATGTATGGAAGTTTATATAATATTATTTGAATCTGTATGATAGTTTTTCAAAGCACTAATTGGTAACATGTATAAATGATTAAGCATCTCCAAATTTGTTTGCATCATTTGACTCTTTTGTAAAGTTCAATGGGCTTAATTATGATGAGTGGGCCTTAAAGATCCAGTATACACTGGGTATAATGGCTTTGGACATTGCCATCCCGACGAGATGAGGTACCAACAAAAATTACACTGAAAGCTCGAAAGCGAAAAGTGTCATTATCGGGCTTGGGAGAAATCTAACAGTTGGGTTTACACCTCATGAGGATGACAATGGCTGATAACATTAAGCCCTCCATGCCTAAAACAGAGAAAGCAAGGGAATTCATGCTTAAAGTAAAGGAGTGTTCACAGTCGGATTTAGCTGATAAGTCAATTGTTGGTAGTTTAATGAGTGAGCTAACTACTAAAAGGTTTGACTGGTCTCAACCGATTCATGATCATGTGACACACATGTCTAACCTGGCAGCAAAGTTGAAGACTTTAGGAATGGATGTAAGTGATACTTTTTTGGTCCAATTCATCATTAACTCTCTACCTTATGAGTTTGGCCAGTTTCAGGTGAACTATAACACCATAAAAGATAAATGGAACTATCAAGAGTTAAAAGCCATGCTCATACAGGAGGAGGGGAGATTAAAGAAGATGAAAGATCAAGTTGTTCATTTCCTAAGTCATGATGGTGCCAGCAGTAGCAAGGCTAAACCGAGTAAGAAGGGTAAGAAGGGAAAGTCTTTCTTTAAGGGACCTGAAAGTGCGATCCAGAAAGAAAAGAAGTGTCACTTTTGCAAGAAACCTGGACACTTCAAAAAGGATTGTCCTAAAAGGAAGGCATGGTTCGAAAAGAAAGGTAAACATTATAGTTTTGTTTGCTTTGAATCAAATCTTATAGAAGTACCTAGTAATACTTGGTGGTTAGATTCTGGTACAACTACTCATATTTCTCACATTAAACAGGGATATCATATGATCCAGCCCATAAGAGGAGCTGAACAGTTTGTATCCATGGGAAACAGGATGAAAGCACGTATTGAGGGCATTGGGACTTACAGATTAATCTTAGGCACTGGTTGTCATATAGATCTTACAGATTGTCTCTATGTACCTGATTGTGCTCGAAATCTTGTATCACTAAGTAGATTGGATAATTTAGGTTTTAACTTTAAGTTTGGACATGGTGTATTTTCTATGTACCGTAATGAATACTTTTATGGTAGTGGTACTTTGATTGATTCACTTTATAGGTTCAATCTTGATATTAAATTTTCTGATTCCCTATTTATTGTTGAGAGTCAAGGTATTAAACATAGTGCATTAAATGAAAAATCAGCTTACTTGTGGCATCAAAGGCTAGGTCACATATCCAAAGAAAGGTTAACGAGGTTGGTAAAAGATGAAATTCTACCTCAATTGGATTTTAGTGACTTAGATGTGTGTATAGACTGCATTAAAGGCAAGCAGACTAAACATACAACAAAGAAATCAGCTACAAGGAGCTCTCAGCTTTTAGAAATTATACACACCGATATTTGTGGACCTTTTGACACTCCATCTTGGAGTGGTGAAAAGTACTTTATCACTTTTATAGATGATTTCTCGCGGTATGGTTTCACTTATTTGTTGCATGAAAAGGCTCATTCTGTGGATATCCTTGAAATATTCATAAATGAGGTGGAAAGGCAGCTTGAAAATAAAGTGAAAATTGTGAGGTCTGATAGGGGTGGTGAGTTTTATGGAAGGTTTACTGAAAATGGACAATGTCCTGGTCCATTTGCAAAGTTACTTGAAAGTAGGGGCATTTGTGCACAGGATACAATGCCCGGTACACCTCAATGAACGGTGTTCTTTGAAAGGCGGAACCGTACTTTAATGGAAATGGTTAGGAGCATGCTAAGTAATTGTTCTTTACCTCTTTCACTATAGATTTATGCATTAAAGACAGCAACCTATGTTTTAAACCGCGTTCCTAGTAAAGCAGTTCCTAAGACTCCTTATGAACTGTGGACGGGAAGGAAACCGAGTTTAAGACATCTTCGAGTTTGGGGTTGCCCAGCTGAAGTAAGGTTGTATAACCCAAATGAAAAGAAGCTAGATCCTAGGACAGTCAGTGGTTATTTCATTGGCTATCCTGAAAAGTCAAAGGGGTATAGATTTTACTGTCCTAATCATAGTACGAGAATAGTAGAGACTGGAAATGCTAGATTCATTGAGAACGGTCAAACTAGTGGGAGCATTGAACCACGAAAAGTGGACATTAAAGAAATTCAGGTTGAATTTTCCTCTCCTGAAGTTGCACGTGAAATTGTTGTACCAATCGTGTCGTCACAGTCAAATGACATAATAGGACAACAACGAAATGAAGTGCAAGACCCACAAAATGACAATAACAATGATGATCAAGTCACAATTCAAGGGGAGAATAATATGTCACGTGAACAGTCAAGGCAACCTGTAAGGCGAAGAAGGGTAGTCAATGTTCCAGAGGAACAATTAAGGCGATCTATAAGAGAAAGAAGATCAGCCATCCCAGATGACTACGAGACATATAATATTGAATGTGACTTGAGCATTAGTGAGGATCCCGTCTCATTCCGTAAGGCCATGGAAAGTGATAATTCTGAAAAGTGGTTAATTGCCATGAAAGAGGAGATGAAATCTATGGATGACAACAAAGTATGGGACTTAGTAGTGTTACCTGAGGGTTCTAAGGCCGTTGGGTCGAAATGGGTCTATAAGACCAAAAGGGACTCAAAAGGTAACATTGAAAGGTATAAGGCTCGACTTGTTGCCAAAGGTTTTACTCAGAAAGATGGTATTGACTATAAATAAACTTTATCTCCGGTGTCAAAGAAAGATTCTTTAAGAATTGTCTTGGCTTTGGTAGCTCATTATGATCTAGAGCTTCACCAAATGGATGTAAAGACCGCTTTTCTAAACGGTGAGCTTGAGGAAGAAGTATATATGGACCAACCTGAGGGATTTGCATCCCCGGGTAATGAAGATAAGGTGTGTAGGCTGAGGAAGTCGATATATGGACTAAAACAAGCTTCTAGACAATGGTATTTAAAGTTTAATGATACCATCACGTCATATGGGTTTGTAGAGATTACCGTCGATCGGTGTATCTACATTAAGATCAGTGGGAGCAGATTTGTTATTTTAGTCTTATATGTTGACGATATTTTACTTGCTGCGAATGATCTAGGCATGTTGCATGATGTAAAGAAATATTTATCTAAGAACTTTGAAATGAAAGATATGGGTGAGGCATCCTATGTGATCGGAATTGAAATTTTCCGTGATAGATCAAAAGGATTGTTAGGGTTGTCTCAGAAAGCTTACATTGACAAAGTTTTAGAGAGATATAGAATGAATGAATGCTCTGTAGGGATAGTTCCTATACAGAAAGGGGACAAATTTAGTTAAATGCAATATCCCCGTAATGAATTGGAACGAAAAGAAATGGAGAAAATTCCTTATGCATCTGTGGTTGGGAGTTTGAACTATGTTCAGACATGTACTCGACCAGATATCAGCTTTGCTGTTGGAATGTTGGGTCGGTACCAAAGTAATCCCGGGATGGACCACTGGAAAGCTGCGAAGAAGGTCCTTAGGTACTTACAAGGTACTAAGGAGCTCATGCTTACTTATAGGAGATCCGATCATCTTGAGGTGATTGGTTATTCAGATTCAGATTATGTCGGATGTGTTGATAGTAGAAAATCAACATTTGGCTACTTGTTCATTTTAGCTGAAGGGGCAGTATCATGGAAAAGTGGAAAGCAGTCTGTCATTGCTACTTCTACTATGGAAGCCAAATTTGTGGCATGCTTTGAGGCCACTATTCATGCATTGTGGTTGCGAAACTTTATCTCGGGACTTGGGATCGTCGATAGTATTGCCAAGCCGCTGAGAATTTATTGTGACAATTCTGCAGCCGTCTTCTTCTCTAAGAACGATAAATACTCCAATGGTGCTAATCACATGGAATTAAAGTTCTTATCGGTCAAAGAGGAGGTACAGAAGCAAAGAGTGTCATTTGAGCATATAAGAACGGATAAAATGGTGGCAGATCCATTAACTAAGGGATTACCACCCAAGGCGTTCATTGGCCATGTAGAACGCATGGGTGTTGTATCAAAGGCCTTGTTATTATAAAGTTAATATGCTTGTAATAAATATGACATCTAGAATTCACTTATAGTATTGTTTCTGTTATAATAGACATGTTAATCATTATAGTATATGTATACATTACAGTTATTAGATTACATGTGACTAATTATGAGAATTAATGTTCTTCTCAAATTAAAGTTTTACCTAGATTTGGAATTGATTTGTGATACATGGAAGGAATCATGTCGATTAGTAAATGACGTGTGACCGCCATGATCCAATTAATTCTATTTCGATTAAGGATATGAAAGTTAGTGACTTTAACATAAAAGTGCACATTATAGTTATTAAACCATTAAGTCAACACAAAGGCCAAGTGGGAGAATGTTAGAATAATTAATAATATTCATATGGCCTATGTGTTTCGGGTTTAAATAAAAGTTAAGTTAACATTATTATTACGAGACTTTAATATAAAAGACGGTATCGTGATGGATCGGTCCCGATTAATGTAATTAAAGTCCGGGAATTATTATTCCCTCTTACCTTACCTTAATAAGTCGTCTTTCACGAAAAGGTACGATCGGGTTTGTTTTTGCGAAAAGGTACGTAGCCCATTATATAAATAAGAGGATCTACGTACAGAAATCAATATATAGAAACAATTTTCCTGACAAAAACAAAACAACGTACACAATTAAGAAAGTGAAAGGGAAAGTCAGTTTCTTCCTCCATCATCAAAGAAACATAAAAGGAAAGGGTTAAGGAGGAGAATCAATCTGCTATACTTCTTATTATTGAATTGATTGCGTCTGTAAGACATGGATCAAGGTTAGTCCTTTATTCCGTCTTTATAATTGAATTAGGGTTGAATTAATTCAAGTCTATATGTTCTTGGGACTGATTTCATTATTGAAATCGTAAAGTTAATCTTACATAAGACAGTTATAATTAATAATTGTGAATAAGACGGAATGATATAATAAAATAATAGAATAATTGAGTAATGGGTCGGAATGGTAATTGGGTAATAAATATATACGATAATTTATATGGTAATAGTGAATGATTATTATAATATAATAATAATAGTAATTGTATTTATAATAATAATAATAATAATATTTGTTATGAGACGTTAATTAAAAAAAAAAAAAAAAATGAAAGACGGGATTGGAGTTGGGTCATGTGCTATAGGGCTTGGGTCGACTATATATGTTGCGTAAATTGGTTGATTAATTGTCGGGATCGGATAATTACTAATAATAATAATTATTATATTTTATATTTCCTAATTGGTTCCTTATAACCTTAGCCTACCAATATAAATAGATGAAACCTCAAACAATAGTCCTTATTATTCATCAAATCTGAAAAATAATTTATAAAAAGAGAGAGGGGGAATAGAAAGGGGAATAGCAAGGAATTTATCGTCTTTTATCGTCTCAAGGTAATATTCTCAGACCGTCTCATGTATACATGTTTGCTTTGTTATAACTTGTGAACTAGACAACCATAGATCAGGCCGTAAGTACCGTTGTGACCGTGGGATACCAGGGAATCACCGGACCCGCCGTTGACCACCTTTGACCGGCGGGAAAGGGGAGGTTGTAGGGGGTTTTGGTTGGTGGTTGGCTTATGCGTTTTATATGATTTTTGAACCCGTATTGATTCGTCTTGACCTGGGTGTAGGTTAGGGTGGAACCTAAGGTTGCGTCGACCACCGTGGGTGGTCAGGGATGTGTAGTGGCGGTGACTTGGGTGGTTACTTGGCCGGAGTTGCGGGAAAAGGGTGATTGTCGTTTTCGCATAAAACCGGATTTATACACCTACCCGTGACTTATTTGACTCGAGTCTGGGTTGGTTGGGTTCCTAGGGGTTGGTCGGTGATACTGGTGGTCGTAGTCTGGTCTGGGGTGGTGGTTAGCGTGGTGGTTGGCCGGAATTTCGCAAAACAGGGGAACACAGGGGATAGTGTCGTGAGTGTCTTGCGACAGTTACTGTGTATGCGTTTCTGACCAATAGTGAGGTTGGATTGTACCGTTGGAACCGCCTTGGACCAAGGGTGGCTGTGGTGGTTGCCTCTAGGTGTGGGATTGGCTGTATTAGTCGTGGTGGTAGGTTTTATACACGGTGGAGGCGGGTGGTTGGTTGTTAATGGTGAGTGGAGAAGGGAGTTAGGGCACGGGTTTTTGGGCTGCTGGTGGTTGTTTGATGGGTGTTTGGGAGGACGGTGGTGTAGGGAGGAGGTAGTCAGGACGGGTGGTGGTTGTCGTGGCCGTGGGAAGGCGTTTGATACGGGTTTTGGGTGGTGTGTGAGACACGGGTTATACCGTGTTTGACTAAGTGTTTGTAAAGTTTATACTTTTATTTTGGACGCGGGATTTGGGTATTGGATGTTGTTGTGACGGTTTTTAAGTGAGTTTTTCTTTGGTGACTCGGGGTTATATTTGAATCGGGCTTTAATACGTGGACCTTTAATAATAATAATAATAATTAATTAATTTGATTAATTAATATAATTTATAAATTAGTAATTAATAATGAAAGGTAATAATTAATAATTGATGGAAAAATTTATAATATTTATGATAGATCGATTCGTGAAGAAATTATAAGCGGCTTCGGATTGCTTTAATTATTTGGATTGCTTGAGTTGCTTGGAATTGCTTTCTTGTAAGGTAGGGATAAATCCTACTCAACTTTTACTCGATAATGTTTGTTGGATGATTTATATTAAAGTGAATTGATCATATGAGAATTGTGTTGGTTGATATCGTTGAAATTGTTGGAGGGGAGAATTATATTGTAAATGTTGGTTGGATTAGTTATGATGGAGTTACTGTTATTGCATCGGTTTTGATTTAATTGCGGAGACATCCCTTCGTGGTGATGTAGATTATTATTGAGGTTATATTGGCGGCGTCGTGTAAGAGCCTTCGGGTGACGTATTTGATTTATTCGCGAGGCGATATTTTATCGTATTTACTCGAGGCAGGCCCCAGATTGGTCTGCAGGCCATCTGATGGATATTGTTCAACTATATGTTGAGGCAGACATTACCTTTGGTAATGTAGTTTGTGTTTACTCACCTTCGGGTTGAGGTTGCCCCGGCCAGGGATTGACGCGATGATTAGTGTAACAATTAAGTAAAAAAAGAAGGAGCACGTTGTCAGGGAGTTGTGCAATGAAAAAAGAGAAATTGGATTGGTATCGTATGTTTTTGTTGTTAGTATTTATTCCTACTCAACCTCGCGGTTGACTGTGTATTTGTGAACACTTGCGGTGAACCGTTTTATGGTGAGCAGATTTGACAGGTACCAAAGATTAGCTGACTTGGGAGCATTGAGATGAGAGCCAAACTTGGAACCGTAGATGAAGTCTAGATCACATATATAGTTATATCACTTATTTATTTTCCGCTGCGAGTTGTATTTATTTTTATATTAAGTTTTAGTTGATTAAAATTGTAAGACTTATGTAATCATTAAAGTTTTATTTAAAGTACTTTGGTGAGTTGGACTTTGTTATCTACTGCCTCGGAAAACCGAGATGGTAACGCTCTCATTTACTTGGGATGTCTAGCTAAAGGCTTCTGAATAAATGAGGGTGTTACAAAGTGGTATCAGAGCAAAACGATCCTCAGGCCTAACCAATGAATAATAATGAACTTAGGATGTGTCTAAATAGAATGAACCCCGGGTAGAAACTATTAGGAGCCCCTCTTAGTACCATTAAGAAAGCGCGCCTAATTCGTACCTTGGCCCTTTCAGTTTTGAACCGGGTACCTTGAGAGATATTTCAGTGTGGGATAATTTAAAATGAATATAGTATATTTCCCTTAGGAATTTGTTGTCTTGATTGAATGACTGTTTTCGTTAATGATTGCGGATGATTTCTTTTTAAGCATTGTGATGAGCATGTTGATATGGAGAAGTATGTTGGCATGTATGTGGGAGGTGTGGGTATGATTAATATGTGAAGTGTAAAGGAATTGCGTGAAATTGTGAAGAATGTGATTTTGGTTGATTTCTCGAAATTTTACTCTTAATTTTTTTATGGCTGCCATTTACTTTCTGTTTACTATACTTGTAAGGAAATTTTATGTATAATACCTTTGTGAGTTAGATTTCATATGCCACTGGTCTCATGTTCAAATAATATAGGGTTTAGGAGAAATAAATATTTTGGTGGACAGTGGTCAGAATATTCTTGTACAGTGATGTTTCCGCGCCATGTTTTTGTAAAATTTGCCATTTAAAAACTACATAATAATTTGTTATAATTCCAAATCTACTGTTTAATAGACTCATGTAAGTTTCCAAATTGATAAGCCACATCGTCATTTATATTTTTGACAATTTATGGTGATTTTTAAAAGTTGACCTAAGTTTCTGACAAGTTGCTATGAAATCTCTTTTTCGACCAAGTAGTTTGTAAAATGCATTATAAATTAACCATATGAGTTTTTGACTTGATTCTTTCTCTCATATATTTTTAACTCGTTGTATTTTCTAAAAAGTAGAGGTTCTCAAGAAGTAATTGTGTTATTAGTTATTTATGATTTTTAGAAGTGGTGACATGTTTCCTTGGTCTTGAATAAATGAAAATTTTGTTTCTTGATATTTTTGAATTGTGTGAAGTAGGTTACCATGTCTAGTGATATGCGGGATGTGTTGCCCTAAGCCTATATAGACGTTCAAAATAATTGCATCCATGTTTAAGTTAGATATCATTATTAAGAAAAGATTAACTAAACAATTATGCGTAATTTGTTACAGATTATTATTTAGTCTAGCAATGTATTCGTTGGTAGTTAAGTAAAGTAGTTGGGTTTAAATAAATATTAGTTTGAATATCCTATATGATTGGTTTTGCCATTTAAGAAGTAAATCAGAGATTTTGTAATTCATTTAATCATTAATTGGAGTTGTGTTGGAGATAATAGTTGTCTTATATTACAAGGTGTGTTCCTTATTTTGTGACATTACAACAATGATTTGGTTGTTCCTGTTATTCCGAACTTCGAGGACGAAGTTTATTTTTAGGGGGAAGGAATGTAATACTACGAATATTTTGAGTTAGTGTTGTGTTACCTTATGATAAGATTGATGTGATTGATAATCGTAAAATGTTTAATTGTGTTGGATGGTGCTTAGTTATGAGGATGTTATAAGTGTTGTGGTAGTAGTTGTGGGCGAACTTCGGGACGAAGTTCATTTTAAGGGGGGAAGACTGTAATACCCCGTAGTTTAGTGAAGTTTATATAACTAATTTACGTAATTCGAATAATTGATTATGACAGTTATAATTAATAATTGTGAATAAGACTGAACGATATAATAAAATAATAGAATAATTGAGTAATAGGTCGGAATGGTAATTGGGTAATAAATATATACGATCATTTATATGGTAATAGTGAATGATTATTATAATATAATAATAATAGTAATTGTATTTATAATAATAATATTTGTTATGAGACGTTAATTAAATAAATAAAAAAATAAAGAAAAACGGGATTGGAGTTGGGTCATGTGCTATAGGGCTTGGGTCGACTATATATGTTGCGTAAATTGGTTGATTAATTGTCGGGATCGGATAATTACTAATAATAATAATAATTATATTTTATATTTCCTAATTGGTTCCTTATAACCTTAGCCTACCAATATAAATAGATGAAACCTCAAACAATGGTCCTTATTATTCATCAAATCTGAAAAATAATTTATAAAGAGAGAGAGGGAGAATAGAAAGGGGAATAGCAAGGAATTTATCGTCTTTTATCGCATCAAGGTAATATTCTCAGACCGTCTCATGTATACATGTTTGCTTTGTTATAACTTGTGAACTAGACCACCATAGATCAGGCCGTAAGTACCGTTGTGACCGTGGGATACCAGGGAATCACCGGACCCGCCGTTGACCACCTTTGACCGGCGGGAAAGGGGAGGTTGTAGGGGGTTTTGGTTGGTGGTTGGCTTATGCGTTTTATATGATTTTTGAACCCGTATTGACTCGTCTTGACCTGGGTGTAGGTTAGGGTGGAACCTAAGGTTGCGTCGACCACCGTGGGTGGTCAGGGATGTTTAGTGGTGGTGACTTGGGTGGTTACTTGGCCGGAGTTGCGGGAAAAGGGTGGTTGTTGTTTTCGCATAAAACCGGTTTTATACACCTACCCATGACTTATTTGACTCGAGTCTGGGTTGGCTGGGTTCGTGGGGGTTGGTCGGTGATATTGGTGGTCGTAGTCTGATCTAGGGTGGTGGTTAGCGTGGTGGTTGGCCGGAATTTCGCAAAACAGGGGAATACAGGGGATAGTGTCGTGGGTGTCTTACGACGGTTACCGTGTATGCGTTTCTGACCAATAGTGAGGTTGGATTGTACCTTTGGAACCGCCTTGGACCATGGGTGGCTGTGGTGGTTGCCTCTGGGTGTGGAAGTGGCTGTATTAGTCGTGGTGGTAGGTTTTATACGCGGTGGAGGTGGGTGGTTGGTTGTTAATGGTGAGTGGAGAAGGGAGTTAGTGTAATACTCCGTATTTATAAGTCTTGGGGTACTCTATCGAGTAGCCCTTACTCTGTCGAGTAGGGGCAAGTTGCGAAATAAAATAGTTTCTGACCTGTTGGGTACTCGATCGAGTAGTTGGGGCACTCGATCGAGTAAGGGGGTACTCGATCGAGTACCTTGGGTACTCGATCGAGTGTCCGGTTTTACGGGGAGTTTTCTCGGGTTTTGTTAATTATGCGATTAAGGTATTTAAGTATCGTCGTCATTGTTTTAAATCACTTTTACAAAACCTAAAACCCTATTTAAGAGAGAAAGCAACAAGTTCATCTTCCTAATCGCATTCTTAGCAATTCCCGGAGTTCAGACGGTCAGTTCTTGTCGTTATTCGTATCGTTGAGTTCCTTGCGTCGAGGGTAAGATCTACGTACCCTTTTTATTGTTTTTCCCTTGATTTGGTTAAACCCTAATTTAGTGATTGGGGGTTTTTATGTATAGTATGTGATGTGTAGCCTCTATGTGTTATATGATAGGAGGAGGGTTCATAGAAGAGGCTTTTTGACTCGGTGATGAGAGAGACCGTCGATTGTGTGCTTACGGGTAGGATTTCTACTCGGTATTAGTCCCATAATGGGATATTGGTTGATGTGTTGTGTTTGGTTGTTTGATATAGTAATTGTATTGTGATTGTGGTTGTGATCGTTGTTGATGGTTCGCGAGGCGTGGCCTCGGCTGAGTGGGGTCACTTGCGGGAGTGGCTTCACGCCCTAGTTTTGCCTTCTGTGGAACCCGCCACAGAAGGGATGTGCACATTAATGGACAGGGTTATCGCTCACTATGTGGAGCGGGGATTTGGTGGCTACGGCTGCGGTCCCCCATTTGGCGGTGGTCCAGTGGACGATCGGTGATTGAGACGATTGGAATTGGTTGGTTGTGTGTGTGTGATTAAGGTCATGTGTATCTTATTGTTGATATATATGTATAAATTGTGTGATTAGTCGGACCCGGTTGTTGTTTTGTAAACTGCGGCGATCCATTCGGGGATGGTGAGCGAGATATTGAGCAGTATTGAGATGATCTTGGGATAGCCGGGATGCCACGACATGATGATAGAGTCTTCCTTTTGTAGCCTTTAGTTTATTTACATTTCAGTTAGAACAGTCATTTTGAAATAATGTATCGTACTTTTGGTTTGGTTTTGAGGATTGTAACTATTCGCTAAATCATTTATAATAAACGTTGTTTCTTTATTGTTGTTTGATTATCATTGCCTCGGGTAACCGAGATGGTAATGTCTTCATACCTAAGTGGTCCTGGTAAGGCACTTGGAGTATGGGGGTGTTACAAATGGTATCAGAGCGACGATCCTGAAACCTGTAACCAACGAACCTAATGAACATAGGGAGTCAATTAAAATGAACCCGGGGTAAAGGTTGTAGGAGCTAATGCAAAGGCTTGGGAGACGTCCTGAAGTCGCAAACTCGCCCTACAATTTTGAACCGGTCACATGGGGGTAGTATGTCAAGGTCGTATGTGTTGCTTATTAGCTTGTATGTGAATGTGATGATGTATGTTGTAATTGTTGGATGTTTGGAGTAGAAGATCGAGTTTGTGAATGAAAGGTTGGTGAAGTATATAGAACTGTTGTTGATTGAAAGCATGTTGCATGATAGTTGGTTTACAATGTTGGTTGGAATTATTAGAAAAGTGCATGAGAATGATGAGTAATGTGGTGGAAAAAGGGAGTAGTTCATATGTGATATGATTATACATAATTTTGTTTGTGTAATTTTATATAATGATTTCATATACATGCCTACTATTGTTCATATGTACATGTTGTATGAAGAATGTGGTTGAAATGGATGAATTGATTGGAAAAGATGGAGTGGCAATAGCATGAGAATACGAATTTTGTGATTATGAATATGTTTAGGTGACGAAGTGTATATGTAATATTGATGTATTAGTAACATGGAATAGGATTTGTAATGTATGAGTATGATTTGTCTTACGAAAGGCTATAGAATAAAAGCATGTGGGTAGTGCATGATGAATGTTGTTGCTTTGTTTTCGAAAATAATAATATGTGATTGGGGCTACTGGTTTCATGAGTATTGGGTTGTTTTCGTTTAACTTGGTTGTTGTTTAAGTTGTTTGGAAGAAAAAAATCAAATAGTTATGTCGTCCGATTCTGACAAAGTTGTCTTTAAACTGTTATAACTTGAGATGCGTAAATGATTTTAATGTGATTCCAATTGGAGGTGATAGCTTGCTCTTTTACGATTCTAACGATAGGTCACACGCCCAAAACGACCAAGAAATGAGTGAGTTATGACTGTTTTACGAAAACTGGACAGTGCTGAGAAATGCGTAGGTACTCGATCGAGTAGCCTTGGTACTCGATCGAGTAGGGGGGGTACTCGATCGAGTACGTCAGTTACTCGATCGAGTGTCCCTGGTAATTTGTTTTACGTGCTTCTGATCTTCACCTACTCGATCGAGTAAGTCCCTTACTCGATCGAGTGGCCTGAACTCGATCTAGTGACCCCTGTTTTGGGTCATATGCTTATCTTTTGACATTCGTTGCATATTATGTTTAATTCAAAGCTGTTATATTACTTCTTTATGCCTTTGTTTTTACGGTTGTGTTGGTCCTGAAGCGTAAGTTACCTAACCTTATGGTGTAAAGAGTGGCACCTATGATGAGTGTGAGTTCGATGGGGAGGACATGAGTTATACGTGGTTGTGATAGATAGTGGAAAAAAAAAAAAAAAGAAAAAAAGAAAAGAAAAGGAAGATCGTTATGGCTTAATTGAGATATAGAACAGGTTTTGTGAGGCGAGATGAGTGATATGATTGTGTGTTGGGTAATGTAAATGTAAGTGAATGTGGGCAAGGCATGATGTAAGTTTAAGGAACGTGAGAATGAAAAGATTGAAAGAAAGGATGTGGATAGTAGCAACCTGAGATGTATAATGAATTATGGAGGGAGATGGTTAGAAATAGTGTTGAGTAAGAATATATGTAATGAAAGGTCGTTTTAGAGGAATTGAGAAGAGTGGTTTATAGCGAACTTAATGGGACATGTCACGACGTGGATTTGCAGATAGTGACTGAGTTTGGAAATTTGTGTTATCGAGAGACGAAACTAATGTGTGATTTCCTTGGGTAATTAACGGTATAAAAGAATTTTGATTTCTAGAGATGTAAAAAGGGAGATGTAATTGTTTGAACATTAAACGTTGATTTTTATGGATCAGTGGCAAGGGTGATTAATGGCATAATAAGAGAACATTTTATGGTAAGGAAGAGTGAGATAATATCGATAAGAAATAACGGGATTGGAATTGTGGAGCAATGAGAAAGTGATCGGAGCACTAAAGAGTTAGGAAGAAGTAATAAGGAGTTGAATGGTTAATTGTTTTAGTCGAGTGTAAAAAAAAATAAAAAATAAAAAATAAAAAATAAAAAATAAAAAAAAGAGTAAAACTAAGAAAATGTTCACCGGAGTTGTGTGATATAAAAGTAAGGAATCGTCAAGATGCATGATACTATCATGAGGAATTGAATTAATGGTTATATAGGAGTTTCGGAATAACACGATTAGTCTTGAGTTTTGAGGAATTAAGGAAAGTAAGAAGTTGGTAGAATATCTGCAGGATATGAGATTTTGGTGGAGAGTTAGATGATGATACAATTAAGAATAGTATTGGGAATTATGTTGAGGTAATTTTGGTTGATGGATTTGATGCTCGTTATTGGGGATGATAACCAAAGATAGGGAAGAAACGGTGATGTTTAGAGATGAGTGTAAGAAGTTGATGTACGAACGGTAGTTGTGTGGAGGAGTTGTCTCTAGTGGTTAAGGTTAATGATAAATAGGAAAGATGGCAATTCTAAAGAGGCTGATTTTGTAGAGATTGAATTGATAGGTATGGTTGTGAGGAAGTATAAGACATAGTCTTAGGAGGCGGTTTCTCCTAGTGAGTGTTAGCTGTATAGTTAAGTGTGGCAGAAGGTGAGGGTTATGCGAATGGAAGAATGTGATGAGGGGCATGCGAGTTAAACTCGGGCGACAGGTAACCTTTGTTGAGTGGTAACTTACGTGATCGGGATTATTTGGTTGGATGTGATTATGGGTCTATGTCATATATAAATGTTTGTGTGAGGTTCTGACCTCACAAAAAAAAAAAATGGTATGGTGTGATAATTATAAAGTTGTTATCGAATTTTACGTAATACATGTTGGATACGAGAACGTAATGGAATGATGTTTAAAAAGGTAATAATTTGACTGTTTTGGCATGACTAGTTATGCTTGTCTGTATTCATGGTACATGTCAATCTGTGATATGGTAAGGGGATGATATTCACGAGGTAATTATCTGTTGAATTCATAAAATATGTTGTGTTATGATTTAGTAAAGTGGATTTGAGTAAGTTTTTCTTGTCTGAGAAATTATTCCGAGTCAGTATTTATGGGAGTTGTATGCGATTGTGATGACTATCGATGTGGTTGTTGTGCCTCGGGTGTTGATCGGACACGGTACATAGTCTTTGTGATGCGGGTATTTTCGCGCTGCGGTGTGGCTGTTGGTGGCGGTGTTGTGATGCCGTCACCGGTTGTGGTGGAGTAGGTGGGATGATTATGATTCGAGTTTTGAAAGTACATACCGATCATACATAGATTGTTGTTTTGTTTGATGTTGCTTCTGTGAGTTTCGGTTTGTACGAGATAGACAGTTGTTTTGTTATTGATGTTTCTTACCAGGTTAAGTTGGGAATGAGGGTAGAATATGATATGAAATAGAGTGGTATATGTTTTATTTGTTGTCATGGTATAGTGATATTGTTGATGGGACACGGTTGTGAGAGGTTGTTCTGATAATTTTGATGTTGTTCTAGATAAGGCTTTAGTGGACATGGTAATGGCAAGTGATTCGTAGAACATGTGTGGTAATGATCTGATATATGCAGGTGGTTCATAATCCTTTGTTGAGACAGTGAGTGTTGGGCGTTGAGTAATTAGTGTCGTGTTAATTTATGTATGAGGCTTGCGGTAATAAAAGAAAGAAACTTGAGGATCTAGTGTGAGTGTACGTAACAAGTGTGGATCGTGAGTTATGCTTTTGGCGGTAAGAGTTTTATGTAGTTTATATAGAGAGGTGTGTCATGTTGCGATAATAGGGAACAAGTGAAGTTTTGGGTTAAATTAAGGATTTTGTGGTATAGGTTAGGTGGTGTGACGAGAGAAGTGAAGTATGAGAGTTGTTTAAGTAAGTGAGCCTTGGGTAGGTGCATGGCGAGTGTTTAGATTATAGGTGGTTATCTTTGACATGCGATGGTGATGAGGATTATGAAAAGATATATCTAGGATTTAGTATTAGTGAGTTACGATGACGTAACATTTATCTTAAGAGGAGTAGGAGGCGATAAAAGAGAGTTTCATGGTGGTGCATGTTGTAATATAATTGGAAGTAGAGTGTTAGCGTAGCGTAAAGGAGGGATTTGTTTTGTGGATAATACTTATAAAAGGCCATGGCCCTGCTTGTAGTAGTGCGATGCTTCGGAGTATGAGAATATTTTATATAATGTTGACAGTTGGAGGATGATGTTATGAGTCTGAGTAAACTTCGAGGACGAAGTTCCTTTTAAGGGTGGTAGAATGTAACATTCCGTTTGATGTCTATGAGTGTCTTGATTTTGGATTTGATAGTGGATGATATTATGGAGCTAGCAGTGTTAGTGGATGGTGGTTGGTTATGTATGAAGTTGGTGTCGTGAGAGATATATATGTGGTGGATACGATATCGTGAGTCATGTTAAGGAAGTAAACATAGTTGGTGGAGTGGGTGTTAAGAGTTCATGTTTTATGTTTGGTCGAGTTTTTGAGTTCTTAGTTATGTTGTTGTGTCTTGGTCGAGTTAGTATGGTTGTTTTTAGAGTAGTGGTTTGAACTTCGGGGACGAAGTTCCTTTTAAGGAGGGAAGACTGTAATACTCCGTATTTATAAGTCTTGGGGTACTCTATCGAGTAGCCCTTACTCTGTCGAGTAGGGGCAAGTTGCGAAATAAAATAGTTTCTGACCTGTTGGGTACTCGATCGAGTAGCTGGGGCACTCGATCGAGTAAGGGGGTACTCGATCGAGTACCTTGGGTACTCGATCGAGTGTCCGGTTTTACGGGGAGTTTTCTCGGGTTTTGTTAATTATGCGATTAAGGTATTTAAGTATCGTCGTCATTGTTTTAAATCACTTTTACAAAACCTAAAACCCTATTTAAGAGAGAAAGCAACAAGTTCATCTTCCTAATCGCATTCTTAGCAATTCCCGGAGTTCAGACGGTCAGTTCTTGTCGTTATTCGTATCGTTGAGTTCCTTGCGTCGAGGGTAAGATCTACGTACCCTTTTTATTGTTTTTCCCTTGATTTGGTTAAACCCTAATTTAGTGATTGGGGGTTTTTATGTATAGTATGTGATGTGTAGCCTCTATGTGTTATATGATAGGAGGAGGGTTCATAGAAGAGGCTTTTTGACTCAGTGAGAGAGACCGTCGATTGTGTGCTTACAGGTAGGATTTCCTACTCAGTATTAGTCCCATAATGGGATATTGGTTGATGTGTTGTGTTTGGTTGTTTGATATAGTAATTGTATTGTGATTGTGGTTGTGATCGTTGTTGATGGTTCGCGAGGCGTGGCCTCGGCTGAGTGGGGTCACTTGCGGGAGTGGCTTCACGCCCTAGTTTCGCCTTCTGTGGAACCCGCCACAGAAGGGATGTGCACATTAATGGACAGGGTTATCGCTCACTATGTGGAGCGGGGATTTGGTGGGTACGGCTGCGGTCCCCCATCTGGCGGTGGTCCGGTGGACGATCGGTGATTGAGACGATTGGAATTGGTTGGTTGTGTGTGTGTGTGATTAAGTGTCGGTGTATCTTATTGTTGATATATATGTATAAATTGTGTGATTAGTGCGGCCGGTTGTTGTTTTGTAAACTGCGGTGATCCATTCGGGGATGGTGAGCAGATATTGAGCGGTATTAAGATGAGTCTTGGGATATTTGGGATGCCACGACATGATGATAGGAGTCTTCATTGTAGCCTTTAGTTTATTTACATTTCAGTTAGAACAGTCATTTTGAAATAATGTATCGTACTTTTGGTTTGGTTTTGAGGATTGTAACTATTCGCTAAATCATTTATAATAAACGTTGTTTCTTTATTGTTGTTTGATTATCATTGCCTCGGGTAACCGAGATGGTAATGTCTTCATACCTAAGTGGTCCTGGTAAGGCACTAGGAGTATGGGGGTGTTACAGTTAGGGCACGGGTTTTTGGGCTGCTGGTGGTTGTTTGATGGGTGTTGAGTGGGTGTTTGGGAGGACGGTGGTGTAGGGAGGAGGTAGTCAGGACGGGTGGTGGTTGTGGTGGCCGTGGGAAGGCGTTTGATACGGGTTTTGGGTGGTGTGTGAGACACGGGTTATACCGTGTTTGACTAAGTGTTTGTAAAGTTTATACTTTTATTTTGGACGCGGGTTTTGGGTATTGGATGTTGTTGTGACGGGTTTTAAGTGGGTTTTTCTTTGGTGACTCGGGGTTATATTTGAATCGTGCTTTAATACGTGGACCTTTAATAATAATAATAATAATAATAATAATAATAATAATAATAATAATAATAATAATAATAATAATAATAATAATAATAATAATAATAATAATAATAAATAATTTGATTAATTAATATAATTTATAAATTAGTAATTAATAATGAAAGGTAATAATTAATAATTGATGGAAAAATGTATAATATTTATGATAGATCGATTCGTGAAGAAATTATAAGCGGCTTCAGATTGCTTTAATTATTTGGATTGCTTGAGCTGCTTTATTGGAATTGCTTGCTTATCAGGTAGGGATAAATCCTACTCAACTTTTACTCGATAATGTTTGTTGGATGATTTATATTAAAGTGAATTGATCATATGAGAATTGTGTTGGTTGATATCGTTGAAATTGTTGGAGGGGAGAATTATATTGTAAATGTTGGTTGGATTAGTTATGATGGAGTTACTGTTATTGCATCGGTTTTTTACGTTTAATTCTGGCAGACATCCCTTCGTGGTGATGTAGATTATTATTGAGGTTATATTGGCAGACGTCGTGTAAGAGCCTTCGGGTGACGTATTTCAGATTTATTCTGGCAGACGATATTTTATCGTATTTACTCGAGGCGGGCCCAGATTGGTCGGGCCATCTGGTGGATATTACTCAACTATATGTTGAGGCAGACATTACCTTTGGTAATGTAGTTTGTGTTTACTCACCTTCGGGTTGAGGCTGCCCCGGCCAGGGATTGGCGGGATGATTAGTGTAACGATTAAGTAAAAAAAGAAGGAGCATGTTGTCAGAGAGTTGTGCAATGAAAAAAGAGAAATTGGATTGTTATCGTATGTTTTTGTTGTTAGTATTTATTCCTACTCAACCTCGCAGTTGACTGTGTATTCGTGAACACCTGCGGTGAACCGTTTTATGGGGAGCAGATTTGACAGGTACCAAAGATTAGCTGACTTGGGAGCATTGAGATGAGAGCCAAACTTGGAACCGTAGATGAAGTCTAGATCACATATATAGTTATATTACTTATTTATTTTCCGCTGCGAGTTGTATTTATTTTTATATTAAGTTTTAGTTGATTAAAATTGTAAGACTTATGTAATCATTAAAGTTTTATTTAAAGTACTTTGGTGAGTTGGACTTTGTTATCTACTGCCTCGGAAAACTGAGATGGTAACGCTCTCATTTACTTGGGATGTCTAGCTAAAGGCTTCTGAATAAATGGGGGTGTTACAATGAATATGTCAACGGTTTCTATTTAAATGCGACCGTTTTCATTAGATTTATTGACCACGGTTTTATTTTTAACCGTGATCGAATTTATAAATATTTTTTTTAAAAAAATATTTTAGCGGTTCAAAGACTCTGAAATGCTAATTTTTGCGAATGAGTTCCATTTGAAATGCTACTGCAAAATAGCTTTTCAGCAGCTGCGCATTGCAAAATTTCAATCCTGCAACATCAGAATATTACACAGATTGATCTATTCAATCCAACATCAAAATATTATAAACAGGGTGACCAAAACTAAAAATCCAGCATCAAAATATTCAACCTAGCATCAACATATTCAACCCAGCATCAAAATATTATAAACAAAATATATACACACATTCATAATGAGCGAACTATTGACACTCGGGTAATAAAAGAAAATAAGTGGCCCACTTAGTTCTCATGTCGTCGAGGTCTTCCTTCGAATAGGTTGGGTCTTTGTTGTTGATTGTAGGTGGGAACTACAAATCAAAATATACTTAATCAAAATAGACAGAATAAGTGAAATATTACACAGAATTAAACCCAAGTTATGTTTGAAATAGTTATTAAAACACACTAACCGGTGAGGGTATGTCGATATAATTTCGGGTGATAATCTCCCACATGGACCGACAACAGAAAAAGGCGCAGTCGTTGCTGCCTGGTTGTTGTACATGAGACTATTATATAAATCACATACAAATAAGCTAAATTAGATCAACCTCTGGCATAAATATAAATTAAATGATAGGAGTAATTATTAAGAATACACTTACATTTATCGTGACAAAAGTTGGACTTGATGCTCCAATTGTTTGAAACACACTAAATCATAAATATACACAGGAAATTATAATTAACATTTGGCTCAGTAATACTGATGGGACATTAAAAGGATCCTAGTCTTCAAAGTTCATACAATAACAATTGACATTATCATGTAAGGTTGTAAACTTACCCAGTCATCATCTTTACAAATCTCTCAGTGGGACTATGTCCGCAAGAGTCAATCCAGTACACTATGCCTTTTTGCACACTGATTGCCGTTAGCAGCCAATGCTTGCTATGAAATATTGAAAATTGAACTGTTAGTTCATATACATTGCATGCATGTAAGCGTGTTAATAAATGAATAGAATCGTGATTCATTATAATAAACTACTATACATACCGATTCTCATTGTATGGGGCAAACCATAGGCTTTTAGGCGTCATCAACCGTTCAACAATTCTCTCGTTGTACTCTTTGTATGTGTATCCAAAGGACTTATGAGAGAACAATTCAAGTGACACGAATCCGTAGTCATGGGAAACATAGTTCCTCTCAGCCATGTGTGTACATAGGTACCTATTACGTCAAATGGAACGAAGAATGTTTATTTCATTGATGATTTAAATAAACATCACTATTCGTAAAACCAAATATATACCAAGTTTTAATTAAAAAACTTACTTCATCCAAATTCCAATGTGCATAGCATCTAACTCGTCAAGGTCGAGAAACTGACACAATGATTCCCCATCCATATAAATAATGAAAACGAAACCCATAACATCCTCTTCGATGTCAATCATGAGTACTTCCCCGACAGCTAGCTTCCTTTCAGCCAGCTGGTGCAAAGCTACGAACGCTGGAGTACTTAATTTTTGCTTATAATCATCGGTCTGATATTTAGCTTTAAGAGGAACACCAACGCTGGGTATTCCTACAACCCCAATCTACAATTTAGAAAAAAATATATACATTACACGAGACGTCATATATAATTTAAATAGCCAAAAAAAAAAGGAAAAACTCACAATCTATTTTTCAAATTATCACTACCTCTTGAATTTTGGGTGGAGAGGCAATCGAATCAGTGACTTTGGGTGTTGACGTAGTAGTCCTAATTTCAGCCATAATGGCTTCGTGTAACTCCTAAAAATATAAAAATCCAAATACTTACAATATGTTAGATACGGTTACCCTAATAAATTTAAAGGCGTTCATTATATAAAATGCGTTCGCTTTAGCATAACTACCCCGGAGATGTCAACAGTAATGAATTCTTCAGGCCATTGCACAATAGAACCCACGACATCTTGCAAAAGCCAATTATCACTACATGGTACTATTAGAATACCATACTTCTCCAGATATAACTCGGTCACTTCCACTTCCCTCCATCCCTCACGGGGGGCAATGCCTTCAACCTCAATTCCCCTAGCAACAACAATTCTGCCCGATGCCACTGTAGAGGTTTGGTAGTAAAGAACACAAGGCTTCTTGCAAACGACCTTCACATTTTTAATTAATTAGTATATATACATGCACTACTTTAAATAATAAATTTAATTAATTAGTATATATACATCAATTATAAACTAGTCGTAGTAGCTAATACCTCGTCAAAACCCGGAATTGGAGATGATAAGAATGTTTCTTCGGCTCCCACCTCTACGTCCTTCTCCCCTGCCTTCATGGCTTCCTCTTCATCTCCCACATCTTGATCCTTTGCCATGTCTTTCTCACTTCGCATGCCCGCTTTTTTCTTCTTCTCCCCTGCTTCCTTTATGACTTGCCGAACCATAACCAACTCTTCTTCAAATGGCTTATCCCCCGTTTCCACCATTCTGAGTATCAACCTGGCCATTGTTTGTAGCTGTGTAGTAGAAATGAATATGATTAAAATTAGTATAATTCCAGAATATATATATATATATATATATATATATATATATATATATATATATATATATATATATATATATATATATATATATATATATATATATATATAAATTATCTTTGAATAAAATATAGTATTTATATACCCTATCATCACCACTCATTGTCCTTCGAGTATTTTTCCCAAAATACTTAGTGATACCAACATGCGTCGATACCCCTCTCACACGACCTAGATGCTCTGCTTTGCCGATTGCCCTAGCAAGAATGTCATTGCGTCCTTCAGGCTTCCATTTTCCTTCATGTACCTCCTTCACACAGATCCTCTACATACACATGCAACCATTATGCAACTAAATTTTATTTAAACTCACAATTATATAACCGACCACCAGTGGTAGGAGTGACACATTTATTCAAACTTACAATTTTCTCTTTGACGGCCTTATCATATGGAGTTTCTAACTTTCCATTCTTAGGAGTGTGACCGGCCACCCAAGCGTCGGGACGATTGACAGTTCCAAGCTTCTTCTTAATCAATCTATAACCACCTCTGGAGCCATGAAAGACGCTCTCTTTCTTTGAAATGTTCTCTTGATTCTGCCTACTCATAGTCTTCATAAAATGAATTGTATCGAGTAACGTAAGCATATTTCATTACTTATTAAGTGATTACTAATAAAGTGATCCCAATGAGTCGCAGATAAATTACTTTAAACTTGTCAGACTGCCTATAAGCAATAAAGTTAATCCAATCTTCTTTGGTGACAAACTTATACTTATTCTTTGGTGGTTTCTTGTTTATCTGCCCGGTCTTCTTGTCGAACAAGTGGTTCTGAGCAACCTTTAACTTCCATGCTCTGAAGGAATCCCCTATCTTTTTTTTAAGGTAACCATCATGTTCTTGAGGGACAGTGTAAGCTGCCTTCATATATGGTGAGCATATTTGGTTAGTTTCGGCTAATATCACATATCGAATACTAAGATAATTTCACCTCACTGCATTTATTATTGTATATACATACCTTTATTCTCCCCCATAGCTTTTCCTCCTTGTCTTGACTCAACTGATTGATATGCGGTAAACCGAGAGGCACATACTCTCTTACACAATAACCAATCCAAGTCGCGAAATTTGCAGCAAAATCACCATCCGGCAGCCCCGTTAATGGATCCCATATAAGTTTATTAGGTATCACTCTTTTTATTGCTTCTAGAGAAACCCTATGGGTCCTTCGCCCAGTATCCGATTCCAAATTATTCTCATCACCTGAATATTCTTTGTTTGACCTTTTCCCATAATTTCTTTTCCGCTTTCCACCCATATCTAAACCAGAAATTAAGAAACTACTAACTTTAAGCATTAAGTCGACATAGCAGGTGTTGTTTAACACACAATATACTTCAAATAATAGGTGTTGTTTAACACACAATAAACCTAAGATAATTAGGGGATAATATCACAACTAAGAAAATAAAGATATTAAGTTAATGAGACGAAGGAGTAGGGTTTATTATTACTTCAGGTATGGCGATGACGGAGGGGACGGCGACGGGGATGGCAACGGCAGAGGCAATGGGGATGGCAACGGCAGCGGCGACGGCGACGACGACGACGACTGCAAAGACGATGGCGACGGAGAATAGTAGTGGTTCTAGGGAAACTCAGTGTTCAAGGGTTTAAAGTGGGCGAGGAGAAGGTTTGCATGTGTGTTGTTTGAATATTTTATTGAAACTAGTAAACACGGGTTAAGCGAAACTGTATTCTGTATTTTGCAATATGACCACGGCTGATTATAAACCCGTAATTGTTTTCATTATATTACATCGGTTGGTGCCTAACCGTTGTCATTTATCTTTCATTGTGTCAAGTTTTTCCCGCCAAAAAAAAGCATCTTCCATATTTGGTAATCCGTATTAAGTTAGTACAAACTTCTTTCCTCAATTAGGTAACATGGATAGCAAGTGGGGGAAAATCAAGAATAATGAGAAATACGAAGTATTAGCCACTGGCACACGGCTTAAAAAATACCGTATAGTCAAACAATTAATTATTTTTTAATATAATGAGTCGTATCGTCATATCTTACATTTATTTATTTATTTTTTTAATATATTGAGTCGTATGGTCAACCATTAATAAATGGTGCACGTTGAAGTTAGAACGTCACGATTGACAGCGGTTGTAGGTGAACCGTTGTTAATGAAAAAAATTTACAACGGTTGTAGTTGTAGGCTAACTGTTGTTATTGAACCAATTTACAACGGTTGTAGCTGAACCGTTGTTGATGAACCAATTGACAACGATGCAGGTGACCATTGTTGATGAGTATTACGTAGCAGCAATCTGGATCTTGATTACTGACTAATCTATGGAGTTAAAAAAATGGAAGAAAATCAAACAAGCATAATTCAACACTTTCAAAATGATCATTTCATTTAATTTTAAACCAAATACATTACAAAAATTATCAGAAATCAAAAGATGTATAATAAGCCGGAACAACCCCCGGTTAAGCGTGAAAAGCGCTTCTCAACCTGTCACCAATCACGCCACTCTGGTATACCGCTAACTTCCGGGTCATTGGCTTCATATTTTGCAATAACAGATTGAATATATGCAAGGACACGACTTGCATATGGAGATAAGGTTGGAAGAGTACAACTCAACATATCTCTGGCTGCAGGCAAGTTGCGAGTAACAGGCCGACGAGGGTATGAAGATGATGATGATGAGGCTTTGTTGACAAGCCGGACTGCTTCACGCCTCTTAATCCAATAATTCCGTTGATGTTCAAGAGATGCTTTGCTTAATGGGTGTTGATCGGCGGGAAGCCCGGCGAGAACCTTCCCATCATCTTCAATCGTTTGTGTAAGCCATTCTTCGTTGTTGATAAAATTAGGGTTCATTGCCATGTTGTTTAAAATTTGTGTAATGGGGATGAAATATTGTGATTTGATTAATGAATGTTAGTAAAGGATGCTTTAACATTTATAGTCACATTTATAAGTTTTTTCAAAACCGTTGGTAATTAATTTAATCAGCTAGTCTTGCTATAGACGGATATATCCGTCTATAACTAAAGACGGGTCAAATAGCTTGAAAGTGGTGACAGTTTTTTGCCCCCACCACCCCATTTGTTGCTTGTCCTATTAGGAATATGCCGTCTATAATGAGAATTTGTGTTAATTTAATGTAAAAGTTGACTTATTAACAAATATTTTAAACCTACGTAATTTGCAATAAATAATTAGACAATAAAATACACTACCATGTTACAAATCTATATCTCATTATGCTCAACATATTCATATATGTTTCACTTTAATTTAGTCATAAAATTAATTAGATCTTATGCATGCAAACATAAATAAATATAGAGAAGAAATCGTCATTCTTACATTGAGATTTCGGATCAAAGGGCACAAGTAAGACCTCCTTCTTACTTGTTCTTGAGCTTTCCTTATATGGATGAACAAGATTCAAGTTTAGAATCTCTCACAAAAGCATATACCCAAGGAACACCCTTAAAACCAATATTATTATGATCTAGTAATAATATTAATCATACTTAAATTTGACACAAAAATGTTATTTTTGCTCTTGAAATTTCGGTTCAAGAGGGAGTATGTGAGAGTTTATTTTTGCTCTTAAGCACCATCTCAAAAACTAGAGAGAAGAACTAATTTTTTAGACTAGAATGAATAATAGATTGAAGAAGAGAAAAAAAACTCTCTCCTTTTCTTATGGGTGGCCGAAAAAGATGGCCTTGGGTAGCATGCCCAATGCCTTTTATTTTTGCTCTTCTCAAAAGCTAGGTTTGCATGGCTACTAGTAAGATATAATCATTGTGTTTTCCACTTAAGATAAAAACACAATATATATCTTACACACCCTCCATTATTTCGGCACATTCAACATAAAATGGATGGTCCATTTTATTTTGTCATTTGTCAATTGTAGCATATGTGACATGTTACTTGACATATGAAATTGTAATGTATTTTTAACATATTAAAAATCAACATACTCATAAAATATATCATACAAAATCTACTAGTAATTCGTAATTACTTGTACCAAAATGGTTTATCAATTATAAATCACAACATCTTGTATTTATAATAAATCATTCATTCAATCTTAATTCAATATCAATTGTTTCGTAAACAATAATTTTATCCAAGTAATAAAACAATTCGATTACTTAGACCATATCTCATTTAATAAAATTACAATAAGACACGTAAACTTAGACCATATCTCATTTAATCAAATTATAAATTACAACATCTTGTATTTATAATAAATTATTCATTCAATTTCAATTTCAAATTGTTTCGTAAACAATAATTTTATCTAAGTAATAAAACAATTCAATTACTTTGACCGTATCTAATTTAATCGAATTATAATAAGACACGTTAATCTCACTCACAAATCATCCGTCAATTTTAAGCAATTTAATTAACTCGTATCGGCATACGATTAATTAAATAATCAATTAAGAGTATTTCCCTATAGGTATGACCTAAGGGGATCAACTGATCACCACCGTCGCACGACAGTAATGTCAAACTCTAGTCAGCCAATCATTACCGATATGTGTGGACCAGTTGACTGTAAAATATTACATCCCACATGTATTCTTAAAACGAGATTTAAACATGTGATCATCATGATCAACAGTTGTGATCGCATTATTGTCGGAGGACACATATTCCAACAATCTCCCACTTGTCCTCGACAAGTGTGCATCACCAATTCTCTTGTCCTATTACTATCTCCCACTCAATGCAAGGTGTCTTTTAGGTCGTACTTGCAAGTGATCATATCGAGAGTGGTTTCCTCGATCTGGAGAATAACTGATTGACCGGAATTATCTACCATAGATACCTTCCGAGCGTGGCCACGCATTTCCAGTTCATTACTCCTCGAGTGGCCCTGAGATATTGTTTTAACCCTGACAAGGGGGTGGAAAATTCCTATTGCACTTATTCCCTTTGACTAGCCACAACCATCATAACCCAAAATATGCCCATTTGACCCCATTTACGAAGGTCGTAGTAACACAAATCAAAGTTAATCTGAAACTGTGCCATCTTAGGCGAACAGTCTTTAGTCAAAAGAATCGACTCATTAGAATACTATAGTAGCTCTCGCCACGACCAGGCTATATAAATTTGCCAGAACTCTATAAGCGGTCATAAGGCCCGACAAAGTGTTCCTAACAGTCTGCCTATGTGATCGACTAGTCATCTCACATGACTCTATGGCACTTGAACTTGCCATCAATCGCATCACACTCTAGTCACTTCGAGACGTCACCTCATACAAGTGACTATGGGCGAATACCATGTTAATCTGGGTTCACTTTAACGGGGTTCAATATTGTCTCCACAACCCGTTTGGATGTAACAAAGTATAAAAGGAGTTTTTAGATTTAAAAACTCGAATGACAAATGTGATTATCATATGAGTAGTCAATACTTGATTACTACTTCATATTCGATAATCCAATTTAGATCTTGTATGTAGTTGTTCATCTCAATTCAATTGAAATGACATGACTCATCATGTTAAGCCTATGAATAGGCATTGTAAGTAGGTCTTAGCAACTCCCTGCTCAACCTTGCTACATACTTGTTTTCCTTTCGTAATGTATACATTTGCATTAGAAAACTTTCTGAGTACGTGTCTAGATCCAATCTAGACATAGGCTTTCTTGCCTTAAAATAGCTCCCACTGTTTTCACAGTGTGCGGGACTCATCCCTCTTGCACATCCCTTGATTGCAAGTGTACTCAATTTCCGTTGTAAATATTTCTCATTGTTCTTTATTGCCTAGAACGATTATAGAAAATCTATTTCTTAAATAACATAGCCACAATGGTATCTTAACCATCCTAATGTGTTTTGATTATGGTTTTGTCGGAAACCATGCGCAATCTCAATTGTCAATTGTCACTTGTGTAACACCCTTACACAAAATTGCATCAAAAACACTTTGCATTACATCCTTAATGATTCTGCAAGCACTTAAGGGTAATCTTCATGGCTTACTTGGTAACTATTACTTAAATTCGATTTGAAACAATTCATCATACTCAAAGTATATGAAGTGTTATACATCATTTCCTATTTAATTGATTCGGCAGCGGAAGCAAATGGAATCAATCAAATGTGTTCAACTTGATTGAACTAGTCATGAATCTTATCAACATAAGAATTCTTATTTGAGGTTAATATCATGTGGATTTGTATCCATAAATCCGGATATTAAGATGTATTATAATACTCCAAAAGTCTTAAATCATTCTCAATGATCAATATGTCATCCACATATAAGACTAATTAAAATTTCCGTAACTCCCACTAAACCTCATGTATAAACACAACTTCTCGACTTATCGAGAAAGGTTTTATAACATGATTAAAACATTGATTCTAACTCATTGATGTCCTACTTAAGACCCTCTCTTAAGTTTCACATTATCTTAGGATTGTAAGAATCTACAAAACTCATAACATGTATCGAATACATTCCTTCTATGAAGAAGTGGGTTTTAGATTCACTTGCTATATATATCTCATAATGAAACACAGTTCCTAAGAAAATCCAAATAGACTTAAGCATTTCAACTAGTGCAAAACCCTTTGTAACCAATCAAGCTTTTAAATCTCTCTTTATTAGTGCAAAACCCTTTGTCACTAATCAAGCCTTTTATTTTGGATTTTCATGGCTCTAAGCCTTGTTTTGAGTTGTGACTTAAACACTCTCATGTAAGTCATATGTTCATTACTTTCCAGAAGTAATCAACTTGAATCAAACAATTTCATTGTAAGTTATAAGATCTTTACTTTCTTAAAAGTAACATGAATTCATCATCTTCAACAAGTGACGACTTTAACCTCCTAGGTTTTGAAGAAACAACGTTTTACACAAAACGTCTCATGTTGCCAAGAAAGACCAGTTTCTTGTGACATAACATTAACATTATTTGTGGCTCTTTGAATAATTTCTCCCACTCTGTCTTCTAGAAATAAACTTGTATTTTAGAAAGACAACTTCACGAGCCACAAACCCGTTGTACTCGTGATTATAATAAGGAAAAATGAGCATTTGTTTCTTTTGAAAACTTACAACCATGGTACCCTACCATTTCATATCTCATATGATTCATTTTAGATTTAGTGGAAAAATAATTTAGACAAAATGATAAAATCCCCAAAAGGATCAAGTAACTCAAAGTAACTTGATCGAAGTCCAAACCATATCGAATAACGTTTGATTTCTTTATCCAACCACACATTATCCCATAATGTGTGCTAAGAGAGATTAATTTGTGATACTATATCACATTTCATTTGGCTTGCATCAAAGTCTTCACTTGATAATCCCATCACGACTAAATCGTGATTCCTTGAACTCTTTGAACTTCTTCAAAGATTTCTCTATTTACCTTATTAAGTGAACACATTAGCGTCAAATTTAAATTGTTGGTAAAAGAAAATGATCAACCTATTTTGGATCAATGATTTACAACCTCGATCTCCTTTTCAACCAAAAGGCACGAGACATCTTGCTTTGAATACAAGGTACGCATATACCATAAGATCTAATGGTTTCAAGAGTACTCGATAACTCTTTGCGTTCATCATTCCAGAATCTAAGGTTCAATCTTGGGTTACCATTTTGAGTCTTGCATTATCTACATGATATATCATTCTAGTTTGGTTTAGAATATAATCACCTTGATAATGGGCTAGCCATACATAAAATCATGGTGTATAGGGTCACAAAAGTGAAACCTTTTTGTATCTTAACAAGTTTATATTCTTATTTAGAATTTATGCACGTAATAGTCATAATTAAGTACAACTATAAACCCAAAACTAGATTGATTACACAATGACTCTATCTCTCAACATCATGGTTGCTAGTCGTCATATTCTAATCATCCTATGTATCAAATACAAAGATGAAAACCACCACCGGTTTCTAATATTGACGAAGTAGTACTAGAAAAATTTATGTCAATCAAATAAACATTTAAAGAAGAAGATCCCATTAGATGTCCCACAACTAACTTGTTGATTTTTCAATAATTTGGGGCAGTTTCCTTTCTAGCGTCCAACAATTAAGACAATGGAAACTTTATCGGTCGGGATTGATAGGTTTAGTATCGTTATTCTCAATAACTTTACTTTTAACATTACCTTGTGTCAATTCCATTCTAATTTTACTTCTTTGAACTTCGTCCTTTTCTTAACGGTTTAAGAGAATGCTCCCACTCAATTCAATGAGTCTTTGCTTAGAGAAGCAAAATTGAATTTCATGAAGACTACTCTTCAATTCAATTGTTTAGTCTTAAAACTTTCATTGAAGTGGTTGCGTTATTTTGGTCAATTTTGATTTCAAACAAATCTAGTTACCAAAATGATGTAACGTTTCAAAGTACTTAACTCAATTAAGCATATGAGAAACAATTGTAAGTAGATATGTTAGTCAAGAATCAAAAACCGTTTTGATCACAAATAACTTCCATCTATGCTCTTCACAAGAGATCCTTACAATGGATAATTCGAGGTTTTAGAAGAAAATTCATATTTGTCTTTTGTTACGATGTTTTAATGGAGATTTGAATCAAAAATCAAAATGATATCGTATATGAATTGCGGTAAAGAAATAGAACAATATGATAACGGAATAGTGGAAAACTCAACATCTATCGTTTTATTAATACTTGTAAATAACAAGTAAAGCATTTACATAGTGACCTCTACCCAACTATGATAAATGATTCCAAGATCCAAATTCATATTAACTTGGGCACGGTGTGGCCGATGAAACCCTTATCAATATAACTCGGTGGATTAACTCTTTAATCGATTATACTTTTAGAACTCTTGGTCGATAAAATTACATTAATATTTATCTTTAGCCCGGAACACATGCGACTACGGTCACGAATACTTCCGTTGAGCTCAATCCAAATTTCGAATAAATGTGTCCATGATCCAAACCCACATTAATTTGGGCACGTGTGGCCGATAAATCTCTCATCAACATGAATTCGGTGGATAGACATTTATCACCCACTTCCCCTACGTAACAAGGTTTGTACCCCGGTGTGGCCGAGTGCACTCCCTCACGAAATAGGTTTTCATGGTTTCTACTTTTTGGTAAGGCTAAGTCTCAATTGTTTATTTTAGCGAGAGGTCATGTCAATTTATTATTTATGATGTTTTAAGTGAACTAAAGCGGTGAACTACGATAATTGTAATTGACACGGTCGATATACTTGATTAAAATGATAATGCATGTTTTAGTTATGGCGATTTAGCGATGCATGCAACATATAAATAAAATGCAAAGCATAAAATATAAATCCTAGTATGGCCTTCCTAAAATAGTAAATCTAATAAACTATTACAAATTCGGAAACCAACTCCATTGGTCCCTTGAACTTTGGTTTTGGCACACATCTCGAGGTAACACCGTCTTTAATGGGTCGCCTTCTCGAGTGACACCGTCTTCAAGGAACTCCGGAATAAATAAATTACATAATTTTCTATTATACATTTGTAATTAAAATAAAAATAAATCTATTAAATTACAAAACGGTGATACGAGATCACAATAAATTACAACCGAATCGATATTCCCATACATTTCGGGTAATACCAATTAAAAACTAAGGCCATACTAAGCAAAATTACATAAAATAAAATTATGACAATCATAAATAAAATGCAGCATTATAATATGTATGAACATGCCCAATTTTATGCTAAATCGCCTTTAAGGAGCCAATATCGTATATTAATCGGTTTTTACGGATTTGCGTGATTTAACCTTTTAAAAATCACAATAATTACATAAAATCATATTTATGTATTAGTTAATTACCCTAACCATCTTAGGACTCAAAATTAGTCTCCACTAACACTATTGATAATAAGTAACTTATATTTCTTAATATTGTTCATAAATGGACTCAAAATTTCAATATAATGCTATAAACTTCAAATAAATCATAAAACTTTCAAATAAATTCAAAATTCAAAATTTTAAACTCATGAACATTCTGGAAAAATACCATGACACTCATAATGTTCAAAAACTTAGGTTAAAATTTGTGAAAATTATCGAGGAAAAACAATGTTGCGGTTTATCGGATTTATCAAATATAACCATAAAAATATGAGAAAAAAATTAATTTTATCAACTCTTCAATTTTAGATCTGAAATAGGTGATAAAATGCAACATGTGACATTTTTCCTTAGTCATGAAGTATGTTTTAACAATTTTTACTAATTAAAGTCATTATTTATGTGATTTTTCATCAAAAATTCATAAATCATGCATAAAGACTTCATTATAGCCTATTATTTTACACACATCTTGTAAAATTGCATGTGATAACATACTAAATTTCTTTGACCAGATTCGAAATATTTCTCATATTAACCTATTTTATCATTTAAATTCGATTTTATCATGAAGAATCCATATTTCGAGCATAAGAACTCATATAATTATGAACATTTACAGGTCATCATAAGATAATATATGTGAAAACATATCCAAAAACCACTGAAAAAAACGAAGTTTAGCTAATTTTAGTCCAAAAATGACATTTTTATCATAAAATCACATTTTAATGCCATTATTATATAAAATGAACAATAAAAATCCATAAATTAACCAAAATATTCTAAATACATTTTAGGACCAGAAACTTTAACATGCATGATTGATTTCGTGATTGATGCGTGTCATTTATATGATCACCCTATTTTACACGCATTTCAGAGCTCATTTGTGTAGTTTAAGCTACTATTTTCCCTATTTCCGTCTACTTTCGTGTTTTTGTGTAATATTGCAGAAATGTGAAGAATCCAGTGGGAAATGAGCCGAATCCGTCCCTAAGTACTTTGCATTGCATTTGACGTGAAGTAAAGACTCGGGAAGCGAACTTGGTGCGCGTATCGAAGCCCGAAAGACGAATTTATGAAGCTTTTTGAAGCCGAGTACCTGTTGAAGTGGTCGATAGACCGGTGCCCATGGTCGATCGACCGGAGTACGACTTTCAGAAGCTCCTGTACAGCGCAGTTCAGTCGATCGACTGGCGTCAGTGGTTGATCGACCACACCGTAATTCTGACGTGAATTAAAAGGATTAGAATTCCGAAGCCCATTGGAATTAGGTTTGAGAATAAAGTTACGTATGTTTTTCTATATAACGTAACCAGATCATGAAGTCTTTTATCATCAGATTTTTAGGAAATAATTAGGGTTCTATATTAAGTTTGTTTTGGGGCATAATTATTCAATACAATTTACTTTCGGTTGCGTTTTCGGATTTGTCTTTTCTCTGCAATTCTTTACGGTAACGTTTATTCCATAATTCCAGTTGATATTTATTTCATTCTTAGGTTAGAATTGCTAGTTTAGAATTCCCAAAAGCCGAATTATTGTTTCATGTTATTTACTTGTTTAGTTAATTCAAATATGCATTCAATAGCTTTAATTGTTGATCTTACTGTAGTTTTTATCGTAATCATGAGTAGCTAAACCCCATGTGCTAGGATGTAGGGGATCTGTAGTACAGGTGGCGTAGAAATTGGTAGACCTGAGTCGCGCCATGGTCGATCGACTGGCCTACCTGGTCGATCGACCGACTCCGTGAGTTTTACTTTGTTTTAATTAATTTAACTGCTATATTTGACGAATCGAGTGCACGCGACTAGTTGAATGCTTAGAAATTGACCGACCCGATAAGATCGAAAGATAGGGGAGGGAAATATACTACCTAATTAAGACGACTAAATTAATAAGATCGAGAGATAAGTTAATTTAGACTTTTAAAGTCACTTTTCAGGACGAAAGTTAGCATTAGTGATATTAGGGACCCGTAGCCAGATCGAAAGATGCTACCTGTTAAGAATGGACCGAGAGGACTTCTTATTTTCCCGTCTCACGTGATTGACTCAGACTTACCTAGGACACTGCCGCCGAAACTATAGTGAACCGACCATCTTGGCACTCTTTTAATATTTGTTTTCTTCTTATTTCTTTAATTACTAGTTTACTTGCTTTAGTTTACTTTTAAATTTAATTGCCATTAGTTATAGAACAATTCAAATCAAACCCCCTCACAATTGTTACCTTGGACTAAAATTAGACAACTATTAATTGCATCGCCTCCCCCTCGGTTCGACCCCCGATCGCCACTAGCTATAGTAGTAGTTTGGATTTATAAATTTATCTTTGGTACTCTACGACGGTATCAAATTTTGGCGCCTTTTCCGGGGAGGCAATTGTTTAATTTTTAGTTGTTTTTATTTTAGTCTTTTCTTTAGTTTAAGGGACATATGTTCCTTAAACTATTCTCATATTCTACTTGTAGTTTCCTCTTATGCGCAGGTCACAGGGTGGTGTACCGAGACCATTGGATCCTGAGATCGAAAGGATTTTGCGCGAGTTGAGACGATCATCTAGAGTATTGCCGAAAGAGGAAGAGTTGAGTACTCTGTCTAGTTACTACGAGAATGAGCTGTTTGAGGAGGATCCACCTTCGTCCCCTATTTCTACTTCCTCAGCTGAGACCGTCACATCTCCAGACATGGCTGAAGAAGCAAGTATAGCTTGATCCTCCAAGCCAACAGTGAGAATCTCTATAAGGGATTCGCATTACCGAGAGACAGACGAGAAAATTCGAACCGAAACCGTCTTATATTAACTTGGTTGAGAGAAACCAATTTGGGGAGCGCAAATGAAGATACGACTAAACATATGGAGACATTCATTGACTCTCTCGCTGCTCCATACCCCCACCAGCAGGTGTGACCCAGGACCAGGTGAAGGAGACGATGTTCATATTCTCGCTTCGTGATGCCGCAAGGGAATGGTACCGAGATCTGGATCGAGCTGCTAACGGGATCACTGATTGGAATTCGCTGGCCCTAACATTCTACAAGAAATATTTCTCTGCCTCGAAGACCAATGCCATTAGAGCTCAGATCACGAGCTTTAAACAGGGTCCTGATGAGAATTTTCATGAGGCATGGGTCCGTTTCAAGAAGCTGGTGCGAACTATTCCGCACCATGGGTTCGAGCAATGGAGCCTATGCAATCAGTTTTATAATGGGCTTTATGACGATCAGAGGGCTATCCTGGATGCTGCAGCTAATGGCAGATTTCAGGAGAATGTTGGAGAAACTAAGGGGTGGAAAATCATTGATGATATGGCCACCCATAAAGCTGAGCATCGAAATTCCAGGAGAAATCAAAGGAGAGCTGCTGAATCCCCTTCTGTAGCTGCATTAGAGGCTCTTACAGCGAGATTTGATAAGTATGAGCTTGGAAGAGGTTCTCAAAAGGGAGGTATTTACCAAGTTAATGCTGTTTCAGGCGGTCCCTTTACATGCAAAAGATGTGGAGCTGAGGGACATGTTTCGGATTTTTGTCCTAGTTCGAATGAAGTATGTGCTGCCTTTCAACATTATAGACAGACTGGTACATATCCCGATTCCTCTAATGTCCACCCCAATTTGAGACGGTCTAACCAGAATGTCCTTAATCCGGGTCCACAACAGCAGCAGCAGCAAAGTTATGTGCCCCCTCATAAGCAACAACAGTTTCAAAAGCCTCCCTATGTGCCTCAGCAGCAGCAATTTCAAAGTTCTGACATATCTGAGTTGAAAAACATGGTTCAATATCTGTCGGGTTTGCTGCAAAAGGAGTCTCAAGCTAGAGAGACTTCTACAAAAATGTTGGAAAGTCAAATTGCTCAACTGGCAAGCAAAAGTGCAACTCGAGCTCCGGGGCAATTACCGGATAAAAAAGAGACCCTAAATGCTATCACGTTGAGGAGTGGGTCTACCCTTGATGGGCCCGCTATGGTCGAGGACGCTACTGGAAAAGATGAGGTGGAACCAAGTAAGAAGAAGGTAGTAACGAACAGTAGCAAGAAAAAGACGATCAGCAGGTATATCAGTCGATCGACTGACATACCCGATCGATCGACCAGTCCGCGAAATAGCACAGCTTCTGGTCCTGTAGAAGCCGGTCGATCGACTGACCAACATGGTCGATCAACAGAAAACGCTGCTGATGTTGAACCTTTTCGCCCTCCAATGCCAGATAACTTGAGGGACCACTTGTTTCGGGGTACGACGACTCCGAAATTATTGAGGCAAGACCCAAATGCTGATGGGTCTGTTCCGGTTCCAAAGTATGACCCAATGACGATTTATGGCTCATTCTTGAGACGGTCTGAAGAAGGTTCAAGCTACAACAAGGACAAGGTAGTGGATTTTCAGCCTAAGTCCACTGACGCCGGTATGAGAGACCTAGAGGAGGGCTAAGTTGCTTCTTACAGCCCCTTATCTAGAGAGATTGGTGCTGACAAAGGAACAGGTATCGTTTAACAAGTTTAAAAATGTTATTCGTAGTTTAAATGTGCAAGTTCCTTTCCTTGAATTAGTTAATCAAGTGCCTGCTTACACGAAATTTATGAAGCAACTTTTGTCTAAAAAGAAGTCACTTGATACTGTGCAATCTGTCGCACTAACTGAGGAGTCATGTTCCTATTTGACTCATACTGCACCTCATAAGTTAGCTGACCCTGGTAGCTTTTCTGTTCCTTGTAATATTGGTACCTTCTCAATTGAGAAGGCATTATATGACCTAGGAGCCAGCATTAGCGTTATGCCTTTGAGTCTAGCTAAGAAAGTAAAATTGACTAGGTTTGCAGTTACTAACATGACAGTACAGATGGCTGATCGTTCTGCGGTCCAGCCTATAGGAGTCTTAGAGGACATTCCCGTGCAAATAGGAAAGTTCTTTTTCCCAGTTGACTTCGTTGTACTAGATATACCCGAGGATGCTCACATTCCTATCATTTTGGGTAGACCATTTTTCGCACACCTATTTGGTGCGATTATAGATGTTGGCTCGGGGACATTGACCTTTAAAGTAGGGAAACAGTCCCATTGTTTTTTGACCCACTAAGAAGAAAGATCCTATATGGCCGGTCACTGTAATACGATTTCTGAGAAGAAATCTTATTTTGTGCTTTCTGATATGCCTGCCCCTATGCCTACTCCTGTTGTAACACCTCCGCCCCAGATTGGGAGCAAATTGGAGGAAGATTCTTCTGTTTTAGATATTGCAGGAAATGGTTTGGGGAAGGAAGAGCCGCATGTTGCTCCAGCTGTGAAGGAGCTAATTGTTCAAAGAGGCGGTCTAGGATGTCTTAGCTATGGCATAGCGATGAGGAGCCGATCAAGGTGAAGGAGTCCGATTTGGATTTTGACGAGCCAGACGAGGTCATTGATTAGGAAGATGTTCAAGATGTCAATCCGTTGAATTCGGCGGATGTTGGAGTTGCTAGGAGCCCAGCTGAGGAGATGAGCACTGTAGAGGCTACTTCTTGTAGCCAGAAGCCGAGCAAGTAGGCCATTCCGTGGCCATTCTTGATCAACTATTAGTTGATTAAGACTTTTCAAAACATTTTATTGCTTTTGTTAGACCTTTTTATTGCTTTTGTGTGCGCGAGACTTCGCTTTAATAAGTTTGCTTGGGATTTAAATACTTTAGTCTATTACTTTGGGTTTTGCGCAATTTTGGGCGCGTTATTATGTGTATTTGCAGGTTTATAGACCATATTGGCTCAATTTATTGAGCTAATTCAAGAAAATCGAACTTACAAAGAGGTTTTCCGGTCGATCGACTGCCTCCTATGGTCGATCGACTGAGCCGCGACACCAGGAGCTTCTGTTCCTGTTCACTCTGGTCGATTGACTGCCTGCTATGGTCGATCGACCACTCCCGCTGCTATACCTATTCTCGACCATTCCCCTGCTGTGTTTGGTCGATTTGCGGAGTTGAGGGAGTCTTTTCTCCACTTTATTCTCCGATTTATTTCTGTTTTCTTCCGTTTTCTTGATTTGCACATAATTTTGCGTTTAATAAATTATTTTATCGGAATTACGCGCAGTATTTTGTTTCTTTTCAGGTACTTATGGTAGCACTGCTAGCTACTGAAACCTCCTAGCTCACGCTGGTTTGGGGAGGTTTCCTTCTGCGTTTAAAGTCTTGTGAGTTTCCGAGTTTAAACTTCATGTCTTATTTAGTTAATTTTTCGCAAATTCCCGTTTCCTTTTTATTTCATTACATGATTTTGCACAATGGGGACATTGTGTGATTTGGTTTGGGGAAGGGTTTTGCATTGCATTCACATGTTTTATTGCATTTCTGTTTCACGTTTATTGCATTTCAGCTTGCATTGTTTTATTTCATTTCATATATATATATATACAAAAATAAAAAAAAAATTCAAAAAACAAAAAAATGGAAAATTTCAAAAAATTCAAAAAAATTGCACGTTTATTTTAGCATATAGGTTGAGTCAGAACGGTAGTATTTCAATGATGACATTGCATTTGCAGCTGTTTATGCCTAAGCCGTGCTAATTGACATGTTATTAGTAGAATCATATATGCATAGTCTACGAGTTTTCGTTAAATTTCTTGCTGAACTTTAAACTTGACTTAGATTTTTGGCAAATTACATCATTTTCTGAGATTTAGAGCCTTATAACCGGTGTCGTCCATGACCGGTTTATCTAGGAATGTGAGTAGTTACTCCTTATGAGGCATGTTACATTAATATGCATAAATATGAACTTAATCTGCTTAATACATGTATGCATTTGGGTTCGTGGTTAGTTGACACATATGGAAGAGGTCACCCCTTTACTCATTTTGCCCATAAGCTCCACACTGCCAAAAATAGTTTTTTTTGTCCCGTTAACTACATCCTACCCTTAGCCTGCCCTTGTCAAGCTAGTAGTTTATGTTCTTGGGATTGTTACTTTGTTTTTGGTAGCTAATGCTCATTTTAAGATGATGTTGGGAAGACGAAAAAGGAAGGAAAGAAAGAAAAAAATAGAATTGAAAAAAAAAGAAAAAAAAAAGAAAAAGGGAAAAACAAGTTCGATCTATGGTCGGTCGACTGGACTCATTGGTCGATCGACTGAAGCCCGAGAAAAGAAAAGAATCAAAATAGCATAATTCAAAGTCTTTGTTAAATGGCGATTTTTGCTCCCCTGTTGTATTTGTATCTTATGGGGAGTTGACTAATTATGGAGATTGTGAGATTTGTGCTTACTATTAGCACCGTTTCGATTGAAATCTTGAGCAAGAAGTTGGAATGGTTTATTAATTTGGTTCCCTTAGTTACTAGCTTGGCTTTTAACTCTGTTTTTATCCAAATTTATCTTAGCCCCTTCTTGCCCATAGCCTCACATATCCATATTTACCTCGGCATGTGTCATGGTCATTTGTTTGGTTGGAATGCATATGTACGGTTGTAGAGATTATTTTCATATTAGATTGCAGGCATGTTCTTATAGGTCGTAGTTAGGTGAGAGTCATCACAAAATGAATTCTTTCTATCTTTTACATATATTCACCTGTGCTTATGTGTGATATGAGCGACCCGTGAGGGTCCATAATGATGAGTCTCTATAGTTGACGGTTCAGCAGTTTTTGACGACTACATAACTCGTTTGCATGATTCATATTGCTAATTGATTGTTGTTGCATTAAACTGGTTTAGGCTTTATAGTTGCATTTCGCTCTGAGATTGAACTCGTTCCATTAGGTTTTAGGATCGAGTCTAGTTCTTGCTTGGGGACAAGCAAGGGTTTGGTTTGGGGAAGTTTGATGCGTGTCATTTATATGATGTTTTACACCCTATTTTACACGCATTTCAGAGCTCATTTGTGTAGTTTAAGCTACTATTTTCCCTATTTCCGTCTACTTTCGTGTTTTTGTGTAATATTGCAGAAATGTGAAGAATCCAGCGGGAAATGAGCCGAATCCGTCCCTAAGTACTTTGCATTGCATTTGACGTGAAGTAAAGACTCGGGAAGCGAACTTGGTGCGCGTATCGAAGCCCGAAAGACGAATTTATGAAGCTTTTTGAAGCCGAGTACCTGTTGAAGTGGTCGATAGACCGGTGCCCATGGTCGATCGACCGGAGTACGACTTTCAGAAGCTCCTGTACAGCGCAGTTCAGTCGATCGACTGGCGTCACTGGTTGATCGACCACACTGTAATTCTGACGTGAATTAAAAGGATTAGAATTCCGAAGCCCATTGGAATTAGGTTTGAGAATAAAGTTACGTATGTTTTTCTATATAACGTAACCAGATCATGAAGTCTTTTATCATCAGATTTTTAGGAAATAATTAGGGTTCTATATTAAGTTTGTTTTGGGGCATAATTATTCAATACAATTTACTTTCGGTTGCGTTTTCGGATTTGTCTTTTCTCTGCAATTCTTTACGGTAACGTTTATTCCATAATTCCAGTTGATATTTATTTCATTCTTAGGTTAGAATTGCTAGTTTAGAATTCTCAAAAGCCGAATTATTGTTTCATGTTATTTACTTGTTTAGTTAATTCAAATATGCATTCAATAGCTTTAATTGTTGATCTTACTGTAGTTTTTATCGTAATCATGAGTAGCTAAACCCCATGTGCTAGGATGTAGGGGATCTGTAGTACAGGCGGCGTAGAAATTGGTAAACCTGAGTCGCGCCATGGTCGATCGACTAGCCTACCTGGTCGATCGACCGGCTCCGTGAGTTTTACTTTGTTTTAATTAATTTAATTGCTATATTTGACGAATCGAGTGCACGCGACTAGTTGAATGCTTAGAAATTGACCGACCCGATAAGATCGAAATATAGGGGAGGGAAATAGACTACCTAATTAAGACGACTAAATTAATAAGATCGAGAGATAAGTTAATTTAGACTTTTAAAGTCACTTTTCAGGACGAAAGTTAGCATTAAGGATATTAGGGACCCGTAGCCAAATCGAAAGATGCTACCTGTTAAGAATGGACCGAGAGGACTTCTTATTTTCCCGTCTCACGTGATTGACTCAGACTTACCTAGGACACTGCCGCCGAAACTATAGTGAACCGACCATCTTGGCACTCTTTTAAAATTTGTTTTCTTCTTATTTCTTTAATTACTAGTTTACTTGCTTTAGTTTACTTTTAAATTTAATTGCTATTAGTTATAGAACAATTCAAATCAAACCCCCTCACAATTGTTACCTTGGACTAAAATTAGACAACTATTAATTGCATCGCCTCCCTGTGGTTCGACCCTGACTGCCACTAGCTATAGTAGTAGTTTGGCTTTATAAATTTATCTTTGGTACTCTACGACGGTATCAAATTTTGGCGCCTTTGCCGGGGAGGCAATTGTTTAATTTTTAGTTGTTTTTATTTTAGTCTTTTCTTTAGTTTAAGGGACATATGTTCCTTAAACTATTCTCATATTCTACTTGTAGTTTCCTCTTATGCGCAGGTCACAGGGTGGTGTACCGAGACCATTGGATCCTGAGATCGAAATGATTTTGCGCGAGTTGAGACGATCATCTAGAGTATTGCCGAAAGAGGAAGAGTTGAGTACTCTGTCTAGTTACTATGAGAACGAGCTGTTTGAGGAGGATCCACCTTCGTCCCCTATTTCTACTTCCTCAGCTGAGACCGTCACATCTCCAGACATGGCTGAAGAAGCAAGTATAGCCAGTCAATCCAAGCCAACAGCTGAGAATCTCTATAAGGGATTCGCATTACCAGGGACGGACAGAAAATTCGAACCGAAACCGTCTTATATTAAATTGGTTGAGAGAAACCAATTTGGGGGAGCTGCAAATGAAGATGCAGCTAAACATATGGAGACATTCATTGACTACTGCTGCTCCATACCCCCACCAGCAGGTGTGACCCAGGACCAGGTGAAGGAGACGATGTTCATATTCTCGCTTCGTGATGCCGCAAGGGAATGGTACCGAGATCTGGATCGAGCTGCTAATGGGATCACTGATTGGAATTCGCTGGCCCTAACATTCTACAAGAAATATTTCTCTGCCTCGAAGACCAATGCCATTAGAGCTCAGATCACGAGCTTTAAACAGGGTCTTGATGAGAATTTTCATGAGGCATGGGTCCGTTTCAAGAAGCTGGTGCGAACTATTCCGCACCATGGGTTCGAGCAATGGAGCCTATGCAATCAGTTTTATAATGGGCTTTATGACAATCAGAGGGCTATCCTGGATGCTGCAGCTAATGGCAGATTTCAGGAAAATGTTGGAGAAACTAAGGGGTGGAAAATCATTGATGATATGGCCACCCATAAAGCTAAGCATCGAAATTCCAGGAGAAATCAAAGGAGAGCTGCTGAATCCCCTTCTGTAGCTGCATTAGAGGCTCTTACAGCGAGATTTGATAAGTATGAGCTTGGAAGAGGTTCTCAAAAGGGAGGTATTTACCAAGTTAATGCTGTATCAGAAGGTCCCTTTACATGCAAAAGATGTGGAGCTGAGGGACATGTTTCGGATTTTTGTCCTAGTTCGAATGAAGTATGTGCTGCCTTTCAACATTATAGACAGACTGGTACATATCCCAATTCTTCTAATGTCCACCCCAATTTGAGGCGGTCTAACCAGAATGTCCTTAATCCGGGTCCACAACAGCAGCAGCAGCAACAAAGTTATGTGCCCTCATAAGCAACAACAGTTTCAAAAGCCTCCCTATGTGCCTCAGCAACAACAATTTCAAAGTTCTGACATATCTGAGTTGAAAAACATGGTTCAATATCTGTCGGGTTTGCTGCAAAAGGAGTCTCAAGCTAGAGAGACTTCTACAAAAATGTTGGAAAGTCAAATTGCTCAACTGGCAAGCAAAAGTGCAACTCGAGCTCCAGGGCAATTACCGTCGCAGCCGGATAAAAAAGAGACCCTAAATGCTATCACTTTGAGGAGTGGGTCTACCCTTGATGGGCCCACTATGGTCGAGGACGCTACTGGAAAAGATGAGGTGGAACCAAGTAAGAAGAAGGTAGTAACGAACAGTAGCAAGAAAAAGACGATCAGCAGGTATATCAGTCGATCGACTGACATACCCGATCGATCGACCAGTCAGCGAAATAGCACAGCTTCTGGTCCTATAGAAGCCGGTCGATCGACTGACCAACATGGTCGATCGACTGAAAACGCTCCTGATGTTGAACCTTTTCGCCCTCCAATGCCAGATAACTTGAGGGACCACTTGTTTCGGGGTACGACGACTCCGAAATTATTGAGGCAAGACCCAAATGCTGATGGGTCTGTTCCGGTTCCAAAGTATGACCCAATGACGATTTATGGCTCATTCTTGAGACGGTCTGAAGAAGGTTCAAGCTACAACAAGGACAAGGTAGTGGATTTTCAGCCTAAGTCCACTGACGCCGGTATGAGAGACCTAGAGGAGGGCTAAGTTGCTTCTTAAAGCCCCTTATCCAGAGAGATTGGTGCTGACAAAGGAACAGGTATCGTTTAACAAGTTTGAAAATTTTATTCGTAGTTTAAATGTGCAAGTTCCTTTCCTTGAATTAGTTAATCAAGTGCCTGCTTACACGAAATTTATGAAGCAACTTTTGTCTAAAAAGAAGTCACTTGATACTGTGCAATCTGTCACACTAACTGAGGAGTCATGTTCCTATTTGACTCATACTGCACCTCATAAGTTAGCTAACCCTGGTAGCTTTTCTGTTCCTTGTAATATTGGTACCTTCTCAATTGAGAAGGCATTATGTGACCTAGGAGCCAGCATTAGCGTTATGCCTTTGAGTCTAGCTAAGAAAGTAAAATTGACTAGGTTTGCAGTTACTAGCATAACAGTACAGATGGCTGATCGTTCTGCGGTCCAGCCTATAAGAGTCTTAGAGGACATTCCCGTGCAAATAGGAAAGTTCTTTTTCCCAGTTGACTTCGTTGTACTAGATATACCCGAGGATGCTCACATTCCTATCATTTTGGGTAGACCATTTTCGCACACCGCCTTTGGTGCGATTATAGATGTTGGCTCGGGACATTGACCTTTAAAGTAGGGAAACAGTCCATTGTTTTTGCCCATCCACTAAGAAGAAAGATCATATGTGGCCAAATCACTGTAATACGATTTTCGAGAAGAAATCTTATTTTGTGCTTTTCGATATGCCCGCCCTATGCCTACTCCTGTTGTAACACCTCCGCCCCAGATTGGGAGCAAATTGGAGGAAGATTCTTCTGTTTTAGATATTGCAGGAAATGGTTTGGGGAAGGAAGAGCCGCATGTTGCTCCAGCTGTGAAGGAGCTAATTGTTCAAAGAGGCGGTCTAGGATGTCTTAGCTATGGCACTGATGAGGAGCCAGTCAAGGTGAAGGAGTCCGATTTGGATTTTGACGAGCCAGACGAGTTCATTGATTAGGAAGATGTTCAAGATGTCAATCCGTTGAATTCGGCGGATGTTGGAGTTGCTAGGAGCCCAACTGAGGAGATGAGCACTGTAGAGGCTACTTCTTGTAGCCAGAAGCCGAGCAAGTGGGCCATTCCGTGGCCATTCTTGATCAACTATTAGTTGATTAAGACTTTTCAAAACATTTTATTGCTTTTGTTAGACCTTTTTATTGCTTTTGTGTGCGCGAGACTTCTCTTTAATAAGTTTGCTTGGGATTTAAATACTTTAGTCTATTACTTTGGGTTTTGTGCAATTTTGGGCGCGTTATTATGTGTATTTGCAGGTTTATAGACCATATTGGCTCAATTTATTGAGCTAATTCGAAGAAAATCAGAACTTACAGCAGGTTTTCCGGTCGATCGACTGCCTCTTATGGTCGATCGACTGAGCCGCGACACCAGGAGCTTCTGTTCCTGTTCACTCTGGTTGATCGACTGCCTGCTATGGTCGATCGACCACTGCCGCTGCTATACCTGTTCTCGACCATTCCCCTGCTGTGTTTGGTCGATTTGCGGAGTTGAGGGAGTCTTTTCTCCACTTTATTCTCCGATTTATTTATGTTTTCTTCTGTTTTCTTGATTTGCACATAATTTTGCGTTTAATAAATTGTTTTATCGGAATTACGCGCAGTATTTTGTTTCTTTTCAGGTACTTATGGTAGCACTGCTAGCTACTGAAACCTCCTAGCTCACGCTGGTTTGGGGAGGTTTCCTTCCGCGTTTAAAGTCTTGTGAGTTTCCGAGTTTAAACTTCATGTCTTATTTAGTTAATTTTTCGCAAATTCCCGTTTCCTTTTTATTTCATTACATGATTTTGCACAATGGGGACATTGTGTGATTTGGTTTGGGGAAGGGTTCTGCATTGCATTCACATGTTTTATTGCATTTCTGTTTCACGTTTATTGCATTTCAGCTTGCATTGTTTATTTCATTTCATATATATATATACAAAAATAAAAAAAAATTCAAAAAAATTCAAAAAAAAAAAAAAATGGAAAATTTCAAAAAATTCAAAAAATTGCACGTTTATTTTAGCATATAGGTTGAGTCAGAACGGTAGTATTTCAATGATGACATTGCATTTGCAGCTGTTTATGCCTAAGCCGTGCTAATTGACATGTTATTAGTAGAATCATATATGCATAGTCTACGAGTTTTCGTTAAATTTCTTGCTGAACTTTAAACTTAGATTTTTGGCAAATTACATCATTTTCTGAGATTTAGAGCTTTATAACCGGTGTCGTCCATGACCGGTTTATCTTGGAATGTGAATAGTTACTCCTTATGAGGCATGTTACATTAATATGCATAAATATGAACTTAATCTGCTTAATACCTGTATGTATTCGGGTTCGTGGTTAGTTGACACATGTGGAAGAGGTCACCCCTTTACTCATTTTGCCCATAAGCTCCACACTGCCAAAAATAGTTTTTTTTGTCCCGTTAACTACATCCTACACTTAGCCTGCCCTTGTCAAGCTAGTAGTTTATGTTCTTGAGATTGTTACTTTGTTTTTGGTAGCTAATGCTCATTTTGAGATGATGTTGGGAAGATGAAAAAGGAAGGAAAGAAAGAAAAAAATAGAATTGAAAAAAAAGAAAAAAAAAGAAAAAGGGAAAAACAAGTTCGATCTATGGTCGGTCGACTGGACTCATTGGTCGATCGACTGAAGCCCGAGAAAAGAAAAGAATCAAAATCGCATAATTCAAAGTCTTTGTTAAATGGCGATTTTTGCTCCCCTGCTGTATTTGTATCTTATGGGGAGTTGACTAATTATGGAGATTGTGAGATTTGTGCTTACAATTAGCACCGTTTCGATTGAAATCTTGAGCAAGAAGTTGGAATGGTTTATTAATTTGGTTCCCTTAGTTACTAGCTTGGCTTTTAACTCTGTTTTTATCCAAATTTATCTTAGCCCCTTCCTGCCCATAGCCTCACATATTCATATTTACCTCGGCATTTGTCATGGTCATTTGTTTGGTTGGAATGCATATGTACGGTTGTAGAGATTATTTTCATATTAGATTGCAGGCATGTTCTTATAGGTCGTAGTTAGGTGAGAGTCATCACAAAATGAATTCTTTCTATCTTTTACATATATTCACCTGTGCTTATGTGTGATATGAGCGACCCGTGAGGGTCCATAATGATGAGTCTCTATAGTTGACGGTTCAGCAGTTTTTGACGACTACATAACTCGTTTGCATGATTCATATTGCTAATTGATTGTTAGTTGTTGCATTAAACTGGTTTAGGCTTTATAGTTGCATTTCGCTCTGAGATTGAACTCGTTCCATTAGGTTTTAGGATCGAGTCTAGTTCTTGCTTAGGGATAAGCAAGGGTTTGGTTTGGGGAAGTTTGATGCGTGTCATTTATATGATGTTTTACACCCTATTTTACACGCATTTCAGAGCTCATTTGTGTAGTTTAAGCTACTATTTTCCCTATTTCCGTCTACTTTCGTGTTTTTGTGTAATATTGCAGAAATGTGAAGAATCCAGCGGGAAATGAGCCGAATCCGTCCCTAAGTACTTTGCATTGCATTTGACGTGAAGTAAAGACTCGGGAAGCGAACTTGGTGCGCGTATCGAAGCCCGAAAGACGAATTTACGAAGCTTTTGGAGCCGAGTACCTGTTGAAGTGGTCGATAGACCGGTGCCCATGGTCGATCGACTAGAGTACGACTTTCAGAAGCTCCTGTACAGCGCAGTTCAGTCGATCGACTGGCGTCAGTGGTCGATCGACCACACCGTAATTCTGACGTGAATTAAAAGGATTAGAATTCCGAAGCCCATTGGAATTAGGTTTGAGAATAAAGTTACGTATGTTTTTCTATATAACGTAACCAGATCATGAAGTCTTTTATCATCAGATTTTTGGGAAATAATTAGGGTTCTATATTAAGTTTGTTTTGGGGCATAATTATTCAATACAATTTACTTTCGGTTGCGTTTTCGGATTCGTCTTTTCTCTGCAATTCTTTACGGTAACGTTTATTCCATAATTCCAGTTGATATTTATTTCATTCTTAGGTTAGAATTGCTAGTTTAGAATTCCCAAAAGCCGAATTATCGTTTCATGTTATTTACTTGTTTAGTTAATTCAAATATGCATTCAATAGCTTTAATTGTTGATCTTACTGTAGTTTTTATCGTAATCATGAGTAGCTAAACCCCATGTGCTAGGATGTAGGGGATCTGTAGTACAGGCAGCGTAGAAATTGGTAGACCTGAGTCGCGCCATGGTCGATCGACTGGCCTACCTGGTCGATCGACCGGCTCCGTGAGTTTTACTTCATTTTAATTAATTTAATTGCTATATTTGACGAATCGAGTGCACGCGACTAGTTAAATGCTTAAAAATTGACCGACCCGATAAGATCGAAAGATAGGGGAGGGAAATAAACTACCTAATTAAGACGACTAAATTAATAAGATCGAGAGATAAGTTAATTTAGACTTTTAAAGTCACTTTTCAGGACGAAAGTTAGCATTAGTGATATTAGGGACCCGTAGCCAGATCGAAAGATGTTACCTGTTAAGAATGGACCGAGTGGACTTCTTATTTTCCCGTCTCACGTGATTGACTCAGACTTACCTAGGACAATGCCGCCAAAACTATAGTGAACCGACCATCTTGGCACTCTTTTAATATTTGTTTTCTTCTTATTTCTTTAATTACTAGTTTACTTGCTTTAGTTTACTTTTAAATTTAATTGCCATTAGTTATAGAACAATTCAAATCAAACCCCCTCACAATTGTTACCTTGGACTAAAATTAGACAACTATTAATTGCATCGCCTCCCTGTGGTTCGACCCTGACTGCCACTAGCTATAGTAGTAGTTTGGATTTATAAATTTATCTTTGGTACTCTACGACGGTATTAGTGATATATCATAATAAACACAAATTTATAAGTTTTATTTGTTAATCGTATAACTCGGAAAAACAATAACCGATTTGCATGCAAACAACCTAAGGCTCTGATACCACTTGTTAGAAATCTATATCTCATTATACTCAACATATTCATATATGTTTCACTTTAATTTAGTCATAACATTAATTAGATCTTATGCATGCAAACATAAATAAATATAGAGAAGAAATCGTCATTCTTACATTGAGATTTCGGATCAAAGGGCATAAGTAAGATCTCCTTCGTACTTGTTCTTGAGCTTTCCTTATATGGATGAACAATATTCAAGTTTAGAATCTCTCCCAAAAGCATATACCCAAGGAACACCCTTAAAACCAATATTATTATGATCTAGTAATAATATTAATCATACTTAAATTTGACACAAAAATGTTATTTTTGCTCTTGAAATTTCGGTTCAAGAGGGAGTATGTGAGAGTTTATTTTTGCTCTTAAGCATCATCTCAAAAACTAGAGAGAAGAACAAATTTTTTAGACTAGAATGAATAATAGATTGAAGAAGAGAAAAAAAACTCTCTTCTTTTCTTATGGGTGGCCGAAAAAGATGGCCTTGGGTAGCATGCCCAATGCCTTTTATTTTTGCTCTTCTCAAAAGCTAGGTTTGCATGGCTACTAGTAAGATATAATCATTGTGTTTTTCACTTAAGATAAAAACACAATATATATCTTACACACCCTCCATTATTTCGGCACATTCAACATAAAATGGATGATCCATTTTATTTTGTCATTTGTCAATTGTAACATATGTGCGTGACATGTTACTTGACATATGAAATTGTAATGTATTTTTAACATATTAAAAATCAACATACTCATAAAATATGTCATATACAAAATCGACTAGTAATTCGTAATTACTTGTACCAAAATGGTTTATCAATTATAAATCACAACATCTTGTATTTATAATAAGTCATTCATTCAATCTTAATTCAATATCAATTGTTTCGTAAACAATAATTTTATCCAAGTAATAAAACAATTCGATTACTTAGACCGTATCTCATTTAATAAAATTACAATAAGACACGTAAACTTAACTCAAAAATCACCCGTCAATTTTAAGCAATTTAATTAACTCGTATCGGCATACGATTAATTAAATAATCAATTAAGAGTATTTCCCTATAGGTATGACCTAACGGGATCAACTGATCACCACCGTCGCACGACAGTAATGTCAAACTCTAGTCAGCCAATCATTACCGATATGTGTGGACCAGTTGACTGTAAAATATTACATCCCACATGTATTCTTAAAACGAGATTTAAACATGTGATCATCATGATCAACAGTTGTGATCGCATTATTGTCGGAGGACACATATTCCAACATACCACGCATATATTATTCAAGAAAAACACATACATAACAAGAAATTAAAAGACGGGGTTTTAAAACCATTAATTAGAATAATAATAATAATAATTAACTAACATAATCATCTTGTAATTCCCCTGCGATTGCGATAAATATTGGGAATTCAATATGTGGATTATTAAGAGGCACTTGTTCTGCCTCCCATGAACGAGGCACAGTGTCAATATAGTGCCGATATGTTCTTAATAGATTAATGTCACAATCGGTTGCAATCCATAAATATTGCTCTTGTAACACATCATCCGTATAATAATTTTTCTTCCCAGCATCATGATCCTCGTATCTTGCCTGGAATTTTCTCGCTTGACGAAAAGATTCCAGCTTCTTCCCAAAACCTTCAAACTCGATCATTGCGTAACCAAGAAAACCATGAACTTTAGTCCAAGCTGGGTGGACCTTTTTAACGTTCGTATAACCACCTTGACGAAGCATATCTCTCATCCAAGTAAAACTTCTCGAAGATGACGACGACATGGTGATCGAAGTGTAATATTTTTAATTAAATTATAGGCTATGATTAATTGAACATTGAATTGGTGAATATGGTTAATTGATCACATTATAAGTGATATATTTATAGGAAAATATGTATGCATGTGTGGATATAATAATGGACGGATAGTAAATAATGGTCAAACAAAACACTGCATGCAACGGTTCATTATTTATCATACATGCATTGGTTGAATATTTTACATTGAAAAAAGTATATAATGGTTATTTTTCACCCGTAAATGATAAATGACAACGGGTACAGAGGAACCGTTATATCATAATATCAAATGATAACGGTTGCAAGAAACCCGTAGCTATAACATAACAACGGGTACCAAAAACCGTTGCTAGTCTTAATTTAGTAACGGTTTTCGAAACGCCGTTTTCTTAAACTGGTAACGGTTGTCTAATAACCGTTGATAAGGGTGATTATATAACGAGTTTATGGAAACCGTTAAACGTATTTGATAACGGTTTGTTATAAAACCGTTGTCACATTATAATAAGAACGGTTTTCGACGGAAACCATTATTCTTATTAGCCCGGTTTAGGCTTCCGCCAATATTTTGAAAACGGTAATCTAAGTGTCGTTATTAAATGCATTAAACCGTTGTGATATGCTCCTTATTGAGAGGTTTGTGTGTTGAGTGATGTGGCATTAGACAAACCTCATTTGGGGTTTGTCTATTGCTAATGCCCAACAATAGAGGGTTTGTAGACAAACCTCTAAAATAATTGACACATCCTACAAACCTTTTGACAAATCTCTATTGCTAATGCCCTTAGTGTATCTATTTGGTGACCACTCTTATATCAACGAATGTCTTTTTTAACACAATTATATCCGTTTTTAAGTATAAATGAATTTAAACATTATTATTCTATATAGGTAAATGGGACAACAGTATAGGGTAAGGTATCAATTTAGTCAACACGAGAGGATCTCCTCATCAGTGTATTTGGTAACCACACTTATACCAACTCATACCAATCACAATTGACAACAATTCAATAATCTCAATTCAATCATAATCCATACACATGGTACCATACACAATAATCAATCAACATTAACACAAATCATAGGATGAGTAGAGATTATTCCTACCTTTTAGCTATCCACGCGTAATAACTATCTTTCACACATATCGAAATGGATCCATCACCTACATAGTATAATCGTATGATACTACTACCAATTCCTTCAATTAATTACCGTCAGACCCTTATTTAAAAATTAGGACACTAGCTAATTTCCTCAAAGGTCTTACAGAACTTACCAATCAAAAGAAATTATGTACAAATGAAAGGGAAGAGCATCTAATCTAATGAAGCCGAGTCTCACTTTTCTGTCTTGGATGATTAGGGTGATAGAGTTTGTGTGAATTATATTTAGAAACTAATTACTAGGGTTAAGCAAGGTTCGGGGAAAGATAAGGAACGAATTAAGAGCAAGCCCAAGTAATCACTAGTCCAATAAATACGAAAACCTACTAATCTCGCTAGCTTGCTTGACTCGGTCAAGTGCCATAATCCACTCAATCGAGCGGCACTGACTCGGTCGAGTACCTCCAATCTACTCGGTCCAGTTGCACTAACTAGGTCGAGTACCTCCAGTCTACTCGGTCAAGTGGCCCTGATCGGCCCAATATTCGCCCCGAGTGAGCCAGATAAACTCCTTAATACACTGTACTTCACGGATAATACCCTAGTTAACTATATCCAGTAACAAATCTTAAAATAGTCGAGTATTACAATCTCCCCCCCCCCCCATAAAATAAACTTCATCCCTGGAGTTCACCTATGTAATACCCTTATTTAACCAAGAGCCTTAGCAAGATGTTCCCAGTTAAATAACGTTCTTATCATCTCGGTTGTCCGAGATAGTACATATCATAAAACAAGCATTAATAAAGTAGTTTAAATTAAGTTACATAATAATACCAAACCGTCTTAAACTATTGATATGGTCGTTACTTGGTCACTGATGTGACTCATATTTACACACATTTAATCCCCGAACTAGCCTCGTTCCTATGCTTTCTTGCATGCATTAAGGTCGTTTCTTATCTTTAGCTTCCTACTTTGCATATTCTTTGAGGTTTTGTGTGACACCCCCATACTCCAAGTGCCTTACCAGGACCACTCAGGTATAAGAACGTCACCATCTCGGTTTCCCGAAGCAATGATAATCAAATGACAATAAAAGAAACATAATTTAAATAGCCAAACTGTTTAAAGTGGTTACAAATCCAAATCCAAAATGATAAAAGGTACAATACATATTCCCAAAAACCAAAGGTCTAAACAACTAAAGTATGACAGTGGAAGACTCTATTCAGCTCGTGGTGACACATCCCAGCTAGCCCAAATACCTCTAGTCAAACCTGCTCAATAACTGCTCACCATCCCCGAATGGATCACCACAGTTTTTAAAACAATTAAACGGGGCCAGTACTAATTACACAAAACAAGATACAATACAACAATTACCAAACAGCACAATCGTCACATCAAACCCCGGTCTCCATGAACAATCACCACTTAACTGACTACACACAAAAGTGTGTAGCCCTGCCAGAGTACCCATCGCAACTGATACTCCACACCGCCAGTGGGGGACCGCAGCCGTACCCACCAAATCCCCGCTCATCTCCATCGAGCGATAAACCCAAGTCCATTAATGTGCACATCCCTTCTGTGGCGGGTTCCACATAAGGCGAATCATGGGCGTGAAGCCACTCCCGCAAGTGACTCCACTCAGCCAGGGACACGCCCCGAAGAACACAGACAGATAAACAATAATCACAATACAATCTCCACAACCGTCTGAAACAATCAACAATACTAACTAAAACACAATTCACCACACATATCATGTAACTAATACTAAGTAGGGAAAACCCTACCTGAAATGCAATCACAAACAGCAGACGATTTAGCAGCTGCCTAAAAAACGCTCTTCTACGAATCCTCTTCCTATTCACATAATCATATAATTACTAACAATCACAATAACCATCACAACTCCCAATCCCCCAAATTAGGGTTTAAAAAAAGTTCATTAAATGCTATAAAATTGGTACGTAGATCTTACCCTCGACGCAAGGATCACAAGGACACAAAGAATGATGAAATCCGACCTCTCAAGCTCCGGTATTTGCCAATAACACGGATGATGCGAATATTGTAGTCCCAATCTCCTTTTTAAGATTATTAGGTTTGTAAAAGTGTTTAATAAAGATGACGGTATGAATTATATACTAATCCGTGTTATTAACAAAACCCGTCGAAATAATACCCGTTAACCGACCTACTCAATTGAGTAACTAACCTACTCGATCGAGTACCCAGGCTACTCGATCGAGTACCCTACAAGCAGAACACTGTTTCTAAAGTCAAAACACCCTTACTCGATAGAGTAAGGCCCACTCGATAGAGTACCCAGAGACTCATAAAACCGTAGTATTACAGTCTTCCCTCCTTAAAAAAGAACTTCGTCCCCGAATTTCAAACCACAACAAAATAAAAACATACTACCACACTCCCGACACTACAACCAAAAGAAAACTCAACACAAAAACTCCGACACATGCTACCAACCCAAACTCAACCCGACACAACTCACTACTAACTATACCAAAAACAACATAAAAAGATGCAAAAACTCTTCGCGGTCATCTCCTACCCCCCTAAAAGAGACAAGGTTACGTCCCCGTAACCATACATACCTGATAAAAAAGAAACGGATAGCGCTCTCTCATGGACTCCTCTGCCTCCCATGTTGCCTCTTCAACCTCATGATTAGACAAAAGAATCTTAAGCAAGACTGTCTTGCCATTTCTAGTTTTCCTAACCTTCCGGTCACTCACATCCTTCCTCAGCTGAGATACATGAAACACATTATGCACCCTATCCAAAGAAGACGGTAAATCGAAACGGTAAGCAACCTCTCCAACCCGGTCTAAGATCTCATATGGTCCTATGAACTTCTGGCTCAGCTTGCCTTTCTTCCCAAATCTCATGACCCCACACATAGGAGACACTTTCAGAAGAACCTTGTCCCCAACCTGAAACTTTATATCCCGGCGATGTAGATCTGCATAACTCTTTTGCCTGTCCTAAGCTGCTCTCATCCTTTCCCTAATCATCTTAATCTGCTCAACCATCTCATGTACCATCTTTGGTCCCAAAACCATTGCCTCAGCACTGTCGTCCCGACAAATCAGACTCCTACATCTCCTCCCATATAAGGCCTCAAATGGCGCCATGCCAATACTAGTGTGATAGCTGTTGTTGTAGGAATACTCGATCAAATCTAACCTCTGCTCCCAGCTACCACCAAAATCCATCACACACGCTCGTAACATATCCTCAAGAGTCTTGATTGTTCTCTCTGTCTGACCGTCTGTCGCAGGATAAAAAGCTGTACTCATCTTCAATGTCGTTCCCAAAGACTCCTGCAACTCTTTCCAAAACCTTGAGATAAACCTCGAATCTCTGTCAGATACTATGTCTTTAGGCACCCCATGTAACCTTAACACATTCTTCCGATAAGCCATAGCTAATTGTGCCTTAGTCCATGTATCTTTCATTGGCACAAAATGAGCTGACTTGGTCAGTCGATCCACTATAACCTATATCATGTTGTTACCCTGCTGGGTCTTTGGCAAACCCACGATAAAATCCATGGAAATGGATTTCCACTTCCACTCAGGTACCTCTAAAGACCGAATCTTACCTTGTGGTCATCGCTGCTCCCCTTTAACCCTCTGACATGTCAAACAACGGGCCACAAACTCAGCTGTTTCTTTCTTCATCCCAGGCCACCAGAAAGTCTTCTTTAAATTCTTGTACAACTTGTCACCACCTGGATGTAGCGAATATGGTGTACAATGTGCCTCTGTCATGATTGTCTTTTTCAGCTCCTCATCATTAGGGACACACCACCTCCCATCAAACCTCAAACTACCGTCTGTATGAATAGAGAATCTTGACACTGTCCCTTTCTCTACTCCAGCTCTCGACTCCACCATCTTGGGATCTAATACATGTTTACCTCGAATATCATCATATAGATCAGGCTGCACTATCAAATCTCCCATGGCATCCCCTTTATAGATCATATGTATCCCAAACTTCCCAACCTCATCTCTCAACCTCATCAAGGATATAGTTGTGCACAAAGAATGTACACTCTTCCTGCTCAAAGCATCTGCAACTACATTGGCTTTCCCTTCATGGTAGATAATATCCATGTTATAATCGCCAATCAACTCCATCCACCTCCTCTGTCTCATGTTCAACTCCTTTTGAGTGAAGATGTACTTGAGGCTCTTATGATCAGAAAATACCTTAAAGGTCGCCCCATAAAGGTAATGTCTCCAAATCTTGAGAGCAAACACAACTGCACCCAACTCCAGATCGTGTGTAGGAAAGTTCTTCTCATAAGGCTTTAATTGCCTAGAAGCATAGGCAATCACTTTACCGTTCTGCATCAACACACATCCCAACCCATTCTTTGAGGCATCTGTATAAACCTCAAAGTTCTCACTCCCTTCAGGCAATGCTAAGATTGGAGCTGTGGTTAAACGCCCCTTTAATGACTGGAACGCCGTCTCACAACTTTCATCCCAACGAAACCTGTTCTCTTTCCTCATAAAAGCTGTCATAGGTCTAGAAATATTGGAGAAATCTTTCACGAACCGTCTGTAATATCCTGCTAAACCCAAGAAACTCCTAATCTCAGCTACATTCTTTGGTGCTTCCCACTTGGTAACTGCCTCAATCTTTGCAGGATCCACAGCTACCCCTTCCTTTGAAATCACATGCCCCAGAAAGGCAACTTTCTCTAACCAGAACTCAGACTTAGACAACTGTTAGCATACAGCTCATGCTCCCTCAAAGTCTGCAACACAATCCTGAGATACTCCTCATGTTCCTCCTTAGTCTTAGAATAGACTAAGATGTCATCGATGAAAACCACTACAAACTTGTCCAAAAACTGACTGAAAACTCTGTTCATCAAATCCATAAACACAGCAGGTGCATTAGATAACCCAAAAGGCATCACCACATACTCATAATGGCTATACCTCGATGTGAAAGCTGTCTTTGGTATGTCCTCCTCTCTAATTTTCACCTGATGGTACCCCGACCTGAAATCAATCCTGGAAAAGACTGATGCACCACTCAACTGATCAAACATGTCATCTATCCTTGGCAAAGGATACTTGTTCTTCACCGTCACTCAGTTTAATTCCCTGTTATCTATGCACAACCTCAGGCTCCCATCGTTCTTATTCACAAAAAGAACAGAAGCTCCCCACGGTGATAGACTAGGTCTAATGTATCCCCTCTCTATCAGATCATCTAGCTGCTTCCTGAGCTCCTCTAACTCATTAGGACCCATCCGGTACGGTGCCTTAGAGATTGGCCCCATCCCCGGTTTCAGCTCCACACTGAAATCTATCTCCCTCTTCGGTGGCAACCCCGGAAACTCCTCTGGAAAGACATCTGGAAACTCCCCCATAACTGGTATCTGATCAATTGTCGGACTCTCCATCCTGTCATCTCTCACATGGCACAAGATCATCGGGCACCCCTTCCTCAGATAGGACTTCAAGGTCACAGGTGCAATCAACTTAACTTTGGGTTTGACAACAAACCCATGATAAGACACACTAATGCCCTTAGGACCTCTCAGAGACACTTTCTTTTGATGACAGTCTATCTTAGCCTTGTACTTTCCTAACCAATCCATCCCGACTATCATCTCAAAACCGTCTAAAGGAAATTCTAGCAAGTCTACAGGTAGATCGACTTGCCCAACTATCATGGATACATCTCTATATAACCTCCCACACGATACAGACTCACCCGAAGGTATAAAAACTTCCTCTCTTACAGACTCATACTCTCTCAGACCCAAGTGTTTAACATGACTCGAAGATACAAACGACTGTGATGCCCCGAATCAAACAAAACAAAGTATAAACACATTTAACAAGAAAAGTACCAGTGATAACATGAGCGTCGTCCTCAGCTGCTTTCTTCTCCATCATGAAAACACATCTTTGGTCTTCCACCCCACCTCCCGGGACAAGATTAGCTGAAGTAGCCGGTTTAGCACCCGACCCCTGGTTGTTGTTGGTGTTCGTAGCAGGTTTCTGATAAGAGTTACCGCCATTGCGGTTTGCCCCACCGTTGTTGCTCTGACCTCCCCTGTTGTTCCATGACCCAGCTGGTCTGTTGCTCGCATAACTCTGTGCAGGACCCTGAGAAAAGCTCCCCTGTCCCGGCCTCTGAAAACCTCCACTCACCGCACTGGTGCACTCATGTCTCTTGTGGCCCATACCGCCACAGTTGTAGCAGGTCATACCCCAGCTACCTTCACTACTACCACGGCCTCTCCCGAAAGAAGCCCCAGCACTAAACCCCGAGCCCGATGAATATGCTCTCGCCTGAGTGTGGTTACCCTTCTTATAGTTGGATTGGCCACCTCCCTCACTCTCAGCCTTTCTTTTCTCAGCACCTCTCTCTCGGGCCATCTCCACTAGCCGCTCATCCCTCCCAGCTCTCTCATAAGCTTCCTTAACATCCGTAAGGACTCCCACAGGTAACTTCTCCATGATCTTGGGGGTCAACCCCTTCTCAAACCTTAGAGCTAGGTTCTCATCACTCAAACCCATATCCTCAGTATACCTAGCCTTCTCATTAAACTGTCGGTAGTACTCAGCCACCGTCATGTCAGCTGTCATCTTAAACCCATCGAACTCCTCTCTCAACTTACTCCTCACATGCTCCGGCACGAACTATTGCCTCATAGCCTTTCTAAACTCTTCCCAAGGAATAGCAGGTAACCCCTGCCTCGCATACATATCCCTAGCATTCACCTTTACCTTGTCCCACCACTCACCTGCCGTCTCCCTCAAATAGAACGCAGCTTGTTCCACTTTCATCTCATCCGGGTAGTGCACCAAATCCAGGATGTTCTCCATCTCTCTGTGCTAATTATCCAGAAGAATTGGCTCCCCGGTCCCCTTGTACTCTTTTGGGTTAAACCTCGCTATGTAGAGACTAATCTTTGAATGATCAACATCCTTATCCTTCCCCACTCTTTTTAAAGCTTCCCTAAGAGCATCTTGGTGCTCCAACATCTTAACTATGTCATCGGTGGTCATGCTCTCAGCTCTAGCATAAAGGGCGTTTCTCTTTGGCGGCATCTTGTAACTATATAAGAAAAGGTAGATATAAACACGCATACTATAACCCAAGACACGTATACGACATGCACAGACCCACTCGATCGAGTACCAGAACCCACTCGATCGAGTTGAGGCAACTCGATCGAGTGCCCAACCTACTCGATCGAGTGCCTTGACTCCAGAACCTAATCAGACTCCTGCCCAAAAACATACTCGACCGAGCTGACAAGACACTTGATCGAGCGCCCCCTACTCGATCGAGTGCCCCTATGTACTCGATCGAGTACCCAAAAACACGGTTCTGTCCAGAAAACATCAAACGACCTACTCGACCGAGTCACATCCACTCAATCGAGTGCCTCACCCACTCGATCGAGTGCCCCCCACTCGATCGAGTCATGCAGACTCTTATAAACTACCCGCATGTTCATCTCACTTTCCCAACATAATATATAAATTTTATAAGTTTAACAAAATAACGTAACTACGCATGCAAATACGCGCAACTCCTTATATAATCATTAAAACGATTTATTCATGTTATCAAAATGCCACATTATAAACACGCAACATACTTTTCATTCAATTCAACATGCAAACACGTCTCCTTCAACTTTTATCCATACTTCCAACTCTCCACATCCAACATCCAACAGTTCACAACACATGCTATCAGGTACACATACAGAACAAAAGACAACACTTACGACCCTGAAACGTACCCCCATGTGACCGGTTTAAAATTGCAAGGCGAGTTCGCGACTTTAGGACATCTTCCAAGCCTTTGCATTAGCTCATACAACTTTTACCCCTGGTTCATTTTAATTGACTCCCTATGTTCATTAGATTCATTGGTTACAAGTTTCAGGATCGCCGCTCTGATACCACTTTGTGACACCCCCATACTCCAAGTGCCTTACCAGGACCACTCAGGTATAAGAACGTCACTATCTCGGTTTCCCGAGGCATTGATAATCAAATGACAATAAAGAAACATAATTTAAATAGCCAAACTGTTTAAAGTGGTTACAAATCCAAATCCAAACTGATAAAAGGTACAATATATGTTCTAAAAAACCAAAGGTCTAAACAACTAAAGTATGACAGCGGAAGACTCTATTCAGCTCGTGGTGACACATCCCAGCTAGCCCAAATGCCTCTAGTCAAACATGCTCAATAACTACTCACCATCCCCGAATGGATCACCACAGTTTTTAAAACAATTAAACGGGGTTAGTACTAATTACACAAAACAAGATACAATACAACAATTACCAAACAGCACAATCATCACATCAAACCCCGGTCTCCATGAGCAATCACCACGTAACTGACTACACACTAAAGTGTGTAGCCCTGCCAGAGTACCCATCGCAACAGATACTCCACACCGCTAGTGGGGGACCGCAGCCGTACCCACCAAATCCCCGCTCATCTCCGTCGAGCGATAAACCAAAGTCCATTAATGTGCACATCCCTTCTGTGGCGGGTTCCACAGAAGGCAAATCATGGGCGTGAAGCCACTCCCACAAATGACTCTACTATGCCAGGGACACGCCCCGAAGAACACAGACAGATAAACAACAATCACAATACAATCTTCACAACCGTCTGAAACAATCTACAATACTAACTACAGCACAATTCACCACACATATCATGTAACTAATACTGAGTAGGAAAAACCCTACCTGAAATGCAATCACAAACAACAGACGATCTAACAGCTATCTCAAAAACGCTCTTCTACGAATCCTCCTCCTATTCACATAATCATATAATTACTAACAATCACAATAACCATAAAAACCCCCAATCCCCCAAATTAGGGTTTAAAAAAAGTTCATTAAATGCTATAAAATTGGTACGTAGATCTTACCCTCGACGCAAGGATCACAATGACACAAAGAATGATGAAATCCGACCTCTCAAGCTCCGGGATTTGCCAATAACACGGATGATATGAATAACGTAGTCTCAATCTCCTTTTTAAGATTATTAGGTTTGTAAAAGTGTTTAATAAAGATGACGGTATGAATTATATACTAATCCATGTTATTAACAAAACCCGTCGAAATAATACCCGTTAACCGACCTACTCGATCAAGTAACTAACGTACTCGATCGAGTGCCACTTACTCGATCGACTACCCAGGCTACTCGATCGAGTACCCTACAGGCAGAACACTGTTTATAAAGTCAAAACACCCTTACTCGATAGAGTAAGGCCCACTCGATAGAGTACCCAGAGACTCATAAAACCGTAGTATTACATTTTGTGTCCTTGGTAGGAGAGGAATGCTAACCTTGCATATATGGAGCAAAATAGAGCTAAATGGATCGCATCTAACGACCGAGTAACAAAGAGGAGACCAATAATAAAACAAGTATTTGGGCAATGATGAAGGATCCCCAAGGCTCCTCAACGATCCCCACGGATCTTGAAGCAGCCAACTGAAGAAGAAGCCAAACTGGCCTATGAGACGGGCGTCCTAAGATCAGCCCGAGCATCCTGATGATCAAGACAGGCGTCCCAAGACTCAGCCCGAGCGTCCCACAAGCAGGACGAGCGTATTCCTATACAGCATGGGCGTCCAACAGGGCAGGTCGAGCGTCTCCTTGAGGGACTTGCAAGGTGAAGAGTCTATCGTAGTCGAAATACTCGAGGAGGGGGGGGGGGTGAATTGAGTATTTAAAAACTTATGCCCGCTTTTTATTTTATATTAACGTGATTAATTACTTAAAGTTTATTGATTAAAATTTAACAAATTAATTAAGTGATTAAGAACGTAATGAAATGAATAAAAACGGAAACTGCAATGACACACGGTTTTGAAGAGGTTCAGCTTCACACGTCGAAACCTACGTCCACTATTCTCGATTAATAATTTTAGTACCTTTCTCCGGATTACAAAATTCTCAACCCAACTCGTATAACTAACTCTAGTTATAACTCAATTTGAATATCACTAGATATTCGGTTTTGACTATCTTAAGTTACTAAGAAAGCACTTGATTGTTCTTCTAAGTATTCTTTCATAAAAGAGTAAGAAACAATATGAAGTACTATTATCTTATAACGTAGCCTTAAGAATAATATGCAAATTAAAGAGCACGAGTTTTCGTAAAGATTTTCAAATGCAAAACAATCAAAATACTTGATTAAAATTAAACTCAAAATTGTTTGCAAGGAATTTTATATTTCGAAAAGCTTATTTGAATTTATGAATATCACAAGTATATATAGTAGAGAAGACACACTAGGGTTTTGATCGAACCCTTAGAGGTGTCGTGAGGCAAGGTAAGTTGTTCCACAAGAAACAAATCTTATCTTTCCTTAATTTAATCTTCTAGATATTGTAATTAAGTAAATAAGGTAAATCTAATATATTTGATAAGATATAGAAATATCTTAAGGCAATACAAAAAGATTTGACCTAACAAAATTTAATTGCATAGGGAGCATGGTCGGCCACCACACGGCTCATAAGCCCACCTTGGCTGAAACCCTAGGTCAAAATATCAAGGAGTAGATTAGGATTAGGTTTAGATAATTTAGCAAACCCTAGGTAGCATGACGACTCATAAGTCGTTTTACTAACCAATAGGATAATGTAAATTATTTACTCTAACCAACCCAGATTAAATTTCTATTATATATACACATGATTTCGAAACATGTTTGAAGAATTTTATCTTTTGAAAAAATTATTTTAAACTATTTAAAATCGTGCCTTCAAATGCAACCCAAAGTTATAGTAAGAATAGCTATAACTTTAAGTTTGGTAAGTAAAGTTATAGGTGAAATAACTATAACTTTACTTTCCCAATATTCCTTCTTAAGATACCGTTATTAGATGAAGACCTATACTAGCTAATCTTCCTGGAGATCTTCAGTGATAGAGTCTTCTCTTCATCTTGATCATAAGCTCTTCATCTTGAGCTTGTTAAAGACTTGATCGATCCTTTTGCTTGAGTGATCATCATACTTCAAACTTGTTACAGTTACTATGACGCTTTAAGAATCTTCAATGTTATAGCTCAAGCTACTATAACATCACTTGAATGATGCTTCACAACTCTTCAATGTTATAGCCAGGGTTGCTATAAAATTACTTGCCAAACTTGTAAACTTTAAGTCAATCTAATAAAGACGAAACAAACGATTACGAGCAAGAGTATATATAAAACAAAGCACACACTTGTCATTATCAAAACTTAATCATATACCTATATGGTCCAACAAATTCCCCCTTTTTGATGATGACAAGTCTCTTTTGATTTGTGACTAAGTGTAAGTTCCCCCTCAACATAATACTATAAAGTCATAATCAGTTGAACGCAAGAACAAGCCACTTATATACAAAGTATAGCATCTAAGGACCTTAAGAGATTAAAGGTTCTGACAAGGAGCAAGCTTAGGCAAATACTTAAGTCACGATCATTTTCTTCCCCCTCTTGACATCATCAAAAAGACGAAAAAAGACATGAAACAACTAGAATAATATAGATCGAGACATGTATTACTCATGCAAAGAGAGATTATAAAACGAGAAAGTAATCCACGATAAGCATGCAAAATATAAGATATGTCTACTACAAACCTAGTAGTCTAATGCCAATGGGCCGAATGATTAATAAGTTTAATGCCTAATGGTCAGAATAGAAAAGTTAGCCAAAATGGGCCGAATTAGACACATATCCAAAATATAAAGTCTAATAATAAAAGGAGCAAGGAAAGGATTTGGGCGAGTTTAGGGATAGTCGTGTTTCACGACATTCAGGTTCACATAACCGGGACGAGTCCTAAACTCAAGAGAGTCAAGACGATCAAAGCAAGACCGTACATGGTTAGCTTGTGCCGTGAGGCACGTCTCAAAATTGAGCACTTTTAAAGACAAGGCCTTAGTAGCTTCGAAAATAAGCCCCATATCCTCATGCATAGCCTTCCCTTCACGCCAAAGAGCCCCTCCTTGACTAGCCAAATTAGCTAATGACCCGGAATGACGAACACACTCCTTAGTCGCTCTAGCCGCATCACGAGCCATTGCTTCAACACGACTTTCCAACCCATGCAAATAAGCTAAGACCTCGGCATTACTCGAACCATTCGAAACCGAAGCCCCATCCTTTTCCTTTCCCAAACCCGAGACCAATTCCGCAATTAACTTGTTTTGAACATCTAATTTTTCACAAATACTCCTCATAAACGAGTCCAATTTTTGTTCCACAACCAACATCACATTCGACGACTTTTCTACCACATTAACCTTAGCCAAGAAAATCAAGTCGGGTCCAACGGCACCAATTTTCATGAATTTAAGATGAGTGTCACACATCTCATCCTTGACCATGACCCCATAGCTAGTAGGACCGATAACCCCTTTATGTTCCAAAAGACGAGAAATCCACATTCCGAAAGGTAAATCCAAAGTAGTGTAGAATTTTCCTTCGGTGACGGAAATACTCGTTTGGACAATGCGATGAAAAATAAGTCGGGGAAGACTAACCTGAGTTCCTTCGAGCCACTTTGAGACCAAAAACATTTCATAGCTCGACAACTTATCACGACCACCTCTCCTCGGGACAACCGTATTCCAAAGAAAATTTAAAAAGAACTTCAACTTAGGAGTAAACGGTCCCGCTAACATATTACTAGACCCCGTAGCACCATCATCAAAAGACCGTTCAATCTGAAGCTTCTCTTCCTCCGTCACATCCCCCCATTCCGCACGCGGGTTGATTTCTATCCCATCATCAGGGATGGAAAAAAGAGTAAGAAAATCGTCAAGGGAGATGGTGACTTCGGACTAATTTCCATTGCATGCAACACATTCTTCCTCATAGAAACCGAAGAATATAAATTGGATTACCTCAATCGGATAGACGGGACCGATGAAAGAGCTAATCTTTTTCCACTCTTGATAAGTTAAGAAATATTTGAAAAATAGTATACCACTTTTCGGAATAGGACCGTCCTCCATGAATACCGTATCTCATAACACAGTTTACCCGAGTCCTTTCATCCGCGGTAAGTCGAACTTTATCAAGACCCGTCATAGTTGAATTTGGCATATATTCGCGAAACATAACTCTTTGAGAACCTTCTTGATTGACCACTACCTCGGTTTCTTCAACCGAACCCTCGAAACCGACGACCTTCTTCTTACCCCTTATTAAGCTTCCGTCGTTTGCCATCTAGATTAGGATCAACCCAGTTATGATCGGGATTGGTAGGCTTAGGATTTGGTTGAGGTGAGGGAGTGTTGGTGGTATAAAAGAGTTTGTTGCATGTTGGTTTGGATGACCCGGTCCGAGTTGTGGACCGAGTTGAGGGAGAGTGGAGGCGAGTTGAAGGTGGTGTCATGATGATGATTGATTTGTGAGGTTGAGTGTGGAAAAGTTTTGAGAGAGGTAAAACTTTTAGGGAGTTGTGTGGTGATTAGGACGGATGAAAGGTGGAGTATTTATGAGATTAGCAATTTGCAATATGGTAAGTTGAAGTTTGTGTTAGATTAGGAAAGTGGAGGGATAACGTGTAGGGGTAGAAAACACAAGATATAGGTAGATTTTTATATACCATATTACACACAAAGGATTAGATAAATATTGCTAGGGTTAGATTTTGTGAGATATGATAAGATAATATTTTGGCAAAAGATAGAAATATGGTACTGAATTTCGGTAAAGGGATATGAAAGAATAAATTGTTACCGAATTTATGGTTCGTAATAAAAACATAAGATATACATGACTAGCAGACGGAATATTCTCGTAAAATAATATGACATTTAACATAAATAAACTTGCAACAAAAAATACGGACACAGTCATACAATCTCGTCAAATTTAGTCAATCATACGGAAAATAAAATATCTGTGACAAGTTTAGTTGCCACCAATTAAACCAATTTCCAACCGTAAAATGTCAAAACGTTCTCTAGCCAATGCTTTGGTAAAAATGTCAGCCCATTATTGGTTTTCTGTACTACAAAATTCCAGTCTTATGTTTCCCTTATCTACATGATCACGTAGAAAATGGTGTCTAATTTCTATATGCTTAGTACGCGAGTGCTGCGCGGGATTTTTAGATATAATTATAGCACTTGTATTATCACATAAAATAGGTATACAGCCAACATTAACACTGTCATCACATAACTGTTGCTTAAGCCATAAAAGTTGAGAATATACCAGTCCAACGACAATGTATTCAGCTTCAGCTGTAGATAATGCAATGGAACTTTGCTTCTTTGACCCCCCATGTAATAATACACGGTCCAACAAACGTAGCTATGTCGGAAGTACTTTTTCTGTCAAGTGAACAACCTGCATAATCTGCATCTAAATACCCTATGAGAACGAAATTACATTCGATAGGATACCATATATATAACTTAGATATACCAATCAAATACTTCAAGATTCTCTTAACTGCAATCATATGCGATTCTTTAGGGCACGACTGAAATCGAGCACAAACGCATACACTAAACATTATATCAGGACGACTTGCAGTTAAATAAAGAAGTGACCCAATCATACCTCGATAAGTCGTCTTATCGACAGACTTACCGTCTTCATCCTTAGTCAACTTCTTATCTGTACCCATAGAAGTTGGCTTAGAATTAGAATTTTCCATACCGAATTTCTTGATTAGCTCCTTGATATATTTTTGTTGGTGTATCATAATTCCTTCAGTAGTTTGTTGAATTTGGAGTCCAAGGAAGAACTTGAGTTCTCCCATCATGCTCATCTCGAATTCTGAGGTCATTAATTCTGAAAAATACTTACATAAATGATCATTAGTTGAACCAAAAATAATATCGTCAACGTAAATTTGTACGATTAATAGATCGGAATTTTCAGTTTTGAAGAATAAGGTTTTGTCGACAGATCCTCTTTTAAAACCACTTTCAAGAAGATATTTTGATAATCTGTCGTACCACAACCTAGGAGCTTGTTTTAAGCCATACAAGGCTTTATCTAATTTGAAAACATGGTTATGAAATTTGCTATCGAGAAATCCTGGAGGTTGTTCCACGAAAACCTCCTCATTCAAATAACTGTTAAGAAAAGCCGTCTTAACGTCCATTTGATACAGTTTAATTCCTTTATGAGTAGCAAATGCTATCAATAGTCTAATAGCCTCAAGCCTGGCTACAAAAGCGAAGGTTTCATCATAGTCAATTCCTTCTTGTTGATTGTACCCTTGTACAACCAATCTGGCTTTATTTTGTACAATAACTCCTGTGTCATCCAACTTGTTTCTGAAAACCCATCTTGTACCAATAACAGTTCGATCTTTAGGTCTTGGAACCAAATACCAAACTTTGTTTCGTTCGAACTGTTGGAGCTCTTCTTGCATAGCGACGATCCAATCTGGTTCTGCAAGTGCTTCTTTGATATTTGTTGGCTCAATTGTTGAGAGGAAGGAGTAAAATGAGCAGAAGTTATTAAGCTGTCTACGAGTTCAAACTCCTTCATTTAAACTTCCTAGAATGGTTTCCACTGGATGAGAGTCCTTGTATCTCCATTTCTTAGAAACAGGAGGCACATCTTCCTCTGAACTAGTTTCACCTTCTTTGAATGATTGGGGTTCAAGCCTTGTTCCCCTTGAATCCAATCCTGGGGTTATAACAGAATCAGGTATAACTTTGGATCTAGTTCGTTGACTTGGATTTGATGTTATAGCATCATCAGCTATAACTTCAGCTTCCAATTGCTTGGATTGAGAAGAGGTTATAGTATCATCAACTATATTATCAGTTCTCTTTCCTTTATCATTTGAAGGGCTTCCTTGTTCGTCATTTGTGCCCTCAATTTCTTTGTCTTCCTCATTCAATTCTGGAAGATCATCCCTGGATAGTCGGAAATCAGGTTCGTTCAAATCTTCTTCCTCATCCTGTTCAGCTTTATCAAACATATTATTCTCATCAAAAATAATATGAACACTTTCTTCGATGCATAAGGTTCTCTTATTGAAAACCTTATATGCTTTACTATGATTATAATACCCGACAAACACAGCTTCGTCACTTCTGGGATCGAATTTGCTTAATCTATTTGTACCATTATTATGGACAAAACATTTACTCCCGAAGCAACGTAGATGTGATATGTTGGGTTTACGTCCCCTAAGAAGATCATAAGGAGTTTTCTTGAGAATAGGTCTAATCAAAGCTTGATTATGAACATAGCATGTAGTACTAACAGCTTTAGCCCAAAAATTACGAGGTAGACCACTACACAATAACATTGTGCATGCCATATCCTCCAATGTTCTATTCATACGTTCAACAACACCGTTTTGTTGTGGGGTTCGTGGTGCTGAGAAGTTATGCCCAACACCATTCTCCCTGCAATATTCTATAAAAGCATGGTTATCAAACTCAGTGCCATGATCCATACGAATAGAAACTAATTTTGATTTGTACTTATTTTGGGCAAGGTTCATTAGAACTGCAAACTCTTTGAAAGTTTCATCCTTTGAATTGAGAAATATAGGCCAAACATATCTAGAGTAATCATCAAATAGAACGAAGACATACCTGGATCCGCCTCTACTTCTTACCTTCATTGGGCCACATAGATCCATGTGCACGAGTTCTAGTGGTTCCTTGGTACTTACCATTCTCTTGGGTTTGAACGATGATCTCACATGTTTGCATCGAGCACACGAGTCACATAAGGTTTCTTGATCAAATTTGATTGAAGGTAGTCCTTCAACCAGATCCCACCTCTTTAATTTATTCAACGTTGTTGAATTTATGTGAGCAAACCTTTTGTGCCATAGACACGGATCATCTGTAGTTACTTTCATGCATGTGAACGAGTTAGTAGGAATGTTATTTAGATCGATCATATAAACGTTCCTTCTACCGTGTCCTTCAAGCACGACACTACTTGTTCCTTCAATTATGATTCGACACGAATCTGAATGAAAGACAACTTTATTTCTTTTGTCGCATAATTGAGAGATACTTAGTAAATTGTGCTTGAGACCACTAACAAGATAAACATCACTAATAGCGTGAGAAGAGGATATTCCAACTTTACCAACACCGATAACCTTACCCTTCTTGTTATCACCAAATGTGACCTTACCTCCATCGAAGGGTTCAAGTGAAAGAAATAAATTTACATCTCCAGTCATGTGCCTTGAGCATCCACTATCAAGGTACCATAGGTTATTTTCTTTCACCACAACCAGCAAAATAATTAGATACAGTTTTTAGGTACCCAAGCTAAGTTGGGTCATTTGACGTTAGTCACTCTAAAAACTAGATCTTTTCTAACCCAAACCTTTTTAATAACTTTACGTTTAGGAGGTGAATGGGTTTGTCTGGGAATCGTTTTAGGTTGAGTTCTGGGTTCCTTATGTTGTGGTTTTTCAGATTGTTTCGGGGGAGCTCTGGTTTTGAAGAACTCCTTAGGTTTAGGTGTTTGTTTTGATTTGGTAACCTTCTTAAAATCGAAGCTCATATCATAGAACCAACGATGATCATTGTTGCGTTCTTCATTTGTACTCGGTTCAGATGGGGTAAATTCATTGTCCTCGAAAACAGTGTCAGAGGCTTTAACAAAGTTGATTCCTTTTCTTAAATCCTGGGCATATTTGACACAGTTTTCTTGGACATGTCCAGTATTGCCACAGTAATTACAATCAAATATTCTGGTAGATTTGAATATTTTCTCCTTCTAAAATCTCGTTCGGAAGGGGTTGATTTTCATTTAGAGTGATCTCTACGACCATAGCACTCGTGCCTGTTATGTTCATATACCTATTATTAGACTCCTCTAATAGTGAACTAATTAACTTATTAATTATTTGTTCTTTAGATCTAGTGCATGCATAACAAAATGAAAGATTTATGAGAAAAACAATGTTCCTTACATTGTAGATTGGTTCGAAATTATGGGCACAAGTAAGGTCACCTTCCTTCACTTGTTCTTGAGCTTATAATGATGGATGATCTTCCAAGATCCCAAGTATAGAAATCCTCCTTAGATTGCACCCAAGACTTACCCTTAAACTAGTATACTAATTAACTAGATTATTATACTAGTATCCTTAAAATGATTCTAATATTCTTATTACTACTACACTAGTAATATTGTTTTGATATTAGAAATGATGAACAAAACTTGTAAATCTCCAAAAACTTGTTGGAGAGATCTAGAGAGAAGGAAGAGAAAAGCTTGCATGTAGATTTTGTGAATGAGTGTAAGAAGAAAAATGAGGACAAAAGTCCCCATTTGAATAGGTGAGCCGTGTGGGAGGGGACCAAGAGGGGAATCTTGCTTTTTCCTTTTGGTCTTCACAATGCACAATTGTGTAAGGCTTTGTAAGATAGGTGTAAGGCTATAAAAGCAATGCCTATGATTTATTTATCATAAAATAAATCAATCTTACACCATTTTAACTCCCTCCATTCGGTCCATGCTCTTAAAATGGACTACCATTTTATTTTGTCAATTTGTCATTTGTCACACAATATATCACATGTAGTATTTTACATGTTATTAATTAATTTAATGCATATTTATCCCATAAATATCATTTTAGAAATTAATTAAATTACATACAATAAATTGACTAGTGATACTTGATCACATAAATAAAATGAGTCATAAAATTATAATTCACAACATCTTGTAATTATAATTAACCATTCATTCTAATCTCTATTGTTTCTCAAACAATAAGCAATTTTAGTAATAATGCATTTTTATTACTAAAATAAATCTTATTTAATCCCATTACAATAAGATATTAATATTCTCTCTCACAAGTAAATTGTTCACTTTTAAGGAATTGATTACCTCGTATCGTCATACAATTAATCAATTTATCCATTAAGGGAATTGTCCTTTAGGTGTGACCTTAAGGGATCAATTGACCACCACCGTCACACGCTTGGTAATGTCAAACTCTAGTCACCAATCATTACCGATTAATGACGGTCGATCGACTTTATAAATAATCATCCCTCACGTATTCTTTATATGAGATTTTATAATGATATTTAAATCATGTGATCGCACTATTGTTGAGGACACATTTCCCAACAATCTCCCACTTGTCCTCGACAAGTGTGCGTCACCAATTCTCTTGTCCTATTACAATCTCCCACTCAATGCAAGGTGTCTTGCAGGTCGTACTTACATTTGATCATATCTTGAGTGGTTTTCTCGATCCGGAGATTAAGCGTCGACCGGAATTATCTATCATAGATGCTTTCGAGCGTGGCCACGCATTTCGATTAACTACTCCTCGAGTGGCCTTGAGATTTCAAACAACCCCGACAAGGGGTGGACAATTCCTATCGCCCTATTCCCTTCGTTCACCCACAGTCCATCATAACCCAAAATATACCCAGTTTGACCTCATTTACGAAATCGTAGAGTATAAATCAAAGCTAATCGGAAGTTGTGCCAACTTGGGTTTAATAGTCTCTAGTCAAAAGAATTGACTCATAAGAATACTATAGTAGCTCTTGCCACGACCAGGCTTTATGAATTACCGGAACTCTATAAGCGGTCACCGCCCGACGATTGTCCCATACATTTCGTCTATGTGATCGACTAGTCATCCCATATGACTCTATGGCACTTGAACTTGCCATCAATCGCATCACACTCTAGTCACTTCGAGACGTCACCTCATATAAGTAACTAGGGGCGAATACCATGTCAATCCAGTTCACTTTAATGGGGTTCAATTTGTCTTTACAACCCATTCGGATACGACAAGGTACCGGGTGAGTTTAATTAAAAACTCAAATGATAAAGGTGATTATCACATATGAATAGTCAATACACTATTACTACTTCATATTCTATAATCTCTAGTGTTATAAAAACACTAGTTAAAATGCAATACAAGCTTGGCAAGTGGATATACCCGATATCCATATATTCCAATTTAATTAATTGCTATTTCCTTCCATTCAATGTCATCTCTTAATGACATGAATTTCTCCAAGTATATGTCTAGACTTCATACTAGACTTGGGCTCTTTAACTTGAAAGACGCTCCCACTGTTATCGCATAACTTGTGATAAAGTCACTTGTAGAGGGATTCACCCTTAATCCCTACGTTGACTATTTTATCACAACTTGGATTCCTTTTGTAGAATTTGCAATGCGCGAAACTAAAACACATTTCTTAGTTTCTTACTCCTTTGTCAATAACATTTACTTAGGATTTCATCAAATCCTTTTAAGCTTGGAAACTAAAGTTGGTGCAACCCTTCAACACTTTAACTTAGTTTATCATCCAAACATGTGTACAAGTCATCAATTGTACTTTAAGGCTTTCACAAGCCCATCTTATGAATTAACTTATTATTGACTTATCATGCACCTAGCATATGGTACATCACAGCAGGTGCGTCTGTTGGCATACATAATCGTTCTAATGGCGGAAACATTAGTAATCGATTTCATGTAATCAACAACTTAATGGGTTCAGTGAACGACTATGATTTCATCATAGTAATTCCACTTTCATCATCATGAATAAGCCATTCAACTTTGTTGATGTTAAACAGATACGAAAGAACTTATCTTCATAAGACTCTCAATTCTATGCCAATTTATTCTAACATAGATTCAAAATCTAGAGTACTTTGCATCCCTTTCCATGTCTCCCAATTACTCTTACCAGAAGAGAGCATTGGTATATTATTCTCAATAAGTAATATGTTATCTACATATAAGACATGGAGAAACAATTATAGCTCCCACTTAACTTCATGTATATCATGATTCTACAATCATGTGAATGAAACAATTCACTATAATCACATGAACGAAAAGTATAATCCTTTAATGCTAGCTTAAGACCATCTTGTGATCACTTAAGATAGCTACGCATAATATGTTAGGATTCTTAGATCTTCATCTAAGATTTTGTGTTACAAACACTTCCTTCTCTAAATTCCCATTTTAGAAAAGCGAATTTTATTTGCCATTCTTCATTAAAATGAAACGCGGCAATTCCTAACACAATTTGTCTTGATCAACATCTTTATGTAAATCTTATGCATTTGTGTACTCTAAAGCTCTATTTACCTTTAAGGAGACCCGCGTCTTCAAGTAAATCTACTCTTGAGCAACAATGTATTTTATTTGTAATGCGATGGCTCGTATGTAACAAGGTCAAGATACTATCACTTTCACAAAGTAATGTTATTAAACAATAAGACATGTGCGATAAACTCCCACTGAACTATACTTCTAATCTATCTTCATAGACTATAGTTCATTTACACTCCAACTCTATAACTCTATTACTTTCACAAAGTAACATTTCAACTATAAGAGATGTTTGTGACGATACAATCTTCTCCCACTCTATCTCTCAGAAATACACCTAATTTCTTGAGAGATAGTTTTGTGAGTCACAAAGATATATATAACGGAGTATTAGAAGTTTTCCAAAGACTATATATTAACTTTCAAAAGGCCATCCTAACATGGCAGCTATGGAATATGGTAGTCTGATTCATGTCATATGGTTTAATAGACTCTCTATTCTAGGTATCTCATGGTTGACCATCCAATTAGAATAATATGTCCATTTGGTATCGTGAATTCCCTACTTGATGAATTCAAAAACTCATTACAACTCTTAGAATTGATCTTATATAAGTAAGTTGTTACTTTAAGTAACAAAGACATAAGGAGAATCAGATTCATAGCTTATGGACATATAATGATCCCATCATCATAATCGTCTAATCAATCAATTTAAGTTGTTTATCTAATGTTTCTCTACGCAAGTAATTTATGATGATGATTTTAGAACAAACAACATAATAAAACAAGTGATTTGGGTTGAAAACCAAATCACCAATATCCAAAATACAACCCGTGTTCAAAGGATACAAACCAATTTCCAAGTCACACAAGGAAATCAAAATAGTTCTAAAAACATGAAATTCATCATAAATTTAAAGACAAAGCAAATTAAAAAGCCAAGCTTCCATTGATCCATCACCATGGTCGGCTACTCTAGCTTCCCTCGTGATCCTCTAGACTTGCTTCTCCTTGCCTTTGTCCTTGCTAGGAGGGGCCCCTATTTACAATAAAAAGGGTAATCATCACAACTTGTATCACATACTAATTGAGATTGAAACATAAAAGATAGGGATAGTCATATATACCTACTGGAGTAACCTTTCCAGCTTTGATGTCGCCAAGATATTTGGAACAGTTTCTCTTCCAATGCCCAACTCCACAACAATAGTGGCACTTGTCCCCAGAGGGGGCACTGTACTTGGGCTTGGAGGTGCTTGCTTCATAAGTCTTAGCTGAATTCCTGTTGGGAGTTCGCTTCTTTCCTTTTTTCCCGCTTTTCTTGAAAGTTCCCTTGCTCTTTTGATTAACATTGAGCACATCTTTGGTGGTGCTAACACTTAGCCCCATGTCCCTTTCGGCTTGCACAAGCATTTTGTGCAACTCATCAAGAGAAACTTTCTTATCTTGCATATTAAAATTCACCCGGAATTGAACATATGCTTTGATTTTGCTTAGGGAATGAAGAATTCGATCAATCACGAGTTCATCGGGAATTTCCACCTTATGCGCTTTCAAGGTCTCAACATGCTCTATCAACTTGAGCACATGTGGGCTCACCTTTTGGCCCTCTTTGATGTTAAGATCAAAGAATGCGGAAGCCGCCTCATATTGAATGACCCTAGGAGCTCGTGAAAACATGTTCACAAGCTTCATGTAGATCTCATGAGCGGTGCTAATCTTTATAGCACTTCGTTGGAGTTCGGCCTCCATAGCAAAGATCAATACATTTTTCATTGCGGCCGACTCCTTTTGGTAATCCTCATAGGATTGCCTAGCGGCGGACCTAGTATTAGGTGGTTCGGTGGGAGATGCCTCGGTAAGGTAACGAAGCTTGTCGTCACCTTGCGCGGCCAAGCGAAGTTGTGCATCCCAATCGGCGAAATTGGACCCATTCTTTTCTAACTTACATCGATCCATGAAGGATCGGAGCCATGACACATTGGAAAGCGGGGTGGAACTAGTGGATGCGGACGCGTTTGGAGTTGCCATTGCAGTTGATTAAAACAAATTTTGACTACAAAATAGGAAATGAAGGAATTTAATTATCATCTATCGTTTTAATAATACTTGTTAACTTAACTACAAGTATTGCATTTATATAGTGACCTCCACCCAACTACATAAATGATTCCGAGATCCAAATTCATATTAACTTGGGCACGGTGAGCCGATTCATCCCTTATTAATATAACTCGGTGGATTAACCTTTTAATCGATTCTACTTTTAGAACTCTCGGTCGATAAAAATTACTCTAATTCTCATCTTTAGCCCGGAACACATGCGACTACGGTCAACAATACTTCCGTTGAGCTCAATCCAAATTTCGATGTAATAACATTTTACTACCCCACTTCGCCAACGTAACAAGGTTTGTATTACGGTGAAGCCGGATTAACTCCCTTGCGAAATTGGTACTTCATGAGTTTCTACTATTTGGTAAGGCTTTATCTCAATTATTATATGTGAGAGGTCTTGTCAATTTATTATCTATCACGTTTTAAGTGAACTAAAGCGGTGAACTACGATAATTATAATTGACACGGTCGATAACTCGATATGATATGCATGTGTTGTTATGGCGATTTGGCTATGCATGCAACATATTAAAAGAAATGCAAAGCAATAAATAAAATTCCTAGTATGGCCTTCCTAAAATAGAAAATCAAATAATCTATTACATATTCGGAAACCAACTCCTTTGGTCCCTTGAATCTTCAAATGGCACGCCTCCCAAGACACCGTCTTTGTCGGATCACCTTTCCGAATGGCACCGTCTTTGAAGATGCTCCATAATTACAAATAATAATAAAATACAAAGCTATTCCTATTATACATTTGTAAAATGGAAAAACTATTAAAATAAAAATAAAAGTGATACGAGATCACATTAAATTACAACCGAATCAATATTCCCTTTCATTACGGGTAATATTGATTAAAACTAAGGCCATACTAAGATAAAATTACATAATTCAAGATTATATAAGTAAAAGACATTCAACAATTGAAATATGCAGCATTATAATATGTACCTATCATGCAAAATCATGTGCTAAATCGCCCTATTTAACTTATGTCGTACATATAACCCGGTTTCATGGAAATGCGTGATAATAACTTTTTAAAATCACTAATTAACACTTAAATCACATCTAAGCTCAAGTTAATTATCCTAACACATTTTAGGACTCAAAAATTAGTCATCACTAAATTTTTGACAATAATTCAACTTGATTTAATTTTATGCTCATTTTTTACCTTAAAATCATTATTTATATGAAATAAATCCAAATTAATTCATAAAAGTTTCAAAATTTGAATTTTAAATTTTTGAACATTCTGGAATAATTCCATGACCCTCATAATGTCAAAAAACATGGTTAAAATTTTCGAATTAATTTTGAGAAAATATAGTTGCATTTTTATCGTTTTTATCTCATAAAATGTATAAAGTATCCGAAAATTACTCCAATAATTTTTACAACTTTAGATCTGATTAGTGGAATATTAATGCAACTTAAAATAATTTTCTCAAGCCATGCAACACGTTTTAGCTAATTTTTGCTAAAATAGTCACTATTTATGCCATTTTTACTCAAAAATCCATAAATCATGCTAAAGAAGATATTTAAATCTAGAAATTTACATACTCTCTGTAAATATTGCATTTGACATCATATTAAAAGATCATGGCTTAATTCGAAATTTAACTAATTTTAACCATTTTACCTCTTTTAATCCATTTTTATCTCATAAAAATCATAAATCATGCAAAATTAATCAAATTAACTCGTCCTTTTACACACAACTTGTAAAATATGCATGTGAGGTCATATAAATTTTCCAAGGTCAGAAACGAAATTTAACTATTTTTAGCATTTTAATTCCCATTTTAGTCATAAAAATGTAATAAAATGACCAAAAATCCTTAAAATGAGCAATAAATTTCCATGAATCATAAAAATGACCTAAAAACACTTTAGGACCAGAATATATAACATACATAGTGATTTCGTGACTTATACTTATAAATCACAAATTTTTAAGTTTTATATGTTAACCTTTTAACTCGGAAAAACAATAACCGATTATGCATGCAACATCCTTATGCTCTGATACCACTTGTTATGTTCATATACCTATTATTAGACTCCTCTAATAGTGAACTAATTAACTTATTAATTATTTGTTCTTTAGATCTAGTGCATGCATAACAAAATGAAAGATTTATGAGAAAAACAATGTTCCTTACATTGTAGATTGGTTCGAAATTATGGGCACAAGTAAGGTCACCTTCCTTCACTTGTTCTTGAGCTTATAATGATGGATGATCTTCCAAGATCCCATGTATAGAAATCCTCCTTAGATTGCACCCAAGACTTACCCTTAAACTAGTATACTAATTAACTAGATTATTATACTAGTATCCTTAAAATGATTCTAATATTCTTATTACTACTACACTAGTAATATTGTTTTGATATTAGAAATGATGAACAAAACTTGTAAATCTCCAAAAACTTGTTGGAGAGATCTAGAGAGAAGGAAGAGAAAAGCTTGCATGTAGATTTTGTGAATGAGTGTAAGAAGAAAAATGAGGACAAAAGTCCCCATTTGAATAGGTGAGCCGTGTGGGAGGGGACCAAGAGGGGAATCTTGCTTTTTCCTTTTGGTCTTCACAATGCACAATTGTGTAAGGCTTTGTAAGATAGGTGTAAGGCTATAAAAGCAATGCCTATGATTTATTTATCATAAAATAAATCAATCTTACACCATTTTAACTCCCTCCATTCGGTCCATGCTCTTAAAATGGACTACCATTTTATTTTGTCAATTTGTCATTTGTCACACAATATATCACATGTAGTATTTTACATGTTATTAATTAATTTAATGCATATTTATCCCATAAATATCATTTTAGAAATTAATTAAATTACATACAATAAATTGACTAGTGATACTTGATCACATAAATAAAATGAGTCATAAAATTATAATTCACAACATCTTGTAATTATAATTAACCATTCATTCTAATCTCTATTGTTTCTCAAACAATAAGCAATTTTAGTAATAATGCATTTTTATTACTAAAATAAATCTTATTTAATCCCATTACAATAAGATATTAATATTCTCTCTCACAAGTAAATTGTTCACTTTTAAGGAATTGATTACCTCGTATCGTCATACAATTAATCAATTTATCCATTAAGGGAATTGTCCTTTAGGTGTGACCTTAAGGGATCAACTGACCACCACCGTCACACGACAGTAATGTCAAACTCTAGTCAGCCAATCATTACCGATTAATGACGGTCAGTCGACTTTATAAATAATCATCCCTCACGTATTCTTTATATGAGATTTTATAATGATATTTAAATCATGTGATCGCACTATTGTTGAGGACACATTTCCCAACAGTGCCCTAATCCTATTTTCATGTTATTATCTGATTGCTCAGTTAGGAAATTTAGAACACGTGTGCTACCTTCCCATTTTTCGTGAACCTTTCTAACATGCAAGAGTAATTCTTTGAAGGACTGTATCTCTTTGTTACATTTGGAATGGCCTGACTCTATGACCTTGGGAGGATGAGTCTCTTCATAATTGTCACGAAAGTTTTGGAATCTGTCATTAAGAACTCGTACCATCTCGGTATGCGTTCTTTTAGTATTTAATAGAACAGTTTTATATTCCTTTAATTGCTGAGTTAGAGATTCAATTTCCTTCTTTTGATAAAAAATCACGGCTTCTCTAGCCATAGCCTTTGACTCAAGAAGCACTTTGACTTTCCTCAATTCCAAAGTTATAGCTTCACTAGCTGTAACTTTGGCTTGAAGATTCTTAATGTTGAGTTTCAGGTCTGAGGTTATAGCTTCATTAGCTATAACTTTAGACTCAAGAGCCTTCTTCTCAGCATTTGTCACATCTGAAGTTGTAGACATATTAGTTGTAACTTTAGATTTGAGCTTTTTGGCCTTAGCTTTAAGGAGATGATTATCTTCAGCAATATCGAGAATTTGTTCTTTCAAGTCTTTCAACTCCAACTCTTGTTCGTGACACTTATCAAGAGATTGCTCAAAGTATTCAATTAAGGCGTTCTTAGGCAATTTCTTAACACTTTTCTTAAGTTCAAGATAGCTTACCTCTTCTTCTTCTTCTGAATCAGAATCTCCTAGAAAGCAGCAATAAGAGTCCACGCTATCTTTATCACTGTCTGATAATAGGTCAAGACTTACGTTGCTTAGACATAAGTTAACAACTTCTTCTTCTTCTGATGCTTTATCGTCCTCAGTGTCGAGATCTCCCCATCACGATGCCATCATTACTTACTTAAACTCCTTCTTGGTCTTCTCACGTTTTGCTTTGTCTTTAATTTTCTCCCATGTGGGACAATCCTTAATCATATGACTGGATTCTCCGCACTTGAAGCATCCTCTATTAGCAAACGTATTCTTGGACTCAGAAGTTTTCTTACTATAGGACTTGTTTTTTTTTTTGGTAAAATGTGAGATGTATATATATATATATATATATATATATAGGGGCGGGGTCAGGTGCGAACTAAAGTACGGTGCGAACCGTACGAACTAACCAATTAAGGGCACTCTCAATCACGCTTCTTATTTATCTACTAATTGAAACAATTCCCCACCACAAACAATCAATTGCCATCATCTCTCACACTTCCACCGTCGGCCGCCACTTCCAGTGTCAGCCGCGACTTCCACTACCAGCCGCCGCTTCTACCACCGTTCCCAATAACGGATTTCAGTCTATTATAGAAAAAAAGGTTAGTTTCAATTCTTATTTTAATCTTTGAAAATTTGTTTAGTACTTTGAATCTATTCAATGGTAAAGATTTAAGTAGCTTTATTAGAAAACATAAGATTATAATCAAAAAATTTGATCTTTAGGTATGAATTCTAATTGAAAATTAGGGTTTATAAAAATTGGTCATTACAAATTTGTATACATATAGTATCCGTTTGTATAGTATCTTGGGATGAAATTGAGCTTGCTGAACGGTAATTCCCAACCACATAATTCTGAGTTAACTGTAGTTGTCTTGCTTTTGCAGGCAATGTCTAATTTCATGTCTAAGGTTATGGGTAATATTGACATTGATCCATTACAAATTTACAACTCGTTTGACGAAAAATTAGCGTTTAGTAATTGATTTTGAGATCGTATTTTGTCAAACAATTTTGGGATTTTGATGGTAGATACTGCATATATATTACTCGATTGCATATGTGTTTTGTCGTCTCTGAAACTATCTGATTTATTCAGCAACAATGAGTCATAAAATGTGAGAGTGATCACTCGGGTGGTCTTGTGTGTGTGTGGTGACGGCAATGTGGGCAGTAGGTGGCTGTGCGTGGTGGTGGTCGTGGGAGTGAGCGGAGGCGGTGGTGGACTAGTCATGTGTGGTGATGGGTCATGGGTTCGATGGTAATGGTATGTGGATACATAGAATAGTACTTCTAGATACACTTATATATTACTCTAGATACATGTTTATATTATTCAACATCAGCTTTACATTTTGCTCAAAATCCTCTAATCGGCTGAGGTGGGTTTGATGTGTGGGGATAGTTAGACCCCAGGTGGGTTTTGTTTGCTTTCCATGAATCATGAATGTGTTTCTAAACTTTATACATCTATGAACTCAATGAGTATCTACTGCTTACTTACCTCTTTTGTATCTATGGTTTACTGATCTGCCATCTACTTGTGCACAGGTGGACACTAATTGTGTATACAAATTCATCCATCAGGTCAGGATTCAGGAATACAATGGTTTATACTCTCTTGGGAAAGCAATAGCAAGCTTGGACACCAAACTAGTTCGCTCTCGACAATATACCAGCTACGGAGTAAATATCAATTTCTATTGGGTAAGGGTACTGCTATCTCCTTTACATTTAATTTTCTTTTATGCTATGTATATAGAGGCAGACATGTAGTGCAGGAAATTTGTTGGTTGTTTAATAATTATCTGGTTATTAATGAAAGCTTCCTCCCCATTTTATAGGTAATGTATTTGCAATTAGCTTTCCTCTAAAATGATTATGCTTGTTTTGTTTCTTTAGTTTTAAGTTGCTTCGATTTAGAAATGCACACTGCTTACATATTCCTAAAGCAAATTAAAAGGTCGGGTTTTATACAGCAAAGACTTTAAGATAAAAATTTTATTTTTATTTCTGTTAAATAAGTAAAAAAGAGGTATTTTAGAATACCTCAAGTAATCAAAGATTCATTCTTAGTAAAATTGTTAGTCAAATTGTGCTAAATTTGTTTATTAAGATGTAAAATTGTTAGTGTGTCAAATGGGTGGATGGATCGATGGTGCTTGTGATGGTGCTTGGGGTCGAGTTTTCCTTGTGCGTGGTTAAAATTCATTTTTTAGGTGGTGAAGGCTTGGCGGTGAGGCTTGAGGTGATGCAAATCAAGGCTGGTGTGTTATCTTGGCACCTGGTTGTGGTGAATCTGTCTTGCCGGAGTCATTCATCGAGAAAGATGAGTGACGGCGAGGAAATTGGAGTACGGTGGTAATGTCAGTGGATGGGGTTGATTAAAGGAGTGTATTAAGCAAAATAAAGGTATGTATCTAGTAACTTAAAGGAGTGTATCTAGCTAGCTATGAGTATGTATCTAGTAACTTATAGGAGTGTATCTAGCTAGACAAGGGTATGTATCTAATAACTTAAAGGAGTGTATCTAGCAAGTTAAAGGTATATATCCACTAACTTAAAGGAGTGTATCTTTCCAAACTTAAGTTATTATAAAATACATTGGAGCAAGAGTACACCCATCAACTTATATCTTTAAACTAGTCATACTGAATTCCCAAAGTCATTCTTGTCTTCTATAATACCACTATAATAGTGTTTTATACAGGAGCAACTTACCAAGCATTTTAAATTTTTGAAATGGTGAGTGTCATATAAACTGTATCTCAATTCGTTCGTACTAGGTTTTCATCAAGTATCAGATTTTCACATAAGACTATAAGAGGCGTTGTGACAGGAGCGAAGTCAGGTTTGATGACAATGCTACTGTGATTCTTGATGACAAGAACGACAGGCCAAAGGGAACTCGAGTTTTCGGCCCAGTACCTCAGTCCTCATGAGCTTCGCAAGAAAAAGCATCTTAAGATCCTCACTTTAGCAAAACACTTAGACTAATTTTTGTTGGTTGATTTGGTTTTTGCTGTTGACTACAACTTATTAAGTTATTCTCATCTTCTCATGTCCGGGGTTTTTATACAAACATAATGTAAAACAGATATGTGTGAAACTTTCATTTGAACCTTATGTCCACTTTGTTCTTTGTAAATCGGCTTCCTCTTTATCGTCATCGTACCTAGTATCTATCAATGTAAAGGTTTGTATCTAGCAATATAAAGGAGTGTATGTAGCAAAGTAAATGAGTGTATCTAACTTGCCAGAGATGTGTATCTATTAGTGTATCTAGTAAGGTAAAGAAGCTCATGGACGTGGTGGCGGTGGTAGTTTTGGTGGTGATGGTGTTCAGTTGGGTGGTCGTAATTGATCTTTATAGCTTTGGATACACAAAATACCAACTCGGATACACATGGTATTACTACCGGATACACAAATCGATGTGTGTATCTAGTAGTAATACCATGTGTATCTAGTAGTAATACGATGTGTATCCGAGGATAGTAATAAGGGTTCTTGGTAATTCGTACGGTTCACATGATTGAAAATGACGTGGGGCTTAAGTAGCAGGGGGTTTGGAGTATCATAATAGAGTAGTTAGATTTCAGAACATTGATAGTGTTGGGGCTTGTGTCCTCCAGTTAGTGCGGATAACGTCATTGCACATACACTTGTACGGACAAGTGGGAGCTTGTTGGGGTTGGTGTCCTTAACAGTTAGTGCAAGGACTTGTAAACCTCTAAAAGGATCAAAGGGCATACTTTGGTATTATTATCAGTTGATCCACGTTTATCAATAACGGTTGGCTTGCTAGATAAGTTTGACGTTATTGTCATACAGATGGCGGTGATCAACTGGTCCCTAAAAGTCACACCTATAGGATACGTTCGAGAGATGTGACGGTATGAAAATACTGTCATGTAGATGCCAAAATTGACTAACCAGTTAGTCCGAGTTATTTGACTAGTAATTAGTCAAATACGTGATGTTGAGATATTATATTTAATACGGATTAAATATCATGGGCTAAGGCGAATTAACCAGTTAATTCGTGAAATTAAATATACGTGATTTATATTTAATTAAATGTATATTAAAATAATTATACAATACTGTTTTTTGTCGGACACGAATTAATAATTCAGCTAACCCGTATTATTAGCCGATGCCTTAATTTCCGATAACCGATAACAGTTTATAATCAAACCCGTCATATACATTTTAGCGGAATTGATCGGACCACAGGTTAAAATATTAGGAGAAAGTGGAAAGCCCACTTCCCCCTAAAACCCACGGCTGGCCGAGCTAACAAAAGAGAGCATCCCTCTCTTTTGTGACCTAGACAATTTCATTTACAACGAAACTAGGGTTTTGGAGATCAAGCTTTTCTCTGAAACTGAGATCTCTCATCTCGACAAAACCTCACAACAGTTCTCCCTATATTGCAAGGCAATCGGAGAACACTGTTCTAGCACAAGGGCATATCTCGGACAAAGTCTTGGGTGCAACGATTAGGAGGGAATCGCTTAGATTTTCGATCTTTACGCCGCAATTAAAAGGACCCGAGGTTGATTTCTATACACTTATCGTTTCTATTGTTTTATCGTTTTATGACTATAAATTGCATGTAAATTTTACGTTATAGTCCTGCAATTTAAGGGGTAGTATACGGATATTCACCAACAAGTGGTATCAGAGCGAGGCCACGTGAATTTTTCATGTGTTTTTCATAAAACGTTGTTGAAACGATGTATTTTGGTTAAAAATTTTGTCTCGGCAGCCATCCTTTTAACTCGGCAGAAATTTTTTTAATTTGCTGCGTTTTTGGTTGCTTTGGGAACCGTGTCTTGTTTACACGGTTGCTCTTGTTGTTGTTTTGTCTCGAAAACCAAACCGTGTCATGTTTTACACGGCTGTTTTGCTTCAAATTTCATGTTGTTTTTACATGTTGTTATTTTATACAGAGATTATAGCAACATGTCAAGTTTTTATCAATTGTCAAATTTGTTTTAATGCGTTTTTGATCATATTTGCAATTGATTTTATCTCGAAATCAGTTTTCACGAGGGTTTGGGATTTTTCAGAAATTTTTGTACTTGATCGAATAAAGTTTCAATCGATCGAGTGTTTTTTCTGCTTGTTTTTGTTCGATCGAGTCCCTGATGTACTCGATCGACCATCTCAAAACCTTTTGCTCGATCGAGTCCTTCTTTGTACTCGATCGACCGCTCTAAACCCATTTGCTCGATCGAGTTGTCCTCGTACTCGATCGAGTAGTGTTTCTTGATAGAGGTACTCGATCGACCACCGATTTAGTCGATCGAGCACCTCTGATTAGCATTCCTCTCGATCAACTTGCAGTTCGGTCGATCGAGCTCCCACATCCCTCGATCGAGCACTTATGTCCCTGGATCGAGGGATTTGGTCTTTAATGACTTTGAAAATTTGTTTCTTTTGATTTAAATTTTCCTTTGGCTTTAATATGTACTTTATCCGGATATAGTACACTCGCTTAATAGTGAATCGGTTCACTCACGTACCATATAGTTGTTTTAAAGTGTCTTTAAAATGACGGATTATAATAGATTAAAATTAAATGATAGAAGCGGTTTTATCACACGAATTTTAATCATTAAAAGGTGGTTTGGATAAATTTAACATAATTACAGAATTATGTCACGAATGAATTTGTTTTAGTTGATGCATTTTTATTTATCGTTTTGTTGAATGCCGTGAATGCCTTTTATTACGTATTTAATTTTACAAGCGATTGTAACTTAGTGTGGCCTTAGTAGAACGTGTTACCGTAATGATGGAACACGGTCTTGGTTGTATTTTGAGATCTTGTATCTCCGTTTTGGATTTTTCACTTGTAATTACAGTTTTAATTAGAATGTAAATAGGTTTATATTTGTAATTTTAATTGTAATTTTTGAGAAGACCAAAGATGGAGACCGGATGCTCACTCCCGCTACTTGGATCAAGATGGAACATCAAGACAAGCTTTTCGGGTCCAACGGTGGATTCCAAAGTTGTATTATGTTCTTTTACTAAGATAGGCCACACTAGGATATTTTTATTTACGTTTTTGCATTCATTTATTTTTTTTCGCAACGATAATATGCATCATATTCCGCCTAAAAACCAAACCACCTAATTTATTGCATGAAAACTGACACATATAGAGGTCACGAGTTAGTTTTCATTGACATTCTCATGTCACACGTTTTAAGCCATCATCTAAATTAATTCATTCACGACAGACGCTAGTTATTCGTTCACTTAAAATGAATTATAATTTTGTTGATGGGATCTTCCTCGTATAAACCAAAATTGAGAACGGTCTTTATAGGTCAAACTCCAATGAGTCCCTTCTTCGTCGGTAGGCATACTATGACCCCTTCTACGTCGGGTAAGTTGGAACCGATTGACCTATTTTATCTCAACACTATGGTCACTCGTACGATCCTGTGATCATGGTGGACTATAGATAGGATTTACGGAAATCTATCGACCAAGAGTTCTTCCGGAAGAATTAGCTAAACAGTTGGCTTATCAATTTACAGAAATTGAGTCTTGGGATCACTTGTATCATTCTTGAGGGAGATCAATTATGCAAGTGCGAGAGTCTACATGTTTAAAATGAATTTTAAAATAGACTTAAATCACCTCGATGAGTTGCTTATTTCGTTTTGTTTTTCTTTCTTTTTCGGTGTAGATCACGTTTTAAATCGCTTAACATCAAATGGTGGTTCAAGTGATAACCCAATGCCAAGTGCCACATTGGACCGTGAGTCCTGGCTTAGGATCTTCATGAATCGGATGAATCGGTCTACTCGTGAAAAATGATGGATCCAACCGCGGATCGGGAGGCAAAGATTACGGAATGCTGCCGCGCCGACGGAAAGCTCAAATATCTACTTGAGCCCATGCCGCCACACCCAGTTCCCACTGGGCCGAGCTAACGAGACCGCTACTTATAACGATTTCGTCATGGAAGCGGGTGCGATTAAAAACGTGCTCATTTTTGCAATGGAACCCAATTTGCAGAAACGCTTCATAGCCCAAGGTGCAAACAAGATTTTCACCACGCTCACTAAGGAATTCTCGAAAGCACCGAGAATCGTGACCTATGAGCATACCACTCGCTTCTTTGATGCGAGACTCCAGAAGGGCCAACCGGTTAGCCCACACATTCTCAGCATGATTGAGAATGTCGAAAAACGAGAGACCTTTAATCGTAACATCAGCGAGAATATTGTTATCGACCGTATTCTTCATTCACTCCACGATGGTTATTCGCAATTCAGAGCGAATTACTATATGAATGATTTGAAGAAAACTCCCCATGAATGGCACTCCCTCCTCGTATGCACCGAGAAGGACATGAAGTGCGGCGGGAGTTCGAAACAGGATGTCCTCGTTGTGTCAAACAAAGGGAAAGGTAAGGGCAAAGCTCGTGCAAACCTAACGAGAGGTAAGGCGAAGTTCAAGAAGTCGGGTTCAGGTAAGAGTGGTCCTGGTGAGTCGAGTAACTCATCAGGCATGACAAAGAGCAAGAGTGATAACATGGAATGCCATCATTGCCACAAGACCGGGCATTGGAGACGCACATGTCCTGTTTATCATGAGGACTTAAAGGCGGGTCGTGTTAAACCTGTTGGTATGTCTTCTCTCTCTTCTACTTTTATTCATATGATTGAGATTAACCACGCAAGTTACGGAACTTGGGTACTTGATCCTGGTTGTGGTTCTCATCTGTGTAATCATGTGCGGGGGCTCCGAAACATCGAACCCCTCGTAAAGGGTGAGGTGGACTGCGTGTCGGGAATGGAGCAAGAGTAGCCTGCCATCTCCAAGGGGACATATGTGATCCAGCTTCCAAGCGGATTTGAGTTGTCATTATATGATTGCTATTATGTACCTAGTCTTTCGAAAAACATTATTTCGGTTTTTGCGCTTGATAAACTTGGTTTTTCATTTGTAATAGAGAATAATTCTTGCATTTTCTCATTACACGATATGATTTGTGGCAAGGCAGTCTCCATGAACGGAATTTATGTTTTAGATCGACCAATGAAATATTACACGTAATGAATAAAAAGTTAAAGGTTGGTGACAAAGATCAAACGTATCTATGGCACTGCCGTATGGGACACATTAATGAGAAACGCGTAAAACAGCTCATCAAACATGGAGCTATCTCGGCCTTTGATTTTCAATCATTTGGCACGTGTGAATCATGTCTCATCGGTAAGATGACTCGGATTTCCTTCAAAGGTGTTGGAATGCGCGGCTGCGACCTATTAGGGCTCATACACACGGATGTATGTGGTCCTATGTCAATCACCGCACGAGAAGGCTATAGGTATTTCATCACTTTCACGGACGATTTGAGTAGATATGGCTATGTCTACTTAATGAAACACAAAAGTGAATCCTTTGAGAAATTCAAGGAATACCAAAATAGGGTGCAGAACCTATTGGGTAGAAAGATAATAACACTGCGTTCGGATCGTGGTGGCGAGTATCTTTCTCACGAGTTTGATCAACACCTAAAGGACTGTGGGATTGCCCTACAGTTGACTCCACTGGAACACCTCGGTGAACGGTGTATCCGAACGGAGAAATCGAACACTACTTGATATGGTTCGATCCATGATGAGTCACACGGTTTTACCCGATTCATTATGGGGTTATGCTCTTATGTCACCGCTCTAATACTTAACCGAAGTCCGTCTAAAGTCTGTTGACAAGACTCCATATGAACTATGGAAGGAACGGTCCCTAACTTGTCCTTTATACGGGTTTGGGGCTGCGAGGCTTATGTCAAGTGGAGACACGAGGATAAGCTCGGCCCGCGATCGGTCAAGACATACTTTATAGGTTATCCTAAAGGATCACGTGGTCATTACTTTTATTCGCCAACCGAACAACGCGTTTTTGTTGCGGCTAGTGCGACATTCTTAGAGAAGGAATTTCTCGAGAATGCAAAGAGTGATAGAACCTTCGACCTGTCGGAGATTCCAGAACCAAACACCGAGCAACCATTGGAGGAACCAATTCCTTCAATCCCGGCTGCGGTGAATATTCCTGAGGAACCTAGGAGGTCGGGAAGAGTCTCTATTCCTCCGGACGGATACATTGGTATGGTCGAGGAACATGACATAGATGACGTTCTACTCTTAACGAGTAGTGAACCCGCAACCTATAAAGGTGCCATGACCGATTCGACTCAAAGCTATGGCTTGAGGCCATGCAATCCGAGATGGACTCCATGTATGAGAACAACGTGTGGGATCTTGTTGACTTACCCGCTAAGGTTCGTCCCCTTCAATGCAAATGGCTTTACAAGATAAAGCATTCGTGGAAGGTCGCAAGATATCTACAAAGCACGACTAGTTGCTAAAGGTTTCACCCAAGTGCCAGGTTTGCACTACGATGAGATTTTTGCACCCGTAGTTATCTTTGCGTTCCATTCGGATTATCTTAGCGATTGCCGCTTTTCATGACTATGAAATTTGGCAAATGGATGTGAAAACCGCCTTCTTAAACGGCTTTTTGGAGGAAGAGTTGTACATGGTACAACCCGAAGGTTTCATCGATCCAACACATCCTAAGAAAGTGTGCAAGCTTAAGCGTTCCATTTATGGACTTAAGCAAGCATCAAGGAGTTGGAATCATCGCTTCGACCAAGTGATAAAAGAAAATGGATTTACTCGATCCGTCGAGGAACCATGTCTATATATCAAGTCGAGTGGGAGCAAGATTGTCTTCCTAATATTGTATGTTGACGACATACTCCCGATTGGGAATGACATACCTCTCTTAACTTCGGTGAAAGTATGGTTGAAAAACCATTTCCGGATGAAAGATCTGGGAGAGGCACAAAGAATTCTAGGCATCCGTATCTATCGAGATAGATCACGACGGATGTTATCTCTCGATCGGGGAGTCTTACATAGACAAAGTCCTAGAGAGATTCAAAGCATGACTAACTCCAAGAAGGGGTTCCTTCCCATGTCCCCAGGGGTGCATTTGAGCAAGTCTCGGGCACCGAGAGACACCGGAAGAGAAAGAGCGCATGACACGGATTCCTTATGCTTCGGCAATAGGATCAATCATGTATGCCATGATATGCACACGTCCGGACGTGGCATATACATTGAGTATGACAAGTCGATTCCAACAAAGAACCAGGTGAACCACATTGGTTGGTGTCAAGAACATTCTTAAGTACCTCCAGGAGGACTAAAGATTGGGTATTGACTTATGGAGGCTCTCAAAAGCTATGCGCAACCGGTTTCTGCAGATGCTAGCTTCCAAACGGATCGTGATGACTCGAAATCTCGTCGGGATTCGTTTTTACTCTTAATGCGCGCTGATCATTTGGAAGAGTTCGAAACAAATCATTTACAGCAGATTCTACGATCGAGTCCGAGTACTATGCGCGTACGAAGCAACAAAGGAAGCGATATGGATGCGTCAATTCTTACATGGACTATCCGTAGTGCCTAGTTCGAATGACCCGATCACCATCTATTGCGACAATAGTGGTGCCATCTTCCAAGCTAAGGAGCCTAAGTCTAGTAACAAGTCTAGACATGTACAACGGAAAGCTCATCTAATCCGGGATTACGTGGAGCAAAAGATAGTAGTGATAGAAAAGATTGCTAGAGATGATAACATAGCAGATCCTCTCACTAAAGCATTACGACAAGATAAGCATGAAGGGCACGTAAATTCCATGGGAATCAAACGTGTTCCTGAGTTGTAGTACTCTTTTATGGATCAGATTCATTCTCCTTTGTACTCTATACGACATCATCGTTTTGATATTTTATATATATATTTTGTTTTTCATGTGGAATTGTACGACAATTTTGAACACCACAAAGTGAAATGAACAAACATCATATCTTGTTAGTCCTTAATTGCCCACATGAGTGATAACTCGGCAATTATTCGTGACGTTGGTTGATGGTGGGTTCAACGAGCCATAAGTCAACAGTTGATCGACCAATCACAGAGGCGATTTATACGGATATTTCGTAGGACACAATTGTGACATCGACGTGGAGTCCTAAATGTTTTATAACATTCGTTGCCGGGTCGTGGATAGGACTTCCATGGTGATCCTAAGAGTCGATTCTTTGACTATCGATTGTCTCTTGAGACTACGGCAGATTTTGGGTGACTTTGGTTTCTTTCTCACGGTCATCCGTAACAGGGGCCAAGTAGATTTTTTTCTGGGTCATTTCATGCCGTGCTTAGATCGGAAGGAGTCGAGTTGAAGGAAATATTCAGCCTTTATCGGGTACTCGATATTTCTCAGGGCCACTCGAGGAGTCAGAATCGAAATGCATGGCCATGCTCGGATACGGATTCGTTTTATCAGTTAAGTTACTCTCTAGTCGGGGAAACCACTCTAGATACAGATCGATTGTAAAACACGACCTTTGTGGATCCAGATCTGCAAATTGCTTTACATTGAGTGGGAGAGATTTTAAATGAATATGAGATTCGGTTATCGCACATACACTTGTTCGGACAAGTGGGAGTTTGTTGGGGCTTGTGTCCTCCAGTTAGTGCGGATAACGTCATTGCACATACACTTGTACGGACAAGTGGGAGCTTGTTGGGGTTGGTGTCCTTAACAGTTAGTGCAAGGACTTGTAAACCTCTAAAAGGATCAAAGGGCATACTTTGGTATTATTATCAGTTGATCCACGTTTATCAATAACGGTTGGCTTGCTAGATAAGTTTGACGTTATTGTCATACAGATGGCGGTGATCAACTGGTCCCTAAAAGTCACACCTATAGGATACGTTCGAGAGATGTGACGGTATGAAAATACTGTCATGTAGATGCCAAAATTGACTAACCAGTTAGTCCGAGTTATTTGACTAGTAATTAGTCAAATACGTGATGTTGAGATATTATATTTAATACGGATTAAATATCATGGGCTAAGGCGAATTAACCAGTTAATTCGTGAAATTAAATATACGTGATTTATATTTAATTAAATGTATATTAAAATAATTATACAATACTGTTTTTGTCGGACACGAATTAATAATTCAGCTAACCCGTATTATTAGCCGATGCCTTAATTTCCGATAACCGATAACAGTTTATAATCAAACCCGTCATATACATTTTAGCGGAATTGATCGGACCACAGGTTAAAATATTAGGAGAAAGTGGAAAGCCCACTTCCCCCTAAAACCCACGGCTGGCCGAGCTAACAAAAGAGAGCATCCCTCTCTTTTGTGACCTAGACAATTTCATTTACAACGAAACTAGGGTTTTGGAGATCAAGCTTTTCTCTGAAACTGAGATCTCTCATCTCGACAAAACCTCACAACAGTTCTCCCTATATTGCAAGGCAATCGGAGAACACTGTTCTAGCACAAGGGCATATCTCGGACAAAGTCTTGGGTGCAACGATTAGGAGGGAATCTGCTTAGATTTCTGATCTTTACGCCGCAATTAAAAGGACCCGAGGTTGATTTCTATACACTTATCGTTTCTATTGTTTTATCGTTTTATGACTATAAATTGCATGTAAATTTTACGTTATAGTCCTGCAATTTAAGGGGTAGTATACGGATATTCACCAACAGATAGGATGCATTAACATTGATTGTTTCACTTTGCGAGGAATGTTTCGTTTTCCACTTTTCCTTACAGCTTCTTTATCTTCGTCGAAGATGAATAGACGAACAAAGTAGTTAGATTTTAGGACTACTGTTTTTGTTAAGATGCATTGATATTAAATGCTTCATTTTTTGAGGAATTGTTGTTTGATATGAACAATAACTAGTTATTTTAGAAATGTTAAGGTTAGTTAGTCACAACTTTATTAGGACGTCATTAAGCTAAGTTCATGCATTAGTGTATAAATGACAAACAATGGTGCAAATGTGCAATGACACAATGACAAAAGATGTTTATATGAAAGATTTTAAGACTAAAAATTTCGTATGAATGTTAATTTTTCTTCTTATCCTACTTGAAATGTTGAAATGTCCTTGTTTAGCCAGCAAAAGTGCCATCCGTTATTACTTCATCCGTCACAAGAACATCAAATATACGGGATTGTTCAAATAAGACAAAACATAAACATTCGAATAATGGTTCAAGATTTTCCAATAAATCAGGCAAATGGGGGTTATATAGTTTAATCACGAAGTCAAAACATGGCCAAGAACATCAAATATATGGGATTTTCGGCGTTAGCGAGTTGCCATTCATGTACAGGTTGGCTTATCAGAACTAATTAGCCAAAAGATTCTGCAGAAATGATAAAAGTTTCTAATAATTCATGGATGCATTCACAGTTCATTACAAGTTAATCATTCTGCAAAACAAAAGTACAGTAGTACACACAGTCACACACAACAAAGCGTTAGCTCTGTAATAGTATTATCTGACTTGAATCATCATCTTAAAAGGTTAATGAGACTTATCAAAACTTCAGCAAATTCTTAAAATCTGACCTTTTGTACAACAGAAATACTACTACTACATTGACATCAATTAATCATATGATAATATCTATTGGGCGAATTGCAAGCTCAATTCGTTAATAGGGAGGAGGTAAGATGCTTGCAGAGGGAGATCAGAGAAGCTTTAATTTGTTGCGTGTGTGAGTCACGACTTCTTAAACCACCACGCACCTGTGAACTAACATCACACCCATGCGGCCAAGCCTCATTGCCGTCGACAACCTCATTTGCCTCCTCTCACCACAGGCATGATGTTGGCCACCAAAGATATCAGCGCCAACCGCCTTATCATTGCCACAAGCAACCTCCTTGCACCCATTTACGTTACTGCCGCTACCCACCACATCAACACTTGTTACCGCAGCAACCCCCACACACCACAACTGCCCCATTGCACAATATGGCGCGGAAAACATCAGCGACGATGTCAGACGACCACCCCACCTCCTACCTACCACCAGCCAGACCCAGCACCCGCCCATGACTACATCCGAAACCATATTTCATGTATCCATCAACCAATCTCACCAAATTAGAACTCCAGATACACACAACACACGTCATCTGTGTACCCAATAGTATTAGCTTCTGTACCTAGTAGTATTACCTTGTGTATCTGGAGTCATATTTTATGCAACCACCACTTAACCATAAATTACCACTGCCTACCGCGGCCATACAACCACTACCACTAACCCCTATGACTATTACCACCAGTACTGACCAACTTTACCCACGACTAACACTAGACTGACCACCGCCTATCACTAAGGCAAACACCACGGACCACACCAGCCACTCACCCTCTTCGCCACCCTCATTTCGTATCACTACTACGAAACCACCACGCCCAACGCCTCTCCTCTATCCACCACAACCGAAAACTCTGTTACACATGAAGCTGCATCACCTACAATACCATTGCTGCTTAGACTCGCGCCACCTCGTCACTATGGCTCTGTTGACGCGCCTCCAAAAGCACCATAGATCTCAATTATTTAAAGAAAAAGTTGTGATATTAATCATAAATCTATGACAAACGAAGAAGAATTTCAAAAAACTAACATTATTGAAAGATTTCGAGTCAAATAGACTCCATTTCGACCGAAATGACTATAATTGTGGTGGTGGTACGACAATCACTCAGGGGACATGGTTAAGATGGCGAGGAGGAAGACAAAAAAGAATAAAAGGAAATCGAATACCACCGGCGAGGGAGATCAGGTGGTGCGCCGGCGAAGTTTATGCCGGAGCTCCGGTGATGGTATGGTGGTTGTGGTCTGACAATCAAAGGATAAGGGAGATAACAGCTTGATGTCGGGTTTTGGTTTGAAGAGAGACCAAGTGAGAGAGTGATAAGGGTTTAATCCTGGCCTTTAAATCTGGCTGATCTAATGGGTGAGAATTAGTTCATAAGTTCGCACCGAACTTTTAGTTCGCACAGGATCCTATTTCTATATATATATATATATGAAAAAATAAGCCAAATTACAAGGACTTATAACATACAAAGCAAGAGACCTATCTGTATCCTAGTTCGAACCCCATGAGGATCAAACTTACAATCTAATACCCAGCTTTTCTAACCAGACTTCATCCCGTCTATTCAGTTTGGCTGTGCATTTGAATTTTATTCTTTGCCTTATAACTTCTTTAATTCTCTGAACCACCACAGATGGAGCTAGAAGACCGCCATTAATCCTAGCTGAATTCCGCTGCTCCCAGACATGATAAATACAAGCAGAGAGGATAAGAGCATATACTCGTTGTAACAGTATGCCACCAGTATTGCCATAGCCACCAGCCATGGCACTAGACATCGAAATGCGAGCCCCACACCAATCTTGAATGAGAGATACAACAATTGTACTGTATTCACATTCAAAGAAGAGGTGTGACATAGTTTCCTTTGCATTCTCACAAATACAGCATGCATCTGTGCTGCAGCAACCAAACCTGTGTAGTTTCTCCCTAGTGTTCATCCAATTATGCATGGTAATCCAAGAGATAAAAGCATGTTTAGGGACATTCCAGTTACTCCAGATTGTGTTATACCACCAAGGTTTGTTTTGATGCACTCTCAGCCAATCATATCCACTTCTAACATTATATCCCTTCACATCAGGTTGCCAATGTCCATCAGTATAAGCACTCTTCATCAGTTCCTTAATCTTGCAGATACTCTTCCAGGTCCAAGCAGCATCTGTAGAAGGACTGTAAGAATGCCAATCATTTTGCTTTATGTAAATCTGATTGATCCAGCGTATCCACAACCTGTCAGCCTTCCTGTAAATCCAGTCCACCAGTTTTGCAACAATAGCAATGTTCCACAGTTCAACTTTCTTGATGCCAAGTCCACCCTCATTTATTTGGTAAGGTGACAGTATCCCACCCTAGCAGAGGCACCTTGTGATACTCAGCACTCCCATCCCATAAGTAATTTCTGCATATGGCTTCTATCCTTCCGATGATACTTTTAGGAAGAATAAAAATGTTAGCCCAGTAGGAATAAAGAGTATTAAGGACAGAGTTGATCAATGTTAGCCTTCCAGCATAGGATAGTTTCTTAGCACCTAGACTCCTTATCCTATTAACCATCTTCGCTGCAAGAATGTTACATTCCTTCTTAGTGAGCTTTGTAGGTTGTATTGGTACACCCAGATACCTGAATGGCATCTGTCCCTCTGTAAAACCAGTCACTTGTTTAATATCTTCCTTTAAAGCTGCTGTCATCCAATTGAAATATACCTCAAATTTTGAGCAGTTCATGGATAAGCCTGAAGCTTTTGAAAAAGTTGAGAATGCTCTAAGTAACATCATCACAGAATGGGCATTTTCTTTGCAAAACAGTAGGAGATCATCTGCAAACATCAGATGAGTTAGCTTCAGTTCTTTGCAAAGTGGGTGGTATTGGAAAGGCCATTTAGTGGTAGCATATTTGATTGTTCTTGTGAGATAATCCATACAAAGAGTGAAGATCAGGGGAGATATGGGGTCCCCTTGCCTCAATCCTCTTTGGCCCTTGAAGTAACCAAAATTGCTGCCATTTAGGGATAAAGTGAAAGAGGTAGTTCTGATGCATGTCATAACTTGCTGGCAAAAGATGGTAGGGAACTTCAAACCCATGAGCAAATTTTCCACAAAATCCCATTCTACTGTGTCATTTGCTTTTTGGAGGTCTATTTTGAAAAGGCATCTAGGAGACACAGCAGTCCTGTTATATAACTTCACAATGTCCTGGCATATCATGATATTTTCAAGAATAGATCTTCCCTTAATAAATGCACCCTGATTCTCATGTACCAGGTAAGGCAATATCATAGACAGTCTGTTACATAGCAGTTTTGAGATAACCTTGTAGAGCATATTGCAGCAGGCAATAGGTCTGAAATGTTTAACTGAGGAAGGTCTCTTACATTTGGGTATGAGGGTGATGTTTGTAGCATTGATCTGGTTCAGCAGTTTACCAGTTGAGAAAAAGTCTTTAATAGCTTCACAAACATCATTGCCTACAATATCCCAGACATCTTTAAAGAAACCAATGGTATACCCATTAGGTCCAGGGGATTTATCAATAGGAGTATTAAAGAAGATACCTTTGATTTCTTCATTGGTGACAGGAAGCATCAGTATATTAGCTTGTTCCTGTGTACAGCAAGGCCCTTGGTTCATAATAGAAGCTCTGATGCTCTCAGTAGGAGTACTGCTACCCAAGAGATTCTTATAGTAGTCAAGAAAAGCTGCCTGGATGCTATGGCTGTCAGTACACAGCTGCCCATGTTGGTCTTCAATCTATATAACCTTATTCCTCATTTGCCTTATCTTAATTGTTCCATGAAAGAAAGCAGTGTTTTGATCACCATCCTCCAACCACTTAATCTTAGCTTTTTGCTGAAGGAAGCTGTTTTTTGCCTTGGACAAGTCCTTCAACTCAGCAATAGCATTCAACTCTTGTTCAAGGAGCACCTGATTATTCATGTCCTGGACAATCTTCTTTTGAATACATGCTAATCTCTTCTCTGCTAGCAGAGTTTTATTCTCAATATCAGAATAACATTCCAGATTGAGACTTTTGAGAACAGCTTTCAGGCTTTTTAATCTCTTCACCACACTAAACATCTTGTACCCTTCATAATGCTTACCCCATGCTTCTCCCACTTTATCCTTGAAGCCAGGTGCTTGCCCCCCACATATTGAAGTATTTAAAACTGGCACTTTTGGTAGCACTACTCTTGATGTTACTAACTATACAAGGGCAATGATCAAAGAGGCCTTCAAGATAAAAATGGGCTACCATATCAGGATAAATATCTAGCCAAGCTTGATTAACCAGAAATCTATCCAGTCTACTATAAATCCGGGTAGAATAGTCTTGCTTATTGTTCCATGTAAACAAAGCACCAGTGGAAGCAATATCAGTCATGCCACAAGTTCCCGTACAATTGATAAAATCATCCATATCCTCCTATTTGGTATTACCTCCCAGTCTCTCATCAGGACTCAGAACAGTATTAAAATCCCCAGCTAAGGCCCATGGACCAGTACAGTTGAGATTGATAACCTCCAACTTTTGCCAGAGATCAAGTCTATCACAACCTTCATTGAATGCATAAATCATTGTCAAGTAGAAGTCATGTTGACTGACCCTGGAATGTACTTTGGTATGAATAAACTGTGCATCATATTGCAATATTTGCACATCAAACAAACTTGGTTGCCAAAGAATCCACACCCTACCTCCTTTATGATAATGACAATTGGTAGTGACACTCCAGCAATCCAGCATATTATTAGCAATATTAAAAACATTATTATTATTGATTTTGGTTTCTAATAAGCCAAAAAGACCAGCTCCCTTATTATTAATAAACCACTTAACTTCTCTCTGTTTATGTACACTATTGGAACCTCTAACATTCCAAAACCCTAAATTATGCATTAGGGGTATTTTGGAGAAAGACTACCTGTGCCTATCCCACTTTTAGGGGTTACTGAACCATCTAGTGCTTGCAGATAAGTTTTACCTGCTGTTTTAACATTATCAGGTTCTTCCTGTTGCACTATAGCTTGTTTAATAGGAGTGTGCTCGGGGATCGTCAACTACTACGAGTCAAAAAGAGTGCTGTTCGTGCTCGAGAATCGTCACAGCTGCGGCTTTGGTTTTGTCACGTTGCATTCGTACTAGTTGCAAGCTCATCGTAGCCACAACAACCGATTCAATAGATTGTAGCAAAGCAGCAGTACAATCGGCCGCCATACCGTTTAGTAATGTGATTTCTTTTTAACTGCTAAATCAGTCTTCCTACATTGATCCTCTGTGTGGCCAATACCCTTACATTTAAGACAGATATCTGGTCTCCATTCATATTCAATTTTTATTAAAACAACTGCACCTGCCTCATCCAAGAATTTCACCTGCTTAGGGCATTTCTGACCTACATTCAATTCTATCATAACACGAGCAAATCCAAGCCTCGTTTTGTCACTGGTGGCTTGATCAGATTTGACATACTTGCCAACCAATCCTGCTATGGTAGGTAAGCATTTTCCCCAGAATCTTAAAGGGAGTTCATGTAACCTAATCCATGCAGGAACAACTTTAACGTCCTCCTTTGTCAACTCAATATCCTCCTTCCAAGGCCTTACAATCAGAGGTTTGTTATCAAACATGTGATAACCCGCAGTCAAAACAGTCTCCTTGCCTTTATTTTCTTTAAACCTAACCAGGATAACTCCATTTGGAAGGAATGAAACCTTATCTATACCATATTTTCCCCATATTCGCTGAATATAGCCTTGTAACACATCCCAAGGAGGATTCGACCCAAGAACAAAGCAAACGACAACATTATTCCAGTATGAAATCTCGTCCTTAGTATCATTAGAGGACTTGTTGTTTTTGTTATTGAACGACTTTGCTTGCTTATTTCTGAAAATTCGTTTATTAAATCGTTTGGCAAACAACACAGTTTCATCCTCTATTTCAACATCGTCATCTTCCTTAGTAGAAGCTTGTAGAGCCATGCTCTTACTGCTACTGGCCTCGGCCTCATCGTCATCCTGGACGAGTTCATGAGCCATGAGAGCACCAATAAGTTCCACATAAGGTAGAGAGGTGAGATCCCTGACTTCTTCCATAACTGTGACCTTGGGATGCCATTTCTTGGTTAAAATCCTAAGTACTTTTCTAGCAATATCCTCGGAGTTAAACGTCTTACCAAGATTTTTGAGCTCATTGACTATGGTAGAAAATCGTGCTGACATGCTATCGAGTGATTCATTCTTTTCCATTTTAAAAAGTTCATATTTTTGAATCAACAAGTTAATACGATATTTCCTAACAGCCGACGTTCCTTCATTGGCCAACTCGAGACCATCCCATATTTCCTTGGCCGAAGTGCAAGAAGAAAAACGATCGAATTCAGTCGATGTCATGCCGTTTTGTAACAGGCTTATCGCTTTCGAGTTTTTTTCAGCCTTCTTGTAATCAGCCTCAATATAGTCTTCTTCCTTTTTCTTATAGGTAGTGCCTTCCAAAGATGCGACCAAAATTTTGTGTGGTCCATTCTTGATAATCGTCCAGCACTCCCAATCATGTCCATTTATGTAGTGTGTCATCATGTTTTTCCAAAGTCCATAATTCTTCCCATCAAATATAGGACACTTAAGATACTAGGAATCCATCTCACACGTGTAAGGCAGCGGAGATAAAATAAAATAAAAAGATAAAAAGATAGGCGGATCAGCCTCTTTGCGGTTAGGAAATCAAGAGCACGAGGCTCTGATACCAATTGAAGAGTCTATCGCAGTCGAAATACTCGAGAGAGGAGGGGGGAGGGGAGGGGGGGAGGGTGAATTGAGTATTTAAAAACTTATGCCCGCTTTTTGTTTATATCAACGTGATTAATTACTTAAAGTTTATTGATTAAATTTTAACTAATTAACTAAGTGATTAAGAATGTAATGAAATAAACAAAAACGAAAACTGCAAAGACACACGGTTTTGAAGTGGTTCAGCTTCACACGTCGAAGCCTACGTCCACTATTCTCGATTAATAATTTTAGTACCTTTCTCCGGATTACAAAATTATCAACCCAACTCGTATAACTAACTCTAGTTATAACTCAATTTGAATATCACTAGATATTCGGTTTTGACTATCTTAAGTTACTAAGAAAACACTTGATTGTTCTTCTAAGTGTTCACACAATTAAACGAGTAAGAAACAATATGAAGTACTATTATCTTATAATGTAACCTTAAGAATAATATGCAAATTAAAGAGCACGAGTTTTCGTAAAGATTTTCAAATGCAAAACAATAAAAATACTTGATTAAAATTAAATTCAAAATTGTTTGCAAGGAATTTTATATTTCGAAAAGCTTATTTGAATTTATGAATATCACAAGTATATATAGTAGAGAAGACACACTAGGGTTTTGATCGAACCCTTAGAGGTGTCGTGAGGCAAGGTAAGTTGTTCCACAAGAAACAAATGTTATCTTTCCTTAATTTAATCTTCTAGATTCTCGATATTTTAATTAAGTAAATAAGGTAAATCTAATATATTTGATAATATATAGAAATATCTTAAGGCAATATAAAAAGATTTGACCTAACAAAATTTACATGCATAGGGAGCAAGATCGGCCACCACACGGCTCATAAGCCCACCTTGGCCGAAACCCTAGGTCAAAATATCAAGGAATAGATTAGGATTAGGTTTAGATAATTTAGCAAACCCTAGGTAGCATGACGACTCATAAGTCGTTTTACTACCAAGGATAAAGCATATTATTTACTCTAAACAACCCAAATTAAATTTCTATTATATATACACATGATTTCGAAACATGTTTGAAGAATTTTATCTTTTGAAAAAATTATTTTAAACTATTTAAAATCGTGCCTTCAAATGCAACCCAAAGTTATAGTAAGAATAGCTATAACTTTAAGTTTGGTAAGTAAAGTTATAGGTGACATAGCTATAACTGTACTTCCCCAATATTTCTTCTTAAGATACCGTTATTAGATGAAGACCTATACTAGCTAATCTTCCTGGAGATCTTCAGTGATAGGGTCTTCTCTTCATCTTAATCATAAGCTCTTCATCTTGAGCTTGTTAAAGACTTGATCGAGCCTTTTGCTTGAGTGATCATCATACTTGAAACTTGTTACAGTTACTATGACGCTTTAAGAATTTTCAATGTTATAGCTCAGGCTACTATAGCATCACTTGAATGATGCTTCACAAATCTTCAATGTTATAGCCAGGGTTGCTATAACATTACTTGCCAAACTTGTAAACCTTAAGTCAATCTAATAAAGACTAAACAAACGATTACGAGCAAGATTATATATAAAACAAAGCACACACTTGTCATTATCAAAACTTAATCATATACCTATATGGTCCAACACAAGGCGTTAATCTTCATCTTATGGACTTAATCGTCATTTAAGCCCTTAGTTACCCTAATACTTGTACTTAGTATAAATACGCCATTATATTAGGAGATCATTACCAAGTTATTACCTAGTTTTATTAGTGTTAATCAAGTTGTTTTACACAATTTAATCTTAATCATATCTTAATTTTTCCTTAATCATTCAAGTGTTCTTTGATTTAGGTGGGTAATTTGAAGACTATTTGGGTTTATTGGAGAATTGACAACTCTTCATCATTCATCAAGTTTTCTTCTATTATTCTTTGCTTATTATTTGGATCATCCTAAGTTGGTACAATTCCTTTTATCCTTTGCTTAATTATCGTTTATTGTTTTACTCATCCATCATGTTTAGCTTTGTTAATATGAGTGACACCCTTATCGCATGTTTTCCATGATCATGAGTGAGTAGTCTCCTAACTAGGGTTAATGGGGGGGGGGGGATTAGGGGAATTAATCATGGGGTAAATCTTTACTTAATAAGTTCATATGATTGCTTGCTTGTTGTAGTTTCAACTTATGCACATGTTATGCTTGATGAAATGCTTGATTGACAACCTAACATGAATCTCTCATTCATTCAATAAGACTTGTAAGACATAAACTAACTCAAGTCTTGTTAGACCATGCATATAGTTGAATAGGGAGAAATTAAGTCGACTTGTAGGTGTTGTAATGTCTTGATCAACTCGGCTCCGAGACCTAAATCTTCCTAGGAATTGTAAGGTATAAACTAACTCGATTCCACTACAAAAATAACTTGCTTGCATCTATGAAGCTTGTTTGTATGATCTCACCATGATTCCCTTATGAACCCATGACACCCTAGTGCCTTAATTAATTGTTTACAACCCCATTTGCTTATTTTGCTTTACTTTCAATTGTTTACATTTCCTTTGTTAAGTAGTTTAGATTGCAAACCTCAAACTCAACCCAAATTGTAACACCCTAAGACATAACTTTCTACAATCGATAACTTAATCCAATACCCGTCCCTTGGGATCTGACCTTTACTTACCAATTCACTAAGAGTCGTTTTTTGAGATTATAAATAGTGTTTGATAGGGAGAATAGATGACGATTCAAAACCCTCATCAAAATGGCGCCATTGTCGGGGACAATGTTCAATTGAATTGTTATCATTTGTTGTTTTTTAGTTGTGTCTTTCTTAACCTTGGGGAAGTAAAACTTCTCAAAGTAGTTTAAATTTTTTTCTAGTTGTTTGATTTTTGCATGTCTAGGAGATCACAAGGCAAACCTTTGCCTATTGACCCCGAGATTGAAAGAACTTTGACGAATATTAGAAGAATTGTTAGAGGAACTTCAACAACTGTGGGTATTGGAGAACTTGGACATTTGTATTGTCCAAATGGATAGTGTTGAGTTTACCAACCCTTTTGCAAGACAAGGAGAGGAAAACCCAATTCCAAACCAACCACAAAATCAACCTACAATGCCTAAATTTTCATCTCATTTCGTACCAACCGAGGAGAACCTACCAAATGGTACTCCAACACCACACCACTTAACCGGCAATTTCATTGCCAAATCCGCATTCATACAATTAGTTGAGAGAAGTCAATTTGGAGGGATGCCTAGTAAGGATCCTCATCTACACATGGAGAATTTTTGTAACCATTGTGATGCAATTACCCAAATGGGGGTAACGCAAGACCAAATTCGATGGGTATTGTTTCCTTCTTCCTTGATCAGAACTGCAAAACAATGGTTGAAGATCCTAGACAAGGCCACTCTTTGTATTGATTCATGGAAGAAGTTAGCACTTGCCTTCCACGAGAAGTTATACCCTCCGGAGAAGACCAAAATTTTAAGAGCCCAAATCACCGGGTTCAAGCAAAGATATGAAGAGTCTCTATATGAGGCTTGGGAAAGATTCAAGGATACATGTCGCTCTTGTCCTCATCATGGACTGAGCAAATGGTTTCTAGTCCAACAATTTTGGAATGGGTTGTATGAAGATGAAAGGAATGTGCTCAACATGGGTTCTAATGGAAGATTCACTGAGGTTGATGACAACCAAACTTGGGCAAAGATAGAGGAGATGTCAGTTCATAACTCTCAATATAGTAGGCCAAGAAAAGCTACTAGGGGAGGGAGACATGAAGTTGATTCCGTCACACAATTGAGTGCCGATTTGGGTACCCAACTAAGCTCTCATATTGACACAATGAACTTGAAATTTGAGAAGGCCATATCCAAGATGAATGAGGCCTCTCAATCATCCAAGCAACATCAACATGTGAATGCCAGGGTGGCAATCTCTTTTATCCTAAATGGAGTGTGAAAGAGTTGTGGAACTTTGGGACATGATCAACAAGAGTGTAGGGGCACAAGGGATCAAGTGAATGCTTTCCAAGGATACAAGAATGGCACCCCTTACTCTAACTATTACAATGAAGACACCAAATTTCTCGTCCAAAAGCCAAAATGTTCAAAATCCTCAACCAACATACACCCCACCTCCAATGAGAAATCCTACTCAAAGACCCTACTTCAACCAAAACCAACCCTCTTACAATCAATCCAATGACCAAGCTTTTGATGTTCAAAAAGCGGTCCTCCAAATGCAAAAGAGCCAACAAGATTTCTTTGCTCAAATGCAAAGAGAACAAGCCAAAGACACTACCATCAACAATATCCTTGCTCATACCAAGATGTTGGAAACACAATTATCCCAATTGGCCTCTTCAAGTTCCCAAAGACAAAAAGTACAATTACCTCCTCAAGGTAATCCTCCTACAAGGCATGAAACTATCAATACCATACACGATATGAGGGACCTAAGGAGCCAATTGAAGAGGATGTTGTTGAAGAAAGTGTCAAGACAAGAGATGTGATGGTGATGCGTTTTTAAAACTTTGTAGTCTAAGCTAACCGATCAAAACAATATTTATAAACTCAACTAACTACTCTTAGTTGCGTGACAAGTAAAGGTCGGATCCAAAAGGACGGATATAGCGTTAAGTTACCGATTTGCAAGTAGCTAAGTCTCGGGGTGTCACAATTTAGTTTGGGTTGAGATGGTTATCTAAACTACTAAAATGAAAGGAAGCAAGCAAGTAAGCTAAAGTATATAGGAATGTAAACAATTGATGAAAGGTACTAGGGTATCATGGGTTCATAGGGGATTCATGGTGGTTATCATACAAATATGTTTACATAGATGCAAGCAAGTTATTGTTGTAGTGGAATCGAGTTAGTTTATATCTTACAAATCCTAGGAAGATTTGGGTCCCGGAGCCGAGTCGGTCAAGACTGTACAACACCTACAAGTCGACTTAGTTTCTTCCTATTCAACTATATGCATGGTCTAACAAGCATTGAGTTAGTTTATATCTTACAAGTCTTGTTGAATGGATAAGAGATTTATGCATGCAAGGTTGTCAATCAAGCAATTTATCAAGAACATAACATGTGCATAAGCTGAAACTACAACAAGCAAGAATTCTTTATGAAAACATATTAGATTAAGTATGGATCTACCCCCATGTTTAGCTCCCCTAATCCCCCTTTAACCCTAGCTAGAAGACTACTCACTCATGATCATAAAAAGCATGCTAATAATGATGTCAAACATATTAACAAACTTGAACATGATAGAAGAGTAAGATACTTGAGCAAAGATTAAACAAAGGGTAAAGAAATGATACCAATTTTGGATGATCAAAATAGAATGCAAAGAATAATAGAAGAAAACTTAATTGATGATGAAGAGTTGCCAATTCTCCAATAATCCCCCAATATAATCTTCAAATTTTTTAACTAGATCTAAAGTTCTTGAACAATAATTAGGAAAGGATTAAGATGTAATTAAGCTAATTGATTTCTAATCTACTCTAATGACTTCCTCCTCATTTTCTAATACAAGGGAGTATTTATACTAAGTACAAGTATTAGGGTAACTAAGGGCTTAAATGACGATTAAGTCCCTAAGAAGAAGATTAAAGCCTTGCAAGTCCCATGAGGAGTCCCGCGACCTGCCTATATTGGACGCTCGTACTGCTTGAGGATTCGCCCATCCCAGGCTTGAGACGCCCGGATTTAGCCTTGGATCGCCCGACTTGAGGTTGGGACGCCCGGATTTTTGCACATCTTGGCTTCTCTTCTTCTTGACTACCCCAAGATCCGTGGGGATCATTGAGGAGTCGTGGGGTTCTTCATCATTGCCCATTTTACTTGGTTTGTTAACTTAGGCTTTTAGTATTAGCATCCTCTTTGTTGCTTGGTCATTAAGTGCGATCAATTTAGCTCTGCTTTTGCTTCCATATGCACAAGGCTTAGCATCCTCCCCTACAAAGGGCACTAAAACCTCATAGAATGTGCAAAATAGGGAACATAAGATAGAAACGACCCTAATAAGTACTAGAAAGCATGGAAATAAGGCTAGTTAGGGGACTAAATGTGCGCAAATACGAGCCACATCAAATATCCCCAAACCGAACCTTTGCTCGTCCCGAGTAAAGAGGTGACTAAAACTATGACCCTTATTAATGCTACTAGCCTATGTGAGACAATTAGCGGGTCTCACTCTGCCCTTTCAACTCACAACAAGACACCTATGAGGTAAGATGCCTTCTTGCAAGGCAAGGTGGGGCTTGCCAAAATTGCGATGCATCCTATTATTTAAGCACACAAGATCAAGTAAGGGATGCATCTACAAAAAGAATAGCCACTTTCCTCATCTAAGTGGCAGAAATCATCTAAAGGGGAAGCAATCTAAGGGTACACACTCCATTGTAGATATCATTTCTCCAAGTTACTAAGTCTAAAAGGATACCAACAAATCACCTCCAAGTTGTGTCAAACTAGGGTACCTTTATCCACAATCGCTAAATGCTTTTGTTAAGAGCCAAGTCCCTATGGTGTTAGAAACACTGTAGGATCGCGGAATTCCCGCAATTGCCTAGACAAGAAGAAGGGTCGTCCCCTCTCCACCATGCAACAAAGTAGGGTCATCAAAGGATAAAAAAGGGTTTCAAGATACATGAGTTTCATTGATAGTAGTTTGCTTTTTGAGTTTGTTTTTCCCCCCATTTTCATAGCATTTGACGATTAGGATCATGCCATTTTTTAATGTTTGGCATTTTTCAACTTATTGCATTTTCTTTGCACATTTTTCAAAGTTTCCCCATTCGTAGCAAGGGTACTTCTATTATAAGCATTGGAGTCTATTTTTGCTCCTCTCTTTCAATTGATGCAATTGAAAATATTTGACATTTGATGGCTTTGAACTCAATTTGACATTCTTGTGCCCATTCCCTTTTTGTTTGACAAAACATGATGATGTAAGTGTAAGGACGGTTGCATGGCATCAAGGGCCACCTTGGAATAAACGGTAGCCAAGGAGTTATCAGACCACAAGGCACTCTTGACTAGGCCTTAGTCCATGTGTCAAATGATACTAGTATAACACATCCTAGGGTGTCTTAAGGGTATTCTGTCAAACAAAGTCTCAAGGAGAAAAATTATCTACAAGGGCCTATATACACTTGCCAAGCTTCCCAACTAGACATTTTCACAAAACTTTTCCTAAGATGCAACTACTTGCCATGATGCAACTAACATATATACAATCTAATGCATATTCAACTATCACTAGTATGCCATATAATCCAAATGCAACTCCTATAATCACATTGGTTTGTACCGCATCAAACAAAAAGAAGCCACATTGTCATTAACATATAAGAGGAAAAAGGAGGTTTGGAAAGATAATACCATGCATCCTTCATATTCGTCATGCCTCAAATGTGGCGTAGTCGGTCCCAAGTGATAAGAGTGAGCACAAACAAACAAATATATACAATATATACATTTCTACACTACAAAACGGAAGAACATGTTTTTGGATTTTTTTTTAAAAATTTTCAAATTTTTATCATTTTTGAATTTTTGAGTTAGATAGTGTTAGAATTCTCCATCCCCACACTTAGAATGGACATTGTCCTCAATGGACAAAACAATAAGGAATTAAGCAAATGCAATGATATGGAAGGCATGATTCTACGCTAAATGCAAGCTATATGGAATATATTACAAGGTGATGCAAACTAAGCTAAACTATATGATGCATGCTTTCTATTGTTCGGAGAGCTAACTTGAATTAACTCGGGTTGCTTGTGACTAAACTTCCCCAAACCGGTTAAATTAAAGGGTGAAGTTTGGCCACAAGGCCATGCATGCAATGTTATGCTAAATGCAACTTGTCATTTTGGATTTTCAAGCGGGAACAAAAATTATCGTCACCTTGATGTTTCTAAGGTGGAAATAGTCCTTAAAATTTTACAAGGACACTAACAAGGCCGAAATCGAAACAACAATGATTATTTAGATTAGGTTAAAATGCAATTTCAAATTTTGACATAAAAATGAGAGAGGGATAGGAAAAGCTCACACAAGCCACAGTGGGTGCCTCTTACCCACTCCACCAAGCCAATGAACTTCTTCACTTGTCGCCATCCTCTCCTCCAAGATCATCATCCCAATTTTCTCTAGACTCATCACTTTCATAGAAATCCATGAACTCGTCCCCTTCACTATTAACCTCCATGGTGTCACCATTACTTGATCCCTCTCCTTCTCCATTGCCATAGCCATTACTATGAGCTCCACCATTTCTATGAGTCGAATTTGGAAAGAGTATATCGACTTGAGCCCAAGAGGGAAGTATTCCCTCTTCATTTATGTGCCCTTGACGGGCCATTTGATTGAAATTGGGGTATAGAGCATAGTAGTTGTCTACCTTGTCGTCATATTATTGGTGATGTAAAGCTTGAAGAAGACCCGTGGCAAAATCATCCCTTCGAAGGATAAATGGATTGGGATGATTGTAGGGCTGGTAAGGAAAACGGTAAGGAGGGATAATGATCCTTTCTTGCACATTCATTTGAGGTTTATTTTCTTGTTGTCGTCTTTGAGTAGGAGGTGGGACGTGATTTTCTTGACTTGCGCTTCCGGGTACTAGATAAGATGGTACTCGGGAAAGAGAACCCCTTCTTGGTGAAATTCTTGTCAAACCCTCCATTGGGAGGATTAGAGGGTTGCTTCCCTTAGTTAACCATTTGATTTTACGCTCATAGCCCTCATAGGCTATCCAATGGTGATGTTGAAAAAGGAGCATTTAATTGATCTTGGTATTACCCGGAAGATGCATATAAGAGTTGTTGTTGTTGAAGTTTGGGTTGAAAAACTTTGCATGTCTTGTCACTAGACCTCCATTGACGTATGTTTCATCCCACTATCATTCCCATTTCTAAACCGCGCCCATCTTTCAAGTAGCACTAATGGGGCATTGAACTTATAACCACTCTTTCCTTAGATTTTCATGTAAGACTCCATAAAAGTGAGATCAATTTCATTCACAATGGCGGGGTCATGGCGAGCAAGTAGGGTGCTCGCTATGAATCGTTAAGTGAACCAAATGATAGGGTTTTGAATATATGAAGCCGAGAAATCCTTGATTCTTGATAAATCTCTGCCCGTTAAGGCACGCCAAAGGGGTTCTATACTATAATTTCGAGGCTTTGAAGATCGAGTAGGTGACACATCTAGTCCTGGTACATCCGCGAACTCCACTAGGGTCTTCATCCGAGTCACATTTTCAAGTCGAAACTCTATGCAAATTGTCTTGTTGAGGGTGGGAAATTTCAAAACGCTTAGGAACTCAAGCACTAAAGGTCTATAAGTGAGTTCATGCATGTGGAACATTGTTGAGAGACCAAATAATTCAAATAGTGCTTCGGTTTGTTGGTAGATTCCTAGCTTTCTCAATGTTTCATGACAAACAAACTTAGTGGGAAGAATGTTCTTACCCAAAAGTCGGTGGAAGACAATCCGTTGAGCATCGTTGACGAACTCAATGTTGGAGAATTCATCTAGGCTTGAAAGATCAATTATCTCCTCATTTTCCCTTCTTAAAGTGTTGAGATGTGAGGTTGATGAACTCCCAATAACTCTTGTTCTTCTTTCTTCTCTTGTCATGAATCTCCTTAGTGTTTTAATTTTTATTGAGTGAAAACAATCCTTCTAAATTAGATCCCTTTGAATGTCTCAAACCCTAGGTTTTTGGTGAGCTAACGTTTTAGAGAGGTTTGTTTATTTGGAGATGAAGTGGGTTGGTTTTGTGTTTTTGTGAGGGGGTTTTGGGTTTACTTTTGGAGAGAGTGGTGATGTGTCTTGATATGTGTGGTGGAAAAAGAGGGTTGAAGTCAAGAAGAGAAGAGTAGCACGAGAGGGAGACGCGCGACTGAAAGGAGAGTCGGGCGTTTCCTCCATTTTACAAAATTCGCAAGAGCAGAGTGGGTCGTGTTGTTGGAATATGTGTCCTCCGACAATAATGCGATCACAACTGTTGATCATGATAATCACATGTTTAAATCTCATTTTAAGAATACATGTGGGATGTAATATTTTACAGTCAACTGGTCCACACATACCGGTAATGCTTGGCTGACTAGAGTTTGACATTACTGTCGTGCGACGGTGGTGATCAGTTGATCCCCTTAGGTTATACCTATAGGGAAATACCCTTAAATTGATTATTTAATTAATCGTATGCCGATACGAGTTAATTAAATTGCTTAAAATTGACGGATGATTTGTGAGTGAGATTAACGTGTCTTATTATAATTCGATTAAATTAGATACGGTATAAGTAATTGAATTGTTTTATTACTTAGATAAAATTATTGTTTACGAAACAATTTGAAATTGAAATTGAATGAATAATTTATTATAAATACAAGACGTTGTAATTTATAATTTGATAAACCGTTTTGGTACAAATAATTACGAATTACTAGTCGATTTTGTAAATGACATATTTTATGAGTATGTTGATTTTTAATATGTTAAAAATACATTACAATTTCATAAGTCAAGTAACATGTCACATATGTCACAATTGACAATGACAAAATAAAATGGACCATCCATTTTATGTTAAAAGTGCCGAAATAGTGGAGGGAGTATAATGTTTAAATTATGTTAATTATTTAAGTGGAAAACAAAATGATTACACACCTATTTGCAGCCATGAAAGTCTATTTTCTTGGGAAGAAAATGAGCACCATGCATTGGCTCCCCTACCACCCCTCCCACCGGTTTTTAGAGGTGAAAATGCCAATGGTTTTTCCCTTAATCATTCACTACTTCACAATATAATTTCTAGTGTTAGAAATTATTCTTCTCTCTAACCTTGTGAAAACTTAGAGAAATAAAAATCCTCATAAATCTTCCTCTCTTGGCCGAAAAATACAAGAGAGAACAAAATTTATTTTGCGTCAAATTTTAAGTAAGACTTCTATTATTTCTAGTACAAAATAATATTAGTTATTAGGGGTTTTTCCTTGGGTATTCACTTTTGGGAGAGGTTCTATTTTGGACCTTTTGTTCATCCATTATTAGGAAAGCTCAAGAACTAACAAGAAGGTGATCTTGTTAGTGCCCTAATATCCGAAACCTCAATGTAAGATTGACGATTTCTTCTTTTATCTTGCTTTAGTTTGCATGCATAAGATCTAGGATTTATTTTATGACTAAATAAATTTGAACATATATGAATATGTAAATTAATGAGATTAATATTTTCTAACAAGTGGTATCATGAGCCTTAGGTTGTTTGCATGCAAATCGGTTTATAGTTTTTCCGAGTTATATGATTAACATACAAAACTAATTAGTTTGGATTTATGAAGATAAACCTTAAAATAACTTTGCATGCTAAACGTTTCTGGTCCTAAGTGATTTTTAGGACATTTTGGTTTATTTATGGATTTTATTGTTCATTTTATATAATATTGGCATTAAAATGTGATTTTTATGATAAAAATGTCATTTTTGGACGAAAAATAGATAAACTTCGAATTTTTCAGTGGTTTTTGGATATGTTGTCACATATATTATCTACTATTGGCCTGTAAATTTTCATGATAAAATGAGTTGTGTTGCTCGAAATATGGATTTTTAAGTAAAAATCGTATTTAAATGGGTAAATAGGTTAATATGAGTTATATTTCGAATCTGGTCATGAAAATTTAGTATATTGTCACATGAAATTTTACAAGATGTGTGTAAAATATTTGGCTATAATGAAGTCTTTATGCATGATTTATGAATTTTTGATGAAAAATCACATAAATAGTGACTATAATTAGTAATAATGCTAAAACATACTTCATGACTAAAGGAAAAATGTCACATGTTGCATGTTATCATATATTTCAGATCTAAAAGTGAAAAGTTGATGAAAATAATTTTCTCATATTTTTATGGTCATAATTGTTAAAACAGATAAACCGCAACATTGTTTTTCTCGATAAATTTTTGAAATTTTTAACCTAAGTTTTGAACATTATGAGTGTCATGGTATTTTTCCAGAATGTTCATGAGTTTAAATTTCAAATTTCAAATTTATTTGAAATTATTATAATTTAATTTGAAGTTTATAGCATTTTTGTATTTTTAGGTCCATTTATGAACAATATTAAGAAATCAAGGTTAATTATTGTCAAAATGTTAGTGGAGACTAATTTTTGAGTCCTAAGATGGTTAGGGTAATTAACTTGTACATAAATATGAATTTATGTAATTAGTTAAATCACGCAAATCCGTAAATCCGTAAAAACCGATTAATATACGATATTGGCTCTTAAAGGCGATTTAGCATAAAATCTAGCATGTTCATACATATTATAATGCTGCATTTTATTTATGATTGTCATATTTTAATTTTATGTAATTTTTGAATTATGTAATTTTACTTAGTATGGCCTTAGTTTTAGTTGATATTACCCGAAATGTATGGGAATATCGATTCGGTTGTAATTATTGTGATCTCCTATCACTGTTTTGTAATTTAATAGATTTATTTTTGTTTTAATTACAAATGTATAATAGGAAATTATGTAATTCATTTTGTAATTTATTTATTACGGAGTTCCTTGAAGACGGTGCCACTCAAGAAGGCGATCCATCAAAGAAAGTGTTGCCTTGAAATGCGTGCCAAGACCAAAGTTCAAGGGACCAAAGGAGTTGGTTTCCGAATTTGTAATAGTTTATTAGATTTACTATTTTAGGAAGGTCATACTAGGATTTTATTTTTATGCTTTGCATTTTATTTATATGTTGCATGCATCGCTAAATCGCCATAACTAAACATGCATTTTAAATCGAGTTTATCGACCGTGTCAATTACAATTATCGTAGTTCATCGCTTTAGTTCACTTAAAACGTGATAGATAATAAATTGACATGACCTCTCGCTAAAATTAACAATTGAGACTTAGCCTTACCAAAAAGTAGAAACCATGAAAACCTATTTCAAGAGGGAGTGCGCTCGGCCATACCGGGGTACAAACCTTGTTACGTAGGGGAAGTAGGGTGATAAATGTCTATCCACCGAATTCATGTTGATAAGGGATGAATCGGCCCTACCGTGCCCAAGTTGATGTGGATTTGGATCATGGACACATTTATTCGAAATTTGGGTTGAACTCAACAAAAGCATTCTCGACCTTTGCCGGATGTGTTTTGGGCTAAAGATAAATATTAATGTAATTTTATCGACCAAGAGTTCTAAAAGTAGAATCGATTAAAGAGTTAATCCACCGAGTTATATTGATAAGGGATGAATCGGCCCTACCGTGCCCAAGTTAATATGAATTTGGATCTTGGAATCATTTATCAAGTTGGATAGAGGTCACTAGATAAATGCAATAAAACTTGTTTAAATTAAAAATTTACGAGTATTATTATTATTTTGAAATTGACAAGTGTTTTATTCCTTCTATTTTTGTTTTGTAGACTACTTTGATTTCTCATAACAAATGGCCGCACCAAACACCAACGCCACACCTCTCACAAATGTTTCATGGCTCCGATCCTTCATGGATCATTGTAAACTTGAAAAGAATGGGTCAAATTTCTCCGATTGGATGCCCAACTCAAATTAGCCGCCCAAGGTGACGACAAGCTTCGTTACCTCATTGAGGCTTCTCCACCCGAACTTAATGCTAGGTCAAGTGCCGCCACTAGGGAAGTATATGAGGCTTACCACAAAGAATCCGTCGCTATGGAAAAATGTGTTGATTTTTGCTATGGAGGCGGTTCTCCAAAGGAGTGCCTTTAAAATGGGCACCGCTTATGAAATCTATTCCAAACTTGTGATAATGTTTTCACAAGCACCGAGGATCGTCCAATATGAGGCGGCCTCGGCATTCTTTGATCTCGATTTCAAGGAGGGCCAAAAGATTAGCCCTCACGTGCTCAAATTGTTGGAGCTAGTCGAGACATTGAAACTTCAAAAGGTTGAAATCCCCAAGTTGCTCATTGTTGATAGGATTCTTCACTCCTTATCCAAAGTCAAAGCATATGTACAATTCTGGGTGAATTTCAATATGCAAGACAAGGACGTGTCTCTTGAAGAGTTGCACAAGTTACTTGTGCAAGCCGAAACAGACATGGGGTTAAATGTTAACCCACCTAAGGATGTGCTTAATATAAGCACTAAGAGCAAGGGGAAGTTCAAAAAGAATGGGAAAAAGGGTAAGAGGCAAGCTCCCATGTCCATCAAGGCTAAGACTTTTGAAGCTAGCACTTCCAAGACCAAGAAGGGTCCTCTTGATAAATGCCATTATTGTAATGGTGTTGGACATTGGAAGAGGAATTGTTCCAAGTATCTTGGTGACATCAAAGCTGGAAAGATCACTCGAGTAGGTAAATGACTATCCTTTCTTTCATGTTTCTAATTCAACTATGGTATTTTGATACAAAGTTGTGATAATGTATCCCCTTTTTTTTTATTGTAAATAGGGCCTCCTCCAAGCAAAGACAAGGGAAAAAAGAAGCAAGCTTAAGAAATCATGAAGGAGCTAGGAGTAGCTACCGATGAAGCTTGGCTTTTATTGTCTTTATTTTAATATTATGAATTTTAGAACTATTTTGATTTCCGTGTTCGACATGAAAATGGTTGATCCTTTCTAAACAATGGTTGTATTTTGGATTATGGTGGATTGGCTTGCAACCCAAGTCACCCCTTTTATCGTATTTATTTGTTCTAATAATTCGTCTTTATATGCTTGCACATAGAAACATATGATCATCTACTTAAAGTGATCCAATAGACAATTATAATGATGAGATTCATTATATGTCCACAACCTTGAAGCTTGTGTATGATCAATTATAAAGTGATGTTGAGTTGTTGAACTCTCCTAAAGGAATGTCAATTACCAAGTAAACCCATCAAATCTAAAAACTATTAGTCAATCTATGAGATATTCCTCCTTCTACTTCAAAATCATTATTTGTGTCTCATAAGCTATCTTTAAATATCTAGTGTATTTATTTTAAAGATAGAGTGGGAGAAAAATGAAGACACAAAGAATACACAAAGAATACAAAGAATAATTTGTATGCTTGAGTAAATGTGATCTACAAAAGGAAGAATGATTTGTATACCAATATAGAGAGTATACTTGAATAGATGAGATCTATGGTCTTGAGTAGATGAGATCTACATGACAAAAGAGACCAAGCGAAGTAATCAAAAGAATATGTTCTTAAGATAACTACACGAGGAGACTAAAAGAAAGTTTTGAAAGAAAATGACTAATGAAAAGTCTCAACAAGAGATTTTGCTAGTTTATGACCTAGATATAAATAGAGTATATATATTGATATTTACTTAAGAGCCTAAATGAAACAAAGTTGCATCCTTGAATATAAATGAGATTTATGCTTAAAAGTTGCAAAGAAAGATATGCCGATATCTACAAAAGCTAAGTTAATTGTTAACCATGCTAGTGTCATTACTTAACCTCATTGTGAAAATGAAATGGTTAAACCTCCTTCCGAAAAGGGTATTTTGAGAAGGACGTATATTAAATGGGATTTCACTTTTAAATAATGACATTACTACGCATCATTATAAAAATGAATGAGTTAGAGATTAAAATCTCTTTCCATAAGTTTAAGATTGAAATCTCTTCAAAATAGGTATTTTGAAAGGATATGTTGGGAACATATATGGTTTTAATCTTAATAACTTGGCAAAGCCAAATGTATTTCAATTCTTGAAATGTTTCGATTGAGTAGTCAATTACGAAACATGTGGAATTGAGTGGGAGTTTGAAATTATCATGTGAAGACATGAAATTTAGTGGGAGCAATCATCTTAAAAAAAAAAAATTTATAACTCATTACTCATTGAGAACGATGAGCTAGTACTATCTTTCACAAAGAAGTATTTAAGTTTTCAATTCTGGATGAAAATGGACTAAGATGAATCCAATCACATCATGGGATGTTGGATAGGCATTCAGATATGTACATCAGATCAACGAGAAACGTAGGTTATTCATATCGATGAAAATGGAATTACCATAAGCAGTCATGGTCATTCATTGAACCTAAGAATGATTGATCACATGATTAAAGATTACTAATGTTTCCGCCATTAGAATAATCATGCACACGTCCTATAATGAATCATATGCTTAAGAGCATGATGAGTCATTGGTAAGCCATAGAAGAATCGTCACGAATTCTCAAGAAGAACTAATGAGCTATTCTAGTGTTTAACAGAACACTCGCTTATGTGACAAGAAGTTGCACATATTGAAGTTCGAAAACGCGTAAGGATTTATGAAAATCCTAAGCTATTTAAGCTAAAAAAGAGAAATAAGAAGTTTGAAAAGATACTTGATTATAGTAAGAAGTTACTCAAAACTAGTATTTTCAAAATATGCTAGGACTTATGAGAAGTGCTAGGCTAATCATCTTGACAATTGTTGCAAGATCCTACAAAACATATACCTAGTACATTATGAGTTGGAAGAACACTTGACTAGTGTGAGTTATGTCGTCCACCATAATAAGGTTGTTATGTGATAAACAACAAGAAAGTTCTTTCAAAGTAAAGAACCTAAAACTAGTTTGGGAAACTAGATATGTACCTGGTGAGATTCATGCTATGTGAGACAAACATGAAAATAAAGGAAAATGCAATTCAAAAGGGTTGAACACATGGACACATAGTGTGTTAAACTCATGTTGCAAACGACTAGTGTTTACACACTTGCAATATACATCACAAGGGGGTAATATGGTATTGACTACCCGAATATGATGTCCACATTTGTCGTTTGAGTTATTATTAACTCATCTTATACTTTGTTACATCCAAACGGGTTGTAAGGACAATTGAACCCCGTTAAAGTGAACACGGATTAGCATTGTATTCACCCATAGTCACTTATATGAGGTGACGTCTTGAAGTGACTAGAGTGTGATGCGATTGATGGCAAGTTCAAGTGCCATAGAGTCATATGAGAATGACTAGTCGATCACATAGGCAGACTGTTAGGAACACTTTATCGGGGTAATGACCGCTTATAGAGTTCTGGCAAATTTATATAGCCTGGTCGTGGCGAGAGCTACTATAGTATTCTAATGAGTCGACTCTTTTGACTAAAGACTGTTCGCCTAAGGTGGCACAGTTTCAGATTAACTTTGATTTATGTTACTACGACCGTCGTAAATGGGGTCAAATGGGCATATTTTGGGTTATGATGGCTGTGGCTAGTCGACGGGAATAAGTGCGATAGGAATTGTCCACCCCTTGTCAGGATTAAAACAATATCTCAGGGCCACTCGAGGAGTAATGAACGGGAAATGCGTGGCCACGCTCGAAAGGTATCTATGGTAGATAATTCCGGTCAATCAGTTATTCTCCAGATCGAGGAAACCACTCTCGATATGATCACTTGCAAGTACGACCTGAAAGACACCTTGCATTGAGTGGGAGATAGTAATAGGACAAGAGAATTGGTAACGCACACTTGTCGAGGACAAGTGGGAGATTGTTGGAATATGTGTCCTCGACAATAATGCGATCACAACTGTTGATCATGATGATCACATGTTTAAATCTCATTTTAAGAATACACGTGGGATGTAATATTTTACAGTCAACTGGTCCACACATATCGGTAATGATTGGCTGACTAGAGTTTGACATTACTGTCGTGCGACGGTGGTGATCAGTTGATCTCCTTAGGTCATACCTATAGGGAAATACCCTTAAATTGATTATTTAATTAATCGTATGCCGATTCGAGTTAATTAAATTGCTTAAAATTGACGGATGATTTGTGAGTGAGATTGACGTGTCTTATTATAATTCGATTAAATTAGATACGGTCTAAGTAATTGAATTGTTTTATTACTTAGATAAAATTATTGTTTACGAAACAATTTGAATTTGAAATTGAAATTGAATGAATAATTTATTATAAATACAAGACGTTGTAATTTATAATTTGATAAACCGTTTTGGTACAAGTAATTACGAATTACTAGTCGATTTTGTAAATGACATATTTTATGAGTATGTTGATTTTTAATATCTTAAAAATACATTACAATTTCATAAGTCAAGTAACATGTCACATATGTCACAATTGACAAATGACAAAATAAAATGGACCATCCATTTTATGTTAAAAGTGCCGAAATAGTGGAGGGAGTATAATGTTTAAATGATGTTAATTATTTAAGTGGAAAACAAAATGATTACACACCTATTTGTAGCCATGCAAGTCTATTTTCTTGGGAAGAAAATGAGCACCATGCATTGGCTCCCCTACCACCCCTCCCACCGGTTTTTAGAGGTGAAAATGCCAATGGTTTTTCCCTTAATCATTCACTACTTCACAATATAATTTCTAGTGTTAGAAATTATTCTTCTCTCTAACCTTGTGAAAACTTAGAGAAATAAAAATCTTCATAAATCTTCCTCTCTTGGCCGAAAAATACAAGAGAGAACAAAATTTATTTTGCGTCAAATTTTAAGTAAGACTTCTATTATTTCTAGTACAAAATAATATTAGTTATTAGGGGTTTTTCCTTGGGTATTCACTTTTGGGAGATGTTCTATTTTGGACCTTTTGTTCATCCATTATTAGGAAAGCTCAAGAACTAACAAGAAGGTGATCTTGTTGGTGCCCTAATATCCGAAACCTCAATGTAAGATTGATGATTTCTTCTTTTATCTTGCTTTAGTTTGCATGCATAAGATCTAGGATTTATTTTATGACTAAATAAATTTGAACATATATGAATATGTAAATTAATGAGATTAATATTTTCTAACACGTGCGTCCTGGAGTCGGCCCGCCCGACTTGTGGAATGAGTCGCCCGACCTGGGCTTAGGACCTCGTGCCATGTCAAGAGACAAAGTAGTGACATTAACACTAAGAACTCGTTACCCTTAGCATTCTATTTCTAGAATGACTCTCGTTGATGCCAATGAACACAGATGTTCGCAGAGATCTGGAGTAAGGGGTGAGGGTACGTATTAGGAAGCTCTTTAATCAAACACCTAATCCTGCCCGCCTTGATAGCGGCCTCTACTAATGATTAGGGAAATTATTCATATTTGATATGTTGTCGACTATATGCATGCAATGGAACATCCAACGTTTTAATCCTAGCATGTGAATTAAACTATGTCGGTTAACACGTAATTAGCACTCAATTATGTTGAAGTCATCATTAGAATTAATTACATTTAAAAACCAAGTAAATAAATCATACATAAATAATAAATAAATAAATAGCAATGAATTAAAATTACAATGAATTACAATGATTACGTGATTTACGTCAAAAATACATTCGAAACGGAAATTTGAAGGAAAGAAAATGAAATAAAAAAGGTTAGAAATTAAAGCGACAGAATAGGATAGATTAAGGGTGATATTACGATTAGTAGTTAATTAATACCTAATTAAAGCTACGTCAAAGCAAGAACGGAAATTTCAGGGACATAGATCATCTCAGAATAGGCGCAGCACCTGCGTCTGTTCTTGAGTTGAGCTCTGGCTGTGAAGTCAGAATCGCGGGTAGTTAATGTTCTTTGATATGTTTTACGATTGATTATTGATATTAGACTCAAGTGAAAGTGATTTAGCAGGTTAATTACATACTGACATCGTCATAAAAGCGATAAACATAAATTAAACGGATTAAAAAGAGTTAAAAACGAATCAAATTTATTTACGATATCGGAAACACAAAAGGAACGAACTTTGGAAGAACTTGACAAACTGAAATCAAATAATGGAAACATGTAGAAAAGACGAATTCCATAAACTTGATATGGACAAATCGAGTCTCTAAAATCCGAGTTTGATTTAATGACGAAAACCCGCAAATATCGAGTTATATGGGATTTAAGTCGAAAATAGAACGTTAATATTGAAAGGAGTGATCGAAATAAGGTTTATATACAAAGGAATGGAAGGAAATAAGACAAATAAGACAAAAAGAACAAAACCACAGAAACCCGAGAAAGAAGAAGAAGAGCAGGAGCAGCGGCAGCCTCTGGAAGAGGCGCAGCAGGTGCTGCGACCCTTCGAAGAGGCGCAGCTGCTGCTGCGTTTCTTCTCGACGTCTGGTAACTGCTGTTTCGTAATAACAGTTTTATAAAGAGGTTTTAAAAATCGGTTGTAAATGTATTTTTGACATGAATCTTACATTAATCGAAACAAAAAATAAAAATACAATAAAAAGATGGGATTTAACACCCTCAGACTTACATGTTTGACGAAACGAGATTAACTAAGTTAACGTTAGTGATTGCTCGACTCGATTGTATGTAGAAAGTGCCCTCGTTGGAGGATTTTAGATTAATTGATTGATGTGTAGTGGTCAAATTGGTCGGTCATGCAACGTGACTGGTACTCAGAATGATCTGAGCTTACGTGGCCGATTGATCAAGCACGTAGGCGTCAAAAGCTTAGAGCACGGTCTAGAATTTAAAGAGAGAAGAGAAGGGCGGACACTCGCGTGAAAAATATGGAGACCGGAGGTCTCTATTTATACTAAACAATGTGAAGAGTTTTGGAATGACTCAAAAATTGGAAAGAAATCACGAAAAAATTCTGTAAATAGCGAAAATGAGCTGGAAAAGAGGCGCAGCAGCGGCTGCGATCCTTCCAAGAGGCGCAGCACCTGCTGCGTCATTTCCCCAAAGGTTTCCTCCTGCGGAAGAAAGATTTCCGCATTTCTATTATGGAATTGCGGTAGATATATACTTCCTTATTCCTTAAAATATGATATATGGGATATATTTTACCAAAAGATATAAATTTAATTTATGGAACAAATATCCGGAATATTCTAGAGCGTTCCGACTCGGCATTTTAAACGGTTTCTTAGAAAATGAAGCGGTTTTAGACCCGGACTCCAAATGAACTCTAATTACTGTCAAAACGACCGTATCGGCGCGTAGATGATGACCAAGGGGTAGACATAAGTGTTTGAGCTATCACTTGTCGATAAACTTACGGACTGTCATTAATCATTCCGCGTACCAAACATGCGGCTCAATCATCACTGGGTGGTTGGCGGAAGGTGTAGAAACGAGGTATCTACAGAAGCCGGCATGGATGTGGGTCCTCAGGTCGATCCGCATAGATATCAGCCCAGTGGAAAATTTTATTGAAATGCATAAGGGGATGCTCGGACTGGAGTTGGTCCGCCCGTCTTGAGGCACGAGTCGCGCGACCTTGGTTTGGGACGCCCAGATTTTCAACCAGTGCACAAATCTTTGTTCTAGCATTACTCTAGCTCCCACGAGCCGAGCCCAGCTCGTAGGGATCCTCCTTTTTGCTCTTCTATAGCTTCTTTTTTCTTGAATGAGTGACATAGGCTCTCTCTTAGCCTAGGCAAAAAGCTTCCCCACACTTTGAATGTCAAATCCTTCACACATCACACTTGATTAGTAACCCTCCCTCACTTACACTCATGCCAAAATTTGTAGTTAAAGCAATGAATTAGAATGCAATGCAATGAAGTTAAAATGCAAGTAAGTGGGTTAGTATATTTACAAGTGGTGGTTTAGGGAGGACTCCACCAAACTCTCCTCCATTTCAATGCTAGGTTATGGTGGGAGAGGCTCAAGGTGAGTGACCTCAACCTCTCCTACAAAAGCTCCTTCATAATTAGGCTTGATACATTGCCCATTGGCGTTGAACCAATTCCCATCTTCTGACTTTAGCTCAAAGTCTCCATAATTTCCAACATTTGTGATTACAGAGGGACCCGTCCATAGTGAGTTTAAGTTTCCGGGGAAGAGCCGATATCGAGAGTTGAATAGAAGGACTTTGTCCCTCCCCCCCCCCCTTATGCAAGGCCTTTTATTTGATCCTCTTATCATGAAGCACTTTGGTTCGTTCCTTGTAGATCCTTGCATTTTCATAAGAGTGAAGCCGGAATTCTTCCAATTCTTCAATTTGCAAGATCCTCTTCTCGCCACTTAGCTTGAGATCAAGATTGAGAGTTTTGATTGCCCAAAAAGCTTTATATTCTAATTCAAGTGGTAAGTGACAAGCCTTTCCATAAACTAACTTATAAGGTGAAGTTCCTATGGGTGTATTATAAGCCCAAAGAGAGTCATCAAGCTTCATGCTCCAATCCTTACGAGTTTTATTCACAACCTTCTCAAGAATTTGTTTGATCTCTCTATTTGAAACTTCAACTTGACCGCTTATTTGAGGATGATATCCCAAGCTGGTCCTATGTTTAACACCATACTTTGTTAAGAGTGATGCAAGTTTCTTCTCATGGAAATGTGATCTACCATCACTAATGATTGCTCTAGGGACTCCAAATCTTGGGAAGATCACTTTCTAAGAGCTTGGTCACCGTTTTTGCATCATCGGTTGGGGTAGCAATTGCTTCCACCCATTTAGACACGTAATCAATGACAACTAGAATGTACTTGTTGCCTTGAGATGATACAAATGGACCTTGGTAATCAATTCCCCAAACATCAAAGATTTCAACCTCCAAAATGCCTCGTTGTGGCATCTTATTCCTCCAAGATATGTTGCCGGTTCTTTGGTAAGGGTCATAATGCATGACCAATTCTCTAGCATCTTCAAACATGGTAGGCCAATAGAAGCCCGATTGTAGGACTTTGGCAATTGTTGTCCTTGCTCCATGATGTCCTCCATAAGGGGACGAATGATACCCTTCCAAAACTCCTTGCACTTCCCATTGTGGGACACACTTCCGGTATAGGCCATCATTACATGCTTAGTAAAGGTTGGGATCATCCCAAAAGTATCTCTTCACTTCGAACAAGAACCTCTTTCGTTGATTGTAGTTCAATTTCGGAGGTAAGACTCCTCCTACAATGTAGTTTGCAAAATCGGCAAACTATGGTGTGGTATGTCTCTCAAGTTGTGCGTGGATGGCCATGAGAAAATCATCTGGAAAGGAATCATTGATTGGTGTATCTTCATCTTTGTTATCAAATCGAATTCTTGACAAGTGATCCGCTACTACATTTTCGGCTCCTTTCTTGTCTCTTATCTCCAGGTCAAATTCTTCGAGTAAAAATATCCACCTTAACAAGCGTGGCTTTGATTCTTTCTTCACCAAGAGATGTCTAATAGCACGGTGGTCCGAGAATACAATAACCTTTGATCTAAGTAGGTAGGAGCGGAACTTGTCCAAAGCATACACTATAGCAAGAAGTTCATTTTCTGTTGTATCATAGTTGACTTGTAATGCATCAAGGGTCTTTCTTATATAGTATATAGCATGTAAATCTTTCCCAACTCATTGGCCAAGAACCGCGCCAATGGCATAGTTGTTTGAATCACACATTTTCTCAAAAGGTAACTCCCCATTTGGGGGTTGAATGATTGGTGCCGAAATTAGAGCTTCCTTGATCCTATCAAAAGCTTCAACACACTTATGAGTAAATTGGAACAGGGCATACTTAAGCAAAAGTTGAGTGAGGGATTTTGCAATTTTAGAAAAATATTTTATGAATCGTCGGTAAAACCCCGCATGACCGAGAAAACTTCGACCCTTTGGACATTCACGGGTGGCAGTAATTTCTCTATCACTTCAACTTTTGCTTTGTCAACCTCAATGCCCTTTTCCGTTATCAAATGGCCTAACACAATACCTTCATATACCATGAAATGACACTTTTTCCAATTTAACACAAGACTAACATCTTCACACTTTTACAAGACAATAGATAGATTATGCAAACAAGAATCAAAGTCTTTCCCATAAACACTAAAATCATCCATAAAAACCTCCATTATAGTTTCTAAGTAATCGGAAAAGACACTCATCATGCAACGTTAAAAGGTGGTGGGAGCATTGCATAGCCCAAAGGGCATTCTCCTATATGCAAATGTTCCGTATGGGCATGTGAAGGTGGTCTTATGTTGGTCATCCGGGTGTATCGGGATTTGGAAGAATCCCGAGTACCCGTCAAGGTAGCAAAAGAATTTGTTAGAGGCAAGCCTCTCAAGCATTTGGTCAATGAATGGAAGGGGGAAATGATCCTTTCTTGTTTCGGAATTCAACTTATGATAATCAATACACATTCGCCAACCGGTAATCTTACTTGTGGGTATTAGCTCGTTCTTTTTATTTTTCACCACTGTGGCACCTCCTTTCTTGGGTACCACTTGAACGGGGCTAACCCACACGGAATCCGATATAGGGTAGATGATTCCCGCATCAAGCAATTTCATAACCTCCGCTTTTACAATTTCTTGCATGCGAGAGTTTAGTATCCTTCGTCCTTGGATGGTAGGTCTATGGTCTTCCTCTATACGAATCCTATGCATGCAAAAGTTGGGGATTATTCCCTTAAGGTCATCTTGACTATAACCTATAACCTTTTTATGTTCTTTCAACACACCAAGCAAACTTTTCAATTGACTATCATCAAGTTTTTCATTGACAATCACGGGTTTGGTTTTAAACTCATCAAGGTAAGCATACCTGAAATTAGGGGGAAGGGGTTTTAGAGTTGGGGTTTGTACCTCACTTTCTACCTTTGATGGTTAATTAGGAACATCTTCCACCTCCATCACACATTCCACCCCCATTACATGTTCTACCTTGGTTGTTTGTTCTTCCTTAGTGGACTATGATGCTTCCTTAAGAATGTCATTTATCCGCATAGATTGTGAAAGATCATAGATCCATATTAGACTCTCTAATAAAATTAATTTATCTCATAAATTGATGTTTATGTGATCTATGTAACATGCATGCTAATATGAAAGCATAAAAAACAAAGTATAAGGAAAAACAATTTCCTTACATTGAATATAAGGTAAAATGGGCACAAATTAGTTCTCCTTACTAATTTGTTCTTGAGCTAAATATATGTGGATGATCCTCCTTGTATAACCTTCAACTAGAAAGTCTCCTCCAAGTAGCACCCAAGAACAACCCAAATAATATTAATAAGTAAGAACTAGTAACTTATTAATATGTGCCCTAGATAATAATACTAGTAATATTACTAACTATTCTTAGTAATAATAGTATACTAGAGAGGAATTATTGTAGAGAGAAGGAAGAGCTTTTTTCACATGCAAAACATAATGATTTAAGTGTAAGTAAGGTAGTGTGAAGAAGTGAATAAATAGATGGAGTGAAGGAAGGGAAGTGGCGGGTGGAATATGATGGAGTGATGGAGTGTATAAACTTTGTCTTATATTTTTCATCTTACATCACATGCAAAATCTTATATAAGATAAATTATGGTAGTATACAAAATAAGGTAAAATGATTATGTGAGTAATCATCCATTACACTTATTTTACACGGTCCACATGACCATATACGGGTCCATGTTGGTTTTTATATTTGTCGCACAAATCCGTGTAATTATCATATTAAACATCGTATCATGTTTAAATGCTTCCATAATAAATTCGTCCAATTCACTCTGTAAATATACGTGTACCACTACACATATTATTTACGTACTAATATTAATCACATTAATCAATTAGTACAATTTTAGTAAATTAACAGTTAATTAACTAAAACCCGTTTCCCAAAACTTATTATTTAATTATCGCATAATTAAATAATAACTGCCGCTCCTCGAGTTCGCAACTCGAAATCTCTCTAACAATAATCGACTAACCTCTTAGTCTATAAATCAAGGGACTAAAGGAATTGTATCTCATACAATTAATTAGTTATCAATTTGGGTTCGTTCCTTTAGGTGTGACCGAAAGGGGTCAGTTGATCACCGCCGTCTCACGACAATAACGTCAAACTCTAGTCAGCCAACCGTTATCGATTTACGTTAATCAACTGACGAGGATCAAATAATTAAATATCTGATGATATTCTATTAATGAGATTTATTATGTTAACGCACTATTGTGGAGGACACTAACTCCAACAATCTCCCACTTGTCCGACACAAGGTGTGCGCTACCAATTCTCTTGTCCGTTTTAATCTCCCACTCAATGCAAGGTGTCTTTCAGGTCGCACTTGCACATGAACACATCGCGAGTGGTTTTCTCGATCGGGAGTGTGACTACCTGACCGGAAAAATCTCTCACAGATTACTTCCGAGCGTGGCCACGCATTTGTAGTCATTAACTCCTCGAGTGGCCTTGAGATATAGTTACCCAACGTGGGTGGACAATTTCGTATGCCCTATCTATCCTATTGCACAATACTGACTCACCATGACCTAGTAAATGCCCTTTTGGCCTCCTTTCACGGCACGACCTAGGACAAAAACCAAAGTCACTCGGAAACCGCACCGCTCGATAATAGTCTCCATCAAAAGAATCAACTCATTAGAACATCTTAGAGATCCCCGCCACGACCAGGCGTCTATAATAGAACTTAGGGACTCTCTAAATGGTCACTGTCCGGCAAAGTGTCACACACTCTGCCTATGTAATCGACCAGTCATCATATATGACCTTATGGTGTTGAACAACCATCAATCGACTCACAATCTAGTCACTCCGAGACGTCACCTCATTAAGTGACTAGGGACAAAATACAATGTTCATCTTATTCACTTGAATAGTGTTCAACATTGTCTCCACAACTTATTCGATAAACAAGGTATTATAAATTTAGTCACACTAAATAAAAATTCATAAAAGAATGAATACGAAAACAATGAATATGATTATCATATATATAATAAAAGATACACTATCCAATTATTACATATCCATAATCTAAAGAAAACCTGGTACTCGTCTCAATCCCATAGAGACGACATGACCATCATGCTTAGCCTTTGATAAAGGCTTGGTTAAAGGATCAACAATGTTGTCATCTGTCCCAACCTTACAAATGTCAATTTCCTTCCTTTCCACATAATCTCTAATTACATGGTATTTCCTTTCAATGTGTCTAGATTTGTTACTAGACTTAGGCTCTTTGGCTTGAAAAATAGCTCCACTTTTATCACAATATAGAGTGATAGGATCTTTGGCGGAATGGACTACTCCTAGCCCCTCCATGAATTGCCTAATCCAAACGACTTCCTTAGCAGCCTCGAGACGCTGCAAGGTACTCACCTCTGTTGTAGAATCCGCAGTAACACTTTGCTTGAAGCTCTTCCAAAGAAACAGCTCCTCCATTTAGCATAAACACGTAGCCGGATTGGGATTTCATGTCATCCCGATCGGTTTGGAAACTTGCGTCCGTGTAACCTCTTACACACAACTCAGTTTCTCCTCCAAACACTAAGAACGAGTCCTTAGTTCTTCTCAAGTACTTAAGGATGTTCTTTACGGCTATCCAGTGACTCTCACCAGGCTTGGCTTGATACCGACTTGTCATGCTCAAGGCATACGCAACGTCGGGACGAGTGCAAATCATAGCATACATGATAGACCCAACAGCGGAAGCATAAGGGACGGTCTTCATGTGTTCAATTTCCTTAGGGGTAGAGGGAGACCGTGACTTGCTCAAAGTAATCCCTTGGCCCATAGGTAGAAATCCTCTCTTGGAGTCTTTCATATTGAACCGGTCAAGAACTTTGTCAATATAAGCTTCTTGACTCAATGCTAGTATCCTCTTGGACCTATCCCTATAGATCAGGATACCTAAGATTCGTTGTGCCTCTCCCAAGTCCTTCATTTGGAAGTGTTTCCCTAGCCACTCCTTAACGGAAGTGAGCGATGGAATGTCATTCCCAATGAGCAATATGTCATCCACATATAGGACAAGGAATACAACCTTACTCCCACTAAACTTCATGTATAAACACGGTTCTTCCACACTTCTAGTGAATCCGTATTGTTTAATGACATGATCAAAGCGATGGTTCCAACTCCTAGATGCTTGCTTAAGACCATAAATGGACTTCTTGAGCTTACACACCTTCTTAGGGTTAGATGTATCCACAAAACCTTCGGGTTGTATCATGTACACCTCTTCTTCTAGAATCCCATTCAAAAAGGCGGTTTTGACATCCATTTGCCAAATCTCATAATCATGAAATGCGGCAACCGCTAAGATTATCCTAATGGACCTTAGCATAGCGATCGGAGCGAAGGTTTCGTCATAGTGTAAACCATGAACTTGGGTGAAACCTTTTGCCACCAATCTAGCTTTGTAAACATCCACATGTTTATCCACGCCGAGTTTAATTTTGTATATCCATTTACACTGAAGAGGTCGCACTCCCTCAGGTAAATCCACCAAGTCCCATACTTGGTTCTCGTACATGGAATCCATTTCGGACCGCATGGCTTCTAGCCAAAGCGAGGAGTCGGGACTAGACATGGCCGATTTGTAGGTAGTGGGTTCATTACTCTCAAGAAGTAACAAAACACCATCCTCTTCGATGTTACCAAGGTAGCGATCAGGTGGATTAGAAATCCTACTTGACTTTCTAGGAATAATTATCGTTTCAGAGGAAGAGGGAATGCTTTCCTCCACGTTCTCCTCTACCTCGTTCTCGGTTTGTGGCTCTCGAACTTCTTCAAGTTCAAATTTTCTCCCACTCTGTCTCTTAGAAATAAATTCCTTTTCTAGGAAGACAGCATCACGAGCCACAAACACTTTGTTCTCGTGTTTATTGTAGAAGTAATAGCCACGTGTTTCCCTTGGATATCCTACAAAAAGACATTTGTCAGATCTGGGTGCAAGCTTATTGTCGACTTGATCTTAACGTACGCTTCGCAACCCCAAATACGCATGAATGACAAATGAGGGACTCTCCCTGTCCATATCTCATATGGAGTCTTATCGGCCGCTTTAGTCGGGCTTCGATTTAGTGAAAATATCGCAGACAAGAGGGCAAAACCCCAAAATGAACTAGGAAGCTCGTTTGACTCATCATAGACCGAACCATATCAAGTAAAGTTCGGTTTCTCCTTTCGGCCACACCATTTAATTGCGGTGTGCCAGGAGGAGTCCATTGTGATACTATACCACAATCTTTTAGGTGTGAATCAAATTCAATATTTAGATACTCACCACCACGGTCGGACCGTAGAGTCTTTATCTTTTTATCCAATTGGTTCTCTACTTCCTTTTGAAACTCTTTGAACTTGTCAAAGGCTTCACTTTTGTTCTTCATTAAGTAGACATACCCATATCTACTTAAGTCATCAGTAAAAGTAATGAAGTAGAGAAAACCTCCTCTAGCGGTGATGGTTAATGGTCCACACACATCCGTGTGTATGAGAGCCAAAACCTCACTTGCTCGTGTCCCTTTTCCCGCAAAAGGTGCACGAGTCATCTTGCCTAAAAGGCAAGACTCGCATGTACCATAAGATTCGAAACCAAATGGTTTGAGCACTTTTGATGAAGCAAGTCTCTTAATGCGTCTTTCGTTTATGTGGCCTAAACGACAATGCCAAAGGTAGGATTCGTTTGGATCACCCTTTTTGAGCTTTTTAGTTTCCATATGATAAACGTCATTAACATCATTTAAAACATAAATGCCTCCAATTGAAATGGCCTTGCCATAAACCACATCATTTAAAGAAAAAGTACAACACTTGTCCTTAATCATAAAACAAAAGCCTTCCGCGTCTAACGCGGAAATGGAGATGATGTTCTTAGTTAAAGTTGGTACAAAATAACACTTATTTAAATACAACTCTAAACCACTAGCTAAAGTGAGCACATAGGTCCCTACGGCAACGGCGGCTACTCTAGCTCCATTGCCCATGCGGAGATCCACATCACCTTTTGCTAGTGCTTGCACGTCCCTTATACCCCGCAAATGGTTACAAAGGTGAGAGCCACATCCGGTATCAAGTACCCAAGTGGAAGTACAAGCATAATTAACGTCTATCACATAGAGAGAGGAAATCATACCAATAGGCGTCACACGCCCTTCCTTGAGATCCTCCAAGTATTTGGGACAACTCCTCCTATAATGCCCCTTCCCATTACAATGGAAACATTCGGCCTCGGAGAGCTTGACACTTTTTGCCTTGGGATTGCCATTCACAACGGCCTTCCCCTTTCCCTTGTCAATTTTCTTTGACGATTTCTTGAATTGGGACTTTTCTTTCCCTTTTCCTTTCTTGACTCCAAGAGACATGTTCTTTAACTTCATGGTTAAAACATCTCCTTTTTCACTCCCACTAGCCTCCATATCCCTCTCCGCTTGGGTGAGGAGTGCATGAATTTCATGGTAACTCTTATCCATACCATTCATGTTGTAGTTTACCCTAAAGTGGGCAAACTTGGTGGGGAGTGAGTGAAGGATACGATCCACCACAAGAGTTTTAGGAATCTTACACCCTAGACGCTCTAGGATGTCAACATATTCGACCATTTTAAGGACATGGGGACCAACCTTTTGGCCCCTCTCAAGCTTAGCTTCAAAGAAGCGTGCCGCCGCATCGTATTGACGGACTTTAGGTGTTTGTGAAAACATTGTGATCATACGAGTGAATATCTCGTAAGCATTTAAAGAAATGCATGATAGCTTGAGGTTTGGCGATATTGACCATATCAACACATTCTTGATATCATTCAACATCCTCACATAGTCATCATGGGCGGTCCGCACCGCCGATGAAGCTCTTGCACCGGGCTCAATAGGAGGAGCATCGGTCAAGTAAGTGAGCACATTGTCGGACAACGCGGCACTTTTGATGTTGGATTCCCATTCAAGAAAGTTACTACCGTCATCTTTTAAAATACATTTGTCCATTACGGACCTTAGCCATGAATCTTTGCCTAGTGAAGTAGTCGATGGAGTTGATGAAGTTGCCATTGCGAATTAAAATGCTACAACAAAAAGGGAAAATTAACATTCATTGTTTTAAAAATTACTTGTAAAAACATGTTTAGCAAGTTTTAGCATTTATATAATGACCTCCCACTAAATTATATAAATGATTCCAAGACCCAAATATTAAACAAAAATGAGCATCGCTTGGGCGAAACATCCCATAATTGCGTAAATTCGGTAAGTCACGTTGACTAATTCTACCTCTAGAACTCTTGGTCGACAAATTTCCTCAAATTTATCTACTAGCCCCGGAACACAAGACCGTCTTATATCCCGTTGAGTCCAACCAATTTTGGCGTGTGATAACCGCTTACCACCCTACTTACCCAAGGTAAAAAGAGAACACCCCGCTTGGGCGAGCGTGGCTCTAATGAACAAGAGATTCATAGGTGTTACTAATTGGTAAGGCTAATCTCAATTTTAGTTAAGTGAGAGATCTTGTCAATTTAGTCATAAATTCCTTATAAGTGAATTAATTCAGTGAATGTAAATGACGTGAATTGACAACCGCGAAAAATAAAATGCATGTGAATGGCGATTTTGGCATGCGCGAAAATAAAACAAGCAAACATGTAAGCATATGATTAAATCCTAGTATGGCCTCCTAGTTAATAAACAACTAGTCTATTACACTTCGGAAACCAACTCCTTGGTCCCTTGCCTCTTCATTCCTTAAGTGGCTCTTCCTTGTGGGATTTGGAACACCTTCCAAAAATAGACTAAAATCTCGTTGTAATCCGTCTTTTGGAAACGCCGGTAAAATAACTATTACAAATTAATTACATAGCTATTCCTATTATACATTAATTAATAAAATGAATAAAACTATTAATTAATTACAAACCGACGATACGAGATCGTATTTAATTACAAACAAATCGATATTCCCATTCATTTCGGGTAATAACGATTAAAAATTAACTAGGCCATACTAGGTACAAAAGATAAATACTTTAAATAAATGACAATCATTCATTCAACTTAAATAAATATGCTTAAAATGCTGTAAATATGATGCCAAAATCGCCCTACCTATCTTCATTGGTATCCATCTCGGTTTTGTGGATTTAATCGATTTTTAACATGTAAAAATCAATAATTAACTCTTAAATCTCATTTAAGTCCAAACTAATAGTCCAAACTGTTTTGAACCTCAAAATTAGTCCTCACTAATTTTATGACAAATTATTAGTTTGGTTTGGTGATAATTTGCTAATTAAATTCGAAAAATCATAATATTTAAGTAAAAATCCAAAATAATTGAAAAATTACCCAAACAATTGAAACAAAAATTTTTAGTATTCTGGAACACTCCCAAGAACACCAAAAAGTCATAAAAATTGCCCAAAAATTTCGGATAAATTTTGTGAAGAAAAAGATCGATATTTATCGGTTTTTAACCACTAAAACCAATAAATCATCAAAACAAAGTGAAAACACACATGCAAAATCACTTTTGACATTTAAATAATATTCTTAAATGTACATAAATTTATCATGGGCAGAATCAAAAATTTCGAAATAATGATTAATTAATTGGACTTTTATCGACTTTTTACTCAAAAAATCAATAAACATGCAAAAAAATTCGAACCAACCTTCAACCTTTTGCATACAATCAGTAGAAAACATGCATGAAATACCATAAAAAGGCCATGCACCGAATCAACATTTAACTAATTTTAGTCAATTTTTCACTAAAATGCGACATTTTGACTCGGTTTTCTACCAAAAAACATTAAAATTAGCAAAATTACTTGACAAATCACCAAAAAATTCCACAAACCTTTTGAGATCAGTAGGTATGCATGTCCCAAAAATTTCGTGCCAAAACCTCTTCTAACACAATTTTTGAGTTTTTACTAATTATCTCATAATTCATAAAAATGCTTAAAATCAACATGCAAATTACAAGCCTATGCTCTGATACCACTTGAAAGATCATAGATCCATATTAGACTCTCTAATAAAATTAATTTATCTCATAAATTGATGTTTATGTGATCTATGTAACATGCATGCTAATATGAAAGCATAAAAAACAAAGTATAAGGAAAAACAATTTCCTTACATTGAATATAAGGTAAAATGGGCACAAATTAGTTCTCCTTACTAATTTGTTCTTGAGCTAAATATATGTGGATGATCCTCCTTGTATAACCTTCAACTAGAAAGTCTCCTCCAAGTAGCACCCAAGAACAACCCAAATAATATTAATAAGTAAGAACTAGTAACTTATTAATATGTGCCCTAGATAATAATACTAGTAGATTGCTCAAGAGTGAGCTCTTTGTTGGCTAGAGCGGCTTCAAGGAGGTCTACTTCCAATGCCCAATGTTTGTTTTTGGCCTCACTTGCTTCCAAGGCCTCCAATGCTTTCAAAGGGTCTTTGATGAGAGTAGTACTCGCTTGGTGCTCTACACAACAATCTATAAGTTCTATCTTGGAAAGTAAACTAAGAGAAAAAGGTGAGAAATATCTTGAGGAAATGCTATTCCTCAAGGCAAAGAAAGACTCAACTAAAAGCAACAAATAACAACTCAATTGAACACCGTCCTCGGAAACGACGCCATTTTTGATGTTGTTTTAAAACTTTGTCGTCTACACTAACCGATCAAAACAATATTTATAAACTAAACTAACTACTCTTAAAAGAGTGGCAAGTAAAGGTCGGATCCCAAAAGGACGGGTATTGAGTTAAGTTAATGATTTGTGATCAGGACAAGAGTTGGTCGTCACACATACAATCAAACACATTTATAATACTCAACAAACAACTAGTTAGAGGTAAGTCGAGGTCGATCCATGGGACGGTGTGCTTTGGGTTCTAAGTCTATCTATCTAAATTTATGCTAGTGTCACAATTGATGGGGTTTGTCGTTGTATCCTAAAAATTGAGAGTAAAAAAGTAAAGCAAACAATGAACTAAGAAATGTGAACAAATGACTTAAAAGCACTAGGATGTCATGGGGTCATAGGGGATTCATGTGTTGATCATACAAACATGTTTACAAAGTTACAAGCAATTAATGTTGTGGAGGAACCGAGTTGGTTTATGTCTTACGGTTCATAGGAAGAGTTGGGTCCCGGAGCCGATTCAATTAGATTGTACAACACCTACAAGTCGACTTACATTCCTCCTATTCAACCTCTATGCATGGTCTAACAAGACTCGAGTTGGTTTATATCTTACAAGTCAAGTTGATTAGATAAGAGATGGTTGTTAAATGCAAGGATTCATAGGCTTAGCATTTCATCAAACATAACATGTGCATAAAGTTGACATCACAACAAGCAAGCAATTTGATTATGAAAACATATTAGATTAAGCATGATAAATCCCATGTTGGTTTCCCCTAATTACCCACTAATCCTAGCTAAAGAAACTACTCACTCATTATAATGAGAAACATGTCATTAATGGTGTCAATCATCATAACAAGTATAAACATGATAATAGAATGAAGAAATGAACAATAAAGATTAAAGAGTAAAGGAATTATACCAAACTTGAGATGATCCAAATAATAAAGCAAAGAATAATAGAAGAAACTTGATTGATTGATGAAGGGTTGTCAATCCTCCAATAATAACCCAATAATCTTCAATTACCCAAAAGTAACAAGCTTGATCAATAATTAAGGAGAGATTAATGTGTAATTTGTGGAAAGATTAAAGAGCAATCTATTCTAATCTACTCCTAATTGAATCTAAGGAAGGATTTGTTCTAGCCCAGAGAGATCTCCCCTAATTTATTACTACAAATGGGGTATTTATACTAGGGATTCATTAGGTTAACTAAGGCTAAATTAGTAATTACACTTTTGAGTTTAGAGCAGGGAAACGCTAGTCTTTTTAGAAGGATGGGCATCTTTCATGGGGAAAGAAGAAGACGAAAGTTGCTGTAAGAGAATCCGGGCGTCCAAGGAGGAAGACGGGCGGATTGTTGTGGTTGTGCACGGCCGTCTTCGTGGGAATCCGCTCGGATTTTTTGGAGGAATCCGGGCGTCTTTGCGGCTGGGACGCACGGGTTGTCACTTTAGGACGGGCGTCTTGTGGGTAAGCCGCTCGTCTTCTGTGGCAGCATCCTATTTCTTCACTTCCTATTTATTCTTGTGGGATTGGTCTTTAGTTCTTGCTTCCTCTTCATATTAGTCCATCAAACATCGTCAATAGCTTCCGAATACGCACGAAAGACGGGAATTTCCGCCTTATTATCTTCTTTCCTACAAATCATATGAAATGCGATAGAAAAGCAAATAGGAAGGTTTTGACAGATAGGATGGCCATAGAATGTTATAATAGTATCCAAAATAGGTTCAATTAGGGGACTAAATATGCTCAAATAATGGTCACATCAAATATCCTCAAACCGAACCTTTACTCGTCCCGAGTAAAGAGGTGACAAAAACTAGACCTTTATTTAAACTATCCTAATAACATAGCCGATATGAGACAATTAGCGGGTCTCACTCAGCCCCTTCAACTCACAACAAGACAACCATGAGGTAGGATGTCTTCTTGCAAGGCAAGATGGGTCTTGCCAAAATGGCGACACATCCAAACATTAAGCACACAAAATCAAGTAATGGATGCATCTACAAAAGAATAGCCACTTTCCTCATCTAAGTGGTGGAAATTATCTACAAGGGAAGCAATTCAAGGGTACACACTCATTCATAGATGCAATTTCTTCAAACTACTAAGCCTAGAAGGATACCAATAAATCACCTCCAAGTTGTGTCAAGCTAGGGTACCTTTGTCCTCAATCGTTAAATGCTTTTGTCAAGAATAGACTCCCTATGGTGTTAGAAACACTAGAGTATCGCGGAATTCCCCCTCTTGCCTAGACAAGAAGAAGGGTCGTCCCCTCTCTACCATGCACAAAAATGGATACGATGGATAAAGGGATCAATAGTATTTGAGTTTCACTTTTTGGAGTTTGCTTTTGTTTTTGTTTTCCCTCCAATTTCAAGTGGCATTTGACATTTGGGAACACTTTCCTGCCATTTCTTTTTTTGATTTTTGGCATTTCAATACTTGACAACTTTCAACTTTTCTTTGCATTTCTTTTGAACATTTTCAAAGTCACCCCATATGTAGTGAGGGTGGCTTACATTTGAAGCTTTAGAAGTTCTATTTTTTGCTCCTCTTTTCATTTGATGCATTTTTGCAAACTTTCTTCACTTTTCATTTCATTGAACTCAAATTGATTTCTTTTTGTGCCCATTCCCTTTGATGACAAAAATGTGGTAGAACATGGATGATGGATGGATGCATGGTTTCAAGGGTCACCTTGGAATAAACGGTAGCCAAGGAGTTATCACACCACAAGGTACTCTTGATTAGGCCTTAATCCATGGGTCAAAGGATAATAGCATGACACATCCTAGGGTGTTTTACAAGTATTCTAACAAGCAAAGTCTTAATAAGAAAAAGCATCTACTAGGGCCTATATACACTTGTCAAGCTTCCCAAGTATACGGTTTCGCAAGATTTTCTAACATGCAACTACATGCCATGATGCAACTAACATATATACATCCTAATACAAATGATTCTACCAACTAATATGACATATAAACTAAATGCAAGTCCTAAGTTCACATTGTTATACCGCATCAATCAAAATAAAGCCACATAGTCATTAACATAAAGAGGAAAAAGGAGATTGGAAAGATCATACCATGCGGTCTTCAATATCCTCATGTCTCGGATGTGGCGTAGTCGATCAATGTGAACAAGGATGAACAAACATAATATATACAACAATATATACATGACTACACTACAAAGGAAAATGAACTTGTTTTTGGTTTTTCAATTTTTCAATTTTTATGGTTTTTCGAAATTTTTCAATTTTTATCATTTTGGAATATAAATTCCCATCCCCCACTTTATTTTGGACATTTTCCTAAATGTACATGTAGGAGTAGGAATAAAAAGGAAATACATGTTTTTGATTTTTTTTGATTTTTTTGGAATAAAGTACAAATGCAACGATATGATATGAATGAATGCATGCTCTAACTAAATGCAATTCTATATGACATATATAACAAATGAATGCAATCTAAACTATATTATATGATGCATGTTTTTTAGTAGACTATGGTCACCTATGATCAAATCTCCCCAAACCGATTTAAACACTATTTCTAGTGTAGAAATGAATAGGTTTGACCATTAGTAACTATGCATGAATTCTAATCTATATGCAACTATCTACATGAATCATGTGAGATATATTACAATGCAAACTATACTATATGAACTAACTAATGCAAATGAAATATGATACAAATGCATGCGAAAATTACACAAAATGCAATGTATATACAAAAGAGAGAGAGAGAGGGGTATCATATAAATGGAGGTGGTGAGGTAGGACTCTTTCACTCGTCATCCTCCTCATCTTGGTAACCATATTGGTGAGAGCTCCCGGCTTGGTCATACCCTCTTGGTTAGCCCCAATACCCTCTTTGGTCAAATTCTCCCCCTTGACCCGAGTACCCTCCACCTTGGCTAGAATGCCCTCCGCCGTTGCGATCCCAAGCTTGGTTCCCTTGATTAGGGAACAAGTGTTGTGGTTGGGCCCATTTGGGCAAAGGGCCATTAGGGTCAACATACCCTTGTTGAGCCATGTTATAGTATTGGGGATAAAGGGCTAAGTAGTTGTCGACCCTCCCTTAATGTACCCCGAGGTCCGCTCTATTCATGAGTGCCATCAAATCATTAATGCCCGGGGTATTGGGGATCTCTGGTTCAAATTTGGTATGAGGGATAGGGTATGGTGGGATAGGCACATAGGAAGGTGGGCGAATAGGCCTTCCCGGTACCCCACGAGGTACTTGTTGTTGGCGGGGTGGCTCTTCCCTTTGAGGGGGATTGTCGAGAATTTGGATGTAAAGGAGGTAGCTTGGTGGAGGCGAATATGGGCTCAATCTTAGGTCAATGCCCGGTATCTTCCAACCCTAAAGGATGATTGAGGTGCATCCTTTGGTGTACCACTCTACACTCCCGTCTTGAGTGTAGTTACACCACCGGTGATGGGCGAAGACGGTGTGTTCATCAATCAAAGTCGTCCCCTCAAGAGGAGTATAGATCCTACGGGCGTTGAACCTGGGGCAAAGGTTGTTGGCCAAAATAGTAATTAGACCTCCTATTACGAAGGTCTTGAGTTTGGAGGTCCCTTGAGCAAAATCATGAAACCTAGTAAGTATCTCAAGGGGTGTGTTGAAGTTATAGCGCCTCGTCCCCCGAACATTCAATAGGACTCAAGAAAAGTTAAATCGATAAGAGTACACCTATCTTGTTCATACCTCCCATTGATGGTACCGGCTACAAAGCGCTCGGTGATTCGAATCACCGGATGTTGAATGGGGAAGGTATAGCATTGCTTTAACCGGTAAAATTCCTCCCGGAAATAGCCCTCCAAAGATGGTCCACATCGAAATTATCGGGTTTATCGGTATAGTTGGTGGGCACTTCAAGACCGAAAATGTAGGCAAATTGATCAAGTGAAATACTATGGTCTAGGTTGCACAACCTAAACTCCATGCCCACAGTTGTTCGAGTATTCGTTACAATGCGAAGGCTACTCAAAAACTCAAGGGTGAGACTAAGGTACGTCTCCTCATGGGCATGGAAAAGTTTCCCAATCCCAAGGCCATCAAAGAAAATCTCGGTAGGGTACCTTATCCTAAGGGTTTCCAACACCCTAGTATCTATGAATTGAGTTGGTTCATAGTTCTTACCTAGCAATTTGACAAAGTTCTTGCGGTGGTCATCGGATTCAAAAAGCACCTCTTGGAAGTACTCAAGTTGTTCAATTCCTCCTCTCATTATGGGACGGAAGTCCCTTGGTAGCGCTACCTCTCGCGGAGTTGATGAGGATGATCCCTTGCGCTTCCTTCCAGTGGATTCAACCAACTTCTTAGCCTTGCCCTTAAGGTTCATCATCTTAAAGTTGAGGAAATGGGGGTTTTGTTGGCTTTTGATGTGAGGGGAGTGTTTTTGAGGAAGGAGATGAGTGTTTTAGGGTTTGATAAGGTGAAGAAATGAGGGAGAAAGGGGGTGATTTTACATAAGAAGGGGGAATCCGAGCGGATAAGGGTGGGACCCGGCCGGATTATTCGAGAAAAAGGCAACAATACGGGCGGCTTTCATACGGGACGGGCGTCTTGTTTCTGTAGAAGACGGGCGGCTTCATTCAAATCTGCGCGGATTCTAAGACAGGGGTTCAGCAATTTTGGGAGCAAGGAGAAGACGGGCAGGTTCTGCTTTGAGACGGGCGTCTTGTTCGGGACGGGCGGATTTTCAGGAATCCGCTCGGATTTCCTTGCAGTCTTAAAATCTTATTTCAGATGACATTCAGGACGGGCGTCCCGTGGAGAATACGAGCGTCTTCTTTCAGGATGGGCGTGTTGTTCTGAATCCGCCTGGATTCTGAGACAGTGCCAACCAGTTTTTGACGAGGGCCCTGGACGGGCGTCCAGGCCTCGGGACGGCCGTCTTCAGCTTCTTTTCTTCTTCTTCTTTCTTTTTCCTTTCACAATCATGCCCTTTCATCGATTTGCTATTCCTCCTTATCTTTTTCTGAAATTTGCTCAATAAAAATGTAAGATGACTCTCTCTTTCACTACTCTCATGCAAGAAATCAAATGCAAATGCAAGAATGTACAATATTATACAAAGAAAAGGGGTCCAAGAAATATCATACAAATGCTGGTTTGAGATAGGACTCCACCAAACTAGTTCAATTTGTAGAAATTCTTGTCCATAGAGCTCAAGACTCTTAACAAGAGATCAAAAGCTTGTGAACAAGCTCCAAATAGACACAAGTATGGGTTGCTCCATTTGAACATGAAATTTGGCCAAGGAAGTTTGTCATATGTCCTTTCTTTCACCTTGGCCTTGGGATTAGAGCCTTCGCAATGCTTCCAATAAACAAGCCCATGATTCTTTCCGATGAAGTATGGTTCATTTTCATCCGTAGACTTCCACTCACCAACCTCTTCTTCAATTCCGGTAATGATGATAGTATTTTGATTTCTCAATCCTTCCAAGGTGGGAGGAGAATTTTCATAGCTTTGATGATCGAGTTCCTTAGAAGTTGTCATTGTGGGTGCCAAATCTCCACAAGTAGCTTCACGAGCGAACTTCTCCTTGAGCTTTTTCACCAAGTAGCTTTTGTATGATATCTTGGCCTTTTGGAGAAGGTCCACCATATCCTCTTCAATGATTATTGGCTCCATGATAGGTGTCAAGTAGTCTTCATGAGGAATAGGGGAAGGACGTTCTTCTTCATGATAGGGTATCTCAAATGTCTCAAGGATAGGCTCCTCAAGCACGGTGATATTACGAGTCCATCGTTTAGGCTCATCATCATTGTTCCTATCTTCATACGAATCATAGATGGGGGCTTCATTTAACTTTTTCTCCAATGTCTCAACATTCACTTCAAAGGACACACCCTCATACTCACAAAGGCTAAGAGTATTTGGCTTACTCCACCTCATGTCTTCCTCATCGAACACAACACTTTCATAGTCACAAGAGCTCAAGGAGATTGGCTCTTCCCATTCTTCACTTTTTATGTCAAAAGTTACCACTTCAAATTCGCATTCATGCTCAATGTCCAAATAACGGTGGGGGGTGATTGCTTGGGATTCTTTCATTTCGGAAATTTGAACCTCCAATTCCTCACCATAGGCAACAATGCCTTGAAGGACATTGTCCCTCCTTTGGCTCTCCTCTAGCATTTGTTTAAAGAAGTTTTGTTGATCTCCCATCATTTGGAGAATTATATTTTGAATGGGCTCATTTTCTTGTTGTGGGTATGTGTGAAAGTGGTTGTATTGTGGTAATTGAAACTCATTATGAAGTGGGTATTGGGTGGGTGGTTGTTGTGGATATTGGATGTGGTGATTTTGGTGGGGAAAGTTGGGGTAGTAGTTAGGATTTTCATTGTATGAGGTGTACGGTAGGTTTGTGTTGACTTGCTCCTCAAACTCCCCATACCCATAGTCATACTCAAAAGATCCACCACATACTCCATATGTCAAGTCTTGAGCCATCATAGCTAAGACAAGGAAACAACTACAAGCATGGAAACTACACAAAACGGTAAAAACAATCCTTGAGGAACAAGTTCCTCAAGGTGAAAGCAAAAATCAAAATAGACAAACAAGTAAGAACTTAATCACATAACACCATCCCCGGCAAGGGCGCCATTTTGATCAGGACAAGAGTTGGTCGTCACACATCCAATCAAACACATTTATAATACTCAACAAGCAACTAGTTAGTGGTAAGTCGAGGTCGATCCATGGGACGGTGTGCTTTGGGTTCTAAGTCTATCTATCTAAATTTATGCTAGTGTCACAATTGATGGGGTTTGTAGTTGTATCCTAAAAATTGAGAGTAACAAAGTAAAGCAAACAATGAACTAAGAAATATGAACAAATGACTTAAAAGCACTAGGATGTCATGGGGTCATAGGGGTTTCATGGTGTTGATCATACAAACATGTTTACAAAGTTACAAGCAATTAATGTTGTGGAGGAACCGAGTTGGTTTATGTCTTACGGTTCATAGGAAGAGTTGGGTCCCGGAGCCGAATCGATTAGATTGTACAACACCTACAAGTCGACTTACTTTCCTCCTATTCAACCTCTATTCATGGTCTAACAAGACTCGAGTTGGTTTATATCTTACAAGTCAAGTTGAGTAGATAAGAGATGGTTGTTAAATGCAAGGATTCATAGGCTTAGCATTTCATCAAACATAACATGTGCATAAAGTTGACATCACAACAAGCAAGCAATTTGATTATGAAAACATATTAGATTAAGTATGATAAATCCCATGTTGGTTTCCCCTAATTACCCACTAATCGTAGCTAAAGAAACTACTCACTCATTATCATGGGAAACATGTCATTAATGGTGTCAATCATCACAACAAGTATAAACATGATAATAGAATGAAGAAATGAACAATAAAGATTAAAGAGTAAAGGAATTATACCAAACTTGAGATGATCCAAATAATAAAGCAAAGAATAATAGAAGAAACTTGATTGATTGATGAAGGGTTGTCAATCCTCCAATAATAACCCAATAATCTTCAATTACCCAAAAGTAACAAGCTTAAACAATAATTAAGGAGATATTAATGTGTAATTTGTGGAAAGATTAAAGAGCAATCTATTCTAATCTACTCCTAATTGAATCTAAGGAAGGATTTGTTCTAGCCCAGAGAGATCTCCCCTAATTGATTACTACAAATGGGGTATTTATAGTAGGGATTCATTAGGTTAACTAAGGCTAAATTAGTAATTACACTTTTGAGTTTAGAGCAGGAAAACGCTAGTCTTTTTAGAAGGATGGGCATCTTTCATGGGGAAAGAAGAAGACGAAAGTTGTTGTAAGAGAATCCGGGCGTCCAAGGAGGAAGACGGGCGGATTGTTGTGGTGGTTCACGGCCGTCTTCGTGGGAATCCGCTCGGATTCTTTGGAGGAATCCGGGCGTCTTTGCGGCTGGGACGCACGGGTTGTCACTTTAGGACGGGCGTCTTGTGGGTAAGCCGCTCGTCTTCTGTGGCAGCATTCTATTTCTTCACTTCCTTTTTATTCTTGTGGGATTGGTCTTTAGTTCTTGCTTCCTCTTCATATTAGTCCATCAAATATCGTCAAATAGCTTCCGAATACGCACGAAAGATGGGAATTTCCGCCTTATTATCTTCTTTCCTACAAATCATATGAAATGCGATAGAAAAGCATATAGGAAGGTTTTGACGGATAGAATGGCCATAGAATGTTATAATAGTATGCAAAATAGGTTCAATTAGGGGACTAAATATGCTCAAATAATGGTCACATCAATTTGCAAGTAGCTAAGTCTTGGGGTGTCACAATTTAGTTTGGGTTGAGATGGTTATCTAAACTACCAAAATAAAAGGAAGCAAGCAAGTAAGCTAAAGTAAATAGGAATGTAAAAAATTGATGAAAGGTACTAGGGTATCATGGGTTCATAGGGGATTCATGGTGGTGATCATACAAACATGTTTACATAGATGCAAGAAAGTTATTGTTGTAGTGGAATCGAGTTAGTTTATATCTTACAATTCCTAGGAAGATTTGGGTCCCGGAGCCGAGTCGGTCAAGACTGTACAACACCTACAAGTCGACTTAGTTTCTTCCTATTCAACTATATGCATGGTCTAACAAACCTTAAGTTAGTTTATATCTTACAAGTCTTGTTGAATGGATAAGAGATTTATGCATGCAAGGTTGTCAATCAAGCAATTTATCAAACATAACTTGTGCATAAGTTGAAACTACAACAAGCAAGCATTCTTTATGAAAGCATATTAGATTAAATATGGATCTACCCCATGTTTAGCTCCCCTAATCCCCCTTTAACCCTTGCTAGAAGACTACTCACTCATGATCATAGAAAGCATGCTAATAATGATGTCAAACATATTAACAAACTTGAACATGATAGAAGAGTATGATACTTAAGCAAAGATTAAACAAAGGGTAAAGAAATGATACCAACTTTGGATGATCAAAATAGAATGGAAAGAATAATAGAAGAAAATTTGATTAATGATGAAGAGTTGTCAATTCTCCAATGATCCCCCAATATAATCTTCAAATTACCCAACTAGGTCTAAAGTTCTTGAACAATAATTAGGAAAGGATTAAGATGTAATTAAGCTAAATGATTTTAATCTACTCTAATGACTTCCTCCTCATTTTATAATACAAGGGAGTATTTATACTAAGTATAGGTATTAGGGTAACTAAGGGCTTAAATGACGATTAAGTCCCTAAGAAGAAGATTAACGCCTTGCAAGTCCCATGAGGAGTCCCACGACCTGCCTATGTTGGACGCTCGTACTGCTTGAGGATTCGCCCGTCCCAGGATTGAGACGCCCGAATTTAGCCTTGGGTCACCCGACTTGAGATCGGGACGCCCGAATTGTTGTAAAGCTTGGCTTCTCTTCTTCTTGACTGCCCCAAGATCCGTGGGGATCATTGAGGAGTCGTGGTGTTTTTCATCATTGCCCATTTTACTTGGTTTGTTAATTTAGGCCTTTAGTATTAGCATCCTCTTTATTGCTTGGTCGTTAAGTACGATTAATTTAGCTCCGCTTTTGCTTCCATATGCGCAAGGCTTAGCATCCTCCCCTACAAAGGGCACTAAAACCTCCTAGAATGTGCAAAATAGGGAACATAAGATAGAAACGATCCTAATAAGTACTAGAAAGCATGGAAATGAGGCTAGTTAGGGGACTAAATGTGCGCAAATACGAGCCACATCATATGGAACCATTGAGGGGAAACCCTGGGGTAGTGGAATCAACTACCAATGAATCATTAAAGAAAAAAAGCGATGATAAGGCCAAAGAAGTTGACAAAGAGCCTATTGTGATTAGACTCCCATTTGCAAGTCGCCAAGCCAAGCCCAAGCTTGATGAGCAACTTGGAAAGTTCATGGAGAATGTGAAGAACCTTGAGGTTTCTGTATATGTGAGAATGCAAAGGAAACACTTATGCTTGCTGTATATGTGAGAATGCAAAGGAAACACGGCCACATCTCTTCTTTGAATGTGATTACAGCAAAGCTGTTGTATCTCTCATTCATGATTGGTGTGGTGCTTGCATTTCGATGTCTAGTGCCATGGCTGGTGGCTATGGCAATACTGGTGGCAAACTGAAACAACAGGTCTATGCTATTATCCTCAATGCTTGTATTTATCATATCTGGGCACAGAGCAACTCAGCTAGGGTCAATGGCAGTCTACTAGTCCCTTCATTGGTGGCTCAGAAAATCAGAGAAGTGGTCAGGCAAAGAATCAAGTTCAAATACATTGCTAAAATGTGTCGAAGTGATGAAGTCTGGCTTGAGAAATTGGGTATTAGATTGTAAGTTTGGTCCTTATGGGATTCGAACTTGAAACAGTTGGGTTTTTATTTTTTTGTAACTTAGATTCCTTGTAATATGGTTTTTTGATACATACATACATACATATATATATATATACATACATCTCACATTTCACCAAAAAAAAACCTTAGGTTTCCATCCCATTCACGGAGTTGATCAACCATGTTCCGGCCTATGCAAAATACGTGAAAGATATTCTTACCAAGAAGAAGTCCATAAGGAAATTGGAGACCATCGCTTTCACCAAGATAAGTAGTGTCATACTTCAAGAGAATTCCCCACCTAAGCACAAAGATTCAGGAAGCTTCTCTATTCCATATACCATTGGTGATACCACAATCAACAAAGTATTATGTGATCTAGGTGCAAGTGTGAGTGTCATGTCATATTCGGTATATGAAAGGATAGGAGTGGGAGAACTCAAGTGCACTAACATGACTCTACAAATGGCGGACCTAACAAGAAAGAAACCACTCGGGGTATAGGAAGATGTGCCCGTGAGGATTGGAAAGTTTTTCATACCGGTGGACTTTGTTATTGTTGATATGGAGGAATATTCCAATATTCCAATCATTCTAGGAAGACCATTCCTACACACCGCAGGAGTGGTGATCGATGTAAAGCATGGGATGCTCACACTTGAAGTGGGTGATGAAACAATCACCTTTAATCTTGATAAGACTATGAGAGCTCCCAACTTGTTTGAGCCATGCTTTATGGTTGATCACTATAACTGGGAAGGTGACAAGAAGAAAATAGAATCCCCATTCAAGGGTCAAGTGAAAGATGGAAATCCTAGCAAGGAGGGCAAAGAAACACCGCCCAATTGGAAGAAAGATATTGATGATGTTGAAGTAGCTCTATTTGGAGAGCATGTAATTTTTCACAACAAGAATGATAGCTTGCAAAGCTCACTTCTCATGACAAGTATGAATGAAGGCCTCTTTGGCCATGACAAAGAAGAGTTACTCTTGCCAACTCATGATACTCCCAACATAGGGAAAGAAGCAAGGGAAGTATGTGGTCTATGGGACGGCGAATTTGAAGGATTTGTTAATCCTTACATTGGGAATGTTATGACTCTAGACCAAGGCTTTGTAGATCCTTGTCACCTCTTTGACTCGGGCTAATACATGAATGAAGACAAAAATGTGACAAGGTCTATCCAAGACCTTTATCATGACAATGAACCAGCCTTTGACTATTTCTATAAGGCGTTGAGCAACATCAAGAACGCCCTTGCTTTACGCCCTTGACACCTCTAAAAACAAGGCGAGTTTGGTGGCGTCCTCTCTAAATCACCATTTGTAAATATTCTAACCTCTTAAATTGCATTTTATCTAACTTGTACATTACTCATTTTTTGCATTGCATTTTATATGCTTTGTTTGTAGAATTTGTGTGACATGAGAGCAAGTGAGTGAGGGATTCTAATGTGTTTGAAATGTGTAGTGTGTGATGATCAAGTGTGGAGAAGCAATTGCCTAGGCTAGCCAAGCCTTTATAGTGCACCCACGATAGAAGATAAAGAAACGAAGAAGCAAGGATTGCAGGGAAGGGATCCCCACGGGCAGACCTGAGGTCGTTGGGGCTGATGCAAGGAAGAAAAGAAAACAAACGCGCTGCAGCAGAATCCGCCCAAGCTGGCCTCAAGACGGGCGTCCGAGCATGTGATACTACAAATATTTTGAATTATTGTTGAGGCATCGTTTGATAAGTACGATATATGATACGTGCATTTTATATAGTCTTTTTAAGTCTCTTATGCACGTATTTCTATGCTATCCTCGTAGTTTTGTGCTACGAAATGCCCCGAATATTCTACTTTGGTTTGTTTTGCTTTATTTGCAGGAATGGGCCTGAAAGTAGCGGAACCAAGCCTTTTATCGTCCGTTTTGCTTGCATTTAGAGGATGAGTGGATTTGGAGCGGAAACGCTGCTGTCTTAGGACGTGTAAAGTCATTTCGGAAGCTAAATAAACAAGTCAAGGTTGAAACTAACAACCGACGTTGCTGGCTGAGTCAAAGTTACTCGATCGAAGCCCTTATTGGTCGATCGAGCACTTTTGGAGAAGAGAAGACCTCGATCGAATGCTTTTAGTGTTCGATCGAATTGCGCATAATAGGAGTTCCTCGATCGAGTAGGTTTTCTACTCGATCGAGAGGTTTTTCTATGAATCTGTTCGATCGAGTAGTTCTAAACTGCTCGATCGAGTAATTCGTTAATGGGCTCGGGCTTCTTTAGTTAATTCCATTTTCTAGGTTTAATAATCGTCTTTCCTATAAATAGGAAAGACGAAATTAGGTTTTGGGACCACTTGATACATGACATCATACGTTACTTTTCCCCTATTACTGCTGAATACTGCCTTTCTCTATTTTTTCGGATCTTATTTAGTAATTCTCTCTTTACTCTCCCTTTCTCTTTATTCTCTCTTATTTGCAATGTTCTTTATTTCTTCATCTTTTTCTCTTGTTTTATTTATTATGTTTAGCTAATTCCCCTGCTAGGATTTAGGTGATTCAATGAGTCGACGCTAGTTGCTAATTAGGTTTGGAGATTAGTTGCTAATATCACGTCTTTGTTGTTAATCACTTCATATAATTGTTCTTGTCTACTTGAGTCAACACAATTAGATAATAAATCTTAGTAAGCCTTGACCTAGATAAGGTTCGAAGAGGTGAGACCTGCAGTGAACATTAGGATAATTTAGTGAGGGCGGAAGCTAAGCTAATAGTGTTTTAGGGCGAATTGAGACCGGAAGGAGATATTCGTTCCCCCTTAGACTGATACATGCGACTGATCTGTGACCTTAGCTGTAATTATCTGATATTCATTGATGACCCGACAATCCTAGTCCTCTCTCTTTTATTGTTAGTTTCTCTTATTCCTTTTTCTCACTTTAATCTCATTTAGTTTAGTTTAAATCAACAAAACCCCCCCATCTTGTGACCTCAGACGGACTAAATTGACAAGTAGATTGTGACCGCCTCCCTGTGGAGATCGACCCTACTTACCGTTGACTTCTGTTAGTAGTACTTAGGTATTTATTTTTGGTACTGAAACAACGGTATCAAATTTTGGCGCCGTTGCCGGGGAGGCAACTATTTTATTTACTTGTTTCTTTTTGTCTGTCTTTAGCCTCAAGGGATTTATTCCTTGAGGCAGTTCTTATCTTTTCCTTTAGTGTTGTTTTGATAGGCCCTACAGGTCCTACCTAGACAGTTCTAGGTAAAAGATCGTCAAAGGGAAGGCTTGAGTACCTTTGACCTCCTGTAGATACCCAGTATCTGCTGAGACTCCAACAAGCACCCGATGATTATCGGACAATAACATGCTTTGGAATCGCGGCGTTTGATCGACAGTTTGTGTACAACTTTACGTCGGAAAACTTAAAACGATTTCAAAAATAAAACATTTCAAAAATACCTGGAGTGTTTAATGCACGACGACGGGGTCGCAATGACACTAACTAGAGTCAAAATCGACACCGGACCAAAAACCGATTCAAAAATTCAAATCCCGACTCCAACGAGTCAAACCGAGTCAACCACAAAAAATAAACCATTTCAAACCTTCTATGTTAAGGTTTCCCGGAATCTTACATAGTCAAGTACCAAACATGTTCATCCAAATCCTAGGATAGAACAAATCATGATTGTTTTTGTGTGAAAGCGACAAGACACCTCGAAGACCCACGACGTTGCTCGCGCCTCTTTGAGCAGCCCAAGTGGCCACGTCGCTCAAAACTCACACAACCACTCATTTTCCTATAAATACCCCTCAAATGCCCCCATTTGAGAACACACGCGAGCGTCCGCCCCCTCTTTTCTCCCTTAAAATTCTCGACACGACTTCTTAAGTCACAATCCGACGCGTATTTACGACCTACCGATCATAAATACAAGCCTTACACATTGTTTAGTACCGTCATCGTGCATTAAATTATTTAACCGACCACTACACCATCACTAATCTTAAAATACTCTTTTTTACTTACCAAAACGGTTTTAAACCGAGTCTTTTCTGACCAAACGAGTTGTTACACTTACGTCGGTCACTAGTCATAACCAAACATGTAAGTATGAGGGTGTAAAAATCCTCTTTTATCATGTTTTCATTTGTTGCATGACTATAACATGCTAAAACGTGCATAACATGAACCAAAACATGGGATAAACGAGCTAAAACCGATTTTTGGCCTAAGACAGAAGCCCCTTGGTTCGCCGGCTTGCCAGCGTCTCAATGGGGTGTCCAGGTCAGAACTCGGCCGTGTTTGTTCTCGTCTTTCCCCTTTAATTCATTTTCATATTTGTAATCGGGTTTTACCATTTCAAATATTTTCAAACCCTTTTTATTTTATTGCATTTGTTTTAACCATAAAACATTTTTCACCCTTGGTTTCTCATACCATGACGGTTAAATCCGTGTTTCGGTGATAATATTTGGTTAATAACATTTAAAAGGTATTTTAAAGCCTTTTACTTCATTTTTGGGAGGTATTTTAAAGCCTTTCATCATCTCTTTGCATTTTCAAAATAAAAATATTAGTCACCAACACAAAGTCATCCTTGGTTTTATATACCATGCCAGATTTTAACCCGGGTACGATGATGAGTACCGACTAATTACATTCAAATGAACTTAAAACAATTAGTTCATAATTATTTACAAAATACTATTCATGTCAATTTTGTCAAAGTCGAACCCGACACCGAATATTATCAAAATAATGATGATTATTCGAGTCTAGTTCTTCAAATCAACAAATGCGGTCTAAACGACCCTTTCAAACCAAATCGGGTTCAAATACCCATTTCTCAACACGTTTGATAACGTTTTCAAAAGGTCAAAATACGGCATATAACCGTAGGTTGACCCGCGCCTCAAGCAGGCATTTTCTTTCTCATTTTCAAAACCAGGGGAGGCCCCTTGTACCGCCGGCTGGCTCGCGCCTCATGTAGTCGTCTGGTACAGGGCTTGTTCCCTTTCCAGCACTCGTCTAGGACGATCCCGACTCCGGTTAGCCCGGATATAGGACGGATCAGATAACTATTTGCTTATTCAAAATCATACTTGCAAAACGCTTTACCACGATAAATGGATCACGTTATGCACCCTAAACCTAACACGGTAAATGGATGTTTAATTTCCGTCTTGCATGCAAATCAAACCTTAATACAACTCGACATCTTATACTTGATACTTGGATTAAATCAACCGACTTAGAAAGCTCTCACATGTTAGGTATAAATTATTGCATGCGCATTCATGCATTTAAACCGTTTTATCAACTTTTGCATTCAACCAACCAAGATCGATCAGTAGAGGCCGCTACCGCGGGCGGGATTGGGTGTCTGATTAAAGGGCTTCCCAATACGTAGCTTCACCTCTTACTCAGAAAATTTGGATAGTGGACGACCTTATCCAAGGCGTACGAGAGTCATTCTAGAGATAGGATGCTAAAGAGGGACGATTTCCTTATCTTTAGTACCTATGTTAAACGCTGCTTTGTCTTTCGATTTGTCCGAGGTATAAAGTGGAATTCGAATGGGTTCCAAGCATCCCACAAATGCTTGGTGGTGACTCCGAACATCTCTAATCGTTTCAAGACCCTTATCGAGACGATACCGACCGATCTAAAACGATCCGGTCGAAAGCATTTTTACGCCGCTGGGCGTGGCTTTCAAAAGACCGCTATACGTCCACAGATTGGCTTGGCGTGTAGGTGGCCATGTCCACAGATTGGCGACTCCGCTGGGGAAAACTAGGACACTTACGTCTCGTTGGCGTGAGTTTTCTCATCCCCGCGTTTCGAATCCCGATTGAGTCAACCATGCCATTGACGTTACACATTTCTGTTTTATCAAAGAGCTTTCATCACTTTCGAGCACGAGGCTAGGGCACCCTCCTTACACATTTTGTTTGGATTGGTATCCCTCTCACAAATCGGGGTTTGATTGCTTGGTGTGTAACCTACCCTCTTAAAGCCAAAACCCGTGTCAGCATAATGCATAATATAATAAAATGCGAGTGCTTATGTGCTACTTGATCATAAGTCCTTCCGTGTCATTTTCAAACTTTCATTTTGCGTCGTTATAATGGCCGTTTCAAACCTCGGTCTTTCGCCGACCGTTGCATGCCTTTCTAGGCCGTCGTAATGACGATTTTCAAACCTGGTTTTTATAACCATTTCAACACGCCTTTCTAGGCCGTTGTAATGACGATTTTCAAACCTGGTTTTATAACCATTTCAACACGCCTTTCTAGGCCGTCGTAATGACGATTTTCATACCTGGTTTTTATAACCATTTCAACACGCCTTTCTAGGCCGTCGTAATGACGATTTTCAAACCCGGTTTTTATAACCATTTCAACACGCCTTTCTAGGCCGTCGTAATGACGATTTTCAAACTCGATTTTTCACAACCATTTCAAATCACCTTTTTACGCCGTTATAATCGCCGTGTCAAGACACGAATTTTAACCCGTTTCGCGCCGACAATGGCTCTTTCAAAACTCGAGAAAAGTACACACCCTTTTCTCTAGACATTTTCGAGATCCCGAGGTCTATGCACCGTCCCCGAGACCTCTTCAAACATTTCAAACTCGATTTTCAAAACATACAATTTTGAATTTCAAAACCGTCTTGGGAGACAATACACTATTTTCCGAGCCGATTCAAACTCGAACCGTGTTTTGCAAATAAACTTAAGACGACCCTTTCAACTGACCGACTTGCGGAGATCTCTATCTTCGGAAGCCGTCCATAGAGCGACAAATGAATCTTTTTGAAAACTCCTATTTTCGAAAACTTCAGTCCACCATTCCAATTCCGCCTCGTGTCTATCGAGTCGAAGCAAACGTACTTACGGGTCTTTACTTATGAGTCGTCTCACTACGAGACCCATCCAATGGCGTCGCGCCGCTACGTTGGACACATGTTAAAAGTTCGGTCAACACCGTCACGTTATAAATCGAGTCAGCACCGAGGGACCACACACGATCACCCTTGTCTTTTTGAGTTTGATCTTTGTCTCATCCTTGTGTTGTCTGCATTCAGTCTTTGAACCGTGTCGGATTGAGTTGTAATGTGAGCTGTTTTTCTGCCTCAGAGCCATGGCCCCGTCTTCAACATCGTCTGTCAACCACAACAACAACGATAACAACAGAGATGTCACGACTGATCAGCTAGCTAGCTTGCTTACCGCTCTTAAGGTCACCCTGGATCGCGTCGAGACCCGTATCGACGCCCTGGAAAACAAAGAGGCTGGAGAACATAATACTCCACCTCTGACTGAAACAGAGAAGAGGCTAATGCTCTTGGAAGAATAGCTCCTAGCCCGGGGTAACAATATACATCTTGAGAACAACCGAAGGTTCGAACCTGTTGGGGATCGGTTACCTGACAACTTTAGCCTAACTGATGTACCTAAGTTCAAAGAAGTGGAGAACCCGCTCACTCATATCCGTGCCTTCAAAGAATACATGGCCATTAAGGGGGTCAGACATGAACTTTTCACCCGGATCTTTCCGTCCTCTTTGGAACCGATCCCTCGCCAGTGGTACTACTCCCTTGATCCGAAATACCTTACTATCTGGGATGAGGTCGCAGTTGAATTCGCCATACAATATGCCGAGAATGTTAAAATCCAAGCTAATACCCATACTCTCGAGGTTCTAACCCATAACGACAAGGAAGGGTTCACCGAGTTCTTAACCCGTTGGAGGAGGGTGAGTACTCAATTGGTCAGTAAACCGAGTGAATCAACTTTGGTGGAAAAGTTCGTCAACAATCTCCGCCCAGTGTACGCCAACTTACTGAGCTATCAAAATATTAAGACCTTCCAGGTTCTGCAAATTCTGGGGACACGCATTGAAGATGACCTCCGGAAGGGTGTCTTGGCCAAGACTACTGGCAGAGGCTACCAAGGATCCACCTCAAGCGGATCCCGCCCTTATGGCTAAACAAACAAAATCGATGAGGTCAACCTCGTTGAACCATCTGCTAAGAGAGATGAGCGCCCCCAGAGAGTATTCACTAATATAGGGTCAACTTACGCAAGTGCCCTGAAGAGGCTCATGGACCAGGGAAAGTTACAACCGATCGGACCCACCCCGGATCCGACCGATGCTAAGAAATCCTGCTTCTAGAACCCCAATGCCTATTGTCAGTACCATCAAGGGAAAGGGCATGATACCGAAACCTGCTTCAAACTCAAACACATAATCCAAGACATGATTCAGAAAGGGGATTTGCCTTTACCCCCACCGACTAAGCCAAACAACAAAACAAATCCTCTGGAGATCCACGCTATCTCCAACGATGAGCAAACTCTGGACTGCTCTCACCTCATCCTGCCAATTGATGACGAGGTGAACACCTTGGAGAAAAATCCCTCGGACAGGGTATTTGTGTTTAGTGCCGTAACTATGCTCACTATGTTCCAACAGGTTGAGGAAGCCATAGCCAGTCTCTCCGAGAGGATCACCCGACTTGACGATGCCTACCGTCGGCTTATTTTCAGTCCTCCACCAGCACGCCCGATGGAGAGTCCCCCGAGCGCCCAAAACTACCCACACCAGGACGGAATGCTCCTGCGACCATTCTGGCGTGCACCTCACAATAATCAACCCCACAAAAATTACCCTCACAAAAATTACCCTCAATAAAAATATCCCTCACAAAAACTACCCACCGAGGAATACCCCTCCAAGGTGCCTTCGAGATCCTGAATTCAATGGCATTTAGAGAGATGATGTTGAAGATGTCTACCTTGTCCCAGAGAAAGAGAAACGGGCGAAAGAGATCGGTCACCTTACCCGGTCCGGACGCCCCTATCAGAACCCGAACAATCTAACAGTCGTTCCAACGACGAATAACCAACTTGTTCCGGAAGTAGACACTCAACCGAAGGCCCCTGATAATTCAATCCTCAAACAGCTTCAGAAGGCAAAAGCCGAGATCTCGATCTGGCAACTGATCGCGACATCTTTTGAGCATCGACAGGCTTTGCTACAAGCCTTGGGAAAACTTATTGTGCCCTCAACCTCTTCCCCAGAAGAAATAGTGGCAGATATGACGAGGGACGCCCCTGACTTGAACAACCCAGTCGTCTTCTCTGACAAAGATATCCCTCCCTTTGGAGCCAATCATAACCTTGCCATGTACATTACCGTACAATGTCTCAAGAAGAATGTACCCATGGTCCTTGTAGATGACGGATCCACGGTAAATGTCATTCCCCTCAAGACTGCTCACAAGCTGGGTATCAAGGAAGCTTATTTGGTCCCAACAAATCAAGGAGTACACGCCTACGATGGCACTCGTCGCAAGGTCGCGGGGCTCATCACTCTGACTGTAACAACAGGACCGCTGGAAAGACAAACCAGTTTTCCGGTGGTCGACATCGACGTCTCTTTCAATATACTCCTGGGACGTCCCTGGATTCACGCCGTCAAGGCGATTACCCCGACTCTCCACCAGAAGATCAGGGTCCCCTTCAACGGGAAAACAATCACAATTCCTGCTTCCCCGATCAAAGCTGTCATAAGAAAGGGAATAGCCTCCCAGACCATTGAGGAAGATGATAATGAAATGTGGGGATTCCAAGCTGTGAACGCCATAACTGATGAATCAACACCCTTTGACTGTGACCCGTTTGCCAACCTCACAGTCAACCGTATCATGATGTGCCAGGGTTACTTCCCGGGTTTGCCCTTCAATCCACTGAAGAGCACCTTACCTCCCTTGGACAGGCTAAGGTCCCCAACATTCCCTTTGGCCTGGGATATGAACCTACCGATGAAGATATCCAGGAGATGAACCTCCTAGTCCGAAAACGCAAGAAGCACGGAGTTATCCTTCGTCCCTATCATCTGACCCTCAATGGATACTTTTTTCCCGAGGGAGAATCAGAGCTCTACCATGGCTTTCCGGAGCCGATATATGACTCTGTGGCCAAGGCTAGGTACCCAGGTGTGGATGTCTTCCAGGACTGCTACTTCATCCCTAACAACACCGAAGCTGCATCAACCAAGTCTAAGCCATCGTCGTGCCTCGACGGACAAGTTGTCACTCTCCTCTTTGGGGAAGATAAAATCAAGCACCTCGACTATGAGGACATCATCAACATCGCCCTGAAAGACAATCAGTTTAACCCAACCGCCTTAATCTCCGACACTAACCCGGAGAAAGCTACACAGGGCTGGAGGAAGACCATCAAGTGGACCGATCGCTAAGGCCGCATTCTCAAGATCACAACTGGAGAAGACCCTATGTTCAAGGAGGGAAGTGAAGAAGGATCTGAGTCTGAGTTGGAGTCAGAGTGTGTCATAGCTCCTAACACTCCTGATGTCCCAGTCAAGGTCCTCTTCCCGCTGTTTTATCACAAGGTCATGGCTGATTCAGAGGCTGAGTCTACTAGGGTCACCCCCACTCCCAGGAAAGGTGACAACCTAGAGCCAGTTCCAGGGGCCACCTCCTCTGATGTGTCGCCTCTGACCAATCACGAGATGTCTGTCCTCTCCGAGCTTTTCGCTCGTGTCAACTTAATGAACGCTAAGTTTGTTTATGACTCGTCTCAATTTAACTGCAATGCAATTCTGAATGACTACGAGGAATTTGACTTGAGTGACTACCCACCTCACTTAGCCAAAGAAGTTGACAAACGGGAAACCAGACCCCCATCATTGAGGAGACCGAACCTATTAACGTAGGAACCAACAACACACCTCAAGAACTTAGGATATGGATAACCCTTGACCCCTCGAAAAGACAACAGTTCATTGGCCTCCTCCACGAATACAAGGACGTGTTCGACTGGTCCTACAGAGATATGCCCGGGATTGACAGGGAGATTGCAGAGCACCGGATACCCATTAAGCCTGGAGCTAAACCCGTGAAACAAAAGCTACGCCGAATGCGTCCTGAATGGGCCCTGAAAATCAAGGAAGAAGTAGACAAACAGTTCAAGGCTGGGTTCATCAAAGTGTCTGAATACTCTGATTGGGTGGCCAACATTGTGCCCGTACCAAAGAAAGACGGAAGAATTCGGGTTTGCGTCGACTTCAGTTATCTCAACAAGGCTAGTCCTAAGGACGACTTCCCTTTGCCACAGGTTGACATTCTGGTGGACAATACTACCGAGCACGCTCTCCTATCATTCATGGACGGGTATGCCGGGTATAGCCAGATTAAAATGGCTGAGGAAGACATGCACAAGACAGAATTCACTACACAGTGGGGCACGTATTGCTACACGGTTATGCCCTTCGGCCTCATCAACGCCGGAGCAACCTATCAAAGAACCGCTACCACTCTCCTACATGATATGATGCACAAGGAGGTAGAGGTGTATGTCGATGACATGATTGTCAAATCAAGAGAAAGAAACGGCCACATCAGTGCCCTTCGGAAATTCTTCGCTCGTCTGTGGAAATATAACATGAGATTAAATCCTCAGAACTGTGCATTCGGGGTCACCTCCGGAAAACTCTTGGGACATGTCGTCAGCAAAAGATGCATTGAGATTGATCCAACCAAAATCAAAGCCCTTCAACAAATGCCTTGGCCTAGGAACGTGATGTGACCATTATTTGAGCATATTTAGTCCCCGAATTAGCCTTGTTCCCATGCTTTTTAGTTCTTATTTAGGTCATTTATTGTCTTTAGTCTTTTGTTTTGCATATTCTTTGAGGTTTTGTTCCCTTGGTAGGAAAGAAGTGCAAACCTTGCATTTCCATGGCAAAATAGAGCTAAATTGATTGAATTCAATGACCAAGCATCAAAGAGAAGACAAGACTAGAAGGCCTTTGTACATATTATAGTAGATGGGCAATGATGAGGAAAGATCCTTGCATCTCCGACAAGATCCCCGAGGATTGTTGGAAGAAGGAGGAAGAAAAGAAGAAAAAAAGGAAACTGACCAAGAATCCGAGCGGCTTGACCCTCGGGACGCTCGTCCAAGAAGGCCAGAATCCGAGCGTCCGGCCAAGCAATCTGCTCGTCCAACAGCAAGGCAATCCGCTCGTCCCGCTGCCTTGGACGCTCGGATTGTGTTACAGCAACTTTTTGTTTTCTTCTTGTTCTATGAAGGATGCGCATATTTCGGAAAGACCGGCAAAAAGGAGACCGACATCTCTTTTGAGAGGAGTGATTCCTCAAGGACTTAATCGTCATTTAAGCCCTTAGTAAATCCTAATTTGTGTACCTAATCCCCACTATAAATACCCCATTAGTCTAATTAGATAATCAGGTTCTTCTTATCAATCTCTAGTGTAGTTTATATCATTCTAATCTCTTCATAATCTTGTAATCAACTTTTAATCAAGGCTTAATACAAATCTCATTTCCTTAATCTCTCTTTTGTTCATCCTTTATTTTAGGTAATTGAATATTATTTGGGTTATTATTGGGAAATTGAGAACCTTCCAATCAATCATCAAGTACTTCTATTATTCTTTGCTTTATTATTGAAATCATTAGTAGGTATAATTCTCTTAATCCCTTTTCAATTATTGTTAATTATCTTCATTTATTCATCATGTCTTGCTTTGTTAATGTGATTGAGAAACAGGTTAACATGCTAAACCTGATAATGAGTGAGTAGTTTCCTTAACTAGGGTTAATGGGTAATTAGGGAAATCAACATGGGAATGATTCATGCTTAATTTAATATGGTTTCATAGTTTATTTGCTTGCTTGTTGTGATCTCAACTTATGCACATGTTATGTTTGATGAAATTCGAGCCTATGAATCCTTTCATTTTTTACCCATCACTTACCTTTTCAATGAGACTTGTAAGACATAAACCAACTCGAGTCTCATTAGACCATGCATATAGTTGAGTAGGGAGGACTAAGTCGACTTTTCGGTGTTGTACAATCTAATCGATTCGGCTCCGGGACCCAAACCTTCCTAGGATTGTAAGATATAAACCAACTCGATCCATCACAACAATAATTGCTTGCTTATAATTAGAGAATATGTTTGTATGATCAATTCCCATGAATCCCCTATGACCCCATGACACCCTAGTGCCTTTTATCAATTGTTTACATCCCATTTTAATCATCTTGCTTGTTTATTTTCATTGCTATTTAGTTTAGTGATCTTCTCCTTCAAACCCCAAATTGTGACACCCCTAGACACCGCTACTTACAATTGAAAATCTTACTTCAATACCCGTCCCTTGGGATCCGACCTTTACTTGCCTCTTTCCTAATAGTAGAGTTGTTTGTGAAGTTATAAATATTGTTTTGTTCTAGGTGCTCTTAACGACAAGTAACCAAAAACTAAACCTCCAAGTGAGTACGACCAAAAATGGCGTCGTTGTCGGGGACGGTGTTAACTTGATTTAGATTTTCTTAAATTGTTATTAGTTGTGTCTTTCTTTGCCTTGAGAAGTAAAACTCCTCAAGGTCTGTTCTAATTGTTTTCAAGTTGTTCGATATTTTGTAAGATGGATCTTATAGATTGTTTGGTATAGGACAACTTAAGTATACCTTTCTTCAAAGACCCCATGCAAGCATTGGAAGCAAGTGAGGCCAAAAATATGTATTGGGAGTTGGAGGTAGATCTTTTTGAGGCCGCTCTAGCTAACAAAGAACTTACTCATGAGCAATCCGAATTAGTACATAACATCCTTGTGGAAGCATATCAACCTATAGAACATGAGCAATCAATCCTAGAAGATATCTTACAAGTCGAAGAGCAAGAAGAATTCGTCATGGAATTTGAGTATGACAAAATTGACGAGCCCGAAGAACAAGTTGAACATGCCATGAGAATAGAGTGTCTAATGGAAATGGAGCAAATTCTCAATGAACCTTCAAAGGAGGAAAGTGAGGTACAAATCCCTACTTTAAAACCCCTTCCCCCAAATTTGAAATATGCTTACCTTGATGAATCTAAGACCAAACCCGTGATTGTTAATAATAGACTTGATGAAAACCATTCGGGAAAATTGCTTGATGTGTTAAAGCAACATGAAAAGGCTATAGGTTTTAGTCTATATGACCTTAAGGGGATAAGTTCCAACTTTTCTATGCATAGAATTCATCTAGAGGAGGACCATAGACCTACCATCCAATCTCAAAGGAGATTAAACCCCCACATGCAAGAAGTTGTCAAGGGAGAGGTTATGAAATTACTTGATGCATGAATCATATATCCCATATCAGACTCTTTGTGGGTTAGCCCCGTTCAAGTGGTACCTAAGAAAGGAGGTACCACGGTGGTGACAAACGAAAAGAATGAGCTAATACCCACAAGGAAGATCACCGGTTGGCGTATGTGCATTGACTACCGAAAATTGAATTCCGCAACAAGAAAGGATCATTTCCCCCTACCATTCATTGACCAAATGCTTGAGAGGTTAGCCTCCTACAAGTTATTTTGTTACCTTGACGGGTATTCGGGATTCTTTCAAATCCCTATACACCCAGATGACCAACACAAGACCACCTTCACATGCCCTTATGGTACTTTTGCATATAAGAGGATGCCTTTTGGCTTGTGTAATGCCCCCGCCACTTTTCAAAGATGCATGATGAGTGTCTTCTCCGATTACCTAGAGACCATAATGGAAGTTTTTATAGATGATTTTAGCGTTTATGGAAAAGACTTTGACTCATGTTTGTATAATCTTTCTCTTGTATTGCAAAAATGTGAAGATGTTAGTCTTGTTTTAAATTGGGAAAAGTGTCATTTCATGGTCAATGAAGGAATTGTTTTGGGTAATTTAATCACGGAAAAGGGAATCGAGGTCGATAAAGCTAAGGTTGAGGTGATAGAGAAACTCCCACCTCCCGTGAATGTTAGAGGGGTGAGAAGTTTTCTCGGTCACGCGGGTTTCTATCGCCGTTCCATAAAATATTTTTCAAAAATAGCGAAACCCCTCACTCAACTCTTACTTAAAGATGCCCAATTCCATTTAACTGATGAGTGTGTTGAAGCCTTTAATAGAATCAAGGAAGCAATAATCTCGGCACCGATCATTCAACCTCCAAATTGGGAACTACCGTTCGAGATTATGTGTGATGCTAGTAACTACGCCGTTGGAGCGGTTCTTGGCCAATGGGTAGGAAGAGCTCTACATGCCATCTACTATATAAGCAAGACTCTTGATCCCTCCTAAGTGAACTATGATACCACCTAGAAAGAGCTTCTTGCCATTGTCTATGCTTTGGACAAATTCCGTTCCTACTTACTTGGATCCAAAGTGATTGTCTTTTCGGATCACCGTGCTCTCCGACACCTCTTAATAAAGAAAGAGGCAAAACCAAGGTTGTTGAGATGGAATTTTCTTCTTCAAGAATTCGACTTGGAAATAAGAGACAAGAAAGGAGCCGAAAATGTAGTGGCGGATCACTTGTCAAGGATCCGGTTTCATGATGAACAAGGAGAAACGCCGATCAATGACTCATTTCCCGACGATATCTTGATGGCTATTCAAACACAACTTGAAAGGCACATCACCCCATGGTTTGCCGATTTTGCTAACTATATCGTTGGAAGAGTACTCCCTCCAAATTTGAACTACAACCAAAGGAAGAGGTTCTTATTCGAAGTAAAAAGGTACTTTTGGGATGACCCAAATCTTTACAAAGAGTGTAGTGATGGGCTCTACCGGAGGTGAATCCCCCAATGGGAAGTCCAAGGAATCTTGGAAGGATGCCACTCGTCACCTTACGGTGGGCACCATGGAGCAAGGAGAACCATTGCAAAAATTCTTCAATCGGGCTTCTATTGGCCTATGATGTTCCAAGACAAAAGGGAATTCATCATTCATTGTGATGCTTGTCAAAGGACGGGGAATATCTCTTGGAGGAATGAAATGCCACAAAGGGGCATACTAGAGGTGGAGATCTTCGACGTTTGAGGGATCGACTACCAAGGGCCGTTTGTGACATCCAATGGGAATAAGTATATCCTTGTGGCCATAGATTACGTCTCAAAGTGGGTGGAGGCAATTGCCACCCCAAACGATGATGCAAAGACGGTCACCAAGCTCTTCAAGAAAATATTCTTCCCAAGATTCAGAGTCCGTAGAGCAATCATAAGTGATGGAGGAACGCATTTTCATGAAAAGAAGCTCGCATCCCTTTTGACCAAATATGGTGTTCAACATAGAACCGGCTTAGGATATCATCCTCAAACAAGCGATCAAGTTGAAGTTTCGAATAGAGAGATCAAGCAAATTCTTGAGAAAGTTGTAAACAAGACCCGAAAGGATTGGAGCACAAATCTTGATGACGCTCTTTGGGCTTATAGGACGTCCTATAAAACTCCCATAGGAGCCTCTCCTTACAAGCTTGTTTATGGAAAAGCATGCCACTTGCCAATCGAATTAGAGTACAAAGCTTTTTGGGCAATCCGAGCCCTTAACCTTGATCTCAAATTAAGTGGTCAAAAGAGGATGATACAAATTCAAGAGTTTGAAGAATTCCGACTACAATCTTATGAGAATGCCAAGATCTACAAGGAAAGAACAAGATTGCTTCATGACAAGAGGATCACGCAAAAAGCCTTGTACAAAGGGGATAAAGTCCTTCTATTCAATTCCCGATATCGACTCTTTCCAGGGAAGTTGAACTCTAGATGGATGGGTCCCTATGTGATCACCGAGGTTGGAAAGTATGGGGATTTTGAAATCAAGGCGGAAGATGGAAGCAAATTCAAGGTTAATGGCCAAATATTGAAGCCATGTTATGAGGGAGCATTTATTGGAGAGGTCGAGGTCACCTACCTCGGGCCTCCTCATCTTTGAAGGAATCATTAAAGGGAGAGTTTGGTGGAGTCCTCCCTAAACCACCACTTGTAAATATACTAACCCCTCTAACTTGTATTTATAATTTTATTGCATTCATTTTATCATAAACATAAATTCTTTTCATGAGAGTAAGTGAGGAAGGGTCACTAATAAATTTTGATGAAGGAAGGAACTAGTTTTCAAGTGTGGGGAAGCTTTTTATCGGAGTAAAGGAAATCGAGGAGAATCCGCACGTCCAGCAAGGAATCTGAGCGTCTGAGGAGGAAATCCGCTCGGCTTATTCAAGACGCCCGTCTTATTGACAATCCGCTCGTCTTTTTACTGCATGACTTTGGGATACTTTCTTGTAAAAGAATCCGAGCGTCCCTCAGACAAGACGCTCGTCCTACTTCAGAAAAGACGCTCGTCCTAAGCTCGATCCGCTCGTCTTGGCTGCTTCAAATTTTGGAAAAATCCACTGCAAGAGAATCCGAGCGTCTTCCCAGGAATCCGCTCATTCCAGAACGAGGGAATCCGAGCGTCCCAGGCCCGATTCCGCTCGTCTCGCTGCGGCCTTCACTCCCGATTTTTACGATTTTAATTCTCCCCACCACACAATTTGTGACACACCACCCTTCCTTCCACTTGTATTATAAAAACCCACCTTCTTATGACTCCAAAGCATATCCCAAACACTCTTTCATTCCACAAAAACAAAAGCCCCAAATTCTAGGGTTTCAAAAGCAAGATTCAATCCAAAAAGAGCATCTCCATACTTCAACAAATCAAAAATTCCAACTCCACAATCAAAGAATGGGACCAAAGGGATCTTCATTTAGGGATAGAAGAAGACCAAGAGTGAGAGGAAGTTCTTCTACTTCTCACATCAACACTTTAAGAAGGGAGCATGAAGAAATTGTGGAGCTTACCAAGCTTGATGACTTCTCTAATGTTGAATTCATAAATGATGTGCAAAGGCTCGTTTTTCATCGACTTCTTGGTAAGAACATTCTCCCTACAAAGTTTTTATGCCATAGAACTTTAAGGAAGCTTGGGATTTACCATCAAATGGAAGCCCTTTTTGAGTTGTTTGGTCTCTCTACCCTATTTCGCATGCACGAGCAAACCTACTGATCCCTTGTTCTTGAATTTTTAAGCTTCTTGAAAACCACAACCTTGAATAGAACGATTTGCATAGAATTTAGGTTGGAAAGTGTTTCGAGAATGATGACTAGTGTAATTTGCTAATGTGCTTGGCCTTGATGTCTCGCCTACGCGGACATCAGAACCGAAGAAATATAGTGTTGCACCCCTATGGAGAGCCATGACCGGCTGAGATTTCATGTACATTAAGGAGTGTCTAGCTTTCCACATTCAAAACCCTATTTTGAGACTCACCTACCGGTTCCTTTCCGGCACCCTCCTTGTGATACGTGCATAATATATAGTCTTTTTAGCCTATTTCAGCACGCATTTCTATGCATTTTTATACTGTTTTTATGGTATTTTGCCCCGAATTGGCTACTTTGGTTCGTTTTGATCATTTTGTAGAAATGAACGCGAAAGTAGTGGAATCGTACTCTTTTTCGTCCTTTTTGCATGCATTTAGAGGAGATGGGATTTTTCCAAAGTGAGATACTGCACTTGAAAGCGTCATGGCACGGATTACGAGGCATTTAGGCGCGGACTTGAGCTGAAATGAAGACCAAGAACTCGATCGAGCAGTTTAATTACTCGATCGAGTGATTTTTACGTCCCAGATTGGTCGATCGAGTGGTTTTCCACTCGATCCTTAGCCTGCAGAAAGACCAGTTACTCGATCGAGTAACTTTTTACTCGATCGAGTAGATTTGCTTAGGTGTTTGCTCGATCGAGTGGTTTTAATCCACTTGATCGAGTGGTTTCGCTGATTATGGGCTTTAAACAGCCCGTGTGTTGTTTAATTTCGCAAAACTTAAGTACTTTACTATTTAAACCTACGTTAACTAGGTTATTAGGATCAGATTTATTCACTACTTAGATCCTATCAAACTTTTACTGCGTACTTCATTGCTCTCTACTGTAACTTTATTTCGGGATTACTTTCGCTTGAATTTTGTGTTCTTTACGCCGGATTCGCATCGATTGTAATTCTTTCTCTACTCTTATTAATAATTAATCTCTTGTTGCTTTAATTTTTCGTTTCGTTACATTTATTCTTCTGCCCTAATTTAGTTTTATGTAATTTATTGTTTATTTCATTATGTTCACTGCTGGAATTTTTTCTGCTGTTTGTTTAATTAGCGACATGAGTAGCTAAACCCCTTTCATGTTGGGATTAGGAGATCTGCGGTAGGAAAGTGACGATGTAGTAAATGAAACAGATGAAATAATTACGAGACTCTGTCACCATAGCAATTTAACTGTATTTATTCAACTTAGTTGAGTGCACACTTATGAGTTGACCTTTAATCTGGCTAAAATTAATCCTAGATCGAAAGATTGGACTAAATAGGCCTACTATGAACAGTAGACTACCCTGACGAGAATGAAAGTTAAGTTAGTGGTATTTTAGGATAGGAAGTGGATCGAAAGGACCTTTCAACATCCGTCTTACATTAATTCGTCTGAGTCATTTACGCTGAGTCACTGGACTACCGTAGTGAACCGAAATCCTGACATGTCCCTCTCTATCTGATAGTTCTATCCTTTTTCTCTGCTTTTACTGCTGTTACCCTTTATTCCTCTCTCCTTTAAATCTCGTAGTTTAGATAACAAATCAAACAACCCCCCCCCCCCCCCATTTGTGACCAAAAAGACGGACTTCTACAAATATCTTGCCTCCCTGCGGAGATCGACCTGACTTCCCTAGCTATATAGTTAGTTGAGTTAGTTTATTTTTGACAAGAATACGACAGACGTGTCAAATTTTGGCGCCGTTGCCGGGGAGGCAATTGCCCTATTTGTTTTCGTTCCGTTTATTTTATCCGTCTCAGGGAATTTCTATTCCTTGAGGCCGTTCTTATTATTTTCTTTCAGTGTTGTTTATGCCCAGGTCAGACAGGTTTGAATTAGTTTCGGCTGATTCAGAGCCAGAGAGATTATTCAGGCATAGACTCCGTCTGCTAAGGAAATCACGAAAGGAAGACTTGAGTACTTTCGAACCAGAGCTAGATCATTCTCTTTTCGCGGAAGACAGTCCGATTTCTACAGTATAGATGCCAAAGCTTTCCAGTCATTCAGTGCCTAAAGCATCCTCTATTCCGAAGGGTTTCAATCTCCAAACTGAGAATGGTAATACATTCGATATCCGTCCTTCTTATATCAATCTGGTGGAGAGGAATATCTATAGAGGTGTGGCAGGTGAAGATCCGAGGAAGCATATGGAGACCTTTACCGATTACTGTTCTACTATCCCCGCCACTAAGGGGGTAACTACAGACAAGATTAAGGAAGTTCTATTTCCTTTCTCTTTAGCTGATTCAGCCGGGGGGAGTGGTCGATCGACTTGGACCGCACAATTTCTTTGGGGTTCAGATTGGGAGTCTCTTGCTCTTGCATTTTACAAGAGATACTTCCCTCCACAACGCACCAATCTGCCGAGAGCCAAGATTACTAGTTTGCATGGCTCCCGATGAAAGTTTCTATGAGGCATGGTCGCGATTCAAGAAGTTGGTGAGGTCTATCCCTCACCATGGTTTTGACCTATGGTTTCCAGCTAATCAGTTCTACAATGGGCTGTATGACGACCAGAGAGCCATACTTGATGCGGCATCTAGTGGAAGATTTCAGGAGAATACAGATGATGATAAGGGATTGTCCCGTATTGAAGAGATGGCGAATCACAGTGCTGAATATGGTAACCGGAGGGATGGGATTAGGACAGTTCATGCGGTTGATAAGGGTTTTGGCTGGTGGAGACCATGAATGCTAGGTTCGACAAGTTGGAATTACAAGTCATTGGGGAGCCTCGGACGGTCGATGTTCTTACTAGAGGAGAGACCGTTTCTTGTGAGAGATGTGGGAGTAATGATGGCCACACTGCTGTTGGTTGTCTTGTAGAGAAGGAACAAGTCCTTGCCTTTCAAAGAATATAGGCAAGAAGGGGTTCCTATTACAATAATCAAGGGGCGATCCATCCCAACGAGGTGGACTAGTCGAATGTGCTCAATCCTACTCCTCCTCCGCACTGCCAGTGACCTTATGTCCCTCCACACAAGAATCAACAAGGCTTTCAAAAGCCCCCTTCTTTTACTCCTCCTAACCATGGTGCATCATCTTCCGGTGGGGTGAGTGAAATTGGTGAGCTTAAGTCTATGTTGCAAGCCTTCACGAAGCAGTGGCAATTGAGTGATCAACAGAAAGATGCGTCCATAAAGGCACTTGAAACTCAAGTTGCCCAATTAGCCACTAATCACTCCACAAGAAAGCAGGGTCAATTACCGACTCAAAATGATAAGAATCCATACGAGACGGTAAATTCCATCAATATGTGAAGCGGTCGTTCATATGAGGGATCGGTAATGCAGAAATCAGACCCGAGGAGAGCTGTAACTGATGGTGAACAGTGTTCTGGCGAAGAAAATGAGCTCACGGCAAAGAAAGTGCTCGATCGACTGGTTTCAGGTGGTCGATCGAGCAGATTTGGGGACGAAAGTGGTCGATCGAGTGGAAATACCACTCGATCGAGTGAACAGGAAAGGCAGAATGGTCGATCGAGTAGTTTTTCTACTCGATCGAGTGATGAGCAAAATGGAGTTGCTCGATCGAGTGAAAAAACTACTCGATCGAGTGATATTGATAAAGATTCTACTCGATCGAATGGGTATATTGGTCGATCGAGTAGTTTTGATGACGGGAATCTTATTCGAGAGCCTGCTAGTGCTCGTTTAAGCAATAAATCACCGGAAAGACCTCGTTCGAGAGGTAAGAAGCGTCCAAAGGATACAGAACTTGCTCCGGAAGATACATTGGAAGAGAGAAACAAGGGACTCGAGATACCTATCACGGTTCCCTTCCCGAGGCGGTTGCAGAATACTAAGGCCAATCAACAATTCGGCAAATTTGTCGAACTTCTGAAATCCTTGGAAGTCACTGTGTCCGTTCACTGAGTTGCTGACAAAGGTACCCTCTTATCTTAAGTTTATGAAAGAAATTCTATCGCGTAAGAGGAGTATTAGTGATAGTGAGACCGTAGCTTTGACTGAGGTGGGGTCAGCCCTATTTCAAAATAAGTTACCTCCTAAGTAGTCAGACCCGGGTAGTTTTTCAATTTCGTGTCATATCGGTAACTATTTGATTGATAATGCGCTATGCGATTTAGGCGCTAGTGTAAGTGTCTTACCGTTGTCTCTGGCCAAGAGACTTGGTTTGACAAAGCTGAGTTGCACTAACATGACAGTCCAGATGGCCGACCGTAGTATATGACGGCCACTAGGCATAGTAGAAGACGTACCTGTGAGGATCGGGAGATTCTTTATTCCCGTTGATTTCGTTGTCTTAGACATCCCCGAAGATGTACACACCCCTATTATTTTAGGGAGACCATTTTTGTCCACTGCCCGTGCAGTTATAGACGTCGGGGGAAAGATTTTGACCTTTCAGGTAGGGGTTGAGGAACTGATTTTTCATCAGTCTAAGTGATACGTGCATTTTATATAGTCTTTTTAGCCTATTTTATGCACGTATTTCTATGCTTTTATCGTGGTTTTATGCTACGAAATGCCCCGAATATGCTACTTTGGGTTATTTTGTCTTATTTGCAGGAATGAACCAGGAAGTAGTGAAATCAAGCCTTTTACCATCCTTTTAGCATGCATTTGGAGGAAGAGTGAATTTGGAGCGGGAATGAAGCTATTTTGAGATGCGCATTGGAGTAAGGAAGTTAGGCGAGCCAAGAGAGTGCTTCAATTTGCTAGTTCCTGATTGTAAGAGCCATATCTCGAGTTCTACAACAGTTATTACGGTGATTCTAGTTGGAGGTGAAAGCTTATCCTCTTAGCTTTCCAACTCCACCAACCACGCCTTATTTGTCTAAGTAACGAAAAAATGGCAGCCGTTTGAAGTTCAGTGCGCGAAGCAGGAATTACGCGCTGAGAAGTGCTCGATCGAGAACTATTTCTATTCGATCGAGAGCCCATTTCCTTGATCGAGAGCCACTTCTTCTCGATCGAGTGGTTTTAGGATGAATAAGTGCTCGATCGACTATTTTTCCTTTCGATCGACCAGTTCCTTTTATGCCTTTGCTCGATCGAGTGATTTAGTTACTCGATCGAGTGGATTTTTTTTTGGCAAATTTGGGCTTTTTAGTTATTTTCCGTCATTAGGTTTAATTAAACTCCTAATTTCTTATAAATAGGAGTTAGGTCGTCAGTTATGTTATGCTTTTTATCCGGAGACACAGACTACTTCGTTCCTTTTCTCTCTGGTTCGAAGACACTGTTACTTTTGTTCTTCATTTCCGGATCCATTAATTTAGTAATTATTTCTTCCCTTCTCTCTTTAATTTAATTTAATGTTTATTGTTTTTATTTCTTTTATTCCTGTTCCCCTTATTTCCATGTCTAGCTAAATCCCCTTAGTATGTTAGGATTAGGGAAGCCGTGGTAGCGATGTTTTAACTGACTTATATAGATTAGTCTTGCGATAGGAATTGTATTAGGCAATTTAATTGTTATCCGGTCGAATGAATGCATGCAGGAGACCATAAATCTAGTTAACCCCGACCTAGATCGAAAGATTGGAAGGGAAGGCTTGCTTAATTACAATAGGGTATTGCAGTGAGGGCGAAAGTTAAGCTGTTTACGCTCTAGAGCGGTTTAAGGACCGAAAGGTGACGACCATAGCTCTTCTTATCAATAGTCTAATCGCCTTAGTATTCATGATAGTATAAGATCGATAGCGCCACGGTGGACCGACTCCTAGCATACTTCCTTCCTCTTCTTGTTAATTCTCTTATTCATTTCTCTTCTTTAGCCTTTTTAGTTTAGTCAACACAATCAATTCACCCCCATTTGTGACATTAGACAGATAAATAGACAAATAGATAGTACACCGCCTCCCTGTGGAGATCGACCCTACTTACCGCTGACTTCGTTAGTTGTACTTAGGTATTTTATTTTTGGTACGAAACGTGAGTATCAAATTTTGCGCCGTTCTTGCGGGGAGGCAATCTATTTATTTATTTGTTTAAATTTTATCTGTTTTTTAGCCTCGGGATTTTTCCTTGAGGCCGTTCCGATCTTTTTCCTTGAGTCTTTGTTTTGATAGGCCTTACAGGTACTACCTAGACAGTTCTAGGTGAAAGACCGTCAAAGGGAAGGCTTGAGTACCTTTGACCCGTCACCGATGTCCCATTATATGGAACAAAGGTGATCCGTCTGCGGGAGATGTGGTCTGCGAGCATAATGCATTTGTAGTTGTGCCGCCACATCCATCCTATCAATGGCCACCGCAACAAGATCCTCCCGATATACAAGAAGAAGAGATGCGGAGCCGAGATCCTTGATGGAGACACTTGCATTCCAAGCGCAAGAATACTTCTCGCGAATTGATAAGCTCGAGTCTCGTAGTTGCTCGTTAGCGGTGAGATGGAGATAGAAGAGATCGCGGAGCCGACATATTCAATGGTAACGCTTGTATCACAAATGCAAGAGTGCAACAAAAATATGGACGCTCGATTCCATGAGCTTGAGGTGTAGTTGCTCGTTAGCGGTGAGATGCAAGAAGAAGAGGTATACCTTCCGAGAGCGGTTTTTCCCTGAAGAAACCGTGTTGCCCAATCCGAGGATGACTTCTATGATTCGGACGACGAGTTCCTATCATATTTCACTGCCCCACGCGAAGATTTCAGCCCAGACGGGGAGGAATCACTCGATCGAGTGACTTATATAGGTCGATCGAGTGATTTGCCAGGAGAAACTGCTCGATCGAGTGATATCACTGCTCGATCGAGTGGAATTCAGGAGGAAATCGGTCGATCGAGTGACTATTTTGCTCGATCGACTGAGTTGGCCATTGGGAGCTATGATTCGTCATATGGGTTTGATTTAGATGACGATTTTGATGATGATAATGGATACGGTGAATCTCCCCTATTCAAAGCCGAGTTGGATGCACTTGAGGCTGCGATTTACGGGCTGAATTCCACTAAGGAGGGTGACAAAGAGGTAGCTGAGTCGGTAATCACTCCTAGCGCGGATGAGGTAATAAATTCTTTTATCTACGATTCCGTCATTGAGAGCGATCAACCTGAGGTAGTGAACAATAATTTAATTATTATTTGTTTAAATAGTAAATTGCCTCGTTTGACTTATGCTTTGCATTCTAATGCTTTGCCCCTTCCTAGTAGGTCTTACAACTTAACGAATTTTCACCATCCTTATCATTATAAAATTGTTTATCTGAATTGGAGCCCTATATTATCGTCAACTGCTCCGCCGCTCCTTTATTTTGTGGATAAATTAAGGAGCGCACATAGGAAATATGTGCGGCTTAAAAAGTTAAACATTTTTATTTCCTACTTCTCTGTTCCACTTTGGTGCTACTTACTCTTTTGTGTAGCACATGCGCAGCTTTTTGACAGGTTGCTGCGCGCTTTGAGCTGTTTTGATTGTGACTAATTAGAGAGGCTCGAAGAAAAAGAAGGTCGAGCTGGGACCTGACTGAAGCTAGCGCTACCCGGGAGGCAACCCGGCGATTTTATTTTGCTTTTATTTAATTTCAGTTGTAATAAATGGTTTTTATACCATAGACTATCTCAGTATGCTTGTTTTTGTCAGTTGCGGGCTGTTTTTCATTGCATTTTGCAGGAATACGCTGAGGATCACTCGATCGAGTACTTGTTGTACTCGATCGAGCACTTTTGCTGCCAAATCCATTCGATCGAGCATTTCCTCTACTCGATCGACCACCTGCAAAAGGAGAACCACTCGATCGACCTAGTTACCTTTCGATCGAGCAGTTTTTGAATGCCCAGTTCACTCGATCAGCTACTATTCCTCTTGATCGAGTGCTATTGACTTGGATTAGCTTCCTGAGACGGTTTTCCGGGCCCTTAGCAACCTCCCATTTCATGGTCGGTTTGGGGAGGTCCCCTTATTCGCGCATTTTGTGAGTTTTTCCGCACTTACTCTCTCTTCTTCTTTTAGTTTGCGTTTCCTTTCCATGTTTTGGTACAATGGGGGCATTGTACGGTTTGGTTTGGGGAGGTTATGCATTCATATCTGTGTCTGCATATTGTTTTTATTGCATTTCAGTTATCACGTTTAATTTTATGCTTGCATTGTTGTTTATTTTCGTTAAAATTCAAAAATCTCATAAAAAAATCAGAAAATTGTTAAAAATTCAAAAAATTTCACGTTTAATTTAGCATGTAGTTGAGTCGGAACGGTAGATTTCCATGATGATATTGCACTGCGTTTGTCTTTTTGCTTAAGCCTTGCATTAAACTGTTATCTTTTAGCTTTGTCTTTTGCATAATCTACGAGTTAATGTTTAATTTCGCTGAACGAATAGACTTGACCTGAAATTTTGGCAACCTACTTATAAATTCTAAGGACTAGAGCCGTATAAACTGGTGTCATTTGTGACCAGTTTCATGTAGGATTGTGAGTAGTTACTCCTTGCATAACATGTTCATCAATTTGCACGTATATGAAATTCAACTGCTTTTTGCCTTTATACATTCGGGTTAGTGGTTGGTGTCACATGCAGGGAGGTGCTTACACTTCCCTTTCTTTCATTTTTACCCATAAACTCCACATTAGCCAAATTTTCCAGTTGACCCTTAGCTACATCCAAATTTAGTCTGCCTTGTCAAGCTAGTTTAGATTGTTTCTGCGGTATATTGTCTATTGTATCAAGTTTGGCTTGTATCTATTGATTCGGAGTTGGTAATTTATGAAGAGAAGGAGGATGAGAAAAAAAGAAATGAAAAAGAAAAATAAGACGTGAGATAAAAAAAAAAGAAGTTGAAGAAAAAAAAAAGAATCGGAAAAAAATGAAAAATATGAAGAAATAGAAAATTTGAAAAAGAAGAAAAAAAAATAGATGTTGTTTGAGACGGTTTTCACTCCTATGCTTTATCATTATCATTTGAGGAGTATGTTTGGTTCGGTTTGGTGAGTTTTATGCCAATTGAAGGGCATTGTGCTTAGTTCATAATTGAGTTAGAAACGGATGTTGATATATGGTTTTGTTTAGGTACTAGCTTGGCCGCCTATACCTCCACATTCCCATAAATGTTTTGCCTTTTCTTAGCCATTGCCTCACTTTACCATATTTTTTGTAAGCCCTCGGCTGTGATAGGACCTTGTTGGTTGGAATGTATGAACGGTAGCTAGAATTGTCTATCATATTAGTTGCATGCATGTTTATGTGGGTCGTAGTTTAGGTGAGCGACTATTTCTCTTTCTCTCTTATACATATATGCCTACCCTTTGCTTCATGAGAGAAGAGTGACCCGTGAGAGTCCATTGTTAAAGGTCTAGCAAGGTCGACGGTTCAGCTTTACTATAAACATCTTATAACTCGTTTGCATTTGACTGTTTTGCTATAAGTATTTAGTTAGCTTGCATTAAATTGGCTTAAGTGGGCATTTGTAGCTACCTCTGAGTTATCTTTTTCCGTTCCATTAGTTGCATTTCAGTTTACTCGAGGACGAGTAAAGGTTTGGTTTGGGGAGATTTGATACGTGCATTTTATATAGTCTTTTTAGCCTATTTTATGCACGTATTTCTATGCTTTTATCGTGGTTTTATGCTACGAAATGCCCCGAATATGCTACTTTGGGTTATTTTGTCTTATTTGCAGGAATGAACCAGGAAGTAGTGAAATCAAGCCTTTTACCAACCTTTTAGCATGCATTTGGAGGAAGAGTGAATTTGGAGCGGGAATGAAGCTATTTTGAGATGCGCATTGGAGTAAGGAAGTTAGGCGAGCCAAGAGAGTGCTTCAATTTGCTAGTTCCTGATTGTAAGAGCCATATCTCGAGTTCTACAACAGTTATTACGGTGATTCCAGTTGGAGGTGAAAGCTTATCCTCTTAGATTTCCAACGCCACCAACCACGCCTTATTTGTCTAAGTAACGAAGAAATGGCAGCCGTTTGAAGTTCAGTGCGCGAAGCAGGAATTACGCGCTGAGAAGTGCTCGATCGGGAACTATTTCTATTCGATCGAGAGCCCATTTGCTCGATCGAGAGCCACTTCTTCTCGATCGAGTGGTTTTAGGATGAATAAGTGCTCGATCGACTATTTTTCCTTTCGATCGACCAGTTCCTTTTATGCCTTTGCTCGATCGAGTGATTTAGTTACTCGATCGAGTGGATTTTTTGATTTGGTGAGCTTTTTAGTTATTTTCCGTCATTAGGTTTAATTAAACTCCTAATTTCTTATAAATAGGAGTTAGGTCGTCAGTTATGTTATGCTTTTTATCCGGAGACACAGACTACTTCGTTTCTTTTCTCTCTGGTTCGAAGACACTGTTACTTTTGTTCTTCATTTCCGGATCCATTAATTTAGTAATTATTTCTTCCCTTCTCTCTTTAATTTAATTTAATGTTTATTGTTTTTATTTCTTTTATTCCTATTCCCCTTATTTCCATGTCTAGCTAAATCCCCTTAGTATGTTAGGATTAGGGAAGCCGTGGTAGCGATGTTTTAACTGACTTATATAGATTAGTCTTGCGATAGGAATTGTATTAGGCAATTTAATTGTTATCCGGTCGAATGAATGCATGCAGGAGACCATAAATCTAGTTAACCCCGACCTAGATCGAAAGATTGGAAGGGAAGGCTTGCTTAATTACAATAGGGTATTGCAGTGAGGGCGAAAGTTAAGCTGTTTACGCTCTAGAGCGGTTTAAGGACCGAAAGGTGACGACCATAGCTCTTCTTATCAATAGTCTAATCGCCTTAGTATTCATGATAGTATAAGATCTGATAGCTGCCACGGTGGACCGACTCCTAGCATACTTCCTTCCTCTTACTGTTAATTCTCTTATTCATTTCTCTTCTTTAGCCTTTTTAGTTTAGTCAACACAATCAATTCACCCCCATTTGTGACATTAGACAGATAAATAGACAAATAGATAGTACACCGCCTCCCTGTGGAGATCGACCCTACTTACCGCTGACTTCTGTTAGTTGTACTTAGGTATTTTATTTTTGGTACGAAACGACAGTATCACTAAGTCCCGGAGGACTCCCCTGCAAGCTCAGCCTTGCAATGGCCTCTCTTCTATTGACCCTATTATTGACACTCCAGATGAAAATTTGGAGTATTGTGCTGCAATTGTTACCCCTCCGCCTCAGACTGAGAGCAAAAAGGAGGAAAGTTTTCATTTTCTTTCTTTGTAGGTACAGATAAAAGCAATGAAGGAGCTGTCAAGGGGCATGGTGCAATTACTGTCAATCAAATTGGAGATGATGACGCTACAGCCGGTGATAGAGGAGCAAGGACGAGGAAAGTTCCCGCTTATGTGGATGTGAACTACCCCCCTCCTACCGTTTCAAATGATAATTCATGCTCATGGAAGTTGAAGAGGACAGTCAATGTTGCTGAGGTGACGTCCTCCAGTCAGGAGCCCTTCAAGGGGCTACTGAATTGCATTGGGAATTAAACGGGGAAATGCCCCATGTAACACTTTGTAATAGATAATTTTTTAAAATTTCCGTTGAATTTGTTTTATTGCTTTTAATTAGGACAATTAGTTTTAGACAGTTTTTAGCGTAGATTTAAGACTATAGACTGTTCCTATGCGTATTTGGTATTTTGGGAAAATTTTGAACGTATTTTTATGCAGGTTTGGGGAAGTCTTTACGCATTCTAAGGAAGAAAAGACGAAATTCAAGAGCTTACGCATGAAAAGTCCTCGATCGAGTACTTTTTGTACTTGATCGAGTGAAAAAAATGGTCGGTCGAGCACTTCTTCCAGTCGATCGAGTAAAGCATAAAAGGGGACTTCTGGATCGAGTAGATTTTTACTCGATCGAGCAACTAGATCTTCAAAAGTCCTCGATCGAGTAGTTTAAAACCACTCGATCGAGTGAAATGCAATAGGACGCAGGGATTTTTTGCCTTAAACTCTTATGTTTTGTTTCTAATTTCATTTTATCCCTTAATTTCGTCTAACCCCTCCATTTTTGCGATCTAAAACTCCCCCAAATCCCAATTTTTGATGCCTAATTACCAAATCCGCCTCCTACAATCCATTACTTGCTAATTAATCTGTCAAAGCCCCATAATTTCCCCTTTATTTGTGCTCATTTACACGGTCTTAAAGGCGGGTTAGGGTTTGCGATTTTTTCGAACAAAAATCGCCTTTTCTTGCTTGTTTACTTGAAGATTAATTGTTCGATTATTTCGAATTTTATGAGGTAAAAATTGAAATTAGGGTTCGAAATTCCTGTTAGTCGAATTTTTCGACTTAATTTGTCATTGTATGCCCTTATCTATCTTGCTTGATGATCAATCCCAATTCCTCGCTGTTTATTGCATGCCTTTTTCGAATTTAACATGATTTTTGCGTAATGGGTTCAGGACAGTCGAGATTTTCGACTGTCACTTTGGTTATTGCTGCTGTGATTCGTCTAATTTAGCTTCCTTGTCGCTTAATTGCTGCTGTTTTAGACTGTTATCACACCCTTGTCGATGCTTAACATGCTTCAATTCGAACTGTGCGAAATTTTGCGATTAGGGCTGTTTCAGTCAAATTTTTCGACTGTCAGACGGGTTTATATGCTTTCATGCCTTAATTAACCTCAGTCATCGCTCACTAGCTACTGTTGTTAACTGCTATCCCGTTCCCTATCACCATTTGCATGCTATGTTTTTCAAAATTTTTGAGGAATTTTGGAAATTTGAGGGCTGAAGTCGATTTTTTTTTCGACTGTTGGGGATTCACATGCTGTCTCTGCTGGTTTTTCATTCTATTTTAGCCACTGTTAGCCGCTTTCTTCTTATCATGTCCCCTGCCACTTGTTACCAGGATGGAGTCTAGTACTTTACCTTCCACCAGTTCCACTTCTAGCCCGTCTTTGAGTGAGACATTGGCTCCTGCTGTTGCCACTGCCTCCACCTTAGTCACTACTGCAGCCCCAGTGTTTCTAGTTTCAGCTGCAGGGACAGTTTTGCTCCAACTAGCTCAGCTGCTAGCTCAGTTCAGGCTGCCACTTGCTCTACGGTCACCACCACAGGTAGCACTGCTGCTAGTCCCTCTTCAGCGGTGACCACAGCAGCCACTACCTCTGCACCAGCCTCTACTTTTACACCTGTGGCGGACTCGCTAGCAGCCGCAGCCGCCTTCAGAGCAGCCGTGGTTCCTCACACCGTCGCTGCACGAGCTTTTGCTTTGAGTTCTAGAGGCCGAGGTCGTAGACAGTCCCGAGCTACGCTAGCTCCAGTCACCTCTACTTCCGCTCCTAGCACTTCTACAGCTGCTGCTGCTTCTACTTCTGGCACAGTCACGGTTCGAGGTGACACTTCCCTCGACCCTCACCCAGATTACCCGCAGGTACTTTTCGTTAACGCCTTACATCGTAAGAAATTTTATAACCTGCTTCGCTGTGTGCATGTACGTTCCCGATTTCTAGAGAAATCGGCACTTGAGAGACTCGGTATCTACGAGTCGGATTGTGACATACTACGGGGCATGGGGATGGCCGGGCTCATCACTATGAGAGGCCGTACCTTTTTAGAGCTGGGCCTCAAGTTTCTCAGCTCTTTTACCTTCTCCCCGGGGGCACACGAGGCTGTCCCCGATAGCTCTTCAGTGTCCTTCCGGTTGTTTAACCGGACCTTTCCGATGACACTATGGGAGTTTGGTAGGTTACTTGAACGTTCCTCTACGGGCCTGACTGCTGCCCCGAGGAAGGTCTACCGTCAGCTTTGGCGGTGCTTGGCCCAGACCACTTTTAGGGAGCGAAAGCTCCATCAGGTCCACCTCCCCCCTGTCCGCTGTTTCCTTAGACTGATGGGGAGCACTATTTTCGGCCGAAAGGAGCCGAATAACATGACCAATACCGAGCTCTCCATCCTGGGCGGTTACCTAAACATCGACTGCGAGGGTTCTTTTACCCTCAACATAGCTTACTTGACCGCCCAGTACCTTCCGAGCCCGGGGAAGAAGGAGACGGGAACCATTGCCTGTGGTGGCATAGTCACCATTCTTGCCCGTCACCTTTTCCCCGTTTAGCCTCGTGACCTGCAGTACCTCGAGGGAGAGAGGCTACTGAGTCTGGACGCCATGCTTTCTCAGCATTGGCTGACCCCAGACTACCAGACTTGGAAGATTGACGGCTCCTTGTCTGTAGACTTACCTTGTGACACTCTCCCCCGTCCCGAGCCCCTTCCCTTGTTGCTAGGGGCGCCCATCTGCCACCACTACCTCACCTTCTCCTTCCACCTAGACCTACTCCTACTGCACCCGCCGCCAAGAAGTGGCGTCTTGAGACCGGAGAGGGGTCTACACCTTCAGGGAGTGCCCAGCCTTCCACAGCTACTCCCGATCCGACCCCTACTCCCACTACCACTACCACTCCTACTCCTACTCCCACTCCCACTGACCAGACACAGACGGAGCCGGTCTTACCGGCTACTTTCGTACCACCTCCTCCTTTTGTGGCGCCCGCGGTCATGGACCAAGGGGGCGCCGTTTACGGTTTGTTGCTTGAGATTGCAGCACGTCAGGCTCATATGGAGAGGGACATGGCTCTTGCCTTGCATCCTCTGTACGAGTACCACTTGCAGCGACACCGTCCGATTCTAGAGGGTTGGCCACACCCTTCCTTCTTCCGGTTCCCAGCTGAGGGGTACCCGGAGTCTGCTGACAGGGAGGAGGACGAGGACCCGGAGGTGGCAGTGGAGAGAGCTCGAGCTGAGGAGCAGAGGAGGAGAGAGGAGGAGAGAGACCCGGAGTTCAGGGTGGAGGAGATCCGTGACAGCAGTGACGACGACGACGACGAGTAGCTACTGGTCTACTCACTTCCCCAGTTTTCTGGCTGGTTTGGGAAAGTTCGTATTTTGTATGTATCTCTTACTCTTTTATTTTGTCTCCTTTATATTTATTGGTTTTTTATTGATTGGTTGTATTTTCCCGTTCCCTTGTATATATCTGCTTGTGTATGCTGGAGGACAACGAGGGCGTTGTCCGTTTTGGTTTGGGGAGGGTATTGCATCTTTTTGAGTCTGCATTTGCATTTGTTTTGTATTCACGTTTTTTTTTTCAGCCTGCATTGTTGTTTATTTTCATAAAAAATCAAAAATCCAAAAAAAAAAATTAGAAAATTTCAAAAAATTTCAAAAAAATATTCACGTTTATTTTTGCATATAGGTTGAGTCGGAACGGTAGATTTCCGTGATGATAATGCACTATAACTTGTCTTTTTGCTTGAGCCCTGCACTTCTTTTGATAGTTATTAGCTTTGTCATACGCATAGTCTACGAGTTTCTGTTCAAATATAGCCGACTGTCTAGACTTGACCTGATAAATTGGCAAACTACTTGAAAAATTCTGAGTTTTAGAGCCCATAACTGGTGACATTCATGACCAGTTCATTAGGAATTGAGAGTAGTACTCCTTGCATAGCATGTTCATTATTTTTGCACTTTTATGACATTCAATTTCTTGTCAAATGCACATATTCGGGTTTGTGGTTGGTGTCACATGCAGGGAGGTGCTTGCAAATTTCCTTTTCTTTATATTTTTCACCCATTTAGCTCCACATTAGCCAAATTTGCCTTTTTGACCCATCAGCTACATCCCAAACTAAGCCTGCCTAGTCAAGCTAGTTAGTATGTTCTTTTATGGTATGATTTTCCGTTGCATTTTGGCCCGTATTTCTTGTTTGGAGTTGGTGTAAGTATAGAGGAAGGAGGAAAAGGAAGAAAAAAAAAAGAGAATCGAAAAAGAAAAAAAAAAAAGTGAAAGTGAAGAAAAAGAAAGAAAAAAAAAATGAAAGAAGAAGGCTGAATCACGTGAACAGAAAAAAAAAAAAAAAAAAAAAAAAAAAAAAAAGAAAGATTTGCTGAGGTGTTTGCTCGATCGAGTGGTTTTAATCCACTCGATCGAGTGGTTTCGCTGATTATGGGCTTTAAACAGCCCGTGTGTTGTTTAATTTCGCAAAACTTAAGTACTTTACTATTTAAACCTACGTTAACTAGGTTATTAGGATCAGATTTATTCACTACTTAGATCCTATCAAACTTTTACTGCGTACTTCATTGCTCTCTACTGTAACTTTATTTCGGGATTACTTTCGCTTGAATTTTGTGTTCTTTACGCCGGATTCGCATCGATTGTAATTCTTTCTCTTCTCTTATTAATAATTAATCTCTTGTTGCTTTAATTCTTCGTTTCGTTACATTTATTCTTCTGCCCTAATTTACTTTTATGCAATTTATTGTTTATTTCATTATGTTTTCTTTGGAATTTTATCTCTTTGTTAGTTTAATTAGCGACATGAGTAGCTAAACCCCTTTCATGTTGGGATTAGGGGATCTGCGGTAGGAAAGTGACGATGTAGTAAATGAAACAGATGAAATAATTACGAGACTCTGTCACCATAGCAATTTAACTGTATTTATTCAACATAGTTGAGTGCACACTTCTGAGTTAACCTTTAATCTGGCTAAAATTAATCCTAGATCGAAAGATTGGACTAAATAGGCCTGCTATGAACGATGAGACTACCCCGACGAGAATGAAAGTTAAGTTAGTGGTATTTTAGGATAGGAAGTGGATCGAAAGGACCTTTCAACATCCGTCTTACATTAATTCGTCTGAGTCATTTACAGCTGAGTCACTGGACTACCGTAGTGAACCGAAATCCTAACATGTCCCTCTCTATCTGATAGTTCTATCCTTTTTCTCTGCTTTTATTGCTCTTACCCTTTATTCCTCTCTCCTTTATATCTCGTAGTTTAGATAACAAATCAAACAACCCCCCCCCCCCCCATTTGTGACCAAATAGACGGACTTCTACAAATATCTTGCCTCCCTGCGGAGATCGACCTGACTTACCTACCTATATAGTTAGTTGAGTTAGTTTATTTTTGACAGGTATACGACAGACGTGTCACCTTGCACGCCGGGACCCAACAATTGTGAACGAACTCAATCTTGTGTTCATAGGAGTCTTATCTCGATATCCAAGGAAGGGGTGGATACCATTTTAATGCGCCTCTTGTACTACTTGAGAAGTGGGCTAAGTTTAGAAACGGAGATGACGATGGGATGAAACATATCGTTAATGGAGGACTCATTACAAAGATTGCAAAGCATTTCAATCCAAAATTTAATGAGAACAATGAGTACACTCCTCTTTCCGGGAATACAAGGATAAATGAAGAACTCCTTCTTGTGCATCATCATTGGATAACCATTGAGGGGGTTGATAAAAGGATCAAGTGGATAACAAAGGGGAGTGATCCAATCTACTTACCAATGACCGGTCTAACAAGAATATCACCAAGAAGGGGTCCCCTATGACCGATCCTGCCCTACATCATCCCCGCAAACCCAACCCAAGCAAGGCAGGCACCACCACCACCAAATCCCCAACAACAACAAGATGAGAAAATCAAGATACCTCCCTACCCTTTTCCATACCAACCATACAACCACCCTAACCCCTTTATCCTCCCCCGTGATGACTTTGTAACGGGAATTCTCCAAGACTTGCATTTCCAACAATACGAAGCTACCGTGGATAACTATTATGCACTTTACCCTCAATTCCACGATATGATTCAACGAGGGAAGATTAGTGAGGAGGGAGTGTTTCCCTCTTGGGCACAAATGGATATACTCTTCCCAAATTCGGAAAAAGCAAATGAAGGGGCAAATGGGCAACAACATGAAGGGAGCGACAAATCTTGGGGTGGGGATACGGTGGAGCTTAATAGCGAAGAAGATGAGTTCATGGACCCTAATACAAGTGATGCATCCAAGGAAATCTGGGATAGTGACCTAGAGGGAGATGATGGCGATCTCTAGAAGATCTCTTCATAGCTAGATGGAGCGGGCATGAGGCACCCATCTCAAGCTTAAGTGAAGTTTCCTTTTCCCCTTTATTTATTTTCAATTTTCATGAAAGAATTTAATGTTTTGATAACTTGTACAATATTTGTCTTTGGTTTGTTTTGAGAGTCCTAGCAACACGGAGGACTAACACCTTGGCTCCATTAAGGTGTTCTTTTTATTGTTCCCACATGAAAAATCCAAAATGACAATTTATTGTTTCATGCATTGCATTTCATGTGCATGAACTACCCCGAAATTTAAGACATTAGAAATAATGTCTATTTTGGTTTGGGGAAGTACATGCATATGCATCGGGAGGTAATCTAAATTACGCTCTCCGCCATAACAAAAACCCATGCATCATGTAGTGTAGCTTAGTATAGCTTGCATTTAGTTTAGAAATCATGCATCATGCTTGCATAATTTTCTATCATATTGGCCATTGAGGACAATGCCCATACTAGTGTGGGGATGGGAAGTTCTAACTTGACTTTTATTCAAAAATCAAAAAAAAAAAAATCAAAATTTCGAAAAATCCAAAAAAAAAATTTGAAAATTTGAAAATCCCAAAACAAGTTCATTTCCTTTGTAGTGTAGTCTTGTACATATTTTGTATAAATTATTATGTTTGTCTATCCTTGTTCACATTGATCGACTACGCCACATCCAAGACATGAGGATATTGAAGACCGCATGGTATGATCTTTCCAATCTCTTTTTTCCTCTTTATGTTAATGACTGTGTGGCTTTATTTTGGTTTATGCGGTTTAAACAATGTGAATTTAGGACTTGCATTTAGATTATTTGGCATATTAGTTGGTAGAATCATATGTATTAGGATGTATATATGTTAGTTGCATCATGGCATGTAGTTAGCATGTTAGGAAAAATTTTGTGAAACCGTCTACTTGAGAAGCTTGACAAGTGTATATAGGCCCTAGTAGATGCTTTTTCTTCTTAAGACTTTGCTTGTTAGAATACTTGTAAAACACCCTAGGATGTGTCATGCTAGTATCCTTTGACCCATGGATTAAGGCCTAGTTAAGAGTACCTTGAGGTGTGATAACTCCTTGGCTACCGTTTATTTCAAGGTGACCCTTGAAACCATGCAACCATCATTCATCCATGTTCTACCATACATTTTGTCATCAAAAAAAGGGAATGGGCACAAAAATTGTTCAAATATTTGAGTTCAAGAAATGAAAAGAAAAGAAAAAGTTTGCAATTGCATCAAAAGAAAAGAGGAGTAACAAAAATGAAAACTCCTATGCTTCAAATATAAGGCACCCTCGTTACTATATGGGGTGACTTTGAAAATGTTCAAAAGAAAATGCAAAAAGTTGAAAAATTGTCAAGTATTGAATTGCCAAACATCAAAGAAATGGCAAGAAAGTGTTCTCAAATATTATATGCCACAAGAAATTGGGGGGAAAAACAAACAACAAAAGCAAACTCCCAAATGAAACTCAAATACTATCGATCCCTTTATCCATCGTATCCATTTTTGTGCATGGTAGAGAGGGGACGACCCTTCTTCTTGTCTAGGCAAGAAGGGGAATTCCGCGATCCTCCAGTGTTTCTAACACCATAGGGAGTCTACTCTTGACAAAAGCATTTAACGATTAAGGACAAAGGTACCCTAGCTTGACACAACTTGGAGGTGATTTATTGGTATCCTCCTAGGCTTAGCAGTTTGAAGAAATTGCATCTATGAAGGAGTGTGTACCCTTGAATTGCTTCCCTTGTAGATAATTTCCGCCACTTAGATGAGGAAAGTGGCTATTCTTTTGTAGATGCATCCATTACTTGACTTTGTGTGCTTTAATGTTTGGATGTGTCGCCATTTTGGCAAGACCCACCTTGCCTTGCAAGAAGGCATCCTACCTCATGGTTGTCTTGTTGTGAGTTGAAGGGGCGGAGTGAGACCCGCTGATTGTCTCATATCGGCTATGCTATTAGGTTAGTTTAAATAACGGTCCTAGTCTTTGTCACCTCTTTACTCGGGACGAGCAAAGGTTCGGTTTGGGGATATTTGATGTGACCATTATTTGATCATATTTAGTCCCCGAATTAGCCTTGTTCCAATGCTTTTTAGTACTTATTTAGGTCATTTATTGTCTTTAGTCATTTGTTTTGTATATTCTTTGAGGTGTTGTTCCCTTGGTAGGATGGAAAGGAGTGCAAACCTTGCATTTTCATGGCAAAATAGAGCTAAATTAATTGAATTCAATGACCAAGCATCAAAGAGAAGACAAGACTAGAAGGCCTTTGTACATATTATAGTAGATGGGCAATGATGAGGAAAGATCCTTGCATCTCCGACAAGATCCCCGAGGATTGTTGGAAGAAGGAGGAAGAAAAAAAGAAAAAAAGGAAACTGACCAAGAATCCGAGCGGCTTGACCCTCGGGACGCTCGTTCAAGAAGGCCAGAATCCGAGCGTCCGGCCAAGGAATCCGCTCGTCCAAACAGCCAGGCAATCCGCTCGTCCCGCTGCCTTGGACGCTCGGATTGTGTTACAGCAACTTTTTGTTTTCTTCTTGTTCTATGAAGGATGCGCATATTTTGGAAAGACCGGCAAAAAGGAGACCGACATCTCTTTTGAGAGGAGCGATTCCTCAAGGACTTAATCGTCATTTAAGCCTTTAGTAAACCCTAATTTGTGTACCTAATCCCCACTATAAATACCCCATTAGTCTAATTAGATAATCAGGTTCTTCTTATCAATCTCTAGTGTAGTTTATATCATTCTAATCTCTTCTTAATCTTGTAATCAACTTTTAATCAAGTCTTAATACAAATCTCATTTCCTTAATCTCTCTTTTGTTCATCCTTTATTTTGGGTAATTGAAGATTATTTGGGTTATTATTGGGAGATTGATAACCTTCCAATCATTCATCAAGTACTTCTATTATTCTTTGCTTTATTATTGGAATCATTAGTAGGTATAATTCTCTTAATTCCTTTTTAATTATTGTTAATTATCTTCATTTATTCATCATGTCTTGCTTTGTTAATGTGATTGACAACCTTGTTAACATGCTAAACCTGATAATGAGTGAGTAGTTTCCTTAACTAGGGTTAATGGGTAATTAGGGGAAATCAACATGGGAATGATTCATGCTTAATTTAATATGTTTTCATAGTTTATTTGCTTGTTTGTTGTGATCTCAACTTATGCACATGTTATGTTTGATGAAATGCGAGCCTATGAATCCTTGCATTTTTTACCCATCACTTACCTTTTCAATGAGACTTGTAAGACATAAACCAACTCGAGTCTCATTAGACCATGCATATAGTTGAGTAGGGAGGACTAAGTCGACTTGTAGGTGTTGTACAATCTAATCGATTCGGCTCCGAGACCCAAACATTCCTAGGATTGTAAGATATAAACCAACTCGATCCATCACAACAATAATTGCTTGCTTATAATTTGAGAATATGTTTGTATGATCAATTCCCATGAATCCCCTATGACCCCATGACACCCCAGTGCCTTTTATCAATTGTTTACATCCCATTTTAATCATCTTGCTTGTTTATTTCCATTGCTATTTAGTTTAGTGATCTTCTACTTCAAACCCCAAATTGTGACACCCCTAGACACCGCTACTTACAATTGAAAATATTACTTCAATACCCGTCCCTTGGGATCCGACCTTTACTTGCCTCTTTACTAATAGTAGAGTTGTTTGTGAAGTTATAAATATTGTTTTGGTCTAGGTGCTCTTAACGACAAGTAACCGAAAACTAAACCTCCAAGTGAGTACGACCAGAACGAGAAGGAGATTCGGCGATTACTTGGTCAGGTTCAATACATCAGCCGCTTCATTTCCAAGCTCACCATGATTTGTGAACCAATATACAAGAAACTTCGCGCCTCCGATCACGCCGATTGGGACGACGATTGTCAAAAGTCCTTCGACAGGATAAAGGAAATCCTATCCAAACCTCCTGTCCTCATGCCACCTCAACCGGGGATTCCTCTGTCCATATACCAGACTGTTACTAACACAGCCATGGGAGCAATGCTAGCGCAAATAGTCGGCAACGAAGAACGAGCCATCTACTACATCAGCAAAAAGTTCATTGAGTACGAGACGAGGTACACCCAATTGGAAAAGACATGCCTTGCCCTAGTATGGTCAACAAAGAAGCTGCGGCGTTACATGCTCAGCTACACGGTCCACATCTACTCCAAGATGGACCCGGTTAAATATATCGTCGAAAAACCCGTACTAAACGGAATGCTGTCTAGGTGGACGCTCACGCTGTCTGAGTTTGATCTCAAGTTTGTACCGCTCAAGGTTATCAACGGAAGGGTAGTTGCCGATTTCCTAGCAGAAAATCCCGTCAACGAGGATCCAACGACCGACACGTGGTCACTTCCTGACGAAGACATCATTTGTGCCGATTCTGACGCATGGGATCTATACTTCGACGGTGCATCTAATCTGAGAGGGTTCGGGGTAGGAATCCTTCTGATATCACCGGAGGGAGAACATGTTCCGATCTCGGTCAAGCTAGACTTCGGCGTCACCAACAATGCCGCTGAATATGAGGCATATCTCATCGGCCTACAAACAGCCATCACACTTGGCATCAAGAGGCTGAGGGTCCACGGCGATTCCTCGCTCATCATCAATCAGGTGTCCAGATCATGGAAAATCCGATCTGACAGCTTAGCTCCCTACCGAGCAAAGATCAATCAATAGGCCGAGTTCTTCGACCAAGTCGACTACTTCCACTTGCTACGAGAGGAAAATCAATTTGCCGATGCACTGGCAAAACTTGTCGCGCTCGTCAACATAGCTGACGACATGATATCAATGCCCCTATGTGTCGAGAGAAGGAGCGCGCCAGCCCACATTTGTGCCATCAACGATAACGAGAAAAGCCATGATGAACCTTGATACCAAGCCATCCTCAACTACAACACCAAAAACGAATTCCCTCCCAACTCTGATCAAAGGGGACAAAGAGCCATCCGTCTACTTACATCACAATTCGTGATAAACCAAAATCAACTATACAAGAGAACGCCCCAAGGGATTCTCCTCCTTTGCATTGACCATCACAAAGCCAAAAAAGTCATGGGAGAGGTCCACGACGGAGAATGTGGCCCTCACATGAGTGCAATGATGCTTACCCGGAAAATCATGCGGCTAGGTTACTACTGGACCACCATGGAAGCTGATTGCCGTAACTACGTCAAACATTGCCACAATTGCCAAATCTTCGCCAACATACAACACATACCACCATCCCTTTTATACACCATGGCATTACCCTGGCCTTTCTCAACATGGGGCATCGACATCATCGGGAAAGTCAACCCGGTAGGCACCAAGAGGCATTGTTTCGTCCTCGTCGCCATCGACTACTTCACCAAATGGGTGGAAGCGCAGTCATATACAGTCTTAAACGCCAAACAACTAGCCAAGTTCATCTAGAACAACATCATCTGCCGGTATGGGGTACCCCATGAAATCATCAGCGACCAAGGCTCTAACTTCCGGGCGGAAACTCAAGCATTGCTGGACAAATACAAAATCAAACGACATCGATCATCCCATTACCGTCCCCAAACTAACGGAGCGGTGGAGGCAGCAAACAAAACTCTTGTCACCATTATCAAGAAAATGCAAGACAACTACCGCGATTGGCCGAGCAAACTCCCAGTCGTACTCTGGGATACCGAACCTCCATTCGAACACCGACAGGCACCACGCCCTTCTACCTAGCATATGGTATGGAGGCGATTCAACTGGTAGAGTTAGAGGTCCCTTCTCTATGCATTCTACTGGAGAGTCAAGTCCCTGAGGCGGAATGGACCCGTCGAAGGTACAAACAACTCACTCTTCTAGACAAACGGCGACTCAACGCCTTGCACAACGTCCAGCTATACCAATGACGTATACAACGGGCGTTCAACAAGAAGGTCAAACCCAGGAACATCCAGGAAGGCGACTTGGTCCTCAAGTCAGTTCGAGCACCGTTACCCGTCGATCCGAGGGGAAAATTCAAACCCAACTGCGTCGGGCCATACCTAGTCAAGAAGATACTTTTGGGGGGCGCAATAAGACTGAGTGACCTAGATGGGGAGGATTTTACAAACCCGACCAATCTAGACCAACTCAAGAAATACTACCCTTGAACCATAGCAACCAACGATCTAAGCCTAGTTTTACAACTAGCAACCACCTCAACCCTTTTCAAGTCAAGTTCCTCAACGCGTTCTGATTTGAAATTGCATGTTTTATCGAGTCTAAGCTGCGGCACCCTGCTCGTTTCAAAGGTCCTTTGATCTGTCAAAGGCAACATCCATTTGCACTAAAACAAAAAAACCCCTTGAACTACGAGCATGGTTTGATTTCACCTCTTTAGGTGAATACGTAGGCAGTCCCTCATATACATGAGGGATACAACCACAAAAACCAATCAAAATCTACAAGACATTTCGAACTACGATCATGGTTTGATTTCACCTCTTCAGGTGAATACGTATGCATTCCTTTCTTTCACAAGAAGGATACAACCATCCCCACAATAAAAAAAAAAACCATCCCCACACAACGAAAACCCCCATCAAAAAAAAGGAAAAAAAAAAGGGAAAAGCATTTCCCTTTCCCACAAAAATACAACAATAAGCTTTTCTCCCTTCCTCACAAAATACAACTTTCCCAAGTGCAAATGTTTAGGATGATTCAAATCGAATTGCCTTTTCAAAATGGATGGAAGAAACAAGCGTTCACAATTTTTGACACAAGCAATCCTCTTATTTAATTAATAATGGGAGGGATTACAATTTTAACAACAAATAAAGCTCGATGAGTCTACAACTTGTCACAGCTAAGGTGTCAACTAAAACACCTCACATAATAAAACTAGCACAAAACACACAATAACTAGCTAGTACAACATAATAAAAACTCACAACACTAATACAACATAATAATAGAACGGGTAATGGAGGTCTTCACTCTTCCATTCTACCCTTGCCTTTTCCCTCAGGGTACATCTTCCCCTTGTTCTTCTTGTTGGCCCGCCTAGCATGGATTTCCTCCTCGGAACGGATCCTCAACGGATCTAAAATGGCGACGGCCTCCGGTCTAGCACAAGACCCCATGTCCGACCCGAAACGAGCCAATGCACGGCCCACCATACCCTTGGGACCGGAACTCCTCCTTTTCGGTGGCCTCATCACATCGGGGGTAGCTCCATCAACATACTCCTCAAAGAAGTCACGGTTGGCCTTGCCAACCTCTCGATACGTCAAGTCAACAACCTCGTCCTTACGGAATTTGGACCTCCCTTCCAAGGACGGAGCTCGTGACCACTTGAAATAAGCGGGAGTCACCCATGTGGTAGCAACGGGGTTCGGTACCTACCAAAACGGCCGAGTGTCCCACCACCTTTCGAAGACCTCCACAAGCTCGGAGTTCCGGAAAACATTCTCTTGGACAAGGGTATCTTGAGCGGGCACCTTTTGTTGACGCCCCATTTGCCTCATGAGCCTTTCGGGATATATGAAGGAAGCAACCTTCAAACCCACCACCATCAAAGAACGAGGACTGGCACCCGAAGCGGGCAACCCCATGAAGGACCTCAAGTGCCACCACGGCACCACCCAACGGATGTGAGGACCACCCTCCTCCGCCAATCTTGCGGCCCAATAAGCCTTGAGAGAAGCAAAACTATCCGAGTACAACTTCTTCCTCATGGTAAGGTGACGGAAGGAATAAGAAGAAGAATCAACCGGAGGCTCTACATACCTTAGCCTTTCCAAGAGCCACACTTGAAGGATCCTTGGGGACCCAAATGAGGGAGCTTCTCCACAAGAGCCTTCTTTGTCCAAAGCTTGGACGATCTCGCCAAGCACCAACCATGATGGATCTCTACCATGCTTTATTTGCTCAACCACGTGAATAAAGGTCATGCTACCATAGCATTTTGGCCCCTCCTTCTTCAAAACATCAACAAAGAGGTACACATGGACAAGGCAAAAGGCAAGAGCCCTTCTCCTAGCCACCTCCGAGACATTGACAACTAATCGGTTTGAAAAGATGTTAATAAGAGCCAATATATCCACACCATGAGGAGCAAGGAGGAAGTTGACTTGACTTGTCGACAAGCCCAACATGGAACGGAATTTCTCCTTGTAGCACAACCGAGTCGGAGGAAGCACCGGAACACAACCCGGCCACCCACCAATGGCTCCAACTTCTTCGGCAAGAGGACAAATTTCACCTTTCGGGAAAACGAAAACATGGTGTTTCGAATCCCAAAACCGAGAACATGCTTCGAGAAATGAGGGTTTCACCTTGACTTGACGGAGCACCAACAATTGACCAACTCCCATGCAAACGAGTTGATACTTTTCGGGAGGCGACAAATCCCGGCACCATTGTCGCAACGCATTCTCAAAAACATCCATGAAATATTTTTGTGGGAGAAGAAGAAGAAGAAGAAGTTTTGTCGAGATGTTTTTTGTGTTTCAGATGATGAAACAATGAAGCACAAACATCACTATTTATACAAAAGTGATCAGCGCGTTTTTCAGAAAAAAGGGGAGAGCTGGCTTCAATCGCCAGGCTACTCGCGCCTCTTCGGGCCTACCCCGGGATTCCCACTGTTGACTTGTCTCTTTCAACTTGTGTTTTCTCCTGACACTTCAAACCTCCCGCCAGGACGCTCGCGCCTCTTCGGGACGATCCAGGACATTTTGTGTTTCCTCACACTCACATTTCCTTGCTTTCGCGTTTTACAAAATCCGACACGATTTCCATGACGCAGCTTTAAACATACGAATTTTTCTTTCTTTTTTTAAAAAAGGAGGAAGGGCTAGTCGCCACGATCCGCGATGGATCGTTTCCATGTCAGTCGAAATTCCGAAATTTTTTCGCTTTTTCGCAATTTCTCATCCAAATAAAAATCGAAAATTGATAACACGACGTCAATTTTCCTCAAAATTTCAAGAACTCACAAAGTCGAGTCTTGACCTCAAAAATAAAATACACTCGTAAAAATCTTTTCTAAAATTCATCCGTGACGGTTTGAGTTTGAATTCTTAGAGTCACAAATCAATAAATTCCGATGCAATTTAATTCAAGACACGAGTTAATTGCTCAATTTTCAAATTAACCCCTTTTATGGAGTCCAAACGTGACGACTTGTTGCAAAATTTTCAAAATTCATTTCAAATTTCAAAAAAAAAAATCTATTTTTAACTTCGAGACATCTCGGTTAAATTTTGTTTTTTTATATCAAATGCTTTTACGTGTTTCCGATTATGTATACGTGCTACCTGTTGCCTGTCTTTCTACACTAGCGATGCGGGAGCTAGTGCGAAGCAAAAAGGAGAATTGACAGCCGACAGCGCTCCTCCGAAACACAACACAAAAAAGCCAAAAGTCACAAAATGAACCACAATCCAAAAACACATATATACAAACCGCCTCACGCAAAATACATCGACACACGTTTGATACGGACAACTGACCGTACAAACAAGATCCAGTACAGACATCTATCATACAGACACTGGCCTAAAACAACTATCTATCATACACACACTGGCCTAATACAACGAACTGGGGGCTATCCGCCACCTACCGAACTAAGCACTCTCTATCCTCTCAAACAGAAAAGAAAGGGAGCAACACAAGAGACAGAGGAGCAACAACGGAAGCAGAAGTGGTTACCATGACGGTAATACCTCGTTCCTCCTCCACAACAAAAAGAAAAATGATGCCTGGCAGACTTCGGACGACACGACAACCGAGGAACGTAACTCAGCACGTTACCCTGACGTTGGCCTCCAATCAACAGAATTCAAGAGTGAAAGAAGACCATGACAACGGACACTACCCCGATGTTGGTCTCCAATCACCAGAATTCGACAATGATCAAAAGTGGCAACATGAGATAACACGCCCGTATTGAACCCCACTCATCAGTCATCCGAACCTCTGCAGACAACGACCAACGATCGATACTCGATCATTGGCCGGGCAAAGGCCGCCAGGGAGAAACACAACCAAGCCTGTAACAAAAAGCAGTCATCCCTTCCCCTCCGGGATCATCCTCCTCCTCCAGTGCCTCTACTACGGACCCCGTAGGTCCCAAATGGTACCCTGCGATCAAGAGAATAAACAAAAAAACGTCAGCCGAAATTTCGGCATTACGACGGCATAAAATGGACAAATCCAAAAAAATAAAACAACAACCTGCAAAGCAAAACAAGGGCAATCCCGCCCAAAACCCAGCCAAACAAAACAGCCACAAAACAATTCGCAAAAAAACAAACGCACAAAAAACGGCTCGCCCCTCTTTTCAAGCAAAAGACGAGTCAAAACGACCAAAAAAAAAACGGCATTTCAAGACCCATACAAGGTCCGCCAACAAACCAAAAATACATTCCCAATGTAATGCAAAAATTTTCTACGGCTCAAAAAGGCAATTCATACGGTAATTTGAGCACAAACCGGTCAAAAGTTCAAAAACGACCGCAAAAAGGGCAAACGTGATTTTATCACACCCCAAGGCGACCTAAACTACTAATAAGGTCCAATTGAAGGCAAACTAACTCAATTCAAGCCCAAACAGGTGCTTATTTTGTCAGAAGTAAGACCAACACAAAAGGCAAAAATTCCAATTTTGCCTACAATACCCAACAAAGGTCCATAATGGTAAATATGATCTTTCCCGACTACAATACAACCTAGTGGGACCCAATACCCAAGCAAATAAACTTGGCATTGTGAAATGAGACGGTTTCTTCGCCTCACTCACGTTTTTTCGAGCATAGGGAGCAGGAACGGGGACCAAAATGCAAACTAAAGGCACCCTTATACTCCTAAACCGGTTTCTAACCTAATGCAATCATCAATTTCACTCGAAATGGGCTCAATCAAAAACGCCCAAATCGATTTTCTAGGGTAAAATTTTGCCCTAATTCAATTAAGCTAAAAGACCAACAAAAACAAATGGATTCAAAAGGAAATACATACCTTGAGATGACATTATGGTTGATGGCACAAATAGAAGCTAGCAAAAGTCCAACAATGGCAATTTTTTTGCGGGATTTTCGAAGGTTGAAGACGAAATGAGTGGGGGATGGTATGCAGCCGAACCTCGCGTCTTTTACAGGAAAAAAGGGAAGCCCCTTTGGTTCGCAAGGTGGCTCGCGCCTCAATCAGGCCTCCCCTTGCTTTTTCACCAAAATTTGGGCTTTGGTCCAGTTTCCCTTATTAAACTTCGAGTTTTCGTTGACGACATTAAGGACCGTCATTTTTCAAATACAAAAACAAATAGTGAAGTCAAGATTCACTTTTTTCCTTCAAAAATTTCAGAAGAACGACGATTAAAACCACCATTTTCCCTTCAATTTTCAAAAACAATAGTGAAAATTCAAAATTCACTACTTTCTTCAATTTTCAGAAATAATAGTGAAAATTCAAAATTCACTGTTCCATCAATTTCAAAATAATAGTGAAAATTCAAAATTCACTATCTCTTCAAAATTTCAAAATAATAGTGCAGATTCCAAATTCACTATTTCCATCAAATGTCAACGGCGGCACATAAACTGTCACTTCAGTCAATAGTGAAGATTCCAAATTCACTATTTCTTCAAATTTCAACGGCGGCACATACACCGTCACTCCAATCAATAGTGAAGATTCCAGATTCACTATTTCCATCAAATGTCAACAGCGGCACATAAACCATCACTTCAAACATAATAGTGAAGATTCCAAATTCACTATTTCCCTCACATGTCAACAGGCGGCATATAAACCTTCACTTCAAGCATAATAGCGAAATTCAAAATTCGATGTTCCCTTCAAAAAAGATTCAAATAGACGGCGATGAAAACGCCACTTCAAATTCAACAACGAATGGTGAAGATTCCAAATTCCCTATTCCCTCAAATACCAGCAGGGGGCTTCCTCGCGGAACCCGCTCATTTCAAAAACAGTAATAGTGAAAATTCAACTTCACTATTTCCACGGCGGCATCATGAGTTCGCTACTTTCAAAACAAGCCCATTTGACGCGGCTATTCTCACGGTCCATTAATCGACCGCGCCATGGCTGGCGAGCCTTACTACGCACCATGGCTGGCGAGCCTTACTATGCCCCATGGCTGGCGAGCCTTACTACGCGCCATGGTTGGTGAGCCTTACTACGCGCCATGGCTGGCGAGCCTTACTACGCACCATAGCTGGCGAGCCTTACTACGCACCATGGCTGGCGAGCCTTACTACGCACCATGGCTAGCGAGCCTTTGTCCGCATACACCCAAAGACATATCCCAAAGATGCCTCGGGTACAACTCCTTGTCACAGCTGGCGAGCCTTTGTCCGCAAACACGCAAGGACATATCCGAAAATGCCTTAGGTATGACTCCTTCTTATGGCTGGCGAGCCTTTATATGTAGTCTAATGGACTTTAAATGACCCGCACGGATAGTCGACATACTCTAAACTATTCCCGACGACAGGTCCTTGACTCGTACCCTCGAGTCGCCTTGGCGTCGCCCTTCCCGACGGCAGGTCCTTGGCCCGAATCCTTTCGAGCCGCCTCGACGTCTCTTGGGTCTCCAGGTTGTAATCTTCGATTGATCTGGGGCCTCTACTTTGACTTTCGCCGTGTCCAAGCCTCAGTCAAATGGGGGGCTCTGCAGATACCTAGTATCTGCGGAGACTCCAACAAACACCCGATGATTATCGGACTATAACATGCTTTGGAATCGCGGCGTTTCATCGACAGTTTGTGTACAACTTTACGTCGGAAAACTTAAAATGATTTCGAAAATAAAACATTTCAAAACATTTCAAAAATACCTGGAGTGTTTAATGCACGACGACGGGGTCGCAATGACACTAACTAGAGTCAAAACCGACACCGGACCAAAAACCGACTCAAAAATTCAAATCCCGACTCCAACAACGAGTCAAACCGAGTCAACCACAAAAAACAAACCATTTCAAACCTTCTATGTTAAGGTTTCCCGGAATCTTACATAGTCAAGTACCAAACATGTTCATCCAAATCCTAGGATAGAACAAATCATGATTGTTTTTGTGTGAAAGCGACAAGACACCTCGAAGACCCGCGACGTGGCTCGCGCCTCTTTGAGCATCCCAAGTGGCCGCGTCGCTCAAAACTCACACAACCAATCATTTTCCTATAAATACCCCTTAAATGCCCCCATTTGAGAACACACGCGAGCTACCGCCCCCTCTTTTCTCCCTTAAAATTCTTGACTCAATTTCTTAAGTCACAATCCGACGCGTATTTACGACCTACCGATCGTAAATACAAGCCTTACACATTGTTTGGTACCGTCATCGTGCATTAAATCACTTGACCGACCACTTCGACCACTACACCATCACTAATCTTAAAACACTCTTTTTACTTACCAAAACGGTTTTAAACCGAGTCTTTTCCGACCAAACGACTTGTTACACTTACGTCGGTCACTCGCCATAACCAACCATGTAAGTATGAGGGTGTAAAAATCCCCTTTTATCATGTTTTCATTTGTTTCATGACTATAACATGCTAAAACGTGAATAACATGAACCAAAATATGGGATAAACGAGCCAAAACCGATTTTTGGCCTGAGACAGAAGCCCCTTGGTTCGCCGGCTTGCCCGCGCCTCAATGGGGTGTCCAGGTCAGAACTCAACCGTGTTTGTTCTCGTCTTTCCCCTTTAATTCATTTTCATATTTGTAATCGGTTTTTACCATTTCAAATATTTTCAAACCCTTTTTATTTTATTGCATTTGTTTTAACCAAAAAACATTTTTCACCCTTGGTTCCTCATACCATGACGGTTAAATCTGTGTTTCGGTGATAATATTTGGTTAATAACATTTAAAAGGTATTTTAAAGCCTTTTATTTCATTTTGGGAGGTATTTTAAAGCCTTTCATCATCTCTTTGCATTTTCAAAATAAACATATTAGTCACCAACACAAAGTCATCCTTGGTTCTATATACCATGCCGGATTTTAATCCGGGTACATTGATGAGTACCGACTAATTACATTGAAATGAACTTAAAACAATTAGTTCATAATTATTTCCAAACTATTCATGTCAAGTTTGTCAAAGTCGAACCCGACACCGAATATTATCAAAATAATGATGATTATTTGAGTCTAGTTCTTCAAATCAACAAATGCGGTCTAAACGACCCTTTCAAACCAAATCGGGTTCAAATACCCATTTCTCAACACGTTTGATAACGTTTTCAAAAGGTCAGAATATGGCATATACTCGTAGGTTGACCCGCGCCTCAAGCAGGCCTTTTCTTTCTAATTTTCAAAACCAGGGGAGGCCCCTTGTACCGCCGGCTGGCTCGCGCCTCATGTAGCCGTCTGTTACAGGGCTTGTTCCCTTTCCAGCACTCGTCTAGGACGATCCCGACTCCGGTTAGCCCAGATATAGGACGGATCAGATGACTATTTGCTTATTCAAAATCATACTTGAAAAACGCTTTACCAAGACAAATGGTTCACGTTATGCACCCTAAACCTAACACGGTAAATGGATGTTTAATTTCCGTCTTGCATGCAAATCAAACATTAATCCAACTCGACATATTATACTTGATACTTGGATTAAATAAACCGACTTTGAAAGCTCTCACATATTAAGTTTAAATTCTTGGATGCGCATTCATGCATTTAAACCGTTTTATCAACTTTTGCATTCAACCAACCAAGATCGATCAGTAGAGGCCACTACCGTGGGCGGGATTGAGTGTTTGATTAAAGGGCTTCCCAATACGTACCTTCACATCTTACTCAGAAACTTTGGATAGTGGACGACCATATCCAGGGCGTACGAGAGTCATTCTAGAGATAGGATGCTAAAGAGGGACGATTTTCTTATCTTTAGTACCTATGTCAAACGCTGCTTTGTGCTTCGATTTGACCGAGGTATAAAGTGGAATTCGAACGGGTTCCAAGCATCCCACAAATGCTTGTTGGCGACTCCGAGCATCTCTAATCGTTTCGAGACCCTTACCGAGACGAAACCGACCGATCTAAAACGATCCGGTCGAAAGCATTTTTACGCCGCCGAGCGTGGCTTTCAAAAGACCGCTATACGTCCATAGATTGGCTTGGCGTGTAGGTGGCCATATCCACACCTCCACCTATGTTCCATCCTATGGCACAGCAGGTGGTTTACTGTAAGAGATGTGGTGCTGCTGGGCACAATGCCACTATTGTTTGACGGGGAATGATGAAGTTTGCGCGTTTAAGCACCGTAGACAAGCCAGTCAATCTTTTGCAATTGTGCCACCACATCTGCTTTATATACAGGGCTATCAAAATCCTCCATTCATTTGGCCACCGCAACAACAAACTCCTCCTCCTTATAGACAGAAAGAAGAGATTGCGGAACTGAAATCTTTGATCAAGACACTTGCAATTAAAATGCAAAAGTATGATAGATATACGAACGCTCAAATCGATGAGCTTGTGTCTCAAATAGCTCAGTTAACCACTGAGATGACCTTTAGGCACACAGAGAGTGGTCTTACCCATGAAGGACCCGAGTTTCCTATCGAGGCTGATGATTTGTATGACTCGGAATGCGATTATCTATCTGAAAATGAAGCAAGCTACGAAGATTTCTGCGATGCACTAGAACAATCACTCGATCGAGCTAGTAATAGTGTTCGATCGAGTGAAATATCTTAGGAAGTGTTCGATCGAACAGAAAATTTCACTCGATCGAACAGCAACTATACGAAAGATCTCGATCGAGCATGTTCTTGTGTTCGATCGAGTAAAAATCAAGAGGAAAGCTCTCGATCAGGTTCTGTCTTTACTCGATCGACTACTTTGGCCATGGATAGCATTGATTTGTCACTTGGGTCCGTTTTGGATAATGATTTTGATGAAGACAATGGTTACGGTGAATCTCCCCTTTTCAAAGCCGAGCTGGACGCGCTAGAGGCTGCGATATGTGGGACAGAACCCACAGAGGAGGGTAACGAGAAGACAGCTGAGTCAGTGATTGCCCCTAGCACGGAAGAGGTAATATATTCTTTTGTCAATGCTTCCGACATTGAGAGTGACCAACCTGAGGTAGTTAACGATAATTTTATTATTGTTAGTATTAATAGTACGCTATCTCATTTGACTCATGTTTTTTCTTTTGATGCTCTACCCCCTCCCAGATGGACAAATAATTTAACAATTTTTCACCATACTTGTCATCAGAAATTTGTTAAACTGAAACGGTGCCTTAGCTTGTTTTTAAATGCTCCCAAGCTCTCAAATTTTTCATTGACGGATAATTTGAGCTTTTATATTCCGCCCGTAGCTGGAGGGCAGGATTACTTTGTGGATAATTTTGGAAGCTGTCATAGGTAATTCCTTAGGCTCAAATGGTTGCATGTTTTAATTTCCTATTTTATTTTTATATTATGGTGCTACTTACATTTTTGTGTAGTACATGCGCAGTTTTGATCGATTGCTGCGCGCCATGAGCTGTTTTGACTGGGTTCAATTGGATTTGCTACTGAAAGAAAAGAAGGTCTAGCTGGGACCTGTCTGAAACTAGCGCTACCCGTGAAGCAACCCAGAGTTTTTTATTTTTACTTGTCTTTACAAACACTTTAGCTTTGTGTGTAATAATTGTTTTTTTTTAAACCATAAACTGGAACAGTTAAGCTTGTTTTGTTCGTTTCGCGGACTGTTTATTGCGTCTTTGCAGGAATATATTATGGATGGCTCGATCGAGTAATTTATATACTCGATCGAACCCTTTTGTTGATGATTTCACTCGATCAAACATCTGCTCCTTTCAATCGAGTGCCTGCCATAGAGGATCTTTCGATCGAGAACTCTACTTCCTCGATCGACAGCTTATGCAATCTAGTGTACTCGATCGAGTACTAAATCTTCTCGATCGAGTACCATCGCGTGAATTTGGCTGATTTACTTCCTGTGACAATGCTACTCAGCTATACGTGACCTCTCATGTTCATGGTCGGTTTGGGGAGGTCCCTCCTTTACGTTGTCTTGTGAGTTTTCCGCATCTCCAATCTCTCTCCTTTTTAGTTTGCATTTCCTTTCCTTAATTTTGAGTACAATGAGGGCATTATACGGTTTGGTTTGGGGAGGTTATGCATCCATATCTGTGTCTGCATGTTGTTTTTATTGCATTTCTATTATCACATTTAATTTCTGTATGCATTGTTGTTTATTTTCATAAAATCAAAAATCTCATAAAAATTAAAAATTCAAAAAATTTCATGGTTACTTTTGCATATAGGTTGAGTCAGAACGGTAGATTTCTATGATGAAATTGCACTGCAATTGTCTTTTTGCTTAAGCCTTGCATAAATTAATATCTTTAGCATTGTCTTTTGCATATCTACGAGTTAATGTTAAAATTCAGCTGAACGAATAGACTTGACCTGATAATTTTGGCAAACTACTTATAATTTTTAAGATTTAGAGCTTTATAAACTGGTGTCATTTGTGACCAGTTTCATGTAGGATTGTGAGTAGTTACTCCTTGCATAACATATAACATTAATTTGCACTCATATGAAATTCAATTGCTTTTTGCCTACATACATTCGGGTTAGTGGTTGGTGTCACATGCAAGGAGGTGCTTACAATTTCCCTTTCTTTTAATTTTACCCATTGAACTCCACATTTAGCCAAATTTGCCTTTTGACTCTTAACTACATCCCAAATTTAGCCTGCCTTGTCAAGCTAGTTTAGTGTATGTTTTGTGGTATATAATTTATCGTGCCAAGTTTGGATTGTTTTTCATGATTTGGAGTTGGTAATTTATGGAGGAAGGAGGATGATGAAAAAAAAGGATTGAAAAATGGAAAAAATGAATCAAAAGAAAAAAAGAAAAAAAAAATAAACCGAGAAAAGAAGAAAGAAGAAAAAGAAAGAAAAAAAAGATGCTTGAATAAAGTCGGTTTCACTCCTATGCATTATTTCTATCTATTGAGGAGTATGATCAGTTCGGTTTGGTGAGTTTGAATGCCAAATAAGGGCATTGTGCGTAATTTTCATGGATTAGAAATGGATATGTTCCATTTGGTTCTGTTCAGGTACTAGCTTGGCCGCCTATACCCTCACATTTCCAAAAAAATTTTTTACCTTTTCTTACCCATTGCCTCACTTTACCATATTTTTGTAAGCCCTCGGCTGTGACAGACCTTGATTGGTTGGAATGTATGTGTGGTTATTAGAATTGTCTATCATTTTAGTTGCATGCATGTTTATGTGGGTCGTAGTCTAGGTGAGTGACTTCTTATTCTATCTCTCTTACATTTAATTGCTTACCCTTTGCTTCATGAGAGAAGAGTGACCCGTGAGAGTCCGATTTTAAAGGTCTTGCAAGGTCGACAGTTCAGCTTTATTATAAACATCCTACAACTCGCTTGCGTTTGACAGTTTCTGCTGTAAGTGTTAGTTTGCTTGCATTAAATCGGTTTCAGTGGGCATTCGTAGCTAGCTCTGAGCATTCTTTTCCATTCCATTAGTTTGCATTTAGTTTACTCGAGGACGAGTAAAGGTTCGGTTTGAGGAGATTTGATACGTGCATTTTATATAGTCTTTTTAAGTCTCTTATGCACGTATTTCTATGCTATCCTCGTAGTTTTGTGCTACGAAATGCCCCGAATATTCTACTTTGGTTTGTTTTTATTTATTTGAAGGAATGGACCTGAAAGTAGCGGAATCAAGCCTTTTATCATCCGTTTTGCTTGCATTTAGAGGATGAGTGGATTTGGAGCGGAAACGCGGCTGTCTTGGGACGTGTAAAGTCATTTCGGAAGCTAAATAAACAAGTCAAGGCTGAAACTAACGACTGACGTTGATGGCTGAGTCAAAGTCACTCGATCGAAGCCCTTATTGGTCGATCGAGCACTTTTGGAGAAGAGAAGACCTCGATCGAATGCTTTCAGTGTTCGATCGAATTGCGCATAATTGGAGTTCCTCGATCGAGTAGGTTTTCTACTCGATCGAGAGGTTTTGCTATGAATCTGTTCGATCGAGTAGTTCTAAATTGCTCAATCGAGTAATTCGCTAATGGGCTCGGGCTTCTTTAGTTAATTCCGTTTTCTAGGTTTAATAATTGTCTTTCCTATAAATAGGAAAGACGACATTAGGTTTTGGGACCACTTAATACATGACATCATACGTTACTTTTCCCCTGTTACTGCTGAATACTGTCTTTCTCTATTTTTTCGGATCTTATTTAGTAATTATCTCTTTACTCTCCCTTTCTCTTTATTCTCTCTTATTTGCAATGTTCTTTATTTCTTCATCTTTTGCACTTGTTTTATTAATTATGTTTAGCTAATTCCCCTGCTAGGATTTAGCTGATTCAATGAGTCGACGCTAGTTGCTAATTAGGTTTGGAGATTAGTTGCTAATATCACGTCTTTGTTGTTAATCACTGCATATAATTGTTCTTGTCTACTTGAGTCGACACAATTAGATAATAAATCTTGGTAAGCCTTGACCTGGACCAAAAGATTGGAAGAGGTGAGACCTGCAGTGAACATTAGGATACTTTAGTGAGGGCGGAAGCTAAGCTAATAGTGTTTTAGGGCGAATTGAGACCGGAAGGAGATATTCGTTGCCCCTTAGACTGATACATCCGACCGATCTGTGACCTTAGCTGTAATTATCTGATATTCATTGATGACCTGACAATCCTAGTCCTCTCTCTTTTATTGTTAGTTTCTCTTATTCCTTTTTCTCACTTTAATCTCATTTAGTTTAGTTTAAATCAACAAAACCCCCCATCTTCTGACCTCAGATGGACTAAATTGACAAGTAGATAGTGATCGCCTCCCTGTGGAGATCGACCCTACTTACCGCTGACTTCTGTTAGTAGTACTTAGGTATTTATTTTTGGTACTGAAACGACGGTATCAATATGGTTCGGTAATAATTAAGCAAATTGATTATGTTGCAATGATCATAAGTTCGAATGAGGTTCAGTTGTGTGGTTGTTTATAAATGTTATTGTGGTAGTTGTGGGCGAACTTCGGGACAAAGTTCATTTTAAGGGGCGAAGACTGTAATGCCCCGTAATTTTATGATATAAATGTATATTAAATTTTGTAATTCGAATAATTACGAATAAAATAATAATAGAATTAATGGAATTAATAATAATAGAAGCAGAATAAGATGATAAATATGAAATAAAGATAGTATTGTTAGGCCGTGTATTTGGTGTACCCAAATACATGAGTCGGGTTGTTATTCCGAGTTACGAATAATAATAATAATAATAATAATAATAATAATAATAATAATAATAATAATAATAATAATAATAATAATAATAATAATAATAATAATAATAATAATAATAATAATAATAATAATAATAATAATAATAATAATAATAATAATAATAATAATAATAATAATAATAATAATAATAATAATAATAATAATAATAATAATAATAATAATAATAATAATAATAATAATAATAATAACAACAATCAGTTTGGTTTCTGTGAGGACAATTTATGCTTATTTTGTGGGGAGCTACCTGAAACGATGGCACATCTCTTCTATGAGTGCACCTACACAAATGCAGAATCGTGGCACTGTGTGGCTACCGGGTCGGGGAGATCTTTTCCTAGTCTAAATGAGCTCCAAAATGGGAGGGAAACGAGTATACAGTGGAAAGCAATGACTATGGTCTTCAATGTTTATCTCTATACTATGTGGTACCAGAGAAACACTACAAGGCTTCAGTATTCAGTTCAGAGACCTGAGTATGTAGCAAAGCAGATTGAAGATGTAGCAGGGAAAAGAGGACGCAGCAAAGCAGGTCCTGGTTTGTGGCACAGTACCAATGTTTGGATTAGTTTGCCTTGATTAGCACTGAGAATGTTTTCTAAGTAGTCTGGTTTTTTTGTTTGGTTATGTTTTGAGCTCTACGGGGTTCGAACCCATAATCTTGTATATGGACGGTTGATTCTTTTTGTTATATACATATACTCACATTTCAGCGAAAAAAAAAAATAATAATAGAATTTGCAATAAAACAAGTTATCGAATAAGGAAAGGATTCTCATACCTTCTCCTATATAAGAAGACTACCCTAAAGCTATATTCTCCATAATTATAATCTGAAAGTTTACATTAAAGAGAGAGAGGGAGATTAAGAAAGTATTGGTGACAGAATTAGCAAGCGTTAATTGAATTCAAGGTAATTTCTAATCTCGTTTTTATTTTCTTATTAAGCTGAATGAACCGATCTTAAGATGCTTAGAAACTGACCCAAAGCTTGACGGAATCAGACTAAACTTTGGGAGGTGGTACGTGGGATTGCAAGGGTTGGATTGGGTATGGTGGTGGTGGTGTCACGGAAGGCGTAGGGTGGCGGTGGCAGAAGGGTTTTCGAGGGCTGTGGAGGTGGGTTTAAATCAGGGGAGCAGAGGGCTTCGACCCAATTTTGACCCACTTAGCGTGACTTATCTTACCTAGGGTTGCGGGTGGTGGTTTCTGGGTGTTAGTCGGTCCTAATGGTGCATTTAGGGTGGTGTGTGGTGGTCAAAGGTGGCGACTTTGACCGCTTTTAATTGTTTATGCGAAACAGGGGTACTTTAGGGGATTTCGACCCGAATTGGGATCCGTTAGGGTCGTGTCGTGGTCTGGGGTTGGTAGGGTTGGAACCTAGGGGTCTAGTTGACCATTGTGGGGGTGGTTTAGTGGCCGTATGTGGTGGTTTGTGGCGGTGGCAGGTGTAAAACGCGAAAATAGGAGGAGGTCGAGTGTCTTTGTGGGTGCTGGTGTTTGGTGGATGCCGTGGTGGTTATCGTCGGGTCAAGGGTATGTGGGACAACCCCTGGAACCACCATTGGTCAGTGGTGATGACGGTGGTGGCCAGAGGTGGTGTGGTGTTGGGTAGATGTGGTGTCGGAGTTGGGTTTTGTGTCGGGTCAGGGGAGTGTTGAGGCGAGGTGGCTGGGTTCGGTGGGGGAGCTGGTGGTGCTAGCTCATGGTGGAGGTGGTGGCTGGTGTTAATGGTGGTCGTGAGAGGGTGTTGTACTCGGGTATTGGTGTGGTGGTTGACATAGGTTCAACCATGTTTAGCTAAGGGAGTTATTGGGTTTTTGACTCGGGTTTCGAATTGAGTCGGTTTTCATTAATTAGTTGAGTCGGGATAATTAATTAATTAAATAGTTAATACATGTGTGTCGGGTTATAAGTTGAGTTGACCCGGATTTTCGTGTATCGTAATAATTAATAATAATAAGTTATGAATAACATATAATGATTAATAATGATAATTAATATTGAATTATAAATAAAGTATAAATAGTTAACATGGAATAAATCATCATTTGTTTTAGGTGACGGTTTCGAGGTGGAATACTTTTGATTGATTGCTCGGATTTGCTATTGGGTTATATTGCTATGAGGTAGGATAACTACTCAACTGGTTGTGTTATTATTGTTGTATTTCACATGAGTGTGTTGGCTGAAGTATGTTGGTTATATTGTTGATGCGTGTCTTTTATATGATGTTTTACATCCCATTTTACACGCATTTCAGAGCTCATTCATGTAGTTTATGCTGCCATTTCCCCTATTTCCGTCTACTTCCGTATTTTTGTACATTATTGCAGAAATGTGAAGAATCCAGCAGAAATCGAGCTAAATCCGTCCCCGAGTATCTTGCATTGCATATGACGTGAAGTATTCACCCGAGGAACGAGCTTGGTGCGTAATTCAAGGCCCAAAAGACAAATCCATGAGATTATAGAAGTCAAGTAGCAGCTCAAGCAGTCAATCGACCACTGCCATCAGTCGATCGACCAACCTGCGGGTTCCAGAAGCTATTGTATACTGAAGATCAGTCGATCGACCACCATGCTCAGTCGATCGACCAAGCTGCTATCCCAGACGAGAATTAAAATATCGAGGAACTTGAAGCCCACTATGTTTAGGTTTTGATAATAAGTGTTACGTATGTTTGCTATATAACGTAACCTAGAACATCAGATACATCATCCAGTTTTTATCTAAGTTTCAGATCCGATTTTTATCAAGTTTTACATTAAGTTTTACATTCGGTTCTTAGAAATAAGTAGGGTTTGGAATATTGTTTAAGCATTGGAATTTTCGCTCTTGTTCTTAATCATTCCTCTGCAATCTCGGTATTCTTCTGCCCTATTTCAATTCACTTCTTTTTCGTTATTAGTATAGAATTGCTAGTTAGATTCCCGAAACCGTTTTATCATTGCATGTTAATTGTTTTTCCTACCGCTTTAATTATGAATTCAGTACTTTTATGCCCTAGTTTTATTGTTGTTATCACCTTCAGCATGAGTAGCTAAATAGTTTGTCCTAGGATGTAGGGGAATTATGGCGTAGGCGGCGTAGTATTAAATTGGACTGAATCGCGTGTTAGTCGATCGACTGCTTTGCCTGGTCGATCGACTGACCACGTGAGGTTATCTTTCGTTTTAATTGATTTTAATGATGTATTTAACGAATCGAATGCATGCGACCAGTTAGATGCTTAATTTATAACTAACCCATTAGATCGAAAGATAGGGAAAGTTGTTAGACCACCAATTAAGATGACTAAACTGTGCTGAGATCGAAAGATAGGTATAGTTTAGACCGTTAGTCACTTTTCAGGACGAGAGTCATTATTAGTGATAATAGGGACTTATAGCGAGATCGAAAGATGCTATCTGTTAAGAGTGGACCGAGAGGACCTCTTGTTTTCCCGCCTCACTTGTGTTTGATTCAGACCGACTTAGTATGCTGCCGCCAAAGCTGTAATGAACCGACCATCCTAGTACCCCTTCTTTATCTGTTTAATCCGTCTTTTTAGTTTATTGTCTTTATTTATTCTTAGATATAGACCAATTCAACTCAACCCCTACACTTGTTACCTTAGACTAGAATTAAACAGCTAGAAATTACGTCTGCCTCCTTGTGGTTCGACCCTGTTACCACTAGCCTAGGTTAGTCTTAATAGGAAATTATAAATCTTATTTTTGGTACTCACAACGACGGGTATCAAATTTTGGCGCCGTTGCCGGGGAGGCAATAGTTCTAAATTTTAGTTGTCTTATTTTTAGTCTTTATTAGTTTAAGGGACTTCTGTTCCTTAAACTTTTCTTATATTCTTTTTGTAGTTTCTTCTTAAGCGCAGGTCACAGGGTGGTGAACTAGTACCATTCAATCCTGAGATAGAGAAATCTTTGCGCGAGTTGAGACGATCACAAAGGGTATTACCGACAGAGGAAGAGCTGAGTATTCTGTCAAGCTATTACGAGAACGAGCTATTCGAGGAAGACCCACATTCTTCACCCGTTTCCACTTCTTCAGCCGAGACAGTCACTTCTCCAGAAATTCCAGTCATGGCTGAGGAAGCAAGCATAGCTAGTCATTCTGAGCCGACAGCTGCAAATTTATATAAGGGGTTCGAATTACCAGGAGATGACGGGAAGTTCGAACCAAAGCCTTCATACATTAATATGGTTTAGAGAAACCAGTTCGGAGGGAGCTGCAAATGAAGATGCAGCTAAGCATATGGAGACATTTATTGACTACTGCTGTTCCATACCCCCACCACCGGCGTGACCCAAGACCGATCAAGGAGACTATGTTTATCTTTCTCCTTCGTGATCTTTGCAAGGGAGTGGTATAGAGATCTGGACCGAGCCGTTCATGGGATCACCGATTAGAATTCATTGGCTTTGGCATTCTACAAGAAATATTTTTCTGCCTCAAAGACCAATGCAATTAGAGCTCAAATCACGAGCTTTAAACAAGGGCCGGACGAGAACTTCCACGAAGCATGGGTCCGTTTTAAGAAGTTGGTGCGAACCATACCGCACCATGGGTTCGAAAAATGGAGCTTGTGCAATCAGTTCTATAATGGGTCTGTATGACGATCGAGGGCTATTTTAGATCTGCAGCCGAGGACCGATTTTTGAGAATTTGGGAGAAACCAAGGGGTGGAAGATCATTGATGATCTAGCCACCCACAAGGCCGAGTATGGGAATTCGGAGGGAATCAAAGGAGCAGCGTTGAATCTCCTCTCGTAGCTGCACTTGAAGCTCTCACTGCGAGATTTGACAAGTATGAACTAGGAGGAGCTCCAAAAGGGGGTATTTACCAAGTAAATGCCATGTCGACAGTCCTTTCGTCTCGTGAAAGGTGCGGAGCCGAGGGACACGTTTCAAAGAATTGTCCTAGTCCCTTTGAGTCTTGTCTTTGCCTTTCAACATTATAGGCGGACAAACACCTACTATGAGCCTAATGTTCATCCCAACCCGAGGTGGAGTAGCCAGAATGTCCTAAATCCAACTCCACCTCATGATAGCAACCCTTTGTGCCCCCTCATCAAAAGCAACAACAATATCAAAAACCTCCTTATATGTCGCAGCAGCAACAACAATCCCATAGTTCGATTTTTGAGTTCAAGAACTTGTTCTTTGAAGGAGGCCCAAGCAAGAGAGGCCGGGATGAAGCTACTAGAGAGCCAAATTGCTCAATTGGCTAGTAAGAGTACCACTCGAGCTCCGGGACACTTACCGACTCAAACCGACCAAAAGGAGACCCTAAACGCCATCACGTTGATGAGTGGGTCCACCCTAGAGGGGCCTGCCATGGTCAAGGACGCTGTTGAAAAGAATGAGGCGGATCCGAGTCAAAAGAAAGCTGTAACGAATAATTCAAAGAAAAAAGCGTCTACCAGGTATATCGTCGATCGATCGATACACCCGTCGATCGATCGATACGCGGGTCACAACAACCTTCTCGGAGGCTGTACACCTCGGTCGATCGACTGAGGATAGTGGTCGATCGACCGAGATCGCTGCTGATAGTGAGATTTCTCGTCCTCCGATGCCCGATAACTTGAGGGACCATTTGTTCTGGGGCACGACAACTCCGAAAGTGTTAGGGCCAGACCCGAGTGCTGATGGGTCCATCCCGATTCCGAAGTTTGATCCAATGACGGTTAATGGCTCACATTTGAGACGGTCTGAGGAGGGTTCGAGCTTCAACAAGGAGAAAGCAGTGGACTTCCAGCCTAAGTCCACGGATGCTGGCATGCACAACTTAGAGGAGAGGGCTAAGGTACTTCTTACAGCTCCATATCCGGAGAGACTAGTGCCGACAAAGGAACAGGTATCTTTCAGTAAGTTTGAAAAAGTTATTCGTAGCTTGAATGTACAAGTACCCTTCCTTGAGTTGGTCAATCAAGTGCCTGCCTACACTAAATTCATGAAACAACTCCTCTCTAAGAAAAAGTCAGTTGAACATGTTCATACTGTCGCATTAACTAAAGAGTCATGCTCTTACTTGTCTCACACTGCACCTCACAAGCTAGAGGACCCGGGTAGCTTTTCTGTTCCTTGCAATATAAGTACCTTCTCTATTGAGAAGGCATTATGTGACTTAGGAGCTAGTATAAGCGTCATGCCTTTGAGTCTAGCTAGGAAGCTCAAATTAACTAGGTTCGCAGTGACAGATATGACAGTACATATGGCTGACCGATCTGCGGTCCAGCCAATAGGAGTCTTAGAGGACATCCCTGTCCAAATAGGGAAGTTCTTCTCCCCCGTCGACTTTGTTGTACTTGACATGCCTGAGGATGCTCATATACCCATTATATTGGGTAGGCCATTTCTGCACACTACTGGTGCAGTCATAGATGTCGGTCTAGGAACCTTTACTTTCAAAGTAGGAAAGCATTCTATTGTCTTTGCCCAACCTGCTAAGAAAAAGGACCTCATGTGGCCTGTGACTTGTAATACGGTTTCTGACAAGAAATCGTACTTTGTGCTTCCTGAATTGTCTGTCTCTATTACTACTTCTGTGTTAACCCTTCCGCCCCAGACTGGGAGCAAAAAGGAGGAAGAATCTGTTGTTTTAGATGTTGCACGAGCTGGTTTGGGGAAGGAAGTGCTGCAAGTTGCTCTAGCTGTAAAGAAGCCGATCATTCAAAGAGGAGGTCTTGGTTGCCTGAGCTATGGAATTGATGAGGTAGTTGATGACAAGCCGGTCAAAGCCAGAGAGTCTGATTTGGATTCTGACAAGCCCGAAGAGATCCTTGACTGGGGAGATGATGAGAGTGTTGACCCATTGAGTTCAGCGGACGTAGAAGCTAAGGAGGGTGTAGCTGATCAAATAAGCACCGTTGAGGCTACCTCTAGTAGCCAAAAGCCGGCGAAGTGGGCCATACCGTGGCCATTCTTGATCAACTATTAGTTGATCGAGCTCTTTATAAACTTCATTTTATTTGCTTTTGTTAGACTTTTTTTATTGCTTTTGTGTGCGCGAAACTTCGCATTTTATTTTGCTTGCTTAGGATTTTATACGTTTGAGACTTTATTCTGGTTTTGCGCAATTTTGGGCGCGTATTATTGTGCACTTGCAGGTTTTTAGACCTCATTCGTTCAAGTTATTGAGCAAATACGAAGAAATAAGGAATAAAACAGTATTTTCAGTCGATCGACTGGCCACATTGGTCGATCGACTGAGTTGCACTTTCCAGTTGCTACTGTTCCTGACACATTGGTCGATTGACTGCCGTCCTTAGTCGATCGACCAAGGACGCTGCTGTACCTCTTCACGACCTCTCCCCTGCTGTGTTTGGTCGATATGCAGACTTAAGGGAGTTTTCTACTCCACTCTACTTTCCGTCAAATTATTTATTTTTTCTAATTTTTCTCATTTGTGCACATATTTACCGCTTCAAAAATAGTCTTCTCGATTTTATGCGTGGGTTTTATTTGTCTTTCAGGTACCTTTTAGTAGCACTGCTGGCTACTGAAACCTCCTAGCTCACGCTAGTTTGGGGAGGTTTCCTTTGCTGCGTTTAAAGTCTTGTAAGTTCCCGATTTCCACTTCATGTCATTTTTCTTTATTTCCTCGCAAATTCCCATTTCTCTTTTCTTCATTACATGATTTTGCACAATGGGGTGACACCCTCATTTATCGCGGAAAAGTAAACACGAAATTCTAGAATAAAACTGCATGGATATGTTTGTAATAGGTTCATTTGGGTAAAAACCTGTAATTTTTAAAACCTGAACCTGTTATAAAGATATCCAAATTGGAAGGTGTCAAACATACAAGGTCTAACTAGAAGTTTCATAACATAACCATCGCTAAAGTCGCGAATAGCAAATTATACAACCAATGTAAAGAGGGAGACATATGTCCCTAAAATGTATGTGACATAAAAATATTTAAGGGTCACAATATAATAAAGTTAATCTAGGTTCCAAGGTTACTTTGCTCGCTAGCTCGTCCATGTACCCCATATATGCATCACCTACCTGTCATTCGCATTTTATACAAATACGAAAGCCACAGTCAGTGGGGAGTAACTCCGAGTTCTCCCAGCCACGAAATGTCATAATTAATATAACATATAAACATAAGAATATGAATACGAATCACACAATGCCTTAGCATATAAATGCTAGACAATCGTGCTTATCATGTGAACAACAATATAACAACACATAGTCCTAGCATGTGAATACTAGACCGACTCATACTACACTATCATGTGAATCACATAACATCGAGGAATCCAAACTCTATCAACCATAGCCGGCTTGCATCTCACCTTCTATGTGTGGGTTAATATCCGTATACTACCCTTTAATTGCAGGACTATAACGTAAATTTAAACATGCGAATATCGTCATAAAACATAAAAACAATAGAAACGATAAGGAACAAGAAATAACCTCGGGTCCTTGATGAACGGCGTAAAGAACAGAAATCAAACCAGATTTCCTCCTAATCGTTGCACCCAAGACTTTGTCCGAGATATGCCCTTGTGCTAGAACAGTGTTCTCCGATTGCCTTGCAATATAGGGAGAACTGATGTGAGTTTCTGTCGAGATGAGAGATCTCAGGTTTTTCAGAGAAGAATACTCTTCAAAACCCTAATTTTTTTGTTTCAAATGATGATTTGGTTTAACAGAAGGAGGAGGTCTCCTTTTGTTCTCCTATTTCGGCCAAAACCGTGACCCACAAGGGGAAGTGGGCTTCCACTTCCTCTTGGTTTTAACTCGAGATCCGGTTCGTTAAATACTAAAATGTATATGACGGGTTTGTATTATAAACTGTTATCGGTTATCGGAAATTAAGGCATCAGCTAATAATACGGGTTAGCTGAATTATTAATACGTGTCCGACAAAACAGTATTGTATAATTATTTTTAATATACATTTAATTAAATATAAATCACGTATATTTAATTTTACGAATTAACTGGTTAATTCGCCTTAGCCCATGATATTTAATCCGTATTAAATATAATATCTCAACATCACATATTTGACTAATTACTAGTCAAATAACTCGGACTAACTGGTTAGTCAATTTTGGCATCTACATGACAGTATTTTCATACCGTCACATCTCTCGAACGTATCCTATAGGTGTGACTTTTAGGGACCAGTTGATCACCGCCATCTGTATGACAATAACGTCAAACTTATCTAGCAAGCCAACCGTTATTGATAAACGTGGATCAACCGATAATAATACCAAAAGTATGCCCTTTGATCCTTTTAGAGGTTTATAAGTCCTTGCACTAATTGTTAAGGACACCAACCCCAACAAGCTCCCACTTGTCCGTACAAGTGTATGTGCAATGACGTTATCCGCACTAACCGGAGGACACAAGCTCCAACAAACTCCCACTTGTCCGAACAAGTGTAGGTGCGATAACCGATTCTCATATTCATTTAAAATTTCTCCCACTCAATGTAAAACAATTTGCAGATCTGGATCCACAAAGGTCGTATTTTACAATCGATCTGTATCTAGAGTGGTTTCCCCGACTAGAGAGTAACTTAACTGATAAAACGAATCCGTATCCGAGCATGGCCATGCATTTCGATTCTGACTCCTCGAGTGGCCCCGAGAAATATCGAGTACGATAAAGGCTGAATATTTCCTTCAACTCGACTCCTTCCGATCTAAGCACGGCATGAAATGACCCAGAAAAAATCTACTTGGCCCCCTGTTACGGATGACCGTGAGAAAGAAACCAAAGTCACCCAAAAATCTGCCTTAGTCTCAAGAGACAGTCGATAGTCAAAGAATCGACTCTTAGGATCACCATGGAAGTCCTATCCACGACCGGGCAACGAATGTTGTAAAACATTTAGGACTCCACGTCGATGTCACAATTGTGTCCTACGAAATATCCGTATAAATCGCCTCTGTGATTGGTCAGTCAACCGGTTGACTTATGGATCGTTGAACCCACCATCAACCAACGTCACGAGAATAATTGCGAGTTATCACTCATGTGGGCAATTAAGGACTAACAAGATATGATGTTTGTTGAGTTCACTTTGTGGTGTTCAAAATTGTCGTACAATTCCACATGAAAAACAAAATATATATATATATATATAAAATATCAAAACGATGATGTCGTATAGAGTACAAAAGAGAATGAATCTCATCCATAAAAGAGTACTACAACTCAGGAACACGTTTGATTCCCATGGAATTAACGTGCCCTTCATGCTTATCTTGTCGTAATGCTTTAGTGAGAGGATCTGCTATGTTATCATCAGTAGCAATCTTTTCTATCACTACTTCCTTTTGCTCCACGTAATCCCGGATTAGATGAGCTTTCCGTTGTACATGTCTAGACTTGTTGCTAGACTTTGGCTCCTTAGCTTGGAAGATGGCACCACTATTGTCGCAATAGATGGTGATCGGGTCATTCGAACTAGGCACTACAGAGAGCCCATGTAAGAATTGACGCATCCATATCGCTTCCTTTGTAGCTTCAAACGCGGCATAGTACTCGGACTCGGTCGTAGAATCTCTGTAACATGTAACAGATTTGTTTCGAACTCTTCCGGTGACTGAGCAGCCATTAAGAGTAAACACGAATCCAGATCGAGATTTCGAGTCATCTCGATCCGTTTGGAAGCTAGCATCTGCAGAATCGGTTGCGCATAGCGTTTGAGAGCCTCCATAAGTCAATGCCCAATCTTTAGTCCTCTGTAGGTACTTAAGAATGTTCTTGATGACCCAGCCAATGTGGTTCACTGGATCTTTGTTGGAATCGACTTGTCATACTCAATGCATATGCCACGTCCGGACGTGTGCATATCATGGCATACATGATTGATCCTATAGCCGAAGCATAAGGAATCCGTGTCATGCTCTCTTTCTCTTCCGGTGTCTCGGTGCACGAGATCGGCTCAAATGCACCCCGGAGCCATAGGAAGGAACCCCTTCTTGGAGTTAGTCATTCTGAATCTCTCTAGGACTTTGTCTATGTAAGACTCTCGATCGGGAGATAACATCCGTCGTGATCTATCTCGATAGATACGGATGCCTAGAATTCTCTGTGCCTCTCCCAGATCTTTCATCTGGAAATGGTTCTTCAACCATACTTTCACCGAAGTTAAGAGAGGTATGTCATTCCCAATCAGAGTATGTCGTCAACATACAATATTAGGAAGACAATCTTGCTCCCACTCGACTTGATATATAGACATGGTTCCTCGACGGATCGAGTAAATCCATTTTCTTTTATCACTTGGTCGAAGCGATGATTCCAACTCCTTGATGCTTGCTTAAGTCCATAAATGGAACGCTTAAGTTTGCACACTTTCTTAGGATGTCTTTGGATCAATGAAACCTTCGGGTTGTACCATGTACAACTCTTCCTCCAAAAAGCCGTTTAAGAAGGCGGTTTTCACATCCATTTGCCAAATTTCATAGTCATGAAAAGCGGCGATCGCTAAGATAATCCGAATGGAACGCAGCATGACTACGGGTGCAAAAATCTCATCGTAGTGCAAACCTGGCACTTGGGTGAAACCTTTAGCAACTAGTCGTGCTTTGTAGATATCTTGTTGACCTTCCACAGAATGCTTTATTTTGTAAAGCCATTTGCATTGAAGGGGACGAACCTTAGCAGGTAAGTCAACAAGATCCCACACGTTGTTCTCATACATGGAGTCCATCTCGGATTGCATGGCCTCAAACCATAGCTTTGAGTCAGAACTGGTCATGGCACCTTTATAGGTTGCGGGTTCACTACTCGTTAAGAGTAGAACGTCATCTATGTCATGTTCCTCGACCATACCAATGTATCTGTCCGGAGGAATAGAGACTCTTCCCGACCTCCTAGGTTCCTCAGGAATATTCACCGCAGCCGGGATTGAAGGAACAGGTTCCTCTAATGGTTGCTCGGTGTTTGGTTCTGGAATCTCCGACAGGTCGAAGGTTCTATCATTCTTTGCATTCTCGAGAAATTCCTTCTCTAAGAACGTCGCACTAGCCGCAACAAAAACGCGTTGTTCGGTTGGCGAATAGAAGTAATGACCAAGTGTTCCTTTAGGATAACCTATAAAGTATGTCTTGACCGATCGCGGGCCGAGCTTATCCTCGTGTCTCCACTTGACATAAGCCTCGCAGCCCCAAACCCGTATAAAGGACAAGTTAGGGACCGTTCCCTTCCATAGTTCATATGGAGTCTTGTGTCATGACTTTAGACGGACTTGGTTAAGTATTAGAGCGGTGACATAAGAGCATAACCCCATAATGAATCGGTAATATCGTGTGACTCATCATGGATCGAACCATATCAAGTAGTGTTCGATTTCTCCGTTCGGACACACCGTTCGGTGAGGTGTTCAGGTGGAGTTAAGCGTAGGGCAATCCCACAGTCTTTTAGGTGTTGATCAAACTCGTGAGAAAGATACTCGCCACCACGATCCGAACGCAGTGTTTTAATCTTTCTACCTAATAGGTTCGCACCCTATTTCGGTATTCCTTAAATTTCTCAAAGGATTCACTTTTGTGCTTCATTAAGTAGACATAGCCATATCTACTCAAATCGTCCGTGAAAGTGATGAAATACCTATAGCCTTCTCGTGCGGTGATTGACATAGGACCACATACATCCGTGTGTATGAGCCCTAATAGGTCAGCAGCGCGCATTCCAACACCTTTGAAGGAAATCCGAGTCATCTTACCGATGAGACATGATTCACACGTGCCAAATGATTGAAAATCAAAGGCCGAGATAGCTCCATGTTTGATGAGCTGTTTTACGCGTTTCTCATTAATGTGTCCCATACGGCGAGTTGCCATAGATACGTTTGATCTTTGTCACCAACCTTTAACTTTTTATTCATTACGTGTAATATTTCCGTGGTCTGATCTAAAACATATATTCCGTTCATGGAGACTGCCTTGCCGTAAATCATATCGTGTAATGAGAAAATGCAATTATTATTTTCTATTACAAATGAAAAACCAAGTTTATCAAGCGCAGAAACTGAAATAATGTTTTTGGAAAGACTAGGTACATAATAGCAGTCATATAATGACAATTCAAATCCGCTTGGAAGCTGGATCACATATGTCCCCTTGGAGATGGCAGCTACTCTTGCTCCATTCCCAACACGCAGGTCCACCTCACCCTTTACGAGGGGTTCGATGTTTCGGAGCCCCTGCACATGATTACACAGATGAGAACCACAACCAGTATCAAGTACCCAAGTTCCGTAACTTGCGTGGTTAATCTCAATCATATGAATAAAAGTAGAAGAGAGAGAAGACATACCAACAGGTTTAACACGACTGTCTTTAAGTCCTCATGATAAACAGGACATGCGTCTCCAATGCCCGATCTTGTGGCAATGGTGGCATTCCATGTTTTCACTCTTGCTCTTTGTCATGCCTGATGAGTTACTCGACTCACCAGGACCACTCTTACCTGAACCCGACTTCTTGAACTTCGCCTTACCTCTTTTGTTAGGTTTGCCGGAGCTTTGCCCTTACCTTTCCCTTTGTTTGACACAACGAGAACATCTGTTTGAGCTCCCACTGAACTTCATGTCCTTCTCGGTCCGTACGAGGAGGGAGTGCGATTCATGGGGAGTTTTCTTCAAATCATTCATATAGTAATTCGCTCTGAATTGCGAAAAACCATCGTGGAGTGAATGAAGCATGCGATCGATAACAATGTTCTCGCTGATGTTACAGTTAAAGGTCTCCAGCTTCTCGACATTCTCAATCATGCTGAGAATGTGTGGGCTAACCGGTTGGCCCTTTCCGGAGTCTCGCATCAAAGAAACGAGTGGTATGCTCATAGGTCACGATTCTCGGTGCTTTCGAGAATTCCTTAGTGAGCGTGGTGAAAATCTTGTTTGCACCTTGGGCTATGAAGCGTTTCTGCAAATTGGGTTCCATTGCAAAAATAAGTACGTTCTTTACCGCACCCGCTTCTAAAGCGAAATCGTTATACTTGTTGATTTCGTTAATTCCAGCCGTGGGGCCTGGGTTTAACGGCATGGGCTCAAGCAGATATTTGAGCTTTCCGTCAGCAGCGGCAGCATTCCGTAATGCCGCCTCCCAGTCCGCGAAGTTGGATCCATCATTCTTGATCGAGTAGGCGATTCATCCGACTCATGAAGATCCTAAGCCAGGACTCACGGTCCAATGTGGCACTTGGCATTGGGTTATCACTTGAACCAGACATTTGTTGTTTAGCGATTTAAAACGTGATCTACACTTTGAAAAAGAAAGAAAAACAAAACGAAATAAGCAACTCATCGAGGTGATTTAAGTCTATTTTAAAATTCATTTTAAACATGTAGACGCTCGCACTTGCATAATTGATCTCCCTCAAGAATGATACAAGTGATCCCAAGACTCAATTTCTGTAAATTGATAAGCCAACTGTTTAGCTAATTCTTCCGGAAGAACTCTTGGTCGATAGATTTCAGTAAATCCTATCTATAGTCCACCATAGTCACAGGATCGTACGAGTGACCATAGTGTTGAGATAAAATAGGTCAATCGGTTCCAACTTACCCGACGTAGAAGGGGTCATAGTATGCCTACCGACGAAGAAGGGACTCATTGGAGTTTGACCTATAAAGACCGTTCTCAATTTTGGTTTATACGAGGAAGATCCCATCAACAAAATTATAATTCATTTTAAGTGAACGAATAACTAGCGTCTGTCGTGAATGAATTTATTTGGACGATGGCTTAAAACGTGTGACATGAGAATGTCAATGAAAACTAACTCGTGACCTCTATATGTGTCAGTTTTCATGCAATAATTAGGTGGTTTGGTTTTTAGGCGGAAAATGATGCAAATTATCGTAACAATAAATAAATAAAGTAATGCAATACGTAAATCAAAATTTCCTAGTGTGGCCTATCCTAGTAAAAGAACATAATACAACTTTGGAATCCACCGTTGGACCCGAAAAGCTTGTCTTGATGTTCCATCTTGATCCAAGTAGCGGGAGTGAGCATCTGGTCTCCATCTTTGGTCTTCTCAAAAATTACAATTTAAAATTACAAAATAGAAACCTATTTACATTCTAATTAAAAACTGTAATTACAAGTGAAAAATCCAAAACGGAGATACAAGATCTCAAAATACAACCAAGACCGTGTTCCATCATTACGGTAACACGTTCTACTAAGGCCACACTAAGTTACAACCGCTTGTAAAATAAAATACGTAATTAAAAGGCATTCACGGCATTCATAAATTAACGATAAATAAAAATGCATCAACTAAAAACAAATTCATTCGTGACATAATTCCGTAATTATGTTAAATTTATCCAAACCACCTTTTAATGATTAAAATTCATGTGATAAAACCGCTTCTATCATTTAATTTTAATCCATTATAATCCGTCATTTTAAAGACGCTTTAAAACAACTATATGGTACGTGAGTGAACCGATTCACTATTAAGCGAGTGTACTATATCCGTATAAAGTACATATTGAAGCCATAAGAAAATTTAAATCAAAAGAAACAAATTTTCAAAGCTGTTAAAGACGAAATCCCTCAATCCAGGGACATAAGTGCTCGATCGAGGGACAGGAGGGCTCGATCGACTGAACTGCAAGTCGATCGAGAGGTATGCTAATCAGGAGGTGCTCGATCGACTAAACTGGTGGTCGATCGAGTACCTATATCAGCAAAACTACTCGATCGAGTACGAGGACAACTCGATCGAGCAGAGGGGTTTTGAAAGCAGGTCGATCGAGTACAGCAAGGACTCGATCGAGCAAAAAGTTTTGGAACAGGGTCGATCGAGTACAGCAGGGACTCGATCGAGCAAAAATTATACAGAAAAGCCACTCGATCGATTAAAAACATGGTCGATCGAGTGCAAAAATCTCTGGAAAATTCAAAACCCTCGTGAAAACATATTTCGAGACAAGATCAAATGCAAATTCGATCAAAAACGCATTAAAACAAATTTGACAATTGACAAAACATGACATATTGTTATAATCTCTGTATAAAACAACAATATGCATAAAGAACAAATCGAAAAGATGAAATTACCGTGTAATACATGACACGGTTTCAAAAAAATCTGCCGTGTATACTAGGCACGGTTTTCGAAGCAGAAAAACATCGTTTCAAAAACGTTTTATGAAAAACACATGAAAAATTTACGAAACCTGGCTCTGATACCACTTGTGGGTTAATATCCGTATACTACCCTTTAATTGCAGGACTATAACGTAAATTTAAACATGCGAATATCGTCATAAAACATAAAAACAATAGAAACGATAAGGAACAAGAAATAACCTCGGGTCCTTGATGAACGGCGTAAAGAACAGAAATCAAACCAGATTTCCTCGTAATCGTTGCACCCAAGACTTTGTCCGAGATATGCCCTTGTGCTAGAACAGTGTTCTCCGATTGCCTTGCAATATAGGGAGAACTGATGTGAGTTTCTGTCGAGATGAGAGATCTCAGGTTTTTCAGAGAAGAATACTCTTCAAAACCCTAATTTTTTTGTTTCAAATGATGATTTGGTTTAACAGAAGGAGGAGGTCTCCTTTTGTTCTCCTATTTCGGCCAAAACCGTGACCCACAAGGGGAAGTGGGCTTCCACTTCCTCTTGGTTTTAACTCGAGATCCGGTTCGTTAAATACTAAAATGTATATGACGGGTTTGTATTATAAACTGTTATCGGTTATCGGAAATTAAGGCATCAGCTAATAATACGGGTTAGCTGAATTATTAATACGTGTCCGACAAAACAGTATTGTATAATTATTTTTAATATACATTTAATTAAATATAAATCACGTATATTTAATTTTTTACGAATTAATCGGTTAATTCGCCTTAGCCCATGATATTTAATCCGTATTAAATATAATATCTCAACATCACATATTTGACTAATTACTAGTCAAATAACTCGGACTAACTGGTTAGTCAATTTTGGCATCTACATGACAGTATTTTCATACCGTCACATCTCTCGAACGTATCCTATAGGTGTGACTTTTAGGGACCAGTTGATCACCGCCATCTGTATGACAATAACGTCAAACTTATCTAGCAAGCCAACCGTTATTGATAAACGTGGATCAACTGATAATAATACCAAAGTATGCCCTTTGATCCTTTTAGAGGTTTATAAGTCCTTGCACTAACTGTTAAGGACACCAACCCCAACACTATGATTCATAGAATCATCAAACAAGAAAGGGCAATATATCAAAGACAGGCATAAGTTCTTAGTCCCGTCAATAGTCCCTGATGTGACCATAATTGGCGCATATTTAGCCCCCGAATTAGCCTTGTTTCCATGCTTTTTAGTGCTTATTTGGGTCATTTCTTATCTTTAGTTCTTTGTTTTGCATATTCTTTGAGATTTTGATCCCTTGGTAGGAAAGGAGTAAGAATCTTGCATTTTCATGGCAAAACGAGACTAAATTGATCAAATTCAATGACCAAGCATCAAGGAGAGACAAGATTAGAAGGCCTTTGTACATATCATAGTAGAAGAGCAATGTTGAGGAAAGATCCTTGAGTCCCCAAGGAAATCCCCAAGGAATTTATGAAGAAAAGGGAAGAAAAGAAGAAGTTACTATCTTTGATCGACAATCCAAGCGGATTGCCGCAATCCGCCCGTCCGGCCTCTGCACAATCCGAGCGTCCCCAGCCTAAATCCGCTCGGATTCCCCCTCAACAATCCGTCCGGATTCCCCAGAATCCGCTCGGATTCCACCGCCCAAATCCGGCCGTCCCGACCTTATTCCGCCCGGATTTCTTCACAGCACGGATTGTCTTCTTCAAGCTACGAAAAGAGAAGCCCTTCTCTCAAAAAATACCGGGTCCTCCTTGCTCAACTTAAAAAGTGTAATTACTAGTTTAGCCCTTAGTTAACCCTAATGCATCCTCCCTAATTTTCACTATAAATACCCCATTAGGCTAATTAGAGGAGCATGTTCTTCTTATCAATAATTAGTGTAGTTAATATCAATCAAATCTCTCTTCAATATTGTAATCAAATATTAATCAAGTTTTAATCCAAGTTTTAGTTCTTTAATCTCTCTTTTGTTCATCCTTTATTTTGGGTAATTGAAGATTATTTGGGTTATTATTGAAGATTGACAACCTCTCAATCTAGCATTCAAGTACTTCTATTATTCTTGCTTTATCATTGGAATCATTAGTAGGTATATTCTCTTAATCCCTTTTTAATTATTGTTAATTACTTTCATTTATTCATCATGTTTCATATTGTTAGTATGATTGACAACCTTGCTAGCATGATCAACATGATAATGAGTGAGTAGTCTCTTAGCTAGGGTTAATGGGTGATTAGGGGAAGCCACCATGGGGAATGATTCATGCTTAAATTAATATGCTTTCATGTTTTATTTGCTTGCTTGTTTTGATCTCAACTCATGCACATGTTATATTTGATGAAATGCTAAGCCTATGAATCCTTACATTTACTATCATCTCCTATCTTTTCAATGAGACTTGTAAGACATAACCCAACTCGAGTCTCATTAGACCATGCATGTTGTTGAGTAGGGAAGATTAAGTCGACTTGTAGGTGTTGTACAATCTAATCGATTCGGCTCCGGGACCCAAACTTTCCTAGGATTGTAAGATATAACCCAACTCAATTCATCACAACAATAATTGCTTGCTTATAATTTGAGAACATGTTTGTATGATCATATCCCATGATTCCCCTATGATCCCATGACACCCTAGTGCCTTTAATCAATTGTTTACACCCCTTTTTATTCATCTTGCTTGTTTATTTTCATTGTTATTCTAGTTTAGTAACCTTCTACATCAACCCAATTTGTGACACCCCTTAGACACCACTAGTTACAATAGAAATCTCATTTCAACTCCCGTCCCTTGGGATCCGACCTTTACTTGCCTCTTTACTAATTGTAAAGTTGCTTGTTGAGCTATAAATTGTGTTTTGATTCGACCGTGACCAACGACCACATCTTAATTTGTGAACACTTAGCGGGATCGCATCAAAAATGGCGCCGTTGCCGGGGACGGTGTTTGTTTGATTTAGATTTATTTTTATTGTTATTAGTTGTGTCTTTCTTCACCTTGAGGAAGTAAAACTCCTCAAGGTTTGTTCTAATTGTTTTTGAGTTGTTTGATATTTTGCATGTCTAGAAGGTTACAAAGTGATTTGTTACCTTTTGACCGTGAAATCGAAAGAACCTTGACGAACAATAGGAGACTTGTTAGGAGGAATTTGAGAGGTGTTAGTGAAGTTGTTCAACCCACTAGTGAGTTTGTCAATCCTTTCGCAATAGAAGGAGAAGAAAACCCATTACACAATACCCCACAAAATCCACCTACAATGCCAAAATTCTAGTCACACTGCACCCACCGAGGAGAATCTACCAAATGGTACTCCTACACCGCAACATCTCACCGGAAATTTTATTGCCAAGTCCGCCTTCATCCAACTAGTTGAGAGGAGCCAATTTGGGGGGATGCCTAGTGAGGACCCTCATTCTCATATGGAAACCTTTTGCGATTACTGTGATGCTATCTCTCAAACGGGCGTGACTCAAGACCAAATTAGATGGGTCTTATTTCCTTTTTCCTTAATCGGCACCGCAAAGCAATGGTTGAAGGGCCTTGATAAGGCCACCCTTGGAATAGATTCTTGGAAGAAGTTAGCTCTAGCTTTCTACAAAAAATTCTACCCACCGGAAAAGACCAACATGCTAAGAGCTCAAATTACGGGTTTTAAGCAAAGAGATGAAGAGTCTTTGTATGAAGCTTGGGAGCGGTTCAAGGGAATTTGTCGCTCATGTCCTCACCATGGACTTAGCGAATGGTTTTTGGTACAACAATTTTGGAATGGTTTATATGAAGATTCTAGGAACATTCTCAATATGGGATCAAATGGAATGTTCACCGAAGTTGATGACAATCAAACATGGAACAAGATTGAGGAAATGGCGGTCCATAACTCATAATATAGTAGACCTCGCAAGGCTACTAGAGGAGGAAAGCATGAAGTGGACTCCGTTACTCAATTGGGTGCTCAACTTAGTGCTCACATTGACACAATCAACTTGAAGTTTGAGCAAGCTATGGCTAGACTTGAGGAAAACTCAAAATCATCGAAGCATCATGTCAATGCCATGACGGCATCCTCATCAATCCCAAGTGGGATATGTGAGAATTGTGGAACTTTGGGTCATGACCAAGGTGAATGTAGGGGAACAAATGAACAAGTGAATGCTTTCCAAGCATATAAAAGTGGTACCCCTTATTCCAACTTTTACAATGAAAACACCAAGTTCCATCCAAATCTCTCATACAAAAGCCAAAATGTTCAAAACCCTCAAACAACATACACTCCACCACCCATGAGAAACCAAAATCAAAGACCCTTTTACAATCAAAACCAAGGTTACCAAAATCAAAATCCATACAATCACCAAAATGACCAAGGTTTTGATGTCCAAAAAGCGGTCCTCCAAATGCAAAAGAATCAACAAGAATTTTTCACCCAAATGCAAAAAGATAGCCAAGCAAAAGAAACCACCATCAACAACATTCTAGCTCACACCAAGATGTTGGAAACACAATTGACTCAACTAGCATCTTCAAGCTCACAAAGACAAAAGGGGCAATTACCACCTCAAAGTAATCCCCCTAGACATGAAACGGTTAGTGCCATTCACTTGAGAAGTGGTACAAGGTATGAAGCACCGAAGAAGCAAGTTGAGGATGAAGTTGTGGAAGCTAGTGAAAAGGAAGAAATTGTGCAAAACTCCAAAGATGGAGAATCATCAAAAGAAGAAAGTTCGAAGAAAAATGAAGACAAGGCCAAAGAGAAGGAGCCCATTGTGATTAGACTTCCTTTTCCAAGTCGTCAAGCCAAGCCCAAATTTGATGATCAACTTGGAAAGTTCATGGAAATTGTGAAGAATTTAGAAGTCTCAATTCCTTTCACGGAATTAATCAACCACGTTCCGGCCTATGCGAAGTACATGAAAGATATTCTCACAAAGAATAAGTCAATCCGGAAACTTGAGACTATCGCCTTCACTAAGGTGAGTAGTGCAATACTTCAAGGGAGTTCACCTCCAAAGTTAAAGGATCCGGGAAGCTTCTCAATACCGTGTACCATTGGCGACACGACGATCAACAAAGCCCTATGTGATCTAGGGGCTAGTGTGAGTGTCATGCCGTACTCGGTGAGTAAAAGGTTGGGGATGGGAGAGCTTAAATGCACCAACATCACACTCTAAATGGCCGATAGATCGACGAAGACACCGTTAGGGATATGGGAAGATGTCCCCGTGCGAATTGGGAAGTTTTTCATCCCGGTGGACTTTGTCATTGTTGATATGGAGGAAGATTCCAACATTCCAATCATCCTAGGAAGACCTTTCCTACACACCGTCGGTGCGGTGATTGATGTGAAACATGGAGAGCTCACTCTAGAAGTGGGAGATGAAATCATAACTTTTAATCTTGACAAGACTATGAGAGCTCCTCATTTGCATGAGCCATGTTTCATGATTGATCATTATAGCCGAAAAGATGAAAGGAAGAAATCGGAACTCCAATGGAAGAAGAAAGTTGAAGATGCTCCATTCAAAGAGCAAGTGAATAGTAACAAGGAGAGCTTGCAAAGCTCATCAAAATCAACCAAGGAAGAAGAAGATGGCCTCATTGGCCAAGAGAAGAAATTGGGAGAGTTGTCTCCATCTAAGCAAGAGATTTTCAATAATCAACTCAATGAAGTTTGTGGTCTTTGGGACGACGAATTTGAAGGGATTTTTAATCCCTACATTGGGCATGCCATCGATCATGATCAACAACAAGGGCCACGGTCTATTGAGGACCTCTACCATAATAATGAACAAGCTTTTGATTACTTCTTCAAGGTGTTGAGCAACATCAACAACACCTTGAACATGCCCCCTTGACATCTCATCGAGAATGAGAGTTTGGTGGAGTCCTCCCTAAACCACCACTTGTAAATATTTCTAACTCCCTAACTTGCATTCAATTCTTGTATTGCATTTTTTGTCATTTTTGGATTTGTATTTACTTTGATCAAAATAATTGTCATGTAAGAGAGAAGTGAGGGAGGGACTAACAATTTTAAATTGATGTGTAGTGCTTTACCTTAGTGTGGGGATGGCAATTGCCTAGGCTATCAATGCCTTAGTAGTGCCCCCACAATGAAGAACACAAGACTTGAAAGAAAGAATGGAAGAATGATAAAGGGAATGCGCTGTGCACGGGTGGAACTGAATCCGTGTACATAGGGGAAGAATCCGCCCGTCTTATGCAATCCGAGCGTCCTGCAGAAAAGACGCACGTCCTGAACTGAGCTGAATTTTGAAATTTTCTTGACTGTTAAAGAATCCGAGCGGATTTCTGAAAATCCGCCCGTCCTGAAGAATCCGTCCGTCTTATGAGAAAGACGCCCGTCTTTGCAGGTGAGGAAAACAAGCAAATTTCTCTGGACAGAAATCCGTCCGTCCTTGAGCAAATCCGCCCGTCCCGTGTTAAGCAAATCCGAGCGGATTGTACCAAATCCGCCCGTCTTTAGGCGAGTTTTTGCAAAGGTAGAAGAAGCAGAATCCGCACGGATTGAGCCTAATCCGCACGGATTGCCCCTGCAGTTTTGAAATTTTCGGCTTCTTTATAACCCCTCCCACCTTCATCCATTCATTCATTCATTCATAAACACTACCCACAACATCAAAACCCTCATCCTCTCCATCATAAAAACAAAAACCCTCAACAACATTCACCAAAATCAAATCAAACCATCCTTCCAACAACAAATTAATCACTCCTTCTTCAACAAAAATCAAAACCAAGAACAAAATCTTCAACCTTTGAGTCAATTTTTGTTTTCATAAAGGCAAAGCCTTTCACCTTCAAATCAATTTGGGCATACTACAAATTGAAGATTTTTCACTCTTTTCTTGGTCAAGCTCATCAATGGCAAGGACTAAGGGTGCAACAAAGGCAACAAAGGCACCAAAGGCTAAGGCACTCTCACAAAGGCAAAAGGCTCTTCAAACAAAGAAAGCTTTGGCTATGGTGGTAGCAACACCAAACTTGGAAGTGCAACAACAACAACAACCTTCTATGGGACCATCAACATCTTCTACTCCGGTAATTAATCAACTTTTGCATTATCCGGAGGTAACTTTTATTTCCGATACCCATAGAAATACCTTTGTCAAGTTTGCTATGAAATCATTACAATCCACCAAATTCATATGTGAAGATACCTTAGAAAAATTGGGTGTTCTTGAACAAACTAAAGCCTTTTTCAAAGCCATGGGGTTGAAGAAATTGTTTGAAACAAAGGAATTGACATACCCCTCCCTTGTCTTGGAATTTTTAAGTTCTTTGAAAGTCACCAAAGTTGAGAATAGAGAAAATCTCGAGTTTCGTCTAGCTAATGTTAGTAGATGCATTACCTTTACGGAATTAGGTGAAATTTTGGGTCTTAGTGATGAATCGAGTTATCTTAAGCATTATGGAAAGTATGACCCCGAGCCTCTTTGGGAGGCAATCTCCGGGAAGAAATTTGAGGATTTTCATGCATGTCGTGCTCTTTTGGTCCATCATCCGGGCATAAGAGTATGGCACAAGGTTGTGGGAAATACCATAATTGCTAGGAAAGACACCAATCATTTCACAAGACTTGATTTTATTCTCCTTGAATCGGCTTTGAATATCGGAAGAATTCACACCAAGCCTTACAATTCTTTGAGGCTATTGGTTGATAGATGGCTTAATGTTGATAATGGGAAGAAGGGCACGACCGTTATTGTCAATGGCGGCCTAGTCACGGTCCTAGCTAAGCACTTTGATCCTAATTTCAATAAGGATAAGAAGTACAAAGCAAAGGAAGGTGGCCATCTTATTGATATGCATATTATGATTCACAAGTTCAAGTGGGTTGCCCATAACCCCCTTGACACTAAGTATGGATGGCTAACTAGTGAAGCTAGATCGTTCACCTTGCCCTCGAAGATTTGTCGCCTAAGCGTCCACCGGACCAATTATCTACTTCCCCTTTCCGAAGAAGCCGAGTATATAATTCAACAACAAAAGGGTGATCTTGAAACCCCCTCCTCTTCCATTGTCATACCACCTTACCCCTTTAAGTATGAAGAGTTCAAACCGGAAGGAATTGAAATTGGGAAAGACTATGTGACTCTTCTCATTCAAGCAATGCACAAGCAAGCCCATGAAGATCGGAAAAATGAGTATTTGGCTCAATATCCACCCCTCCTACATCTAGCTAGGCAAGGACTCCTTGATCCATCTTGTCCTTTGCCTAGTTGGGCGGATAGAGAAGTCTTATTTCCGGGTGCATCTAGGGACGTGGTGGGAGACAATGAGGTTGTTGGAAATGATGAAGAAGTTGATGATAATATTGAGGAAGATGCGAGTGAAGATGGAGAAAGAAATGGTGGTGATGATGATAGCATGATGGAAGACTAGCAAGCCTTGGAGACTCTTACACTCCCATGGTTTGTCTATATCTCTTTGTATTTTATTTCATTTTGATCATTGTTGGTTTAGTCCTAGCAACATCAAAGGACTCACACCTCGGTACCATTGAGGTGTTTTTATTCTATTGTTCCCATTTGTAAAATCCAAAATGACAAATTAGTTTCATGCATAGCATAGTGTGTGCATAAACTATACCCATCCTTGGACATTAGCAATAGTGTCTCACTCGGTTTGGGGAAGTTAATGCATACGCAACGGGAGGTAATCTAAATTATCCTCTCCGTCATAACAAAAACCATGCATCATGTAGTGTCGCTTAGTATAGATTGCATTTAGTATAGAAATCATGCATCATCTTTGCATAATTTCCATCATTTTGGCCATTGAGGACAATGCCCATATTAGTGTGGGGATGGGAATTCTAACATTTAACTCTTATTCAAAAACCCATAAAAATTGAAAAAATTGAAAACCCAAAAACAAGTTCATTTCCTTTGTATATATTGTGTTTGTTTTATCCTTGTTCACATTGATTGACTACGCCACATCCGAGACATGAGGATAATGAAGACCGCATGGTATGATCTTTCCAATCTCCTTTTTCCTCTTTATGTTAATGACTATGTGGCTTTATTTTGATTGATGCGGTAAAAACAATGTGAATTTAGGATTGTATTTAGATTATATGTCATATTAGTTGGTAGAATCATATGCATTAGGATGTTTATATGTTAGTTGCATCATGGCATGTAGTTTGCATGTTAGAAAAATTTTGTGAAACCGTCTACTTGGGAAGCTTGACAAGTGTATATAGGCCCTAGTAGATGCTTTTTCTTCTTAAGACTTTGCTTGTTAGAATACTTATAAAACACCTTATGATATGTCATGCTAGTATCCTTTAACCCATGGATTAAGGCCCAGTCAAGAGTACCTTGTGGTGTGATAACTCCTTGGCTACCGTTTATTCCAAGGTGACCCTTGAAACCATGCACCCATACATCCATCATCCATGTTCTACCATACATTTTGTCAACAAAAGGGAATGGGCACAAAAAGAAATAATTTTGAGTTCAATGAAATGAAAAGTGAAAGAAAGTTTGCAAAAATGCATCAAATGAAAACAGGAGCAAAAATAGAACTCCTAAGCTTCAAATACAAGGCACCCTCGTTACTAATTGGGGTGACTTTGAAAATGTTCAAAAAGAAATGCAAAAAAGTTATCAAGTATTGAAATGCCAAAAATCAAAAAGAAATGGCAAAGAAAGTGTTCTCAAATGTCAAATGCCACAAAAAAATTGGGGGAAAAATAAAAACAAAAGCAAACTCCCAAAAGTGAAACTCAAATATCTATCAATCCCTTTTCCATCTTATCCATTTTTGTGCATGGTAGAGAGGGGATGACCCTTCTTCTTGTCTAGGCAAGAGGGGGAATTCCGCGATCCTCCAGTGTTTCTAACACCATAGGGAGTCTACTCTTGACAAAAGCATTTAACGATTGAGGACAAAGGTACCCTAGCTTGACACATTTTGGAGGTGATTTATTGGTATCCTTCTAGGCTTAGTAGTTTGAACAAATTGCATCTATGAAGGATTGTGTACCCTTGAACTGCTTCCCTTGTAGATAATTTCCGCCACTTGATGAGGGAGTGGCTATTCTTTTTGTAGATGCATCCATTATGTGTTTTTGTGTGCTTAATGTTTGGATGTGTCGCCATTTTGGCAAGACCCACCTTGCCTTGCAAGAAGGCATCCTACCTCATGGTTGTCTTGTTGTGAGTTGAAGGGGCGGAGTGAGACCCGCTAATTGTCTCATATCGGTTATATTATTAGGATAGGTTAGTATTGGTCCTAGTCTTTGTCACCTCTTTACTCGGGACGAGCAAAGGTTCGGTTTGGGGATATTTGATGTGACCATAATTGACGCATATTTAGCCCCCGAATTAGCCTTGTTTCCATGCTTTTTAGTGCTTATTTGGGTCATTTCTTATCTTTAGTTCTTTGTTTTGCATATTCTTTGAGATTTTGATCCCTTGGTAGGAAAGGAGTAAGAATCTTGCATTTTCATGGCAAAACGAGACTAAATTGATCAAATTCAATGACCAAGCATCAAGGAGAGACAAGATTAGAAGGCCTTTGTACATATCATAGTAGAAGAGCAATGTTGAGGAAAGATCCTTGAGTCCCCAAGGAAATCCCCAAGGAATTTATGAAGAAAAGGGAAGAAAAGAAGAAGTTACTATCTTTGATCGACAATCCGATCGGATTGCCAAGCAATCCGCCCGTCCGGCCCTCGCACAATCCGAGCGCCCCGGCCTAAATCCGCTCGGATTCCCCCTCAACAATCCGTCCGGATTCCCAGAATCCGCTCGGATTCCACCGCCCAAATCCGGTCGTCCCGACCTTATTCCGCCCGGATTTCTTCACAAAGACGGATTGTCTTCTTCAAGCTACGAAAAGAGAAGCCCTTCTCTCAAAAAATACCGGGTCCTCCTTGCTCAACTTAAAAAGTGTAATTACTAGTTTAGCCCTTAGTTAACCCTAATGCATCCTCCCTAATTTTCACTATAAATACCCCATTAGGCTAATTAGAGGAACATGTTCTTCTTATCAATAATTAGTGTAGTTAATATCAATCAAATCTCTCTTCAATATTGTAATCAAATATTAATCAAGTTTTAATCCAAGTTTTAGTTCTTTAATCTCTCTTTTGTTCATCCTTTATTTTGGGTAATTGAATATTATTTGGGTTATTATTGGGAGATTGACAACCTCTCAATCTAGCATTCAAGTACTTCTATTATTCTTGCTTTATCATTGGAATCATTAGTAGGTATAATCTCTTCATCCCTTTTTAATTATTGTTAATTACTTTCATTTATTCATCATGTTTCATATTGTTAGTATGATTGACAACCTTGCTAGCATGATCAACATGATAATGAGTGAGTAGTCTCTTAGCTAGGGTTAATGGGTGATTAGGGGAAGCCAACATGGGGAATGATTCATGCTTAAATTAATATGCTTTCATGTTTTATTTGCTTGCTTGTTTTGATCTCAACTCATGCACATGTTATATTTGATGAAATGCTAAGCCTATGAATCCTTACATTTACTATCATCTCCTATCTTTTCAATGAGACTTGTAAGACATAACCCAACTCGAGTCTCATTAGACCATGCATGTTGTTGAGTAGGGAAGATTAAGTCGACTTGTAGGTGTTGTACAATCTAATCGATTCGGCTCCGGGACCCAAACTTTCCTAGGATTGTAAGATATAACCCAACTCAATCCATCACAACAATAATTGCTTGCTTATAATTTGAGAACATGTTTGTATGATCATATCCCATGATTCCCCTATGATCCCATGACACCCTAGTGCCTTTAGTCAATTGTTTACACCCCTTTTTATTCATCTTGCTTGTTTATTTTCATTGTTATTCTAGTTTAGTAACCTTCTACATCAACCCAATTTGTGACACCCCTTAGACACCACTAGTTACAATAGAAATCTCATTTCAACTCCCGTCCCTTGGGATCCGACCTTTACTTGCCTCTTTACTAATTGTAGAGTTGCTTGTTGAGCTATAAATTGTGTTTTGATTCGACCGTGACCAACGACCACATCTTAATTTGTGAACACTTAGCGGGATCGCATCAGTCACTCTGTAACTCGAGTCTATACCACGAGGTAGGGAAGGTAATCGAACCGGTATCTTGGCTCAGAGGTTCTATCAAAACATGGCCAAGACACAACACAACCCTAGCCTAAAATCTGCGCAGACCTAGACATGCGGATACACACCACCACACCCAAGACCCACAATTTTTTTAAAACAAAGTGAGTACCCTAAGGAGTCCACCAAAGGGTTGGCTAGTACTTAAGCTGACCACTTACTCTCAAAATAAGTAACGAGGTCATGCCCCAACTTGGATATAAACCCACCAAGTCAGGAACACAGAGGCTATTAAGCAGTGAACATACACTCGTCAAAGACTATAATGACCTATCTATGATGAAGGCCGAAATACTCACCTAGGACCTAGTCCCAGCTAGTCCCAGCTTGAATACTTTAGCCCACACCACACAAGACAAGTAGGATACCCAATTAACCATAAGAGGGGCAAAGAGTCCAACTTACCAACATAAATGCTAACATTCTATCATGTGAAAGGCTATATAAATGTCTATTCAGCAGACAATCCAACAATATCCTCAATATCAATAATAATCCAAACTCCAGCTAACCGTTAATCTCATAATTCATGAGAACAAGCTAAAATGGCAACAAGGCAAGAAGACTCAAGTATAAGGCAACCAATTCATCCAACAACCAACATGTGAAATGATAATTACAAATATCAAGGCATAACATAAAACATCCAATCTCACCTCAAAGACAAACCCTCGACCCGAGTCCCGCGACGGGTCATCGGTCAAATCGAGGCTGACTGGTTTAAACCTAGCTTGACCAAACTCGTTCGGTCAATCTGGCCCAGCTCAGAGTCTTGGCCTACTTTGGCCCAAATTACAAACTTTATCGCCATATTATTCTCATGCTATTTCCAATTTCTATCATGTGAAAAATGAAAGTAAAACATTATCAATCACCTAAACACTTAACAAACAACAAGCACCACATTTACTACTAATGTGACATTAATTCGTCGAGTAACTCGGAATAGTTACCTTACGCTAGCAAAGAGACAAGTAATAACTTGAGAAAGCTTCTAAAACCCAAAATTACTCTTCATCTTCAACCACATATGAGGCACCTAAAATAATTATGTGAAAGAACGATATTAACGAATTATCTTTATATAAAATATGAGACGGAAATTAATTTAATTATATTTTAAATAAACCAAACTAGCGTCAAAACAATTTATGGACACGGCTCAAAAGTTATTATGACAACCTCAAACTCGGCCTAACCACCAACTACACATGGCCTCAAACTCGTGACTTAGCTAGGCCACGGCCGGGCCACGGCCTAGGCCACGGGGAGTCCGACACGACCACCACCCGACTACCCATAGCCACCCTTCACCCTACATCATAACCTGACCCAAAAATCAGTCCAAAACAGAACCCAAAAGATGCCTAAGTTCGACCCCAACTCCAGTCCTCAAATGCAAAGTGAAAACCCACGATGACGGCTCTCGTCCCCGCCAAAAAGCAGTACCAATCGTCCCCTTAAGACTCCATTCTCGCGCCTAAAAACAGTCCTAGCTGAGCCAACTAAGTCAGCATTTAAAACGGTTTTAGAGCGGAAATCCACAAGTATAAAGCAACTCAAAAACAGACCCTAAAGACTACAAAAATCGCCCCAACACAGTCCAAATCAGTCCAAAATAATCCCTACATGTCAGTATACACCGTCTCAACTATAAAACACACCAATTATCACCCATAACAGTCCATACATGTCAGCATACACCGTCTTAAATATACCACTTACTAGCTAGCATCCCAAATGATCCCTAGAGGTCAGTATACACCGTCTCAACTATCTCCACATATCAGTATACACCGTCTCAACTATACAACTGACTAATTAACATCCATAAGGATCCCTATATATAATTATACACCATCTCAATTATAAAACAGACTAACCAAAGATTCGAAATAAACATATTTTACAAGTAATATCGAGTAATCCGTTATCGTTACCTTTTTAATCTTCTACTGCACCGTCTATTTTAGTACATACAACCGTCTTATCATAAATAAAGCTGAAAATATAAATGGGTTTGTAAAAATACATGACGAAAATGAATTTTACTTACAACGGATTGACGAGAACGACGAAAGGAGCGCTATGGAACAAAAATAGTTGAAAACGGGTGACAAACGGAGCATCAGTATCAATTTTGAAGATCAAAATTAAAACGAAGGAAAAGAAGAACAAAGAAGGGAAGAAGAAGACGTGAAGGGATGAAGAAATGAGGCGCAAAGATTTGCCACTGCTATTTATTATACGACGTTTCTTCGTCGTCAAGAAACTTCGATCGTTATTAAAACCGTTTTGAGTTAAATTTAACCGATTTAAGTAAAAGTTTTGATAATAAAACGGAATCAATAATAAATAAATTTAATGAGTGAAAATAAAATAAACTCAGCTAGTTAACGTAAATAATACAATATCAGCTTGAATCGGAATTATTAGCGATTTTTACACAACTAACGGATATTAATAAAAATTGCTAATTTAGTGAAATAAGCTCAAAATAGCTAATTGGACGGTTTTGTTCCCAAAATCCATCTCGGGTTTACTTAAAACAACTTTCATAAGGACTCGTAAAGAAATGGAAATTATTAAATTAATAAACTCGAACTAATTTCAATAAACTCGAACTAACTTTAAATAAACTTATTAATGATTATTAAAATTAACGTATCGAATTATGATGAAATTAATTAATTAGCTAAGCATAAATATATAAATCGTTAAATGATGTAATTAAATTCAAAATAGCAATTAAAAGAATTTTATCCAACTTAATAAAATACGGGGTGTTACAGGGACATTGTGTGATTTGGTTTGGGGAAGGGTTTTGCGTCGCATATCATTCGCTTGCATTCACATTTACATTCTGTTTTGCATTCTTCATTTCATTTTACATATATACAAAATTCAAAAAAATTGAAAAATTTCAAAAAATTTCCATAAAATGCACGTTTATTTTAGCATATAGGTCGAGTCGGAACGGTAGTATTTCAAGGATGATATTGCATTTTGCACCTGTTTTGCCCGAGCCTTGCTTGATTAACATGTTATTAGTAGAATCGTAAATGTGTTGGGAAATGTGTCCTCAACAATAGTGCGATCATATGATTTAAATATCATTATTAAATCTCATTTCAAGAATACGGAAGGGATGATACATTACATATATAGTCAACTGGTCCACACATATCGGTAATGATTGGCTGGCTAGAGTTTGACATTTGTCGTCGTGCGACGGTGGTGATCATTGATCCCTTGAGGTCACACCTAAAGGACGATTCCCTTAATTGAAAAGGTTAATTAGTTGTATACCGTCTGATTAATTAATTCCTTAAAATTGAACAATTCGATTTGTGAGAGAGAATATTGATATCTTATTGTAATGGGATTAAATAAGATTTATTTTAGTAATAAAATGATTTGTTGCTAAAATTATTTATTGTTTGAGAAACAATAAAGATAAGAATGAATGGTTAATTATAATTACAAGAAGTTGTGAATTATAACTATATAACCCATTTTATTTATGTGATCAAGTATCACTTGTCAATTTGTTGTATGTAATTTAATTAATTCATGAAATGATATTTATGTGATAAATATGCATTAAATTGATTAATAACATGTATCATACTACATGTGACATATTGTGTGACAAATGACAAATTGACAAAATAAAATGGTAGTCCATTTTAAGTAATGGACCGAAAATGGAAGGTGTGTTAGTGGGTTTTGGTTGTTTTATTTTAATTGATAAAATAAACATAATGATGCCTACCTACAACTAGTCTTACACATCTTACACACCTACTATTTTTTAGAAGAGAAAAAGGAAAAGAAATGATGCCATTTGAGGCTCCAAAAACCGTGACACTCCCTCTCTTTATGGGTTGTTGGTTCTTTTCTTTTATTCTTACACTACCATTCAATTAACATGCAAGTGTTCATGAATATTCTCTCTTCTCTCTCTTTAATCTTCATCAAAAAGATGAGATTTTAATCCAAATTGTTCATGTAAGATTACTAATTTTATCAAAGTAATATATGACTATTAGTAATCAAATTTAAGGTAAATCACAATATAAACATCTAGTACATGTTAGTTTGTGGGATTAAGGGATTGTCTTGGGTGCTACTAATTGGAGAATCTCTACTTTGGGATTTTTGTATGTTCATTCATTATTGGAAAGCTCAAGAACTAACAAGAAGGAGATCTTGTTGGTGCCCAATATGACCGAAATTATTATGGTGAGAAAATGTTTTCTTATCTTCTTTTATTAAAGTTTGCATGCATAAAATCCACCTTTAATTTTATGACAAATTAATTTTAACATATATGAGTATGTTAGTATGTATATAGATCTACATTTCCTTCAATCGGTATCAAGAGCCACGGTTGTTTGCATGCAAATCGGTTAAAAGTTTTTCCGAGTTATAAGAATAACAAATAAAACTTTTAAAATTTGTGTTATTATGATATATCACGAAATTAATCCATGCATGTTAATATTTCTGGTCCTAAAATGTTTTAGGATATTTTGGTTAATTTTTCGGATTTTTATTGTTCATATTATACAATAATGGCATTTAAATGTGATTTTATGAGTAAAAATGTCATTTTTGGTCTAAAATTAGCTATACTTCGAATTTTCAGTTGGTTTTTGGATATGTTGTTACATATATTATTTTGAGATAACCTGTAAATTTTCATAATTTTTGGACTTGTTATGCTCGAAAAATAATTTTTCATTATTAAATTCGGATTTAGGTGAAAAATAGGTTAATATGAGTTAAATTTCGAATCTGGTCATAGAAAATTAATATGTTGTCACATGCAATTTTACAAGATGTGTGTAAAATAATTGGCTATAAAGAAGTCTTTTTGCATGATTTATGGATTTTTGAAGAAAAATAGCATAAATAGTGACATTATTAGTGGAAAATTAATAAAACATAATCTATGACTTAGGAAAAACGTCTAATGTTGCATTTTATTATCTTTTTCAGATCTAAAATTGAAAAGTTAGTGAAAGTAATTTTTCCATGTTTTTTATGATTATTTTATTAAAAAATCGATAAACCGCAACATTGTTTTTCCGGTAAATTTTCGAAGTTTTTAACCTAAGATTTTGACCATTATGAGTGTCATGGAAATTTTCCAGAATGTTCATGAGTTTAAATTTCAAATTTTGAATTTATTTGAAATTTTGTGATTTATTTTAAGTTTAATAGCTTATTTTTGTTATTTTTGGTCCATTTATGAACAATTTTATAAAATATGGGTTAATTATGGTCAAATTATTAGTGAAGACTAAATTTTGAGTCCTAAGAGGTTAGGGTAATTAACTTATGCATAAATATGAGTTTATGTATTTTTGTGATTATAAAATGTTGAAATCACGCAAATCCGTAAAAACCGAGTAATATACGATATTGGCTAATTAAAAGGCGATTTAGCATAAAATTGAGCATGTTCTTACATATTATAATGCTGCATTTTCTTTATGATTGTCATAATTTTAATTTATGTAATTTTGAATTATGTAATTTTACTTAGTATGGCCTTAGTTTTTAATTGGTATTTCCCGAAATGTATGGGAATATCGATTCGGTTGTAATTTTTATTGTGATCTCGTATCACCGTTTTGTAATTTAATAGATTTATTTTATTTTAGTTACAAATGTATAATAGGAAATTATGTAATTTATTATGTAATTTTATTCATTCCGGAGTTCCCAAAGACGGATTTCTTCAAGAATGGCGATACATAAAGACGGTGTTACCTCGAGATGCATGCCACAACCGAAGTTCAAGGGACCAATGGAGTTGGTTTCCGAATATGTAATAGTTTAATAGTTTTTCTATTTTAGGAAAGGTCATACTAGGATTTATTTATTTTATTTATTTTATGCTTGCATTTTATTTTATGTCACATGCATCGCTAAATCGCCATAACTAAACATGCATCCTTATTTTATCGAGTTTATCGACCGTGTCAATTCGAATTATCGTAGTTCACCGCTTTAGTTCACTTAAAACGTGATAGATAAAAAATTGACATGACCTCTCGCTAAAACAATTAATTGAGACATAGCCTTACCAAATAGTAGAAACCATGAAAACCTATTTCGTGAGGGAGTGCGCTCGGCTACCCCGGGGTACAAACTTTGTTACGTAGGGGAAGTGGGTGATAAATGTCTATCCACCGAATTCATGTTGATGAAGGTTGCATCGGCTACCCCGTGCCTAAGTTAATGTGGGTTTGGATAATGGACACATTTATTCGAAATTTGGATTGAACTCAACAAAAGTTATTGATAAGGGTTGCATCGGCTACCCCGTGCCCTTGTTGATGTGTTTTGGGCTATAGATAAACATTAAAGTAATTTTATCGACCAAGAGTTCTAAAAGTAGAATCGATTAAAAAGTTAATCTACCGAGTTATATTGATGAAGGTTGCATCGGCTACCCCGTGCCTAAGTCGATATGAATTTGGGTCTTGGAATCATTTATCATAGTTGGGTAGAGGTCACTATGTAAATGCTTTACTTGTTATTTACAAGTATTAATATAACGATAAATGTTTTGTTTTCACTATTCCGTTGTTATATTGTTCTATTTCTTTACCACAATTCATATACGATATCATTTCGATTTTGATACACATCTCCATTAAAACATCGTAACTAAAGACAAAATTTGAATTTGCTTATAAAACCTCATATGAACCATTGTTAAGGATCTCTTGTAAAGAGTATAGATTAAAGTTATTCATTATCAAACAGGTTTTTGATTCTTGACTAACACATCTACTTACAATGGATTGTTTTTCATGTACTTAAATGAATTAAGTACCTTGAAGCGATAAATTGTTTTGGTAATTAGTTTTGTCCAGAATTCGTAATTGACCAAAATAACGCAACCACTTCAATGAAAGTTTTAAGACTAAAACGAACAAATGAAGAGTGATCTTCGTGAATTCAATTTTGCTTCTCAAAGCAAAGACTCATTGAAATAAGTGGGAGCATTCTCTTAAACTGTTAAGATGAGGACGAGGTTCAAGAAGTAAATGGAATTGATACATGGTAATGTTAAAGGTAAAGTTGTTGAGAATGACGATACTAAACCTATCAATTCCGACGGATAAAGTTTCCATTGTCCTAAATGTTGGACACAAGAAAGGAAACTACCCCAAATTATTGAAGAATCAACAAGTTAGTTGTGGGACATCTAATGGGACCTTCTTCGTTAAATGTTTATTTGATTAAACATAAATTTTGCTAGTATTACTTCGTCAATATTAGAAACCGGTGGTGGTTTTCATCATTATGTTTGATACATAGGATGATTAGAATATGACGACTAGCAACAATGAAGTCAAGAGATAGAGTCATTGTGTACTAAATCTAGTTTTCGGGTTTGGAGTTGTACTTAATTGTGACTATTAAGTACATAAACTCTAAATAAGAATACAATTTGTTATAGATACAAAAAAAAAGGTTTCACTTTTGTGACCCTATACACCATGATTTGATGTATGGCTAGCCCATCATCAAGGTGATTATATTCTAAACCAAACTAGAATAATATATCATGAACATGATGCTAGACTCAAGTTGGTAACCCAAAATTAAACCTTAAAATTTTGGAATAATGAACGCAAAGAGTTAACGAGTACTCTTGAAACCATTAGATTGTTAATGGTATATGCGTATCTTGTATTCAAAGCAAGATGTCTCGTGCTTTTTGGTTGAAAAGGAGATCGAGGTTATAAATCATTGATCCATAATAGGTTGATCATTCTCTTTTACCAACGATTTAAGTTGACGCTAGTGTGTTCACTTAATAAGGTAAATAGAGAAATCTTTGAAGAAGTTCAAGAGTTCAAGGAATCACGATTTAGTCGTGATGGGATTATCAAAGTGAAGACTTTGATATAAGCCAAGGAAATGTGATATAGTATCACAAGTTAATCTCTCTTAGCACGCATTATGAAATAATGTGTGGATGGATAAGAAATCAAACGCTATTCGATAAGGTTTGAACTTCGATCATGTTACTTTGAGTTACTTGATCCTTTTGGGGATTTTATCGTTTTGTCTAAATTATTTTTCCACTAAATCGAATCATATAAGATATGAAATGGTAAAAGTACCATGTTTGTAAGTTTTCACATAAAACAAATGCTCATTTTTCCCCTTCAATTATCACGAGTACGACGGGTTTGCGGCTCTTGAAGCTGTCTTTCTAAAATACAAGTTTATTTCTAGAAGACAGAGTGGGAGAAATTATTCAAGAGCCACAAAGAATGCCACAGAGAATGTTATGTCGCAAGAAACTGGTCTTTCTTGGCTACATGAGACGTTTTGTGTAAGACATTGTTTTTTTTTTTAACCTAAGAGGTTAAATTCGTCACTTGTTAAAAATGATGAATTCATGCTACTTTTAAGAAAGTAAAGAGCTTATAACTTACAAAAGAAATTGTTTGATTCAAGTTGATTACTTCTGGAAAGTAATCAACAAATGACTTACATAAGAGTGTTTAAGTCACAACTCAATATAAGGCTTAGAGCCATGAAAATCCAATATAAAAGGCTTGATTAGTTGCAAAGGGTTTTTGCACTAATAAAGAGAAATTTCAAGGTTTGATTGGTTGCAAAGGGTTTTGCACCAGTTGAAATGCTTAAGTCTATTTGGATCTTCTTAGGGATTGTGTTTCATTATTATAAAATACACAGCAAGTGAATCTAAAACCCACTTCTTCAATAGAAGGAATGTATTCAATACATGTCATGAGTTTTATAGATTCTTGCAATCCTAAGATAATGTGAAACTTAAGAAAGAATCTTAAGTAGGACATCAATGAGTTGGAATCAACATTTTGATCATGTGATAAAACATTTCTCGATAAGTCGAGAAGTTGTGTTTATACATGGAGTTTAGTGGGAGTTACGGAATTTTTAATTAGTCCGATATGTGGATGACATATTGATCATTGAGAATGATTTAAGACTTTTGGAGTATTATAATACATCTTGAATATCCGGATTTATGAAGATAAATCCACATGATATTAGCGTCATTAAGAAGTCTTATGTTGATAAGATTCATGACTAGTTCAATTAAATTGAATATATTTGATTGATTTCATTTGCTTCCGCTGCCGAATCAATTAAAAAGAAATGATGTATAACACTTCATATGCTTTGAGTATGATGAATTATTTTCAAAATCGAATTTAAGTAATCTTTACCAAGTAAACTATAAAGATTACCCTTAAGTGCTTGCAGAAGCATTAAGGCTATGATGCAAAGTATTTATGATGCAATATTGTGTAAGGGTGTTACACAAGTGACAATTGACAATTGAGATTGCGCATGGTTTCCGACAAAACCATAATCAAAACACATTAGGATGGTTAAGATACCATTGTGGCAATGTTTATTAAGAAGTAGATTTTCTAGAATCGTTCTAGGCAATAAAGAACAATGAGAGACATTTATAACGGAAATTGAGTACACTTGCGATCATGAGATGTGCAAGAAGGATGAGTCCCGCACACTGTGAAAACAGTGGGAACTATTCTTAGGCTAGAGGGCCTATGTCTTGATTGGATCTCGACACGTACTCAGAAAGTTTTGTAATGCAAATGTATACATTACAAAGGAAAACGAGTATGTAGTGAGGTTAAGTAAGGTACAAGAAATTGATAAAACCTACTAACCAAAGCCTTCTCAAAGGCTAAGCGTGATGAGTCATGTCATTTCAATTGAATTGAAATGAACAACTACGTACAAGATCAAATTAGATTATAGAACATGAAATAGTAATCAGGCATTGACTATTCATATGTGATAATCGCATTTGTCGTTCGAGTTTTACTTTAAAACTCTTTTATTATACTTTGTTACATCCAAACGGGTTGTAGAGACAATTGAACCCCGTTAAAATGAACACGGATTAGCATTGTATTCGCCCATATTCACTTGTATGAGGTGACGTCTCGAAGTGACTAGAGTGTGATGCGATTGATGGCAAGTTCAAGTGCCATAGAGTCATGTGAGATGACTAGTCGATCACATAGGCGGAATGTTAGGAACACTTTGTCGGGCAAAGTGACCGCTTATAGAGTTCGGCAAATTTATAAAGCCTGGTCGTGGCGAGAGCTACTATAGTATTCTAATGAGTCAATTCTTTTGACTAAAGACTGTTCGCCTAAGATGGCACAGTTTCAGATTAACTTTGATTTGTGTTACTACGACCTTCGTAAATGGGGTCAAATGGGCATATTTTGGGTTATGATGGTTGTGGCTAGTCGAAGGGAATAAGTGCGATAGGAATTGTCCACCCCCTTGTCAGGGTTAAAACAATATCTCAGGGCCACTCAAGGAGTAATTAACTGGAAATGCGTGGCCACGCTTGGAAGGTATCCAGAGTGGATAAATCCGGTCAATCGTTATTCTCGGATCGAGGAAACCACTCTCGATATGATCACTTGCAAGTACGACCCGAAAGACACCTTGCATTGAGTGGGAGATAGTAATAGGACAAGAGAATTGGTGACGCACAGTTGTCGAGGACAAGTGGGAGATTGTTGGGAAATGTGTCTTCAACAATAGTGCGATCATATGATTTAAATATCATTATTAAATCTCATTTCAAGACTACGGAAGGGATGATACATTACATATATAGTCAACTGGTCCACACATATCGGTAATGATTGGCTGGCTAGAGTTTGACATTACTGTCGTGCGACGGTGGTGATCAGTTGATCCCTTGAGGTCACACCTAAAGGACGATTCCCTTAATTGAAAAGGTTAATTAGTTGTATACCGATACAGATTAATTAATTCCTTAAAATTGAACAATTCGATTTGTGAGAGAGAATATTGATATCTTATTGTAATGGGATTAAATAAGATTTATTTTAGTAATAAAATGATTTGTTGCTAAAATTATTTATTATTTGAGAAACAATAAAGATAAGAATGAATGGTTAATTATAATTACAAGAAGTTGTGAATTATAACTATATGACCTATTTTATTTATGTGATCAAGTATCACTTGTCAATTTGTTGTATGTAATTTAATTAATTCATGAAATGATATTTATGTGATAAATATGCATTAAATTGATTAATAACATGTATCATACTACATGTGACATATTGTGTGACAAATGACAAATTGACAAAACAAAATGGTAGTCCATTTTAAGTAATGGACCGAAAATGGAGGGTGTGTTAGTGGGTTTTGGTTGTTTTATTTTAATTGATAAAATAAACATAATGATGCCTACCTACAACTAGTCTTACACATCTTACACACCTACTATTTTTGAGAAGAGAAAAAGGAAAAGAAATGATGCCATTTGAGGCTCCAAAAACCGTGACACTCCCTCTCTTTATGGGTTGTTGGTTCTTTTCTTTTATTCTTACACTACCATTCAATTAACATGCAAGTGTTCATGAATATTCTCTCTTCTCTCTCTTTAATCTTCATCAAAAAGATGAGATTTTAATCCAAATTGTTCATGTAAGATTACTAATTTTATCAAAGTAATATATGACTATTAGTAATCAAATTTAAGGTAAACCACAATATAAACATCTAGTACATGTTAGTTTGTGGGATTAAGGGATTGTCTTGGGTGCTACTAATTGGAGAATCTCTACTTTGGGATTTTTGTATGTTCATCCATTATTGGAAAGCTCAAGAACTAACAAGAAGGAGATCTTGTTGGTGCCCAATATGACCGAAATTATTATGGTGAGAAAATGTTTTCTTATCTTCTTTTATTAAAGTTTGCATGCATAAAATCCACCTTTAATTTTATGACAAATTAATTTTAACATATATGAGTATGTTAGTATGTATATAGATCTACATTTCCTTCAAAATGCATATCTACGAGTTTTCGTTACATTTGTTGCTGAACTTGAGACTTGACTTTGAAAATTGGCAAACTACATCATATTTCTGAGATTTAGAGCCTATAACTGGTGACATCTATGACCAGTTTATTTAGGAATATGAGTAGTACTCCTTATGAGGCATGTCACATAAATGTGCATAAATATGAACTTAATCTGCTTAATACCTGTACGCATTCGGTCTGTGGTTAGTTGACACATGTGTTAGAGGTTTCCCTTTATTCGTTTTGCCCATAAGCTCCACACTGCCAAAAATATCCCTTTTTGTCCCATTTACTACATCCTACATTTAGCGTGCCCTTGTCAAGCTAGTAGTCTGTGTTCTTGGGATTGTTACTTAGTTTTTGGTAGCATATGCTCATGTTTGAGATAATATTGGAAAGATGAAAAGGAGGATAGAAAGAAATAGAAAAAAAAAATGAAAAAAATGATTCGAAAAAAAAAGAAAAAAAAAAAGAGAGTTATGTACTGTTCGTGTAGTCGATCGACTGCCCCTTTTGGTCGATCGACTGAGGTTCGAGAAAAAGAGAAAGAATCAATTTGCATAATTCAATCCTTATCTTTTGGCGATTTTTGCTCCCATGTATTATTCATATTTTATGGGGAGTTAGTTGATTACTTTTATACCTAGAGATTGTGAGATTTGTGCTTGCAATAGCACCGTTTCATTTGTTTTCGAGCAAGAAGTTGGATGTTGCCATATGGTTCCGTTACGGTACTAGCTTGATCACCTGTACCTCCACTTTTCCATAAATGTTTTGCCTCTTCTTACCCATACCTCACATATCCATATATATACCTCGGCATGTGTCATGGTCTCTTGTTGGTTGGAATGCGTATGTACGGTTGTAGAGATTGCTTTCATATTAGACTGCAGGCATGTTCTTATAGGTCGTAGTTAGGTGAGCGTCATTACATTTACTTCTTTCTATCTTACATATACTCACCTGTGTTTATTGAGTGGTATGAGCGACCCGTGAGAGTCCAATTTGATAAGTCTCTACAGTTGACGGTTCAGTAGTTTTAACGGCTCCATAACTCGTTTGCATAATTCATTTGCTAATTGATTTAGGGTTGTGCACTAAATTGGTTTAGGCTTTACATGTTGCATTTCGCTCTGAGATTGAACTCGTTCCATTAGGTCATTAGATCGAGTCTAGTTCTTGCTTGGGGACAAGCAAGGGTTTGGTTTGGGGAAGTTTGATGCATGTCTTTTATATGATGTTTTACATCCCATTTTACACGCATTTCAGAGCTCATTCATGTAGTTTATGCTGCCATTTCCCCTATTTCTGTCTACTTCCGTATTTTTGTACATTATTGCAGAAATGTGAAGAATCCAGCGGAAATCGAGCTAAATCCGTCCCCGAGTATCTTGCATTGCATATGACGTGAAGTATTCACCCGAGGAACGAGCTTGGTGCGCAATTCAAGGCCCAAAAGACAAATCCACGAGATTATAGAAGTCAAGTAGCAGCTCAGCGATCGATCGACCACCGCCATCGATCGATCGACCAACTGCGGGTTCCGCTCTAGCTCAGATATCTTGAAGATCAGTCGATCGACCACCATGCTCAGTCGATCGACCAAGCTGCTATCCCAGACGAGAATTAAAAGATCGAGGAACTTGAAGCCCACTATGTTTAGGTTTTGATAATAAGTGTTACGTATGTTTGCTATATAACGTAACCTAGAACATCAGATACATCATCCAGTTTTTATCTAAGTTTCAGATCCGATTTTTATCAAGTTTTACATTAAGTTTACATTCGGTTCATAGAAATAACTAGGGTTTGGAATATTGTTTAAGCATTGGAATTTTCGCTCTTGTTCTTAATCATTCCTCTGAAATCTCGGTATTCTTCTGCCCTATTTCAATTCACTTCTATTTCGTTATTAGTATAGAATTGCTAGTTAGATTCCCGAAACCGTTTTATCATTGTATGTTAATTGTTTTTCCTACCGCTTTAATTATGAATTCAGTACTTTTATGCCCTAGTTTTATTGTTGTTATCACCTTCAGCATGAGTAGCTAAATAGTTTGTGCTAGGATATAGGGGAATTATGGCGTAGGCGGCGTAGTATTAAATTGGACTGAATCGCATGTCAGTCGATCGACTGCTTTGCCTGGTCGATCGACTGACCACGTGAGGTTACCTTTCGTTTTAATTGATTTTAATGATGTATTTAACGAATCGAATGCATGCGACCAGTTAGATGCTTAATTTATAACTAACCCATTAGATCGAAAGATAGGGAAAGTTGTTAGACCACCAATTAAGATGACTAAACTGTGCTGAGATCGAAAGATAGGTATAGTTTAGACCGTTAGTCACTTTTCAGGACGAGAGTCAGTATTAGTGATAATAGGGACTTATAGCGAGATCAAAAGATGCTATCTGTTAAGAGTGGACCGAGAGGACCTCTTGTTTTCCCGCCTCACTTGTGTTTGATTCAGACCGACTTAGTATGCTGCCGCCAAAGCTGTAATGAACCGACCATCCTAGTACCCCTTCTTTATTTGTTTAATCCGTCTTTTTAGTTTATTGTCTTTATTTATTCTTAGCTATAGACCAATTCAACTCAACCCCTACACTTCTTACCTTAGACTAGAATTAGACAGCTAGAAATTACGTCTGCCTCCTTGTGGTTCGACCCTGTTACCACTAGCCTAGGTTAGTCTTAATAGGAATTATAAATCTTATTTTTGGTACTCACACCGACGGGTATCAATTGTGGTGGAGTATTGTTGTAAACTTGTAATATTAACAGATTTATTCTGGCAGACATTACTTATAGTATTGTAGAGTGGTTGAACAGATTTATTCTGGCAGACGATATTTATCGTGTTTACTCGAGGCATGCCCTAGATTGGTCTGCAGGCCATCTAGTGGATATTACTCAATTATGAGTTGAGGCAGACATTACCTTGTGGTAATGTAGTGTGTGGTTACTCACCTTCGGGTTGAGGCTGCCCCGGCCAGGGATTAACGGGATGATTAGTGTAACGAGCAGAGCTCGGCTGAAGTGTGCTAATAAGCCATACATTGCGGAGTTATATTGTCGTTGTTATTTAATGTTGTTAGTTATTCTACTCAACCTCGTGGTTGACAGTGTATTCGTGAACACATGTGATGAACCATAATGGGGAGCAGATTTTACAGGTACTAAAGATTAGCTGACTTTGGAGCATTTGGGATGTGAGCTTGACTTGGACCATAGTTGCTGTCAAGATCACTTAGATTAATTTAATCACTTATTTATTCGGCTGCGAGTTATATCAAGTTTTATATTAAGTTTTAGTTGATTAAATTGTAATACATATGTAATCATTAAAGTTTTAATCGTAAAGTACTTTGGTGAGTTGGACTTTGTTATTCACTACCTCGGAAAATCGAGATGGTAACAGTCCTATTTAGTTGGGAATGTCTAGCTAAAGGCTCCTGATTAAAGGGGGTGTTACACAGCACTCGATTCGCTCGAGCCGAGTTCAGGATGGGCGTCCCCAGAGCTTAAACAAAATTCCTGAATCAAAAATCGACCGTCCCCTTGAGAGGTCGAGCGTCCCTACCTACTATAAGAGCATAAACACGGGATTCTTCACCTTCATCCCTCATTTATATTCTTCTTCAAACACAAACACAACACATTCCCTCACTACAACAATCAAACCCCATCATCCAAAAACACTAATTTCTCAACCAAATCCATCCAAATCAATTGCAAACTTGCTCATAATCAAAACAAATCACTCTTTTGTCAACAAAAAGACCTTCAAACATCAAAATCTTCAAAAATCAATCAAAATTTCTAGGGTTAGGGTGAAATCCAAAAACCCCCCAAATTGATTGGAAATTTGATTGAAATTAAAAGAAGGGAGCATTCAAGCATACTCAAGGTTTGTTGACACAAATTTGAAGGAGAAATCAACAATGGCAAGGACACGGGGCAACACCAAAGCACCCAAAGCCCTAACTTTATCCAAGAGGCAAAAAGTTCTAGCATCTAATGCTTTAGTGGTGGTTGAGCAACCAAGGGTACAAGCAAGGGAAGTCATTGAGGCCGTTGAAGAAGTGACTGCCACTTTACCGGAGATTGAACAACTAAAAGATTATCCGGAGGTAACTTTTATTTCTAATGAGCATAGAACCGCTTTTGAATCCCTTGTTAAGAAGAAAATTATCGCCACTAAGTTTGTATGCCAAGACACTTTGGGGAAATTGGGGGTGCTAGACCAAACAAGAGCATTTTTCGAGTCCATGGGATTGTCTACCTTGTTCGAAATGAATGAATTAACTTACCCTTATCTCACATTGGAGTTCATAAGCTATTTGAAGGAGTATAAGGTAGAGACTCGGAATTATGTTGAATTCCGGCTTTAGAACGAGAGTAGGAGGATGCTGAAGGGTGAGTTTGGAAAGGTTTTTGGAATCCTAACCTTTGGGATTTCAACAAGAAACCCGACAACTTTGATGCCAAGCCTCTTTGGAAGGCGATTTTCGGGAGGAAGTTGACTACATTTAGAAAGTCTAATGCCTTGTATATCCATCATCCGGGTATAGGGTATTGGCATAGGTCCATTTCCAACACCTTGATTGCTAGGAAAGATGCTACCCACATGACCGAACTCGACCTCACCTACTTGGATTACAAGATGAATGCCCAAGGGAAATCAAAGAATGAATATAATGTCCTTCAATTGTTGATTAACAGATGGTTAGACTTCAAGGATGGAAAAGATAAAGCGGCTTTCATTGTGAATGGAGGCTTGATAACGAGATTGGGTAAGCACTTTAACCCGGGTTTCAATAAAAACAACACCTACAAACCGGTTAAAGGTGGCTACCTCATTGACAAGCACACTTTGATCTACAAGTTCTATTGGGTAAAACATGACAACCCCGCCCTAGGATATGAGTGGGTGATCAAGGATGCCGATTCGATTATCTTGCCCGGGAAAATTTGCAGTCTCAACACTCGCCGTTACAACTACCTCTTCCCCGTCTCAAAGAATGCCAAGAACATCATCAACCAACAACAAAAATGTCCAAATGAAGAAACATCCTCCTTAGTAGTACCTGCTTACCCCTTTGCCTACCAAAAGTTCACAACAAATGATCCTAGTGTTGTGACGAGCAATGATTACTTGATGCAATTCATAAAGCATATCCATAAAGAAGCCTACAATGATCGGGTGAACGCTTATTACACCAAATATCCACCCATTTACCATCTTGCTAGACAAGGACTCCTTGATCCCAAGAGTTCTTTGTCGGATTGGGCGAATAAGAAAGTGTTCTTTCCTCAAGCTTCTAGAGATGAGGAAGGGGATGTCCGGGAAGCTCGGAAGATTGACCGGGAAGCTCGGAAGATTGAGGAGGTTGCTGATGATGAAGACGGGGAAGGTAGTGGGTCAAACCTTGATGATGAAGAGAAAAGTTCAAGTGGAGAAGAAGAAGAAGAGGATGATGATGATGCTTCCGGGTCCATGGAGGGAGATGATGATGATGATGATGATATGAGTGAAAGTTAATTGTTGACAACGCATGAAGGAGGACAACACAAATGCGAGGTTGATAGCTTATGCTAACATTTCGACCTATTCCATTTTGAGTCTCCTACCCCTTCTTTTGCTTTGTTTTTATCATGTTTACATATATTCCTTAACTTGTATAACATTTAGTTTAGAGCATCTAGAGAGTCATTTTGGACTCTTTGATGGCTAAGAGTTTTTGAGTCCTAGTACCATAAAAGGACTCACACCTCGGTAACATTGAGGTGACTATCTTTTTACCTCCCACCATAAAGAATCCAAAATGACAAAGTAATCTTTCATGCATTGTATTTGCATGCTTGTGAATAAACTTTCCCTATTTTTGCACTAGAAATGGTGTTTTCTTCGGTTTGGGGAAGTTCATTCATAAGCAACCCGAGTTAATTTAAATTAGCTCTCCGAAAAATAGAAAGCATGCATCATATAGCTTAGTTTAGTTTCCATCACTTGTATATACTCATCACATGTAAATATTTCACATGTAGTGTGCATTTAGTGTAGAATCATTCATCATATCATATCATTCATTTTCATAATTTCCTATTGTTTTGTCCATTGAGGACAATGTCCATACTAAGTATGGGGATAGGAAATTCTAACATATAACATTCTAACATCTAACCCTTATTTCAAAAAATGATAAAAAATTGAAAAATTCAAAAACATGTTGTCACTACTACAAAACCGTTATTTTGCAGCGCTTTTTTTTTTTTTTTTTGTTTTAGCGACGTTAAATAGCGCCATAAGGACTTTTACCGATGCTTTGTAAACCGCCGATTTTGGTTGTGCCGCTAACCCCTTTCGCGACGCTAATTTTATACGTCGGTATAAGCTGAATAATAGCGTCGCAATGCTTGACGTGCTATAAAGTAGCGTATTTTTAGCGTCGTTGAACATCAAGAAGCGAATAGCTCAGTTGTTATTATGTCGGGGTTACCTTATTATTAGGGCTGAGCATAAAAATCCGAACCGCATTTTTAAACCGAAACCGAACCGAAACCCGAATAACGGAGACCGAAAATTCGGGTTTTTTCCGGTTCCGGGGCCCGAACCGAATTTTTAAGTACAAATGCGGGTCGGATGCGGGTGCAAGTAATACTAAACCGGAGCCCGCTTTTAAAACCGAATTTATTTTTTCTAATAAAAAAAAAAAAATATACAAAACTCTATCTACACTAAACCAGTAAACCGAGTAAAGTCACTAAACCCTATTTCATTTCCCCGCCTCCTGCCTCAGTGCCTCCTGCCTCTCACTCTTTCTCTTTCATCTCTCAAAACAAACCCTAAAATTCTAGATCTAGAATATTTGATCATCAAATTTCAAGATTCCATCTATTCAGGTTTGTATATTTGACCCTTTCTAAGTTTCTATACTGTATTCATTTGCTAATCGTCCGCTTCAAGATTTAATCTTAATTTTCGATAAATTGTCACAAATTGAAGTACACAATAACTCGTTTCTGTTTCATTTTTAGTTTTTTTTACTCAGTTTTTGTTTCATTTTTACAGCTTTCAAAAAGAATAGTTAATAATGGAGAAGGAAAACCAGTTATTGATGTTAGCCATGGTGTTTAATATTGTAGTGTGTGGAAATAAAGGTGCTCAATAATTATAAATATGATGATGATTAACTATCCATATACGTCTATGTTCATTGGTACTTTGGTTGATTTAATTTAGTGAATGGTTGATTTAGTTTATGGGAATTTGTTATACTGTACTAGTGTACTGCGATGGCTATTGAAATTTCCTTATGCAGTAACTAATGTTCAATATTTTTGTACTCTTGTAGATGAGATCGAGTTTTGATGACAATGCTCCAAATGAAAAATTGATTGATTTGGGAGATGACGATAGTGAAGAAAATGAGATGGATGTGGATGTTGGGACCTCTAGTCATCGTGTTTCCAATACTCCAACAAGTGCTAAACCGCCAAGAGCCCCCAATAGTCAAAATGCCCAAGAGAGTGAGAAGAAAAGAAAAATGCCTCCGAGGTTTGGAATCATTTTTCTAGAGGCGAGGATCCTAATGTTGCTATGTGCAATTATTGTAAGGGTTTGTTTAGTTGCAAATCTAGAAATGGTACAAGTAGTTTAGGCGGCCACACACTTAGATGTAAGAAATTGCCTGCAAATTTGGATAAGAAACAAAAATTGCTTAATTTCGAGTCTACCACTATTGTTAATGATGATGGTTCGACTGAAGTTGTTAATGTTCCTAAAGTGTGGACTTTTAATCAAGACGCTACTAGGAAATCACTTGCTTTCATGATAACTGTTGATGAGTTGCCGTTTAGGTTTGTTGAAAAAGAGGGATTTAAAGCCTTTTGTAGAAACATGAATCCACAATTTAGTATTCCTTCGCGATTCACCGTCGCTAAAGATTGTTATGCTCTCTTTATTGAAGGGAGGCAGAAGTTGTATGATTTCTTTGGTAAGCTTTCTTCTAGGGTTTGTCTTACCACAGATGCTTGGACTTCGGGTCAAAATTTGGGATACATGTGTCTCACGGCTCATTTTATTGATGATAATTGGACTTTACATAAGAGAATCATTAACTTCTGTCAAATTTCTGGTCATTCGGGAAAGATAATTGGTAAAACAGTTGAGAAATGTTTGTCGGAATGGAACTTAAAAAACATATTGTGATCACGGTAGATTATGCTAGCTCTAATGATGTTGCCGTTGATTATTTGAGAAGAAAATTTAACAATTCTGAATGTGATGTCATAGAAGGGAAATATTTACACATGAGGTGTCTTTGCTCACATTCTTAATTTGGTGGTTAAAGATGGTTTGGATGATCTATCTATGGCTATTGTTAAAGTTCGTACCCTTTGTAAGTATGTGAGGGCTTCACCTGCTAGGATGGAAAAGTTCAAAGCTTGTATCTTGCAAGAGAAATTAGAGAGTAAAAAGCTTGTATGTTTGGATGTTGAAACTAGATGGAACTCTACTTACTTGATGCTTGAGATTGCGGTAAACTTTAAAAAGGCTTTTGGGTGTTTGATTGTAAATGATTCCAATCTTCAAAAAGAAATGAAAAAGGTTGGTGGCAATATTACAAGTGAAGAGTGGAAACAAGTGTCTCACATTTCGCCTTTCTTGAAAATTTTTTATGATGCTACATTGAAAATGTCTGCTTCTCTTTATGTTACTAGTAACTCATATGTGGAAGTGATATTTGGGGTTGGTGAGGTTCTTTCCCAACATCTTCTTCATCGGGATCTTTGGTGTTAGGAAAATGGCTGCCCAAATGAAGGTTAAGTATGACAAGTATTGGGGTAAGATTGAGAATCTCAATTTACATTTGTTTGTCTCTCTTATTCTTGATCCAAGATGGAAGATGAGTTGTGTGGAGTGGATGGTGAAAAAAGCATTTGGTAATGAGAAAGGGGGTCTCTTGGCCTTGAACATAAAATATTTCTTTCAAACTTTCTTTGAGTTTTATGCCTCTTCTATTCCTCAAACTTCATCTAGTGCTTGTAGTTCCTCTACCACAACTCATATTCTGCCCCAGGCTAATAAGGAAGATGACATGTTTAATTTTGGAGCTCTTTTGGGGGATAACTTTGAATTGGAAATGGGTGATGGAGAAAAGGAGGTAAAGAAGGAGTGGGAGAAATAATTGGCAGATGATAGGGAAAGTAGGCGAACTCCTCTTAATATTTTGCAATGGTGGAAGGATAACCGAAAGCGATACCCCATACTTGCTAAAATGGCCAAAGATGTGCTAGCCATTCCGGTTTCTCTTTGTTGCTTGAGTCCGCTTTTAGCACGGGGGGGCGGGTTCTTGATTCATTTCGCACTTGTTTGACACCTAGAATGGTAGAAGCTCTTGTATGTTCTCAAGATTGGCTTCGGACTTCTTCTTCCCCTATGATTATTGAAGAGAGCTTGCTTGAAATGGAGAAATTAGAAGAAGGTGATTATCTTTATAATACTTATTAAGGTTATTTGTTTTGTTTATAAAAATGTCTTGTGCTAACTACTGCTAACTTAGTAATTTGCTTGTGTTTATATGACATCAATTCTAACTTTTTTGTTCGTTTTCCTTTGAATATTTTAGATATGAAAGATTTGGTGTTGCAACAACCCCTCATGGTTATTGATGAGACGGATGGATGAGATCGTGCTTGAAGGATACATGTTTTTATTTTGCTTGAGATTTTATTATGGACATGTAATTTAAGCACTTGAATTGTAATTTGTGAACTTTTGGGCTCTTGAATTGTAGTTTTTGAACATTATTTAGATGTATGTGACTCTTTGGATTTTATTAACATTTCCCAGATTCTGGTTTTGTTTAACCAGTGTCTTCAAAAATCAAAACTCCAAAATAGCAGCAAAGTTAAAGGATGGAATTAGAACCGGGTTAGAAAACAGGTGCGGTTAACCGGTTTTAGGATGCGGTTTGTAAAATCCAGAAAAACCGGTTACCCGGATTAAATGAGGTGCGGGTGAGGTTTAAGAAATTTAAGGTTTTTTAAAACGGGGACCGAACCGGTTTGCAAAACCGGGCCGGGTACCCGGTTTTGCTCAACCCTACTTATTATACCAGTAGCTACTCTTTGTCTTAGCCTATTATGAATCATTTTAGCATGATCATTGTACTTAACAAATTTATCAAACTAAAATTCAAATCAAAAATTTTATTTCATATAAATAGTTATCGATTCATCAAGTACATATCTTCACAATTGTCAAACAAGGAATACGAGCAACCTGTAGTTTTAAATACATGCCTAATCCATTGACACATGAACCTAAAATAAATGAAAATATAATAAAAACAACGATATAAGTAAATTACGGCTAAGATCCAAAAATATGGCTAATTTGTACTATTCTTCTATGAGCACCACCGAGTGATGGAATTTGTCTTCTATTCTTTTACTATTTGCAGCTAGGGGTGTGCACCGGTCCTGAACCGGACCGGACCGGTCCTGAACCGGTTTAGACCGCAACCGGAAAAGCTGTTTTCTTGAAGACCGAAAACCGGACCTATTTTTTCCGGTCCAGCCCCGAACCGGACCTGTTAATACTGGGTCGGTCCGGGTTTAGCCCTTTTTGACCGGTATGAGAATATGATACACACACAGACACACTTCTTGAATAAAAATATTAAAACTATTTTTCTTTATGCCTTTATTGCCAATACGTTTAGCAAACATGACTACATGAGGGGCTGGGCACCATGTTTATGCCTTTATTACCAATACCACAAAAGTCCAAATTCAATACTAGAAAAGTCCAAATTAAGAAATTTTGTCAAACAAATATAATCTAAAAATTCAAATCCTAAGTCCTAAACCAGTTCAAGGCTTCAAGCACATCCGTGAGTCTCCATGTTCCAACTAGCCAACTTCATTCCGCCACATAAATAATGTCATTCTCCAAAGTGACCCGGTCATACTCTGAAATAACAAAGGAAATGGGTTAGTTTTCAGAAAATAAAAAGTAATTCAACTATCAGCAATTCAGCATGTTGATTATAAATTCACCAACTATATTTACCTTTTTGAAGGTCTTCTAACTCTTGTGCCAGTCCATGATCGTCCAACTCTACAGATGCATTCGTTTCTTGTTCTCTGGTCATTTCTCGTTCTCTCGCTCGAAGCCAATCTTGAGAGCATATCAAAGTTTGTACCATCTTTCATCATGTAAGACAACAATAAAAACAGCTTCACTTTAAAATCTTTTCAATTAACATGATAATAAACAATGAGAAGAGAAGGATTAATTCATTACCTCAGGGGTCAAAGAACTCCTAAATGAATCGAGATGTCGACCTCCTGCACTAAAAGCAGATTCCGATGCAACAGTAGACAATGGTATAGCCAATATATCACGTGCCATGCGTGAAACAATTGGATATCGATGGGCATTGAGTCGCCACCATGTCAATGCGTCAAGTCCCTCTTCATCTTCTCCTAACACCTCATTTAAGTATCTCTCAAACTCACTCCTCATATTCCCACCTGACCCTTTGAGTCTTTTGGCCCTCTCTTTAAGGCTTTGCACATAGTTCATGGTTTCTCCTAACCTCACATCTTCCTGATCTTGGTGTTGATCATTATTTATTGGTCCACTTTGAGGGTAAGAATACATGGCTCTATACTCGTCAAATAGAGAATAAGCAAAATTTTTGACATTACTAGCCAATTCCTCTCCCTTTTCTTTATCATATAAATCAGTAAGTGTCAACTCAAGAACCGTTAACTTTGAGTGAGGATCAAGGACCACAGCCATGTATATCATCATATTCATTTTTTTCACATCCCCCCAATATTTATTATATTTCGTTTTCATCGAAATAGCCATATTTTTAAACTCTTTTTCAGGATTTTTCTCCCATTTTTTTAGCATATCACAAACAGATGCAATCTCAAAGAACCCTTTATTACTCGTAACATATAAAGAACCAGAAATTCGACGAGTTATCAGGTAAAATCCTTCCAAAAACACAACTAGCCTCCCAACCATTTTCCAATCATCGGCATTAGGAGGTAATTCATTAGGTGGAACATTGTCCCCATCAGGTAAATTAAACCCACCAAAAACACGCTGATATTTTAAAGCAGTTTCTAGCATAAGATAGGTTGAGTTCCAACGAGTAGGCACATCAAGTGACAAAGACAATTTGCAATTAATATTAAGCTTTTGAACCAGATCCTTAAATCTTTGAAGTCTAGCAGGAGAATTTTTCACATACTTCACAGCATTTCTAACTCTAGCAATGCACACGCTATGTTCGTTAATACCATCCCAAACAATAAGATTAATAATGTGAGCCATACATCTTACATGTAAATGTCTTCCATCATTAATGCTCCCAAAACGTTGAACCATCTTTCTCAAATACGCACATGCTACATCATTTGAACTAGCGTTATCAACTGTGACAGTAAAAAGCTTATCCTCAATACCCCAAGATTCTAAGCAAGTCTCAACAGCTTTACCAATATCTTCACCCCTATGACTAGATATAGGACAAAAGTTGATAATTCTCTTACGTAATTTCCAACCATTATCAATGAAATGTGCAGTAAGACACATATAGTTTATCCTTTGAATTGATGTCCAAGTATCAGTAGTCACAGAAACTTTTTGACAATTAATTAACAGGTCTTTCAAACTCGACTTTTCTTCTAAAAAAAGTTTAGGACAATCACGTGCAACTGTAGTTCGTGAGGGAATATGAAATCTAGGACAAGCAACACTCATCAAATGTCTAAAACCCTGCTTTTCAACATGTTTAAATGGCAATTCATCAACAATGATCATATAAGTCAATGCATCCCTAACATCTTTGAGATTTATCGTCCCATATTTCAATTTACCCTCACCCTCTTCACCATCCTTTCCTAAATCCCCGGGTTCAAAAAACAACTCAGCTTGTTTTCCTTTACCTCTATTAGCAGGATTACGAATGCATTTCTCCCAATGTTGTTTAACATTCTTTGAACCATTCACATTAGAATCGCAAAGACAAAAGTTTTATCACAAAACTTACACTCAGCACGAAGAAGTTTAGTACCGTCTGGTTGTGCCTCTAAATACTCCATAAAGCAATTCCAATACTCTGCTCTTCGCTTGCTTTTTCTTTTGATATACAAGCGGCCCTCCGTAAGCTTCTTGCCAGAACATAATATACTCTCCAATTCAGTGAGCTCTTCTTTTGTGAGCGCCTGGGAATCGACAGAGAGGTCGGTGAACGGAATAGCGTTTTTGGATCGAATGGAGCTCATCTGAAACATATGAATTTTACAATTAGAACAGAACTTCACAAAACAACAATTAAATTGAATTAATTAATTAAACCATAATCAATCAGACAATCAGCGCTAAAATTAATAGACCAAATTCGACTCCGTATAATCGTACTCCATATCAATCGATTAGCAATTGAAACAAGATTTTAAAGCCACTTTAAATGTAAACAAACAAAATCAGAAGACATGCGCTATGTTTAATCACAAGATTCGTACTCCATAAACTAACACAACAAAGTCTCGGACACAAAAGTATTAAAATTAACTTTAGATCAAAAACAAGTCGACATTAACAAAGTTAAGTATATCAATATCATTACTAAATCAAGTACTCCGTATGAATAAATAAGAAAAAAATAGCATGTAAATTACCTTCAGTTTGCAGAAATCGACTATATTGATTCGAAGCAGAATAGTAGATTGGGATTTTATAGGAATGTTTCTAGAGACCGTCATAAGAAGGAGATTAATTTATGAGGAGATTGAGTTTTACTAGGGGTTGGATTTTGGAGGTTAACAGAAGAAGACGATTTGATAGAGTTTTGATAGATTAGGGATTGTAGAGGGTTAGTTGAATTGGGAAAGTGGGATAAATGGATAAAGATAATGGGTTTGACTTTTGAGAAGTTGATATTTTGACGAAGTCAGCAGCAGATTTATGTTTAAGTAGAAACCGGGCTATTTCCGGTTTAACCCTGTTTAATCCGGTTTTTCTGAGACCGGACCGTAAACCCGGAATTAAATAAATTGAAGTCCCGGAAACCGGACCTGTACGCAACAGGTCTACCCCTGAACCGGACCGGTTTATCCGGTTCCGGTCAAAAATCCGGTCGGACCGGTAAAATGCACACTCCTATTTGCAGCATCCTTGAAATATATTTCACCAATGTATGTCCTTTGATCAAGCATTCCGACGCAACTAGCAAATTCAAACCTTCACATGACTGACAATTAAAAATGACGAGTGTTACGAGATTATATAAGTTGAAAGCAGAATATAAATCAAACTACTCATATAAATCTGCTTAGTGAATGAAAATGAGGGTGAGTTATTAGCCAGTAGAAAACCACGGTACTAGAGTTTTGCACTGACAAGCTTATAGAGGAATTTATGACATTCAAAGCAGGCCACAATTGTCTCATATGACCTTTATTTTGCTCATTTACCAGAATGTCAAGTACTGATTGTGATTAGTGCTCATAATATACAATAAGCCGTTGAGCTTTCTGATGCTGCCTCTTTAACAACAGTTTCTGTATCAGTTGCCCCTCTCAAAAAAACCAAAACCCTTATACTAATCAAACAATTACAGAAAATAACAGAAGTTATAAAGCACAGTCATAGAATATTATCAAAAATATGAAGTTAGCCCTCCAAAAGAAAAACTGCAAAACGGTGAGAGACGACAACACACAGCTATAGAAAAAAAAAAAAGAGAGACAAAGGATTATGAGACACTATTGGGAAAGGGTGAAAGTGTGAAAGGACTAAAAGCTAATTACCTCATTATTGGCATTATCAGAATCTTCATCAAAACCACCTTCATTGGATCTATAATCACTAGAGTTAAGATCACTTGAGCTTTCGTTTAAGCTACGTTATAGAGTTTCTCAAAATTAAGCTAATTCCTCTTGTGAGACCTGGACATCCGGAGACGTTTTAAGGAAGCACATGCGTTTGGTCTGAGTGAATGCATATGAGTAACAAACTAACCAAAGCAAACAACCTATGGGTGATAAAATATAAAATTAATGGCAATGATTTCAACCTACGGGTGAAAAAATATAGAGATCGAAAAACATCATTGTGCAGCATCATTGATCAGCAACGATTCTTAAGAGATGTACATAAGCATCAACCAATTGCAGCGTTTTCGTAAGCAGAGATGAACTAATATAAAGCAATGAAAACATAAAATTAATGGCAATGATTTCAACATCTACACAAACTAAGGTATTTACGTAAAATTCCAAAACAATGAGCACTATGAACACAATTGCAACTAGTATAATTGATTTAAAACACAATCAATTTACAAGAAATAGAAACAGTAACCCAAAACCCCTAGAACAAGGCAAATTTGTAAATCCATTATCAAAAACCAAAATAGCATGCCATGAACAAATTCAAAATAATTTCATATTTGAGCTCAAACATAAAAATCAGTACAATACCCAACATAAATAAAGCCCTTTTATAATTGTGGAAATCAACATCAACTTTTCTCATAAAAAAATGTGAAAATCGGCATCTATATAACTGTCAATATTTGATAATCCCTTGAAGGGGTCAATTCTATTAGCTTGGAATATATACATGTACAACCCTAATATTGTTAGCTATAAACAAGGAAAGGATCAAGGCCTATCTATAACTACAAAGATTACATATCAAATATATTCCTAAATATATACAAAGAATATATTTGCTAACACACCCCCGCAGTTGGAGCGGTAGGAGACCGGACGCTCAAACTGGACTTAAAACGATCAAATAAGTGGCGGGGAAGACCTTTGGTGAAGATGTCGGCATACTGATACTCAGACGGAACATGAAGAACCCGAACTTCACCAATTTTTACCTTATCCCGGACAAAGTGGATGTCGATTTCGACATGTTTTGTGCGTTGATGTTGCACCGGGTTGCTTGACAAATACACCGCGGAAATATTGTCACAGAAAACAAGTGTAGACCGTACAATAGGAACATGTAGCTCAAGGAGTAAATTACGTAACCAACTTGTTTCGGGAACGGCGTAAGCGACACCGCGGTATTCGGCCTCAGCACTGGACTTGGACACCGTAGGCTGACGTTTCGATGACCAAGAGACCAAATTGTCTCCCAAAAAGACACAGTAGCCCGAAGTAGAGTGTCGGGAGTCGGGACAACCACCTCAATCAGCATCAGAATATGCCGTGAGATTAAAAGACCGGTTGAGGCGAATAGTGAGGCCTTGAGAAGTCGTGCCCTTTAGGTAGCGAATGATGCGTTTTAAAAATTGAAAATGAGAGGCACGAGGGTCATGCATAAAGAGGCATACCTGTTGGACCGCATAAGCAATGTCGGGCCGAGTGATAGTCAAGTATTGAAGGGCACCGGCAAGGCTTCGATAGAGACCCGGGTCCTCAACAGAGGGACCAGTCGACGCACTGAGCTTCGATCCAGGTTCGACAGGCGTATTGCACGGCTTACAATCAGCCATTTTAGCTCGGTTAATGATATCCTTGGCATATTGTGCTTGTGACAATAATAAACCGTGAGAAGTGCGAGTCACATGTATACCTAAGAAATGATGGAGTTGGCCGAGATCTTTCATGGCAAATTCCCGTGACAGACGGGTAATAATGTCACGTAGTAGTGTAGGATTAGAGGCCGTAAGAACAATATCGTCAACGTAGAGCAACAAATAGGCCGTGGCAGTGTCCGTTTTATAGACAAATAAAGAGGAGTCACACACACTGCTAACAAATCCCTGCGTAAGAATAAACGTGGCAAAGCGATGAAACCAAGCGCGGGGCGCTTGTTTAAGACCATAGAGAGACTTACGCAACTTACAAACGTGACCGGGCATAGTAGGATCAACAAACCCAGGTGGTTGATGCATATAGACAGTTTCCTCCAAGTTGCCGTGTAAAAAAGCGTTTTTCACATCCAGTTGATGAATTGGCCAGGACTTGGAAATTGCAATGCTAAGTACTGTCCGTATAGTAGTGGGCTTGACAACCGGGCTAAATGTTTCGTCACAATCAATTCCCACCTGTTGAGTCTTGCCATTGACGACAAGCCTAGCTTTATAGCGCTCAAGGGAACCATCAGCCTGAAATTTATGACGAAATAACCACATACAACGAATAATAGACGCGTCAGTCGGGCGAGGGACAAGATCCCAAGTATTATTTTCCTTTAATGCGGAAAATTCGTCCTGCATAGCTTTAGACCAGTTAGGGTCCTTAAGGGCAAGGGTAGGTGATTTTGGTAGAGGGGAAACCGGTAAGGAGGGAGAGGAGGTGATTAAAGCTTTGGGTTTAAAGATGCCGTGCATAGCACGAGTGGACATCACATGAGTGGGGATAGGGGCAGGGCGATGTGGTGGTGGTGGTGGCGGTGGTGTTTGGGGAGGCGAGGCAGGGGTTATGGGGGAGGCAGGTGTTGCGGGTGAGGCTGGAGTGGACGTGGGAGGGCTGGTTGAGGGAGGGGACTGGGGAGGAGAGGTGCGGGGTGAGGCAGGGGGGGTTTGTGGTTGTGGGGAAGGGGTTGGGTCATAGGTGAGGGTGTCGTGTATGGCAGGGGAAATGAGGTCAGGGTCGCGGGTAGGCAGGGTAATGGGGGAGGGGACTTTACTGTGTAGGACATCCGCGAAAGGGAACGAAGTTTCATCGAACGTGACATGACGAGATATAATGATTTTACCAGTGGTTATATCAAGACACCGGTACCCACGTTGGTTGGGCGGGTACCCGAGGAAGACACAACGGATGGAACGAGGGGCAAGCTTATGAGGCCGAGTGGCGGAAATGTTGGGAAACAGGCGCACCCAAAGACACGGAGGTGGTCGTAAGAGGGATGTTTAAGATAGAGAGCGGAAGCTGGTGAGTTGTTGTGAAGTGTGGTAGTGGGTAGAATGTTGTGAAGATGGGTGGCGGTGTGGAGGGCATCGACCCAATATTGGGAAGGGACGGACGCGTGTTGAAGGAGGACATTGGTGATGTCATTTAGTCGTTGGATCATCCGCTCGGACTTGCCGTTTTGAGGTGATGTTTGTGGGCATGAGAAACGAAAGACAAGACCGTGTTGACGGGCGAAGGTATGGAACGAGCTATTATCAAATTCGTGACCTAAGTCACATTGGAAGCATTTTATTTTGGTATGAAATTGTGTTTGAACAAAGTTATGAAATTGTAGGAATTTTTCGAATACTTGTGATTTAAATTTAAGCGGAAAAATCCAAACAAATTGGGTGAAATTGTCGATGAGAAGCATGTAGTATTTGTAGCCTTGTTTGCTTAAAATCGGTGAGGTCCATAAATCACTGTGTACTATATCAAATGGAGCAATAGTTTTAGATTGAGATTCATAAAATGGAAGACGCTTACTTTTGCTAACTTGACAAGACACACAAAGGCTAGAAATAGTATTCTTATTACATTTAATACGACTCGATAGAGCATGTAAAGTAGATGCCCCGGGATGACCGAGACGAGAGTGCCACACATTTTGGCCGTGAGCAAGGAGGGCAGTGGGTTGACTCGTGTTTGGGCTTGAGGTGACGGGGTAGAGTTCGCCTTTACTGTCACTCCGCATAATCAGGTTCCCAGTCGGAATATCCTTCACAGAAAAGCCAAAAGGATCAAATTCAACGCTAACATTATTATCTTTAGTGAATTGACGGACGGAAATTAAGTTTTTAATAATGCTAGGGGTGTGAAGGACATGGCGTAAATGTAGGGTACGGTTAGAATTTTGAAGTTTAGTATGACCCGAACCCATAACCGGAATGCTATTGCCGTTACCGACATAAATAGAACGAACTTTGCTCACATTAAGAGGAGAAGATATCATACCTGGGTCGGAAGTCAAGTGAGACGACGCGCCCGTATCCATGTACCAAGGGTCCATATTATTCTGCACCGACAAAGCTTGAAACACTTGTGACAAATCAGTAGGTTGAGGGGCCTCGTTTTCAAGCACATACGCCTGACCCTGTGGAGCACGATATTGGTTGTTGCGTTGAAACCGTGGCTGCTGTTGGGGTCGATATTGTGGTGGTGGTGCAGTAGGCCAAGGAGCGGTCCAACCCGGGTAAGTGGGGTATGGACACGGTGGTGGGGTCCACTGGGCAGGCTAGCCTGGGTGAGGGGTCCATGAGTATTGTGGAGACATTTGGGGCATTGAACCAGGGGCATTACCATTGTTATTTTGCTTATTATTATTGTTATTGCGACGGTAATTACGATTGCCATTGTTGTTATTATTTTGGGATTGACGGGTTGGGGCCGAATTGGGCTTATGATTTGGGTCGACCCAATTATCAGTGGGTGGAGCCGTGGGGGCCGCCAAAGCAGTGGCGGTGTCATCGCATCCGGCTTTGCGATGTTGTTCTAATTCTAACATACTACGAGCAGTTTCGAAATTAGGGGAGGTTTGATTAATATAAGAAGCAACAGTGTCGTACTCACTAGGCAAACCTCGAACCAATTGTATGACGAGCCGACGATCGGTGACTGCTGCATCAACATCCTTAAGCATCCCAGCGAGTTCTCGAAGGCGCGTGCAATATGCCTCCAAAGACGGCATATTCCCGAGGCGAAGGGAATTAAATTCCGATTCGAGAGCGGCGGCGCGAGCCCCTTTATTGTTGTTGAAGATGTTTTGAACCCGGAGCCATGCTGCGCGGGCTGTCGACTCGTCTTCAATAACACGGGGCAAGAGTTCATCGCTTAGTGTACCGTAAATCCATTGCAAAACATGGGCGTCGATCTTCTTCCAAGCACCGTATGACGCATCCGTTTCAGCAGGGGTCGGCGTCCCGTCGATGTGATCGAGAACGTCATGTCCCTCCGCGTGAAGACGGAATAGGCGAACCCAAGTGGCGTAGGTGACTTTGGTACCGTCGAGAACGCGAACTTTGTTTTGAATGTTCGTTACAGTGAACACGGGGTGAAGGTTTGATTTTGATTGTGAAGAGGAAGAATCGCCATCTTTGGCCATGGATTCAGATGGCAGGGAATGACAGGCGGATCGAAAAGATGAAGGAAACGAATTTCACTTCAGAAACCTGATACCATGTCAATATTTGATAATCCCTTGAAGGGGTCAATTCTATTAGCTTGGAATATATACATGTACAACCCTAATATTGTTAGCTATAAACAAGGAAAGGATCAAGGCCTATCTATAACTACAAAGATTACATATCAAATATATTCCTAAATATATACAAAGAATATATTTGCTAACAATAACGTTGATTTGTTTCTATTTTGATGTTTTATGGTAAAGTTGTGATCTTTTACTGCTCTAATAACAATACGGTGAAAATTAGAGGAAAAAGACCCCCAATTTCAATGCGAAAAACATAAGAATCAATATAGTTATAGCTTTTAGACCATCACGATATACTAAGAAAATACAATTAAGGGAAAAATCATACCTAATTATAAGTAAATCATCTCGTTTGCTGGTTGTGTGAAATTCAACTGTTCAGAAAAGGAAAATTGGGTGACGGAGGTTATTGCTTTTCTCTCTAAGAGTTTTTACTTAATACTTGAAAACTTGAAAATAAGATGGCGGTGAATCTTGAAAATTTCCCTGCGTTCTATTTTACCTCCTCAAGGGCGCTATTGTGAAGCACTATCTAAAAGCGCCTCATTTTTAGCACTAAGTTGCTCAGCCCAGCACTTTTTGATAGAAGCATCGTAACACACTACATGAGGGCTGATTTATATCGACGACGTTTTAGTAAATATTGACGACGTTTTTCATAAAAAAGATGATGACTGCCCTTTTGACTTTCTCTCTCTAAAAAAATTTCTCTCAAACTCAACTAAATTAAAAACAAAAAACAACAACAACAACAATTAACAATATGTCGGATCTCGATTCAACGGTACGTAAACAACTTAATCATTTGCTTAATTTTTCAATTTTTTTTTTTCCGCATCGTTCATTCTATTCGATAGTTGAATTACTTGACGTATTAACTTAGTAGTAGCGAATGTTTGAATTTGTTGCGTAATCTGAAAATTGTCCCCCGAAAGGATGAACCATGGCCAAAAGTTGGAAACCAACGTTCAGACCATGGTCCAAACGTTAGAAACCAACGTTTGCCACGGACCAAACGAAGGATTTTCACGTTTGGCCATGGTCCAACGTAGGAATTCAATGTTTGGCCGTGGTCAAACGTTGGAATTCTTAGTTTGGCCGTGGTCAAACGTTGGATTTCATTGTTTGGCCGTGCTCAAATGTTGATTTTCATTGTTTGGCAGTGGATTAAAGTTGGTTTTCGTTGTTCGTCCGTGGTTGATTGATAGAAAGTAATGTTTGGCTGCGGTCGTTTGTTGGGTCTCGTGTTTTAGGCATGAATTACTCGTTTTCTACTCGTTTTTACATGTTTTTCTTTCGTTTTACGCAATTTATGTAGTTTATGAATCCTTTTTATTGTCTTACTATGGTCCTTATTGCTTGTAACAGGAATCGTGGGAGGATTTTGGCGAGAATCCAATTGATGACAACATGTTGTTCTAGACTACTATAGATTTCGAAACGCGTGACGATGCTTTCAATTGGGCTCAGAAAATCGCATTCGAGAATGGGTTTGCTTTGGTTAAAGCAAATAACGGAGCCAAAAATAGGAAAAGGAACGGGTTGTTGGCAAGTTATTTTCGATGTAAAAGACATGGTAAACCAAAAGAATCGGACGATCTTGAAAAGCCAAGGAGGTCGCAGAAGTGTTCATGCAAGTTTCGTATTCGTGCCGTTCAAAATTTCGTGTCTAAAAATGATAAAGAGACAGTGGTGTGGAACATTGTAACCTCCGAGAGTCCTGGACTACACAACCACAACGTAGCCGTTTATAAGGACGGGGATCGACACTTTGCGGGATTGGACGCGGAAGAGAAGACATATGTTAGGCAACAAACATTGGCCGGGGTTCTACAGAGGGATATTAAAAATGGTCTTCATTTGAGAACCCCCGAAAAACCTCAACCGTCAAGCACCCAACTATATAATGAAACAAGGAAAATTAGGAAAGAAGTTATGGGTGAAAGAAACACTACTCAGCAAATGTTGGCTCTAGCGGTGGAAGCGAAATACGTCCACTTCTACGAGATTGATTCCGAGTCAAAAGAGTTGACTCACATTTTCATGGCTCATCCTGAAGCGATTAAGTTGTTCCGGGCTTATCCTTATGTCGTCCTCATGGATTCGACTTATAAAACAAACATTTACAAGAATTCACTCATTGAGATGGTTGGTGTGACACCCACGGGATCTTCCTTCTTAATTGCATGTTCGATGATTCCTACCGAGTCTGACGTGAATTACAAGTGGCTGTTGAGAAAGTTAGATGCGATTTTAGATGTCGCCGGAGTAGCGTCCCCTGCTGTATTTGTCACCGACCGGGAATTGGGTTTGATCAGCGCTCTTGAGCAAGTATTTCCCCGGGCTGAGCATTTATTGTGTAGATGGCATGTTAACAAAGCCATCAATGCAAAAGCCTTGACATCATTCAGAACTGAAAGTATGAGGAAATATGTCATTTCAAATGAAGAAGACGGTTGGTTTAAGGTGATCAATTCAGTTACCGAGGAATCGTTTCAGCGTGCTTGGGTGTGTTTCCAACGTAAGTGGCCGATTATGTCCGATTATGTACGGACAGCTTGGGGTCAACACGCAGGGAAGTTCGTTTTATGCTATACAAACGAGGTCTTACATTTTGGTAACACGACAACTTCCCGTGTTGAGTCAGCACATTCTCTATTGAAGGCTTGGTTGAAGTCAAAGCATCTCACACTTGACTCCATGTGGTCCCGTATCCACGACATGCTTGAAAGTCAACACTCGAAGATTAAGAAAGAACTCGAAGATGAAATGAGTAAACCAACGAGAACATCTTGTACTTTCTCCTTATTGCAAGGAAACGTGTCTACTAAGGCCATAGAGTTAAAGGAGAAAGAACTTACTAGAGGCCTTGGTTTGGGTATCGGAGTGGACGATTGATGCCGACACATGATACGAACGACTCATGGATTACCTTGTGCATGCAATTTGGCATCTTTGCACTGAAGAGGTAGGAGGGTCCATCTCGAGGATATTCATGTCTTTTGGAAGACATTGGTGTATAATATTCCTCAACAAATGCCGAAAAATGACGGTGATTTATGGGAGAAATTAGTGGATGATGTGAGGTACAGTGACCCGGTTAAACTAAGGGCGGCCATAGACTTGTTGCGTGATTTCCAGCACCCGGAGGACCAAGAGATTTTGCCACCCCTATTAATGAGCACCCGAAAGGTCGTGCGAGAGGTTCAACAACTAGAAACAAGCCGGGTTTTGAGCATGCAGAAAGGAAGTTCGGGACACCAAGTACTCACTTTTCAACAAATGCAGATCAATCACAACAAAGACTTGGTGATTTCGAATCAGGACCTCCCGGTGCTCCTTTGGGAAAGAACTTTACCATTGGCCTTATATCAACATGGGCCAAACGGTGGGGTATTCCTGAGGTTTTGTGGGGCCACTTCGATGGTTGGGTGGATGTTGGAGATGACGGTCATTGTGGATTCCGGGTAATATCACATGCCCAGCGGGGCCAAGAGACAGATTATATAGTTATGCGGGAATGGTGTTCGAGGGAGATGAGGACCGACTTTATCTACGCAGAGTTGTATGGAGGTTTTCAATCACCAATCAGCGGTGTGTCAGGGTTGGATAAAGCACTTCGACGAGTTGAGTTTTTTCAGCAGATTAGTTGTGGGCCGGACCATTGGATGTGTAGCGATGATTTGCTAGTTTTTGCAACGCTGTTCAACTGGACGATATGTGTGATTGGTCATACACTGCGAGACGGGAAGAATGTTTGGGAAGGAAGTTGCAAAACTATCATGCCATTAAAGACCCGAGTGGAAGGCCGACTACCGTGTGGTATTTTGTGGTTTGTCCTACATCATAGCCATTGGATGCGGTTGCATTCTAGAAGCCCCCCTGAGAGTCTCCCTATGCCGCCACTTGATCCAGCTTGGTTGACCTTCCGAGATCCCAGTGTTGTTCACCTAAAGACTTTGTACCAACATAACATTGACATTTGGCAAGCGTTCATGTTAGAATCTCCGAGAAGACGTCGTAAAAGTCCAGTCTTTGATAGTCCGACAGTTATCTCAGTTAATAGTTGTTCGTAGTGAAAAAACTATTAAGTTCACTTGTGTAATGTAATATATTATTGAAAAGCATAACAATGATTTTACTAATTTCTGAAATTTCTGGAATTCATTACAACTAATACAAATTTGGAAATTTTTGCAAATACTCACTACTTCATAACAATGGCTAACATAAGAAACACAAACAAATACAAGATACACTTGAAATAAAACTTCATCATCTTTGACAAACTCGAAATTTCCTCTTTCAAACCTATCACTTGACGTTATCATTCAAGAATAACCGTTATAAAACTTCATCATCTTTGACAAAAAAAACCGTTATAATTCAAAAATAACCTTTATAATTCAAAAAAACCGTTAGATTTCAAAAATAACCGTTATAATTCAAAAATAACCGTTGTAATTCAAAAATAACCGTTAAATTTCAAAAATAGCCGTTATCATTCAAGAATAGCCGTTATAGTTAATAGCTTATAAATAGGCCATTCTATGTCAATTTCAATCACAACATCCATTTCTATTCACTCACTACAATACTAAAATGGTTCTCACAAATACTCAAAAAATCAGAGGTTATCAAGGCAGAATCGATCTAATTGTTCAAAATTTACCAGTTCTAATTGAGCGTCTTGAATTAGTGGTTCCCAGTGCCACTGTATGGCACATGCTTGAAGAGCCTCCAATTGGTAGCCTTTGTATAATTTTAGCCGAAAACCCGGATCATGTTCTAACTCCAGCAGTTAGAGATGAGGTTGTTTCTGATGAAGCGTTAAACGAGAAGATGTGGGAGTTTCGCAGGTTAAGAAGTGATGTCTTTACATATTTTGAGCGTATCCTCACCGTGATCGATTACCCAAGACTATCAAACTTAAGTGCCGGTAGAGTGCCCAACCAAGGAAATCTTTAGCTCTACATGAATGATGTGTTGACTCAATATATGTCTACCCAACCTGAAGAAATTGAGGTTCAAGATCATGAAGAAGATAAGGAATCGTCATCTTCATCATCGGAAGATAACTAAGTTCGATAGTGGTTTAATTATGTTATGTTTTATTTAATATCGTTGTATGGGTTTAGGGTTTGAAGTTTGAGGGTTTAGGGTTTCAAGTTTGGGGTTTAGGGTTTAGGGTTTAGGGTTTGGGGTTTGGGGTTTGAGGGTTGGGTTTAGGGTTTAGTTATGTTTTAATTACGTTTTAAGTGGTTTATGTAATGTCGTTAAATTACGTTTTAAGTGGTTTATGTAATGTCGTTAAATTATGTTTTAAGTGGTTTATGTAATGTGGGAGTTTTAATGAATGTTTTAATTAAATTATGTTAAATTACGTTTTAAGTCATTTAATTAAATATCGTTGCATATATTAGAAGGAAACCACAATGACAGTCTCCAAAGAAAGAGACAAACATCTGAAAATTAAAAAAAAAACATAAAAATTATCCATACAAAGATACTAAAATATCCATAAAAACATAATCCAAACAAATAGAAAAACATAAGAAAATAAAAACAAACTACTCATCATACACGTCTTCATAGTAAGGACGCATCCGAGGAAACAGATCCTCTATAGTCTCTCTCTCAGCCTCCTCATCAACTTGCTGGAAGACATTCTTGAACTTACGACTAAGAGCTAGGGCGACTTCCGGCTCCTCATGAAAATTGACAAACCTAAAATGGATGCGGTGTGAGGGGGGGATAAAGGTTGGGGTGTGAATGGTCTGCATACCAAGACATGTATCCATCAGTACACTCTAAAGGCATATATTCTTTCTTTGACAGGTTTCGGAGGTGTGTTATGGATATCTCGGTCATCCATGTCCTATCGGGCTCTTTCCCAAAGTCCATCCTGTAAGGCCCGTTCGCGGTGCCGAGGCTCATTCATCGCAATAGGCATCGAGACCGGGAGAGCCTGACGGTACCCAAACTGACGCATGCACCGATCCGGCTGGTACGGCTCTACTATATCAAGATGCCTGATAAAACCCGAGTAAAGCGATACTCTGCAAGCTCCCTGAGGACGGTCCCCGTAAGGAAACCATCGGACATGCTCTGGCCTAAGATCGTCCAAACTATGACGATACATCTGAAAAGTATGAGAATCGCCCTTACTCCGAGGCAAGGTGGCCCAAGCCTCAACAAGAGGACGATCCTCAAAAAAGAAACCACCACCGGGTCGGAACCTGGGAAAGTACTCGTATATACACGCCTCGAGTAACGGTAGACACCCACTAACACCAGTACTATCTCGGCGCGATGCTATCCCTAGCTGTCGGTACAAGTACGCCAAATAAGCCGCACCCCAAGCATATGAACCAACCCGCTCAAGACTATCAAACAAGGGCAACAACTGAGTGGACACCCTATCACCACTCTTATCCATGAAAAGAGTATGACCCAGTAACATCAAGAGGTAAGCTCATAACGAGTCAGGCTCGTTCCCTAGGTAAACAACATTCCTCAAGTCCGATGTTAGTAAACCGCCATTCTTGTAGAGCGGTGGTACAACAACGGACTCAGGAACTCCATAAAACCTCGCAATCTTGCCCCTCAGACCACTGTCATCATCCTCGCCCGAACCGGCCACAAGCACCCGATCACCACAAACAGGTATCCCAAGAATATGCTGGACATCATGGAGCATGATACTAATCTCTCAAAAAGGCATATGGAAAGTGTTAGTATCCGGGTGCCACCTCTCGATAAAAACACTAAGGAGGTTATCATCAAGACCGGTGGTAAAACACTCCTTCAAAACCCCAAGCCCGCTCGCCTGTACCTTAGCTGCAACACCCTCAGTGAGAACCATGTGCCTAATCTACCTCGCAGCTTTCGGCCTCTCGTAGAGCTTGATCCACGACCTCATATCCTCCGGGTTAGGGTCCGACCAACTGTTGAACGCAACGTGACCACCAAAACTCCGTAGGGTGGCAGGGTTCCTAGGACCACCAGGAACGGGCTCTCTCAGGATCCAAGAACTATCCCTCCTCGGCCTCCTCGACCTATCGGTGCTAGAGGACTCTCTAACACTCGAATATAGTCCTCTACTATCCCGGCCCAACTTCAGCCTCAACACTCTCGGCGGTGGCGGGTTCGGTTGGACCACATACTCTCCAGTATCCTCCTCCTCCTCCCCGGAACCGTCATCCGACGGCTCATCCTCTCTATCATGCTGGTAACTACCAGCAACCTCCCGTGACCTCGCCTCCTCCGACTCGCTAACGACATGACCGGGAGTAGGCATCAAAACCATTCCAGAAGTCTCTCGAAGTGGGGGTGGCTGCTTGTGGGCCTGCTTAACTCGCAAACGACGCTTCGAGCCTGTAACATTACGCCCAGCGGTACGGTCGTGTATGTTAGGCGGAGGCGGAGCATTCATGATTGCCTTTCCTCTCTCATTTCGATCTGACATCTGCATTAGGAAATTATAAGTTGTTAGAAAACACGTTAATCGACTAAATATCATATAAAGTAACAAAAATCGGCAAATAATAGCATAAAACACGGTTTTAAAAAAAAAAAAAATTATTTACGGCGGGCGAACAAAAAAGCCCCTTGTTTGACCGCGGTTGAATAAAAAAACCCCTTGCTTGACCGTGGCTAAACATTTTTTTTTTACCATGGTCAAACTTTTTTTTTAACCGCGGCCAAACGTGGGAATTTTACGTTTACCATGGTAGAAACGAAGGAAATTAACGTTTCTCCATGGACGAACGTTAGAAAACAACGTTTCTCCATGGTTGAACGTTGCTTTCCAACGTTTCTGCCATGGTTGAACGTGGTTTTCCTCCGTTTCTCCATGGTGGAACATAAAATTCCCACGTTTCAACCATGGATTCCCCATTCCCCAATTTTTTCGACTCAAAATCGACACAAACAACAACATTATTGGACATATAATTCAACCTATTTTGCAAACAACAATACAATTACAACTAATTAGCACCAAATTAACACAAAACAACTAACAAATTAACGCAAAACAACTAAAAAACTCAATAATAATTCAACTAATTGGATAAATTCTAAAACATAAACTAAATTCACCTAATTCAATTATTACTACCAAATCTAATCAATTTAATCGATTATCAATAACAATAAATGAAAGAAAACTATTTAATTTCATAGTTTAACTCAATTAGATTCAATTTCTAAACTAATTTAACAAAAAAAAAAAGCACTTACCTTGTCACCGGCGGCAGGGTCGTGGTGTCGGCGGCAGGGCAGTGGTGGTAGAAGCGGCGGGGGTGTGGTAGTGGTGGTGGCCGAATCGATTGAGTGTTGGTGGAAGTTGAGTTTTAGTTGTTTTGTGTTAGAGAGAATAGAGAGAATTGGTGAAGTGAGATAGTAGGGGCAATTGTCGTCTTTTTTTTTTTAAAAAGGTCGTCGACGTTTACTAAAACGTCGTCGATATTTCGAATCCGGTTCTACATCCACATTTTGTAGTAGTGTGTTTCCTTTGTAGTGTAGAATTGTATATATTTGTTTGTTTGTTTGTCACTCTTATCACATTGGGCCGACTACGCCATATTCGAGGCATGAAGGAAATAGAAGACCACATGATATTATTTTTCCAAATGTCCTTCCTCCTTTTATATGTTAATGATAATGTGGCTATATTTTGATTAATGCGATACAAACCTTTGTGTTATTAAGAGTTTGCATCAAGTTTATATGGCATCTTAGTTGATAGAAGCATATGCATTAGAGTTGTATATTTGATAGTTGCATCATGGCATGTAGTTGCATATTAGAAAATTTTTGTGAAAATGCCTATTTGCGAAGTTTGAGAAGTGTATATAAGGCCTTTGTAGATAATTTTTCTCCTTGAGACTTTGTTTGCTAGAATACCCTCAAGATACCCTAGGATTTGTCATACTAGTATCCTTTTACCCATGGACTAAGGCCTAGTCAAGAGTGCCTTGTGATGTGATAACTCCTTGGCTACCGTTTATTCCAAGGTGACCCTTGATACCATGCAACCGTCCTTACACTTCTATCATCATATTTTATCAAACAAAAATGGAATGGGCACAAAAATGTCAAATTGAGTTCAAGCTATCTATGTTATAAATGTTTGCAATTGCATCAAATGAAATGAGGAGCAAAAATAGACCCTTATGCTTATAATAGAAGTACTCTTGCTAAAAATGGGGTTACTTTGAAAAATGTTCAAAGAAATGCAAAAAGTTGAGAATGCCAAACATCAAAAAATGGCATAATGTTCATAATCGTCAAATGCTACAAAAAGAGGGGGGGGGGAGTTAAACCAAAAAAGCAAACTACTATCATGAAACTCATATACTTTGAAATCCATTGGTTATCCTATTTTGTTGCATGGTGGTGAGGGGACGACCCTTCTTCTTGTCTAGGTAAGAGGGGGATTTCCGCGATCCTACGGTATTTTCTAACACCATAGGGACTTAGCTCTTAACAAAAGCATTTAGCGATTGTGGATAAAGGTAACCTAGTTTAACACAACTTGGAGGTGACTTGTTTGTATCCTCTTTGACTTAGTAACTAGGAGAACTAATATCTATGGTGGAGTGTGTGCCCTTGAATTGCTTCCCGTGTGGGCGATTTCCGCCACTTAGATGAGGAAGTGGCTATTCTTTTTGTGGATGCATCCCTTACTTATTCTTGTGTGCTTAAATGTAAGGATGAATCGCCATTTTCGCAAGCCCTACCCTGCCTTGCAAGAAGGCATCTTACCTTATAGGTGTCTTATTGTGAGTTGAAGGGGCGGAGTGAGACCCGCTAATTGTCTCACATCGGCTAGTAGTATTAATAAAGGTTATAGTTTAGTCACCTCTTTACTCGGGACGAGGAAAGGTTCGGTTTGGAGATATTTGATGTGACTCATATTTACACACGTTTAATCCCCGAACTAGCTTCGTTCCTATGCTTTCTTGCATGCATTAGGGTCGTTTCTTATCTTTATCTTCCTACTTTGCATATTCTTTGAGGTTTTGTGTCCTTGGTAGGAGAGGAATGCTAACCTTGCATATATGGAAGAAAATGGAGCTAAATGGATCGCATCTAACGACCAAGCAACAAAGAGGAGACCAATACTAAAGACCTAAGATCAATAAAACAAGTATTTGGACAATGATGAAGGACCCCCAAGACTCCTCAACGATCCCCACGGATCTTGTGGCAGCCAATTGAAGAAGAAACCAATCTGGCCTATGAGATGGACGTCCTAAGCTCAACCCGAGCGTCCTGATGATCAAGACGGGCATCCCAAGACTCAGCCCGAGTGTCCCACAAGCAGGACGGGCGTATTCCTTTTAATCATTACCGTCCAACAGGGGCAGGTCAAGCGTCTCCTTTAGGGACTTGTAAGGCTTTAATCTTCATCTTAGGGACTTAGTCGTCATTTAATCCCTTAGTTACTCTAGTACTTGTACTTACTATAAATACTCCATTGTATTAGGAGATCATTACCAAGTTATTACCTAGTTTTATTAGTGTTAATCAAGTTGTATTACACAATTCAATCATAATCATATCTTAATTTTTCCTTAATCATTCAAGTGTTCTTAGATTTAGTTCGGTAATTTGAAGACTATTTGGGTTTATTGGAGAATTGACAACTCTTCATCATTCATCAATATTTCTTCTATTATTCTTTGCTTATTATTTGAATCATTCTAAGTTGGTACAATTCTTTTTATCCTTTGATTAATTATTGTTTCTTATTTTACTCATCCATCATGTTTAGCTTTGTTAATATGAGTGACACCCTTATTAGCATGTTTTCCATGATCATGAGTGAGTAGTCTCCTAACTAGGGTTAATGGGGGATTAGGGGAATTAATCATGGGGTAGATCTTTACTTAATAAGTTCATATGATTGTTTGGTTGTTGTAGTTTCAACTTATGCACATGTTATGCTTGATGAAATGCTTGATTGACAACCTAGCATAAATCTCTTATCCATTCAACAAGACTTGTAAGACATAAACTAACTCAAGGCTTGTTAGACCATGCCTATAGTTGAATAGGTAGAAATTAAGTTGACTTGTAGGTATTATAAAGTCTTGACCGACTGTGGACGTGCGCCCACCTACGTATGCCCAGCCGATCTGTGGACAACGGCAACGGTCTCTTGAAAGCCACACTCGGCGGCGTAAAAAATGCATTCGACCAGATCATTTTAGATCGGTCAGTTTCATCTCGGTAAGGGTCTCGAAACGATTAGAGATGTTCGGAGTCACCACCAAGCATTTGTGGGATGCTTGGAACCCGTTCGAATCCACTTTATACCTCGGTCAAACGAAGCACAAAGCAGTGTTTAACATAGGTACTAAAGATAAGGAATCGTCCCTCTTTAGCATCCTATCTCTAGAATGACTCTCGTACGCCCTGGATAAGGTCGTCCACTATCAAAAGTTTCTGAGTAAGAGGTGAAGGTACGTATTGGGAAGCCCTTTAATCAGACACCCAATCCCGCCCGCGGTAGTGGCCTCTACTGATCGATCTTGGTTGGTTGAATGCAAAAGTTGATAAAACGGTTTAAATGCATGAATGCGCATCCAATAATTTAAACCTAACATGTGAGAGCTTTCTAAGTCGGTTGATTTAAGCCAAGTATCAAGTATAAGATGTCGAGTTGGATTTATGGTTGATTTGCATGCAAGACGGAAATTAAACATCCATTTACCAAATTAGGTTTATGGTGCATAACGTGATCCATTTGTCTTAATAAGGCGTTTTGCAAATATGATTTTTGAATGAGAAAATTAGTCATTTGATCAGTCCTATATCCGGGTTAACCGGAGTCGGGATCGTCCTAGACTAATGCTGGAAAGGGAACAGACCCTGCACCAGGCGGCCAGATGAGGCGCGAGCCTAATAGCGATGTAAGGGGGTCTCCCCTGGTTTGAAAATAGGAAAAGAAGTGGCATGTTTAGGCGCGGGTCAGTCAACGGTATAAGACGCATTCTGACCATTGAAAAACGTATATAAAACGTATTAAAAATGGGTATTTGGACCCGTTTTGGTTTGAAAGGACCTTTTCGGTCGTATTTGTTGATTTAAGGAACGAGAATCGAATAATCATCATTGTTTTGATGATATTCGATGTCGGGTTCGACTTGACAAGCTTGACATGAATAGTTTTGAAAATAATTATGAACTAATTGTTTTAAGTTCATTTGAATATAATTAGTCAATACTCATCATCGTACTCGGGTTAAAATCCGACATGGTATGTGTAGATACCCAGTATCTCCTGAGACTCCAACAAACACCCGATAATTATCGGACTATAACATGCTTTGGAATCGCGGCGTTTGATCGACAGTTAATGTACAACTGTACGTCGGAAAACTTAAAATGATTTCAAAAATAAAATATTTCAAAACTTTGCAAAAGTACCTGGAGTGTTTAATGCACGACGACGGGGTCACAATGACACTAACTAGAGTCAAAATCGACACCGGACCAAAAACCGACTCAAAAATTCAAATCTCGACTCCAACAACGAGTCAAACCGAGTCAACCACCAAAAACAAATCATTCAAAGCCTTCTATACTAAGATTTCCCTGATTCATGAATGTTCAAGTACCAAACATGTGACTAAAAATCCTAGGATAGAACAAATTATGATTGCATTTGTGTGAAAGTGACAAGACAACTCGAAGACCCGCGACGTGGCTCGCGCCTCTTTGAGCAGCCCAGGTGGCCACGTCGCTCAAAACTCACACAACCACTCATTTTCCTATACATACCCCTCAAATGCCCCATTTGAGAACTTACGGAGCGTCCGCCCCCTCTTTTCTCCCTTAAAATTCTCGACTCGACTTCCTAAGTCACAATCCGACGCGTATTTACGACCTACCGATCGTAAATACAAGCCTTACACATTGTTTGGTACCGTCATCGTGCATTAAATCCCTTGACCGACCACTTCGACCACTACACCGTCACTAATCTTAATAAAACACTCTTTTTACTTACTAAAACGGTCTTTAACCGAGTCTTTTCCGACCAAACGAGTTGTTACACTTACGTCGGTTTCTCGCCATAACCAAGCATGTAAGAATGAGGGTGTAAAAATCCTTCTTTTATCATGTCTTTACTTATTTCATGACTATAACATGCTAAATCATGCATAACACGATCCAAAACATAGGGTAGACGATTAAAATCGAGTTTTGGCACGAGATGAAGGCCCTTGTTCGCACGAGCAGGCTCGCGCCTCAACGTGGTGTCCAGGTCAGACTCAACCGTGTTTGTTCTCATCTATCCTCTTTAATCTATTTTCATATTTGTAATTGGTTTTTACCATTTCAAATATTTTCAAACCTCTTTTATTTTATTTGCTTTTACAAGTTTTTAACCATAAAACATTTTTCACCCTTGGTTCTTAATACCATGACGGTTTAATCCGTGTTTCGGTGATAATATTTGGTTAATTACATTTAAAAGGTATTTTAAAGCCTTTTATTTCATTTCTTTACATTTCGGAAGGTATTTTAAAGCCTTTCCTCATTTCTTTACATTTTCAAAATAAATGTATTAGTCACCAACACAAAGTCATCCTTGGTTCTACATACCATGTCGGATTTTAACCCGAGTACGATGATGAGTATTGACTAATTATATTCAAATGAACTTAAAACAATTAGTTCATAATTATTTTCAAAACTATTCATGTCAAGCTTGCCAAGTCGAACCCGACACCGAATATCATCAAATAATGATGATTATTCGAGTCTCGTTCCTCAAATCAACAAATGCGGTCTAAACGACCCTTTCAAACCAAAATGGGTCAGAACGACCCTTTAAAACGACCCTTGATAACCCTTTTATAAACGTTTTTTTTTCAATGGTCAGAACGCGTCTTAAACCGTTGACTGACCCTCGCCTAAATAGGCCTTTTCTTTTCCTATTTTCAAAACCAGGGGAGATCCCCTTGCATCGCCAACAGGCTCGCGCCTCATATGGCTGCCTGGTGCAGGGTCTGTTCCCCTTCCAGCATTGGTCTAGGGCGATCCCGACTCCGGTTAACCCGGATATAGGACGGATCAGACGACTAATCATATTTGCAAAACGCCTTACTAAGACAAATGGATCACGTTATGCACTCTAAACCTAATACGGTAAATGGATGTTTAATTTCCGTCTTGCATGCAAATCAACAATTAATCCAACTCGACATCTTATACTTAATACTTGGATTAAATCAACCGACTTAGAAAGCTCTCACATGTTAGGTTTAAATTATTGGATGCGCATTCATGCATTTAAACCGTTTTATCAACTTTTGCATTCAACCAACCAAGATCGATCAAGAGGCCGCTCATGGGGGATTGGGTGTCTGATTAAAGGGCTTCCCAATACGTACCTTCACCTCTTACTCAGAAACTTTGGATAGTGGATGACCTTATCCAGGGCGTACGAGAGTCATTCTAGAGATAGGATGCTAAAGAGGGACGATTCCAAATCTTTAGTACCTATGTCAAACACTGCTTTGTGCTTCATTTGACCGAGGTATAAAGTGGATTCGAACGGGTTCCAAGCATCCCACAAATTCTTGGTGGCGACTCCGAACATCTCTAATCGTTTCGAGACCCTTAACGAGACGAAACCGACCGATCTAAAACGATCCGGTCGTAAGCATCTTTACGCCGCCGAGCATGGCTTTCAAAAGACCGCTATACGTCCACAGATTGGCTTGGTGTGTAGGTGGCTATGTCCACAGATTGGCGACTCCGCTGGGGAGAACTAGGACACTTAAGTCTTTGTGATCCCTAGATGGTGAGACTCGAACGAGGTCTTGGTTGGAATGCATTAATTGATTTTACGATCACGGTCGGGTTCCTTGTCCGGGCCCATAACCTAACCCTTTTCGACCAATTGGCTCGTCTAGTCGGCGTGAGTTTTCTCATCCCCGCGTTTCGAATACCGATTGAGTCAAGCATACCATTGATGTTACACATTTCTGTTTCGTCAAAGATCTTTCATCACCTTCGAGCACGAGGCTAGGGCACCCTCTTTACACATTTTGTTTGGATTGGTATCCCTCTCGCAAATCGGGGTTTGATTGCTCGGTGTGTAACCCACCCTTCTAAGCTAAAACCCGTGTCAGCATTATGCATAATATAATTAAACTGTGAGTGCTTATGTGCTACTTGATCATAAGTCCTTCCGTGTCATTTTCAAACCTTCAAAAACACCTTTTCGCGCCGTTATAATGACCATTTCAAACCTCGGTCTTTCGCCGACCGTTGCATTTCAACACGCCTTTATGGGCCGTCGTAATGACGATTTTCAAACCCGGTTTTTATAACCATTTCAACACGCCTTTCTAGGCCGTTGTAATGACGATCTTTAAACCTAGTTTTTATAACCATTTTAACACGCCTTTCTAGGCCGTCGTAATGACGATTTTCAAACCCGGTTTTTATAACCATTTCAACACGCCTTTCTAGGCCGTCATAATGATGATTTTCAAACTCGGTTTTCTACAACCATTTCAAATCACCTTTTTACGCCGTTATAATCGTCGCGTCTAGACACGGATTTTAACCCATCTCGCGCCGACAATGGCTCTTTCAAAACCCGAGAAAAGCACACACCCTTTTCTCGAGACACTTTCGAGATCCCGAGGACCATACACCGTCCCCGAGACCTCTTCAAATATTTCAAACCCGATTTTCAAAACATACAATTTTGAATTTCAAAAAAAAAAAACCGTCTTGGAAAACAGTACATTGTTCTCTGAGCCGACTTAAACTTAAAACCGTCTTTGCAAATAAACTTAAGACAACCCTTTCGACTGACCGACTTGCGGGGATCCTTATCTTCGGAAGCCGTCCATAAAGCGACAAATGAATCTTTTTAAAAATTTCTATTTTCAAAAATTTCAGTCCACCATTCCAATTCCGCCTCGTGTCTATCGAGTCGAAGTAAACGTACTTATGGTTCTTTACTTATGAGTCGTCTCACCACGAGACTTGTCCAATGGCGTCACGCCACTACCTTGGACGCGTATCAAAAGTTCGGTCAACACCGTCACGTCATAAATCGAGTCAGCATCGAGGTACCACACACGGTCATCCTCGTCTTGTTGAGTCTTCTCTTTGTCTCGTCCTTCGTGTTGTCTGCGTTCAGTCTTTGAACCGTGTCGGATTGAGTTGTAATGTGAGCCATTTTTCTGCGTCAGAGCCATGGCCTTGTCTTCAGCTTCGTCCAACAACAACAATGATAACAACAGAGATGTCACAACTGCTCAGCTAGCCAGCCTGCCCACTACTCTTAAGGTCACCCTGGATCGTGTCGAGACCCGTATCGACACCCTGGAAAACAAGGAAACTGGAGAACATAACACTCCACCTCTGACTGAAACTGAGAAGAGGCTAAAGCTCTTGGAAGAACAGCTCCTAGCCCGGGGTAACAATATCCATCTTGAGAACAACCGAAGGTTCGAACCTGTTGGGGATCAGCTACCCGACAACTTTTCCCATGACTGATGTGCCCAAGTTCAAAGGAGTGGAAGACCCACTTAATCATATCCGTGTCTTCAAATACTACATGGCTATAAAAGGGGTCAAACAGGAACTTTTCACCCGGATCTTCCCATCATCCTTAGAACCGATTCCTCGCCAATGGTACTACTCCCTTGATCCGAAAAACCTTATTACATGGGATGAGATCGCAGTTGAATTTGCCAAGCAATATGCCGACAATGTTGAAATCCAAGCCAATACCCGTACTCTTGAGGTCCAAACCCAGAACGAAAAGGAGGGGTTCACCGAGTTCTTAACCCGTTTGAGGAGGGTAAGTACTTAGCTGGTCAGCATGCCGAGCGAGTCGACCTTGGTGTAAAAGTTTATTAACAATCTCCGCCCAGTGTATGCCAATCTACTGAGGTACCAGAACATTAAGACCTTCCAGGATCAGCAAATCCTCGGGACACGCATTGAAGATGACCTCCGAAAGGGTGTCCTAGCCAAGACCACTACCAGAGGCTACCAGGAATCCACCTCAACCGGATCTCGCCCTTATGGCCAGACGAACAAGATCGATGAGGTCAACCTCATTGAACCAACCACTAAGAGAGCTGAGCGCCCCCAGAGAGTGTTCACTAATATAGGGTCAACTTATGCAAGCGCCCTGAAGAGGCTCATGGACCAAGGGAAGTTACAACCAATCGGACCCACCCCGGATCCGGTCGATGCTAAGAAATCCCGCTTCTGGAACCCTAATGCCTACTGTCAGTACCATCAAGGGAAAGGGCATGACACATAAACCTGCTTCAAACTCAAACACGTCATCCAAGACATGATCGAGAAAGGGGAATTGCCTTTACCCCCGCCAACTAAGCCGAACAACAAAACCAACCCTTTGGGAATCCACGCCATCTCCGACGATGAGCCAACTCTGGACTGCTTACTCCTCATCCAGCCAGTTGATGACGAGGTGAATGCCTTGGAGATGGATGCCTCATATGGGGTATTTGTGTTCACTGCCACCACTATGCTCACCATGTTCCAACAGGTTGAGGAAGCCATAGCCAGTCTCTCTGAAAGGATCACCCGACTTGACGATGCCTACCGCCGACTTATCTTCAATCCTCCCCCACCACGCCTGAGGGAGAGTCCCCCGAGCACCCAAAATTACCCTCACCAGCATGGATTACTCCCGCGACCATTTTGGCATGCACCTCACAATAACTACCCTCACAAAAATATCCCTCACAAAAACTGCCCACCGAGGAATACCCCTCCAAGGTACCCTCGGAATTCGAAAATTAATGGCATTTGGAGAGATGATGTTGAGGATGTCTATATCGTCCCAGGGAAGCAGGCGAAAGTGATCAGCCACCTTACCCGATCCGGACGCCCCTATCAGAACCCGAACAATCCAACGGTCGCTCCAACAACGAATGACCAAATTGTCCCGGGCATGGACACTCAACCAAGGGCTCCAGAGAATTCAATCCTCAAACAGCTCCAGAAGGCAAAAGCCGAAATCTCAATTTGGCAACTGATTGCGACATCCTTTGAGCATCGGCAGGCTTTGCTACAAGCCTTGGGAAAATTAACTGTGCCCTCTACATCCTCCCCAGAAGAAATAGTGGCACATATGACAAGGGACGCCCCTGACTTGAACAACCCAGTCATCTTTTCTGACGAAGATATCCCTCCCTTCGGAGCCGATCATAATCTTGCCTTGTACATTACCGTACAATGTCTCAAGAAGAATGTGCCCATGGTCCTTGTGGATGACGGATTTGCGGTGAATGTCATTCCCCTCAAGACGGCTCATAAACTAGGCATTATAGAAGCCGATTTGGTCCCGACAAATCAAGGAGTACGCGCTTATGACGGCACTCGTCGTAAGGTCGCAGGGCTTATCACTCTAACCGTCGCAACCGGGCCACTGGAAAGGAAAACCAATTTTCAGGTAGTCGACATCGACGCCTCTTTCAACATGCTCCTGGGACGTCCTTGGATTCACGCCGTCAAGGCAGTTACCTCAACTCTCCACCAGAATTTCAGGGTCCCCTTCAGCGGGAAAACAATCATAATTCCTGCTTCCCCGATCAAAGCTGTCATGAGAAAGGGAATAGCCTCCCAAGCCATTGAGGAGGACGATAATGAAATGTGGGGATTCCAAGCCGTGAACGCCATAACTAACGAGTCAACACCCTCTGATTGTGATCCGTTTGCCAACCTCACAGTTAACCGCATTCTAATGCGCCAGGGTTACTTCCCGGGTTTACCTATCAATCCACTGAAAAGCACCTTGCCTCCTTTGAAATAGGCTATGGTCCCCAACATCCCCTTCGGGCTGGGATACGAGCCTACCGATGAAGATATCCAGGAAATAAACCTGCTAGTTCGAAAGCGCAAGAAGCACGAGGTTATCCTCCGTCCCTATCATCTGACCCTCAATGGATACTTTGTCCCCGAGGGAGAGTCCGAGCTCTACCATGGCTTTCTGGAGCCGATCTATGACTCTGTGGCCAAGGTCAAGTACCCGGGTGTGGAAGTCTTCCAGGACTGCTACTTCATCCCCGACAATACCGAAGCTGCATCAACTAAGTCTAAGCCGTCCTCATGCCTCGATGGACAAGCTGTCACTCTCCTCTTTGGAGAGGACAACATCAAGCACCTCGACTATGAGGACATTATCAACGTCGCTCTAAAGGACAATCAATTTGACCCAACCGCCTTGATCCCCGACACTGACCCGGAGAAAGCTACACAGGGCTGGAGGAAAACCGTCAAGTTGACCGATCGCCAAGGCCGCGTTCTCAAGATCACAACTAGAGAAGGCCCAATGTTCAAAGAGGGAAGTGAAGAAGAATCTGAATCAGAGTCTAAGTCGGAGTCAGAGTCTGTCACAACTCCTAACACTCTACTAGGTTCATCCCCACTCCCGTGAAAGGTGACAACCTAGAGCCTGTTCCAGGGGCCACCTCCTCTGCTGTGTCGCCTCTGACTGACCATAAGATGTCTGTTCTCTCTGAGCTTTTCGCTCGTGTCAACTTAATGAATGCTAAGTTTGCTTTTTTACTCGTCTCAATTTAACTGCAATGCAATTCTGAATGACTATGCGGAATTTGACATGAGTGACTACCCACCTCACCTAGCCAAAGAACTTGACAAACGGAAAACCAGAACCCCCATCATTGAGGAGACCGAACCTATTCACATAGGAACCGACAACACACCTCAAGAACTTAGGATAGGAACAACCCTTGACCCCTCGGAAAGACAACAGTTCATTAACCTCCTCCACGAATATAAGGATGTGTTCGCCTGGTCCTACAAAGATATGCCTGGGATTGACAGGGAAATTGCTGAACACCGGATACCCATTAAGCCTGGAGCTAAACCCGTGAAGCAAAAGCTGCGCCGAATGCGTCCTGAATGGGCCCTGAAAATCAAGGCAGAAGTAGACAAACAGTTCAAGGCTGGTTTCATCAAAGTGTCTGAGTACTCTAACTGGGTGGCCAACATTGTTCTTGTACCGAAGAAAGACGGGAAAATTCGTGTTTGCGCCGACTTCAGGGATCTGAACAAGGCGAGTCCAAAAGACGACTTCCCTTTGCCACATGTTGACATTCTGGTGTACAACACTACCGAACACGCCCTCCTATCATTCATGGACGGGTACGCTGGGTACAACCAGATTAAAATGGCTGAGGAAGATATGCACAACACTGCATTCACTACGCAGTGGGGTACATATTGCTACACGGTCATGCCTTTCGGCCTCATCAATGCCGGAGCAACCTATCAAAGAACCGCTACCACTCTCCTACATGATATGATGCACAAGGAGGTAGAGGTATATGTCGATGACATGATTGTCAAATAAAGAGAACGGGACGGCCACATCAGCGCCCTTCGAAAATTCTTCACTCGTCTGCGGAAATATAACATGAGACTAAATCCTCAGAAGTGTGCATTTGGGGTTACCTCCGGAAAACTCTTGGGACATGTTGTCAGCAAAAGAGGCATTGAGATTGATCCAACCAAAATCAAAGCCCTTCAACAAATGCCACGACCTAAGAACGAGAAGGAGATTCGGGGATTTCTCGGCCAGGTTCAATACATCAGCCGCTTCATTGCCAAGCTCACCGTGATTTGTGAACCAATATTCAAAAACTTTGTGCCTCCGATCACACCGATTGGGACGACGAGTGCCAAAAGGCCTTCGACAGGATAAAGGAAATCCTATCCAAACCTCCTGTCCTCATTCCACCTCAACCGGGGATCCCTTTATCCCTATACCTGACTGTTACCGACACAGCCATGGGAGCAATGCTAGCACAAACGGTCGACGGCGAAGAACGAGCCATCTACTACATTAGCAAAAAGTTCATTGAGTATGAGACAAGGTACACCCAACTGGATAAGACATGCCTTTCCCTAGTATGGTCAACAAAGAAGCTGCGGCGTTACATGCTCAGCAACACGGTCCACATCTACTCCAAGATGGACCCAGTCAAATATATCTTCGAAAAACCCGTACTAAATGGAAGGCTGTTTAGGTGGACACTCATGCTGTCTGAGTTTGATCTCAAGTTTGTACCCCTCAAGGTTATCAAGGGAAGAGCTGTTGCCAATTTCCTAGTAGAGAATCCCGTCAACGTGGATCCAACGACCGACACATGGTCACTTCTTGACGAGGACGTCCTTTGTGCTGACTCCGATGCATGGGACCTATACTTCGATGGTGCATCTAATCTGAGAGGCTTCGGGGTAGGAGTCCTTCTAATATCACCAGAGGGAGAACATGTTCCGACCTCGGTCAAACTAGACTTCGCCGTCACTAACAATGCCGCTGAATATGAAGCATGCCTCATCGGCCTACAAGCAGCCATCACACTTGGCAGCAAGAGACTGAGGGTCCACGGCGATTCTTCACTCATCATCAATCTGGTGTCCGGATCATGGAAAATCCAAAGTGACAGCTTAGCTCCCTACCGAGCGAAAATCAATCAAGAGGCCGAGTTCTTCGACCAAATCAACTACTTCCACTTGCCACGAGAGGAAAATCATTTTGCTGATGCCCTGGCAAAACTTGCCGCACTCGTCAATATACCTAACGACATGACATCGATGCCCCTATATGTCGAAAGAAGGAGCAAGCCAGCTCACATTTGTGCCATCAACGACGACGAGGAAAGCCATGATGAACCTTGCTACCAAGCCATCCTCAACTACAAAACCAAAAATGAATTCCCTCCCAACTCTGATCAAAGAGGACAAAGAGCCATCCGTTTGCTTGCATCACAATTCGTGATAAACCAAGACCAATTATGCAAAAGAACACCCCAAGTAATTCTCCTACTTTGCATTGACCATCATAAAGCCAAAAAAGTCATGGGAGAGGTCCACGGCGGAGAATGTGGCCCTCACATGAGCGCAATGATGCTTACCCAGAAAATCATGCGGCTAGGCTACTACTGGACCACCATGGAAGCCGATTGCCGTAACTACGTCAAACATTTCCAAAATTGCCAAATCTTTTCTAACATACAACATATACCACCATCCCTTTTATACACCATGACGTCACCCTGGCCTTTCTCAACCTGGGGCATCGACATCATCGGGAAAGTCAACCCGATTGGCACTAAGGGGCATTGCTTCGTCCTCGTCGCCATCGACTACTTCACCAAATGGGTGGAAGCACAGTCATATGCAATCTTGACCGCCAAACAAATGGCCAAGTTCATCCAAAACAACATCATCTGCAGATATGGGGTACCCCATGAAATCATCAGCGATCAAGGCTCTCACTTCCGGGCGGAAACTCTGGCCTTGCTAGACAAATACAAGATCAAACGACATCGATCATCCCCCTACCGTCCCCAAACCAACGGAGCGGTGGAGGAAGCTAACAAAACTCTTGTCATCATTATCAAGAAAATGCGAGACAACTACCGCGATTGGCTGAGCAAACTCCCATTCGCACTCTGGGGATACCGAACCTCCATTCGAACACCGACAGGCGCCACACCTTCCTACCTAGCATAAAGTATAGAGGCGGTTCAACCGGTAGAGTTAGAGGTCCCTTCTCTACGCATCCTAATTGAGAGTGAAGTCCCTGAGGCGGAATGGACCCGTCGAAGGTACGAGCAACTCACTTTTCTAGACGAGCAGCGGCTCAATGCCTTGCATAACGTCTAGCTATACCAACGACGTATACAACGGGCATTCAACAAGAAAGTCAAACCCAGGAACATCAAGGAGGGCGACTTGGTCCTCAAATCGGTCCGAGCACCATTACCCGTCGATCTGAGGGGAAAATTCAAACCCAACTGGGCCGGGCCATACCTAGTCAAGAAAATACTTTTGGGGGGCGCAGTGAGACTGAGTGACCTAGATGGGGAGGCTTTTACAAAGCCGACCAACCTAGAACAACTTAAGAAATACTACTCTTGAACCGTAGCAACCAACGACCTAACCCTAGTTCTACAACTAGCAACCACCTCAACCCTTTTCAAGTCAAGTTCCTTAACGCGCTCTGATTTGAAATTGCATGTTTTATCGAGTCTAAGTTGCGGCACCTTGCCCGTTTCGAATGTCCTTTGATCTATCAAAGGCAACATCCATTTGCACTAAAACAAAAACCCCCCTGAACTACGAGCATGGTTTGATTTCACCTCTTCAGGTGGACACGTAGGCAGTCCCTCTTATACCTGAGGGATACAACCACAAAACCCACTCGAATTTAAAAAAATCCCTAAACTACGATCATGGTTTGATTTCACCTCTTCAGGTGAATATGTAGGCAGTCCTTTCTTACACGAGAAGGATACAACCATTCCCATAATAAAAAACAATCATCCCCATAATCAAAACAAAAAACCCACATACAAAAAAATATCCCCATAAAAAAAGAAAGGGAAAAACATTCCCCTTTCCCACAAAAATACAAAAGAAGACTTTCTCCCTTCCCACAAAAATCCCACTTTCCCAAGTGCAAATGTCTAGGACGATTCAAACCGAGTTGCCTTTACAAAATGGATGGAAGAAACAAGCGTTCACAATTTTTGACATGAGCAATCCTCTTATTTAATTAATAATGGGAGGGATTACAATTTCAACAAAAAATAAAGCTCGACGAGTCTACAACTTGTCCAAGCTAAGGTGTCGACTAAAACACCTCACATAATAAAACTAGCACAAAACACACAAAACATAGCCAGTACAACATAATAAAAACTCACAACACTAATACAACATAATAATAAAGTGGGTAATGGAGGTCTTCACTCTTCCATTCTACCCTTGCCTTTTCCTTCGGGGTACATATTCCCCTTGTTCTTCTTGTTGGCCCGCCTAGCATGGATTTCCTCCTCGGAACGGATCCTCAACGGATCTACAACGGCAACGGCCTCCGGTCTAGTACAAGATGCCATGTTCGGCCCAAAACTAGCCCATGCACGGCCCACCATATTCTTGGGACCCGAGCTTCTCCTTTTTGGTGGCCTCATCACATCGGGGTTAACCCCATCAATGTGCTCCTCAAAGAAGGCACGGTTGGCCTTGCCAACCTCCCGATACTTCAAGTCGACAACCTCGTCCTTACGAAATTTGGACCTCTCTTCCAAAGACGGAGCTCGTGACCACTTGACATAAGAAGGAGTCACCCATATCGTGGCAACGGGATCTGGTACCTCCCAAAGCGGCCGAGTGGCCCACCACCTTTCGAAGACCTCCACAAGCTCGGAGTTTCGAAAAACATTCTCTTGGACAAGGGTATCTTAAGCGGGCACCTTTTGTTGACGCCCCATTTCCCTCATGAGCCTTTCGAGATAAATGAAGGAAATAAACCTTCAAACCCACCACCATCAAAGAACAAGGACTAGCACCCGAAGCGGGCAACCCCATGAAGGACCTCAAGTGCCACCACAGCACCACCCAACGGATGTGGGGACCGCCCTCCTCCGACAATCTCGCGGCCCAATAAGCCTCGGTGGAAGCAAAACTATCCGAGTACAATTTCTTCCTCATGGTAAGGCGACGAAAGGTGAAGAGTCTACCACACCCGAAATACTCGAGAGGGGGGGGGGGGGGGAATTGAGTATTGCAAAATTATGCCTACTTTTTATTTTATATCAAGGTAATTAATTACTTAAAGTTTATTGATTAAACTTTAACTCATTAACTAAATGATTATGAACGTAATGAAATGACTGAAACGAAAACTGCAATGACACACGATATTTGAAGTGGTTTCAGCTTCACACGTTGAAGCTTACGTCCACTATTCTCGATTAATAATTTTAGTACCTTACTCCGGATTACAAAATTATCAATCCAACTCGTATAGCTAACTCTGGCTATAACTCAATTTGAATATCGCTAGATATTCGGTTTTGACTATCTTAAGTTACTAAGAAAACACTTGATTGTTCTTCTAAGTGTTCACACAATTGAACGAGTAAGAAACAATATGAAGTACTATTATCTTATGACGTAACCTTAAGAAAAAAATAATAAGCAAATTAAAGAGCACGACTTTTCGCAAGATTTTCAAATGCAAAACAATGAAAATAGTAAATTGAAAATTAAACTCTAAATTGTTTGCAAGGGATTTTTATATTTCGAAAAGCTTAACTAGAACAAGAAATGATCATGTGTATTTATAGTAGAAGAGAGAACTAGTTTGCACGAAACCCTAGGATGCCGTGAGATAGGCGGCATGCTTTGCAAGAGATAAATCTTTATCTCTTTGCTAATTCAATCCAAGATATTATAGTTTAGGCAAATAAGATAAAAGTGAATCTTATTTTTTTTCTATAACTATATCTTCAAGATTTTCAGATAAGTAAACAAATTAAATCATGTATATATTTAAGATAAGAAAATATCTTATAAAAATATAAGCTAGATTTAATTAGATAGGTTACTTGTACTAGAGGACTTGTAAAACCTAAAGGTTTGAAGCCAGCGGCCGAAACCCTAGGCCCGTGTCCATCTAGACAAAAATCCTTCTTCTTGGATTAGGGTTAGGTTAAAATAAACTAGCAAGCCCTAGATAGCATGACGACCCACAAATCGTTTTATTAACCAATAGAGATATGCAAGTTATCCATTATAACAACCCATATATCAACTCTACTATAGATACATATGATTTCGAAATATGTTTAAAGAATTTTATCCTTTGAAAAATGATTTTAAAACTATTAAAATCGTGCTATTAAAATGCTACCCAAAGTTATAGTAGAAATAGTTATAACTTTAAGTTTGGTAAGTAAAGTTATAGGTGAAATAGCTATAACTTTACCTTCCTAATATTCCGTTCTTAAAATACCGTCATTAGATGAAGACCTATACTAGCTAATCTTCCTGGAGATCTTCAGTTATAGGATCGTCTCTTTATCTTGACCAAAAGCTCTTCATCTTGAGCTTTGTTAAAGACTTATTTAGCCTTTTGCTTGAGTGATCATCATACTTGAAACTTGTTACAGTTATTATGACGCTTTAAGAATCTTCAATGTTATAGCTCAAGCTGCAATAACATTACTCGAATGATGCCTCACAAATATTCAATGTTATAGCTAAGAATGCTATAACATTACTTGCTAATCTTATAAACCTAAGTTTGTAATACCCCGTATCTTATATAATCGATTAAACGGATATTATTATATATTAGTTATTATACATTTCATATTGGTTGCATCGTAATATCGTGAATGTTATTAAGTCGGGTTTATATCGTATATGTTGAGTCGGGCTACATCACATTTTGTCTTTTGAGTCAAGAATCGTATCACCCATCTACCCATCTACATTTACCCAATTACCATACCCGTTTAAACCATTTGCCTTACCCGGAACATGTAACCATCATTTACCCTAAACCTAATCTAAGAGCCGCTCTCCCTCTCCCCTCTTTTAACAGTTGAGTCATTTCTAATTTCATTTTATCATTCATAAAACCATTTCTAAACCTAGAGAGAGGGAGAGAAAGAAGAATTGTCGAGCCTTTCATTTGATTGAAGATTTCTCATCGATTCCAACCTAATTCGATCTCCCTGTTTGTAAGTCGATTTCATTCCATTGTTTATACTGTTTTAAAGTGTTCGTCCTCAAAAAGTTTGAAAAGAGAGTCCTATTTATTTGATGTCTAGTTTATGCATATAAAATCTCATAGTCAAAGTCTTTATGGTTTGTGCTAGGTGATTTATTTATGAACATGTCGCTGAAAGGTCCGCGAATCTGATTTGGTTGTGGAAAATGATTTGAAACCCTAATTCTTATGTCGATTCAGTTATGAGGCTTCTTCATACATCATCTTTGTATAGTCTAGATGATAATAGGATTTGGAATTACTGCAAAATGATGTTTTAAACTCGTTTTATGAATCAATACTTTTTATGCGACGGTTTCTGTCAGTTTTTGGAAATCAGTCTGAAAACCCTTGATAAGTTTGGAATTTGAGAAAAACACGTTAGATATAATTTGTATCTAAGACTCATGGGGTTCAAATCCAATTGGCCTTGTATTAATTTGTGTTTTCTGGAATTAGTTATGTATTTTATTCCGAGTCTGTCATGTGTTGGAAAATCAGGAAAAATCGTGTTTGTCCTTTAAGTTGATATTCCTATTAAGTTATGATGAGTCTAGGTTATGTGCATGATTATTTGATTGAGTAGGTGGTAATTATACATAATTATGTTATGTAGGTGATGTATATGTGAAGGATCATAATTGATTGCTTGTGTGCTTGGATTGCGAAAAGGTAGGGAAATACACTTGACTTATTATCGTTGTTGTTGAATTGTGTTGACTTGTTTGTGTTTCATATGACCAAACTGTGAACGTTGACTTGATTCGTGGTTGTTGATTCATGTTATGATTCATATCCTGGAATGTGCTTGATGAATTAATCGTATTGAGTATATTATCACAACATTCGGTAGAACCGCATGATTCTATGATTTACCACCCAATGATATACATATTGTGTTGCATTAATTTCTTGAGCATTCATATGCATTGGAGATGGAAGAGGTTGTGGTGACGTGGTGTGGTGATGATGATGTTGTGATAAGGCCCAGGCGGGTTCTGCAGGACTTGCCCTGGTGTCCTCAGCTGCGAGCTGGCAGATCGACTACGGTCGATATATAGTCTACCGGGGATCGGTATAGCTGGGTTGTACGGGTTATGAGTCGCGATGAGATAGTGGTGGTGATGGAGGAGCAAGCATATCATACATACTTGTTGCATTGTATTACCCAACTCAACCTCGTGGTTGACCCTGTGTATTCGTGAACACCTGCGATGAACCTTTTAATGGGGAGCAGATTGACAGGTACCTCAGAGACAGATAGGAGCTGGATGGGAAGGGAGCTTGGATTGCCTGACTTAGAGCTAGACCACTTTTAGTTCTGTTTAGTTATCAGACTTTATTTTCAGTTTGAGACTTGTTTCATTTCAAGATGTAAACATTTATAAACTTTTAATTTAAAATACTGTTTATCTTTCCTTTGTTATGCACTGCCTCGGATTTCCGAGATGGTAACACCCTTCTTTATCTAAGGAGTCCTAGTCCAGGCCTTTAAATAAATGGGGGTGTTACAAAGTGGTATCAGAGCGAACGATCCTAAGGCCTAAACCAATGAACCCAATGAACGTAGGATGTGTCTAAATAAAATGAACCCCAGTGAATAAACTGTTAGGAGCTCACAGTGCGGTTAAGAAGGCGCCCTTAATGCGTGCTCTTTTGCCCTCTCAGTTTTGAACCAGGTAAACCGAGAGAAATTGAGTGAATGGGGTAGTTAGAAGGAAAACCTTGGATATAATCGAGGGGATGTACACCTTGAGACCCATATATTCTAACCATGCTGCATGATAACGTTGCGGTAAGTATTTTGTATGAATGATGGCGTGATCATATGATGTTGTGGGGATGAGAAATAAAATTTTCGTGTTCTGGTTGATAATCAATGAAGTGTTGGATTGTGGTAATCGTGAGCGTGAAAATAATTGCGAATTGATGATATTTATCTGGATGGATGTTGAATGATGTGATGATAGTACTATTATGTCTAGTGATATGCGGTTATGTGATCCCGAGGCCCTGCTAGTATAGTATTGTGATAATAATGAGACACACTATTGAATTGCATGTTTCTAGTCATAGCAATCGTGATTAGATGTAAGGAGTAGATCGAGATGCGAAAAGATTCTATGGGATAGATGTTTACGTAAGTACAAAGTGTGAGATTTAAGTGGGGATGGGTTAGTATACATAGTATGTTCATAAGAGCTTGTAACATAGTAAAGAATGACCTAGTGCTGAAACTCGTTTTGTTTGATTTTACTCTTTAATTGACCTTACTGCCATTTCCTTTCTGTTTATTGCCTATGGATGAAAATTTTATGGGAGATAGCCCCGGGAGTTAGTGTTCATTTGACGTTGGTTTCATGCTTATAGAATATACGGATTAGGAGTAATAAATATTTTAGTGGGCTGTGGTCAGGAAGTTCCTGTGCAGTGATGTTTTGACCAACGATTTTGTAAAAATCCTCATTTAAATTTTATTAATAATTTTTGCATAATTCAAACTCCATCGATCAGAAGATTCGCATATGTTTTCAAATTGATAAGCCACGAAAATTCTTGATGTATCTATATTAAATGGTAAGTTTTGCAAACTGACCCAAGTTTCGGACCAATTGCTGTCACATACTTGTTTGGACCAACTGAGTTGCAAAATCCTTTAAAAATTGAATTCTTGAGCTTTGGACCTCATTCTTTTTCTCACGAATTATTAACTCTCTGTATGTTATAAAAAGTAATATAACTCAAGTTTTCGTTGAACGGTTATTTATTCGTGATTTTTGGAAGTTACAACGTGAATCATAACTTTTAAAATGTGAATTCTATGTTGAGTTTTCATACAGTTGTTCGATTATTTCATGAGCCTTATTAATGTGAAATTACAGTGTCCTTATATGATGATAGTAGCACACATATTCATTGGTTATGTATCTTAACAAGTGATAAAAAAAATTAATTAAAGTTTAGTTTATAACATTGTTGGCATGATAGTATGTGTGAAATTGAATAGCTTAATCTGATCCTTAATCGAGGGTGAAATATTTTATACGAGTCCAGTTGTTGCATATTTTATATATGTTTGGCATGTTGTAATATCTCTGGTGTGTTCATCATATTTGTATATTGGTCGGATATATATAAATATAAAACTATATTGTCATATCTTGGTAAAGTCGGTGGCGTTAAATGTCAACTTGATTGTTCTAATATACTCGCATGAATATTTATAATAATTATGTTTAAATGTTTACACATGGATGGTAGTAATGAGTATGTCTAAATGTTCACACATGTATGATGTCATCTGAGTTCTAATGTCTTCTATGTGAGTCTGTGTGCCTATAGTTATACTTATTACTTTCATTGCATTAATTTATTTCAGTTGAACCTAAACTTATGATATGATAATAAAATAGTGTTGTTGTTCCTTATGGGATATGTTCGTAGTTGTATTGTTATGAAATGATAAGGTGATTATTTTGACGGAAATTTTTTTTATGTCAGCTATGTTGGCCAATTATAATGAGATAACCCTTTGATGATTCACATGTTATGCGTATGTTTAAATGATAGTCGTTATAGTTACGTTTAATTGAGCCGCGAGTTGCCTAGTTGTTCAAACCGTGCAAACCAGAGAACTTGTTCACCTTGCTAATCTTTTGTCATAGATAATGTTTTACAAGTTATATGATGGTATACGTACATGTTTAAGTTGTTTATGCGAGATCTTTTGTGTTGCTGAAAATGAGTTATACTAAGTTCTTTGGACACAATTGAATGATATGGTTGCTAAAATGTTAAACACATGTGTGATATGGAAGTAATGTTGTTGTTGTCATGGATCATATGTTGTTACTTTTATTGGGAAATATGTTTTCAGAATTTATATCGTGCAAACAATTTTGATAATTTAAAATATGAATTATGAGTATGTTGTTGATTGTTTAAATTCATCGGTCTAATTCGTGACCTAAATCAGTGAGTGAGTAAATGGCTGTATGGACATGTCAATAAGATCCTGTGATTGTGATGGATAGTAGTGGTAGATCTATTTTCTGTGATATGTTTACAAATGTGAGAAGTTTCTTAAATTGTTTTGTTATTTTTACTCTCGCTCGTTCATGGTCTATAATTGATCATCAAATTTGCTTAATTACATACATGTCCATTGCCCTCGTGCCTACTCTATCCCAACACCAACTTTGATTATAAAGACCATTAGTTAGTGAGCTATTTTCGTCATATGCGAGGACGTGGTTGAGTTTTATTTTCTTTATCGAGGTAACACGATATTACCGTCCCTAATACTTTTATTATTGTTCGGGGTTGTATGTGTATGTGTCATTATTTGTCATCGTTTTATGATATCAATTTATACATGGTAATTGTGAATTTCTGATGATTGTCACTATTTCGGTTTGCAATTATATAAGTACGTATTATATATCTTATTGTCAAGAGGGGGATTTTGGTGAGATGGGTTTGGGTAGATTTGAATGACATATATGATTGGTTGAGCGCAAGGATTGGAAATCTATAAGTTTGTAAAGGAAACAATTAGATTTGGTAATGGTTGCGTAATGGCTTTTCGTTTGGTTGCTAGGAGATAATGGAGGTACTACGTATTAATTAAGATTGTGTTGTGCTATTGATTCTCATAATATGGAGCTTAAGTTATACTACGATATACCGTGTGGACTTTGGCCTTGAGTTGAGCCTTATTTCATTCGGATTCTCATATATTGATTTTTGGTTCGTATTGTAGTTAAATTGTCTAATCCTTGACCTGACGTGTGGGTGAGTAGCTTAGAGTTTTACTCGCCCGAGCATACCTTTGACTTTATATCAAAGGACCGAGATACGAATTTTATGCTAATGTACCGATCTTTGAAAGTACGATCGAACCACCCAAACCAGACTTTGGGGAAGAGGTGAACTAGGAAGGGAATGACATAGAAGTCACAGAATCGAGTAAGCGCGACCTAAGGACCGTTAGGTTAGAGCTAGTAACACCATGATCGGTCTGTTATGAAACCGTGTAAACCTTTGGCTCCTTCTTGTTGTTCTTTTAGTTTGATGTTGTGTTTTTAAGTTAAGCATGAGCTAAGTAATAAGTGTACTTGTTGACAATCAGTTAATTCCATAATAAAACCTTGTTTTCGACTTCAATGTTACTGCGCAATCTCTTATCATGTGTTCTTTTCTGTTACATGTTGTTGACAGTGATTTTGTTGCATAGGAATATGAAAGTTGAAAAGAGGTTACGAGGACGTAACCATGTTTTTAGTTGGGTAGGATTGTAAAATCTTAATGTTTATGTTGCATCGTTTGTAGATTGTGGTTTTCATCAAGTTGATGTTCCACAGCGGTACCTATGCAAATGAGTTCTCTATGTTTTGTTCTTACTTCTGATTAGTTGGGTTATGTGAAGATGAGTTAAACTTCGGGACGAAGTTTATTTTTAGGAGGGTAGAATGTAACATTTCGTGTCTGTTATATTTAATTGATGTGTCAAAAGTGTGTGTTAACTGTGTTAGAAATACGTGATGTCCGTATGTACGATAGACAATACACCTTTTAATGTTTGAGTACGGGAGTGAACTTCGGGACGAAGTTCATCTTAAGGGGGGAAGACTGTAATACCCCGTATCTTATATAATCGATTAAACGGATATTATTATATATTAGTTATTATACATTTCATATTGGTTGCATCGTAATATCGTGAATGTTATTAAGTCGGGTTTATATCGTATATGTTGAGTCGGGCTACATCACATTTTGTCTTTTGGGTCAAGAATCGTATCACCCATCTACCCATCTACATTTACCCAATTACCATACCCGTTTAAACCATTTGCCTTACCCGGAACATGTAACCATCATTTACCCTAAACCTAATCTAAGAGCCGCTCTCCCTCTCCCCTCTTTTAACAGTTGAGTCATTTCTAATTTCATTTTATCATTCATAAAACCATTTCTAAACCTAGAGAGAGGGAGAGAAAGAAGAATTGTCGAGCCTTTCATTTGATTGAAGATTTCTCATCGATTCCAACCTAATTCGATCTCCCTGTTTGTAAGTCGATTTCATTCCATTGTTTATACTGTTTTAAAGTGTTCGTCATCAAAAAGTTTGAAAAGAGAGTCCTGTTTATTTGATGTCTAGTTTATGCATATAAAATCTCATAGTCAAATTCTTTATGGTTTGTCCTAGGTGATTTATTTATGAACATGTCGCTGAAAAGTCCGCGAATCTGATTTGGTTGTGGAAAATGATTTGAAACCCTAATTCTTATGTCGATTCAGTTATGAGGCTTCTTCATACATCATCTTTGTATAGTCTAGATTATAATAGGATTTGGAATTACTGCAAAATGATGTTTTAAACTCGTTTTATGAATCAATACTTTTTATGCGACGGTTTCTGTCAGTTTTTGGAAATCAGTCTGAAAACCCTTGATAAGTTTGGCATTTGAGAAAAACACGTTAGATATAATTTGTATCTAAGACTCATGGGGTTCCAATCCAATTGGCCTTGTATCAATTTGATTTTTCTGGAATTAGTTATGTATTTTATTCCGAGTCTGTCATGTGCTGGAAAATCAGGAAAAATCGTGGTTGTCCTTTAAGTTGATATTCCTATTAAGTTATGATGAGTCTAGGTTATGTACATGATTATTTGATTGAGTAGGTGGTAATTATACATAATTATGTTATATAGGTGATGGATATGTGAAGGACCATAATTGATTGCTTGTGTGCTTGGATTGCGAAAAGGTATGGAAATACACTTGACTTATTATCGTTGTTGTTGAATTGTGTTGACTTGTTTGTGTTTCATATGACCAAACTGTGAACGTTGACTTGATTCGTGGTTGTTGATTCATGTTATGATTCATATCCCGGAATGTGCTTGACTGAATTAATCGTATTGAGTATATTATCACAACATTCGGTAACCGGCATGATTCTATGATTTACCAGTCCAATGATATACATATTGTGTTGCATTAATTTCTTGAGCATTCATATGCATTGGAGATGGAAGAGGTTGTGGTGACGTGGTGTGGTGATGATGATGTTGTGATAAGGCCCAGGCGGGTTCTGCAGGACTTGTCCTGGTGTCCTCAGCTGCGAGCTGGCAGATCGACTACGGTCGATATATAGTCTACCGGGGATCGGTATGGCTGGGTTGTACGGGTTATGAGTCGCAATGAGATGGTGGTGGTGATGGAGGAGCAAGAATATCATACATACTTGTTGCATTGTATTACCCTACTCAACCTCGTGGTTGACCCTGTGTATTCGTGAACACCTGCGATGAACCTTTTAATGGGGAGCAGATTGACAGGTACCTCAGAGACAGATAGGAGCTGGATGGGAAGGGAGCTTGGATTGCCTGACTTAGAGCTAGCCCACTTTTAGTTCTGTATAGTTATCAGACTTTATTTTCAGTTTGAGACTTGTTTCATTTCAGATGTACACATTTATAAACTTTTAATTTAAAATACTGTTTATCTTTCCTTCGTTATGCACTGCCTCGGATTTCCGAGATGGTAACACCCTTCTTTATCTAAGGAGTCCTAGTCCAGGCCTTTAAATAAATGGGGGTGTTACAAAGTTAATCTAACAAAGACTAAACAAACGATTACGAGTAGGAGTATATATAAAACAAAGCACACACTTGTCATTATCAAAACTTAATCATAAATCTATATGGTCCAACAGAAGGAATAAGAAAAAGAATCAACCGGAGGCTCTACATACCTTAGCCTCTCCAATAGCCACTCTTGGAGGATCCTTGGGGATCCGAATGAAGGAGCTTCTCTACAAGAGTCTTCTTTGTCCAATGCTTGGATGATCTCGCGAAGCACCAACCATGATGGGTCTCTACCATGCTCCATTTGCTCAACCACATGTACAAGGGTCGTGCTACCATAGCATTTCGGTCCCTCCTTCTTCAAAGCATCAACAAAGAGGTATACATGGACAAGGCAAACGGCAAGAGCCCTTCTCTTGGCCACCTCCGAAACATTGGCATACAATCGGTTTGAAAAGATGTTGATAAGAGCCAACATATCCACACCATGTGGATCAAGAAGGAAGTTGATTTGACTTGTCGACAAACCAAACATTGAACGGAATTTCTCCTTGTAGCATAACCGAGTCGGAGGAAGCACCGGAACACAACCCGGCCACCCACCAATGGCTCCAACTTCTTCGGCTAGTGGACAAATTTCACCTTTTGGGAAAACGAAAACATGGTGTTTCGAATCCCAAAACCGAGAGCATGCTTCGAGGAATGAAGATTGCACCTTGACTTGACGAAGCACCAACAATTGACCAACTCCCATGCAAATGAGTTGATACTTTTCGGGAGGCGACAAATCCCGGCACCATTGTCGCAACGCATTCTCAAAAGCATCCATGAAATATTTTTGTGGAAGAAGAAGAGGTTTTGTAGAGATGTTTTTGTGTTTCGGATGATGAAACAATGAAGCACAAACATCACTATTTATACAAAACAATCAGCGCGTTTTTCAGAAAAAAGGGAGAGCCGGCTTCTATCGCCCATTAGCTCGCGCCTCTTTAGGCCCCTTCCCAGGATTCTCGCCTTGAATTGTCCCTTTCAAGTTGTGTTTTCTCTTGACACCTCAAACCTCCCGCCGGAATTCCCGAGCCTCTTCGAGATGGTCCAAGACATTTTGTGTTTCCTCACACTCACATTTCTTTGCTTTTGCGTTTTACGAAATCTGAAACGGTTTCCATGACGCAGCTTTAAACATACGGATTTTTCTTTCTTTTTTAAAAGGGGAAAGGGCTAGTCGCCCCGATCCGCGACGGATCGTTTCCATGTCAACCGAAATTCCGAATTTTTTGTCTCTTTTTCGCAATTTCCCAGCAAAAATAAAAATCGAAAATTGATAACACGACATCAGTTTTCCTCAAAAATTCAAGCACTCACAAATTCGAGTCTTGACCCCACAAAAATCGAATCAAATGCACTCGTAAAATTGTTTTCTATAAATTCATCCGTGACGTTTTGAGTTTGAATTCTTTTATCGAGTCACAAATCAATTTCAATAATTTCGATGCAATTTAATTCAAGACACGAGTTAATTGCTCAATTTTCAAATCAATTTCTTTTGAATTCCAAACGTGATGACTTGTCTCGAAATTTTCAAAAATATCATTTCAAATTTCAATTTTTAACTTCGTGTCATCGCGGTTAAATTTTGTTTTCAATCAAATGCTTTTTACGTGTTTACATTTATGCGTATGTGCTACCTGTCGCCTGTTTTCTACATTAACGATGCAAGAACTAGTGCAAAGCAAAAGGGGAACTGACAGCGGAGAACGCTCCTCCGAAACACAACACAAAAGAGCCAAAAAAATCACAAAATGAACCACAATCCAAAAACACATATATACAAACCGCCTCACGCAAAATACATCGACACACGTCTGATACAAACGACTGACCATACAAACAGGATCAAGTACAGACATTTATCATACAGACACTGGCCTAAGACAACAAACTGGGGGCTACCCGCCACCTACCGAACTAAGCACTCCCTATCCTTTCGCTCGGAAAAGAAAAGGAGCAACACGGGAAACAGAGGATCAACAACGGAAGCAGAGGTGGTTACCATGATGGTAATACCTCGTTCCAGTTCCACGACAAAAAAGAAGACAGTGTCTGGCAGACTTTGGATGATAAGGAGGCCAAGGACCATGTGCGATGCACCACCCCGATGTTGACCTCCAATCATCAGCTGCCCTGTCTATGAGCCACAACGAAAAGGACAAGCCGGATGTGACAGCCGCCTCCCCTCCTCTACGGAAGAATCCTCTACCACCACCTTGGCTCCAGCAGCCTCCCCGGTTACTTCTGCTCCTCCTGGATCATCCTCCTCTGCCAAGGCCTCAACAACAGACCCCATAGGTCCCAAATGGTACCGTGCAATCAAAAGAACAAACAAAGAACGTCAGCCGAAATTTCGGCATTACAACGGCGTAAATTGGACAAATCCAAAAAAAGAAACCTGCAAAGCAGAACAAGGGCAATCCCGCCCAAATCCAACAAAACATAAAAACAATTTACAAAAAAAATGTACAAAAACGACTCGCCCTTCTTTTCAAGCAAAAGACGAGTCAAAACAACCACAACAAAAACGGCACCTCAAAACCCACACAAGGTCCGCCAACAAACCAAAATACATTCCCGATACAATGGGGTATTTTCCTACTACTCAAAAAGGCAATTCCTACAAAAATTCAAAAATGACCACAACAAGGCAACGTGATTTTATCACGCCATAAAACGACCTAAACTACCAATGGGGTCCATTTCAAAGCAAACTGACTCAATTGAAGCTCAAACATACGCTTATTTTGTCAGACATAAGACCGCCACAAAAGGCAAACATTCCGATTTTGCCCACAATACCCAACAAAGGTCCACAATGGCAAATACGGTCTTTCTCAACTACAATGCAACCTAGTGGGACCCACTACCCAAGCAAATAAACTTGGCTTTGTGAGATGAGACGGTTCCTCCACCTCACTCACGTTTTTCGAGCATAGGGAGCGGGAACGGGGACCAAAATGCAAACTAAAACCACCCCTATACTCCTAAACAGGTTTCTAACCTAATGCAATCATCAATTTCACTCGAAATGGGCTCTATCAAAAACGCCCAAATTAATTTTTCTAGGGTAAAAATTTCGCCCTAATTCAATCTATCCAAAACGACCAACAAATTCAAACGGATTCAAAAGGAAATACATACCTTGAGATGACATTGCCGATGATGGCACGAATGGAAGCAAGCTAGAGACCAACAATGGCGGATTTTTGGTTTGTTTTGTCGAAAGGTTGAAGACGAAGTGAGAATGGTATGTGAACCATTCTCGCGTCTTTTATAGAAAAATAGGGAAACTCTCTCAACTCGCCAGGTTGCTCGCGCCTCAATAGGGTGCCCCCTGCTCTTTTAGCGAAATTTTGGGCTTTGGCCCAATTTCCCAAAACAAACTTCAAATTTTCAACGACGGCAATTAAAACCGTCAATTTCAGAAATAATAGTGAAAATTCAAAATTCACTATTTCTTCAAATTTCAACGACGGCGATTAAAAACCGTCATTTTCAAAAATAATAGTGAAAATTCAAATTCACTATTTCGTCAAATTTTAAACGACGGTAATTAAAACCGACATTTTTCAAAGAAAAATAATAGTGAAAATTCAAAATCACTATTTCTTCAAATTTCGAACGACGGCAATTAAAACCGTCATTTTCAAAATCATGGTTGGAAATTAAATTGCACTATTTTCACCACACATGTCAACGGTGGCAACATAAACCGTCACTTCAAAAGTAATAGTGAAGATTTAAAATTCACTATTTCCTTCACATGTCAACGGCGGCAACATAAACCGTCACTTCAAAAGTAATAGTGAAGATTCAAAATTCACTATTTCCTTCACATGTCAACGGCGACAACATAAACCGTCACTTTAAACGTAATAGCGAAAATTCAAAATTCGCTATTTCCTTCAAAACTAAAAAAAACGGCGATTAAAACCGCCACTTCAAATTCAAAAATGAGTATTGAAGATTTAAAATTCGCTACTCCTTCAAATGTCAACAGAGGACTTGATGTGACCATAATTAGAGCATATTTAGTCCCCGAATTAGCCTTGCTCCCCATACTTTTTAGTGCATATTTGGGTCATTTATTGTCTTTAGTCCTTTGTTTTGCATATTCTTTGAGGTTTTGTGTCCTTGGTAGGAAAGGAGTGCAAACCTTGCATTTTCATGGCAAAATGAGGCTAAATTGATTGAATTAAATGACCAAGCATCAAGGAGGGACAAGATTAGAAAGCCTTTGTACATACTATAGTAGATGGGCAATGATGTTAAAAGATCCTTGCATCCCCGGGGAAATCCTCAAGGATTCTATGAAGAAAAAGAAAGAAAAGAAGAAGGAACGAAGCTCTAAGTCAATCCGAGCGGATTGTCTACAAGACGTCCGTCCAGGAGGTACAATCCGAGCGTCTTTCTCCACTGGACGCCCGTCCAAAACGTCCCCAATCCGCCTGTCTTCCCCAGCTGGACGCCCGTCCAGGAATACCCAAATCCGCCCGTCCCGTGCCAAAGATGCCCGGATTCCCTTACAACCTATTTCGTCTTCTACAAACTTCAAGGAAGGATGCGCATCTTTTTCTAAGACCGGCGAAAAAGAGACCGGAGTCTCCCTAGAGACAGGCGATTCCTCAAGGACTTAATCGTCATTTAAGCCCTTAGTAAACCCTAATTTATGTAACTAATCCCCACTATAATACCCCATTAGTCTAATTAGAAAAGCATGTTCTTCTTAGCAATCTTTAGTGTAGTTAATATCAATCAAATCTCTCTTTAATCTTGTAATCAACATTTAATCAAGTTTTAATACAAGTTTTATTTCCTTAATCTCTCTCTTATTCATCCTTTATTTTGGGTAATTGAAGATTATTTGGGTTATTATTGGGAGATTGACAACCTTCCAATCAAGCATCAAGTACTTCTATTATTCTTTCTTTATTATTGGAATCATTAGTAGGTATAATTCTCTTAATCCCTTTTTAATTATTGTTAATTATCTTCATTTATTCATCATGTTTTACTTTGTTGGTATGATTGACAACCTTGCTAGCATGTTCAACATGATAATGAGTGAGTAGTTTCCTTAGCTAGGGTTAATGGGTAATTAGGGGAAACCAACATGGGGAACGATTCATGCTTAATCTAATATGTTTTCATAGTTTATTTTCTTGCTTGTTGTGATCTCAACTTATGCACATGTTATGTTTGATGAAATGCGAGCCTATGAATCCTTGCATTTTTTACCCATCACCTATCTTTTCAATGAGACTTGTAAGACATAAACCAACTCGAGTCTCATTAGACAATGCATATAGTTGAGTAGGTAAGATTAAGTCGACTTGTAGGTGTTGTACAATCTAATCGATTCGGCTCCGGGACCCTAACTTTCCTAGGATTGTAAGATATAAACCTACTCGATCTATCACAACAATAATTGCTTGCTTATAATTTGAGAATATGTTTGTATGATCAATTCCCATGAATCCCCTATGACCCCATGACACCCTAGTGCTTTTTATCAATTGTTTACATCCCTATTAATTCATCTTGCTTGTTTACTTTTATTGCTATTTAGTTTAGTGATCTTCTACTTCAAACCCCAATTGCGACACCCTTAGACACCACTAGTTGCAATAGAAAATCTCATCTCAATTCCCGTCCCTTTGGATCCGACCTTTACTAATTGTAGAGTTGTTTGTGAAGTTATAAATTGTGTTTTGGTCTAGGTGCTCCTAACGACAAGCACTGAAAACTAAACCCCTCACGAGGGATCACGACCAAAAATGGCGCCGTTGCCGGGGACGGTGTTAACTTGATTTAGATTTTCTTGTATTGTTATTAGTTGTGTCTTTTTTTTCCTTGGGGAAGTAAAACTCCTCAAGGTTGGTTCTAATTATTTTCGAGTTGTTTGATATTTTGCATGTCTAGAAGGTCACAAGGTAAGTTGTTGCCCTTTGATCACGAAATTGAAAGGACTTTGACAACCAATAGAAGACATGCTAGGAGAACTTTGAGAGGTATTGGTGAGGTTGTAGATATTCAACCAAATACTATTGAGTTCATCAACCCTTTTTCAAGAGAAGGTGAGTAGAACCCAACACAAAATCCAACACAAAATCAACCCACAATGCCTAAATTTTCATCACATTCCGTACCAACCGAGGAGAACCTACCCAATGGTACTCCCACACCACAACACTTAACCGGAAATTTTATTGCCAAATCCGCATTTATCCAATTAGTCGAAAGAAGCCAATTTGGGGGGATGCCTAGTGAAGACCCTCACTCTCATATGGAGACTTTTTGCGACTATTGTGATGCGATTTCTCAAACCGGTGTAACTCAAGACCAAATACGATGGGTCTTATTTCCTTTTTCCTCTAATTGGCACCGCAAAACAATGGTTGAAAGGCCTTGATAAGGCTACTCTCAGAATTGATTCTTGGAAGAAGTTGGCTCTAGCTTTCTACAAAAAGTTCTATCCACCAGAAAAGACTAACATGCTAAGAGCTCAAATTACGAGCTTTAAGTAAAGAGATGAAGAATTTTTGTTTGAAGCTTGGGAGCGGTCTAAGGGAATTTGTCGCTCATGTCCTCACCATGGACTTAGCGAGTGGTTCTTGGTACAACAATTTTGGAACGGTCTTTATGAAGACTCAAGAAACATTCTCAACATGGGATCAAATGGAATGTTCACCGAAGTTGATGACAATCAAACTTGGAACAAAATTGAGGAAATGGCTGTCCATAACTCACAATATAGTAGACCTCGCAAGGCTACTAGAGGAGAAAAGCATGAAGTGGACTCCATTACTCAATTGGGTGCTCAACTTAGTGCTCACATTGATACCATCAATTTGAAGTTTGAAAAAGCTATGGCTAGACTTGAAGAAGCCTCAAAATCACCAAAGCATCATGTTAATGCCATGACGGAATCTTCATCAATCCCAAGTGGGATATGTGAGAATTGTGAAACTTTGGGACATGACCGAAGTGAATGTAGGGGAACAAATGAATAAGTGAATGCTTTCAGAGCATAAAAGTGTGGTACCCCTTATTCAAACTATTACAATGAAAACACCAAATTCCATCCAAATCTCTCATACAAAAGCCAAAATGTTCAAAACCCTCAACCAACATACACCCCACCTCCCATGAGAAACCAAAATCAAAGACCCTTTTACAACCAAAACCAAGGTTACCAAAATCAAACACCATACAATCAACAAAATGACCAAGGTTTTGATGTTCAAAAAGCGGTCCTCCAAATGCAAAAGAATCAACAAGTGTTTTTCACTCAAATGCAAAAGGATAGTCAAGCAAAGGAAATCACCATCAACAACATCCTAGCTCACACCAAAATGTTGGAAACCCAATTGACTCAACTAGCATCTTCAAGCTCACAAAGACAAAAGGGGCAATTACCACCTCAAAGTAATCCCCCAAGACATGAAACGGTTAGTGCCATTCACCTGAGGAGTGGTACAAGGTATGAAGCACCGAAGAAGCAAGTTGAGGATGAAGTTGTGGAAGCTAGTGACAAAGAAGAAGTTGCGCAAAACTTCAAGGATGGAGAACCATCAAAAGAAGAAGTTTCAAAGAAAAATGAAGACAAGGTCAAGGAGAAGGAGCCCATTGTGATTAGACTTCCTTTTCCGAGTCGTCAAGGCAACCCCAAATTTGATGACCAACTTGGAAAATTTATGGATATTATGAAGAATTTGGAAGTCTCAATTCCTTTCACGGAATTAATCAATCACGTGCCGGTCTATGCAAAATACATGAAAGACATCCTTACAAAGAAGAAGTCGATCCGGAAGCTTGAGACTATCGCCTTCACTAAGGTGAGTAGTGAAATACTTCAAGGCAGTTCACCTCCAAAACTTAAAGATCCGGGAAGCTTCTCAATACCGTGTACCATTGGCGACACCACGATCAACAAAGCCTTATGTGATCTAGGGGCCAGTGTGAGTGTTATGCCGTACTCGATGAGTAAAAGGTTAGGGATAGGAGAGCTTAAATGCACCAATATCACACTCCAAATGGCCGATAGATCAACGAAGACACCATTAGGGATATGGGAAGATGTTTCCGTAAGAGTTGGGAAATTTTTCATCCCGGTGGACTTTGTCATTGTTGACATGGAAGAAACTCCAACATTCCAGTCATTCTAGGAAGACCTTTCTTACACACCGCGGGTGCGGTGATTGATGTGAAGCATGAAAAGCTCACTTTAGAAGTGGGAGATGAGAGCATAACTTTCAATCTTGACAAGACCATGAGAGCTCCCCGTTTGCATGAACCATGTTTTATGGTTGATCATTATAGCCGGAAGGATGATAGGAAGAAGTCGGAATTCCAATGGAAGAAGAAAATTGATGATGCTCCATTCAAAGAGCAAGTGAATTGTAACAAAGAGAGCTTGAAAAGCTCACCAAAGTCAAGCAATGAAGAGGATGGCCTCGTTGGCCAAGACAAGAAAGTTGGAGAGTTGTCTCTATCAACTCAAGAGATCTTTAGTGATCAAGTAGATGAAGTTTGTGGTCTTTGGGACGATGAGTTTGAAGGGATTTTCAATCCCTATATTGGTAATGCTATCGATAAAGACCAATATAAAGAACAACAAGGGCAAAGGTCTATTGAAGATCTTTATCATGATAATGAACAAGCTTTTGACTACTTTTTCAAGGTGTTGAGCAACATCAACAACACCTTGGACATGCCCCCATGACATCTCACTAAGGATGAGAGTTTGGTGGAGTCCTCCCTAAACCACCATTTGTAAATATTTCTAACTCCCTAACTTGCATTTTAATTCTTACATTGCTTTTTTTGTCATTTTTGGATTTTTATGCTTTGATCAAGGTAATTATCATTTTTGAGAGAAGTGAGGGAGGGACTAATGATTCAATTGATGTGTAGTGCTTTAGCTTAGTGTGGGGATAGCAATTGCCTAGGCTATTCATGCCTTAGTAGTGCCCCTACAATGAAGAACACGGGATTTGAAGAATGAAAAATGACAAGGGATATGCAAGTGCACGGATGGAACTGAATTCGGGTAGACCAGGGAGAATCCGAGCGTCCTTAAAGGGAATCCGCTCGTCTTTAGGGAATCCGAGCGTCTTTTGCAGAATCCGTCCGTTCATTTTAACTGCAAAATTGAAAATTTGGGACTGTTGAAGAATCCGAGCGTCCCAGCAGAGAAGACGCTCGTCTTGAAGAAACCGCTCGTCTTTGCAGAAAGACGCCCGTCTTTTTTCCAGTGTAATATAAGAAAGCTTGCTGTATCAGAATCCGCCCGTCTTCAGCAGAATCCGCTCGTCCCGTAGTCAAAGAATCCGAGCGTCCCAGCTAAAAGACGCCCGTCTTTAGGCGAGAATCCTGAACCCAAATAGGCAGAATCCGAGCGTCCCGAAGGAAAAACGCCCGTCTTCCCCTGCAGTTTCAAAATTTTCGGGTGTTTTAAATACCCCATCCCACATTCATTCCTTCATTCATACATTCAAAACACTACCCATAAACCCCAAAACTCAAAACCCTCATCCTCTCCATCACCAAAACAAGATTTCCTCAACCAAATTCAACAAAATCAAATCCAAACTTCCTTTTAACAACAATTAATCACTCCTCCTCCAACAATAATCAATCCAAGCACCAAAATTATCAACCTTTGAGTCGATTTTCGAAATACAAAGGCAAAGTCTTTCATCTTAAAATCGATTTGGGTATACTTGGAAATTGAATATTTTCACTCTTTTCTTGGTATAATCATCAATGGCAAGAACAAAATGATCAACAAAGGCACCTAAGGCAAAGGCACTCTCAACAAGGCAACAATGTCTTCAAGCAAAGAAAGCCTCATTGGCTATGGTGGTTGCTAGTGCAAACTTGGAAGTTCAACAACAACAAAATCCTCCCTTGGAAGCAACAACATCATCAACTCCGGAAATTGCTCAATTATCAAACTATCCGGAGGTAATTTTCATTTCTAACTCCCATAGGGATACATTTGCCAAGTATGCTAAGAAATCCTTTCTACCCACCAAATTCATATGTGAAGATGCCTTGAACAAATTGGGTGTCCTTGAACAAACAAAAGCCTTCTTTGAAGCCATGGGGTTGGGAAAATTGTTTGCTACAAGAGAATTGACATACCCCTCCCTTACCTTGGAATTCTTGAGTTCTTTGAAAGTAATTAAGGTAGAGACTAGAGAAAACATCGAGTTTCGCATTGCCAATGTGAATAGGCGCATCACCTTTGATGACTTGAGTAAAGCATTAGGTCTTAGTGATTCACCCCATTATTATAAGAAGCCCGAAAAGTATGACCCCGCTCCTCTTTGGGAGGCGATTTTCGGGAGGAAATTTGAGAACTTTCATGCTAGTCGCGCTCTATTAGTCCACCATCCGGGCATTAGAGTGTGGCACAAGGTCATCGGGAATACTATCATTGCAAGAAAAGACACTAACCACTTTACCAAGCTCGATTGTATTCTACTTGAGTCCGCCTTAAATATTGGAAGGGAATTCACCAAGCCTTACAATTCTCTAAGGCTTTTGGTGGAAAGATGGCTCAATGTTGATTGTGGAAAACAAGGCACCGCATTTATTGTAAATGGAGGTCTAGTTACTCTCTTGGCCAAGTACTTTGATCCGAATTTCAACAAGGATAGCAAGTATGTGGCGAAAAAAAGGGGTCATCTCATTGACATGGATGCCATGATTAACAAGTACAAGTGGGTTACGCATAATCCTCTTGACACCAAATATGGGTGGCTCACCAACGATGCTAGATCTTTTACTTTGCCTTCCAAGATATGCCGTTTGAGTGTCCATCGGACGAACTACCTTCTTCCCCTCTCAAAGGAAGCCAAATACATCATCCGTCAACAAAGGGGTGAAATTGAAATTCCCTCCTCCTTCATTGTCACACCACCCTATCCATTCAAATATCAAGAGTTCAAACCCGAAGGTGTTGAAGCGGGAAATGACTACATGACTCTACTTATGCAAGAGATGCACAAACAAGCTTATAAGGATCGGGAAGATGCATACTTAGCCTAATATCCACCCCTCCTTCATTTATCTAGGCAAGGACTACTTGATCCTTCATGTCCTTTGCCTAGTTGGGCGGATAGGGAAGTCTTCTTTCCAAGTGCATATAGGGGTGAGATACCGGGTGACGATGAGGTTGTCGGTGATGAGGTTGTTGATGAGGGCATTATTGAAGAGGTAAATGAAGAAGAAGAGGATGATGAAGGAAGTGAGCAAGGAAGTGAAGAGGGAAGTGGTGATGAGCCCACTTCTATTGAGGAAGATGCTGACAATGATGATATGGTGGAAGACTAGCAAGCTTTGGAGGCTCATACCCTCTTGAAGTTTGTCTACTTCTTTCTTTATTTTATTTATTTTATCTTGATCATGGTTAGAGAGTCCTAGCAACATAGAGGACTAACACCTCGGCCCCATTGAGGTGTTCTTATTTCATTGTTCCCACTTTTGAAAATCCAAAATGACAATTTAGTTTCATGCATTGCATCTTGTGTGCATGAACTACCCCCAACTTTAGGACATTAGAAATAATGTCTATCTCGGTTTGGGGAAGTACATGCATACGCAACGAGACGTAATCTAAATTACGCTCTCCGTCATAAACAAAAACCCATGCATCATGTAGTGTAGTATAATATAGCTTGCATTTAGTGTAGAATGCATGCATCATTTTTGCATAATTTCCCATCATTTTGGCCATTGAGGACAATGCCCATATTAGTGTGGGGATGGGGAATTCTAACTTAACTTTTATTCAAAAATCCAAAAAATCCAAAAGTTTCGAAAAACCATAAAAATTTGAAAAATTTGAAAATCCAAAAACAAGTTCATTTCCTTTGTAGTGTAGTCATGTATATATTGTTGTATATATTGTATTTGTTCTATCCTTGTTCACATTGATTGACTACGCCACATCCGAGACATAAGGATCATGAAGACCGCATGGTATGATCTTTCCAATCTCCTTTTTCCTCTTTATGTTAATGACTATGTGGCTTTATTTTGATTGATGCGGTATAACAATGTGAATCTAGGACTTGCATTTAGTTTATATGGCATATTAGTTGGTAGAATCATTTGCATTAGGATGTTTATATGCTAGTTGCATCATGGCATATAGTTGCATGTTAGAAAAATTTTGCGAAACCGTCTGCTTGGGAAGCTTGACAAGTGTATATAGGCCCTAGTAGAAGCTTTTTCTTCTTAAGACTTTGCTTGTTAGAATACTTGTAAAACACCCTAGGATGTGTCATGCTAGTATCCTTTGACCCATGGATTAAGGCCTAGTCAAGAGTACCTTGTGGTGTGATAACTCCTTGGCTACCGTTTATTCCAAGGTGACCCTTGAAAACATGCATCCATCCATCCATCATCCATGTTCTACCACATTTCTGTCATCAAAGGGAATGGGCACAAAAAGAAATCAATTTAAGTTCAATGAAATGAAAAGTGAAAGAAAGTTTGCAACGGCATCAAATGAAAAGAGGAGCAAAAATAGACTCCTAAAGCTTCAAATATAAGGCACCCTCACTACATATGGGGTGACTTTGAAAATGTTCAAAAATAAAATGCAAAAAGTTGAAAAGTTGTCAAGTATTGAAATGCCAAACATCAAAAGAAATGGCAAAAGAAAGTGTTCTCAAATGTTATATGCCCCAAGAAATTGGGGGGAAAACAAAAACAAAGCAAACTCCAAAAGTGAAACTCAAATTTTATCGATCCCTTTATCCATCGTATCCATTTTTGTGCATGGTAGAGAGGGGACGACCCTTCTTCTTGTCTAGGCAAGAGGGGGAATTCCGCGATCCTCCAGTGTTTCTAACACCGTAGGGAGTCTATTCTTGACAAAAGCATTTAACGATTGAGGACAAAGGTACCCTAGCTTGACACAACTTGCAGGTAATTTATTGGTATCCTTCTAGGCTTAGTAGTTTGAAGAAATTGCATCTACGAAGGAGTGTGTACCCTTCAATTGCTTCCCTTGTAGATAATTTCCGCCACTTAGATGAGGAAAGTGACTATTCTTTTGTAGATGCATCCATTACTTAATTTTATGTGCTTAATGTTTGGATGTGTCGCCATTTTGGCAAGACCCACCTTGCCTTGCAAGAAGGCATCCTACCTCATGGTTGTCTTGTTGTGAGTTGAAGGGGTGGAGTGAGACCCGCTAATTGTCTCATATCGGCTATGTTATTAGGTTAGTTTAAATAATGGTCCTAGTCTTTGTCACCTCTTTACTCGGGACGAGCAAAGGTTCGGTTTGGGGATATTTGATGTGACCATAATTAGAGCATATTTAGTCCCCGAATTAACCTTGTTCCCATGCTTTTTAGTCCATATTTGGGTCATTTATTGTCTTTAGTCCTTTGTTTTGCATATTCTTTGAGGTTTTGTGTCCTTGGTAGGAAAGGAGTGCAAACCTTGCATTTTCATGGCAAAATGAGGCTAAATTGATTGAATTCAATGACCAAGCATCAAGGAGAGACAAGATTAGAAGGTCTTTGTACATACTATAGTATATGGGCAATGATGAGAAAAGATACTTGCATCCCCAGGGAAATCCTCAAGGATTCTATGAAGAAAAAAGAAGAAAAGAAGAAGGAACGAAGCTGTAAGACAATCCGAGCGGATTGTCTACAAGACGCCCGTCCAGGAGGTACAATCCGAGCGTCTTTCCCCACGGGACGCCCGTCCAAAATGTTCCCAATCCGCCCATCTTCCCCAGCTGGACGCCCGTCCAGGAATACCAAAATCCGCCCATCCCGTGCCAAAGACGCCCGGATTCCCTTACAACCTATTTCGTCTTCTACAAACTTCAAGGAAGGATGCGCATCTTTTTCTAAGACCGGCGAAAAAGAGTCCTGAGTCTCCCTAGAGACCGGCGATTCCTCAAGGACTTAATCGTCATTTAAGCCCTTAGTAAACCCTAATTTATGTAACTAATCCCCACTATAAATACCCCATTAGTCTAATTAGAAGAGCATGTTCTTCTTAGCAATCTTTAGTGTAGTTAATATCAATCAAATCTCTCTTTAATCTTGTAATCAACATTTAATCAAGTTTTAATACAAGTTTTATGTCCTTAATCTCTCTCTTGTTCATCCTTTATTTTGGGTAATTGAAGATTATTTGGGTTATTATTGGGAGATTGACTGCCTTCCAATCAAGCATTAAGTACTTCTATTATTCTTTGCTTTATTATTGGAATCATTAGTAGGTATAATTCTCTTAATCTCTTTTTAGTTATTGTTAATTATCTTCATTTATTCATCATGTTTTACTTTGTTGGTATGATTGACAACCTTGCTAGCATGTTCAACATGATAATAAGTGAGTAGTTTCCTTAGCTAGGGTTAATGGGTAATTAGGGGAAACCAACATGGGGAACGATTCATACTTAATCTAATATGTTTTCATAGTTTATTTGCTTGCTTGTTGTGATCTCAACTTATGCACATGTTATGTTTGATGAAATGCGAGCCTATGAATCCTTGCATTTTTTACCCATCACCTATCTTTTCAATGAGACTTGTAAGACATAAACCAACTCGAGTATCAATAGAACATGCATATAGTTGAGTAGGGAAGATTAAGTCGACTTGTAGGTGTTGTACAATCTAATCGATTCGGCTCCGGGACCCAAACTTCCCTAGGATTGTAAGATATAAACCAACTCGATCTATCACAACAATAATTGCTTGCTTATAATTTGAGAATATGTTTGTATGATCAATTCCTATGAATCATCTATGACCCCATGAAACCATAGTACTTTTTATCAATTGTTTACATCCCTTTTAATTCATCTTGCTTGTTTACTTTTATTGCTATTTCGTTTAGGGATCTTCTACTTCAAACCCCAATTGTGACACCCTTAGACACCACTAGTTGCAATCGAAAATCTCATCTCAATTCCCGTCCCTTGGTGTAGATACCCGGTATCTGCTGAGACTCCAACAAACACCCGATGATTATCGGACTACAACATGTTTTGGAATCGCAGCGTTTAATCGACAGTTTGTGTACAACTTTACGTCGGAAAACTTAAAACGATTTCGAAAATAAAACATTTCAAAACATTTCAAAAATACCTGGAGTGTTTAATGCACGGCGACGGGGTCGCAATGACACAAACTAGAGTCAAAACCCACACCGGACCAAAAACCGACTTGAAAATTCAAATCCCGACTCCAACAACGAGTCAAACCGAGTCAACCACAAAAACAAAATATCTCAAAGCCTTCTATGCTAAGTTTTCCCGGATTCATGTTGGTCAAGTGCCAAACATCTGACTACAAAACCTAGGATAGAACAAATCATGATTGCGTTTGTTGTGAAAGCGACAACACAGCTCGAAGACCCGCGACGTGGCTCGCGCCTCTTTGAGCAGCCCGGGTGGCCACGTCGCTCAAAACTCACACAACCACTCATTCTCCTATAAATACCCCTCAAATGCCACCCATTTAAGACTTACGCGATTGTCCGCCCCCTCTTTTCTCCCTTAAAATTCTCGACTCGACTTCTAAAGTCACAACCGGACGCGTATTTACGACCTACCGATCGTAAACACGAGCCTTACACATTGTTTGGTACCGTCATCGTGCATTAAATCACTTGACCTACCACTTCGACCACTACACCATCACTAAACTTTTAAAACACTCTTTTACTTACCAAAACGGTTTTAAACCGAGTTTTTTCCGATCAAACGAGTTGTTACACTTACGTCGGTCACTCGCCATAACCAAACATGTAAGTATGAGGGTGTAAAAATCCTCTTTTATTATGTTTTCATTTGTTTCATGACTCTAACATGCTAAAACATGCATAACATGAACCAAAGCATGGAATAAACGAGCCAAAACTGATTTTTGGTCTGAGGCAGAAGCCCCTTAGGTCGCCAACTAGCTCGCGCCTAAATGGGGTATTCAGACCAGAAATCAACCGTGTTTGTTCTCGTCATTTCCCTTAATCCATTTTTTATATTTGTAATCGGTTTTTACCATTTCAAGTATTTTCGAAACCTTTTTTTTTCATTTCACATGTTTTAACCATAAAGCATTTTTCAACCTTGGTTCTTCATACCATGACGGTTAAATCCATGTTTCGGTGATAATATTTGGTTAATGACATTTAGAAGGTATTTTAAAGCCTTTTATTTCATTTCTTTACATTTCCAAACAAACATATTAGTCACCAACACAAAATCATCTTTGGTTCTACATACCATGCCGGATTTTAACCCGGGTACGATGACGAGTATCGACTAATTACATTCAAAACAGACTTAAAACAATTAGTCCATAATCACTTTTCAAAACTATTCATGTCAAGTTTGTCAAATCGAACCCGACACCGAATATTATCGAATAATGATGATATTCGGGTCTTGTTCTTCAAATCAACAAATGCGGTCTAAACGACCCTTTCAAAATCAAACCGGGTTCAAATACCCGTTTCAACACGTTTTATAACGTTTTCTAAAAAGTCAGAACACGGCATACAACCGTTGGCTAACCCGCGCCTCAAGCAGGCCTTTTCTTTTTCATTTTCAAAACCAGAGGGAGGCCCCTTACACCGCCGGCTGGCTCGCGCCTAATTTAGCCGTCTGGTACAGGGCCTGTTCCCTTCCAGCATTAGTCTAGGACGATCCCGACTCCGGCTAACCCGGATATAGGACGAATCAGATGACTACTCAATTATTCAAAACCATATTTGCAAAATGCCTTACTAAGACAAATGGATCATGTTATGCACCCTAAACCTAATACGGTAAATGGATGTTTAATTTCCGTCTTGCATGCAAATTAATCATTAATCCAACTCGACATCTTATACTTGATACTTGGATTAAATTAACCGACTTAGAAAGCTCTCACATGTTAGGTTTAAATCATTGAATGCGCATTCATGCATTTAAACCGTTTTATCAACTTTTGCATTCAACCAACCAAGATCGATCAGTAGAGGCCGTTAAACGCGGGCGGGATTGGGTGTCTGATTAAAGGGCTTCCCAATACGTACCTTCACCTCTTACTCAGAAACTTTGGATAGTGGACTACCTTATCCAGGGCGTACGAGAGTCATTCTAGAGATAGGATGCTAAAGAGGGACGATTTCCTTATCTTTAGTACCTATGTCAAACGTTGCTTTGTGCTTCGATTTGACCGAGGTATAAAGTGGAATTCGAACGGGTTCCAGGCATCCCACAAATGCTTGGTGGCGACTCTGAACATCTCTAATCGTTTTGAGACCCTTACCGAGACGAAACCGACCGATCTAAAACGATCCGGTCGAAAGCATCTTTACGCCACCGAGCGTGGCTTTCAAAAGACCGCTGCATGTCCACAGATTGGCTTGGCCTGCAGGTGGCCCGCGACCGCGGATTGGTAGGTGGTTGATCGGTCCATTTCGTTTTCTCAATTTAATAGATGTTGTCGTTGGGTCACGTCCGAATCAAAACACAATTTATAGCTTCACAAACAACTCTACAATTAGTAAAGAGGCAAGTAAAGGTCGGATCCCAAGGGACGGGAATTGAGATGAGATTTCTATTGAAACTAGTGGTGTCTTAGGGGTGTTACAATTTGGGTTGATGTAGAAGGTCACTAACTAAATAGCAATGAAAGTAAATAAGCAAGATGAATTAAAAGGGTTGTAAACAATTGATAAAAAGCACTAGGGTGTCATGGGGTCATAGGGGAATCATGGTAATTGATCATACAAACATGTTCTCAAATTAATAGCAAGCAATTATTGTTGTGATGGATTGAGTTGGGTTATATCTTACAATCCTAGGAAAGTTTGGGTCCCAGAGCCGAATCGATTAGATTGTACAACACCTACAAGTCGACTTAGTCTTCCCTACTCAACAACATGCATGGTCTAATGAGACTCGAGTTGGTTTATGTCTTACAAGTCTCATTGAAAAGATAGGTGATGGGTAAAAAAAAATGCAAGGATTCATAGGCTCACATTTCATCAAACATAACATGTGCATGAGTTGAGATCAAAACAAGCAAGCAAATAAACCATGAAAGCATATTAATTTAAGCATGAATCATTCCCCATGTTGGTTTCCCCTAATTACCCATTAACCCTAGCTAGGTCACTACTCACTCATTATCATGTTGATCATGCTAGCAAGGTTGTCAATCACACCAACAAAAGGAAACATGATGAATAAATGAGAGTAATTAACAATAATTAAAAAGGGATTAAGAGAATTATACCTACTAATGATTCCAATAACAAAGCAAAGAATAAAAGAAGTACTTGATGCTTGATTGAGAGGTTGTCAATCTCCCAATAATAACCCAAATAATCTTCAATTATCCAAAATAAAGGATGAACAAAAGAGAGATTAAGGAAATAAAACTTGTATTAGAACTTGATTAATTGTTGATTACAATACTAAAGAGAGATTTGATTGATATTAACTACTCTAAATATTGATAAGAAGAACATACTCTTCTAATTAGACTAATGGGGTATTTATAGTGGAAATTAGGTGGATGCATTAGGGTTAACTAAGGGCTAAACTAGTAATTACACTTTTTAGATTGAGCAGGGAGAAGCCGATATTTTTCGAAGGAAGGGCTTCTTTCTTTGTAGCTTGGAGAAGACGAAATTTCGCTGTACTGGAATCCGTGCGTATTGGACTCGGGACGGGCGGATTCAGGCAGGGGAAGACGGGCGTCTTCAGGGGAATCTGGGCGGATTCTGTGGGCTGCTAATCCGGGCGTCTTTGAGGGAAGACGCACGGATTGTGCTTGTGGAGGACGGGCGGATTCAGGACAATCCGCTCGGATTGTAGCCCAGCACTATTTCTTCTTCTTTTCTTCCCTTTTCTTCATAAAAACCTTGGGGATTTCCTCGGGGATGCAAGGATCCTTTCTCAACATTGCTCATCTACTATCATAGTTACAAAGGCCTTCTAATCTTGTCTCTCCTTGATGCTTGGTCATTGAATTCAATCAATTTAGTCTTGTTTTGCCATGAAAATGCAAGATTTGCACTCCTTTCCTACCAAGGGATCAAAATCTCAAAGAATATGCAAAACAAAGAACTAAAGACAATAAATGACCCAAATATGCACTAAAAAGCATGGGAACAAGGCTAATTAGGGGGCTAAATATGCGCTAATTATGGTCACATCAAATATCCCCAAACCGAACCTTTGCTCGTCCCGAATAAAGAGGTGACAAAGACTAGGACCATTATTTAAACTAACCTAATAACATAGCCGATATGAGACAATTAGCGGGTCTCACTCCGCCCCTTCAACTCACAACAAGACAACCACGAGGTAGGATGCCTTCTTGCAAGGCAAGGTGGGTCTTACCAAAATGGCAACACATCCAAACATTAAGCACACAAAATCAAATAATGGATGCATCTACAAAAGGAATAGCCACTTCCTCATCAAGTGGCGGAGGCAACAAAAAGAGAACAAATTTAAGAGCATATAATCCTTCACAAATACTAGTTCAACAAATTACTAAGGCTAAGAGGATGGCACTAAATCACCTCCAAATGGTGTTAAACTAGACTACTTTCGTCCTCAATTTCCAAATGCTTTCGTCCAGAGCGATCGGATGGTGGTGGAATGATGATCCCTATGATGCTAGTAGCATATGACATGACAAGTCTCGAATTCTCTACAAAAGTAAAGGTCATGGATCGTCCCAAGCTCAACAAAGTGGCTTGACAAAAAGGCTTTTTGGGAATGAAATGCTCAAATATTTATAAACAAAGGGTGGATATGACTAGTATTCAAAATTGTCCTCATTTAGCTTTCACATTTCAAAAATTTAAGATGGGGTTTGTCCCTTCCGGGCTAGTGTCCTTTGCTTTCGCCAATCGCTTATTAGGCAACCGGTTAACCTCTAGACAATAGCTTTTCGGGGTGATAGTCACTCTGTCTCTGGGCGGTCGAATTCACAACCGTGTGGGGGCCCAATTCAATGGATCCCTCTCCAAAGCACATCGAAGTGGTACGCCTCCATCAAAACAACTAAATTTCTAAACATTTCAACATTTCATAACATTTGAGGTTTCCTTAGCAATAAATTACTTCCACATGACAAAATTTTCGAAATGAGCACTTCAAGCTTATTGATAGAAAATATTTTTGGGTTGCCTTACCACAAGGTCAATCAAGGTCACCTAGACAAGTTAACCAAGTCCACATCGCATCACGGGGTTGGATAGGTGACTCACATGCAAACCCTTGAATAGGCTTTGGGTCATGGGTCAAAAGACACTAGAATGACACTATCTAGGGTGTTTTACAACCATTCTAGTAGGCAAAGTCTTAAGTTGAAAAAGTAATTGTAATGGCTTAGTTGCTCTTGTCAAAGTTCTCAATTAGGCACTTTTCAAAATGTTTTATCTAAATGCAACTATATGCCATGATGCAACTATAATATACATCCTAATGCAAGTGATTCTATCAACTAATATGACATATAAACTAAATGCAAGTCCTAAGTTCATATTGTTATACCGCATCAATCAAAACAAAGCCACATAGTCATTAACATAAAGAGGAAAAAGGAGATTGGAAAGATCATACCATTGAAGGAAAAGTAGATCTATATACTTACATATTCATATATGTTATAATTTAATTTGTCATAAAATTAGATCTATATACTTACATATTCATATATGTTATAATTTAATTTGTCATAAAATTAATGATTGATCTTATGCATGCAAACATTAAAACAAGATAAGGAAGAAACATTGTTCTTACATTGGAAATTTGGTTAATATGGGCACAAGAGAGATCACCTTTCTCTCTTGTTCTTGAGCTTTCACTTTTGGATGAATAAAGACCCAAGTGTAGGATCTCTCCCAAGGATTTATACCCAAAGCTTACTCTTAATTAAAATTAATATTATAGTTACTAGTACAATATTAATCTTGTAGAAAAATGACCCAAAAATATTATAATACACTTAATATTTTCGGTTTTGGGAGAGAAGAAGAAGAGAGCTTTTTGTCTCTCTAGAATTCTTATTTTTGGATGAGTCAAAGAATGAATAATACACTACAACATTTTGTGTGTTATTAGGTAAATAAGATGAAAAACCATAATGGTTTTTCCATCTCAAAAACCGGGTGGAAGGGGGGAATTTTGGGGAGCCAATGCATGCTTGTGTTGTTCTTTACAATAAGCAATAGGTTGCAAGGCTAGTCTATAATGCAAATGATTGTGTTTTCCACTAATTTAAACAACACAATATTTAGCCTAAAACCCTCTTAATTTCGGTACATTAGATAATATGGATTCCATATTATTTTTGTCAATTTATCAATATGTCACATGTCATATGTAACATAAATTTGTTATGTATTTTTAACATGTTAAAAATCAACGTATTAATAAAAATACGTCATATACAAAAATCAACTTAGTAATTCATAATTACTTGTACCAAAATATTTCTCCAATTATAAATCACAATAAATTGTATTTATAATAATTCATTCAATTTAATTGTTTCCTTAAACAATAATTTCATCTGGGCAATGATACAATTCGATTACTCTGACCGTATCTCATTTAATCAAATTTCAATGTGATACGTAAATTTTACTTCCAAAATCGTCCGTCAATTTTCAAGTAATTTAATTAACTCGTAACGTTATACGATTAATTAAATGATCAATTAAGAGTGTTGCCTAATAGGTATGACCTAGGGGATCAACTGATCACCACCGTCGCACGACAGTAATGTAAAATTCTAGTCAGCCAATCATTACCGATATATGTTGAATAGTTGACAGTAAAAATTACTTCCCAATTGTATTCTTTATAATGAGATTTAAACATGTGATCATCATGATCAACAGTCGTGATCGCATTATTGTCGGAGGACACATATTCCAACAATCTCCCACTTGTCCTCGACCAGTGTGCGTCACCAATTCTCTTGTCCTATTACTATCTCCCACTCAATGTAAGGTGTCTTTCAGGTCGTACTTGCAAGTGATCATATCGAGAGTGGTTTCCTCGATCTGGAGAATAACTGATTGACCGGACTTATCTATCATAGATACTTTCCGAGCGTGGCCACGCATTTCGATTCATTACTCCTCGAGTGGCCCTGAGATATTGTTATAACCCTGACTAGGGGTGGACAATTCCTATCGCACTCATTCCCTTCAACTAGCCACAGCCATCATAACCCAAAATGTGCCCATTTGACCCCATTTACGAAGGTCGTAGTAACACAAATTAAAGTTAATCTGAAACTGTGCCATCTTAGGTGAATAGTCTTTAGTCAAAAGAATCGACTCATTCGAATACTATAGTAGCTCTCGCCACGACCAGGCTATATAAATTTGCCAGAACTCTATAAGCGGTCATTAGGCCCGACAAAATGTTCCTAACAGTCTGCCTATGTGATCGACTAGTCATCTCTTATGACTCTATGGTACTTGAACTTGCCATCAATCGCATCACACTCTAGTCACTTCGAGACGTCACCTCATGTAAGTAACTATGGGCAAATACAATGTTAATCCATGTTCACTTTAACGGGGTTCAATTGTCTCCACAACCCGTTTGGATATAACAATGTACAAGGTGAGTTAATAATAACTCAAACGACAAATGTCGACATCACACTCGGGTAGTCAATATCATATTACAACCTTGTGATGTATATCGTAAGTGTAATCACTTATTGATTGCAATAGAAGTTTAACATGCCATGTGTCCATGTGTTCAAACTTCTTACACTTGCATTTTCCTTTACATTCATGTTCTCTCTCATAGCATGAATCTTACCAAGTACACATCAAGGTTCCCGACCTCGGTTTTGGTTCTTTATCTTGAAAGAACTTCCTTATCGATTATCACATAACGAACGAATTTGTGGTGAATTATGTAACTTGTACTGATCAAGTACTCCATCCACACACAATGCACTAGGTATATGTTTTGCAGAATCTTGCAACAATTTGACAAGATGATTAGCCTAGCACTTCTCACAAGTCCTAGCATAGTTAGGAAAGATTAGTTTTGAGTAACTTCTTATTCAACTAAGTATCTTTCCAAAACTTCTTATTTCTCTTTCTAGGCTTGAAAGATTTAGGATTCTCATAAATCCTTACATGTGCTCGGATTTTCATTAATATGCGCAACCTCTTGACACATATAAGAGCATTCTGACAAACACCGAAATCGCTCATCGGATTCTACTTGAGAATTCATGACGTTTCTATTGTGGCTTACCAATGAATCATCATGCTCTTATGCATATGATTCACCATTGGACATGTGCATGATCATTCTAATGGCGGAAACATTAGTAACTTATAATCATGTCATCAACTATATTTAGGTTCAAGGAACGACCATGACTGCTAATGGCAATTTCATTTCATTTAGATGAATAACCTATGTTTATGTTGATCCGATGTGTATCTCCCAATACTAATCCAACATCCCTTGATGTAATTGGATTCATCATAGTCCATTTTCATCCAGAATTGAAAACTCAAAACTTCCTCTATGAAGGAAGGTGTTAGCTCGTCATTCTTTAATGAGTGGTGAGTTGTGAACATTGAAAGGATGATAGCTCCCACTAAATTCCATGTCTTCACATGATAATTTCCTAACTCCCACTCAATTCCATATATTTCGAAATTGACTTCTCAATCAAAACTTTTCAAGAATTGAAATATAAATTGCATTGCCAAGTTATTAAGATAAAACCATATATGTTCCCATCATATCCCTTCAAAATACCTATTTCGAAGAGGTCTCATTTTAACCTTACGAAAAGAGATTTTAAATCTCTAACACACTCATGTCATAATGATGTGTGGCAATGTCATTTATTAAATATAAGTAATATCTAATACACATCCTTCAAATATCCCTTTTAGAAGGATGTTTAACCAATACATTTTCATAATGAGGTTAAGTAATGACATCTGCGTGGTTTAAAACTTTGGCTATTGGAGATATCGGTATATCAATCCTTGCAACTTCTAGTGATAAATATCGCTTATTACTAGGATGTTACATTGTTTCATTTAGGCTCTTAAGTAAATCTCAAGGTTGAAACTATTGGTCAAAATTTTCATAAACTTTAGTCAAAAACTCTAGTTAAGACTTTACATTAGTCATTTTGTTCCAAAATTTTCTTTTGGTCTCCTCGTGTAGTTATCTTAAGAATATGTTCTTTCGATTACTTCACTTGGTCTCTTTATTCATATAGAACTTACTTGAGACCATAGATCTCATCTATTTGGTATACTATGTGAATAGATATACCCTTCATTCAAATCATTCTACCTTGCGTAGATCACATTTACACAAGTACATAAATTTTTCTTGCCTCGTGTGTTGTGTCCTCATTTTTCTCTAAAGATAGCATATGAGACACAAATAATGATGTTGAAGTTATAAGGAGAACTATCTCATAGATTGACTAATAGTTTTAGATTTCATATGTGTACTTGGTGATTGACATACCTTTAAGAGAGTTCATAAACTCAAAATTACTTTATAAATGATCATACACAAGCCTTAAGCATGTGGACATATAATGAAACCCGTCATTATATTTGTCTATTAGATCACTTTAAGTTATATGTTTCTAAGAACAAGCATTTAAACATGAATTTTAGAACAAAAGGATAAAATGATAAAACGGGTAACTTGGGTTGCAAACCAAGTCACCATTATCCAAAATACAACCCATTATCCAAAATACCTTTCCATGTCGAACACGGAAACTTAAGGTTCTAAAATCCAAAACATAATTTAAAATAAGACAATGAAAAGCAAAGCTCCATGAAAGCTATCCCTAGCTTCTTGATGGTTTCTCATGCTTGCTTTTCCTTTCCCTTGTCTTTGCTTGGTGGAGGCCCTATTTACAATAAAAAGGGAGATACATTATCACAACTTTGCATCATAATACCATAGTTGAATTAGAAACATAAAAGAAGGATAGTCATTTACCTACTGGAGTAATCTTTCCAGCCTTAATATCACCAAGGTATTTGGAACAATTTCTTTTCTAATGTCCCATACCATTACAATAATGACATTTATCAAGAGGACCCTTCTTGATTTTTGAAGTGCTAGCTTCACAAGTCTTAGCTTTGGTGAATGTGGGAGTTTGCTTCTTACCCTTCCTCCCATTCTTCTTGAACTTCCCCTTCCCCTTAGTGCTTATGTTAAGCACATCCTTGGGTGGGTTCACATTTAACCCCATTTCCCTTTCGGCTTGCACAAGTAACTTGTGCAATTCTTCAAGAGACACATCCTTGTCTTGCATGTTAAAATTCACCCGGAATTGAACATACGCTTTCACTTTGGACAAGGAGTGTAGAATCCTATCTACAATGAGTTCTTTGGGGATGTCAACCTTTTGAATCTTCAAGGTCTCGACAAGCTCCATAAGTTTGAGTACATGAGGGCTATCCTTTTGGCCCTCTTTGAAGTCGAGATCAAAGAATGCCGCGGCCGCCTTATATTGGACGATCCGCGGAGTTTGTGAAAACATTGTCACAAGCTTGGAGTAAATCTCATTAGCATTGCCCATTTTAAAGGCTCTCCTTTGGAGGTCCGCCTCCATCACAAATATCAAGACATTTTTCATTGCGGCGGACTCCTTTTGGTAAGCCTCATATGCTTCCCTAGTGGCGGCGGTCGACCTAGTAGTAGGTTCGGGTGGAGAGGCCTCGGTAAGGTAACGAAGCTTGTCGTCACCTTGGGCGGCCAATTTGAGTTGGGCATCCCAATCGGAGAAATTTGACCCATTCTTTTCAAGTTTACATCGATCCATGAAGGATCGGAGCCATGAAGTATTAGCGAGAGGCGTGGCGTTTGGTGTTGGTGTTGCCATTTGTTATGAGAAAAAGAAGTGGTCTACAAAACAAAATATAAGGAGTAAAACAAATGTCGTTTTAATAATAATACTCGTAAAACGTGTGATTTAAACAAGTTTTATGCATTTTTCTAGTGACCTCTACCCAACTAGATAAATGATTCCAAGACCCAAATTCATATCAACTTAGGCACGGGATAGCCGATGGAACGCTTATTAATATAACTCGGTGGATTAACGTTTAATCGATTCTACTTTTAGAACTCTTGGTCGATAAAATTACTCTAATGTTTATCTATAGCCCGGAACACATGCGACTATGGTCACGAATACTTCCGTTGAGTTCAATCCAAATTTCGAATAAATGTATCCATGATCCAAATTCACATTAATTTGGGCACGGGATGGCCGATGAAACCCTCATCAACATGAATTCGGTGGATAGACATTCATCACCCACTTCCCCTACGTAACAAGGTTTGTACCCCGGGATGGCCGAGTGCACTCCCTCGCGAAATAGGTTTTCATGGTTTATACTATTTGGTAAGACTATGTCTCAATTAATTGTTTTAGCGAGAGGTCATGTCAATATATTATCAATCACGTTTTAAGTGAACTAAAGCGGTGAACTACGATAATTGCATTTGACACGGTCGATTAACTCGATGAAGAAGATGCATGTTTTAGTTATGGCGATTTAGCGATGCATGCGACATAAAATAAAATAAAATGCAAGCATAAAAATAAATAAATCCTAGTATGGCCTTTCCTAAAATAGAAAAACTATTTAACTATTACATATTCGGAAACCAACTCCATTGGTCCCTTGAACTTCGGTTGTGGCACGCATCTCGAGGTAACACCGTCTTTATGTATCGCCATTCTTGAAGAAATCCGTCTTTGGGAACTCCGGAATGAATAAAATTACATAATAAATTACATAATTTCCTATTATACATTTGTAACTAAAATAAAATAAATCTATTAAATTACAAAACGGTGATACGAGATCACAATAAAATTACAACCGAATCGATATTCCCATACATTTCGGGAAATACCAATTAAAAACTAAGGCCATACTAAGTAAAATTACATAATTCAAAAATTACATAAATAAAAATTATGACAATCATAAAGAAAATGCAGCATTATAATATGTATGAACATGCCCAATTTTATGCTAAATCGCCTTTAATTAGCCAATATCGTATATTACTCGGTTTTTACGGATTTGCGTGATTTCAACATTTTATAATCACAAAAATTACATAAATTTATATTTATGCATAAGTTAATTACCATAACCTCTTAGGACTCAAAATTTAGTCTTCACTAATAATTTGACCATAATTAACTCATATTTATAAAATTGCTCATTAATGGACTAAAAATTACAAAAATAAGCCATAAACTTCAAATAAATCACAAAATTTCAAATAAATTCAAAATTTGAAATTTTAAACTCATGAACATTCTGGAAAAATACCATGACACTCATAATGTTCAAAACCTTAGGTCAAAAATTTCGAAATTTTTCCCGGAAAAAACAATGTTGCGGCTTATCGGTTTTAACTAAAAAACATAAAAAAAATGTGAAAAATTATATACATTAACTTTTCAATTTTAGATCTGAAAAAGATAATAAAATGCAACATTGGACGTTTTTCCTTAGTCATAGATTATGTTTTATTAATTTTTCACTAATAATGTCACTATTTATGCTATTTTTTTTCAAAAATCCATAAATCATGCAAAAAGACTTCACTATAGCCCATTATTTTACACACATCTTGTAAAATTGCATGTGACAATATACTAAATTTCTATGACCAAATTCGAAATTTATCTCATATTAACCTATTTTTCACCTAAATCCGAATATAATAATGAAAAATCCATTTTTCGAGCATAAGAAGTCCAAAAATTATGAAATTTTACAGGTTATCTCAAAATAATATATGTGACAACATATCCAAAAATCACCTGAAAATTCGAAGTATAGCTAATTTTAGACCGAAAATGACATTTTTACTCATAAAATCATATTTAAATGTCATTATTGTATAATATGAACAATAAAAATCCGTAAATTTAACCAAAATATCCTAAAACATTTTAGGACCAGAAATTTTAACATGCATGAATTAATTTCGTGATATATCATAATAACACAATTTTTACAAGTTTTATATGTTAATCTTTATAACTCGGAAAAACTTTTAACCGATTTGCATGCAAACAACCATGTCTCTGATACCAATTGAAGGAAAAGTAGATCTATATACTTACATATTCATATATGTTATAATTTAATTTGTCATAAAATTAGATCTATATACTTACATATTCATATATGTTATAATTTAATTTGTCATAAAATTAATGATTGATCTTATGCATGCAAACATTAAAACAAGATAAGGAAGAAACATTGTTCTTACATTGGAAATTTAGTTAATATGGGCACAAGAGAGATCACCTTTCTCTCTTGTTCTTGAGCTTTCACTTTTGGATGAATAAAGACCCAAGTGTAGGATCTCTCCCAAGGATTTATACCCAAAGCTTACTCTTAATTAAAATTAATATTATAGTTACTAGTACAATATTAATCTTGTATAAAAATGACCAAAAAATATTATAATACACTTAATATTTTCGGTTTTGGGAGAGAAGAAGAAGAGAGCTTTTTGTCTCTCTAGAATTCTTATTTTTGGATGAGTAAAAGAATGAATAATACACTACAACATTTTGTGTGTTATTAGGTAAATAAGATGAAAAACCATAATGGTTTTTCCATCTCAAAAACCGGGTGGAAGGGGGGAATTTTGGGGAGCCAATGCATGCTTGTGTTGTTCTTTACAATAAGCAATAGGTTGCAAGGCTAGTCTATAATGCAAATGATTGTGTTTTCCACTAATTTAAACAACACAATATTTAGCCTAAACCCCTCTTAATTTCGGTACATTAGATAATATGGATTCCATATTATTTTTGTCAATTTGTCAATATGTCACATGTCATATGTAACATAAATTTGTTATGTATTTTTAACATGTTAAAAATCAACGTATTAATAAAAATACGTCATATACAAAAATCAACTTAGTAATTCATCATTACTTGTACCAAAATATTTCTCCAATTATAAATCACAATAAATTGTATTTATAATAATTCATTCAATTTAATTGTTTCCTTAAACAATAATTTTATCTGAGCAATGATACAATTCGATTACTCTGACCATATCTCATTTAATCAAATTTCAATGTGATACGTAAATTTTACTTCCAAAATCGTCCGTCAATTTTCAAGTAATTTAATTAACTCGTAACGTTATACGATTAATTAAATGATCAATTAAGAGTGTTGCCTTATAGGTATGACCTAGGGGATCAACTGATCACCACCGTCGCACGACAGTAATGTCAAACTCTAGTCAGCCAATCATTACCGATATATGTTGATCAGTTGACAGTAAAAATTACTTCCCAATTGTATTCTTTATAATGAGATTTAAACATGTGATCATCATGATCAACAGTCGTGATCGCATTATTGTCGGAGGACACATATTCCAACAACCATGCGGTCTTCATGATCCTCATGTCTCGGATGTGGCGTAGTCAATCAATGTGAACAAGTATAGAACAAACAATATATACAATATATACATATATATATATAACTACACTACAAAAGAAATAAACATGTTTTTGGGTTTTTCAATTTTCAAATTTTTATGGTTTTTCGAAATTTTTCAATTTTTTTGGATTTTTGAATAAAAGTTAAGTTAGAATTCCCCATCCCCACACTAATATGGGCATTGTCCTCAATGGCCAAAATGATGGGAAATTATGCAAACATGATGCATGATTTCTACACTAAATGCAAGCTACACTAATCTATACTACATGATGCATGGTTTTTGTTTATGACGGAGAGGATAATTTAGATTACCTCCCATTGTGTATGCATTAACTTCCCCAAACCGATCTAGACATTATTGCTAATGTCCAAGGATGGGTGTAGTTCATGCACACACTATGCAATGCATGAAACTAATTTTGTCATTTTGGATTTTGAAAAGGTGGGAACAATAAAATGAGAACACCTCAATGGGGCCGAGGTGTTAGTCCTCTATGGTGCTAGGACTACTCCAACAATGATCAAGAAAAATAATAAAAACAAAGAGAGAAATAGACAAACCTTGAGAGAGTAGGAGCCTCCAAAGCTTGCTAATATTCCATCATATCATCATTATCATCACCTTCCTCACTAGAAGTGGTCTTATCACCACTTTCTTCTTCACTTTCTTCTTCACCTTGCTCATCATCCTCTTCTCCTTCTTCACTAGCTTCTTCATCAATGTTATCATCAACCTCTTCATTACCAACAACCTCATTGTCACTCGGAACAACCCTAGATGCACTCGGAAATAGAACTTCCTTATCTGCCCAACTAGGCAAAGGACATGATGGGTCAAGTAGTCCTTGCCTAGCTAAATGTAGGGGGGTGGATATTGGGCTAAGTAAGCATTTTTCCGATCCTCGAAAGCTTGCTTGTGCATCTCTTGCATGAGAAGAGTCAAATAATCATTTCTTGCTTCAACACCTTCCGGCTTGAATTCTTTGTACTCGAAAGGGTAGGGGGGTGTGACAATAGAAGAGGAGGGCATTTCAATTTCACCCTTTTGTTGTTGGATAATATACTCGGCCTCTTTTGAAAGGGGAAGTAGATAGTTGGTCCGGTGGACACTCAATCGACAAATATTTGAAGGCAAAGTGAAAGAACTAGCCTCACTAGTGAGCCATCCATACTTGGTGTCAAGAGGGTTATAGGCAACCCACTTGTACTTGTGTATCATAGTATGCATATCAACAAGATGACCACCTTCTTTCGCCTCATACTTGTTATCTTTGTTGAAGTTTGGATCAAAGTATTTAGCTAGGATAGTGACTAGGCCTCCATTCACAATAACGGTAGTGCCTTTCTTCCCACAATCAATATTTAACCATCTATCCACCAAGAGCCTTAGAAAGTTAAAAGGCTTGGTGAATTCCCTACCAACGTTCAAAGCCGACTCAAGAAGAACAAAATCGAGTTTGGTGAAATGGTTGGTGTCTTTTCTTGCATTGATGGTGTTCCCTTCGACCTTGTGCCATACTCTTATGCCCGGATGGTGGACTAAAAGAGCACGACTCGCATGAAAGTCTTCAAATTTCCTTCCGTAAATCGCCTCCCAAAGAGGGTCGGGGTCATATTTGCCAACATTCTTAAAATAACTCGGAGAATCACTAAGACCCAAAGCATTACCCATTTCCTCAAAGGAGATGCGTCTACTAACATTAGCTAGATGAAACTCGATGGTCTCCATAGTCTCAACCTTGTTAACTTTCAAAGAACTCAAAAATTCTAAGGTAAGGGAGGGGTATGTCAATTCTTTTGATTCAAACAATTTCTCCAACCCCATGGCTTTGAAAAAGGCTCTAGTTTGCTCAAGGACACCCAATATTTCTAAGGTATCTTCACAAATAAACTTGGTGGATTGAAATTATTTTCTAGCAAACTTGGCAAAAGTGTCCCTATGGGATTTGGAAATAAAAATTACCTCCGGATAGTTTGCAAGTTGATCAATTTCCGGAGTAGTAGATCTTGTTGCTGCCATGGGAGGTTGTTGTTGTTGTTGCACTTCCAAGTTTGAATTTGCTACCACCATAGCCAATGCTTTCTTTGCTTAAAGACTCTTTTGCCTTAATGAAAGTATCTTTGCCTTTGCCTTTGTTGCCTTTGTTGCCTTTGTTGCTCCCTTAGTCCTTGCCATTGATGAATTAACCAAGAAAGGAGTGAAAAATCTTCAATTTCTAGTACACCCAAATCAATTTAAAGATGAAAGGCTTTGCCTTTATGAATTCAAAAATCGACTCAAAGGTTGAAGATTTTGTGCTTGGTTTTGATTTTTGTTGGAAGAGGAGTGATTGATTTGTTGTTAAAAGGATGTTTTGATTTGATTTTGGTGAATGTTGTTGAGGAATTTTGTTTTTGTGATGGAGAGGATGAGGGTTTTGGAGGTTTTGAGTAGTGTTATGAATGAAGGAATGAAGAAATGAATGTGGGAGGGGGTTTATAAAAATAAAAAAATTTGAACTGCAGGGGTAAGTGATGCGACCATAATTGGCGCATATTTAGCCCCCGAATTACCAATGTTTCCATGCTTTTTAGTGCCTATTTGGGTCATTTCTTATCTTTAGTTCTTTGTTTTGCATATTCTTTGAGATTTTGATCCCTTGGTAGGAAAGGAGTAAGAATCTTGCATTTTCATGGCAAAACGAGACTAAATTGATTGTATTCAATGACCAAGCATCAAGGAGAGACAAGACTAGAAGGCCTTTGTACATATCGTAGTAGAAGAACAATGTTGAGAAAAGGATCCTTGAGTCCCCGAGGAAATCCCCAAGGAATTTATGAAGAAAAGGGAAGAAAAGAAGAAGAATTGAAGCTGACCAACAATCCGAACGGATTGTACCAAATCCGCCCGTCCGTCCAGCCCAATCCGAGCGTCCCACCTGGGAATCCGCTCGGATTCCCCCAGCACAATCCGAGCGTCCCTCTCAAGAATCCGCTCGGATTCATCAGCCCAGATCCGGCCGTCCCGACTCCAATCCGCACGGATTTCAGTACAGCACGTTTTTCATTCTTCAAGCTACGAAAAGAGAAGCCCTTCTCTCAGAAAATACCGGATTCTCCTTGCTCAACTTAAAAAGTGTAATTACTAGTTTAGCCCTTAGTTAACCCTAATGCATCCTCCCTAATTTTCACTATAAATACCCCATTAGGCTAATTAGAGGAGCATGTTCTTCTTATCAATAATTAGTGTAGTTAATATCAATCAAATCTCTCTTCAATATTGTAATCAAGTATTAATCAAGTTTTAATCCAAGTTTTAGTTCTTTAATCTCTCTCTTGTTCTTCCTTTATTTTGGGTAATTAGAAGATTATTGGATTTATTGGGAGATTGACAACCTTCCATCAATCATCAAGTTCTTCTATTATTCTTTGCATCTTTATTATTGGAATCATTAGTAGGTATAATCTCTTAATCCCTTTTTAATTATTGTTAATTACTTTCATTTATTCATCATGTTTCATTATGTTAGTATGATTGACAACCTTCCTAGCATGATCAATATGATAATGAGTGAGTAGTCTCTTAGCTAGGGTTTAATGGGTGATTAGGGGAAACCAACATGGGGAATGATTCATGCTTAAATTAATATGCTTTCATATCTTATTTGCTTGCTTGTTTTGATCTTAATACATGCACATGTTATATTTGATGAAATGCTAAGCCTATGAATCCTTGCATTTACTATCATCTTCTATCCTTTCAACTTGACTTGTAAGACATAACCCAACTCGAGTCTTGTTAGACCATGCATGTGTTGAGTAGGAAAGATTAAGTCGACTTGTAGGTGTTGTACAATCTAATCGATTCGGATCCGGGACCCAAACTTTCCTAGGATTGTAAGATATAACCCAACGCAATCCATCACAACAATAATTGCTTGCTTATAATTTGAGAACATGTTTGTATGATCATATCCCATGATTCCCCTATGAACCCATGACACCCTAGTGCCTTTAATCAATTGTTTACACCCCTTATTTTATTCATCTTGCTAGTTTATTTTCATTGTTATTTTAGTTTAGTAACCTTCTACATCAACCCAATTTGTGACACCCCTTAGACACTACTAGTTACAATAGAATTCTCATTTCAATACCCGTCCCTTGGGATCCGACCTTTACTTGCCTCTTTACTAATTGTAGAGTTGTTTGTGGAGTATAAATTGTGTTTTGTATCGACCATTGACCAACGACCACATATGCTTAATTGTGAACACCAAATGGACTCGATCAAAAATGGCGCCGTTGCCGGGGACGGTGTTTAATTGATTTAAGATTTCTTTTATTGTTATTAGTTGTGTCTTTTTCACCTTGGGGAAGTAAAACTCCTCAAGGTTTGTTCTAATTGTTTTCGAGTTGTTTGATATTTTGCATGTCTAGAAGGTTACAAAGAAATTTGTTACCTTTTGACCGTGAAATCGAAAGAACCTTGACGAATAATAGGAGACTTGTTAGGAGGAATTTGGGAGGTATTGGTGAAGTTGTTCAACCCACTAGTGAGTTAGTCAATCCTTTCGCAATAGAAGGAGAAGAAAACCCATTACACAATATCCCACAAAATCCACCTACAATGCCTAAATTCTCGTCACACTCTATACCCACCGAGGAGGATCTACCAAATGGTACTCCTACACCGCAACATCTCACCGGTAATTTTATTGCCAAGTCCGTCTTCATCCAACTAGTTGAGAGGAGCCAATTCGGGGGAATGCCTAGTGAGGACCCTCATTCTCATATGGAAACCTTTTGCGATTATTTTGAAGCTATCTCTCAAACGGGCGTGACTCAAGACCAAATAAGATGGGTCTTATTTCCTTTTTCGTTAATCGGCACCGCAAAGCAATGGTTGAAGGGCCTTGATAAGGCCACCCTTGGAATAGATTCTTGGAAGAAGCTAGCTCTAGCTTTCTACAAAAAATTCTACCCACCGGAAAAGACTAACATGGTAAGAGCTCAAATTACGGGTTTTAAGCAAAGGGATGAAGAATCTTTGTATGAAGCTTGGGAGCGGTTCAAAGGTATTTGTCGCTCATGTCCTCACCATGGACTTAGCGAATGGTTTTTAGTGCAACAATTTTGGAATGGTTTATATGAAGATTCAAGGAACATTCTCAATATGGGATCAAATGGAATGTTCACCGAAGTTGATGACAATCAAACATGGAACAAGATTGAGGAAATGGCGGTCCATAATTCACAATATAGTAGACCTCGCAAGGCTACTAGAGGAGGAAAGTATGAAGTGGATTCCGTTACTCAATTAGGTGCTCAACTTAGTGCTCACATTGACACAATCAACTTGAAGTTTGAACAAGCTATGGCTAGACTTGAGGAAAAATCAAAAACATCAAAGCATCATGTCAATGCCATGACGGCATCCTCATCAATCCCAAGTGGGATATGTGAGAATTGTGGAACTTTGGGTCATGACTCAAGTGAGTGTAGGGGAACAACCGAACAAGTTAATGCTTTCCAAGCTTACAAAAGTGGTACCCCTTATTCAAATTTTTACAATGAAAACACCAAGTTCCATCCAAATCTCTCATACAAAAGCCAAAATGTTCAAAACCCTCAAACAACATACACTCCACCACCCATGAGAAATCAAAATCAAAGACCCTTTTACAATCAAAACCAAGGTTACCAAAATCAAAATCCATACAATCAGCAAAATGACCAAGGTTTTGATGTCCAAAAAGCGGTCCTCCAAATGCAAAAGAATCAACAAGAATTTTTCACCCAAATGCAAAAAGATAGCCAAGCAAAAGATACCACCATCAACAACATTCTAGCTCACACCAAGATGTTGGAAATACAATTGACTCAACTAGCATCTTCAAGCTCACAAAGACAAAAGGGGCAATTACCACCTCAAAGTAATCCCCCTAGACATGAAACGGTTAGTGCCATTCACTTGAGAAGTGGTACAAGATATGAGGCACCGAAGGAGCAAGTTGAGAATGAAGTTGTGAAAGCTAGTGAAAAGGAAGAAATTATGTAAAACTCCAAAGAAGGGGAATCATCAAAAGAAGAAAGTTCAAAGAAAAATGAAGACAAAGCCAAAGAGAAGGAGCCCATTGTGGTTAGACTTCCTTTTCCAAGTCGTCAAGCCAAGCCCAAATTTGATGATCAACTTGGAAAGTTCATGGAAATTGTGAAGAATTTAGAAGTCTCAATTCCTTTCACGGAATTAATCAATCACCTTCCGGCCTATGCAAAGTACATGAAAGATATCCTCACAAAGAAGAAGTCGATCCGGAAACTTGAGACTATCGCCTTTACTAAGGTGAGTAGTGCAATACTTCAAGGGAGTTCACCTCCAAAGTTAAAGGATCCGGGAAGCTTCTCAATACCGTGTACTATTGGCGACACGACGATCAACAAAGCCTTATGTGATCTAGGGGCTAGTGTGAGTGTCATGCCATACTCGGTAAGTAAAAGGTTGGGAATGGGAGAGCTTAAGTGCACCAATATCACTCTTCAAATGGCCGATAGATCGACGAAGACACCATTAGGGATATGGGAAGATGTCCCCGTGCGAATTGGGAAGTTTTTCATCCCGGTGGACTTTGTCATTGTTGATATGGAGGAAGATTCCAACATTCCAATCATCTTAGGAAGACCTTTCCTACACACCGCGGGTGCGGTGATTGATGTGAAACATGGAGAGCTCACTCTAGAAGTGGGAGATGAAAGCATAACTTTTAATCTTGACAAAACCATGAGAGCTCCTCGTTTGCATGAGCCATGTTTCATGATTGATCATTATAGCCGGAAAGATGAAAGGAAGAAATCGGAACTCCAATGGAGGAAGAAAATTGAAGATGCTCCATTCAAAGAGCAAGTGAATTGTGACAAGGAGAGCTTGCAAGGCTCATCAAAATCAACCAAGGAAGAAGAAGATGGCCTCATTGGCCAAGAGAAGAAATTGGGAGAGTTGTCTCCATCTAAGCAAGAGATTTTCAATGATCAACTCAATGAAGTTTGTGGTCTTTGGGATGACGAATTTGAAGGGATCTTTAATCCCTACATTGGGCATGCCATCGATCATGATCAACGACAAGGGCCACGGTCTATTGAGGACCTCTACCACAACAATGAACAAGCTTTTGATTACTTCTTCAAGGTGTTGAGCAACATCAACAACACCTTGAACATGCCCCCTTGACATCTCATCAAGAATGAGAGTTTGGTGGAGTCCTCCCTAAACCACCACTTGTAAATATTTCTAACTCCCTAACTTACATTTCAATTCTTGTATTGCATTTTTGTCATTTTTGGATTTTATTAACTTTGATCAAAATAATTGTCATGAAAGAGAGAAGTGAGGGAGGGACTAACGATTTCAATTGATGTGTAGTGCTCTACCTTAGTGTGGGGATGGCAATTGCCTAGGCTATTCATGCCTTAGTAGTGCCCCCACAATGAAGAACACAAGAAAGAAAGAAAGAAAGAATAATAAGGGAAATGCATTGTGCACGAAGAAGTGAATCCGGGTACAAAGGAACAGAATCCGAGCGGATTCTTGAGAATCCGCCCGTCTGCAGCAAATCCGAGCGTCCTGCTGAGAAGACGCCCGTCCTGGGCTGAGCTGAAATTGCAAATTTCTTGACTGTTAAAGAATCCGAGCGGATTTCTGCAAAGACGCCCGTCCCACAGAATCCGTCTGTCTTTTATACAAGACGCCCGTCTCTCAGCTGAAGAAAACAAAGAAAAATCTCTGGACAGAAATCCGTCCGTCCTGCACAAAATCCGCCCGTCCCACAGAAAGAATCCGAGCGGATTCCCCAGAATCCGCCCGTCTCTAGGCGGGATTTTGAAAATTTTGAAGCTGCAGAATCCGCACGGATTGCGCCCAATCCGCACGGATTATCCCTGTATTCTGAAATTGTCGAGTTCTTTATAACCCACCCCACCTTCATTCATTCATTCATTCATTCATTCACAAACACTACCCACAACATCAAAACCCTCATCCTCTCCATCACAAAAACAAAAATCCTCAACAAAATCCACCAAAAATCAAATCAAACCATCCTTCAAACAACAAATCAATCACTCCATCTTCAATAACAATCAAAACCAAGAACAAAATCTTCAACCTTTGAGTCGATTTTTGATTTCATAAAGGCAAAGCCTTTCACCTTCAAATCGATTTGGGCATTCTACAAATTGAAGATTTTTGACTCTTTTCTTGGTTAGCTCATCAAATGGCAAGGACAAAGGGAGCAACAAAGGCACCAAAGGCAAAGGCTCTCTCTCAAAGACAAAAAGCTCTCCAAACAAAGAAAGCTTTGGCAATGGTGGTAGCAACACCAAATTTGGAAGTGCAACAACAACAACAAACTTCTATGGGAGCATCACCTTCTACTCCGGTAATCGATCAACTCTTACATTATCCGGAGGTAACTTTTATTTCCGATACCCATAGAAAGACATTTGCCAAGTTTGCTATGAAATCAATTCAATCCACCAAATTCATATGTAAAGATGCTTTGGAGAAATTAGGTGTTCTTGAACAAACAAAAGCCTTTTTCAATGCCATGGGTTTAAAGAAATTGTTTGAAATAAAGGAAGTAACATACCCCTCCCTTGTCTTAGAATTCTTAAGTTCTTTAAAAGTGACCAAAGTTGAGAATAGGGAAAATCTTGAGTTTCGTCTAGCTAACACTAGTAGACGCATTACCTTTCCGGAATTGGGTGAAATTTTGGGTCTTAGCGATGAAGAGAAATATTATAAGCAATATGGGAAGTATGACCCGAGCCTCTTTGGGAGGCAATCTCGGGAAGAAATTTGATGATTTTCATGCTTGTCGTGCTCTTTTGGTCCATCATCCGGGCATAAGAGTATGGCACAAAGTTGTGGGAAATACCATAATTGCTAGGAAAGACACCAATCATTTCACAAGACTTGATTTTATTCTCCTTAAATCGGCTTTGAATATTGGAAGAATTCATACCAAGCCTTACAATTCTTTGAGGCTATTGGTTGATAGATGGCTCCATGTTGATAGTGGGAAGAAGGGTACAACCGTTATTGTTAATGGCGGCCTAGTCACGGTCCTAGCCAAGCACTTTGATCCTAATTTCAATAAGGATAGCAAGTACAAGGCAAAGGAAGGTGGCCATCTTATTGATATGTCTATCATGATTAACAAGTTCAAGTGGGTTGCTCACAATCCCCTTGACACCAAGTTTGGGTGGCTTACTAGTGAGGCTCGATCATTCACTTTACCCGCGAAGATTTATCGTCTAAGTGTCCACCGGACCAACTATTTACTTCCCCTATCCGAAGAAGCCGAGTACATCATTCAACAACAAAAGGGTGATCATGAAACCCCCTCCTCTTCCATTGTTATACCACCTTACCCCTTTGTGTATGAAGAGTTCAAACCGCAAGGAGTTGAAATTGGGAAAGACTATGTCACTCTTCTTATGCAAGCCATGCACAAGCAAGCTTATGAAGATCGGAAGAATGCATATTTGGCTCAATATCCTCCCCTCTTACATCTAGCTAGGCAAGGACTCCTTGATCCATCTTGTCCTTTGCCTAGTTGGGCGGATAAAGAAGCCTTATTTCCGGGTGCATCTAGGGACGTGGTGGAAGACAATGAGGTTGTTGGAAATGGTGAAGAATTTGATGAAAATTTTGAGGAAGAAGCAAGTGGAGATGAAGAAAGAGATGGTGAAGATGATGATGAACAAGAAGAGGAAAGAGATGAAGAAAGTGCCAAGGAAAGTGGCAATGTGACCACTTCTCATGAGGGAAGTGATGATGATGATAGCATGATGGAAGACTAGCCTTGGAGACTCCTACACTCCCATGGTTTGTCTATATCTCTTTGTATTTTATTTCATTTTGATCATTGTTGGTTTAGTCCTAGCAACATCAAAGGACTCACACCTCGGTACCATTGAGGTGTTCTTTATTGTTCCCATTTTTGAAAATCCAAAATGACAATCTAGTTTCATGCATAGCATAGTGTGTGCATGAACTACCCCAATGCTTTGACATTAGCAATAGTGTCTTATTTGGTTTAGGGAAGTTAATGCATACACAACGGGAGGTAATCTAAATTATCCTCTCCGTCATAACAAAAACCATGCATCATGTAGTATAGCTTAGTGTAGAATTGCATTTAGTATAGAAATCATGCATCATCTTTGCATAATTTCCATCATTTTGGCCATTAAGGACAATGCCCATATTAGTGTGGGGATGGGAATTCTAACACTTAACTTTTATTCAAAAACCCATAAAAATTGAAAAATTTCAAAACACAAAAAATTTGAAAAAATTGAAAAACCAAAAAGAAGTTCATTTCCTTTGTATATATTGTCTTGTATATATTGTGTTTGTTTATCCTTGTTCACTTTGATCGACTACGCCACATCCGAGACATGAGGATATTGATGACCGCATGGTATGATCTTTCCAATCTCCTTTTTCCTCTTTATGTTAATGACTATGTGGCTTTATTTTGATTGATGCGGTAAAAACAATGTGAACTTAGGACTTGCATTTAGTTTATATGGCATATTAGTTGGTAGAATCATTTGCATTAGGATGTTTATATGTTAGTTGCATCATGGCATGTAGTTGCATGTTAGAAAAATTTTGCGAAACCGTCTATTTGGGAAGCTTGACAAGTGTATATAGGCCCTAGTAGATGCTTTTTATTCTTAAGACTTTGCTTGTTAGAATACTTGTAAAACACCCTAGGATGTGTCATGCTAGTATCCTTTGACCCATGGTTTAAGGCCTAGTCAAGAGTACCTTGTGTTGTGATAACTCCTTGGCTACCGTTTATTCCAAGGTGACCCTTGAAACCATGCATACTTCCATCATTCATCCATGTTCTACCATACATTTTTGTCATCAAAGGGAATGGGCACAAAAAGAAATCAATTTGAGTTCAAAGAAATGAAAAGTGAAAGAAAGTTTGCAAAAATGCATCAAATGAAAAGAGGAGCAAAAATAGAACTCCTAAAGCTTCAAATACAAGGCACCCTCGTTACTAATTGGGGTGACTTTGAAAATGTTCAAAAAGAAATGCAAAAAAAAAAGTTGTCAAGTATTGAAATGCCAAAAATCAAAAAGAAATGGCAAAAAGAAAGTGTTCTCAAATATTATATGCCACAAGAAATTGGGGGGAAAAACAAAAATGAAAGCAAACTCCCAAAATGAAACTCAACATCTATCGATCCCTTTATTCCACCGTATCCATTTTTGTGCATGGTAGAGAGGGGACGACCCTTCTTCTTGTCTAGGCAAGAGGGGGAATTCCGCGATCCTCCAGTGTTTCTAACACCATAGGGAGTCTACTCTTGACAATAGCATTTAACGATTGAGGACAAAGGTACCCTAGCTTGACACCTTTTGGAGGTGATTTATTGGTATCCTTCTAGGCTTAGTAGTTTGAACAAATTGCATCTATGAAGGATTGTGTACTCTTGAATTGCTTCCCTTGTAGATAATTTCCGCCACTTAGATGAGGAAAGTGGCTATTCTTATTGTAGATGCATCCATTATGTGATTTTATGTGCTTTAATTTTTGGATGTGTCGCCATTTTGGCAAGACCCACCTTGCCTTGCAAGAAGGCATCCTACCTCATGGTTGTCTTGTTGTGAGTTGAAGGGGTGGAGTGAGACCCGCTAATTGTCTCATATCGGCTATTATTATTAGGTTAGGTTAGTATTGGTCCTAGTATTTGTCACCTCTTTACTCGGGACGAGCAAAGGTTCGGTTTGGGAATATTTGATGCGACCATAATTGGCGCATATTTTGCCCCCGAATTACCATTGTTTCCATGCTTTTTAGTGCCTATTTGGGTCATTTCTTATCTTTAGTTCTTTGTTTTGGATATTCTTTGAGATTTTGATCCCTTGGTAGGAAAGGAGTAAGAATCTTGCATTTTCATGGCAAAACGAGACTAAATTGATTGTATTCAATGACCAAGCATCAAGGAGAGACAAGACTAGAAGGCCTTTGTACATATCGTAGTAGAAGAACAATGTTGAGAAAATGATCCTTGAGTCCCCGAGGAAATCCCCAAGGAATTTATGAAGAAAAGGGAAGAAAAGAAGAAGAATTGAAGCTGACCAACAATCCGAACGGATTGTACCAAATCCGCCCGTCCGTCCAGCCCAATCCGAGCGTCCCACCTGGGAATCCGCTCGGATTCCCCCAGCACAATCCGAGCGTCCCTCTCAAGAATCCGCTCGGATTCATCAGCCCAGATCCGGCCGTCCCGACTCCAATCCGCACGGATTTCAGTACAGCACGTTTTTCATTCTTCAAGCTACGAAAAGAGAAGCCCTTCTCTCAGAAAATACCGGATTCTCCTTGCTCAACTTAAAAAGTGTAATTACTAGTTTAACCCTTAGTTAACCCTAATGCATCCTCCCTAATTTTCACTATAAATACCCCATTAGGCTAATTAGAGGAGCATGTTCTTCTTATCAATAATTAGTGTAGTTAATATCAATCAAATCTCTCTTCAATATTGTAATCAAGTATTAATCAAGTTTTAATCCAAGTTTTAGTTCTTTAATCTCTCTCTTGTTCTTCCTTTATTTTGGGTAATTAGAAGATTATTGGATTTATTGGGAGATTGACAACCTTCCATCAATCATCAAGTTCTTCTATTATTCTTTGCATCTTTATTATTGGAATCATAAGTAGGTATAATCTCTTAATCCCTTTTTAATTATTGTTAATTACTTTCATTTATTCATCATGTTTCATTATGTTAGTATGATTGACAACCTTCCTAGCATGATCAATATGATAATGAGTGAGTAGTCTCTTAGCTAGGGTTTAATGGGTGATTAGGGGAAACCAACATGGGGAATGATTCATGCTTAAATTAATATGCTTTCATATCTTATTTGCTTGCTTGTTTTGATCTTAATACATGCACATGTTATATTTGATGAAATGCTAAGCCTATGAGTCCTTGCATTTACTATCATCTTCTATCCTTTCAACTTGACTTGTAAGACATAACCCAACTCGAGTCTTGTTAGACCATGCATGTGTTGAGTAGGAAAGATTAAGTCGACTTGTAGGTGTTGTACAATCTAATCGATTCGGCTCCGGGACCCAAACTTTCCTAGGATTGTAAGATATAACCCAACTCAATCCATCACAACAATAATTGCTTGCTTATAATTTGAGAACATGTTTGTATGATCATATCCCATGATTCCCCTATGAACCCATGACACCCTAGTGCCTTTAATCAATTGTTTACACCCCTTATTTTATTCATCTTGCTAGTTTATTTTCATTGTTATTTTAGTTTAGTAACCTTCTACATCAACCCAATTTGTGACACCCCTTAGACACTACTAGTTACAATAGAATTCTCATTTCAATACCCGTCCCTTGGGATCCGACCTTTACTTGCCTCTTTACTAATTGTAGAGTTGTTTGTGGAGTATAAATTGTGTTTTGTATCGACCATTGACCAACGACCACATATGCTTAATTGTGAACACCAAATGGACTCGATCAGTAAGACAGGCGGATTCAGCTCGGGATGGGCGGATTCTGCCTGTTCTGGGTTGGCAAATCCTCGCCTAAAGACGGGCGTCTTTCAGTGAAGACGCTCGGATTTGCAAACACGGGACGAGCGTCTTCTGTAGAAGACGGGCGGATTCCTTCACAGGGATTTTTCTTGTTTTCTTCAGCCAAGAAGACGGGAGTCTTCCCTTCAGGACGGGCGGATTATTAAAGACGGGCGGATTTGAATGCAGGACGCCCGGATTCGCTGACAGTCAAAAATATTTCAAAAGTTCAGCTCAGAGGGACGTGCGTCTTTTACCCAACACGCCCGGATTTCTAGAAGACGGGCGGATTCTCCTGAATCCGCTCTGATTCGACCCCTTTGTACCCGGATTCAGTTCCATCCGTGTACTTTGCCAATCCCTTGTCATTCTTCCATTCTTCTTCATATCTAGTGATCTTCATTGTGGGGGCAATACTAAGGCACGGATAGCCTAGGCAATTGCCATCCCCACACTAAGCAAAAGCACTACACATTAATTGAAATTATTAGTCCCTCCCTCACTTCTCTCAAACATGATAATTATCTTGATCAAAGTTTAAAAATCCAAAAATAACAAAAATGCAATACAAGAATTGAAATGCAAGTTAGGGAGTTAGAAATATTTACAAATGGTGGTTTAGGGAGGACTCCACCAAACTCTCATTCTTGATGAGATGTCAAGGGGGCATGTCCAAGGTGTTGTTGATGTTGCTCAACACCTTGAAAAAGTAATCAAACGCTTGTTCATTATCATGATAGAGGTCTTCAGTAGACCTTGGCCCTTGTTGTCGGTCTTGATCGATGGCATTACCAATGTAGGAATTAAAAATCCCTTCAAATTCGTCGTCCCAAAGACCACATACTTCATTAAGTTGATCATTGAAAATCTCTTGATTTGATGGAGACAACTTTCCCATTCCCTTTTCTTGGCCAATGAGGCCATCTTCTTCATTGCTTGACTTTGATGAGCTTTGCAAGCTCTCTTTGTCACAATTCACTTGCTCTTTGAATGGAGCATCTTCAATTTTCTTCTTCCATTGGAGTTCCGACTTCTTCTTTTCATCCTTCCGACTATAATGATCGATCATAAAACTCGGTTCATGTAAACGGGGAGCTCTCATAGTCTTGTCAAGATTAAAAGTTATACTCTCATCTCCCACTTCTAGAGTGAGCTCACCATGTTTTACATCAATCACCGCACCCGCGGTGTGTAAGAAGGGTCTTCCTAGAATGATTGGAATGTTGGAATCTTCCTCCATATCAACAATGACAAAGTCTACCGGGATGAAAAACATCCCAATTCGTACGGGGACATCTTCCCATATCCCTAATGGTGTCTTCGTCGATCTATCGGCCATTTGGAGTGTGATATTGGTGCATTTAAGCTCTCCCATCCCCAACCTTTTACTCACTGAGTACGGCATAACACTCACACTATCCCCTAGATCACATAAGGCTTTGTTGATCGTGGTGTCGCCAATGGTACACGGTATTGAGAAGCTTCCCGGATCCTTTAGTTTTGGAGGTGAACTCCCTTGAAGTATTGCACTACTCACCTTAGTGAAGGCGATAGTCTCAAGTTTCCGGATCGACTTCTTCTTTGTGGGGATGTCTTTCATGTATTTCGCATAGGCCGGCACGTGATTGATTAATTCCGTGAAAGGAATTGAGACTTCCAAATTCTTCACAAATTCCATAAACTTTCCAAGTTGGTCATCAAATTTGGGATTAGCTTGACGGCTTGGAAAAGGAAGTCTAATCACAATGGGCTCCTTCTCCTTGGCCTTGTCTTCATTTTTCTTTGAAATTCTTCTTTTGATGATTCTCCATCTATAGAGTTTTGCACAATTTCTTCCTTATCACTTGCTTCCACAACTTCATCCTCAACTTGCTTCTTCGGTGCTTCATACCTTGCACCACTTCTCAAGTGAATGGCACTAACCGTTTCATGTCGTGGGGGATTACTTTGAGGTGGTAATTGCCCCTTTTGTCTTTGTGAGCTTGAAGATGCTAGTTGAGTCAATTGGGTTTCCAACATCTTAGTGTGAGCTAGAATGTTGTTGATGGTGGTTTCTTTTGCTTGACTATCTTTTTGCATTTGAGTGAAAAATACTTGTTGATTCTTTTGCATTTGGAGGACCGCTTTTTGAACATCAAAACCTTGGTCATTTTGGTGATTGTATGGATTTTGGTTTTGGTAACCTTGGTTTTGGTAACCTTGGTTTTGGTTGAAAAAGGGTCTTTGATTTTGGTTTCTCATGGGAGGTGGGGTGTATGTTGTTTGAGAGTTTTGTACATTTTGGCTTTTGTATGGGAGATTTGGATGAAACTTGGTGTTTTCATTGTAATAGTTGGAATAAGGGGTACCACTCTTGTATGCTTGGAAAGCATTCACTTGTTCATTTGTTCCCCTACATTCACCTTAGTCATGTCCCAAAGTTACACAATTCTCACATATCCCACTTGGGATTGATGAGGTTGCCGTCATGGCATTAACATGATGCTTTGGTGATTTTGAGGCTTCTTCAAGTCTAGCCATAGCTTATTCAAACTTTAAATTAATTGTGTCAATGTGAGCACTAAGTTGATCACCCAATTGAGTAATGGAGTCCACTTCATGCTTTCCTCCTCTAGTAGCCTTGCGAGGTCTACTATATTGTGAGTTATGTACCGCCATTTCCTCAATCTTGTTCCACGTTTGATTGTCATCAACTTCGGTGAACATTCCATTTGATCCCATATTGAGAATGTTCCTTGAATCTTCATATAGACCGTTCCAAAATTGTTGTACCAAGAACCACTCGCTAAGTCCATGGTGAGGACATGAGCGACAAATTCCCTTAAACCGCTCCCAAGCTTCATACAAAGATTCTTCATCCCTTTGCTTAAAACCCGTAATTTGAGCTCTTAGCATGTTAGTCTTTCTCGGTGGGTAGAACTTTTTGTAGAAAGCTAGAGCCAACTTCTTCCAAGAATCTATTACGAGAGTGGCCTTATCAAGGCCCTTCAACCATTGTTTTGCGATGCCGATTAGAGAAAAAGGAAATAAGACCCATCGAATTTGGTCTTGAGTCACACCGGTTTTAGAAATCGCATCACAATAGTCACAAAATGTTACCATATGAGAATGAGGGTCTTCACTAGGCATCCCCCCAAATTGGCTCCTTTCGAATAATTGGATAAAGGCGGATTTGGCAATAAAATTTCCGGTCAAATGTTGTGGTGTGGGAGTACCATTGGGTAGGTTCTCCTCGGTGGGTACGGAATGTGATGAAAATTTTGGCATTGTAGGTTGATTTTGTGGGGTATTTTGTGTTGGGTTCTCCTCACCTTCTCTTGCAAAAGGGTTGATGAACTCAATAGTTGGTTGAATATCCACTACCTCACTAATACCTCTCAAATTCCTCCTAGCAAATCTCCTATTGTTTGTCAAGGTTCTATCAATTTCACGGTCAAAAGGTAACAAATCACCTTGTGACCTTCTAGACATGCAAAATATCAAACAACTCGAAAACAATTAGAACAAACCTTGAGGAGTTTTACTTCCCTAAGGTAAAGAAAGACACAACTAATAACAATGTAAGAAAATCTAAATCAAGTTAACACCGTCCCCGGCAACGGCGCCATTTTTGGTCGGTCCGTTTCATTTTCTCAATTTAATAGATGTTGTCGTTGGGTCACGTCCGAATCAAAACACAATTTATAGCTTCAAAAACAACTCCACAATTAGTAAAGAGGTAAGTAAAGGTCGGATCCCAAGGGACGGGAATTGAGATGAGATTTCTATTGAAACTAGTGGTGTCTTAGGGGTGTCACAATTTGGGTTGATGTAGAAGGTCACTAACTAAATAGCAATGAAAGTAAATAAGCAAGATGAATTAAAAAGGTTGTAAACAATTGATAAAAAGCACTAGGGTGTCATGGGGTCATAGGGGAATCATGGGAATTGATCATACAAACATGTTCTCAAATTATAAGCAAGCAATTATTGTTGTGATGGATTGAGTTAGGTTATATCTTACAATCCTAGGAACGTTTGGGTCCCGGAGCCGAATCGATTAGATTGTACAACACCTACAAGTCGACTTAGTCTTCCCTACTCAACAAGATGCATGGTCTAATGAGACTCGAGTTGGTTTATATCTTACAAGTCTCATTGAAAAGATAGGTGATGGGTAAACAAAATGCAAGGATTCATAGGCTTACATTTCATCAAACATAACATGTGCATGAGTTGAGATCAAAATAAGCAAGCAAATAAACCATGAAAGCATATTAATTTAAGCATGAATCATTCCCCATGTTGGTTTCCCCTAATTACCCATTAACCCTAGCTAGGTCTCTACTCACTCATTATCATGTTGATCATGCTAGCAAGGTTGTCAATCATACCAACAAAAGTAAACATGGTGAATAAATGAAAGTAATTAACAATAATTAAAAAGGGATTAAAAGAATTATACCTACTAATGATTCCAATAACAAAGCAAATAATAAAAGAAGTACTTGATGCTTGATTGAGAGTTGTCAATCTCCCAATAATAACCCAATTAATCTTCAATTACCCAAAATAAAGGATGAACAAAAGAGAGATTAAGGAAATAAAACTTGTATTAGAACTTGATTAATTGTTGATTACAATACTAAAGAGAGATTTGATTGATATTAACTACTCTAAATATTGATAAGAAGAACATACTCTTCTAATTAGACTAATGGGGTATTTATAGTCGAAATTAGGTGGATGCATTAGGGTTAACTAAGGGCTAAACTAGTAATTACACTTTTTAGATTGAGCAGGGAGAAGCCGGTATTTTTCGAAGGAAGGGCTTCTTTCTTTGTAGCTTGGAGAAGACGAAATTTCGCTGTACTGGAATCCGTGCGTATTGGAGTCGGGACGGGCGGATTCAGGCAGGGGAAGACGGGCATCTTCAGGGGAATCCGGGCGGATTCTGTGGGCTGCTAATCCGGACGTCTTTGAGGGAAGACGCACGGATTGTGCTTGTGGAGGACGGGCGGATTCAGGACAATCCGCTCGGATTGTAGCTGAGCACTATTTCTTCTTCTTTTCTTCCCTTTTCTTCATAAAATCCTTGGGGATTTCCTCGGGGATGCAAGGACCCTTTCTCAACATTGCTCATCTACTATCATATTTACAAAGGCCTTCTAATCTTGTCTCTCCTTGATGCTTGGTCATTGAATTCAATCAATTTAGTCTTGTTTTGCCATGAAAATGCAAGATTTGCACTCCTTTCCTACCAAGGGATCAAAATCTCAAAGAATATGCAAAACAAAGAAGTAAAGACAATAAATGACCCAAATATGCACTAAAAAGCATGGAAACAAGGCTAATTCGGGGGCTAAATATGCGCTAATTATGGTCACATCAGTGGCCCCAAATCCACAGACCGAGACGTGGCCCATGACCACAGATTGGCGACTCCGCTGGGGAAAACTAGGACACTTACGTCTTTGTGATCCCTAGATGGTGAGACTAGAACGAGGTCTTGGTTGGAATGCATTAATTGATATTACGGTTACGGTCGGGTTTCCTTGTCCGGGGCCACAACCTAACCCTTTTCGACCAGTTGGCTCGTTTCGTCGGCGTGAGTTTTCTCATCCCCGCGTTTCGAATCCCGATTGAGTCAAGCAGACCATTGACGTTACACATTTTGTTTCGTCAAAGAGCTTTCATCACTTTTGAGCACGAGGTTACGGCACCCTCCTTACACATTTTGTTTGGATTGGTATCCCTCTCGCAAATCAGGGTTTGATTGCTTGGTGTGTAACCCACCCTTCTAAGCCAAAACCCATGTCAGCATGATGCATAATATAATGAACTGTGAGTGCTTATGTGCTATCTGATCATAAGTCCTTCCGTGTCATTTTCAAACTTTCAAAAACACCCTTTTCGCGCCGTTAAAATGGCCATTTCAAACCTCGGTCTTTCGCCGAATGATGCACGCATTTCTAGGCCGTCGTAATGACGATTTTCAAACCCGGTTTTGTATAACCATTTCAAACGCGCCTTTCTAGGCCGTCGTAATGACGAATTTTCAAATCCGGTTTTGTATAACCATTTCAACACGCCTTTCTAGGCCGTCGTAATGACAAATTTTCAAATCCGATTTTGTATAACCATTTCAACACGCCTTTCTAGGCAGTCGTAATGACGATTTTCAAACCCGGTTTTGTATAACCATTTCAACACCCCTTTCTAGGCCGTCGTAATGACGATTTTCAAACCCGGTTTTTTATAACAATTTCAAATCACCTTTTTACGCCGTTATAATCGCCGCGTCTAGACTCGAATTTTAACCCGTTTCGCGCCGACAATGGCTTTCTTTCAAAACCCGAGAAAAACACACACCCTTTTCTCCAGACACTTTCAGATCCCGAGGACAATGCACCGTCCCCGAGACCTTTTCAAACATTTCAAACTCGATTTTCAAAACATACAATTTTGAATTTCAAAACCGTCTTGGGAAGCAACACACTGTTTTCCGAACCGACTCAAACTCAAACCGTCTTTTGCAAATAAACTTAAGACAAACCCTTTTCAGCTGATCGACTTGCGGAGATCTTAATCTTCGAAAGCCGTCAATAAAAGCGACAAATGAATCTTTTTGAAAATATCTATTTTCGAAAACTTCAGTCCACCGTTCTAATTCCGCCTCGTGTCTATCGAGTCAAAGCAAACGTACTTATGGGTCTTTACTTATGAGTCGTCTCATCACAAGACCCGTCCAATGGCGTCACGCCGTCATGTTGGACTCGTGTCAAAGGTTCGGTCAAACACCGTCACGTCATAAATCGAGTCAGCACCGAGGGGCCATACACGGTCACCCCGTCTTGTTGAGTCGATCTTTGTCTCGTCCTCTGTGCTGTCTGCGTTCAGTCTTGGAACCGTGTCGGATTAAGTTGTAATGTGAGCCGTTTTTCTGCCTCAACAGCCATGGCCCCGTCTTCAACTTCGTCTGTCAACCACAACAACAATGATAACAACAGAGATGTCACAACTGATCAGCTAGCCAGCCTGCTTACCGCTCTTAAGGTCACTCTGGATCGCGTCGAGACCCGTATCGACGCCCTGGAGAACAAGGAAATTGGGGAACATAATACCCCACCTCGATCGAAATCGAGAAGAGGCTGAAACTCTTGGAAGAACAGCTCCTAGCCCGGGGCAACAATATCCACCTTGAAAATAACCGAAGGTTCGAACCTGTTGGGGACCAGTTACCTGAAAACTTCACCCTGACCGATGTGCCTAAGTTCAAGGGAGTGGAGGACCCACTCAACCACATCCGTGCTTTCAAAGACTACATGGCCATTAAAGGGGTGAAACAGGAGCTCTTTACCCGGATCTTCCCATCCTCTCTGGAGCCGATTCCTCGCCAATGGTACTATTCCTTGGATCCGAAAAACCTTACTACTTGGGATGAGATCGCAGTTGAATTTGCCAAACAGTATGCCGACAATGTCGAGATCCAGGCCAACACCCGTACTCTCGAAGTGCTAGCCCAAAACGACAAGGAAGGTTTCACTGAGTTCCTAACCCGTTGGAGGAGGGTGAGCACTCAGTTGGTCAGTAAGCCGAGCGAATCAACTCTGGTCGAGATGTTTGTCAACAACCTCTGCCCGGTTTATGCCAACCTACTAAGGTATCAGAATATCAAAACTTTTCAGGATCTGCAGATTCTTGGGACACGTATTGAGGACGACCTCCGAAAGGGTGTCTTAGCAAAGACCACTGGCTGGGGTTATCAAGGATCCACCTCAACCGGATCTCGCCCTTACGATCAGACAAACAAGATTGATGGGGTTAACCTCGTCGAACCATCTGCCAAGAAAACTGAACGCCCCCAGAGAGTGTTCACCAACATAGGGTCAACTTATGCAAGTGCCTTGAAAAGGCTCATGGACCAAGGGAAGTTACAACCGATCGGGCCCACCCCGGACCCGGCCGACGCCAAGAAATCCCGATTTTGGAACCCCAACGCCTACAGCCAGTGTCATCGAGGGAAAGGGCATGATACCGAAAATTGCTTCAAACTCAAGCACCTCATTCAAGACATGATTGAGAAGGGAGATTTGCCTATACCCCCACCAACTAAACCGAACAACAAAACGAATGCCCTGGGAATTCACGCCATCTCTGACGATGAGCCGACCCTAGACTGCTCTCATCTCATCTTGCCGATTGACGACGAGGTAAATGTTCTGGAAAAGGATCCTTCAGACGGAGTGTTCATGTTCAGTGCTGCCACCATGCTCACTATGTTTCAGCAAGTGGAATAGGCCATAGCCAGCCTCTCTGAGAGAATCACCCGACTCGACGACGCCTACCGTCGACCCATCTTCAATCCCTCAACACTACGTCCGAGGGAGAATTCCCCAAGCATTCAAAACTACCCACCCCAGGATGGATTGCTCCCGCGACCATTCTGGCACAGACCTCACGAAAATAGCTACCCTTAAAATTACTACCCTCAAAATAACTACCCCCATAAAAATCGCCCTCACAAAAATGTCCCCCACAAGAACTACCCACCGAGGAATACCCCTCCAAGGTATCCTCGAGACCCTGAAATTAACGGCATATGGCGCGATGATGTTGAGGATGTCTATATCCTCCCAGGGAAGGAAAAGCGGACGAAGGAAATCGGAAATCTCACCCGGTCCGGACTTCCCTATCAGAATCCGAGCAACCCAACGGTCGTTCCAACAACGAATGACAAAATCGTCCCAGAGGTGGACACTCAACCAAAGGCCCCCGAGAACTCAATCCTGAAACAGCTCCAGAAAGCAAAAGCCGAAATCTCAATTTGGCAACTGATCGCAACGTCTTTTGAGCATCGACAGGCCTTGCTGCAGGCCTTGGGAAAGTTAATCGTGCCTTCCACCTCTTCCCCAGAAGAAATAGTGGCACACATGACGAGAGACGCCCCTGATCTGAGTAACCCGGTCGTCTTCTTCGACGAGGATATTCCCCTGTTCGGAGCCAATCATAACTTGGCCCTGTACATCACCGTACAATGCCAACGAATCAAGGAGTACGCGCCTACGACGGCTGGGTATCAAGGAATCTAATTTAATCCCAACGAATCAAGGAGTACGCGCCTACGACGGCAGTCGTCGCAAGGTCGCTGGGCTAGTCACTTTGGCCGTCGCAACCGGACGCTTAGAAAGACAAACCAGTTTTCAAGTGGTCGACATCGACGCGTCCTTCAACATACTCCTAAGACGTCCCTGGATTCACGCCGTCAAGGCGGTCACCTCAACGCTCCACCAAAAGATCAGGGTCCCCTTCAATGGGAAAACGATCACGATCCCCGCTTCCCCAATCAAAGCAGTTATGAGAAGAGGGGTAGCCCCCCAAGCCATTGAGGAGGACGACAATGAAATGTGGGGTTTCCAAGCCGTAAACGCCATAACTGATGAATCGGCAACCTCTGAGCGTGACCCGTTCACCGACCTCACGATCAACCGTATCATGATGCGTCAAGGATATTTCCCGGGTTTGCCGCTCAATCCACTGAAGGACCCATTGCCTCCCTTGAAACAGGCTAAGGTCCCCAACATTCCTTTTGGGCTGGGATACGAACCTACCAATGAAGACATCCAGGAGATGAACCTCCTAATCCAAAAACGCAAGAAGCACGGAGTCATCGTCCGTCCATACCACCTGACTCTCAACAGATACTTTGTCCCCGAGGGAGAGTCTGAACTCTACCACTGCTTTCCAGAGCCAATCTTTGACTCCGTGGCCAGGGCTAGATATCCGGGAGTGGAGGTCTTCCAGGACTGCTACTTTATTCCCGACAACATCGAAGCTGCATCAACTGAGTCCAAACCGTCACCATGCCTTGACGGACAAGCTGTCACACTCCTCTTCGGGGAAGATAACGTCAAACACCTCGACTATGAGGACATTATCAACATCGCCCTGAAAGACAACCAATTTGATCCAACCGCCTTGATCTCCGATGACGACCCGGAGAAAGCTACCCAGGGCTGGAGGAAAACCATCAAATGGACCGATCGCCTAGGCCGCATTCTCAAGATAACGACTGGAGAAGGCCTTATGTTAAAGGAGGGAGGTGAAGAAGGATCTAATTCTGAGTCTAAGTCGGAGTCAGAGTCTGTCATAGCTCCTAACAGTCCTGATGTCCCAGTCAAGGTCCCCTTCCCACTGTTTTATCACAAAGTCGTGGCTGATTCAAAGGCTGAGTCTACTAGGGTCACCCCCACTCCCATGAATGGTGAGAACCTCGAGCCTGTTCTAGGGGCCACTTCCTTTGTCGTGTCGCCTCTGACTGACCACGAGATGTATGTCCTTTCCGAGCTATTCGCTCGTGTCAACTTAATGAACGCTAAGTTTGCTTATGACTCGTCTTAATTTATCTGCAATGCAATTGTGAATGATTATGAGGAATTTGACTTGAGTGACTACCCACCTTACTTAGCCAAAGAACTTGACAAGCGGGAAACCAGAACCCCCATCATTGATGAAACCGAGCCTATTAACATAGGAACCGACAATACACCTCAAGAACTTAGGATAGGGACAACCCTGGACCCCTCGGAAAGACAACAGTTCATTGACCTCCTCCACGAATACAAGGACGTGTTCGCCTGGTCTTACAGAGATATGCCTGGGATTGACAGAGAAATCGCAGAGCACCGGATACCCATTAAACCCGGAGCTAAACTTGTTAAACAGAAGCTACGCCGGATGCGTCCTGAATGGGCCCTAAAAATCAAGGAAGAGGTGGACAAACAGTTCAAGGCTGGGTTCATCAAAGTGTCTGAATACTCGGATTGGGTGGCCAACATTGTGCCGGTGCCAAAGAAAGACGGAAGAATTCGAGTCTGCGTCGACTTCAGGGATCTAAACAAGGCGAGTCCAAAGGATGACTTTTCTTTGCCACATGTTGACATTCTGGTGGACAACACTGCCGAACATGCTCTCCTATCATTCATGGACGGGTATGCCGGGTACTACCAGATTAAGATGTCTTAGGAAGACATGCACAAAACTGCGTTCACCACACAGTAGGGTACATATTGCTACACGGTCATGCCTTTCGGTCTCATCAACGCCGGAGCGACCTATCAAAGAACCGCTACCACTCTCCTACATGATCTGATGCACAAGGAGGTAGAGGTATATGTTGATGACATGATCGTCAAATCAAAAGAACGGGACGGCCACATCAATGCCCTCTGGAAATTCTTAAACATCATGGAAATATAACATGAGACTAAAACCTCAGAAGTGTGCATTCGGGGTCACCTCCGGAAAACTCTTGGGACATGTCGTCAGCAAAAGAGGCATTGAGATTGATCCAACCAAAATCAAAGCCCTTCAACAAATTCCTCGGCCTAGGAACGAGAAGGAGATTCGAGGATTTCTCGGTCAGGTCCAATACATCAGCCGGTTCATTGCCAAGCTCACTATGATCTGTGAACCGATATTCAAGAAGCTTCGTGCCTCCGATCACACCGATTGGGACGACGACTGTCAAAAGGCGTTCGACAGGATAAAGGAAATCCTATCCAAACCTCCTGTCCTCATGCCACCTCAACCAGGGATTCCTCTATCCATATACCTGACTGTTATCGACACAGCCATGGGAGCAATGCTCGCACAAACAGTTGGCAACGAGGAGCGAGCCATCTACTACATCAGCAAAAATTTCATTGAGTACGAGACGAGGTATACCCAAATGGAAAAGACATGCCTTGCCCTAGTATGGTCAACAAAGAAGCTGCGGCATTACATGCTCAGCTACTGGGTCCACATCTACTCCAAGATGGACCCGGTTAAATACATCTTCGAGAAACCCGTACTAAACGGAAGGCTGTCTAGATGGACACTCATGCTGTCAGAATTTGACCTCAAGTTTGTACCCCTCAAGGTTATCAAGGGAAGAGCAGTCGCTGATTTCCTGGCGGAAAATCCCGTCAACGAGGATCTAACGACCGACACATGGTCACTTCCTGACGAAGACATCCTTTGTGCCGACTCCGACTCATGTGACCTATAATTTGATGGTGCATCTAATCTGAGAGGCTTCGGGGTAGGAATCTTTCTAATATCGCCAGAGGGAGAACACGTTCCGATCTCGGTCAAGCTAGACTTCGCCGTCACCAACAACGCCGCTGAATATGAAGCATGTCTCATCGGCCTACAAGCAGCCATCACACTTGGCATCAAGAGACTGAGGGTCCATGGCGATTCCTCACTCATCATCAATCAGGTATCCGGATGATGGAAAATCCGATCTGACAGCTTAGCTCCCTACCAAGCAAAGATCAATCAAGAGGCCGAGTTCTTCGACTAAGTCGACTACTTCCACTTGCCGCGAGAGAAAAATCAATTTGCTGATGCCCTGGCAAAACTTGCCGCGCTCGTCAACATACCCGACGACATGACATCAATGCTCCTATGTGTCGAAAGACGAAGCGAACCCGCTCACATCTGTGCCATTATCGACGACGAGGAAAGCCATGATGAACCTTGGTACCAAGCCATCCTCAATTACAAAACCAAAAACGAATTTCCTCCCAACTCTGATCAAAGAGGACAAAGAGCCATCCGTTTACTTGCATCACAATTCGTGATAAACCAAAATTAACTCTACAAAAGAAAACCCCAAGGAATTCTCCTCCTTTGCATTGACCATCACAAAGCCAAAAAAGTCATGGGAGAGGTTCACGACGGAGAATGTGGCTCTCACATGAGTGCAATGATGCTTACACGGAAAATCATGCGTCTAGGTTACTAGTGGACCACCTTGGAAGCTGATTGCCGTAACTACGTTAAACATTGCCACAATTGCCAAATCTTCGCCAACATACAACACACACCACCATCCCTTTTGTACACAATGACGTCACCCTGGCCATTCTCAACCTGGGGCATCGACATCATCGGGAAAGTCAACCCGATAGGCACCAAGGGGCATTGCTTCGTCCTCGTCGCCATCGACTACTTCACCAAATGGGTGGAAGCACAGTCATCCGCAGTCTTGACCGCCAAACAAGTGGCCAAGTTCATTCAAAAGAACATCATCTGCCGATACGGGGTACCCCATGAAATCATCAGCGATCAAGGCTCTCACTTCCGGGCGGAAACTCAAGCTTTGCTGGACAAATACAAGATCAAACGACATCGTTCATCCCCCTACCGTCCCCAAACTAAAGGAGCGGTGGAGGCAGCGAACAAAACTCTTGTTACCATTATCAAGAAAATGCAAGACAACTACCGCGATTGGCCGAGCAAACTCCCATTCGCACTCTAGGGATACCGAACCTCCATTTGTACACAGACAGGCGCCACACCCTTCTACCTAGCATACGGTATGGAGGCGGTTCAACCGGTAGAGTTAGAAGTCCCTTCTCTACGCATCCTACTGGAGAGTCAAGTCCCTGAGGCGGAATGGACCCGTCGAAGGTACGAACAACTTACTCTTCTAGACGAACGGCGACTCAACGCCTTGCACAACGTCCAGCTATACCAACGACGTATACAACATGCATTCAACAAGAAGGTTAAACCCCGAAACATCCGGGAGGGCGACTTGATCCTCAAGCCAGTCCGAGCACCATTACTCGTCTATCCGAGGGGAAAATTTAAACCCAACTGGGCCGGGCCATACCTGGTCAAGAAAATACTTTCGGGGGGCGCAGTGAGACTGAGTGACCTTGACGGGGAGGACTTTACAAACCCGACCAACCTAGACCAACTCAAGAAATACTACCCTTGAACCCTATCAACCAACAACCTAGCCTAGTTTTACGACTAGCATCGACCTCAACCCTCTTCAAGTCAAGTTCCTCAATATGTTCTGATTTGAAATTGCATGTTTTATCGAGTCTAAGCTGCGGCACCTTGCCCGTTTCAAATGTCCTTTGATCCGTCAAAGGCAACGTCCATTTGCACTACAAAAACAAACCCCCTGAACTACAAGCATGGTTTGATTTCACCTCTTCAGGTGAATACGTAGGCAGTCCCTCTTATGCCTGAGGGATACAACCACAAAACCCAATTCAAATTCACAAAACACTTCGAACTACGATCATGGTTTGATTTCACCTCTTCAGGTGGATACGTAGGTAGTCCTTTCTTACACGAGAAGGATACAACCATTCCCACAATCAAGTACAACCATTCCCCACATACAAAAAAAACATCCCAAAAAAAAAGAGAAAGGGGAAAACCATTCCCTTTCCCACAAAAATACAAAAATGAGCCTTTCTCCCTTTCCACAAAATACCACTTTCCCAAGTGCAAATGTTTAGGACGATTCAATTCGAATTACCTTCACAAAATGGATGGAAGAAATAAGAGTTCACAATTTCCGACACGAGCAATCCTCTTATTTAATTAATAATAGGAAGGATTGCAATTTCGACAACAAATAAAGCTCGGCGAGTCTACAACTTGTCAAAGCTAAGGTGTCAACTAACACACCTCACATAGTAAAACTAGCACAAAACACACAATAACTAGCTAGTACAACATAATAAAAACTCACAACAATAATACAACATAATAATAAAACGGGTAATGGAGGTCTTCACCCTTCCATTCTACCCTAGCCTTTTCCTTCGGGGTACATCTTCCCCTTGTTCTTCTTGTTGGCCCGCCTAGCATGGACTTCTTCCTCGGAACGGATCCTAAAAGGATCTAAGATGGCGACGGCCTCCGGTCTAGCGCAGGACCCCATATTCGACTCAAGACGAGCCAATGCACGTCCCACAATACTCTTGGGGCCGGAACTCCTCTTCGGTGGTCTCATCACATCGGGGGTAGCTCCATCAACATACTCCTCAAAGAAGGCGCGGTTGGCCTTGCCAACCTCTCGATACTTCAAATCGACAGCCTCGTCCTTACGAAATTTGGATCTCTCTTCCAAGGACGGAGCACGTGACCACTTGACATAAGCGGGAGTCACCCATGTCGTGGCAGCGGGGTTCGGCACCTCCCAGAGTGGCCGAGTGGCCCACCACCTTTCAAAGAATTCCACGAGCTCGGAGTTCCGGAAAATATTCTCTTGGACAAGAGTATCTGGAGCGGGCACCTTTTGTTGACGCCCCATTTGCCTCATGAGCCTTTCGGGATAAATGAAGGAAACAACATTCAAACCCACCACCATCAAAGAACGAGGACTAGCACCCGAAGCGGGCAACCCCGTGAAGGACCTCAAGTGCCACCACGGCACCACCCAACGGATATGAGGACCACCCTCCTCCGCTAATCTTGCGGCCCAATAGGCCTCGGTGGAAGCAAAACTATCCGGGTACAACTTCTTCCTCATGGTAAGATGACAGAAGGAATAAGAAGAAGGATTAACCGGAGGCTCTACATACCTTAGCCTCTCCAATAGCCACACTTGGAGGATCCTTGGCGATCCAAAAGAGGGAGCTTCTCCACAAGAGCCTTCCTTGTCCAAAGCTTGGATAATCTCTCCAAGCACCAACCATGATGGATCTCTACCATGCTCCATTTGCTCAAGCACATGGATGAGGGTCATGCTACCATGGCATCTCGACCCCTCCTTCTTCAAGACATCCACGAAGAGGTACACATGGACAAGGCAAAATGCAAGAGCCCTTCTCCTAGCCACCTCCGAGACATTAGCATCTAATCGGTTTGAAAAGATGTTGATAAGAGCCAACATATCCACACCATGTGGGGCAAGAAGAAAGTTGATTTGGCTTGTTGACAAGCCCAACATGGAACGGAATTTCTCCTTGTAGCACAACCGAGTCCAAAGGACGACTTCCCTTTGCCACATGTTGACATTCTGGTGGACAACACTGCCGAACATGCTCTCCTATCATTCATGGACGGGTATGCCGGGTACAACCAGATTAAGATGGCTGAGGAAGATATGCACAAAACTACGTTCACCACACAGTGGGGTACATATTGCTACACGGTCATGCCTTTCGGTCTCATCAACGCCGGAGTGACCTATCAAAGAACCGCTACCACTCTCCTACATGATCTGATGCACAAGGAGGTAGAGGTATATGTCGATGACATGATCGTCAAATCAAAAGAACGGGACGGCCACATCAATACCCTCCGGAAATTCTTCGCTCGTCTGCGGAAATATAACATGAGACTAAATCCTCAGAAGTGTGCATTCGGGGTCACCTCCGGAAAACACTTGGGACATGTCGTCAGCAAAAGAGGCATTGAGATTGATCCAACCAAAATCAAAGCCCTTCAACAAATGCCTCGGCCTAGGAACGAGAAGGAGATTCAGGGATTTCTCGGTCAGGTCCAATACATCAGCCGGTTCATTGCCAAGCTCACTATGATCTGTGAACCGATATTAACGAAGCTTCGTGCCTCCGATCACACCGATTCGGACGACGACTGTCAAAAGGCGTTCGACAGGATAAAGGAAATCCTATCCATACCTCTTGTCCTCATGCCACCTCAACCAGGGATTCCTCTATCCCTATACCTGACTGCTACCGACACAGCCATGGGAGCAATGCTCGCACAAACAGTTGGCAATGAGGAGCGAGCCATCTACTATATCAGAAAAAATTTCATTGAGTACGAGACGAGGTATACCCAAATGGAAAAGACATGCCTTGCCCTAGTATGGTCAACAAAGAAGCTGCGGCATTACATGCTCAGCTACTCGGTCCACATCAACTCGAAGATGGACCCGGTTAAATTCATCTTCGAGAAACCCGTACTAAACGGAAGGCTGTCTAGATGGACAAACATGCTGTCCGAATTTGACCTCAAGTTTGTACCCCTCAAGGTTATAAAAGGAAGAGTAGTCGCTGATTTCTTGGCGGAAAATCCCGTCAACGAGGATCTAACGACCGACACATGGTCACTTCCTGACGAAGACATCCTTTGTGCCGACTCCGACGCATGGGACCTATAATTTGATGGTGCATTTAATCTGAGAGGCTTCAGGGTAGGAATCCATCTAATATCGCCAGAGGGAGAACACGTTCCGATCTCGGTTAAGCTAGACTTCGCCGTCACCAACAACGCCGCTGAATATGAAGCATGTCTCATCGGCCTACAAGCAGCCATCACACCTGGCATCAAGAGACTGAGGGTCCATGGCGATTCCTCACTCATCATCAATCAGGTCTCCGGATCATGGAAAATCCGATCTAACAGCTTAGCTCCCTACCGAGCAAAGATCAATCAAGAGGCCGAGTTCTTCGACCAAGTCGACTACTTCCACTTGCCGCGAGAGGAAAATCAAATTGCTGATGCCCTGGCAAAACTTGCCATGCTCGTCAACATACCCGACGACATGACATCAATGCCCCTATGTGTCAAAAGACGGAGCGAACCAGCTCACATCTGTGCCATTATCGACGACGAGGAAAGCCATGATGAACCTTGGTACCAAGCCATCCTCAATTACAAAACCAAAAACGAATTTGCTCCCAACTCTGATCAAAGAGGACAAAGAGCCATCCGTTGACTTGCATCACAATTCGTGATAAACCAAAATCAACTCTACAAAAGAACACCTCATGGAAATCTCCTCCTTTGCATTGACCATCACAAAAAGAAAAATGGTGCCTGGCAGATTTTGGACGACGCGATGATCGAGTCTCGTAGCTCAGCGCGTTACCCCGTCGTTGGCCTCCAATCGTCAGAATTCGAGAATGCAAAGGGATCAGGACAAAGGCCGCCAGGCAACCACCAACGATCGATACCCGATCATTGGTCGGACAAAGGCCGCACGGCAGAAACACAACCAAGCCTGTAACAAAAAACAGTCGTCTTTCCCCCTCCAGGATCGACGTCCTCCTCCAAAGCCTCAACGACGGACCCCATAGGTCCCAAACAATACCCTGTGATAAAAAAAACAACAAACAAAAAACGTCAGCTGAAATTTCGGCATTACGACGGCATGAAATGGATAAATCCAAAAACAAAAAAAAACAACCTGCAATACAAAAACAAGGGGCAATCCCGCCCCAAACCATTCACAAAAAAATACAAAAAAAAGACTCGCCGCTCTTTTCAAGCAAAAGACGAGTCAAAATCACAAAAACGGCATCTCAAGACCTATACAAGGTCCGCCAACAACCCAAAACACATTCCCGACACAATGGGGATTTTTCTACGGTTCAAAAAGGCAATTCAAATGCTAATTTGAGCCCAAACCGGTCAAAAATTCACAAACGACCGCAAAAAAGGCAAACGTGATTTTATCACGCCTCAAGGTGACCTAAAATACCAATAAGGTCCATTTCAAGGCAAACTGACTCAATTCAAGCCCAAACAGGCGCTTATTTTGTCAGACGTAAGACCGTCGCAAAGGGCAAAAATCCAATTTTGCCCACAAGCATCCAACGAAGGTCCTTAAATGGCAAATACGGGTTTTCCCAACTACAATGCAACCTAGTGGGACCCACTATCCAAGCAAATAAACTTGGCATTGCGAAGTGAGACGGTGTCTCCACTTACTCGCGTTTTTCGAACATAGGGAGCGGGAACGGGGACCAAAATGCAAACTAAAAGCACCTCTATGCTCCTAAACAGGTTTCTAACCTAATGCAAACATCAATTTCACTCGAAATTGGCTCAATCAAAAAACGCCCAATTCAATTTTTAGGGCAAAATTTCGCCCTAATTCAATCAAGTTAAAAATCAACAAATTTGAATGGATTCAAGAGGAAATACTTACCTTGAGATGACATTTGTTGACAATGGCACAAGTGAAAGCAAGCTAGAAGGTCCTTTAATGGCGATTTTGCGAGATTTTGAGGTTGAAGATGAATAATCATCCGCAGCTCAACCTCGCGTCTTTTTAACATAAAATAGGGAAGCCGGCTTCCATCGCCAGATGGCTCGCACCTAAACCAGGCCTCTCCCTTGCCTTTTCAGCGAAATTTGGGTTTTGGCCCAATTTCCAATCAACAAATTCGGATTTTCGTTGACGATATTGAATGTCGTCATTTCCTCAAAAACAAACAAAACCAAATAGTGAAAATTCAAATTCGCTGTTTTCAAAAAATTTCAAGCAAACGACGATCAAAACCGCCAACTTCAAAAATAATGGCGAAAATTCAAAATCGCTATTTCCTCAAAATCCGAACGACAGCAATTAAAACCGTCAATTCCAAAAATAATAGCGAAGATTCCAAATTCACTATTTCCATCACATGTCAACGGCGGCACATAAACCGTCACTTCGATCAATAGTGAAGATTCCAAATTCACTATTTCCATCACATGTCAACGGCGGCACATAAACCGTCACTTCGATCAATAGTGAAAGATTCCAAATTCACTATTTCCATCACATGTCAACGGCGGCACATAAACCGTCACTTCAATCAATAGTGAAGATTCCAAATTCACTATATTCAATCACATGGCAACGGCGGCACATAAACCGTCGCTTCAAACGCTATAGCAAACTCAAATTTGCTATTTTTCCTTCAAAATTAGAACAAACGGCGATCAAAACCGCCACTGCAAATTCAAGCAAACGAATGGTGAAGATTCCAAATTCACTATTCCTTCAAATACCAGCAGGGGGCTTCCTCGCGGAACCCACTCATTCCAAAAACGGTGATAGTGAAAATCCAAATGGCTGGCGGCATCACGAGTTCGCTACTTTCAAAACAAGCCCATTCGATGCGTCTATTCCCATGGTCCATTAACCGACCGTTACCATTGGCTGGCGAGCCTTTGTCCGCAACCTTTCAAGGATACATCCCGAAGATGCCTCGGGTACATTTTCTTATCATTTGGCTGGCGAGCCTTTGTCCGCAACCTTTCAAGGATACATCCCGAAGATGCCTCGGGTACATTTCCTTACCACAGCTGGCGAGCCTTTGTCCGCACCCTTTCAAGGATACATCCCGAAAATGCCTCGGGAACATTTCCCTACCACAGCTGGTGAGCCTTTTCCGCACCCTTTCAAGGATACATCCCGAAGATGCCTCGGGTACATTTCCTTACCATAGTTGGCGAGCCTTTGTCCGCACCCTTTCAAGGACAGATCCCGAAGATTCCTCGGGTACATTTTCTTACCATTGGATGGCGAGTCTTTGTCCGCAAACCTTTCAAGGACAGATACCGAATATGCCTCAGGTACATTTCCTTATCACGGTTGGCGAGCCTTTGTCCGCAACCTTTCAAGGATACATCCCGAAGATGCCTCAGGTACATTTCCTTACCACAGCTGGCGAGTCTTTGTCCGCAAACACATCAAGGATACATCCCGAAGATGCCTCGTGTACATTCCTTTACCACAGCTGGCTAGCCTTTGTCCGCAAACGCGCAAGGACATATCCGAAGATGCCTCAGGTATGACTCCTTCTTATGGCTGGCGAGCCTTTGTACGTAGTCTAACGGACTTTAAACGACCCGCACGGACAGTCGACAGACTCTAAACTTTTCCCGACGACAGGCCCTTGACTCGCACCCTCGAGTCGCCTTGGCGTCGCTTTTCCCGACGGCAGGTCCTTGGCCCGAATCCTTTTGAGCCACCTCGACGTCGCTTGGGTCTCCAGGTTGTAATCTTCGATTGACCTGGGGGCTCTACTTTGACTTTCGCCCTGTCTAAGCCTCAGTCAAAGTGGGGGCTCTGTAGATACCCGGTATCTGCTGAGACTCCAACAAACACCCGATGATTATCGGACTACAAAATGTTTTGGAATCGCAGCGTTTGATCGACAGTTTGTGTACAACTTTACGTCGGAAAACTTAAAACGATTTCGAAAATAAAACATTTCAAAACATTTCAAAAATACCTGGAGTGTTTAATGCACGGCGACGGGGTCGCAATGACACTAACTAGAGTCAAAACCGACACCGGACCAAAAACCGACTCGAAAATTCAAATCCCGACGCCAACAACGAGTCAAACCGAGTCAACCACAAAAACAAAATATCTCAAAGCCTTCTATGCTAAGTTTTCCCGGATTCATGATGGTCAAGTACCAAACATGTGACTACAAAACCTAGGATAGAACAAATCATGATTGCGTTTGTTGTGAAAGCGACAACACAGCTCGAAGACCCGCGATGTGGCTCACGCCTCTTTGAGCAGCCCAGGTGGCCACGTCGCTCAAAACTCACACAACCACTAATTCTCCTATAAATACCTCTCAAATGCCACCCATTTGAGACTTACACGAGTGCCCGCCCCCTCTTTTCTCCCTTAAAATTCTCGACTCGACTTCTAAAGTCACAACCCGACGCGTATTTACGACCTACCGATCGTAAACACGAGCCTTACACATTGTTTGGTACCGTCATCGTGCATTAAATCACTTGACCTACCACTTCGACCACTAAACCATCGCTAAACTTTTAAAACACTCTTTTACTTACCAAAACGGTTTTAAACCGACTTTTTCCGATCAAACGAGTTGTTACACTTACGTCGGTCACTCGCCATAACCAAACATGTAAGTATGAGGGTGTAAAAATCCTCTTTTATTATGTTTTCATTTGTTTCATGACTCTAACATGCTAAAACATGCATAACATGAACCAAAGCATGGAATAAACGAGCCAAAACTGATTTTTGGTCTGAGGCAGAAGCCCCTTAGGTCGCCAACTGGCTCGCGCCTAAATGGGGTATTCAGACCAGAAATCAACCGTGTTTGTTCTCGTCATTTCCCTTAATCCATTTTTCATATTTGTAATCGGTTTTTACCATTCCAAGTATTTTCGAAACCTTTTTGTTTCATTTCACATGTTTTAACCATAAAGCATTTTTCACCCATGGTTCTTCATACGATGACGGTTAAATCCGTGTTTCGGTGATAATATTTGGTTAATGACATTTAGAAGGTATTTTAAAGCCTTTTATTTCATTTCTTTACATTTCCAAACAAACATATTAGTCACCAACACAAAATCATCCTTGGTACTACATACCATGACGGATTTTAACCCGGGTACGATGACGAGTATCGACTAATTACATTCAAAACGGACTTAAAACAATTAGTCCATAATCACTTTTCAAAACTATTCATGTCAAGTTTGTCAAATCGAACCCGACACCGAATATTATCGAATAATGATGATTATTCGGGTCTAGTTCTTCAAATCAACAAATGCGGTCTAAACGACCCTTTCAAAATCAAACCGGGTTCAAATACCCTTTTTTAACACGTTTTATAACGTTTTCTAAAAAGTCAGAACACGTTATACAACCGTTGGCTAACCCGCGCCTCAAGCAGGCCTTTTCTTTATCATTTTCAAAACCAGAGGGAGGCCCCTTACACCGCCGGCTGGCTCGCGCCTCTTATAGTCGTCTAGTACAGGGCCTGTTCCCTTCCAGCATTAGTCTAGGACGATCCCGACTCTGGCTAACCTGGATATAGGACGGATCAGATGACTACTCAATTATTCAAAACCATATTTGCAAAATGCCTTACTAAGACAAATGGATCATGTTATGCACCCTAAACCTTATACGGTAAATGGATGTTTAATTTCCGTCTTGCATGCAAATCAATCATTAATCCAACTCGACATCTTATACTTGATACTTGGATTAAATCAACCGACTTAGAAATCTCTCACTTGTTAGGTTTAAATCATTGGATCCACATTCATGCATTTAAACCGTTTTATCAACTTTTGCATTCAACCAACCAAGATCGATCAGTAGAGGCCGCTAAACGCGGCCGGGATTGGGTGTCTGATTAAAGGGCTTCCCAATACGTACCTTCACCTCTTACTAAGAAACTTTGGATAGTGGACGACCTTATCCAGGGCGTACGAGAGTCATTCTAGAGATAGGATGCTAAAGAGGGACGATTTCCTTATCTTCAGTACCTATGTCAAACGTTGCTTTGTGCTTCGATTTGACCGAGGTATAAAGTGGAATTGGAACGGGTTCCAGGCATCCCATAAATATTGTTGGCGACTCCGAACATCTCTAATCGTTTCGAGACCCATACCGAGACGAAACCGACCGATCTAAAACGATCCGATCGAAAGCATCTTTACGCCGCCGAGCGTGGCTTTCAAAAGACCGCTGCATGTCCACAGATTGGCTTGGCGTGCAGGTGGCCCGCGACCACGGATTGGTAGGTGGCCCCAAATCCACAGACCGAGATATCGCCCATGCCCACACTTGGGATCCGACCTTTACTTGCCTCTTTACTAATTGTAGAGTTTTTTGTGAAGTTATAAATTGTGTTTTGGTCTAGGTGCTCCTAACGACAAGTACTGAAAACTAAACCCCTCACGAGGGATCATGGCCAGGACTTCCTCACGGAACCCGCTTATTTCAAAAATAATGATAGTGAAATTCAAAATTCACTATTTTCACGGTGGCATCAAGAGTCCGCTATTTCCAAAATAAGCCCATCCAAAGCGGCTATTCTCACGGTCGATATACCGACCACACCATGGCTGTCGAGCCTTACTACGCGTCGCGGCTGGCGAACCCCCCTCATATATGCCCCATGGCTGGCGAGCCTTACTACGCATCGCGGCTGGCGAGCCCTCCTCATATACGCACCATGTATGGCGAGCCTTACTACGCATCACGTCTGGCGAGCCCTCCTCAATTAACCCCATAGCTGGCGAGCCTTACTACGCATCGCGGCTGGCGAGCCCTCCTCATATAGGCACCATGGCTGGCGAGCCTTACAACGCATCGCGGCTGGCGAGCCCTCCTTATATACGCACTGTGGCTGGCGAGCCCTCCTCATATACGTACCTTGGTTGGCGAGCCTTACAACGCATCGCAGCTGGCGAGCCCTCCTCATATACCCACCATGGCGAGCCTTACTACGCATCGCGGCTGGCGAGCCCTCCTCATATACGCATCATGGCTGGCGAGCCTTACTACGCATCACGGCTAGTGAGCCCTCCTCATGTACGCCCCATGGCTGGCGAGCCTTACTACGCATCGTGGCTGGCGAGCCCTCCTCATGTACGCACCGCAGCTGGTGATCCTTTGTCCGCACACGTGCGAGGACATATCCAAAGATGCCTCAGGTATGACTCCTTCTTATGGCTGGCGAGCCTTTATACGTAGTCTAATGGACTTTAAACGACCCGCACAGATAGTCGACAGAGTCTAAACTATTCCCGGTGACAGGTCCTTTGCTCGTACCCTCTAGTCGCCATGACGTCACCCTTCCCGATGGCATGTCCTTGGCCCGAATCCGTTCGAGCCGCCTCGACGTCACTTGGGTCTCCGGGTTGTAATCTTCGATTGACCTGGGGGCTCTACTTTGACTTTCACCCTATCCAAGCCTCAGTCAAATTAGGAGCTTTGTAGATACCCAGTATCTGCTGAGACTCCAACAAACACCCAATGATTATCGGACTATAACATGCTTTGGAATCGCGGCGTTTGATCGACGCTTCATGTACAAGTTTACGTCGGAAAACATAAAACGATTTCTAAAATAAAACATTTCAAAACTTTTCAAAAGTACCTGGAGTGTTTAATGCACGACGACGGGGTCACAATGACACTAACTAGAGTCTAATCCGACACCTGAACAAAAACCGACTCAAAAATTCAAATCCCGACTCCAACAACGAGTCAAACCGAGTCAACCACCAAAAACAAATCATTCAAAGCCTTCTATACTAAGATTTCCCGGATTCATGCATGGTCAAGTTCTAAACATGTGACTACAAATCCTAGGATAGAACAAATCATGATTGCATTTGTGTGAAAGTGACAGGACAACTCGAAGACCCGCCACATGGCTCGCGCCTCTTTTAGCAGTCCAGGTGGCCACGTCGCTCAAAACTCACAAAACCACTCATTTTCCTATAAATACCCCTCAAATGCCCCCATTTGAGAACTTACGCGAGCGTCCACCCCCACTTTTCTCCCTTAAAATTCTCGACGCGACTTCCTAAGTCACAATCCGACGCGTATTTATGACCTACCGATAGTAAATACAAGCCTTACACATTGTTTGGTACCGTCATCGTGCATTAAATCACTTGTCTGACAACTTTGACCACTACACCGTCATTAATCTTAATAAAAAACTCTTTTTACTTACTAAAACGGTTTTAAACCGAGACTTTTCCGACCAAACGAGTTGTTACACTTACGTCGGTTTCTCGCCATAACCAAGCATGTAAGTATGAGGGTGTAAAAATCCTTCTTTTATCATGTCTTTACTTATTTCATGACTATAACATGCTAAATCATGCATAACACGATCTAAAACATAGGGTAGACGAGCCAAAACTGAGTTTTGGCCTGAGACAGAAGCCCCTTGTTCTGCACAGAGGCCCACGCCTCAACGGGGTGTCAAGGTCAGACTCAACCGTGTTTGTTCTCGTCTTTCCTCTTTAATCTATTTTCATATTTGTGATTGGTTTTTACTATTTCAAATATTTTCAAACCTCTTTTATTTTATTTGATTTTACAAGTTTTTAACCATAAAACATTTTTCACCCTTGGTTCTTAGTACCATGACGGTTTAATCCATGTTTCGGTGATAATATTTGGTTAATTACATTTAGAAGGTATTTTAAAGCCTTTTATTTCATTTCTTTATATTTCGGAAGGTATTTTAAAGTCTTTCCTCATTTCTTTAAATTTTCAAAATAAATGTATTAGTCACCAACACAAAGTCATCCTTGGTTCTACATACCATGTCGGATTTTAACCCGAGTACGATGATGAGTATTGACTAATTATATTCAAATGAACTTAAAACAATTAGTTCATAATTATTTTCAAAACTATTCATGTCAAGCTTGCCAAGTCGAACCCGACACCGAATATCATCAAATAATGATGATTATTCGAGTCTCGTTCCTCAAATCAACAAATGCGGTCTTGTAGATATCCAGTATCTGCTGAGACTCCAACAAACACCCGATGATTATCGGACTACAACATGTTTTGGGATCGCAGCATTTGATCGACAGTTTGTGTACAACTTTACGTCGGAAAACTTAAAACGATTTCGAAAGCAAAACATTTCAAAACATTTCAAAAATACCTGGAGTGTTTAATGCACAACGTCGGGGTCGCGATGACACTAACTAGAGTCAAAACCGACAACCGACTCGAAAATTCAAAATCCCGACTCCAACAACGAGTCAAACCGAGTCAACCACAAAAACAAAATATCTCAAGCCTTCTATACTAAGTTTTCCCGGATTCATGAATGGTCAAGTACCAAACATGTGACTACAAAACCTAGGATAGAACAAATCATGATTGCGTTTGTTGTGATAGTGACAACACAACTCGAAGACCCGCGGCATGGCTCGCACCTCTTTGAGCAGCCAAGGTGGCCACGTCGCTCAAAACTCACACAACCACTCATTCTCCTATAAATACCCCTCAAATGCCACCCATTTGAGACTGACGCGAGTGTCCGCCCCCTCTTTTCTCCCTTAAAATTCTCGACTCGACTTCTAAGTCACAATCCGACGCGTGTTTACGACCTACCGATCGTAAACACGAGCCTTACACATTGTTTGGCACCGTCATCGTGCATTAAACCACTTGTCCGACCACTTTGACCACTACACCATCACTAAACTTTTAAAACACTCTTTTACTTACCAAAACGGTTTTAAACCGAGTTTTTTCCGATCAAACAAGTTGTTACACTTACGTCGGTCACTCGCCATAAGCAAACGTGTAAGTATGAGGGTGTAAAAATCCTCTTTTGTTATGTTTTCATTTGTTTCATGACTTTAACATGCTAAAACATGCATAACATGAACCAAAACATGGAATAAACAAGCCAAAACTGATTTTTGGTCTGAGGCAGAAGCCCCTTAGGTCGCCAACTGGCTCGCGCCTAAATAGGGTACTCAGACCAGAGATCAACCGTGTTTGTTCTCGTCATTTCCCTTAACCTATTTTTCATATTTTTAATCGGTTTTTACCATTTCAAGTATTTTCGAAACCCTTTTGTTTCATTTCACATGTTTTAACCATAAAGCATTTTTCACCCTTGGTTCTTCATACCATGACGGTTAAATCCGGGTTTCGGTGATAATATTTAGTTAACGACATTTAGAAGGTATTTTAAAGCCTTTTATTTCATTTCTTTACATTTTCAAACAAACATATTAGTCACCAACACGAAATCATCCTTGGTTCTACATACCATGCCGGATTTGAACCCGGGTACGATGATGAGTACCGACTAATTACATTCAAAATGGACTTAAAACAATTAGTCCATAATCATTTTCAAAACTATCCACTTTTTCAAAAATTACATTCAAAATGGACTTAAAACAATTAGTCCATGATGATTATTCGAGTCTAGTTCTTCAAATCAACAAATGCGGTCTAAACGACCCTTTTAAAATCAAATCGGGTTCAAATACCCACTTTTAACATGTTTCATGACGTTTTCTAAACAGTCAGAACACGGCATACAGCCGTTGGCTAACCCGCGCCTCAAGCAGGCCTTTTCTTTCTCATTTTAAAAACCAGAGGGAGGCCCATTACACCGCCGGCTAGCTCGCGCCTCTTATAGCCGTCTGGTACAGGGCCTGTTCCCTTCCAGCATTAGTCTAGGACGATCCCGACTCCGGTTAACCCGGATATAGGATGGATCAGATGACTATTCAAACCACATTTGCAAAATGCCTTACTAAGACAAATGGATCATGTTATGCACCCTAAACCTAATACGGTAAATTGATGTTTAATTTCCGTCTTGCATGCAAATCAATCATTAATCCAACTCGACATCTTATACTTGATACTTGGATTAAATCAACCGACTTAGAAAGCTCTCACATGTTAGCTTTAAATCATTGGATGCGCATTCATGCATTTAAACCGTTTTATCAACTTTTGTATTCAACCAACCAAGATCGATCAGGAGAGGCCGCTAAACGCGGGTGGGATTGGATGTCTGATTAAAGGGCTTCCCAATACGTACCTTCACCTCTTACTCGGAAACTTTGGATAGTGGACGACCTTATCCAGGGCGTACGAGATTCATTCTAGAGATAGGATGCTAAAGAGGGACGATTTCCTTATCTTTAGTACCTATGTCAAAACGCTGCTTTGTGATTCGATTTGACCGAGGTATAAAGCGGAAATTGAACGGGTTCCAGGCATCCCACAAATGCTTGGTGGCGACTCCGAACATCTCTAATCGTTTCGAGACCCTTACCGAAACGAAACCGACCGATCTAAAAATGATCCGGTCGAAAGCACCTTTACGACGCCGAGCGTGGCTTTCAAAAAGACCGCTGCACGTTCGCAGATCGAACTGGACTTGCAGGTGGGCCATGTCCACAGATTAGCGACTCCGCTGGGGAAAACTAGGACACTTACGTCTTTGTGATCCCTAGATGGTGAGACTCGAACGAGGTCTTGGTTGGAATGCATTAATTGATATTACGGTCACGGTCGGGTTCCTTGTCCGGGCCCACAACCTAACCCTTATCGACCAATTGGCTCGTCTCGTCGGCGTGAGTTATCTCATCCCCGCGTTTTGAATCCCGATTGAGTCAAGCATACCATTGACGTTACACATTTTTGTTTCGTCAAAGAGCTTTCATCACTTTCGAGCAAGAGGCTAGGGCACCCTCCTTACACATTTTGTTTGGATTGGTATCCCTCTCGAAAATCGGGGTTTGATTGCTTGGTGTGTAACCCACCCTTTTAAGCCAAAACCCGTGTCAGCATGATGCATAATATAATGAAACTGTGAGTGCTTATGTGCTACTTGATCATAAGTCCTTCCGTGTCATTTTGCAAACTTTCAAAATCACCTTTTGCGCCGTTATAATGGCCATTTCAAACCTCGGTCTTTCGCCGACCGATACACACCTTTCTAGGCCGTCGTAATGACGATTTTCAAACTCGGTTTTGTATAACCATTTCAACACGCCTTTCTAGGCCGTCGTAATAACGATTTTCAAACTCGGTTTTGTATAACCATTTCAACACGCCTTTCTAGGCCGTCGTAGTGACGATTTTCAAACTCTGTTTTGTATAAACATTTCAACACGCCTTTCTAGGCCGTCGTAATGACGATTTTCAAACTCGGTTTTGTATAACCATTTCAGCACGGCTTTCTAGGCCGTCGTAATGACGATTTTCAAACTCGGTTTTGTATAACCATTTCAACACGCCTTTCTAGGCCGTCGTAATGACGATTTTCAAACTCGGTTTTGTATAACCATTTCAACACGCCTTTCTAGGCCGTCGTAATGACGATTTTCAAACCCGGTTTTGTATAACCATTTCAAATCACTTTTTTTTACGTCGTTATAATCGCCGTGCCTAGACACGGATTTTAACCCGTTTCACGCCGACAATGGCTCTTTCAAAACCCGAGAAAAGCACACGCCCTTTTTCTCGAGACACTTTCGGGATCCCGAGGACCATGCACCGTCCCCGAGACCTTTTCAAACATTTCAAACTCGATTTTCAAAACATACAATTTTGAATTTCAAAACCGTCTTGGGAAGCAACACACTGTTTTCCGAGCCGACTCAAACTCAAACCGTCTTTTGTAAATAAACTTAAGACAACCCTTTTCAACTGATCGACTTACGGAGATTTCTATCTTGGGAAGCCACCCACTAAAGCGACAAATGAATTTTTTTGAAAATTTCTATTTTCGAAAACTTCAGTCCACCATTCCAATTCCGCCTCGTGTCTATCGAGTGAAAGCAAACGTACTTATGGGTCTTTACTTATGAGTCGTCTCACCACGAGACCCGTCCAATGGCGTCGCACCGTCATGATTGGACTTATGTTAAAGGTTCGTTCAAACACCGTCACGTCATAAATCGAGTCGGCACCGAGGTACCACACACGGTCACCCCGTCTTGTTGAGTCGATCTTGGTCTCGTCCTCTGTGTTGTTTGCGTTCAGTCTTGGAACCGTGTCGGATTGAGTTGTAATGTGAGCCGTTTTTCTGCCTCAGAGCTATGGTTCCGTCTTCAGCTTCGTCCAACAACAACAATGATAACAACAGAGATGTCACAACTGATCATCTAGCCAGCCTGCTTACCGCTCTTAAGGTCACCCTGGATCGCGTCGAGACCCGCATCGACGCCCTGGAGAACAAGGAAATTGGGGAACATAATACCCCACCTCTGACTGAGACTAAGAAGAGGCTGAAATTCTTGGAAGAACAACTCCTAGCCCGGGGTAACAACATCCACCTTGAAAATAACCGAAGGTTCGAACCTGTTGGGGACCAGTTACCTGACAACTTCACCCTGACTGATGTGCCTAAGTTCAAGGGAGTGGAGGACCCACTCAACTACATCCGTGCTTTCAAAGACTACATGGCCATCAAGGGGGTCAAATAAGAGCTTTTTACCAGAATATTCCCATCCTCTTTGGAGCCGATTCCTCGCTAATGGTACTACTCCTTGGATCCGAAAAACCTTACCATCTGGGATGAGATCGCAGTCGAGTTTGCCAAACAGTATGCCGACAATGTCGAGATCCATGCTAACACCCGTACTCTCGAGGTGTTAACCCAAAACGACAAGGAAGGATTTACTGAGTTCCTAACCCGTTGGAGGAGGGTGAGTACTCAGTTGGTCAAGAAGCCGAGTGAATCAACTCTGGTGGAAAAAATTGTCAACAACCTCCGCCCGGTTTATGCCAACCTGTTGAGGTATCAGAATATCAAAACTTTTCAAGATCTGCAGATTCTGGGGACACGTATTGAGGACGACCTCTGAAAGGGTGTCTTAGCAAAGACCACCGGCAGGGGTTATCAAGGATCCACCTCAACCGGATCTCGCCCTTACGGTCAGACAAACAAGATTGATGAGGTTAACCTCATCGAACCATCTGCCAAGAAAATTGAACGCCTTCAGAGAGTGTTCACCAACATAGGGTCAACTTATGCAAGCGCCCTGAAAAGGCTCATGGACCAAGGGAAACTACAACCAATCGGGCCCACCCTGGACCCGGCCGATGCCGAAGTCCCGATTTTGGAACCCCAACACCTACTGCCAATATCATCGAGGGAAAGGGCATGATACCGAAATTTGCTTCAAACTCAAGCACCTCATTCAAGACATGATTGAGAAGGGAGATTTGCCTATACCCCCACCAATTAAGCAAAACAACAAGACGAATCCTCTAGGAATTCACGCCATCTCTGACGATGAGCCGACCCTAGACTGCTCTCATCTCATCTTGCCAATTGACGACGAGGTGAATGTTCTGGAAAAGGAACCTTCAGACGGAGTGTTCGTGTTCAGTGCTGCCACTATGCTCACTATGTTTCAGCAAGTTGAGGAGGCCATTGCCAGCCTTTCCGAGAGAATCACCCGACTCGACGACGCCTATCGTCGACTCATCTTCAATCCCCCGGCACCACGTCCGAGGGAGAATTCCCCAAGCATTCAAAACTACCCACCCCAGGATGGATTGCTCCCGCGACCATTCTGGCATAGACCCCACGAAAATCACCTTCAACATAACCACCTTCACGAGAATTGCCCTCAAAATAACTACCCTCACAAAAATCGCCCTCACAAAAATATTCCCCACAAGAATTACCCAGCGAGGAATACCCCTCCAAGATATCCTCGAGACCCTGAAATTAACGGCATATGGCGCGATGATGTTGAGCATGTACATGTCGTCCCAAGAAAGGAGAAGCGGACGAAGGAAATCGGACATCTCACCCGGTCCGGACGTCCCTATCAGAATCTGAGCAACCCAGCGGCCGTTCCAACAACGAATGACCAAATCATCCCAGAAACGGACACTCAACCAAAGGCTCCCGAGAACTCAATCCTGAAACAGCTCCAGAAAGCAAAGGCCGAGATCTCAATTTGGCAACTGATCGCAACGTCTTTTGAGCATCGATAGGCCTTGCTGCAGGCCTTGGGAAAATTAACTGTGCCCTCCACCTCTTCCCCAGAAGAAATAGTGGCACACATGACAAGAGACGCCCCTGATCTGAGCAACCCGGTCGTCTTCTCCGACAAGGATATCCCCCTGTTCGGAGCCAACCATAACCTGGCCTTGTACATCACTGTGCAATGCCTCCAAAAGAACATACCAATGGTCCTCGTGGATGACGGTTCCGCCGTGAATGTCATTCCTCTCAAAACTGCCCACAGGCTGGGTATTAAGGAATCTGATTTAATCCCAACGAATCAAGGAGTACACGCCTACGATGACACTCGTCGCAAGGTCGCTGGGCTTATCACTCTAGCCGTCACAACCGGGCCACTAGAAAGACAAACCAGTTTCCAAGTGGTCGACATCGACGCATCCTTCAACATGCTCCTGGGACGTCCCTGGATTCACGTCGTCAAGGCGGTCACCTCAACGCTCCACCAAAAGATCAGGGTCCCCTTCAACGGGAAAACGATCACGATCCCCGCTTCCCCAATCAAAGCAGTCATGAGAAGAGGGGTAGCCTCCCAAGCCATTGAGGAGGACGACAATGAAATGTGGGGTTTCCAAGCCGTGAACGCCATAACTGATGAATCGGCGACCTCTGAGTGTGACCCGTTCACCAACCTCACGGTCAACCGTATCATGATGCGCCAGGGTTATTTCCCGGGTTTGCCACTCAATCCGCTAAAGGACCCATTGCCTCTCTTGAAACAGGCTAAGGTCCCCAACATTCCCTTTGGGCTGGGATACAAACCTACTGACAAGGACATCCAGGAGATGAACCTCCTAATCCGAAAACGCAAGAAGCACGGAGTCATCATCCGTCCCTACCACCTGACTCTCAACGGATACTTTGTCCCCGAGGGAGAGTCTGAACTCTACCACGGCTTTCCGGGGCCTATCTATGACTCTGTGGCGAAGGCTAGATACCCGGGAGTGGAAGTCTTCCAGGACTGCTACTTTATTCCCGACAACATCGAAGCTGCATCAACCGAGTCCAAACCGTCACCATGCCTCGACGGACAAGCTGTCACACTACTCTTTGGGGAAGATAACATCAAACGCCTCGACTAAGAGGACATCATCAACATCGCCCTGAAAGAATCAGTTTGATCCAACCGCCTTGATCTCCGATCTCGACCGGAGAAAGCCACCCAAGGCTGGAGGAAAACCATCAAGTGGACCGATCGCCAAGGCCGCATTCTCAAGATCACAACTGGAGAAGGCCCTATGTTCAAGGAGGAAAGTTCTGAAGGATCCGAGTCTGATTCCGAGTCAGAGTCAGAGTCTGTTATAGCTCCTAACACTACAGATGTCCCAGTCAAGGTCCCCTTCCCACTTTTTTATCACAAAGTCGTGGCTGATTCGATCAGTGGCTGAGTCTACTAAGGTCACCCCCACTCCAATGAAAGGTGAAAACCTAGAGCACATGTTCCGGGGCCACTTCCTCGTCGTGTCGCCTCCGACCGACCACGAGATGTCTGTCCTTTCCGAGCTTTTCGCTCATGTCAACTTAATGAACGCTAAGTTTGCTTATGACTCGTCTCATTTTAACTGCAATGCAATTCTGAATGATTATGAGGAATTTGACTTGAGTAACTACCCACCTCACTTAGCCAAAGAACTTGACAAACGGGAAACCATAACCCCCATCATTGAGGAAACTGAGCCTATTAACGTAGGAACCGACAATACACCTCAAGAACTTAGGATAGGGACAACCCTGAACCCCTCGGAAAGACAACATTTCATTGACCTCCTCCACGAATACAAGGACGTGTTCTTTGGTCTTACGAGAGACATGCAGGATTTGAGAGAAATTGGAGAGCAGGATACCCATCAAACCGGGGCTAAACCTGTGAAACAGAAGCTACGCCGGATGCGTCCTGAGTGGGCCTTAAAAATCAAAGAAGAGGTGGACAAACAGTTCAAGGCTGGGTTCATCAAAGTATCTGAATACTCTGGTTGGGTGGCCAACATTGTGCCGGTATCAAAGAAAGACGGACGAATTCGGGTTTGCGTCGACTTCAGGGATCTGAACAAGGCAAGTCCAAAAGACGACTTCCCTTTGCCGCATGTTGACATTCTGGTAGACAACACTGCCGAAAATGCTCTCCTATCATTCATGGACAGGTATGCCGGGTACAACCAGATTAAAATGGCCGAGGAAGACATGCACAAGACTGCGTTCACTATACAGTGGGGTACATATTGCTACACGGTCATGCCTTTCGGCCTCATCAATGCCGGAGCAACCTATCAAAGAACCGCTACCACTCTCCTACATGATATGATGCACAAGGAGGTAGAGGTATGTGTCGATGACATGATCGTCAAATCAAAAGAACGGGACGGCCACATCAATGCCCTCCGAAAATTCTTCGCTCGTCTGCGGAAATATAACATGAGACTAAATCCTCAGAAGTGTGCATTCAGGGTCACCTCCGGAAAACTCTTGGGACATGTCGTCAGCAAAAGAGGCATTGAGATTGATCCAACCAAAATCAAAGCCCTTCAACAAATGCCTCGGCCTAAGAACGAGAAGAAGATTCGGGGATTTCTCGGTCAGGTCCAGTACACCAGCCGGTTCATCGCCAAGCTCACTATGATTTGTGAACCGATATTCAAGAAGCTTCGCGCCTCCGACCACACCGATTGGGACGACGACTGTCAGAAGGCGTTCGACAGGATAAAGGAAATCCTATCCAAACCTCTTGTCCTCATGCCACCTCAACCGGGGAATCCTCTATCCCTGTACCTGACTGTTACTGACACAACCATGGGAGCAATGCTAGCACAAACGGTTGGCAACGAGGAGTGAGCCATCTACTACATCAGCAAAAAGTTCATTGAGTACGAAACAAGGTATACCTAGCTGGAAAAGACATTCCTTGCCCTAGTATGGTCAACAAAGAAGCTGCGCCATTACATGCTCAGCTACTCGGTCCACATCTACTCCAAGATGGACCCGGTTAAATACATCTTCGAAAAACCCGTACTAAACGGAAGGTTGTTTAGGTGGACACTCATGTTGTCTGAATTCGATCTCAAGTTTGTACCTCTCAAGGTTATCAAGGGAAGAGCAGTCGCCGACTTCCTAGCAGAAAATCCCGTCAGCGAGGATCCAACGACCGACACATGGTCACTTCCTGACGAAGACATCCTTTGTGCCGACTCCGACGCATGGGACCTATACTTTGATGGTGCATCTAATCTGAGAGGATTCGAGGTGGAAATCCTTCTAATATCACAAGAGGGAGAACATGTTCCGATCTCGGTCAAGCTAGACTTCGCCGTCACCAACAATGCCGCTGAATATGAAGCATGTCTCATCGGCCTACAAGCAGCCATCACACTTGGCATCAAGAGACTGAGGGTCCATGGCGATTCCTCACTCATCATCAATCAGGTATCCGGATCATGGAAAATCCGATTTGACAGCTTAGCTCCCTACCGAGCAAAGATCAATCAAGAGGCCGAGTTCTTCGACCAAGTCGACTACTTCCACTTGCCGCGAGAGGAAAATCAATTTGCTGATGCCCTGGCAAAACTTGCCGCGCTCGTCAACATACCTGACGACATGACGTCGATGCCCCTATGTCTCGAAAGACGGAGCGAGCCAGCTCACATTTGTGCCATTATCGACGACGAGGAAAGCCATGATGAACCTTGGTACCAAGCCATCCTCAATTACAAAACCAAAAACGAATTCCCTCCAAACTCTGATCAAAGAGGACAAAGACCCATCCGTTTTCTTGCATCACAATTCGTGATAAACCAAAATCAACTCTACAAAAGAATACCCCAAGGAATTCTCCTCCTTTGCATTGACCATCACAAAGCCAAAAAAGTGATGGGAGAGGTTCACGACGGAGAATGTGGCCCTCACATGAGTGCAATGATGCTTCCACGGAAAATCATGCGGCTAGGTTACTACTGGACAACCATGGAAGCCGATTGCCATAACTACGTCAAACATTGCCACAATTGCCAAATCTTCGCCAACATACAACACATACCACCGTCCCTTTTATACACCATGACATCACCCTGGCCATTCTCAACCTGGGCATCGACATCATCGGGAAAGTCTACCCGATAGGCACCAAGGGGCATTTCTTCGTCCTCATCGCCATCGACTACTTCACCAGATGGGTGGAAGCACAGTCATCTGCAGTCTTGACCGCCAAACAAGTGGCCAAGTTCATTCAAAACAACATCATCTGCCGATATGGGGTACCCCATGAAATCATCAGCGATCAAGGCTCTCACTTCAGGGCGGAAACTCAAGCTTTGCTGGACAAATACAAGATCAAACGACATCGATCATCCCCCTACCGACCCCAAACCAACGGAGCGGTGGAGGCAGCAAACAAGACTCTTGTTACCATTATCAAGAAGATGCAAGACAACTACCGCGATTGGCCGAGCAAACTCCCATTCGCACTTTGGGGATACCGAACCTCCATTCGAACACCGACAGGCGCCTCACCCTTCTACCTAGCATACGATATGGAGGCGGTTCAACCGGTGGAGTTAGAGGTCCCCTCTCTACGCATCCTACCGGAGAGTCAAGTCTCTGAGGCGGAATGGACCCGTCGAAGGTACGAACAGCTCACTCTTCTAAACGAACGACGACTCAACGCCTTGCACAACGTCCAGCTATACCAACGACGTATACAACGGGCATTCAACAAAAAGGTTAAACCCAGAAACATCCAGGAGGGCGACTTGGTCCTCAAGTTAGTTCGAGCACCATTACCCGTCGATCCGAGGGGAAAATTCAAACCCAACTGAGCCAGGCCATACCTGGTTAAGAAAATACTTTTGGGGGCGCGGTGAGACTGAGTAACCTAGATGGGGAGGACTTTACAAATCCGACCAACCTAGACCAACTCAAGAAATACTACCCTTGAACCGTATCAACCAACAACCTAGCCTAGTTTTGCAACTAGCACCGACCTCAACCCTATTCAAGTCAAGTTCCTCAATATGTTCTGATTTGAAATTGCATGTTTTTATCGAGTCTAAGCTGCGGCACTTTGCCCGTTTCGAATGTCCTTTGATCCGTCAAATGCAACGTCCATTTGCACTACAAAAACCAAACCCCCTGAACTACGAGCATGGTTTGATTTCACCTCTTCAGGTGAATACGTAGGCAGTCCCTCTTATGCTTGAGGGATACAACCACAAAACCCAATTCAAATTCACAAAACCTCTCGAACTACGATCATGGTTTGATTTCACCTCTTCAGGTGGATACGTAGGCAGTCCTTTCTTACACAAGAAGGATACAACCATCCCCCCCCCCCCCCAATCAAAAAAACATCACCCTCATCAACTTTCAAAAAGAGAAAGGGAAAACCATTCCCTTTCCCCACAAAATACAAAAATGAGCCTTTCTCCCTTCCCACAAAATACCACTTTCCCAAGTGCAAACGTTTAGGACGGTTCAAATCGAATTGCCTTTACCAAATGGATGGAAGAAACAAGCGTTCGCAATTTTCGACACGAGCAATCCTCTTATTTAATTAATAATAGGAAGGATTACAATTTTAACAACAAATAAAGCTCGACGAGTCTATAACTTGTCAAAGCTAAGGTGTCCACTAACACACCTCACATAGTAAAACTAGCACAAAACACACAACAACTAGCTAGTACAACAAAATAAAAACTCATAACAATAATACAACATAATAATAAACTGGGTAATGGAGGTCTTCACTCTTCCATTCTACCCTTGCCTTTTCCTTCGGGGTACATCTTCCCCTTGTTCTTCTTGTTGGACCGCCTAGCATGGACTTCTTCCTCAGAACGGATCCTAAACGGATCTAAGACGGCGACGGCCTCCGGTCTAGCACAAGACCCCATGTTTGACCCAAGACGAGCCAATGCACGACCCACCATACTCTTGGGGCCGGAACTCCTCCTCTTCGGTGGTCTCATCACATCGGGAGTAGCTCCATCAACGTACTCCTCAAAGAAGGCACGGTTGGCCTTGCCAACCTCTCGGTACTTCAAGTCGACAACCTCGTCCTTACAGAATTTGGATCTCTCTTCCAAGGACGGAGCACGTGACCACTTGACATAAGCGGGAGTCACCCATGTCGTGGCAGCGGGGTTTGGAACCTCCCAAAGCGGCCGAGTGGCCCATCACCTTTCAAAGAACTCCACGAGCTCGGAGTTCCGAAAAACATTCTCTTGGACAAGAGTATCTTGAGCAGGCACCTTTTGTTGACGCCCCATTTGCCTCATAAGCCTTTCGGGATAAATGAAGGAAACAACCTTCAAACCCGCCACCATCAAAGAACGAGGACTAGCACCCGAAGCGGGCAACCCCGTGAAGGACCTCAAGTGCCACCACGGCACCACCCAACGGATATGAGGACCACCCTCCTCCGCTAATCTTGCGGCCCAATAGGCCTCGGTGGAAGCAAAACTATCCGGGTACAACTTCTTCCTCATGGTAAGATGACGGAAGGAGTAAGAAGAAGGATTAACCGGAGGCTCTACATACCTTAGCCTCTCCAATAGCCACACTTGGAGGATCCTTGGCGATCCAAAAGAGGGAGCTTCTCCACAAGAGCCTTCCTTGTCCAAAGCTTGGATAATCTCTCCAAGCACCAACCATGATGGATCTCTACCATACTCCATTTGCTCATTCACATGGATAAGGGTCATGCTACCATGGCATCTCGGCCCCTCCTTCTTCAAGACATCAACAAAAAGTTACACATGGACAAGGCAAAATGCAAGAGCCCTTCTCCTAGAAACCTCCGAGACATTAGCATCTAACCGATTCGAGAAGATGTTGATAAGAGCCAACATATCCACCCCATGTGGAGCAAGAAGAAAGTTGACTTGGCTTGTTGATAAGCCCAACATAGAACAAAATTTCTCCTTGTAGCACAACCGAGTCGGAGGAAGCACCGGAGCACAACCCGACCACCCACCAATGGCTCCAACTTCTTCGGCAAGAGGACAAAGCTCACCTTTCGGGAAAACGAAAACATGATGTTTCGAATCCCAAAACCGAGAACATGCTTCAAGAAACGAGGGTTGCACCTTGACGTGACGAAGCACCAACAATTGACCAACTCCCATGCGATCGAGTTGATACTTCTCGGGAGGCGACAAATCCCGGCACCATTGTCGCAATGCGTTCTCCAAAGCATCCATGAAATATTTTTGTGGAAGAAGAGGAGGTTTTGTGGAGATATTTTTGTGTTTCGGATGCTGAAACAATGAAGCGCAAACGTCTCTATTTATACAAAGTGATCAGCGCATTTTTTTAGAAAAAGAGGAGAGCCGGCTTCCATCGCCGAGCAGCTCGCGCCTCTTTGAGGCTTCCCCAGGATTCCCGTTGTTGACTTGTCTCTTTCAACATGTGTTTTCTCCTGACACCTCAAACCTTCCGCCAGGAACCTCGCGCCTCTTCGGGATGATCCGGGAAATTTTGTGTTTCTTCACACTCACATTTCTTTGTTTTCGCGTTTTACTAAATCCGACACGGTTTCCATGACGCAACTTTTAACATACAGATTTTTCTTTCTTTTTTTTTAAGGGGGAAGAGCTAGTCGCCCCGATCCGCGACGGATCGTTTCTATGTCAGTCGAAATTCCGAAAAATTTTCGCTTTTTCGCAACACAAAAATCAAAATGGAAAATTGATAACACGACATCAATTTTCCTGAAAATTCAAGCACTCACAAATCCGAGTCTTGACCTCAAAAGCCAAATATACTCGCAAAAATCCTTTTCTAAAATTCTTTCCTGACGGTTTGAGTTTGAATGTTTCGAGTCAATTTTCAAAACTTTCGATGCAATTTAATTCACGACAAGAGTTAATTGCTCAAATTCTCAAATCAATTCCTTTTGAATTCCAAACGTGACGATTTTGTCACGGAATTTTCAAAGTTCTTTTCAAAATTTCAATTTTAACTTCGAGTCATCTTGGTTAATTTTGATTTACAAATGCCTTACGAGATTTTCAATCAAATGCTTTTACGTGTTTACGTTTATGCGTATATGCTATCTATTGCCTGTTTTCTACACTAACGATGCAGGAACTGGTGCAAAGCAAAAGGAGAATCGACAGCCGACAGCGCTCCTCCGAAACACAACACAAAAAGCCAAAAATCACAAAATAAACCACAATCTAAAAACACATATATACAAACCGCCTCACGCAAAATGTAAATATGTACAGGCAAGAGTCCAAGACACGGACAAGCTACAACAAGTACTCGACGTCTCCCGTCGGACCGGTCCTGGTCTCACTAGGAGTCGCCGCCAACGCAGACACCACCACCAGGTCAGACTCCCTCTCCAGGGAACTCTCCAGCGTCTCACGCTCTATCTCAACGTGAAGCTCCTCCGCTGCAGCCAACTGAGCCTTCAGAGAGGCCATCTCCGCGTCTCGACTCCGCAGCTCGTCCTCGTGACACCTCAAGTCCTGGTCCCGACGGATGATCCCCAGCTCCTGGCCTGCGATCGTCGACATGGCTGCCTCCAACTCAGCACGGACCCGAGCAAGCTCCACCTGATCCGCTGTGCCCTGCCAAACACAATAACAGATCCTCAAGATCTAAAAACGTGAAATACAACACCAAATATACAAAAGCAACGCACAAAACGTACCTGAGAAAGCCGAGCCTCCCTCGTAGCCAGGTCACCAAAGAACGCTCTCTCCGGTTAGCCATCCGCCACAAGTTCTGGTGGCTAACAGTCGTCACCTACAAAACAAAAATGTCCTTCAATACAAGGCAAAGTATGATTGGAGAAAGTGTTCAAGTCAGGAACTCACCCTTAGAATAGTCAACCTCCACTCCATGCCAGCATCGGCCACCTCGGTCACCGCAGGCTCCGGTAAGCGCAACTGAAGCTCCTCGCCACTTGGCCCCTGAAAAGTGGTCTCCGTCGGGAAAGCTGGGGGCTGAGTCCTCATCAGTGGGTCGACTCCCTGCCATTTGGATCCACACCAAAAATGACGAACCCTCCTATCAAGGGAGGCAAGGAAAACAACGAAAAGAGGAAAACATACCTCGATCGGGTACCAAGCAAGCCTCGACAACCGGAAGGTGTCGTAGTCGGCGTCCCGCAGCAGCAGCTCCTCACCTCCTCGACCGTGAAGGTGCTCCTCAACCTCATCAGGAGTCGACTCCTGGAACAACACCCCAGGCGGGTCAACCGACACGACGAAAGTCTCGGTAAAGCACTGACGAACTAGACGTTCGCCCAAGTACCAAACCGGCTCAATCGCCGTCTCTAAGTACAGGCGCAGGGAGCTGCGAGGTCGCAAACGCTCCGTGACGGCAGCCGGCACACCCGTGTAGTGCTCCCAAGGCCGTCCAACAAACTGCATTCAAAACCAAGCTACTCAGCTAACTGGGGACTTCATAAGCTACCTAGTCATCCTATCTCTATCTAACTCTATAAAGGAGAAGGGGAAGAAAGCAAGAACTTACATCAGCAATCCGAAGCTTGTTCACGCGGCGCCTGCAGTCCTCGTAGGTCGACTTAGTCGACCTCTTCCGACTCACCGTCCAACCTCTCACAGCAGGGTAAGCCGAGGGAATACCGCCTGTAGTCCCCGGACGCAGAGGAGTGAGGTAAGCATACAACCAAGCCTGTAATCAAACACAGCAAACACAAATTAGCCAATTTCTCAAAAATTGCCAAAATCAAAATCAAAATCAAAATAAAAAAAAAACTACCAAAAAAAGAGCTCGTACCTCAAAGATGAGGCCGGGACCGACCAGAGCAGGAGCACTACCCGCTCCCACTGACTCCGGACGCACCGCCGCGTGCAAGTACCGGGTGAAACTCGCCAAAGCCGGCGTAACCCAGTCAAACCGACCCAAAGCGTCAAGGTCGGCAAGAAGAGGAAGCACCTTGGTCGACAAGCGCTCGCCCTTGTCGCCAAAGTACGTGGCACCCAAGAAGTACCACAACCACAGCCGCCGCCTCCCTCGCGTCGGCCTCAGCCTCTGCCTCCGGGCTCGCCAACGGCGCCGGAACAACACCTGCCATCCTCTCAGTGAAGTGGTCCTTTACGTAGGAACTCGCAATCAGGTACGGAGTGACGTCGGAAGGCTCCGGCAAAGCAGTACCAATCAAAGCAGTGACCGCAGGAGAGGACACTCTCTCCGGAGTCGCGGTAAACTCAATGGGCAGCTCACCACAGGGAAGGTCGGACACCACGGCAAAGTCCTCCAGAGTCACGCCAACCTCCCCAAACTCCATATGGAACGACGACGTCGTGTCCCTGTACCGGTCCAACATGGCGCGGATCAAACACAGGTTCGACCTTATCGAGGACCTGTGAATGTCCCGCCAAGCGGCCACCAACGGCCCAAACGCCGACCTCTCTATCAACACCCTCGACCCAGCTCGAAGAACGTCGTAGAGGCCCAAGCAGGGAGAGTAGCCAGAGAAAGTCCTCATGGTGCCGATCTCCTGAAATCAAAAACAGACAACGTCAGAATGCCTATTTAGGCTCGACACTTCAAAAATGAATGACAAATTTCAACAGGGGAACGCGACTCGCCATGCCCTCGTGAGCACGGTAGGAAAGGTGTCGGTCCAGTCGAAGCAACAACTGGCTACCGTCAAAACCCTCAGCCCACTGTGGCGCCGCTCATAAAAGTAACCCCCGCGGAGCCGTAACTCGCCTGGCTCTGAAACTCGCGACGTCAGCATCATCCTGGGCTGTCTCTGCTCTCCGCCTCTTATGACCGCGAGACTCAACGTGGTGGACAGGGCCCAAGTCAACGACCCTGTTGACGTCCCGCAACGTCCGCCTAGTCCCCCGAGGACGTCGCTGTTGGGGTTGGTGTCCTTAACAGTTAGTGCAAGGACTTATAAACCTCTAAAAGGATCAAAGGGCATACTTTGGTATTATTATCAGTTGATCCACGTTTATCAATAACGGTTGGCTTGCTAGATAAGTTTGACGTTATTGTCATACAGATGGCGGTGATCAACTGGTCCCTAAAAGTCACACCTATAGGATACGTTCGAGAGATGTGACGGTATGAAAATATTGTCATGTAGATGCCAAAATTGACTAACCGGTTAGTCGAGTTATTTGACTAAGTAATTAGTCAAATACGTGATGTTGAGATATTATATTTAATACGGATTAAATATCATGGGCTAAGGCGAATTAACCAGTTAATTCGTGAAATTAAATATACGTGATTTATATTTAATTAAATGTATATTAAAATAATTATACAATACTGTTTTGTCGGACACGTATTAATAATTCAGCTAACCCGTATTATTAGCTGATGCCTTAATTTCCGATAACCGATAACAGTTTATAATATAAACCCGTCATATACATTTTAGCGATTTTGCGAACCAGACCATGAGCCAAGACTAAAAGGAAGTGGAAGCCCACTTCCCTAGGTAGCCCATGGCCGGCCGAGTGAGAGGGAACAAAAGGGAGGGTTTCTCCTCCCTTCTGACCGAATCAAAACATTTGTAAAAAAACTAGGGTTTCGAGAGAGCAATTTTCTCTGTAGAAACCGAGATCTCACATCTCAAGCAAAACACACATCAGTTCTCCCTATATTGCAAGGCAATCGGAGAACACTGTTCTAGCACAAGGGCATATCTCGGACAAAGTCTTGGGTGCAACGATTAGGAGGAAATCTGCTTAGATTTCTGATCTTTACGCCGCAATTTAAAGGACCCGAGGTTGATTTCTATACACTTATCGTTTCTATTGTATTTATCGTTTTATGACTATAAATTGCATGTTTAAATTTACGTTATAGTCCTGCAATTTAAGGGTAGTATACGGATATTAACCCACAGTCGCTCCCTCGAAGAAACCCTCCTCCCGGAGGTACCCGCCTCAGCCCCAGTCTGAGCTCTACCAACACTAACAGCCCCAACAACGGGCTCTGCACGCTCATCGACGGCCCCGGAGGCGCCAACAGTCTGCTCAGGAGGTCTCTCCTCCTCAGTAATGTCCTCCACGACCACGGCGGGCGTGCTAACCGGAGTACTACCCGGGGCCGGCCCGAACAACTCCTCAAAAGTCGCAGCCATGAACCCGGCCTGCTCCGAACGCTCCACTACAAACAAAAAATCGTCAGCCGAAATTTCGGCATTACGACGGCATGAAATGGACGAATCCAAAAACAACAAAAACAACCTGCAATGCAAAAACAAGGGGCAATCCCGCCCAAAATCCAACCAAACAAAACGGTTTACAACAAACAAACAAAAACGACTCGCCCCTCTTTTCAAGCAAAAGACGAGTCAAAATCACAAAAACGGCATTTCAAGACCCATACAAGGTCCGCCAACAACCCAAAATACATTCCCGACACAATGGGGATTTTTCTACGGTTCAAAAAGGCAATTCATACGCTAATTTGAGCCCAAACCGGTCAAAAATTCAAAAACGACCGTAAAAAGGCAAACGTGATTTTATCACGCCTCAAGGTGACCTAAAATACCAATAAGGTCCATTTCACGACAGACTGACTCAATTCAAGCCCAAACAAGCGCTTATTTTGTCAGACGTAAGACCGTCGCAAAAGGCAAAAATCCAATTTTGCCCACAAACATCCAACGAAGGTCCTTAAATGGCAAATACGAGTTTTCCCAACTACAATGCAACCTAGTGGGACCCATTACCCAAGCAAATAAACTTGGCATTGTGAAATGGGACGGTTTCTCGCCACAATCACGTTTTTCGAGCCTAGGAAGCGGGAACGGGGACCAAAATGCAAACTAAAAGCACCCCTTTACTCCTAAACAGGTTTCTATCCTAATGCAAACATCAATTTCACTCGAAATTGGCTCAATCAAAAACGCCCAATTCGATTTTTAGGGCAAAATCCACCCTAATTCAACTAAGCTAACAATCAACAAATTTGAAAGGATTCAAGAGGAAATACTTACCTTGAGATGACATTTGTTGACAATGGCACAAGTGAAGGCAAGCTAGAAGGTCCGTCAATGGCGATTTTAGCGAGATTTAGAGGTTGATGATGAATATTCATCCGCAACTCAACCTCGCGTCTTTTTAACAAAAATAGGGAAGCCGGCTTGCATCGCCAGGTGGCTCGCGCCTAAACCAAGCCTCCCCTTTTCTTTTTCAGCGAAATTTGGGCTTTGTCCCAATTTCCCATGACGAATTCCAAATTTTCGTTGACGATATTAAATGTCGTCATTTCCTCGTAAACAAACAAAACAAATAGTAAAAAAATTTAAAACTCGCTATTTTCAAGCAAACGGCGATCAAAACCGCCAACTTCAAAAAATAAGAGCGAAAATTCGAAAAACCGCTATTTTCTCCAAATTTCGAGCAAACGGCGGCACATAAACCGTCACTTCAATTAATAGTGAATATTCCAAATTCACTATTTCTTCCAAACGTCAACGGCGGCACATAAACCGTCACTTCAATCAATAGTGAAGATTCCAAATTCACTATTTCTTCCAAATGTCAACGGCGGCACATAAACCGTCACTTCAATCAATAGTGAAGATTCCAAATTCACTATTTCTTCCAAATGTCAACGGCGGCACATAAACCGTCACCTCAATCAATAGTGAAGATTCCAAATTCACTATTTCTTCCAAATGTCAACGACGGCACATAAACCGTCACTTCAAACGCTATAGCAAAACTCAAATTTGCTGTTAGAACAAACGGCGATCCAAACCGCCACTGCAAATTCAAACCGAATGGTGAAGATTCCAAATTCACTATTCCTTCAAATACCAGCAGGGAGCTTCCTCGCGAAACCCGCTCATTCCAAAGATAATGATAGTGAGAATCCATACTCGCTATTTCCCCAGCGACATCACGAGTTCGCTACTTTCGAAATAAGCCCATTCAACGCGGCTATTCCCATGGTCCATTAACCGACCTTTACCATTGGCTGGCGAGCCTTTGTCCGCAACCTTTCAAGGACAGATCCCGAAGATGCCTCGGGTACATTTCCTTACCTGGGCTGGCGAGCCTTTGTCCGCAACCTTTCAAGGACAGATCCCGAAGATGCCTCGGGTACATTTCCTTACCTTGGCTAGCGAGCCTTTGACCGCAACCTTTCAAGGACAGATCCCGAAGATGCCTCGGGTACATTTCCTTACCTTGGCTGGCGAGCCTTTGTTCGCAACCTTTCAAGGACAGATCCCGAAGATGCCTCGGGTACATTTCCTTACCTTGGCTGGCGAGCCTTTGTCCGCAACCCATCAAGGACAGATCCCGAAGATGCCTCGGGTACATTTCCTTATCATTGGCTGGCGAGCATTTGTCTGCAACCCTTCCAAGGACACATCCCGAAGATGCCTCGGGTACATTTCCTTGTCTCGGCTGGCGAGCCTTGCAACGCACCGCGGCCGGCGAGCCCTCCTCACGTACGCACCACGGCTGGCGAGCATTCATCCGCAACCATGCAAGGACATATCCGAAGATGCCTCAGGTATGACTTCTTCTTATGGCTGGCGAGCCTTCGTATGTAGTTTAATGGACGTTAAACGACCCGCACGGATAGTCGATAGACTCTAAAATGTTCCCGACGACAGGTCCTGGACTCGTACCCTCGAGTCGCCTCGGCGTCGCCCTTCTCGAAGGCAGGTCCTTGGCCCGAATCCTTTCGTGCCGCCTCGACGTCGCTTGGCTCTTCAGGTTGTAATCTTCGATTGACCTGGGGACTCTATTTTGACGTTTGCCCTGTCCAAGCCTCAGTCAAAGTGGGGGCTCTGTAGATACCCAGTATCTGCTGAGACTCCAACAAACACCCGATGATTATCGGACTACAACATGTTTTGGGATCGCAGCGTTTGATCGACAGTTTGTGTACAACTTTACGTCGGAAAACTTAAAACGATTTCGAAAACAAAACATTTCAAAACATTTCAAAAATACCTGGAGTTTTTAATGCACAACGACGGGGTCGCGATGACACTAACTAAAGTCAAAACCGACAACGAGCCAAAAACCGACTCGAAAATTCAAAATCCCGACTCCAACAACAAGTTAAACCGAGTCAACCACAAAAACAAAATATCTCAAGCCTTCTATACTAAGTTTTCCCGGATTCATGAATGGTCAAATACCAAACATGTGACTACAAAACCTAGGATAGAACAAATCATGATTGCGTTTGTTGTGATAGTAACAACACAACTCGAAGACCCGCGGCATGGCTCGCGCCTCTTTGAGCAGCCCAGGTGGCCACGTCGCTCAAAACTCACACAACCACTCATTCTCCTATAAATACCCCTCAAATGCCACCCATTTGAGACTAACGCGAGTGTCCGCCCCCTCTTTTCTCCCTTAAAATTCTCGACTCGACTACTAAGTCACAATCCGATGCGTGTTTACGACCTACCGATCGTAAACACGAGCCTTACACATTGTTTGGTACCGTCATCGTGCATTAAACAACTTGTCCGACCACTTTGACCACTACACCATCACTAAACTTTTAAAACACTCTTTTACTTACCAAAACGGTTTTAAACCGAATTTTTTCCGATCAAACAAGTTGTTACACTTACGTCGGTCACTCGCCATAACCAAACATGTAAGTATGAGGGTGTAAAAATCCTCTTTTATTATGTTTTCATTTGTTTCATGACTTTAACATGCTAAAACATGCATAACATGAACCAAAACATGGAATAAACGAGCCAAAACTGATTTTTGGTTTGAGGCAGAAGCCCCTTAGGTCGCCAACTGGCTCGCGCCTAAATGGGGTACTCAGACCAGAGATCAACCGTGTTTGTTCTCGTCATTTCCCTTAACCCATTTTTCATATTTATAATCGGTTTTTACCATTTCAAGTATTTTCGAAACCCTTTTTGTTTCATTTCGCATGTTTTAACCATAAAGCATTTTCACCCTTGGTTCTTCATACCATGACGGTTAAATCCGGGTTTCGGTGATAATATTTGGTTAACGACATTTAGAAGGTATTTTAAAGCCTTTTATTTCATTTCTTTACATTTTCAAACAAACATATTAGTCACCAACACGAAATCATCCTTGGTTCTACATACCATGCCGGATTTGAACCCGGGTACGATGATGAGTACCGACTAATTACATTCAAAATGGACTTAAAACAATTAGTCCATAATCATTTTCAAAACTATTCATGTCAAGCTTGTCAAAACCGAGCCCGACACCGAATATTATCAAATAATGATGATTATTCGAGTCTAGTTCTTCAAATCAACAAATGCGGTCTAAACGACCCTTTCAAAATCAAATCGGGTTCAAATACCCACTTTTAACATGTTTCATGACGTTTTCAAAACAGTCAGAACACGGCATACAGCCGTTGGCTAACCCGCGCCTCAAGCAGGCCTTTTCTTTCTTATTTTCAAAACCAGAGCGAGGCCCCTTACACTGCCGGCTGGCTCGCGCCTCTTATAGTCGTCTGGTACAGGGCCTGTTCCCTTACAACATTAGTCTAGGACGATACCGACTCCGGTTATCCCGGATATAGGACGGATCAGATGACTATTCAAACCACATTTGTAAAATGCCTTACTAATACAAATGGATCATGTTATGCACCCTAAACCTAATACGGTAAATGGATGTTTAATTTCCGTCTTGCATGCAAATCAATCATTAATCCAACTCGACATCTTTTACTTGATACTTGGATTACATCAACCGACTTAGAAAGCTCTCACATGTTAGGTTTAAATCATTGGATGCGCAATCATGCATTTAAACCGTTTTATCAACTTTTGCATTCAACCAACCAAGATCGATCAGTAGAGGCCGCTAAACGCGGGCGGGATTGGATGTCTGATTAAAGGGCTTCCCAATATGTACCTTCACCTCTTACTCAGAAACTTTGGATAGTGGACGACCTTATCCAGGGCGTACGAGAGTCATTCTAGAGATAGGATGCTAAAGAGGGACGATTTCCTTATCTTTAGTACCTATGTCAAAACGCTGCTTTGTGCTTTGATTTGACCGAGGTATAAAGCGGAATTCGAACGGGTTCCAGGCATCCCACAAATGCTTGGTGGAGACTCTGTACATCTCTAATCGTTTCGAGACCCTTACCGAGACGAAACCGACCGATCTAAAAACGATCCGGTCGAAAGCACCTTTACGCCGCCGAGCGTGGCTTTCAAATAGACCGTTGCACATCCGCAGATCGAACCGGACCTGCAGGGGGGCCATGTCCACAGATCTAAACGACCCTTTCAAACCAAAACGGGTTCAAATACCCATTTTTCAACACGTTTTATAAATGTTTTTTTCAATGGTCAGAACGCTTCTTAAACCGTTGACTGACCCGAACCTAAACAGGCCTTTTCTTTTCCTATTTTCAAAACCAGTGGAGATCCCCTTGCATCGCCAACAGGCTCACGCCTCATATGGCTGCCTGGTGTAGGGTCTGTTCCCCTTCCAGCATTAGTCTAGGACGATCCCGACTCCGGTTAACCCGAATATAGGACGGATCAGACGACTAATCATATTTGTAAAACGCCTTACTAAGACAAATGGATCACGTTATGCACCCTAAACCTAATACGGTAAATGGATGTTTAATTTCCGTCTTGCATGCAAATCAACCATTAATCCAACTCGACATCCTATACTTGATACTTGGATTAAATCAACCGACTTAGAAAGCTCTCACATGTTAGGTTTAAATTATTGGATGCGCATTCATGCATTTGAACTGTTTTATCAACTTTTGCATTCAACCAACCAAGATCGATCAGTAGAGACCGCTACCGCGGGCGGGATTGGGTGTCTGATTAAAGGGCTTCCCAATACGTACCTTCACCTCTTACTCAGAAACTTTGGATAGTGGACGACCTTATCCAGGGCGTACGAGAGTCATTCTGGAGATAGGATTCTAAAGAGGGATGATTCCTTATCTTTAGTACCTATGTCAAACACTACTTTGTGCTTCGTTTGACCGAGGTATAAAGTGGATTCGAACGGGTTTCAAGCATCCCCCAAATGCTTGGTGGCGACTCCGAACATCTCTAATCGTTTCGAGACCCTTACCGAGACGAAACTGACCGATCTAAAATGATCCGGTGAAATCATCTTTACGCCGCCGAGCGTGGCTTTCAAAAGACCGCTATACGTCCACAGATTGGCTTGGCGTGTAGGTGGCTATGTCCACAGTATGTAGAACCAAGGATGACTTTGTGCTGGTGACTAATACATTTATTTTGGAAATGTAAAGAAATGATGAAAGGCTTTAAAATACCTTCCAAAATGTAAAGAAATTAAATAAAAGGTTTTAAAATACCTTTTATATGTAATTAACCAAATATTATCATTAAAACACGGATTAAACCGTCATGGTATTAAGAACCAAGGGTGAAAAATGTTTTATGGTTAAAAACTTGTATAAATAAGTAAAAGGGTTTGAAAATACTTGAAATGATAAAAACCGATTACAAATATGAAAATAGGTTCAAGAGGAAAAGAAGAGACCAAACACGGATTGGACTTAAGGCTGGGCAGGATACTTTAGGCACGAGCTTGTATGCTACGTAAGTAGCCTCTGCCTCAACAAAAAAGTCCGGTTTTCGCTCATTCTTCCCATGTTTTGGGCCATGTTATGCATGATTTAGCATGTTATAGTCATGAAACAAGTAAAGACATGATAAAAGGAGGATTTTTACACCCTCATACTTACATGCTTGGTTATGGCGAGAAACCGACGTAAGTGTATCAACTCGTTTGGTCGGAAAAGACTCGGTTTAAAACCGTTTTAGTAAGTAAAAAGAGTGTTTTATTAAGTATAGTGATGGTGTAGTGGTCGAAATGGTCGGTCAAGTGATTTAATGCACGATGACGGTACCAAACAATGTGTAAGGTTTGTATTTACGATCGGTAGGTCGTAAATACGCGTCGGATTATGACTTAGCAAGTCGAGTCTAGAATTTTAAGGGAGAAAGAGGGGGCGGACACTCGCGTAAGTTCTCAAATGGGGGCATTTGAGGGGTATTTATAGGAGAATGAGTGGTTGTGCGAGTTTTGAGCGACGTGGCCACCTGGGCTGCTCAAAGAGGCGCGAGCCACGTCACGGGTCTTCGAGGTGTCTTTTCGCTTTCACAGAAATGCAATCATGATTTGTTCTATCCTAGGATTTGTATGCACATGTTTGGTACTTGACCATACATGAATCCGGGAAATCTTAACATGGAAGCATTTGAATGGTTGTTTTTTGTGTTTTACTCGGTTTGACTCGTTGTTGGAGTCGGGATTTGAATTTTGAGTCGGTTTTTTGTCCGGTGTCGGTTTTGACTCTGGTTAGTGTCATTGCGACCCCGTTGTCATGCATTGAACACTCCATGTACTTTTGAAAAGTTTTAAAATGTTTTATTTTCGAAATCGTATTAAGTTTTCCGACGTAAAGTTGTACACGAACTATCGATCAAACGCCGCGATTCCAAAGCATGTTATAGTCCGATAATCATCGGGTGTTTGTTGGAGTCTCACCAGATACTGGGTATCTACTGAGCCGCCACTTTGACTGAGGCTTGGACAAGGCAAAAGTCAAAGTAGAGTCCCCAGGTCAATCGAAGATTACAATCTGGAGACCCAAGCGACGTCAAGGTGGCTCGAAAGGATTCGGGCCAAGGACATGCCGTCGGGAAGGGCGATGCCAAGGCGACTCGAGGATACGAGCCAACGACCTGTCGTCGGGAATAGTTTAGAGTCTGTCGACTATCCGTGCGGGTCGTTTAAAGTCCCTTAGACTACGTACAAAGGCTCGCCAGCCACAAGAAGGAGTCATACCTGAGGCATCTTCGGATATGTCCTTGCGTGTTTGCGGATAAAGGCTCGCCAGCTATGGTGCGTACATGAGGAGGGCTCGCCAGCCGCGGTGCATAGTAAGGCTCGCCAGCCATAGGACGTATATGAGGAGGGCTCGCCAGCCGCGATGCGTTGTAAGGCTCGCCAGCCATGGGGCGTATATGAGGAGGGCTCGCCAGCCGCAGCGCGTTGTAAGGCTCGCCAGCCATGGGGCGTATATGTGGAGGGCTCGCCAGCCGTAGTACGTTGTAAGGCTCGCCAGCCATGAGGTGTATATGAGGAGGGCTCGCCATCCGCGATGCGTAGTAAGGCTCGCCAGCCATGGGGTGTATATGAGGAGGGCTAGCCAGCCGCGATGCGTAGTAAGGCTCGCCAGCCATGAGGCGTGATGTGACCATTATTTGAGCATATTTAGTCCCCGAATTAGCCTTGTTCCCATGCTTTTTAGTGCATATTTAGGTCATTTATTGTCTTTAGTCCTTTGTTTTGCATATTCTTTGAGGTTTTGATCCCTTGGTAGGAAAGGAGATCAAACCTCGCATTTCATGGCAAAATGGAGCTAAATTGATTGAATTCAATGACCAAGAATCAAAGAGAAGACAAGACTAGAAGGCCTTTGTACATATTATAGTAGTTGGGCAATGATGAGAAAAGATCCTTGCATCTCCGGCGAAATCCCCAAGGAAGAAGCTGACTCAAAATCCGAGCGGATTGCCCTCTGGACGCCCGTCCAAGACAAGGAATCCGAGCGTCTTCTTCAGAGGGACGCTCGTCCAAAAGACCCATAATCCGCCCGTCCAGCCATTGAATCCGCTCGTCCAAAAGCCAGACAATCCGCTCGTCCCGTGCCCTGGACGCTCGGATTGTGTTACAGCTATTCCGTTTTCTTCTTATTCTTTGAAGGATGCGCATATCTCGGAAAGACTAGCAAAGTGGAGACTCACATATTTTTCTGAGAGGAGCGATTCCTCAAGGACTTAATCGTCATTTAAGCCCTTAGTAAACCCTAATTAATGTACCTAATCGCCACTATAAATACCCCATTAGTCTAATTAGATTATCATGTTCTTCTTATTAATCTCTAGTGTAGTTTATATCAATCTCATCTCTCTTTAATCTTGTAATCAACTTTTAATCAAGTTTTAATACAAATCTCATTTCCTTAATCTCTCTTTTGTTCATCTTTTATTTTGGGTAATTGAAGATTATTTGGTTTATTATTGGGAGATTGACAACCTTCCAATCAATCATCAAGTACTTCTATTATTCTTTGCTTTATTATTGGAATCATTAATAGGTATAATTCTCTTAATCCATTTTTAATTATTGTTAATCATCTTCATTTATTCATCATGTTTTACTTTGTTGGTATGATTGACAACCTTGCTAGCATGTTCAACATGATAATTAGTCAGTAGTTTCCTTAACTAGGGTTAATGAGTAATTTGGCGAAACCAACATGGGGGATGATTCATGCTTAATTTAATATGTTTTCATAGTTTATTTGCTTGCTTGTTGTGATCTCAACTTATGCACATGTTATGTTTGATGAAATGCGAGCCTATGAATCCTTGCATTTTTTACCCATCACTTATCTTTTCAATGAGACTTGTAAGACATAAACCAACTCGAGTCTCATTAGACCATGCATATAGTTGAGTAGGGAAGATTAAGTGGACTTGTAGGTGTTGTACAATCTAATCGATTCGGCTCCGGGACCCAAACTTCCCTAGGATTGTAAGATATAAACAAACTCGATCCATCACAACAATAATTGCTTACTTATAATTTGAGAATATGTTTGTATGATCAATACCCATGAATCCCCTATGACCCCATGGCACCCTAGTGCCTTTTATCAATTGTTTACACCACTTTTTAATCATCTTGCTTGTTTACTTTCATTGTTATTTAGTTTAGTGATCTTCTATTCCAACCCTAAATTGTGACATCCCTAGACACCGCTACTTGCAATTGAAAATCTCAGTTCAATACCCGTCCCTTGGGATCCGACCTTTACTTGCCTCTTTACTAATAATAGAGTTGTTTGTGGAGTTATAAATATTGTTTTGGTCTAGGTGCTCCTAACGATAAGTACCAAAAACTAAACCTCTCAAGAGGGCTCGACCAAAAATGGCGCCGTTGCCAGGGACGGTGTTAACTTGATTTTGATTTTCTTAGATTGTTATTAGTTGTGTCTTTCTTTGCCTTGGGGAAGTAAAACTCCTCAAGGTTTGTTCTAATTATTTTCAAGTTGTTTGATATTTTGCAAGTCTAGAAGATCACAAGGTAACTTGTTACCCTTTGATCACGAAATTGAAAGGACTTTGACAAACAATAGAAGACTTGCTAGAGGTACTTTGAGAGGAATTGGTGAGGTTGTAGATATTCAACCAAACGCTATTGAGTTCGTCAACCCTTTTGCAAGAGAAGGTGAGGAGAACCCAACACAAAATGAACCCACAATGCCTAAATTCTCATCACATTCCGTAGCAACCGAGGAGAACCTACCCAATGGTACTCCCACACCACAACACTTAACCGGAAATTTCATTGCCAAATCCGCATTTATACAATTAGTCGAAAGAAGCCAATTTGGGGGGATGCCTAGTGAAGACCCTCACTCTCACATGGAGACTTTTTGTGACTATTGTGTTGCGATTTCTCAAACCGGTGTAACTCAAGACCAAATTCGATGGGTCTTATTTCCTTTTTCTCTAATTGGCACCGCAAAACAATGGTTGAAAGGCCTTGATAAGGCTACTCTCGGAATTGACTCTTGGAATAAATTGGCTCTAGCTTTCTACAAAAAGTTCTACCCACCGGAAAAGACTAACATGCTAAGAGCTCAAATTACGGGCTTTAAGCAAAGAGATGAAGAATCTTTGTATGAAGCTTGGGAGCGATTCAAGGGAATTTGTCGCTCATGTCCTCATCATGGACTTAGCGAGTGGTTCTTGGTACAACAATTTTGGAATGGTCTTTATGAAGACGCAAGAAACATTCTCAACATGGGATCAAATGGTATGTTCACCGAAGTTGACGATAATCAAACTTGGAACAAGATTGAGGAAATGGCGGTCCATAATTCACAATATAGTAGACCTCGCAAGGCTACTAGAGGAGGAAAGCATGAAGTGGACTCTATTACTCAATTGGGCGCTCAACTTAGTGCTCACATTGATACCATCGATTTGAAGTTCGAAAAAGTTATGGCTAGACTTGAAGAAGCCTCAAAATCACCAAAACATCATGTTTATGCCATGACGGCATCTTCATCAATCCCAAGTGGGATATGTGAGTGATCGAGGCCATTTGGTGTTCACAATTAAGTATATGTGGTCGTTGGTCAATGGTCGATACAAAACACAATTTATACTTCACAAGCAACTCTACAATTAGTAAAGAGGTAAGTAAAGGTCGGATCCCAAGGGACGGGTATTGAAATGAGAATTCTATTGTAACTAGTGGTGTCTAGGGGTGTCACAAATTGGGTTGATGTAGAAGGTTACTAAACTAAAATAACAATGAAAATAAACTAGCAAGATGAATAAAATAAGGGGTGTAAACAATTGATTAAAGGCACTAGGGTATCATGGGATCATAGGGAAATCATGGGATATGATCATACAAACATGTTCTCAAATTATAAGCAAGCAATTATTGTTGTGATGGATTGAGTTGGGTTATATCTTACAATCCTAGGAAAGTTTGGGTCCCGGAGCCGAATCGATTAGATTGTACAACACCTACAAGTCGACTTAATCTTTCCTACTCAACACATGCATGGTCTAACAAGACTCGAGTTGGGTTATGTCTTACAAGTCAAGTTGAAAGGATAGAAGATGATAGTAAATGCAAGGATTCATAGGCTTAGCATTTCATCAAATATAACATGTGCATGTATTAAGATCAAAACAAGCAAGCAAATAAGATATGAAAGCATATTGATTTAAGCATGAATCATTCCCCATGTTGGTTTCCCCTAATCACCCATTAAACCCTAGCTAAGAGACTACTCACTCATTATCATGTTGATCATGCTAGCAAGGTTGTCAATCATACCAACAATATGAAACATGATGAATAAATGAAAGTAATTAGCAATAATTAAAAAGGGATTAAGAGATTATACCTACTAATGATTCCAAAATAATAATGCAAAGAATAATAGAAGAACTTGATGATTGATGGAAGGTTGTCAATCTCCCAATAAACCCAATAATCTTCTAATTACCCAAAATAAAGGAAGAACAAGAGAGAGATTAAAGAACTAAAACTTGGATTAAAACTTGATTAATACTTGATTACAATATTGAAGAGAGATTTGATTGATATTAACTACTCTAAATATTGATAAGAAGAACATGCTCCTCTAATTAGCCTAATGGGGTATTTATAGTGAAAATTAGGGAGGATGCATTAGGGTTAACTAAGGGCTAAACTAGTAATCACACTTTTTAAGTTGAGCAAGGAGGACCCGGTATTTTCTGAGAGAAGGGCTTCTCTTTTCGTAGCTTGAAGAATGAAATCCGTGCTGTACTGAAATTCGTGCGGATTAGAGTCGGGACGGCCGGATTTGGGCTGTGCAATCCGAGCGGATTCAGGAGAGGGACGCTCGGATTGTGCTGGGGGAATCCGAGCGGATTCCAAGGAGGGACGCTCGGATTGTTGAGGCTGGACGGACGGATTGTCTGCAATCCGTTCGGATTGTTGGTCAGCTTCAATTCTTCTTCTTTTCTTCCCTTTTCTTCATAAATTCCTTGGGGACGCAAGGATCCTTTCTCAACATTGTTCTTCTTCTATAATATGTACAAAGGCCTTCTAGTCTTGTCTCTTCTTGATGCTTGGTCATTGAATACAATCAATTTAGCCTCGTTTTGCCATGAAAATGCAAGATTCTTACTCCTTTCCTACCAAGTGATCAAAATCTCAAAGAATATGCAAAACAAAGAACTAAAGATAAGAAATGACCCAAATAGGCACTAAAAAGCATGGAAACAATGGTAATTCGGGGGCTAAATATGCGCCAATTATGGTCACATCAAATATCCCCAAACCGAACCTTTGCTCGTCCCGAGTAAAGAGGTGACAAAGACTAGGACCAAAACTAACCTATCCTAATAATAATAGCCGATATGAGACAATTAGCGGGTCTCACTCCGCCCCTTCAACTCACAACAAGACAACCATGAGGTAGGATGCCTTCTTGCATGGCAAGGTGGGTCTTGCCAAAATGGCGACACATCCAAACATTAAAGCACATAAAATCACATAATGGATGCATCTACAAAAAGAATAGCCACTTTCCTCATCTAAGTGGCGGAAATTATCTACAAGGGGAGCAATTCAAGGGTACACAATCCTTCATAGATGCAATTTTTTCAAACTACTAAGCCTAGAAGGATACCAATAAATCACCTCCAAAGTGTGTCAAGCTAGGGTACCTTTGTCCTCAATCGTTAAATGCTTTCGTCAAGAGTAGACTCCCTATGGTGTAAGAAACACTAGAGGATCGCGGAATTCCCCCTCTTGCCTAGACAAGAAGAAGGGTCGTCCCCTCTCTACCATGCACAAAAATGGATACGATGGATAAAGGGATCGATAGATATTTGAGTTTCATTTTGGGAGTTTGCTTTCATTGTTGTTTTTCCCCCCAATTTCATGTGGCATTTGACATTTGAGAACACTTTCTTGCCATTTCTTTTTGATTTTTGGCATTTCAATACTTGACAACTTTTTGCATTTCTTTTGAACATTTTCAAAGTCACCCCAATTAGTAACGAGGGCGCCTTGTATTTGAAGCTTAGGAGTCTATTTTTGCTCCTCTTTTCTTTTTGATGCAATTTTTGCAAACTTTCTTTCACTTTTCATTTCATTGAACTCAAATTGATTTCTTTTTGTGCCCATTCCCTTTGATGACAAAAATATGGTAGAACATGGATGAATGATGGAAGTATGCATGGTTTCAAGGGTCACCTTGGAATAAACGGTAGCCAAGGAGTTATCACACCACAAGGTACTCTTGACTCGGCCTTAAACCATGGGTCAAAGGATACTAGCATGACACATCCTAGGGTGTTTTACAAGCATTCTAACAAGCAAAGTCTTAAGAACAAAAAGCATCTACTAGGGCCTATATACACTTGTCAAGCTTCCCAAGTAGACGGTTTCGCAAAATTTTTCTAACATGCAAACTACATGCCATGATGCAACTAACATATAAACATCCTAATGCAAATGGTTCTACCAACTAATATGACAAATAAACTAAATGCAAGTCCTAAGTTCACATTGTTTTTACCGCATCAATCAAAATAAAGCCACATAGTCATTAACATAAAGAGGAAAAAGGAGATTGGAAAGATCATACCATGCGGTCTTCAATATCCTCATGTCTCGGATGTGGCGTAGTCAATCAAAGTGAACAAGGATGAACAAACATAATATATACAAGGCAATATATACAAAGGAAATGAACTTGTTTTTGGATTTTTCAATTTTTCAAATTTTTATGGTTTTTGAAATTTTTCAATTTTTATGGTTTTTTGAATAAAAGTTAAGTGTTAGAATTCTCATCCCCACACTAATATGGGCATTGTCCTCAATGGCCAAAATGATGGAAATTATGCAAAGATGATGCATGATTTCTATACTAAATGCAATTCTACACTAAGCTATACTACATGATGCATGGTTTTTGTTATGACGGAGAGGATAATTTAGATTACCTCCCGTTGTGTATGCATTAACTTCCCCAAACCAAATAAGACACTATTGCTAATGTCAAAGCATTGGGGTAGTTCATGCACACACTATGCTATGCATGAAACTAGATTGTCATTTTGGATTTTACAAATGGGAACAATAAAGAACACCTCAATGGAACCGAGGTGTGAGTCCTTTGATGTTGCTAGGACTAAACCAACAATGATCAAAATGAAATAAAATACAAAGAGATATAGACAAACCATGGGAGTGTAGGAGTCTCCAAGGCTAGTCTTCCATCATGCTATCATCATCATCACTTCCCTCATGAGAAGTGGTCACATTGCCACTTTCCTTGGCACTTTCTTCTTCATCTTGTTCCTCATCTTGTTCATCATCATCTTCACCATCTCTTTCTTCATCTCCACTTGCTTCTTCCTCAATGTTTTCATCAAATTCTTCACCATTTCCAACAACCTCATTGTCTTCCACCACGTCCCTAGATGCACCCGGAAACAAGGCTTCTTTATCCGCCCAACTAGGCAAAGGACAAGATGGATCAAGGAGTCCTTGCCTAGCTAAATGTAAGAGGGGAGGATATTGAGCCAAATATGCATTCTTCCGGTCTTCATAAGCTTGCTTGTGCATGGCTTGCATAAGAAGAGTGACATAGTCTTTCCCAATTTCAACTCCTTCCGGTTTGAACTCTTCATACACAAAGGGGTAAGGAGGTATAACAATGGAAGAGGAGGGGGTTTCATGATCACCCTTTTGTTGTTGAATGATGTACTCGGCTTCTTTGGATAGGGGAAGTAGATAGTTGGTCCGGTGGACACTTAGGCGACAAATCTTTGCGGGTAAAGTGAATGATCGAGCCTCACTAGTAAGCCATCCACACTTGGTGTCAAGAGGGTTTTGAGCAAGCCACTTGAACTTGTTAATCATGATAGGCATATCAATAAGATGGCCACCTTCCTTTGCCTTGTACTTGCTATCCTTATTGAAATTAGGATCAAAGTGCTTGGCTAGGACCGTGACTAGGCCGCCATTAACAATAACGGTTGTACCCTTCTTCCCACTATCAACATGGAGCCATCTATAAACCAATAACCTCAAAGAATTGAAAGGCTTGGTATGGATTCTTCCGATATTCAAAGCCGATTCAAGGAGAATAAAATCAAGTCTTGTGAAATGATTGGTGTCCTTCCTAGCAATTATGGTATTTCCCACAACTTTGTGCCATACTCTTATGCCCGGATGATGGACTAAAAGAGCACGACAAGCATGAAAATCATCAAATTTCTTCCCGGAGATTGCCTCCCAAAGAGGCTCGGGGTCATACTTTCCATAATGCTTAAGATAACTTGATTCATCGCTAAGACCCAAAATTTCACCTAATTCTTCAAAGGTAATGCGTCTACTAATGTTAGCTAGACGAAACTCAAGATTTTCCCTATTCTCAACTTTGGTGACTTTTAAAGAACTTAAGAATTCCAAGACAAGGGAAGGGTATGTCAATTCCTTTGTTTCAAACAATTTCTTCAAACCCATGGCATTGAAAAAGGCTTTTGTTTGTTCAAGAACACCCAATTTCTCCAAGGCATCTTCACATATGAATTTGGTGGATTGAATTGATTTCATAGCAAACTTGGCAAATGTATTTCTATGGGTATCGGAAATAAAAGTTACCTCCGGATAATGCAAGAGTTGATCGATTACTGGAGTAGAAGGTGATGCTCCCATAGAAATTTGTTGTTGTTGTGGTTGTACTTCCAAGTTTGGTGTTGCTACCACCATTGCCAAAGCTTTCTTTGTTTGGAGAGCTTTTTGCCTTTGAGAGAGAGCCTTTGCCTTTGGTGCCTTTGTTGCTCCCTTTGTCCTTGCCATTTGATGAACTAACCAAGAAAAGAATCAAAAATCTTCAATTTGTAGAATGCCCAAATCGATTTGAAGGTGAAAGGCTTTGCCTTTATGAAATCAAAAATCGACTCAAAGGTTGAAGATTTTGTTCTTGGTTTTGATTTTTATTGAAGATGGAGTGATTGATTTGTTGTTTGAAGGATGGTTTGATTTGATTTTGGTGGATTTTGTTGAGGGTTTTTGTTTTTGTGATGGAGAGGATGAGGGTTTTGATGTTTGTGGGTAGTGTTTATGAATGAATGAATGAATGAATGAAGGTGGGAGGGCATTTAAAGGAGTCGAAATTTTCGAAAACGCAGGGGCAATCCGTGCGGATTAGGCCCAATCCGTGCGGATTCTGCAGCTTCAAAATTTTCAGAAGCTCGCCTAAAGACGGGCGGATGGGGAATCCGCTCGGATTCTTCTGTGTAGGGACGGGCGGATTTTTGCGGGGACGAACGGATTTCAGTCCCGAGAAATTTCTTTGTTTTCTTCACTGCAAAGACGCAGGCGTCTTCTTCACAAGACGGACGGATTCTATGAGACGGGCGTCTTTCCAGAAGTCCGCTCGGATTCTTTAACAGTCAAGAATTCTCAATTTTCAGCTCAGCTCAGGACGGGCGTCTTCTTAGCAGGACGCTCGGATTGTTGGAGACGGGCGGATTTTTTTACAATCCGCTCGGATTCTGGTCCTTTGTACCCGGATTCACTTCATTCGTGCACAATGCATTTCCCTTTACCATTCTTCCATTCTTCTTCATTTCTTGTGTTCTTCATTGTGGGGGCACTACTAAGGCATGAATAGCCTAGGCAATTGCCATCCCCACACCAAGGTAAAGCACTACACATCAATTGAAGTTATTAGTCCCTCCCTCACTTCTCTCTTACATGACAATTATTTTGATCAAGGTAGATAAACATCAAAAAATGACAAAAAATGCAATACAAGAATTGAAATGTAAGTTAGGGAGTTAGAAATATTTACAAGTGGTGGTTTAGGGAGGACTCCACCAAACTCTCATTCTTGATGAGATGTCAAGGGGGCATGTTCAAGGTGTTGTTGATGTTGCTCAACACCTTGAAGAAGTAATCAAAAGCTTGTTCATTGTTATGGTAGAGGTCCTCAATAGACCGTGGTCCTTGTTGTTGATCATGATCGATGGCATGCCCAATGTAGGGATTAAAAATCCCTTCAAACTCGTCGTCCCAAAGACCACAAACTTCATTGAGTTGATCATTGAAAATCTCTTGCTTAGATGGAGACAACTCTCCCAATTTCTTCTCTTGGCCAATGAGGCCATCCTCTTCTTCCTTGGTTGATTTTGATGAGCTTTGCAAGCTCTCCTTGTCATAATTCACTTGCTCTTTGAATGGAGCATCTTCATATTTCTTCTTCCATTGGAGTTCCGATTTCTTCCTTTCATCCCTCCGGCTATAATGATCAATCATGAAACATGGCTCATGTAAACGGGGAGCTCTCATGGTTTTGTCAAGATTAAAATTTATGCTTTCATCTCCCACTTCTAGAGTGAGCTCTCCATGTTTCACATCAATCACCGCACCCGCGGTGTGTAGGAAAGGTCTTCCTAAGATGATTGGAATGTTGGAATCTTCCTCCATATCAACAATGACAAAGTCCACCGGGATGAAAAACTTCCCAATTCGCACGGGGACATCTTCCCATATCCCCGGCAACGGCGCCATTTTTGATCGAGGCCATTTGGTGTTCACAATTAAGTATATGTGGTCGTTGGTCAATGGTCGATACAAAACACAATTTATACTTCACAAGCAACTCTACAATTAGTAAAGAGGTAAGTAAAGGTCGGATCCCAAGGGACGGGTATTGAAATGAGAATTCTATTGTAACTAGTGGTGTTTCGGGTTGTCACAAATTGGGTTGATGTAGAAGGTTACTAAACTAAAATAACAATGAAAATAAACTAGCAAGATGAATAAAATAAGGGGTGTAAACAATTGATTAAAGGCACTAGGGTGTCATGGGATCATAGGGAAATCATGGGATATGATCATACAAACATGTTCTCAAATTATAAGCAAGCAATTATTGTTGTGATGGATTGAGTTGGGTTATATCTTACAATCCTAGGAAAGTTTGGGTCCCGGAGCCGAATCGATTAGATTGTACAACACCTAAAAGTCGACTTAATCTTTCCTACTCAACACATGCATGGTCTAACAAGACTCGAGTTGGGTTATGTCTTACAAGTCAAGTTGAAAGGATAGAAGATGATAGTAAATGCAAGGATTCATAGGCTTAGCATTTCATCAAATATAACATGTGCATGTATTAAGATCAAAACAAGCAAGCAAATAAGATATGAAAGCATATTGATTTAAGCATGAATCATTCCCCATGTTGGTTTCCCCTAATCACCCATTAAACCCTAACTAAGAGACTACTCACTCATTATCATGTTGATCATGCTAGCAAGGTTGTCAATCATACCAACAATATGAAACATGATGAATAAATGAAAGTAATTAGTAATAATTAAAAAGGGATTAAGAGATTATACCTACTAATGATTCCAAAATAATAATGCAAAGAATAATAGAAGAACTTGATGATTGATGGAAGGTTGTCAATCTCCCAATAAACCCAATAATCTTCTAATTACCCAAAATAAAGGAAGAACAAGAGAGAGATTAAAGAACTAAAACTTGGATTAAAACTTGATTAATACTTGATTACAATATTGAAGAGAGATTTGATTGATATTAACTACTCTAAATATTGATAAGAAGAACATGCTCCTCTAATTAGCCTAATGGGGTATTTATAGTGAAAATTAGGGAGGATGCATTAGGGTTAACTAAGGGCTAAACTAGTAATTACACTTTTTAAGTTGAGCAAGGAGGACCCGGTATTTTCTGAGAGAAGGGCTTCTCTTTTCGTAGCTTGAAGAATGAAATCCGTGCTGTACTGAAATCCGTGCGGATTAGAGTCGGGACGGCCGGATTTGGGCTGTGCAATCCGAGCGGATTCAGGAGAGGGACGCTCGGATTGTGCTGGGGGAATCCGAGCGGATTCCAAGGAGGGACGCTCGGATTGTTGAGGTTGGACGGACGGATTGTCTGCAATCCGTTCGGATTGTTGGTCAGCTTCAATTCTTCTTCTTTTCTTCCCTTTTCTTCATAAATTCCTTGGGGATTTCCTTGGGGACGCAAGGATCCTTTCTCAACATTGTTCTTCTACTATAATATGTACAAAGGCCTTCTAGTCTTGTCTCTTCTTGATGCTTGGTCATTGAATACAATCAATTTAGCCTCGTTTTGCCATGAAAATGCAAGATTCTTACTCCTTTCCTACCAAGGGATCAAAATCTCAAAGAATATGCAAAACAAAGAACTAAAGATAAGAAATGACCCAAATAGGCACTAAAAAGCATGGAAACAATGGTAATTCGGGGGCTAAATATGCGCCAATTATGGTCACATCAGTGAGAATTGTGGAACTTTGGGACATGACCAAAGTGAATGTAGGGGAACAAATGAACAAGTGAATACTTTTCAAGCATACAAGAGTGGTACAACTTATTCAAATTATTACAATGAAAACACCAAATTCCACCCAAATCTCTCATACAAAAGCCAAAATGTTCAAAACCCTCAACCAACATACACCCCACCTCCCATAAGAAACCAAAATCAAAGACCCTTTTACAACCAAAACCAAGGTTACCAAAACCAAACTCCATACAATCAACAAAATGACCAAGGTTTTGATGTTCAAAAAGCGGTCCTCCAAATGCAAAAGAATCAACAAGAGTTTTTCACTCAAATGCAAATGGATAGTCAAGCAAAGGAAATCACCATCAACAACATCCTAGCCCACACCAAAATGTTGGAAATCCAATTGACTCAACTAGCATCTTCAAGTTCACAAAGACAAAAGGGGCAATTACCACCTCAAAGTAATCCCCCGAGACATGAAACAGTTAGTGCCATTGACTTGAGGAGTGGTACGAGGTATGAAGCACCAAAGAAGCAAGTTGAGGATGAAGTTGTGGAAACTAGTGACAAAGAAGAAGTCGTGCAAAATTCCAAGGATGGAGAACCATCAAAAGAAGAAGTTTCAAAGAAAAGTGAAGACAAGGCCAAGGAGAAGGAACCCATTGTGATTAGACTTCCTTTTCCAAGTCGTCAAGCTAAGCCCAAATTTGATGACCAACTTGGAAAATTTGGGGAACTTGTGAAGAATTTGGAAGTCTCGATTCCTTTCACGGAATTAATCAATCACGTGCCGGCCTATGCAAAGTACATGAAGGACATCCTTACGAAAAAGAAGTCGATCCGGAAGCTTGAGACTATCGCCTTCACTAAGGTGAGTAGTGCAATCCTTCATGGGAGTTCACCTCCGAAACTTAAAGATCCGGGAAGCTTCTCAATACCGTGTACCATTGGCGATACAACGATCAACAAAGCCCTATCTGATCTAGGGGCTAGTGTGAGTGTTATGCCGTATTCGGCGAGTAAAAGGTTAGGGATGGGAGAGCTTAAATGTACCAATATCACACTCCAAATGGCCGATAGATCGACGAAGACACCATTAGGGATATGGGAATATGTTCCCGTAAGAGTTGGGAAATTTTTCATCCCAGGGGACTTTGTCATTGTTGACATGGACGAAGACTCCAATATTCCAATCATTCTTGGTAGACCTTTCTGGCACACCGCGGGTGCGGTGATAGATGTGAAGCATGGAGAGCTCACTCTAGAGGTGAGATATGAGAGCATAACTTTCAATCTTGATAAGACCATGAGAGCTCCCCGTTTGCATGAACCAGGTTTTATGGTTGATCATTATAGCCGGAAGGATGATAGGAAGAAGTCGGAATTTCAATGGAAAAAGAAAGTTGATGATGCTCCATCAAAGGAGCAAGAGAATAGCAACAAAGAGAGCTTGAAAAGCTCACTATGACAAGTGAAGAGGATGGCCACATTGACCAAAACAAGAAAGGAGGAGAGTTGTCTATATCAACTCAAGAGATCTTTAGTGATCAAGTAGACGAAGTTTGCGGTCTTTGGGACGATGAGTTTGAAGGGATTTTCAATCCCTACATTGGTAATGCTATCGATCAAGACCAACATGAAGGATAACAAGTGCAAAGATCTATTTAGGATATTTATCATGATAATGAACAAGCTTTTGACTACTTCTTCAAGGTGTTGAGTAACATCAACAACACCTTGAACATGCCCCCATGACATCTCACTAAGGATGAGAGTTTGGTGGAGTCCTCTCCAAACCACCATTTGTAAATATTTCTAACTCCCTAACTTGCATTTTAATTCTTACATTGCATTTTTGTCATTTGTGGATTTTTGTGCCTTGATCAAGATATTCATCATTTTTGAGAGAAGTGAGGGCGGGACTAATGATTTTATTGATGTGTAGTGCTTTAACTTACTGTGGGGATAGTAATTGCCTAGGCTATTCATGCCTTTAGAGTGCCCCTACAATGAAGAACACGGGATTTGAAGAATGAAAATGACACGGGTTATGCAAGTGCACAGATGGACCTAAATCCGGGTAGACCAGGAGGAATCCGAGCGGCTTAAAGGGTAATCCGCTCGTCTTACAGGAATCCGAACGTCTTGGGAGGAATTCGTCCGTCCAAATGAGCTGAAAAATCAAAAATTTTGGTCTATAAGAGAATCCGAGCGTCCAAGCTTAGAAGACACTCGTCTGAAACTGGCCGCTCGTCTTTGTAGAAAGACGCCCGTCTTTTTGCCAGTGCAGATTAAGAAAAGTTCCTGTAAGAGAATCCGCTCGTCTTTGAGGAAAGCCTCTCATCCCACATTCAGAATCTGCTCGTCTTCACTAAAAGACGCTCGTCTTTAGGCGAGTTTTCCTGAAGCCAATTTGAGCAGAATCCGAGCGTCCCGACGGGAATCCGCTCGTCTTCCCCCTGTTGTTTTGAATTTTTCGAGTGTTTTAATACACCTTCCCATATTCATTTCATTCATTCATTCATTCAAACACTACCCATAAACCCCAAAACCCTCATCCTCTCCATCACCAAAAACAAGATTTCCTCAACCAAATTCAACAAAATCAAATTCAAACTTCCTTACAACAATAATTAATCACTCCTTTTGCAACAATAATCAATTCAAGCACCAAAATCTTAAACCTTTGAGTCAATTTTTGAAATACAAAGAAAAATCCTTTCATCTTAAATCGATTTGGGTATAATTAAAAATTGAAGATTCTCAATCTTTTCTTGGTGTAATCGACAATGGCAAGGACAAAAGGAGCAACAAAGGCACTCAAGGCAAAGACACTTTCGAAAAGGCAACAAAGCCTTCAAGCAAGGAAAGCATCAATGGCTATGGTGGTTTATAGTGCAAACTTGGAAGTTCAACAACAACAAGATCCTCCCTTAGAAGCAACAACATCAACAACTCCGAAAATCGCTCAATTATCCAACTATCCGGAGGTAATTTTCATTTCTAACTCCCATAGGGATACATTTGCCAAGTATGCTAAGAAAGCCATTTTGCCCACCAAATTCATTTGTGAAGATTCCTTGAACAAATTGGGTGTCCTTGAACAAATAAAAGCCTTCTTTGAAGCCATGGGTTTGGGTAAATTGTTCACCATAAGAGAATTGACATACCCGTCCCTTACCTTGGAATTCTTAAGTTCATTGAAAGTGACTAAGGTAGAGACTAGAGAATACATCGAGTTTCGTCTTGCGAATGTGAATAGGCGCATCACCTTTGATGTTTTGAGTAAGATATTAGGCCTTAGTGACAAACCATATTATCACAAGATGCCCGAAAAGTATGACCCCGGTCCTCTTTGGGAGGCGATTTCTGGGAAGAAATTTGTGAGCTTTCATGCTTGTCGCGCTCTATTAGTCCACCATCCGGGCATTAGAGTGGCGCACAAGGTCATCGGGAATACTATAATGGAAAGAAAAGGCACTAATCACTTTACCAAGCTCGATTGTTTTCTACTTGAGTCGACCTTAAATGTAGGAAGGGAATTCACTAAGCCCTACAATGCTCTAAGGCTTTTGATGGAAAGATGGCTTAATGTTGATTGTGGCAAGGAAGGCACCGCTCATATTGTAAATGGAGGTCTAGTTACTCTCTTGGCCAAGCACTTTGACGCAAATTGCAACAAGGATAACGCATATGTGTCGATGAAAGGGGGTCATCTCATTGATACTGACGCCATGATTTACAAGTATAAGTGGGTCAAGCATAATTCTCTTGACACCAACTATGGGTGGCTAACCAATGATGCTATATCTTTCACTTTGCCTTCCAAAATTAGCCGATTAAGTGCTCATCGAACAAACTACCTTCTTCCACTCTCCAAGGACGCTGAGTACATCATCCATCAACAAAGGGGCGAGATTGAAGAGCCCTCCTCCACCATTGTCACACCACCCTACCCATTCAAATATCAAGAGTTCAAACCCAAAGATGTTGAAGTGGGAAACGATTACATGACTCTACTCATGCAAGAGATGCACAAACAAGCTTATAATGATCGAGTAGATGCATATTTGGCCCAATATCCACCCCTCCTTCATTTATCTAGGCTCCTTTGCCTGGTTGGGCGGATAGGGAAGTTTTCTTTCCAAGCACATCTAGGGGTGAAAGACCGGGTGAAGATGAGAATGTCGATGATGAGGTTGTTGATGATGAGGGTGTTGATGAAGATGTAACACCCCCATACTCCAAGTGCCTTACCAGGACGACTCAGGTATAAGGATGCCACCATCTCGGTTACCCGAGGCATGATATTCATAAGACAATAACGAAACAAGTTTAAGAGTAAATAAAGTTTAAAGTGATTACATAGCAATTCCAAACTGATAAAAAGAAATACAAGATTCTCAGACGGTCTACTGCTAAAACTATCAAAGCTACAAAACATCGTCTGACACAGCGGAAGACTTCTAACTGCCACGTGATGACTCATCCCAGCTATCCCATACGCGTCATATCATACCTGCCCAATAACTGCTCACCACCCCCGAATGGATCACCACAGTTTTAAAAACATTTAAACGGGGTCAGTACTAATCACACAACTCAATATATCAACAATAAGATAAACAGACAGCTTAACCATCACATACACACAACCACACCAATCCCAACAATCTCAATCACCGACCGTCCACCTTTGGACCCGGCCCGCGAGTGGGGGACCGCAGCCGTACCCACCAAATCCCCGCTCCACATAGTGAGTGATAACCCTGTCCATTAATGTGCACATCCCTTCTGTGGCGGGTTCCACAGAAGGCGAAGCTAGGTCGTGAAGCCACTCCCGCAAGTGACTCCACTCAGCCGAGAATCATCTCGAGAACCAGAGACAACCAATCACAATCACAATCACAATCACAATCACAACCGTCACAATGCAACTACGATATTAAACAATCAATCTCAACACATCAACAATCATCCCATTATGGGACTAATACTGAGTAGGAAATCCTACCTGGAAAGCACAACTATCAGACGGTCTCTACAGTTGTCTCAAAAAGGCTCTTCTACGAAACCTCCTCCTATCATACAACATACAAATGCTACCGAATCACAAACTACTCAAAAACCCCCAAATCCCTAGATTAGGGTTTAACCAACTTAAAGGAAAGACAATAAAAAGGGTACATAGATCTTACCCTCGACGCAAGGAACTCAACGGTATAATCAACGCTCAGAACTGACCTTCCAAACTCCGGGTATTGCTAATAATGCGATTAGGATGAATAACTTGCTTTCTTATTTCTTAAACAGTAATTTAGGTTTTGCAAAAGTGATTTAGAATAATGACGACAAAGCTTATATACCTTAATCGCATAATTAACAAAACCCGAGAAAACTCTCCGTAAAACCGGCTACTCGATCGAGTACCCAAGGCTACTCGATAGAGTACCCCCTTACTCTATCGAGTACCTAAGGCTACTCGATAGAGTACCCCCTTACTCTATCGAGTACCTAAGGCTACTTGATAAAGTACCCCCTTACTCTATCGAGTACCTAAGGCTACTTGATAGAGTACCCTCAGTCGAAACTTTTCTAAAACGTAACTTACCCTTACTCGACAGAGTAAGGCCTACTCGATAGAGTACCCCAAGACTTATAAATACGGAGTATTACAGTCTTCCCTCCTTAAAAAGAACTTCGTCCCCGAAGTTCAACCCATACTCTAAAAACAACCATACTAACTCGACCAAGACACAACAACATAACTAAGAACTCAAAAACTCGACCAAACATAAAACATGAACTCTTAACACCCACTCCACCAACTATGTTTACTTCCTTAACATGACTCACGATATCGTATCCACCACATATATATCTCTCACGACACCAACTTCATACATAACCAACCACCATCCACTAACACTGCTAGCTCCATAATATCATCCACTATCAAATCCAAAATCAAGACACTCATAGACATCAAACGGAATGTTACATTCTACCACCCTTAAAAGGAACTTCGTCCTCGAAGTTTACTCAGACTCATAACATCATCCTCCAACTGTCAACATTATATAAAATATTCTCATACTCCGAAGCATCACACTACTACAAGCATGGCCATGGCCTTTTATAAGTATTATCCACAAAACAAATCCCTCCTTTACGCTATGCTAACACTCTACTTCCAATTATATTACAACATGCACCACCATGAAACTCTCTTTTATCGCCTCCTACTCCTCTTAAGATAAATGTTACGTCCTCGTAACTCACTAATACTAAATCCTAGATATATCTTTTCATAATCCTCATCACCATCGCATGTCAAAGATAACCACCTATAATCTAAACACTCGCCATGCACCTACCCAAGGCTCACTTACTTAAACAACTCTCATACTTCACTTCTCTCGTCACACCACCTAACCTATACCACAAAATCCTTAATTTAACCCAAAACTTCACTTGTTCCCTATTACCGCAACATGACACACCTCTCTATATAAACTACATAAAACTCTTACCGCCAAAAGCATAACTCACGATCCACACTTGTTACGTACACTCACACTAGATCCTCAAGTTCCTTTCTTTCATCACTGCAAAACTCATACATGACTTAACAAGACACTAAATCCAAACACCCTTCCCTCACTGGCCCAACGAAAGATTAAAACCACCTGCAACTTTCAGATCATTACCACACATGTTCTACGAATCACTTGTCATGACCATGTGCACCGATGTCTCATCTACAACAAGGTCAAATGTTCTGTACAACCTCTTACAACTGTGCCCTAACAACAGAAAATCACTATACCATCACAACAACAAAACATACACAACTTTCTCCCATATCATACTCTACCCTCACACCCAAGTTGAAGCGGTAAGAAACATCAACAAACAAAACAACAGTCTACATGTTCAACCGAACCTCACAAAGAACAACAGCAAACAAAACAACAATCTATGTATAACTGGTATGCACTTTCGAAAACTCGTATCATAATCAACCCGCCTACTCCACCACAACTGGTGACGGCATCACAACACCGTCACCAACAACCACACGCAGATGCGAAAATACCCGCATCACAAAGACTATGTACCGTGCCCGGATCACCACCCGAGGCACAACAACCACATCGATAGTCATCACAACTGCATACAACTCCCATAAATACTGACTCGGAATAATTTCTCAGACAAGAAAAACTTACTCAAATCCGCTTTACTAAATCATAACACAACATATTTTATGAATTAAACAGATAATTACCTCGTGAATATCATCTCCTTACCATATCACAGATTGACATGTACCATGAATACAGACAAGCATAACTAGTCATGCCAAAACAGTCAAATTATTACCTTTTTAAACATCATTCCATTACGTTCTCGTATCCAACATGTATTACTGAGAAAATTCGAGATAACAACTTTATAATTATCACACCATACCATTTTTTTTGTGAGGTCAGAACCTCACACAAACATTTATATATGACATAGACCCATAATCACATCCAACCAGTCAATCCTGATCACGTAAGTTACCACTCAACAAAGGTTACCTGTCGCCCGAGTTTAACTCGCATGCCCCTCATCACATTCTTCCATTCGCATAACCCTCACCTTCTGCCACACTTAACTATACAGCTAACACTCACTAGGAGAAACCGCCTCCTAAGACTATGTCTTATACTTCGTCACAACCATACCTATCAATTCAATCTCTACAAAATCGGCCTCTTTAGAATTGCCATCTTTCCTATTTATCATTAACCTTAACCACTAGAGACAACTCCTCCACACAACTACCGTTCGTACATCAACTTCTTACACTCATCTCTAAACATCACCGTTTCTTCCCTATCTTTGGTTATCATCCCCAATAACGAGCATCAAATCCATCAACCAAAATTACCTCAACATAATTCCCAATACTATTCTTAATTGTATCATCATCTAACTCTCCACCAAAAATCTCATATCGTGCAGATATTCTACCAACTTCTTATTCCCTTAATTCCTCAAAACCCATGAATAATCATGTTGTCCCGAGACTCCTATGTAACCGTTAACTCAAATCCCCATGATAGTATCATACATCTTGACGATTCCTTACTTTTATATCACATAACTCCGGTCAACAGTTTTCCTAGTTTTACTCCCCTCATTCTTTTCTTTTACTCTCGACAAAATCAATTAACCATAAAATTCCTTATTACTTCTTCTTAACTCTTTAGTGTTCCGGTTGCTTTCTCATTGCTCCAAGACTCACATCCCATTATTTATATCGATATCATCTCATTCTTTCTTACCATGGATCTTCTCTTATTATGCTATCACTCACACTTGCCACTAATCTATCCATAAAATCAACGTTCACTGTTCAAACAATTGCATCTCCTTCGTACATCTCTAGAAATCAAAATTTATTTCATACCGTTAAATGCTCAAAGAAATCACACGTAGTTTCACCTCTTAATAAACCAAATCTTCCAAACTCACTCACTGTCTACAAATCCACCTCGCAACATGTCTCCATAAAGTTCACTATATACCACTATTCTCAACCCCTTTTAAAACGAACTTTCACTACTTATATTCTTGACTCACTCGACTCCTAACCATCTCCCTCCATAATTCTTTACACATCTCAAGTTGCCACTATCCACATCCTTACTCTCAATCCTTTCATTCTCACGTTCCTTAGACTCACATCATCCCTTGTCCATATTCACTTACTTTTTACATTACTCAACATACAAACATATCACTCATCTTATCTCACAAAACATGCTCTATGTCTCTATAAACCATACCAATCTTCCATTTCTTTTTCCACTATCTATCACAACACATATAACTCATGTCCTCCAACCGAACTCCTACTCACTACAGGTGCCACTCACTACACCATAAGATTGGGTAACTTACGTATCAAGACCAACATACATGTAAAACAATGCATAAAGAAGCAAAATAACACCTTTGAATTAAACATAATATGCAACGAAGTCAAAGGGTAAGCATATGACCCAAAACAGGAGTCACTAGATCGAGTACAGGCCACTCGATCGAGTAAGTGACTTACTCGATCGAGTAGGTGAAGATCAGAAGCACGTAAACCAAATTACCAGGGCCACTCGATCGAGTAACTGACGTACTCGATCGAGTACCCCCCCTACTCGATCGAGTACCAAGGCTACTCGATCGAGTACCTACGCATTTTTCAGCACTGTCCCGTTTTCGTAAAACAGTCATAACTCACTCATTTCTTGGTCGTTTTGGACGTGTGACCTATCGTTAGAATCGTAAAAGGACAAGCTATCACCTCCAATTGGAATCACATCAAAATCATTTATGCATCTCAAGTTATAACAGTTTAAAGACAACCTCTTTATCATCGAAAAACACAACTATTGATTTTTACTTCCCAAACGACTTAAACAACAACAAGGTAGACAAAACGACTCAGTACTCATAAAACCAGTATTGCTAATCTTATGTTACCATCTTCAAAAATCAAGCAACAACATCCATCATGCACATATATTATTTAACTCATTAGTCATGTACTAACCGCATGCTTTAAATTTTATAACTTTTCGTAACACAAAACATTCTCATACATTACAAATCCTATTTCCATGTTACTAATACAACAACATTAAAATTACACTTCGTCACCTAAACATATTCATAATCACAAAATTCATATTCTTATGCAATTGCTACTCCATCTTTTTCCAATCAATTCATCTATTTCCAACACATTACTGATCATTCTCATGCACTTTTCTAACAATTCAACCAACATTGTAAACCAACTATCATGCAACATGCTTTCAATCAACAACATACGAAATCACATTATCACCATCTTTTCTACACATTCCCCATTCTCCACATACATACATCCACTGATTCATGCCACACATCACTCCATAGGTACACAAAGCACAAGGTAAACACATAGCGATCCCGACTCATATCCCATGTGACCGGTTCAAAATTGTAGGGCGAGTTCGCGACTTTAGGACGTCTCCCAAGTCTTTGCATTAGCTCCTACAACCTTTACCCCGGGTTCATTTTAATTGACTCCCTATATTCATTGGATTCATTGGTTACAGGTTTCAGGATCGTCGCTCTGATACCATTTGTAACACCCCCATACTCCAAGTGCCTTACCAGGACCACTCAGGTATAAGGATGCCACCATCTCGGTTACCCGAGGCATGATATTCATAAGACAATAACGAAACAAGTTTAAGAGTAAATAAAGTTTAAAGTGATTACATAGCAATTCCAAACTGATAAAAAGAAATACAAGATTTTCAGACGGTCTACTACTAAAACTATCAAAGCTACAAAACATCGTCTAACACAGCGGAAGACTTCTAACTGCCACGTGATGACTCATCCCAGCTATCCCATACGCGTCATATCATACTTGCCCAATAACTGCTCACCACCCCCGAATGGATCACCACAGTTTTAAAAACATTTAAACGGGGTTAGTACTAATCACACAACTCAATATATTAACAATAAGATAAACAGACAGCTTAACCGTCACATACACACAACCACACCAATCCCAACAATCTCAATCACCGATTGTCCACTGGACCAGCCCTGCCAGTGGGGGACCGCAGCCGTACCCACCAAATCCCCGCTCCACATAGTGAGCGATAACCCTGTCCATTAATGTGCACATCCCTTCTGTGGCGGGTTCTACAGAAGGCGAAACTAGGGCGTGAAGCCACTCCCGCAAGTGACTCCACTCAGCCGAGAATCATCTCGAGAACCAGAGACAACCAATCACAATCACAATCACAATCACAATCACAACCGTCACAATGCAACTACGATATTAAACAATCAATCTCAACACATCAACAATCATCCCATTATGGGACTAATACTGAGTAGGAAATCATACCTGGAAAGCACAACTATCAGACGGTCTCTACAGCTGTCTCAAAAAGGCTCTTCTACGAAACCTCCTCCTATCATACAACATACAAATGCTACCAAATCACAAACTACTCAAAAACCCCCAAATCCCTAGATTAGGGTTTAACCAACTTAAAGGAAAGACAATAAAAAGGGTACATAGATCTTACCCTCGACGCAAGGAACTCAACGGTATAATCAACGCTCAGAACTGACCTTCCAAACTCCGGGTATTGCTAATAATGCGATTAGGATGAAGAACTTGCTTTCTTTCTCTCTTAAACAGTAATTTAGGTTTTGCAAAAGTGATTTAGAATAATGACGACAAAGCTTATATACCTTAATCGCATAATTAACAAAACCCGAGAAAACTCCCCGTAAAACCGGCTACTCGATCGAGTACCCAAGGCTACTCGATCGAGTACCCCCTTACTCTATCGAGTACCTAAGGCTACTCGATAGAGTACCCCCTTACTCTATCGAGTACCTAAGGCTACTTGATAGAGTACCCCTTACTCTATCGAGTACCTAAGGCTACTTGATAGAGTACCCTCTGAGTCGAAACTTTTCTAAAACGCAACTTACCCTTACTCGACAGAGTAAGGCCTACTCGATAGAGTACCCCAAGACTTATAAATACGGAGTATTACAGAAGAGGTAGATGAAGAAGAAGAGGCTAATGAAGATGATGAAGGAAGTGAGGAAGATCAAGGAAGTGAAGATGAAAGTGGAGATGATTCCACTTCCATGGAGGAAAATGATGACAATGACGATATGATGGAGGATTAGCAAACTTTGGAGGCTCCTACCCTATTGAGTACTAACACCTTGGCCCCATTGAGGTGTTCTTTTTATTGTTCCCATTTGAAAAATCCAAAATGACAATATATAGTTTCATGCATTGCATCTTGTGTGCATGAACTACCCCAAAATTTAAGACATTAGAAATAATGTCTATTTTGGTTTGGGGAAGTACATGCATACGCAACGGGAGGTAATCTAAATTACGCTCTCCGTCATAAACAAAAACCCATGCATCATGTAGTGTAGCCTAGTATAGCGTGCATTTAGTATAGAAATCATGCATCATACTTGCATAATTTCCTATCATATTGGCCATTGAGGACAATGCTCATATTAGTGTGGGGATGGGAAATTCTAACTTAACTTTTATTCAAAAATCCAAAAAAAAATCAAAAATTTCGAAAAAATCAAAAAAATTGAAAAATTGAAAATCCAAAAACAAGTTCATTTCCTTTATAGTGTAGTATTGTATATATTGTTTGTATATATTATGTTTTTCTATTCACATTGATCGACTACGCCACATCCGAGACATGAGGATATTGAAGACCGCATGGTATGATCTTTCCAATCTCCTTTTTGCTCTTTATGTTAATGACTATGTGGCTTTATTTTGATTGATGCGGAATAAACAATGTGAATCTAGGACTTGTATTTAGATTATTTGGCATATTAGTGGTAGAAGCATATGCATTAGGATGTATATATGTTAGTTGCATCATGGCATGTAGTTTGCATGTTAGAAAATTTGTGTGAAACCGTCTATTTGGGAAACTTGACAAGTGTATATAGGCCCTAGTAGATGCTTTTTCTTCTTAAGACTTTGTTTGTTAGAATACTTGTAAAACACCCTAGGATGTGTCATGCTAGTATCATTTGACCCATGGATTAAGGCCTAGTCAAGAGTACCTTGTGGTGTGATAACTCCTTGGCTACCGTTTATTCTAAGGTGACCCTTGAAACCATGCAACCATAATTCATCCATGTTCTACCATACATTTTTTAATCAAAGGGAATGGGCGCAAAAAGAAATTGATTTGAGTTCAAGAAATGAAATGAAAAGTGAAAGAAGGTTTGCAAAATGCATCGAAAGAAAAAAGGAGTAACAAAAATGAAAACTCCTATGCTTCAAATATAAGGCACCCTCACTACATATGGGGTGACTTTGAAAATGTTCAAAAAGAAAATGACAAAAGTTGAAAGTTGTCAAGTGTTGAATTGCCAAAATCAAAAGAAATGGCAAAAGAAAGTGTTTTCAAATGTCAAATGCCACAAGAAATTGGGGGGAAAAACTACAACAAAATCAAACTCCCAAATGAAACTCAAATACTATTGATCTCTTTATCCATCGTATCCATTTTTGTGCATGGTAGAGAGGGGACGACCCTTCTTCTTGTCTAGGCAAGAGGGGGAATTCCGCGATCCTTCAGTGTTTCTAACACCATAAGGAGTCTATTCTTGACAAAAGCATTTAACGATTAAGGACAAAGGTACCTTAGCTTGACACAACTTGGAGGTGATTTATTGTTATCCTTCTAGGCTTAGTAGTTTGAAGAAATTGCATATATGGAGTGTGTACCCTTGAATTGCTTCCCTTGTAGATAATTTCCGCCACTTAGATGAGAAAAGTGGCTATTCTTTTGTATATGCATCCATTACTTGATTCTATGTGCTTTAATGCTTGGATGTGTCACCATTTTAGCAAGACCTACCTTGCCTTGCAAGAAGGCATCCTACCTCATGGTTGTCTTGTTGTGAGTTGAAGGGGCGGAGTGAGACCCACTAATTGTCTCATATTGGCTATGCTATTAGGTTTGTTTGAATAACGGTCCTAGTTTTTGTCACCTCTTTACTCGGGACAAGCAAAGGTTCGGTTTGGGGATATTTGATGTGACCATTATTTGAGCATATTTAGTCCCCCAAATTAGCCTTGTTCCCATGCTTTTTAGTGCATATTTAGGTCATTTAATGTCTTTAGTCCTTTGTTTTGTATATTCTTTGAGGTTTTGATCCCTTGGTAGGAAAGGAGTGCAAACCTCGCATTTTCATGGCAAAATGGAGCTAAATTAATTGAATTCAATGACCAAGCATCAAAGAGAAGACAAGACTAGAAGACCTTTGTACATAGTATAGTAGTTGGGCAATGATGAGAAAATATCCTTGCATCTCCGGCGAAATCCCCAAGGATTGTATGAAGAAGAAGGAAGAAAAGAAGAAAGGAAGAAGCTGACTCAGAATCCGAGTGGATTGGGCTCTGGACGCCCGTCCAAGACAAGGATTCTGAGCGTCTTCTTCAGAGGGACGCTCGTCCAAAAGACCCACAATCCGCCCGTCCAGCCATTGAATCCACTCGTCCAAAGGCCAGACAATACGCTCGTCCCGTGCCCTGGACGCTCGGATTGTGTTACAGCTATTCCATTTTCTTCTTGTTCTATGAAGGATGCGCATATCTCGGAAAGACTAGCAAAAAGGAGACTCGCATATTTTTCTGAGAGGAGCGATTCCTCAAGGACTTAATCGTCATTTAAGCCCTTAGTAAACCCTAATTTATGTACTTAATCCCCACTATAAATACCCCATTAGTCTAATTAGATTATCATGTTCTTCATATCAATCTCTAGTGTAGTTTATATCAATCTAATCTCTCTTTAATCTTGTAATCAACTTTTAATCAAGTCTTAATACAAATCTCATTTCCTTAATCTCTCTTTTGTTCATCTTTTATTTTGGGTAATTGAAGATTATTTGGGTTATTATTGGGAGATTGACAACCTTCCAATCAATCATCAAGTACTTCTATTATTCTTTGCTTTATTATTGGAATCATTAATAGGTATAATTCTCTTAATCCCTTTTTTAATTATTGTCAATCATCTTCATTTATTCATCATGTTTTACTTTGTTGGTATGATTGACAACCTTGCTAGCATGTTCAACATGATAATGAGTGAGTAGTTTCCTTAACTAGGGTTAATGGGTAATTAGGGGAAACCAACATGGGGGATGATTCATGCTTAATTTAATATGTTTTCATAGTTTATTTGCTTGCTTGTTGTGATCTCAACTTATGCACATGTTATGTTTGATGAAATGCGAGCTTATGAATCCTTGCATTTTTTACCCATCACTTATCTTTTCAATGAGACTTGTAAGACATAAACCAAATCGAGTCTCATTAGACCATGCATATAGTTGAGTAGGGAAGATTAAGTCGACTTGTAGGTGTTGTACAATCTAATCGATTCGGCTCCGGGACCCAAACTTTCCTAGGATTGTAAGATATAAACCAACTCGATCCATCACAACAATAATTGCTTGCTTATAATTTGAGAATATGTTTGTATGATCAATTCCCATGAATCCCCTATGACCCCATGACACCCTAGTGTCTTTTATCAATTGTTTACACCCCTTTTTAATCATCTTGCTTGTTTACTTTCATTGTTATTTAGTTTAGTGATCTTCTATTCCAACCCCAAATTGTGACACCCCTAGACATCACTACTTGCAATTGAAAATCTCACTTCAATACCCGTCCCTTGGGATCCGACCTTTACTTGCCTCTTTACTAATAGTAGAGTTGTTTAAGGAGTTATAAATATTGTTTTGGTCTAGGTGCTCATAACGACAAGTACCAAAAACTAAACCTCTTAAGAGGGATCGACCAGGGCGGTCGGTTGATCGACCGTGAGAATAGCCGCATTGGATGGGCTTATTTTGGAAATAGCGAACTCTTGATGCCGCCGTGGAAATAGTGAATTTTGAATTTCACTATTATTGTTTTTGAAATAAGCAGGTTCCGCGAGGAAGCCCCCTGTTAACATTTGAAGGAATAGCGAATTTTAAATCTTCACTACTCATTTTTGAATTTGAAGTGGCGATTTTAATCGCCGTTTGATTGAGTTTTGAAGGAAGTATCGAATTTTGAATTTTCGCTATTACCATTGAAGTGACGGTTTATGTTGCCTCCGTTGACATGTGAAGGAAATAGTGAATTTTGAATCTTCACTATTACTTTTGAAGTGACGGTTTATGTTGCCGCCGTTGACATGTGTGGTGAAAATAGTGGAATTTAATTTCCAACTATTATTTTGAAAATGACGATTTTAATTGTCGTCGTTTGAAATTTGAAGAAATAGTGAATTTTGAATTTTCAATATTATTTTGAAAATGACGGTTTTAATTGCCGTCGCTTGAAAATTTGCAGAAATAGTGAATTTTGAATTTTCACTATTATTTTGAAAATGGCGGTTTTAATTACCATCGTTGAAAATTTGCAGAAATAGTGAATTTGAATTTTCACTATTATTTTTGGAAAATGACGGTTTTAATTGTCGTCATTGAAAATTTGAAGTTTGTTATGGGAAATGGGCCAAATCCCAAAATTTCGTTGAAAAAAAAGGCAGGGAACCCCATTGAGGCGCAAGCAACCTGGCGAGCTAAGGGTGCTTCCCTATTTTTCTGTAAAAGACGCGAGAATGGTTTGCATACCATTCTCATTCCATCGTCTTGAACCTTTCGACAAAACAAAAAAAATCGCCATTGTTGGGTTCTTGCTTGTTCTCATTCGTGCCATTATCAACATGTCATCTCAAGGTATGTATTTACCCTTGAATCCATTTGAATTTTTTGGTCTTTTCGATATGAGGGTTTGTTACCTTTGATGTGGACCCAAATTGCAGGGAGTCGACATGCTGAGGAGGACTCAGCCCCCAGTTTTCCCGGCGGAGACCACCTTTCAGGGGCCGGGTGGCGAGGAGCTACAACTGGGTTTGCCAGAGCCCGCAGTTGCTGAGGTGATCGACGTTGGCATTGAGTGGAGGTTGGTCGTTCTGAGGGTGAGTTCTTGACCCGAACATTTTTCCTCATTTATGTTTCGCCTTGCATTGTACCGAAGGATCTTCTTGGCTGTAGGTGACGACCACTAGTCATCAGGCTCTGTGGCGGATGACTAACCGCTGGAGGGCGCTTGCTGGTGACCTGGCTGCGAGGGAGGCTCGGCTTTCTCAGGTACTTTTGTGTGTCATTTTTTATGTATTTTGTGTTGTATTTCACGTTTTTTTAGATCTTGATGATCTGTATTGTGTTTTGTAGGGTATTGCGGATCCGACGAAGTTTGCTCCGGTACGTGCTGAGTTGGATACAGCCAGGTCGACGATCGAGGCCCAGGGGTTGGGGATCACCCGTCGAGACCAGGAGCTGAGGCATGATGAGGACGTGCTGCGGAGCCGAGATGCGGAGATTGCCTCTCTCAAGGCTCAGTTGGCTGCGGCGAAGGAGCTTCGCGTCGTGATGGAGCACGAGACGCTGGAGAGTTCCCCAGAGAGGGAGTTTGAGCAGATGGTAGTGTCTGCCTTGGCTGCGACTCCTCGTGAGACCGGGACTGGTCCGACGAGAGGCATCGAGTAGTAGTAGTTTGTCCGTGTCTTTGACTATTTCTTGTACACATTTATATTTTGCGTGAGGTGGTTTGTATATATGTGTTTTTGGATTGTGGTTCATTTTGTGATTTTTGGCTTTTTCTTGTGTTGTGTTTCGGAGGAGCGTTGTCGGCTGTCAATTCCCCTTTTGCTTTGCATTAGTTCCTGCATCGTTAGTGTAGAAAACAGGCAACAGGTAGCACGTATGCATAAATGTAAACACGAAACGGGCATTCGATTGAAGACAAAATTTAACCGCGATGACACGATGTTAAAAAATGAAATTTGAAATGATTTTTTTTTTTTTGAAAATTTGCGACAAGTCGTCGCGTTTGGACTCCAAAAGGAATTGATTTGAACATTTTTGAGCAATTAACCCGTGTCTTGAATTAAACTGCGTCGAAATTATTGAAATTGATTTGTGACTCGATAAAAAAATTCAAACTCAAACCGTCAGGGGTGAATTTTAGAAAAGATTTTTACGAGTGTATTTGATTTGATTTTTTGTGAGATCAAGACTCGAATTTGTGAGTGCTTGAAATTTGAGGAAAATTGATGTCGTGTTATCAATTTTCGATTTTATTTTTGGCAAAATCGCGAAAAAAACTTCGGAATTTAGAGTGACATGGAAACGAATTGTCTGACATGGAAACGATACGTCGCGGATCAGGGCGACTAGCCCTTCCCCCCTTAAAAAAAAAAGAAAAATCCGTATGTTTAAAGCTGCGTCATGGGAACCGTGTCGGGTTTCGTAAAACGCAAAAACAAGGAAATGTGAGTGTGATGAAACACAAAATGTCCTGGACCATCCCGAAGAGGCGCGAGCATTCCCGCAGGAGGTTTGAGGTGTCAGGAGAAAATACAACTTGAAAGGGACAATTCAAGGCAAGAATCCTGGGAATAGGCCTAAAGAGGCGCGAGCTATTGGGCGATAGAAGCCAGCTCTCCCTTTTTTCTGAAAAACGCGCTGATTGTTTTTGTATAAATAGTGATGTTTGCGCTTCATTTCTTCATCATCCGAAACACAAAATCATCTCTACAAAACCTCTTCTTCCTCTTCCATAAAAATATTTCATGGGCGACAGTGGTGCCGGGATTTGTCGCCTCCCGAAAAGTATCAACTCATTTGCATGGGAGTTGGTCAATTGTTGGTGCTTCGTCAAGTCAAGGTGCAATCCTCATTTCTCGAAGCATGTTCTCGGTTTTGGGATTCGAAACACCATGTTTTCGTTTTCCCGAAAGGTGAAATTTGTCCACTTGCCGAAGAAGTTGGAGCCATTGCTGGGTGGCCGGGTTATATTCCGGTGCTTCCTCCGAGTCGGTTGTGCTACAAGGAGAAATTCCATCCAATGTTGGGCTTGTCGACAAGTCAAGTCAACTTCCTTCTTACTCCACATGGTGTGGATATGTTGGCTCTTATCAACATCTTTTCAAACCGAGTAGATGCCAATGTTTCGGAGGTGGCTAGGAGAAGGGCTCTTGCCTTTTGCCTTGTCCATGTATACCTCTTTGTTGATGCTTTGAAGAAGGCCGAAATGTTATGGTAGCATGACCCTTGTGCATGTGGTTGAGCAAATGGAGCATGGTAGAGATCCATCATGGTTGGTACTTGGCGAGATCATCCAAGCTTTGGACAAGAAGGGCTCTTGTGGAGAGGTTCCCTCATTCGGATCCCCAAGGGTCCTCCAAGTGTGGCTATTGGAGAGGCTAAGGGATGTAGAGCCTCCGGTTGATTCTTCTTCTTATTTCTTCCGTCACCTTACTATGACGAAGAAATAGTACTCAGATAGTTTTGCTTCCACCGAGGCTTATTGGGCCGCGAGATTGGCGGAGGAGGGCGGTCCTGATATCCGTTGAGTGGCGCCATGGTGGCACGTGAGGTCCTTCATGGGGTTGCCCGCTTCGGGTGCTAGTCCTCATTATTTGATGGTGGTGGGTTTGAAGGTTGCTTCCTTCATCTATCCCGAAAGGCTCATGAAGCAAATGGGGCGTCAACAAAAGGTGCCCGCTCAAGATACTCTTGTCCAAGAGAATGTTTTCCGGAACATTGAGCTTATAGAAGTCTTCGAAAGATGGTGGGCCACTCGGCCGCTTTGGGAGGTACCAAACCCCGTTGCCACGACATGGGTGACTCCCGCTTATGTCAAGTGGTCAAGGGCTTCGTCCTTGTAGGAGAGGTCCAAATACCGTAAGGACGAGGTTGTCGACTTGAAGTATCGAGAGGTTGGCAAGGCCAACCGTGCCTTCTTTGAGGACTACGTTGATGCAGTTAGCCCGGATGTGATTAGACCACCAAAGAGGAGAAGCTTGGGTCCCAAAAATGTAGTGGGCCGTGCATGGGCTCGTTTCTGGCCGAGCATGGGGTCTTGCACTAGACCGGAGGCCGTTGCCGTTGTAGATCCGTTTAGGATCCGTTCTGAAGAGGAAATCCGTGCTAGGCGGGCCAACAAGAAGAACAAGAGGGAGTGTATCCCGAGGGAAAAGGCAAGGGTAGAATGGAAGAATGAAGACCTCCATTACCCACTTTATTATTGTGTTGTATTATTGTTGTGAGTTTTTATTTTGTTGTACTAGCTATGTTTTGTGTGTTTTGTGCTAGTTTTATTATGTGAGGCGTTTTAGTTGACACCTTAGTTTTGACAAGTTGTAGACTTGTCGAGCTTTATTTGTTGTTTAAATTGTAATCCCTCCCATTATTAATTCAATAAGAGGATTACTCGTGTCGAAATTGTGAACGCTTGTTTCTTCTATCCATTTTGTAAAGGCAATTCGATTTGAATCGTCCTAAACATTTGCACCTGGGAAATGGGATTTTTTGTGGGAAGTGAGAAAGGCTCATTTTTTGTATTTTTGTGGGAAAGGGAATGTTTTTCCCTTACTTTTTTTTTAAAAAGTTGATGTGGGTGGTTTTTCTTGATTATGGGGATGGTTGTATCCTTCTTGTGTAAGAAAGGACTGGCTACGTATCCACCTGAAGAGGTGAAATCAAACCATGATCGTAGTTCGAAATGTTTTATAAATTTTTAATTGGGTTTTGTGGTTGTATCCTCCATGTATAAGAAGGACTGCCTACGTATCCGCCTGAAAAGGTGAAATCAAACCATGCTCATAGTTCAGGGTTTTTGTTTTAGTGCAAATGGATGTTGCCTTTGACAGATCAAAGGAAATTCGAAACGGGCAAGGTGCCGCAACTTAGACTCGATAAAACACGCAATTTCAAATCTGAACGCGTTGTGGAACTTAACTTGAAAAGGGTTGAGGTCGTTGCTAGTTATAAAACTAGGGTTGAGGTCGTTGGTTGCTATGGTTCAAGGGTAGTATTTCTTGAGTTGGTCCAGGTTGGTCAGGTTTGTAAAATCCTCCCCATCTAGGTCTTTCGGTCTCATTGCGCCCCCCGAAAGTATTTTCTTGACCAGGTATGGCCCGGCCCAGTTGGGTTTGAATTTTCCCCTCGGATCGACGGGTAATGGTGCTCGGACCGACTTGAGGACCAAGTCGCCTTCTCGGATATTCCTGAGTTTAACCTTCTTGTTGAATGCCCGTTGTATACGTCGTTGGTATAGTTGGACGTTGTGCAAGGCGTTGAGCCGCCACTCGTCTAGAAAAGTGAGTTGCTCGTATCTTTGACGGGTCGATTCCGCCTCAGGGACTTGACTCTCCAGTAGGATGCGTAGAGATGGGACCTCTAACTCTAACGGTTGAACCGCCTCCATACCGTATGCTAGGTATAAGGGTGTGGCCCCTATCGGTGTTCGAATGGAGGATCGATATCCCCAAAGTGTGAATGGGAGTTTGCTCGACCAATCACGGTAGTTGTCTTGCATTTTCGTGATAATGGTGACAAAAGTTTTGTTAGCTGCCGCCACCGCTCTGTTGGTTAGGGGACGGTAGGGGGATGATCGATGTCGCTTGATCTTGTATTTGTCCAGCCAGGCCTGTGTTTTCGCCCGGAAGTGAGAGCCTTAATCGATGATGATTTCATGGGGTACCCCATATCGGCAGATGATGTTGTTTTGGATGAACTTGGCCACTTATTTGGCGGTCAAGACTGCATATGACTGTGCTTCCACCCATTTGGTGAAGTAGTCGATGGCGACGAGGACGAAGCAATGCCCCTTGGTGCCTGTCGGGTTAACTTTCCCGATGATGTCGATGCCCCAGGTTGAGAAAGGCCAGAGTCATGTCATGGTGTATAAAAGGGATGGTGGTATTTGTTGTATGTTGGCGAAGATTTGGCAATTGTGGCAATGTTTGACGTAGTTACGGCAATCGGCTTCCATGGTGGTCTAGTAGTAACCCAAACCGCATGATCTTTCGGGTAAGCATCATTGCGCTCATGTGAGGGGTACATTCTCCGTCGTGGACCTCTCCCATAACTTTTTTGGCTTTGTGATGGTCAATGCAAAGGAGGAGAATCCCTTGGGGTGTTCTTTTGTATAGTTAATTTTGGTTCATCATGAATTGTGACGCAAGTAAGCGGATGGTTCTTTGTCCTCTTTGATTAGAGTCGGGAGGGAATTAGTTTTTTGTTTTGTAGTTGAGGATGGCTTGGTACCAGGGTTTGACATGGCTTTCCTCGTCGTTGTTGATGGCACAGATGTGAGCTGGCTCGCTCCTTCTCTCGACACATAGGGGCATCGATGTCATGTCGTCAGGTATATTGACGAGCGCGGCAAGTTTTGCCAGGGCATCAGCAAATGGATTTTCCTCTCGTGGCAAGTGGAAGTAGTCGACTTGGTCGAAGAACTCGGCCTCTTGATTTATTTTCGCTTGGTAGGGAGGTAAGTTGTCACTTTGGATTTTCCATGATCCGGACACCTGATTGATGATGAGTGAGGAATCGCCGTGGACCCTCAGTCTCTTGATGCCAAGTGTCATGGCTTCTTGTAGGCCGATGAGGCATGCTTCATATTCAGCGGCATTGTTGGTGACGGGGAAGTCTAGTTTGACTGAGATCGGAACATGTTCTCCCTCTGGTGATATTAGAAGGATTCCTACCCTGAAGCCTCTCAGATTAGATGCACCATCGAAGTATAGGTCCCATGCATCAGAGTCAGCACAAAGGATGTCTTCGTTAGGAAGTGACCATGTTTCGGTTGTTGGATCCTCGTTGACGGGATTCTCTGCTAGAAAATCGGCGACTGCTCTTCCCTTGATAACCTTGAGGGGTACAAACTTGAGATCAAACTCGAAAAGAATGAGTTTCCACCTAGACAGCCTTCCATTTAGTACGGGTTTTTGGAAGATGTATTTGACCGGGTCCATCTTGGAGTAGATGTGGACCGTGTAGCTGAGCATGTAATGTCGCAGCTTCTTTGTTGACCATACTAGGGCAAGGCATGTCTTCTCCAGTTGGGTGTACCTTATTTCGTACTCAATGAACTTTTTGCTGATGTAGTAGATGGCTTGTTCTTCGCCGTCGATTGTTTGTGCTAGCATTGCTCCCATGGCTGTGTTGGTGACACTCAGGTATATGGATAGAGGGATCCCTGCTTGAGGTGGCATGAGGACAAGAGGTTTGGATAGGATTTCCTTTATCCTGTGAAAGGCCTTTTGACAATAGTCGTCCCAATCGGTGTGATCGGAGGCACGAAGTTTCTTGAATATTGGTTTATAGATCATGGTGAGCTTGGCAATGAAGCGGCTGATGTATTGAACGTGACCGAGAAATCCCCGAATCTCCTTCACGTTCTTAGGCCGTGGCATTTGTTGAAGGGCTTTGATTTTGGTTGGATCAATCTCAATGCCTCTCCTGCTGACAACATGTCCCAAGAGTTTTCCGGAGGTGACCCCGAATGCACATTTCTGAGGATTTAGTCTCATGTTATACTTCCGCAGACGAGCGAAGAATTTTCGAAGGGCGCTGATGTGGCCGTCCCGTTCTCTTGATTTGACAATCATATCATCGACATATACCTCCACCTCCTTGTGCATCATATCATGTAGAAGAGTGGTAGCGGTTTTTTGATATATAGCCCCGACATTGATGAGACCGAAAGGCATGAGCGTGTAGCAATAGGTACCCCACTGAGTAGTGAATGCAGTCTTGTGCATGTCCTCCTCAGCTATTTTGATCTGGTTGTACCCAGCATACCCGTCCAAGAATGATAGGAGAGCATGCTCGGCGGTATTGTCCACCAGAATGTCAACATGTGGCAAAGGGAAGTCGTCCTTTGGACTCGCCTTGTTCAGATCCCTGAAGTCGATGCAAACTCGAATTCTTCCGTTAATCTTTGGTACAGGAACAACATTGGCCACCCAGTCAGAGTATTCAGACACTTTGATGAAACCAGCCTTGAACTGTTTATCCACTTCCTCCTTGATTTTCAGGGCCCATTCAGGACGCATCCGATGCAGCGTTTGCTTCACGGGTTTAGCTCCGAGCTTAATGGGTATCCGGTGATCTGCCATTTCTCTGTCAATCCCAGGCATATCTTTGTAGGACCAGGCAAACACGTCCTTGTATTCATGGAGGAGTTCAATGAACTGTTGGCTTTCCGAGGGGTCAAGGGTTGTCCCTATCCTAAGTTCTTGAGGTGTGTTGTCGGTTCCTACGTTAATAGTTTCGGTCTCCTCAATGATGGGGGTTCTGGTTTCCTATTTGTCAAGTTCTTTGGATAGGTGAGGTGGGTAGTCACTCAAGTCAAATTCCTCATAGTCATTCAGAATTACATTGCAGTTCCATTGAGACGAGTCATAAGCAAACTTAGCGTTCATTAAGTTGACATGAGCGAAAAGCTCGGACAAGACATACATCTCATGGCCAGTCAGAGGCGACACAGCAGAGGAGGTGGCCCCTGGAACAGGCTCCAGGTTATCACCTTTCATGGGAGTGGGGGTGACCCTAGTAGACTCAACCTCTAAATCAGCCACGAGTTTGTGATAAAACAGCGGGAAGGGGACCTTGACTGGGACATCAGGAGTGTTAGGAGCTATGACAGACTTTGACTCGGACTCAGACTCGGATTCTTCTTCACTTCCCTGTTTGAACATAGGGCCTTCTCCAGTTGTAATCTTAAGAATGCGGCCTTGGTGATCGGTCCACTTGACAGTTTTGCTCCAGCCCTGTGTAGCTTTCTCTGGGTCAGTGTCGGAGATCAAGGCGGTTGGGTCAAATTGATTGTCCTTCAGAGCGATGTTGATGATGTCCTCATAGTCGAGGTGCTTGATGTTATTTTCTCCAAAGAGGAGAGTGACAGCTTGTCCGTCGAGGCATGAGGACGGCTTAGACGGTTGATGCAGTTTCGGTGTTGTCGGGGATGAAGTAGCAGTCCTGTAAAACTTCCACACCCGGGTACCCGACCTTGGCCACAGAGTCATAGATCGGCTCCGGAAAGCCGTGGTAAAGCTCGGACTCTCCCTCGAGGACAAAGTATCTATTGAGGGTCAGATGATAGGGACGGAGGATAACTCCGTGCTTCTTGCGCTTCCAAACTAGGAAGTTTATCTCCTGGATATCTTCATCGGTAGGTTCATAGCCCAGTCCGAAGGGGATGTTGGGGACCTTAGCCTGTTTCAAGGGAGGTAAGGTATCCTTTAGTGGATTGAGGGATAAACCCGGGAAGTAACCCTGGCGCATCAGGATGCGATTGACTGTGAGGTTGGCGAACGGGTCACAATCAAGGAGTGTTGATTCATCGGTTATGGCATTCACGGCTTGGAATCCCCACATTTCATTATCGTCCTCCTCAATGGCCTGGGAGGCTATTCCCTTTTTCATCACGGCTTTGATCGGGGAAGCAGGAATCGTGACCGTTCTCCCGTTGAAGGGGTCCCTGATTTTCTGGTGGAGAGTTGAAGTAACTGCCTTTAGGGCGTGAATCCAGGGACATCCCAGAAGCATATTGAAGGAGGCGTTAATGTCGACTACCTGGAAACTGGTTTGTCTTTCCAGTGGTCCGATTGCGATAATTCGAGTGATAAGCCTTGCGACTTTATAACGAGTGTCGTCATAAGCGTGTACTCCTTGATTGGTTGGGACCAAATCAGCTTCTTTGATACCCAGTTTATGAGCCGTCTTGAGGGGAATGACATTCACCGCGGATCCGTCATCCACAAGCACCATAGGCATATTCTTTTTGAGGCATTGTACTGTGATGTACAGGGCCAGGTTGTGGTTGGCTCTGAAGGGAGGGATATCTTCGTCAGAGAAGATGACCGGGTTGCTCAAATCAGGGACATCCCTTGTCATGTGTGCCACCACTTCTTTCGGGGAGGAGGTAGAAGGCACAGTCAGTTTTCCCAAGGCTTGTAGTAGAGCTTGCCGATGCTCGAAGGATGTAGCAATCAGTTGCCAAGTTGAGATTTCGGCTTTTGCTTTGTGCAGCTGTTTGAGGATCGAATTCTTGGGAGCTTTGGGTTGAGTGTCCATGTCCGGGACAACTCGGTCATTCGTTGGAGCGACCGTTGAATTGTTCGGGTTTTGATAGGGGCGTCCGGACCGGGTAAGATGACCGATCTCTTTCGTCTGTTTCACTTTCCCTGGGACAATATAGACATCTTTAACATAATCTCTCCAGATGCCATTGATTTCGTGATCTCAAAGGCACCTTGGAAGGGTGTTCCTGGGTGGGCAGTTTTTGTGAGGGACATTTTTGTGAGGGTAGTTTTGTGGGGTAATATCCGTATACTACCCTTTAATTAAAGGACTATAACGCAAAATTTACATGTGATTATTAGTCATAAAACGAAAATAACAAGGAATCGATAAAGATTAGAAATAACCTTCGGTCCTAGTGCAATAAAGCAATGAGAGATCAAATTAGACCTCCTCCTAAACGATGCACCCAAGATAGTCCGAGATATGCCCTTGTGCTAGATCAAATCCTCTAATTGCCTTTGCAATATTGAGAGGATAGTTTTTGTGAGTTGTGTTGGATGTGAGATCCGAGTTCTGAGAGGCACAATTCCCAAAACCCTAATTTTGATTAGCAAAAATCAATTAGGTTAGACAAGAGGAGAAGCTCCCCTTTTGTCTATGAATGGTTCGGCCAAACCGAGTGAGAGGGAGCCTAATGGGCTTTCTCATTTCCTCTTCATATAAACTAGTGGTCCGAATCCCAATTGCTAAATGTATATGACACGGTCTGATTATAAACTGTTATCGGTTATCGGAAATTAAGGCATCAACTAATAATACGGGTTAGCTGAATGATTAATACATGTCCGACAAAACAGTATTGTATAATTATATTCAATATACATTTAATTAAATATAAAACGTTTATATTCAATTTTACGAATTAACTGGTTAATTCGCCTTAGCCCATAATATTTAATCCGTATTAAATATAATATCTCAACATCACATTTTGACTAAATATTAGTCAAATAACTCGTACTAACCGGTTAGTCAAAATTGGCATTTACATGATTGTATTTTCATCTTGTCACGTCTCTCAAACGTATCCTATAGGTGTGACTTTTAGGGACCAGTTGATCACCGCCATCTGTATGACAATAACGTCAAACTTATCTAGCAAGCCAACCGTTATTGATAAACGTGGATCAACTGATAATAATACCAAAAGTATGCCCTTTGATCCTTTTAGAGATTTATAAGTCCTTGCACTAACTGTTAAGGACACCAACCCCAACAAGCTCCCACTTGTCCGTACAAGTGTATGTGCAATGACGTTATCCGCACTAACTGGAGGACACAAGCTCCAACAAACTCCCACTTGTCCGTACAAGTGTATGTGCGATAACCGATTCTCATATTCATTTAAAATTTCTCCCACTCAATGTAAAACAATTTGCAGATCTGGATCCACAAAGGTCGTATTTTACAATCGATCTGTATCTAGAGTGGTTTCCCCGACTAGAGAGTAACTTAACCGATAAAACGAATCCGTATCCGAGCATGGCCATGCATTTCGATTCTGACTCCTCGAGTGGCCCCGAGAAATATCGAGTACGATAAAGGCTGAATATTTCCTTCAACTCGACTCCTTCCGATCTAAGCACAGCATGAAATGACCCGAGAAAAGATCTACTTGGCCCCCGTTACGGATGACCGTGAGAAAGAAACCAAAGTCACCCAAAATCGGCCTTAGTCTCAAGAGACGGTCGATAGTTAAAAGAATCGACTCTTAGGATCACCATGGAAGTCCTATCCACGACCGGGCAACGAATGTTTTAAAACATTTAGGACTCCACGTCGATGTCACAATTGTGTCCTACGAAATATCCGTATAAATCGCCTCTGTGATTGGTCAGTCAACCGGTTGACTTATGGCTCGTTGAACCCACCATCAACCAACGTCACAAAATAATTGCCAGAGTTATCAGCTCATGTGGGCAATTAAGGACTGAAAAATATAATGTTCGTTCAGTTCACTTTGTGGTGTTCAAAAATTGTCGCACAATTCCACATGAAAAACAAAATATATATAAATATCAAAACGATGATGTTGTATAAAGTACAAAAGGGAATGAATCTGATCCATAAAAGAGTACTACAACTCAGGAACACGTTTGATTCCCATGGAATTAACGTGCCCTTCATGCTTATCTTGTCGTAATGCTTTAGTGAGAGGATCTGCTATGTTATTATCCGTAGCAATCTTTTCTATCACTACTTCCTTTTGCTCCACGTAATCCCGGATTAGATGAGCTTTCCGTTGTACATGTCTAGACTTGTTGCTAGACTTAGGCTCCTTAGCTTGGAAGATGGCACCACTATTGTCGCAATAGATGGTGATCGGGTCATTCGAACTTGGCACTACGGATAGTCCATGTAAGAATTGACGCATCCATATCGCTTCCTTTGTAGCTTCAGACGCGGCATAGTACTCGGACTCAGTCGTAGAATCTCAGAATCGTTTGCTTGGAACTCTTCCAGGTGATGCAGCGCCATTAAGAGTAAAAACGAATCGCATCGAGATTTTGAGTCATCTCGATCCGTTTGGAAACTAGCATCTGCGTAACCGGTTGCGCATAGTTTTTGTTCGCCTCCATAAGTCAATGCCCAATCTTTAGTCCTCCGTAGGTACTTAAGAATGTTCTTGACAGCCACCCAATGTGATTCACCCGGATCTTTGTTGGAATCGACTTGTCATACTCAATGCATATGCCACGTCCGGACGTGTGCATATCATGGCATACATGATAGATCCTATTACCGAGGCATAAGGAATCCGTGCCATGCGCTCTTTCTCTTCCGGTGTCTCTGGTGCCTGAGACTTGCTCAAATGCACCCCTGGAGCCATAGGGAGGAACCCCTTCTTGGAGTTAGTCATGCTGAATCTCTCTAGGACTTTGTCTATGTAAGACTCCTGACTGAGAGATAGCATCCGTCGTGATCTATCTCGATAGATACGGATGCCTAGAATTCTTTGTGCCTCACCCAGATCTTTCATCTGGAAATGGTTCTTCAACCATACTTTCACCGAAGATAAGAGAGGTATGTCATTCCCAATCAGGAGTATGTCGTCAACATACAATATTAGGAAGACAATCTTGCTCCCACTCGACTTGATATATAGACATGGTTCCTCGACCGATCGAGTAAATCCATTTTCTTTTATCACTTGGTCGAAGCGATGATTCCAACTCCTTGATGCTTGCTTAAGTCCATAAATGGAACGCTTAAGCTTGCACACTTTCTTAGGATGCTCTGGATCGATGAAACCTTCGGGTTGTACCATGTACAACTCTTCCTCCAAAAAGCCGTTTAAGAAGGCGGTTTTCACGTCCATTTGCCAAATTTCATAGTCATGAAAAGCGGCAATCGCTAAGATAATCCGAATGGAACGCAGCATGACTACGGGTGGAAAAATCTCATCATAGTGCAAACCTGGCACTTGGGTGAAACCTTTAGCAACTAGTCGTGCTTTGTATATATCTTGTTGACCTTCCACAGAATGCTTTATCTTGTAAAGCCATTTGCATTGAAGGGGACGAACCTTAGCAGGTAAGTCAACAAGATCCCACACGTTGTTCTCATACATGGAGTCCATCTCGGATTGCATGGCCTCAAGCCATAGCTTTGAGTCAGAACTGGTCATGGCACCTTTATAGGTTGCGGGTTCACTACTCGTTAAGAGTAGAACGTCATCTATGTCATGTTCCTCGACCATACCAATGTATCTGTCTGGAGGAATAGAGACTCTTCCCGACCTTCTAGGTTCCTCAGGAATGTTAACCGCAGCCGGGATTGAAGGAATAGGTTCCTCCAATAGTTGCTCGGTATTTGGTTCTGGAACCTCCGACAGATCGAAGGTTCTATCACTCTTTGCATTCTCGAGAAATTCCTTCTCTAAGAATGTCGCACTAGCCGCAACAAAAACACGTTGTTCGGTTGGCGAATAGAAGTAATGACCAAGTGTTCCTTTAGGATAACCTATAAAGTATGTCTTGACCGATCACGGGCCGAGCTTATCCTCGTGTCTCCACTTGACATAAGCCTCGCAGCCCCAAACCCGTATAAAGGACAAGTTAGGGACCGTTCCCTTCCATAGTTCATATGGAGTCTTGTCAACAGCTTTAGACGGACTTCGGTTAAGTATTAGAGCGGCTGACAAAAGAGCATAACCCCATAATGAATCAGGTAAAACCGTGTGACTCATCATGGATCGAACCATATCAAGTAAGGTTCGATTTCTCCGTTCGGACACTCCATTCAATTGAGGTGTTCCAAGGTGGAGTTAACTGTAGGGCAATCCCACAGTCCTTGAGGTGTTGATCAAACTCGTGAGAAAGATACTCGCCACCACGATCCGAACGTAGTGTTTTAATCTTTCTACCCAATAGGTTCTGTACCCTATTCTCGGTATTCTCCGAATTTCTCAAAGGATTCACTTTTATGCTTCATTAAGTAGACATAGCCATATCTACTTAAATCGTCCGTGAAAGTGATGAAATACCTATAGCCTTCTCGTGCGGTGATTGACATAGGTCCACATACATCCGTGTGTATGAGTCCTAATAGGTCAGCAGCGCGCATTCCAACACCTTTGAAGGAAATACGAGTCATCTTACCGATGAGACATGATTCACACGTGCCAAATGATTGAAAATCAAAGGCCGAGATAGCTCCATTTTTGATGAGCTGTTTTACGCGTTTCTCATTAATGTGTCCCATACGGCAGTGCCATAGATACGTTTGATCTTTGTCACCAACCTTTAACTTTTTATTCATTACGTGTAATATTTCCGTGGTCTGATCTAAAACATAAATTCCGTTCATGGAGACTGCCTTGCCATAAATCATATCGTGTAAAGAGAAAATGCAAGCATTATTTTCTATTACAAATGAAAAACCAAGTTTGTCAAGTGCGTAAACCGAAATAATGTTTTTCGAAAGACTAGGTACATAATAGCGAGTCATATAATGACAACTCAAATCCGCTAGGAAGCCGGATCACATATGTCCCCTTTGAGATGGCAGCCACTCTTGCTCCATTCCCAACACGCAGGTCCACCTCACCCTTTACGAGGGGTTCGATGTTTCGGAGCCCCTGCACATGATTACACAGATGAGAACCACAACCAGTATCAAGTACCCAAGTTCCGTAACTTGCGTGGTTAATCTCAATCATATGAATAAAAGTAGAAGAAGAAGAAGACATACCAACAGGTTTAACACGATCTGCCTTTAAGTCCTCATGATAAACAGGACATGTGCGTCTCCAATGCCCAGTCATGTGGCAATGATGGCATTCCATGTTTTCTTTCTTGCTCTTTGTCGCGCCTGATGAGTTGCTCGACTCACCGGGACCACTCTTTCCGAACCCGACTTCTTAAACTTCGCTTTACCTCTCGCTAGGTTTTGCCCGAGCTTTGCCCTTACCTTTCCCTTTGTTTGACACAACGAGAACATCTTGTTTCATGCTCCCACTGAACTTCATGTCCTTCTCGATGCCCGTACGAGAAGGGAGTGCGATTCATGGGGAGTCTTCTTCAAATCATTCATATAGTAATTCGCTCTAAATTGCGAATAACCATCGTGGAGTGAGTGAAGTATGCGGTCGATAACAATGTTCTCGCTGATTTTACGATTAAAGGTCTCCGGTTTCTCGACATTCTCAATCATGCGAGAATGTGTGGGCTAACCGGTTGGCCCTTTTCGGAGTCTCGCATCAAAGAAGCGAGTGGTATGCTCATAGGTCACGATTCTCGGTGCTTTCGAGAATTCCTTGGTGAGCGTGGTGAAAATCTTGTTTGCACCATGGGCTATGAAGCGTTTCGGCAAATTGGGTTCCATTGCAAAAATGAGTACGTTTTTAATCGCACCCGCTTCCATACAGAAATCATTAAACTTGGTGATTTCAGCGGCTCTAAGCCGTGGAACCTGGGTTTTGCGGGGATGGGCTCAAGAGATATTTGAGCTTCCGTCGGCGGCGGCGGCATTCCGTAATGCCGCCTCCCGTCCGCGAAGTTTGATCCATCATTCTTGATCGAGTAGACCGATTCATCCGATTCATGAAGATCCGAAGCCAGGACTCACGGTCCAATGTGGCACTTGGCATTGGGTTATCGGTAGAACCAGCCATTTGTTATTTAGCGAGTTTAAAAGTTCGTGATCTACACTTTGAAAAAGAAAGAAAAACAAAACGAAATAAGCAACTCATCGAGGTGATTTAAGTCTATTTAAAATTAATTTTAACATGTAGACTCAATGCACTTGCATAATTGATCTCCCTCAAGAATGATACAAGTGATCCCAAGACTCAATTTACGTAAATTGATAAGCCAACTGTTTAGCTAATTCTTCAGGAAGAACTCTTGGTCGATAGATTTCCGTAAATCCTATCTATAGTCCACCATAGTCACAGGATCGTACGAGTGACCATAGTGTTGAGATAAAATAGGTCAATCGGTTTCAACTTACCCGACGTAGAAGGGGTCATAGTATGCCTACCGACGAAGAAGGGACTCATTGGAGTTTGACCTATAAAGACCGTTCTCAATTTTGGTTTATACGAGGAAGATCCCATCAACTTAATTATAATTCATTTTAAGTGAACGAATAACTAGCGTCTGCGTGAATGAATCAATTTAGGTGATGGCTTAAAATCGTGTGACATGAGAATGTCAAAGAAAACTAACTCGTGACCTCTATATGTGTCAGTTTTCATGCAATAAGTAGGTGGTTTGGTTTTTAGGCGGAATATGATGCATATTATCGTTACGAAAAATAAATAAATGAATGCAATACGTAAAAATAAATTCCTAGTGTGGCCTATCCTAATAAAAAGAACATAAAACAACTTTGGAATCCACCGTTGGACCCGAGAAGCTTGTCTTGATGTTCCATCTTGATCCATGTAGCGGGAGTGAGCATCCGGTCTCCATCTTTGGTCTTCTCAAAAATTACAATTTTAAATTTACAAATATAAACCTATTTACATTCTAAATAAAAACTGTAATTAAAAGAAATAAAAATGGAGATACGAGATCTCAAAATACAACCACGACCGTGTTCCATCATTACGGTAACACGTTCTACTAAGGCCACACTAAGTTACAACCGTTTGCAAAATTAAATAAATACGTAATAAAAGGCATTCAAAACATTCAAAATTAACGATAAATAAAATGCATCAACTAAAAATTAAATTTATTCGTGACATAATTCCGTAATTATGTTAAATTTATCCAAACCACCAAAGATAATTAAAATTATGTGACAAAACCGCTTCATCAACTTAATTTTAATTCGATATAATCCGTTACTTTAAATTGTTTTAAAGTAATTTAATTGTTCGTGGGTGAACCGTTTCACCATCAAGCGAGAGCATAAAAAAAAAACGTTTTATGCTATAAAGGGGCCGAAAAAAAAAAAAACAAAAATTTTTTTTTTTTTTTCTTACTGTACTGCTGAACGTGAACAGTACCAGTACCAAAAAAATTTTTTTTTTTTTTTTAAAAGCAGTGATAAACCGAGAGCATTAAAAATCCAAAAAAAAAAAAAAAATTACACGGCTCAAATCGTGAGCAACTAAAGATCAAAACAAAACGGTTTGATTAAAACACAATTGCAATTTATTCTAATCCGGATTAAAACAAAATACAATTGTAACATCTTCAACATATTGCAATCATTATCGGTTATAATTACAACATGTGAAGAACGAAACGAAAACAAAACAAGAGATCGTCTGATCTAGCAATAACCATGAGGCACGAAAACCAAGGCAAAAAAAATTGAAAACAGGCCGTAAAACTTAAAAGCCACACGGTTTTCAACAGAAAAAAAAAGCCGTGACAAAAATTGGCCGAGACCAACAAGCAGCCACACGGTTTCAACAATTTTAAGCAAACAATTGATAGATCTTTAGCGTATTGTAATGAATATCGATTACATGAACAATATGCAAAGATCAAATCGAAAACTAGATTAGCAACAACTCACACCGTGTAAACATGACACGGATCCCAAGGCACAAAACACAAAAAGAACGCAGCAAAAAAAATAGTTGCCGAGAACAAAAAAAATTTTGTGCCGTGTAAAAAAAATTCAGCCGAGATGATTTTTATGCAAATAAATACCGATTCAAAAATCGTTTAATGAAAATCACATAGAAAAAAATTACGTGGCCTCGCTCTGATACCACTTGTGGGGTAATATCCGTATACTACCCTTTAATTAAAGGACTATAACGCAAAATTTACATGTGATTATTAGTCATAAAACGAAAATAACAAGGAATCGATAAAGATTAGAAATAACCTTCGGTCCTAGTGCAATAAAGCAATGAGAGATCAAATTAGACCTCCTCCTAAACGATGCACCCAAGATAGTCCGAGATATGCCCTTGTGCTAGATCAAATCCTCTAATTGCCTTTGCAATATTGAGAGGATAGTTTTTGTGAGTTGTGTTGGATGTGAGATCCGAGTTCTGAGAGGCACAATTCCCAAAACCCTAATTTTGATTAGCAAAAATCAATTAGGTTAGACAAGAGGAGAAGCTCCCCTTTTGTCTATGAATGGTTCGGCCAAACCGAGTGAGAGGGAGCCTAATGGGCTTTCTCATTTCCTCTTCATATAAACTAGTGGTCCGAATCCCAATTGCTAAATGTATATGACACGGTCTGATTATAAACTGTTATCGGTTATCGGAAATTAAGGCATCAACTAATAATACGGGTTAGCTGAATGATTAATACATGTCCGACAAAACAGTATTGTATAATTATATTCAATATACATTTAATTAAATATAAAACGTTTATATTCAATTTTACGAATTAACTGGTTAATTCGCCTTAGCCCATAATATTTAATCCGTATTAAATATAATATCTCAACATCACATTTTGACTAAATATTAGTCAAATAACTCAGACTAACTGGTTAGTCAAAATTGGCATCTACATGACTGTATTTTCATACTGTCACGTCTCTCAAACGTATCCTATAGGTGTGACTTTTAGGGACCAGTTGATCACCGCCATCTGTATGACAATAACGTCAAACTTATCTAGCAAGCCAACCGTTATTGATAAACGTGGATCAACTGATAATAATACCAAAAGTATGCCCTTTGATCCTTTTAGAGATTTATAAGTCCTTGCACTAACTGTTAAGGACACCAACCCCAACAAGTTTTTGTGAGGGTAGTTTTTGTGAGGTTGATTGTTGTGGGGGTGATTATAATAGCCGGAGTTATCAGCTCACATTGGCGATTACGGACCAAAACAAATATAATGTAATTCAGTTCACTTTGTGGCGTTCAATGTTGTCAGTACAATCCACATGAAAAACAAAATATTATATATAAAACGATGAAGTTATAAATAGTATATGAAAAGATATAGTATCAAATCCATAATCAAGTACTACAACTCAGGAACATGTTTAATTCCCATGGAATTAACATGCCCTACATGCTTATCATAATTCAACGGTTTGGTGAGAGGATTCGCGATGTTATCATCCGTCGTAATCTTGTCAATCACTATCTTTTCTTGCTCCACATAATCACGGATCAGGTGAGCTTTCCGAAGTACATGTCTAGATTTTTTGCTAGACTTTGGCTCCTTAGCCTGGAAGATGGCACCTCTATTGTCACAATAGATGGTGATTGGGTCATTCGAACTAGGGACTACCGAAAGCCCTTGTAAGAATTGAAGCATCCATATCGCTTCCATTGCTGCCTCCGAAGCGGCATAGTACTCGGATTCAGTAGTAGAATCTGCTATAACACTCTGTTTGGAACTCTTCCAGCTGACCGCAACACCATTAAGAGTGAAGACGAACCCGAACTGAGATTTTGAATCATCTCGATCCGTTTGGAAGCTAGCATCGGCGTAACCGGTTGCACATAGCTTAGTATCGCCTCCATAAGTCAATACCCAATCCTTAGTCCTCCGTAGATACTTGAGGATGTTTTTAACAGCTATCCAGTGTGTTTCACCTGGAGTCTTTTGGTACCGACTCGTCATACTCAATGCATATGCCACGTCTGGACGTGTGCATATCATAGTATACATGATCGATCCTATTGCAGATGCATAAGGAACACGACTCATGCGCTCAATCCCTTCAGGCGTCGTGGGTGACTGAGACTTGCTCAACTGCATCCCAGTCGTCATAGAAAGGTTCCCTTTCTTGGAGTTGGTCATGCTGAACCTCTCAAGAACCTTATCAAAATAAGACTCCTGACTAAGTGATAACATCCGTCGTGATCTATCGCGGTAGATACGGATTCCCAAAATGCGTTGTGCCTCACCCAGATCTTTCATCTGGAAATGGTTCTTCAACCATTCTTTAACCGAAGATAGGAGAGGAATGTCATTCCCAATCAGGAGTATGTCATCGACATACAATATCAAGAATACAATCTTGCTCCCACTCGACTTGATATATAAGCATGGTTCTTCGACCGATCGAGTGAAACCATACTCTTTTATCACTTGGTCGAAACGATGATTCCAACTCCGAGAAGCTTGCTTAAGTCCATAAATGGAACACTTAAGCTTGCATACTTTCTTAGGATGCTCAGGATCTATGAAACCTTCGGGTTGCACCATGTACAACTCTTCCTCCAAATAACCGTTTAAGAAGGCGGTTTTCACATCCATTTGCCAAATCTCATAATCATGAAATGCGGCAATCGCTAAGATTATCCGAATGGAACGTAGCATGACTACAGGTGCAAAAATCTCATCATAATGCAATCCGTGCACTTGAGTGAAACCTTTTGCCACAAGTCGTGCCTTATAGGTATCTGGTTGCGCGTCTACGAACGCTTTATTTTGTAAAGCCATTTGCCTTTGTAGAGGTTTTACCTTATTAGGTAAATCAACTAGATCCCATACGTTATTCTCATACATGGAGTCCATCTCGGATTGCATGGCTTCAAGCCATAGCTTTGAGTCGGAACAGGCCATAGCACCTTTATAGGTTGCGGGTTCATTACTTTCTAGAAGTAAAACCTCATTCTCCTCGACCATACCAATTTATCTGTCCGGAGGATGAGAGTCTCTACCCGACCTCCTAGGTTCCTCAGGAATATTAACCGTATCATCAGTTGGAGGAACCACTTCCTCCATCCGTTCCTCGGTCGTTGGTTCTGGAATCTCCGACAGCTCGAAGGTTCTATTACTTGTCTTGTTCTCGAGAAATTCTTTCTCTAAGAACGTCGCACTAGCCGCAACAAAAACTCGATGTTCGGTAGGTGAATAGAAGTAATGACCAAATGTTCCTTTTGGATAACCTATAAAGTATGTCTTGACCGATCGCGGCCCGAGCTTATCCTCGTGTCTCCACTTGACATAAGCCTCGCAGCCCCAAACCCGAATAAAGGACAAGTTAGGGACCGTTCCCTTCCACATTTCATATGGAGTCTTGTCGACAGCTTTAGACGGACTTCGGTTAAGTATAAGAGCGGCTGACAAAAGACCATAACCCCATAATGAATCAGGCACTACCGTGTGACTCATCATGGATCGAACCATATCAAGTAAGGTTCGATTTCTCCGTTCGGACACACCATTCAATTGAGGTGTTCCAGGTGGAGTTAACTGCAAAACAATTCCACAAGTCTTTCGGTGTTGATCAAACTCATTTGAAAGATATTCGCCACCCCGATCTGAACGGAGTGCTTTAACCTTTCTACCCAGTTGGTTCTGTACCCTATTCTGGTATTCCTTGAATTTCTCAAAAGACTCACTTTTATGCTTCATTAAGTAGACATATCCATATCTACTTAAATCGTCCGTGAAAGTGATAAAATATCTATAGCCATCTCTAGCGGTAATTGACATAGGTCCACATACGTCCGTATGTATGAGTCCTAATAGGTCACTAGCGCGTATTCCAACACCTTTGAAGGAAATTCGAGTCATCTTGCCAATGAAACATGATTCACACGTGCCATATGCAGAAAAATCGAACGCGGGAATAGTCCCATTTTCGACGAGTTTCTTTATGCGTTTCTCATTTATGTGTCTCATTCGACAATGCCATAGATAGGTTTGATCTTTGTCACCAACCTTTAATTTCTTATTATTCATGTGTAATACTTCCGTGTCCCATTCGACAATGCCATTCATGGAAACTGCTTTGCCATAAATCATTTCATTAAAAGAGAAAATACAGCTATTATCCTTTATTGAAAATGCAAAACCGTCTTTAGCAAGTACGGAAACAGAAATAATGTTCTTAGATAAACTGGGTACATAGTAACAGTTATTTAAAGATAACTCAAAACCACTAGGGAGTTGGATTACATATGTCCCCTAAGAGGCAGCAGCAACTCGTGCTCCATTCCCGACTCGCAGGTCTACATCACCTTTTTCGAGAGGTATGATGTTCTTTAAGCCCTGCAAATGATTACACAGATGAGAACCACAACCAGTATCTAGTACCCAAGTTCCGAAACTTGCATGGTTAATCTCAATCATATGAATATAAGATGACATACCAACAGGAACGACGCGGCCTGCCTTGATGTCCTCACGGTAGACGGGACAGTTCCTCCTCCAATGTCTAGTCTTGTGACAATGGTCGCACTCTATGTCACCGCCCTTGCTCTTTGCTTTGCCTTGTGAGCCACTAGACTCACCAGGCCCACTCTTACCGTTTCCTGGCTTCTTAAACTTTGGCTTACCTACAGCTAGGTCGCCATGAGCCTTGCCCTTACCCCTACCTTTGTTGTAAATCGTGAGAACATCCTGCTTCACGCTCCCACTCAATTTCATATCCTTCTCGGTCTGTACGAGAAGGGAGTGTAGCTCATGAGGACTCTTTTTCAAGTCATTCATATAGTAGTTCGCCCTGAAAAGGGCAAAACCATCGTGAAGAGAATGAAGCATTCGATCAATGACAATGCTCTCACTGATTTTCCAATTCAGTGCCTCCAGCTTCTCGACATTCTCAATCATGTGAAGAATGTGTGGGCTAACCGGTTGGCCCTTCTGGAGTTTCGCATCAAAGAAGCGACAGGTATGCTCGTATGTAACGATTCTCGGTGCCTTTGAGAACTCGTTAGTGAGCGTGGTGAAAATCTTGTTTGCACCTTGGGCAATGAAGCGTCTCTGCAAATTGGTTTCCATTGCAAAGATGAGTAAGTTCTTTAGCGCCCCCGCTTCCATAACGAAATCACTATAAGCGAGTGACTCGTTGGCTCTTGCATTTGGTCCTGGGTTGACCGGTATTGGCTCAGTTAAATACCTGAGCTTACCGTCAGCAATGGCAGCATTCCGTAGTGCCGCCTCCCAGTCCGCAAAGTTGGACCCATCATTCTTCAGTCGCGTAGACTGATTCATTTGGTCCATGAATATTTTTAGCCAGGACGAACGATCTAGTGTGGCACTAGGCATTGGGATTGCGTTATTTCCAACCATTTGTTGTAACAGTATTATCGGAAATAATCGTGTTCTACACTGCGAAAGAAGAGTAAAAAATAATAAGCATGTGCATCGTTTTGATTTTAAGTCTAATGAACTAATGTCATAATGCGAAGACTCAAAACATTTATACAATTGACCTCCCTCAAGAATTATATAAATGTTCCCTAGACTCAATTCTCTGTAAATTGATAAGCTAACCTATTAGCTAATTCTACCATTAGAATTCTTGGTCGATAAATTTCTGTAAATTCTATCTTTAGTCCATCATAATCACGAGAAACTCTTCGGACTATGATGTTGAGGTAAACTAAGTCAACACAACTACTTACCCAACGTAGAAGGGGTCATATTAGGCCTACCGACGAAGAAGGGATTCATAGATGTTTGCCCTTATAAAGACTAATCTCAATTTCCGTTTTAGAGGAAGATCCCATCAACTTTATTTTAATTCATTTTAAGTGAACTATAATCTAGCATGCGAGAGTGAATAAACTAAGGTGATGGCTTAAAGACTGTGACATCTGCATGTCCATGAAAACTAACATACAACCTATATGAGTCAATTTTCATGCATTTTAGTAGTAGTAGGTGGTTTGGTTTTAGGCGGAATATGATGCATAAAACTAACATGTGAATGAAAGGCAATAAGAAAGAAAAAATTGTAAAAACAGTAAAAGTCCTAGTGTGGCCTATCCTATCAAAATGAACAATAAATACAAGTTTGGAATCCATCCTTGGACCCGAGAAGCTTGTCTTGATGTTCCATCTTGATCCATGTAGCGGGAGTGAGCTCCAATCTCCATCTTTAGTCTTCTTTGAAATTACAATAAATAAAATTACATAATTGACCTATTTATTACATTCTAATTTCAAAACCCAAAACTAAAATAAAAGGAGATTCGAGATCTCATAATTACATAAAAAATCATGTTTTCTTCATTACGAAAACATAATTTGTCTAAGGCCACACTAAGTATTACAATTTACAACCGATTGCAAAATTAAATACGTAAATAAAATTCATTCAATCGATTCATTCAACAAAATTAAAAGCATCAACTAAAAATAAATTAAACATACATGACACAATTCCTTAATTATGTTGATTAATTTATCCAAACCACCTATTTAAATTAAATTAAGTGACAATTCCGCAATTAATCACATTAATTTCATTCTTAATCCATATTAAACTTGTAATATGAATTCTATCCGTCAAAATTTTAAACTGCTTTAAAATAACTCGGTATCTTTAAATTGTGAACCGTTTCACAATATCTAATTGGCCAAAAACAAAACAAAAACCCTTTTTTTATTTGGTCTCGGCTGGAAAAATAAACAAAATTTTTTTTTTAAAAATTCCAGCTGCTCTCGGCTGAAAATAAAAACAGCCCAATTTTTTTTTTTTTTTATGCGGCAATTAGGCAAAACAAAAGGAAAAAAAACTTTCCAATTTTTCTTTCTTTCGCCAATCAAAGAAAAAAAACAAAAAAACAGAAAACTTATTTTTTTTTAATCCCACGGCAAAACCCTAAAAAAAATTAAGCCGTCTATTTTTTTCTCTCTGCGGCAATAAGCCCTAGATCAAAAACGATGAAGAAAAGTTTACAGTTGCTATTTAGAACATGATTTAGCAAATAAATTAATGAACATGATTAATCTTATATGCTAAAACTATATAGCAAAAACAAGTTCTTGAATCATCGTCATGACTATCCCATATACAATTCAATTTAATCCGAATTAAATCAAGGTATCTACAAATTCATTTTATTATCATCTTAACTGATTAAAACAATAATTTGTATGAATCATATGGAAATTAAATCATCAACAATAAGAGGGAAAACCGAAAAAAAAAACAGACGGTAAAAAAAAAAAAATTTACCTCACGGCCAAAAAAAAATTTAACAGCCGAAATTTTTTTTTCTCTTTTCGAAATTCCTTATGTTGTTTACATACACTTTTATGAAAATCATCAAGATTAAAATTCGTGGCCTAGTGCTCTGATACCACTTGTGGGAAATTATCTGTATACTTCCCTTAATATTGAAGGATTATAACGAATTTAACAGTGATGATCAATAGTCATAAACAAAATACATAAACAAAGTATAAAGGATTCAGAATTCAGAATTAACCTTCGGTCCTAGCAAAATGGCCTAAGAACAATATCAAAATTGATATTCGCCTATCAGTTGCACCCAAGATGATATGAGATATGCCCTATTGATTGTGCTAGAATCGATCTAAAATTTTCTGTAAAATTTAGTTGTTTTGTGTTTTTTTTTTATGAGAGAGGAGGCTAGGTCAAGAAAAAGAATTAGGGTAGAATAATCATCTACCTTTCTTTCTTATAATGACCGAGATATGGAGTCAATTAGGAAAGAATAAATCTTTCCTAATTTCGGCCCATCTGACCGAAATAAGGAGTATAATCTCCTTATTTTTGGTCTTTCCAAAAATATATAAAATGTGTTGAATTGTCATCTAGTGAGGATCGAACCCATGACCTCTTGGTATGTGTACCCTCACTATTACCACTATGACACATTCATCTTGTTGATATTAAATATAACTGATTATATTTAATTACGAATTAACAGATTAATTCGTCCAAGCTAACATTACATACATTTAATTAAATATAACTTATTATATTTAATTTACGAATTGACAGTTAATTCGTCTCAACTATTATTATTTAATTTTCATTAAATAATTATCTCATCAACACGTTGATTAACTTTTTAGTCATTTTGGGCATCAATGTGATTATATTTTTATAACTACATTTCTCAAACACATCCTATAGGTGTGACCTTTAGGGACCAGTTGATCACCGCCATCTGTATTATAATAACGTCAAACTTTCTAGCAAGTCAACCGTTATTAGGTAAACGTTAATCAACTGATTAAATATACGAAGTATACCCTTGTGAACCTGTAAGAGATTTACAAATGTTATCACACTAATTTGTGGAGGACACAAGCTCCAACACCGTTGATGGCCATGAGACTAGACCCGGACCAGGCGAGGAGGCTGCTCGGTTGGAACCTGGCGGCAGGTGCTGCTAGCGTTCCCAGGTTGGTGCCGAGTTCTTACGTCAGGGACTACTTCGCGGGTAGGACCCCGACGAGGGTGAGGATGGATGGGAGGATGTTACCTCCTTCTCTTTGCACTGCGAAGCAGAGGGCCCGCTTGTTGCTGTGGTGGTTATTGTCTTCGATTTACCTCGGAGACAAAGGGAAGAGGCTGTCGACAAAGCTCCTTCCCTTCCTTTCTGACTTGAGTAGCCTAGGTCGGTGGGACTGGGTTACTCCTGGTTTTGCGGTCCTCAGTCGCTACATCAAGGCCATGGTACGTCCAGTGCTGACGGAGAAGGGGACTTCTCCTGCTACTGTCGGTCCTGAACTTTTGTTGGAGGTATGAACCTCTCCTTTGCATTTATGAAAGATCATTATCTCTTCATTTTTTATATCTATTGAACTATGAAAGATCATTATCGTAGAGAATAAATGATTATCTTGTCTGCAGGCGTGGGTGTACTCCTACTTTCCCAGCTTCGCGCCCAAAAGGACGGAGCCCGAGCCGAGGGCGTACCCCATTGTGAGGGACTGGGTGGTGTAGATACCCAGTATCTGCTGAGACTCCAACAAACACCCGATGATTATCGGACTACAACATGTTTTGGGATCGCAGCGTTTGATCATCAGTTTGTGTACAACTTTACGTCGGAAAACTTAAAATGATTTCGAAAACAAAACATTTCAAAATATTTCAAAAATATCTGGAGTGTTTAATGCACGGCGACGGGGTCGCGATGACACTAACTGGAGTCAAAACCGACACCGGACCAAAAACCGACTCGAAAATTCAAATCCCGACTCCAATAACGAGTCAAACCGAGTCATACACAAAAACAAAATATCTCAAAGCCTTCTATGCTTAGTTTTCCCGGATTCATGTTGGTCAAGTACCAAACATGTGACTACAAAACCTAGGATAGAACAAATCATGATTGCGTTTGTTGTGAAAGCGACAACACAGCTCGAAGACCCACGACGTGGCTCGCGCCTCTTTGAGCAGCCCAGGTGGCCACGTCACTCAAAACTCACACAACCACTCATTCTCCTATAAATACCCCTCAAATGCCACCCATTTGAGAGTTACGCGAGTGTCCGCCCCCTCTTTTCTCCCTTAAAATTCTCGACTCGACTTCTAAAGTCACAATCCGACGCGTGTTTACGACCTACCGATTGTAAACACGAGCCTTACACATTGTTTGGTACCGTCATCGTGCATTAAACCACTTGACCTACCACTTCGACCACTAGACCATCACTAAACTTTTAAAACACTCTTTTTACTTACCAAAACGGTTTTAAACCGAGTTTTTTCCGATCAAACAAGTTGTTACACTTACGTCGGTCACTCGCCATAACCAAACATGTAAGTATGAGGGTGTAAAAATCCTCTTTTATTATGTTTTCATTTGTTTGATGACTCTAACATGCTAAAACATGCATAACATGAACCAAAACATGGAATAAACGAGCCAAAACTGATTTTTGGTCTGAGGCAGAAGCCCCTTAGGTCGTCAAATGGCTCGCGCCTAAATGGGGTACTCAGACCAGAGATCAACCGTGTTTGCTCTCGTCATTTCCCTTAATCCATTTTTCATATTTGTAATCGGTTTTTACCATTTCAAGTATTTTCGAAACCTTTTTGTTTCATTTCACATATTTTAACCATAAAACATTTTTCACCCTTGGTTCTTCATACCATGACGGTTAAATCCGTGTTTCGGTGATAATATTTGGTTAATGACATTTAAAAGGTATTTTAAAGCCTTTTATTTCATTTCTTTACATTTTCAAGCAAACATATTAGTCTCCAACACGAAATCATCCTTGGTTCTACATACCATGCCGGATTTTAACCCGGGTACGATGACGAGTATCGACTAATTACATTCAAAATGGACTTAAAACAATTAGTCCATAATCATTTTTCAAAACTATTCATGTCAAGTTTGTTAAATCAAACCCGACACTGAATATTGTCAAATAATGATGATTATTCGAGTCTAGTTCATCAAATCAACAAATGCGGTCTAAACGACCCCTTCAAATCAAACCGGGTTCAAATGCCCATTTTTTAACACGTTTTTCAACGTTTTCTAAACAGCCAGAACACGGCATACAACCGTTGGCTAACCCGCGCCTCAAGCAGGCCTTTTCCTTCTCACTTTCAAAACCAGAGGGAGGCCCCTTACACCGCCGGCTGGCTCACGCCTCTTATAGCCGCCTGGTACAGGGCCTGTTCCCTTCCAGCATTAGTCCAGGACGATCCCGACTCCGGTTAACCCGGATATAGGACGGATCAGATGACTATTCGATTATTCAAACCACATTTGCAAAATGCCATACTAAGACAAATGGATCATGTTATGCACCCTAAACCTAATACGGTAAATGGATGTTTAATTTCCGTCTTGCATGCAAATCAACCATTAATCCAACTCGACATCTTATACTTGATACTTGGATTAAATCAACCGACTTAGAAAGCTCTCACATGTTAGGTTTAAATCATTGGATGCACATTCATGCATTTAAACCGTTTTATCAACTTTTGTATTCAACCATCCAAGATCGATCAGTAGAGGCCGCTAAACGCGGGCGGGATTAAAGGGCTTCCCAATACGTACCTTCACCTCTTACTCAGAAACTTTGGATAGTGGATGACCTTATCCAGGGCGTATGAGAGTCATTCTAGAGATAGGATGCTAAAGAGGGACGATTTCCTTATCTTTAGGACCTATGTCAAACGCTGCTTTGTGCTTCGATTTGACCGAGGTATAAGGTGGATTTCGAACGGGTTCCAGGCATCCCACAAATGCTTGGTGGCGACTTCGAACATCTCTACTCGTTTCGAGACCCTTACCGAGACGAAATCAACCGATCTAAAACGATCCGGTCAAAGGCATTTTTTACACCGCCGAGCGTGGCTTTAAAAAAAACCGATGCCATTGTCCACAGATCGGCTGGGCATACGCAGGTAGGCCATGTCCAAAGATTGGCGACTCCACTGGGGAAAACTAGGACACTTACGTCTTTGTGATCCCTAGATGGTGAGACTCGAACGAGGTCTTGGTTGGAAAGCATTAATTGATATTACGGTCACGGTCGGGTTCCTTGTCCGGGCCCACAACCTAACCCTTTTCGACCAATTGGCTCGTCACGTCGGCGTGAGTTTTCTCATCCCCGCTTTTCAAATCCCGATTGAGTCAAGCATACCATTGACGTCACACATTTCTGTTTCATCAAAGAGCTTTCATCACTTTCGAGCACGAGGCTAGGGCACCCTCCTTACACATTTTGTTTGGATTGGTATCCCTCTCGCAAATCGGGGTTTGATTGCTTGGTGTGTAACCCACACTTTTAAGCCAAAACCCGTGTCAGCATGATGCATAATATAATGAACTTTTTGCGCCGTTATAATGGCCATTTCAAACCTCGGTCTTTCGCCGGCCGATGCACGCCTTTCTAGGCCGACGTAATGACAATTTTCAAACCCGGTTTTGTACAACCATTCCAAAACGCCTTTCTATGCCGTCGTAATGACGATTTTCAAACCCGGTTTTGTATAACCGTTTCAACACGCCTTTCTAGGCCGTCGTAATGACGATTTTTTAAATCCGCTTTTGTATAAACCGTTTCAAATCGCCTTTTTTACGCCGTTATAATCGCCGGGTCTAGACACGGATTTTAACCCATTTCGCGCCGACAATGGCTCTTTCCAAACCTGAGAAAAGCACACACCCTTTTCTCGAGACACTTTCGAGATCCCGAGGACCATACACCGTCCCCGAGACCTTTTCAAACATTTCAAACTCGATTTTCAAAACATATAGTTTCGAATTTCAAAACCGTCTTGGGAAGCAACACACTGTTTTCCGAGCCGACTCAAACTCAAACAGTCTTTTGCAAATAAACTTAAGACAACCCTTTTCAACTGATCGACTTGCGGAGATTTCTATCTTTGGAAGCCTCCCATTAAAGCGACAAATGAATCTTTTGAAAATTTCTATTTTCGAAAACTTCAGTCCACCATTCCAATTCCGCCTCGTGTCTATCGAGTCAAAACAAACGTACTTATGGGTCTTTACTTATGAGTCGTCTCACCACGAGACCCGTCCAATGGGGTCACGCCGTCATGTTGGACTCGTGTGAAAGGTTCGGTCAAACACCGTCACGTCATAAATCGAGTCAGCACCGAGGGACCACACACGGTCACCCCGTCTTGTTGAGTCGATCTTTGTCTCGTCCTTTGTGTTGTCTGTGTTCGGTCTTGGAACCGTGTCGGATTGAGTTGTAATGTGAGTCGTTTTCCTGCCTCAGGGCCATGGCCCCGTCTTCAACTTCGTCTGTCAACCACAACAACAATGATAACAACAGAGATGTCACAACTGATCAGCTAGCCAGCCTGCTTACCGCTCTTAAGGTCACTCTGGATCGCATCGAGACCCGTATCGACGCCCTCGAGAACAAGGAAATTGGGGAACACAATACCCCACCTCTGACTGAAACTGAGAAGAGGCTGAAACTCTTGGAAGAGCAGCTCCTAGCCCGGGGCAACAATATCCACCTTGAAAATAACCGAAGGTTCGAACCTGTTGGGGACCAGTTACCTGACAACTTCACCCTGACTGATGTGCCCAAGTTCAAGGGAGTGGAGGACCCACTTAACCACATCCGTGCTTTCAAAGACTACATGGCCATTAAGGGGGTCAAACAGGAGCTCTTTACCCGGATCTTCCCATCCTCTCTGGAGCCGATTCCTTGCCAATGGTACTACTCCTTGGATCCGAAAAACCTCACCACTTGGGATGAGATCGCAGTTGAGTTTGCCAAACAGTATGCCGACAACGTCGAAATCTAGGCCAACACCCGTACTCTCGAGGTGTTAACCCAAAACGACATCGAAGGGTTCACTGAGTTCCTAACTCGTTGGAGGAGGGTGAGTACTCAGCTGGTCAGTAAGCCAAGTGAATCAACTCTGGTGGAAAAATTTGTCAACAACCTCCGCCCGGTTTATGCCAACCTGCTGAGGTATCAGAATATCAAAACTTTTCAAGATCTGCAGATTATGGGGACACGTATTGAGGACGACCTCCGAAAAGGTGTCTTAGCAAAAACCACCGGCAGGGGTTACCAGGGATCCACCTCAACCGGGTCTCGCCCTTACAGTCAGACAAACAAGATTAATGAGGTCAACCTCGTCGAACCCTCTGCCAAGAAAACTGAACGCCCCTAGAGAGTGTTCACTAACATAGGGTCGACTTATGCAAGTGCCCTGAAAAGGCTCATGGACCAAGGAAAGCTACAACCGATCGGACCCACCCCGGATCCGACCGATGCCAAGAAGTCCCGAATTTGGAACCCCAACGCCTACTGCCAGTATCATCGAGGGAAAGGGCATGATACCGAAAATTGCTTCAAACTCAAGCACCTCATTCAGGACATGATTGAGAAAGGAGATTTGCCCATACCCCCACCAACTAAATCGAACAACAAAACGAATCCCCTGGGAATTCACGCCATCGCTGACGATGAGCCGACCCTAGACTGCTCTCATCTCATCTTGCCAATTGACTACGAGGTGAATGTTCTGGAAAAGGACCCTTCAGACGGAGTGTTCGTGTTCAGTGCTGCCACCATGCTCACTATGTTTCAGCATGTTGAAGAGGCCATAGCCAGCCTCTCTGAGAGAATCACCCGACTCGACGACGCCTATCGTCGACTTATCTTCAATCCCCCAACACCGCGTCCGAGGGAGAATTCCCCAAGCATTCAAAACTACCCACCCCAGGATGGATAGCTCCCGCGACCATTTTGGCATAGGCCTCACGAAAATCACCTTCAAAATAACCACCTTCAAAATAACTACCCCCACAAAAATCGCCCTCACAAAAATATTCCCCACAAGAACTACCCACCGAGGAATACCCCTCCAAGGTATCCTCAAGACCCTGAAATTAACGGCATATGGCGGGACGATGTTGAAGATGTCTATGTCATCCCAAGGAAGGAAAAGCGGACGAAGGAAATTGGACATCTCACCCGGTCCGGACGTCCCTATCAGAATCCAAGCAACCCAGCGGTCATTCCAACAACGAATGACCAAATTGTCCCAGAGGTGGACACTCAACCAAAGGCCCCCGAGAACTCAATCTTAAAACAGCTCCAGAAAGCAAAAGCCGAAATCTCAATTTGGCAACTAATCGCAACGTCTTTTGAGCATCGACGGGCTTTGCTGCAGGCCTTGGGAAAATTAACCGTGCCCTCCATCTCTTCTCTAGAAGAAATAAAGGCACACATGACGAGAGACGCCCCTGATCTGAGCAACCCGGTCGTCTTCTCCGACGAAGATATTCCCCTGTTCGGAGCCAATAATAACTGGCCCTGTACATCACCGGACAATGCCTCCAAAAGAATATACCAATGGTCCTCGTGGATGACGGTTCCGCCGTGAATGTCATTCCTCTCAAAACTGCCCACAGGCTAGGTATCAAGGAATCTGATTTAATCCCAACGAATCAAGGAGTACGCGCCTACGACGGCACTCGTCGTAAGGTCGCTGGGCTAGTCACTTTGACCGTCGTAACCGGACCCTTGGAAAGACAAACCAGTTTTCAAGTGGTCGACATCGACGCGTCCTTCAACATGCTCCTGGGACGTCCCTGGATTCACGCCGTCAAGGCGGTCACATCAACGCTCCACCAAAAGATCAGGGTCCCCTTCAACGGGAAAACGATCACGATCCCCGCTTCCCCAATCAAAGCAGTTATGAGAAGAGGGGTGGCCTCCCAAGCCATTGAGGAGGACGACAATGAAATGTGGGGTTTCCAAGCAATAAACGCCATAACTAATGAACCTGCAACTGATACGTGCCTAATGTATAGTCTTTTTAGCCTATTTTATGCACGTATTTCTATGCTTTTATCGTGGTTTTATGCTACGAAATGTCCCGAATATGCTACTTTGGGTTATTTTGTCTTATTTGCAGGAATGAGCCATAAAGTACTGAAATCAAGCCTTTACCGCTCGTTTTGCATGCATTTGGGAAAGAGTAGATTTTAAGTGGAAATGTCGCTGCATTGGAGTGCGTGAAGTTGTACTTAAGGCGTTAAAGTCAATCTAGTAGCTGCGTTGAAGAGTATGTTCAATTGAGTGTTCAAACAGGTCGATCGAAAGGAAGTCGCTATCTTTGGAATGCTCGATCGAAGCAGTCTCCGTGTCTGTTCGATCGAAGGAGCTTCTAACGGAGATGTTCGATCGAACAGTCTCCATGTCTGTTCGATCGAGAAGAATTAACGCAAGGAAGCTCGATCGAGAGCCCATTGTCACTCGATCGAGAAGGCTTATGTCGAGACTTTATTTATGTTATGTTATATTTATTTTATCTTAGATAATAAGTTCTCTAATTATAAATAAGAGATTACCTAGACCTAAGAGGACATCAATTATAATTCTTGTTACTCAGTATCACGTTACAACGTTTTGGGCGGCGTTCTTCGCTTCTCCGTCGGATCCCTTTGTAACTTCTTCTCTTCTCTTAGACTTTAATTCTATTTAGTTTTATTCTCAATTCCCTTCTTATTGCCCTTAATTTCTCTACTGTTATTTATTTCTCTTATGCTAGTAGATCTCATTAATTCCCTTATTATGCCTCTTGATCTAGTTTATTCGTACATGACTGTTATTGTTAATTCGTTGGCTATGAGTAGCTAATTTTCATTATGCTAAGACTATAGGGGATCCATAATTATGAAGGGAGAGTAATTGATTTATTGGGTTAATGCTGGTATTGTTTTTGTTGGTTAAATGTTGCAGTTAACTATATCCGTCTGATTGAGTCGACGCAATTAGACCTATAATTCTTAGTGATCCTCGACCTGGACCGAAAGGTTGGAAAAGGCGAGACTAGTAGCGAACAATAGAGTATTGCAGTGAGGGCGAAAGTTAAGTTGTTTACACTTTAGGGTGAATTAAGGACCGAAAGGTAACGTTCGTTACCCCTTAGACCGTATTTGCATTGACCTGAGACCTAGATTACTTGACCGGATGATTATGGTGAACCGTTTGTCTTAGCTGTTTCTCTATAACTGTTTAATCCCTTTCTCTTATTCTCTTTTCCTTACTCTTATTAGTTTAGAAAATCACATTAAAAAACCCCTATTTCTGTGACACCCTAACAGACCGAGTTTAACAGATAGATAGCAATTTAGCATCCCTGTGGAGATCGACCCTACTTACCGCTGACTTCTGTTAGTAGTAACTTAGGTATTTATTTTTGGTACAAAACGACCGTATCAAATTTTGGCGCCGCTGCCGGGGAGGCGACGCTTTTTATCTGTTTTATTTTGTTTGTTTTTCACCTCAAGGGAAGACTAAGTACCTTGAGGCCGTCCTTATCTTTTTCTTTAGTGCTGTTTTGATAGGTCCTACAGGTCTATTTGACAGATTTTAGAAAGAGATTGTCGAAGGGAAGGCTTGAGTACCTTTGATTCTTTTGCCAAGATGACGTCCGTCTCTCGACTTATTGCTCAGTTTGAAGCTCAAAATGAAAGATCTACTAATTGGGAGAGGAAAGAATCTTGGAGTTGTGGTAATCATTACGACGTTGCTCCTCCACCGAGGCCTAGACCACAACCGTTGCTGTAACAAGGCTACCCACCACCTTGTTATTCTTTCTCACCGCAACCAATTCCCCCACTTGCTAGGAATGATGAGGCTGAAGAAGTTAAGTCACTGATATTGGCACTTGCACTACAGTGTCATAATTCTAGTGCGGAATTTGATAGCCGTATGAAGAAGCTAGAGGCTCGGTATGATCAATTAATTACCGAGCAAGAGCAATGTGAGACGGTGTATGCTATCAACACCGACACCATTCCGTTTCATGAAGATACCCCGGAGGATGATTTAGACGAGTTTTTGGAATTAATACTTGCTGCGTGCAATGCAGACACTCGATCGAGTGAAAAATCAACTCGATCGAGTGAACTTCTTCATCCCATCACTCGATCGAACGAAGCTGGAAGGGATCACCACGATCGAACAGACTCAGATACTGTTCGATCGATCACTGCTGGGAAGGAGAACCTCGATCGAACAGTCACCAAGTCTGTTCGATCGAGCACGGCTGAAGAACAAAATCTAGATCGAACAGTCTCTGTGACTGTTCGATCGAGCAATATGAGTGAAGAAAGCTCTCGATTGAGTACTGTGATACCTCGATCGAATTGCCTTGCTATGGACAGCACTGATACGTCAATAATGCCTATTTCTAATGACGATAAAAAGGAACATATAGTCAACTCTTATTCTGTTCAAGTTCCTTATCCACAACAATTGCTACCACACCGTGCATTCCTGGACCGTATCCGAGATCTCAATGTCGCTGATCACTACAAAGCGATGATTGCCCAGGTACCCTCTTATTCTGAATTTATTGGTCAAATTAATTGGTCTAAGAAGGATATTAGTGATGTTAAGGCGGTAATGAAAGTTGCTATGACTGAAGAGTGTAGTGCACTTCTTCGAAATGGGACCCCGCCCAAAATGTCTGACCCAGGTCGTTTTTCTATACCATGTTCAATAGGGACCCATTCAATTGATAGTGCTTTATGTGACCTAGGAGCTAGTATTAGCGTTTTACCTTTGTCTCTTGCCTTGAAATTTGGGTTGACTAAGTTCACACACGCTAAAAACGATTGTTGACTAGTGACCATTCTTATGTTCGGGTCAAAGGAGCTCTACATGATGTACCTGTTAGGATCGGGAATTTCTTTATTCCCGTAGATTTTATTGTCTTAAATATTCCCGAGGACCGTAACATTCCCGTTATTTTGGGACGACCATTTTTGTGCACTGCTGGCGCAATTGTTGATGTCGGGGTTGGGACACTTACCTTTCAGGTCGGAGGAGAGGACTTGGTTTTTACTAAGTCCGATGACCCTAGGGAATCCATACCTATCATACCTCGCATTGATATTCCCCTTGTAGACTCCGTTGATATTCCGTATGAGCCGTCTTTTAAGTCACATATTATTGCTGCTTTTATGACACCTCCGCCCCATTCTGGGAGCGAATTGGAGGAACGTGTCTTTGTTTCTCTTTCTACAGGTCTTGACAAGTTCAAAGACCCGGGAGGTGAGATGGGTACTTTTAGCATGAAGTCTGGAACTGCCTGGATAGACGACCCAGGAGGAGGTGTTGATAAGGCTACACCGTCTAGGAAGAAGCTGCGTGATGAGATGATAGATTGGGACCCGGATGCTGTGGGAAGCTGTTGTTCTTACATTGCCAAGCTGTGGAGGCCGGATGTCCGTCTGACGATTGCTGAAGCTACCGCGTCGTCGAGGCCTAGTAGTAGGCCGATGATTTGTCTTGTTGGATAATCGAAAAAGGGTCGTCTTTGGACCTCATAAACCAGCTCTCCGGGAGGCAAATGACTGTTTTATTGAACTTTTGTTGAACTATTTATTTCTCTTTAGCTTTTTATTGAACTTTAGACGCTGTTTTACGAACTCCTTATGCTTTTCTAGCTTTAAATGCGTGTTTTGCAGGTAAAAGTACTCGATCGAATGGTTTTGTGCTCGATCGAGCACTTTTTTGAGGCAGTTTTCACTCGATCGAGTGATATTGTCCTCGATCGACCAAAACCAAAATCATGCTTACTCGATCGAGTGGTTTTCTACTCGATCGAGTCCTTCCAAGCACCAGTTCACTCGATCGAGCTGTTCCAAGTGCTCGATCGAGTAGTTTTGACTCCCAGCTGATGTTTTCCGTCTATGGAGATACTGTTTGACTTTATTTGACCTCCCATGTTCATGGTCGGTTTGGGGAGGTCCCTCTATATGACGTTTTGTAAGTTTTTCCGACTCTATTTATCCTCTCCTCTTCAGTTTGCATTTCTTTCCCTATTTTTGGTACAATGAGGGCATTGTACGGTTTGGTTTGGGGAGGTATGCATCCATATCTGTGTCTGCATGTTTCTTGCATTTTTTTGCTTGCACGTTTTTTTTATTCTCGCATGCATTGTTGTTTTAATTAATTCAAATTAATTCAAAAAAATCATAAAATTCAAAAATTTTCAAAAAATTCATGTTTTATTTGAGTCGGAACGCTTGAACATTGACGCTACTTTGAACCCTTACTTGAGCCCTGCATATTCTTGACATTTAGTTGGCATGATTATGTGCACAATCTACGAGTTTTTGTTACTCTCTTATCTGAACGAATAGACTTGATTCATTATGTCGGCAAGCTACATTACATTCTGAGGTTAGAGCTTTATAAACTGGTGACATTCATGACCGGTTTCATTTAGGATGTGAGTAGTGCTCTCTTTAAGACATGTAACATTAATTTGCATAAGCATGAGTCTAGTCTTCTTAATACCTGTATCCATTCTGTCTGTGGATGGTGACACATGTTAGGAGAGGCAGTTCCCTTTATTTCATCTCACCCGTGAGCCTCACATAGCCAAATTGCCTTTTTGTCCTATTAACTACTTTCTATAATACTTCCTACCCTAGCCGAGCTAGTAACGAGTAGTTGTTGGAATGTGCTATTGCAATAGGGTTATTTTATCTGATTTCAGAGGATGGTGGAAGAATCAAAGGGAATGAAATAAAAGAATTGTTGAGAAAAATGAAACGAAAAATGAAAGAAAAAAAAAACGAAACAAGAAAAGAAGAAAAAAGAAAGAAAAAAAAATTGTTTGTGAAAAGAAACTGGTTATGATTTTCACTCCCAAGTCTTATCTATATCTTATGGGGAGTTGACGATTCTTGGTGTTTTGTGAGTTTAGTGCATGATTTTGCACCGTTTCATCTTGCTATATTGAGTACGAAGTTGGGATGCAGTTTATATTTGGATTCGTTGTTGCTAGCCTGGCTATTAACCGCACATATCAAAATTCATTTTAGCCCCTTCTTACCCATTACCTCACTTACCCAAATGTAAGTCCTCGGCATGTGTCTTGGTCATTAGTATGGTTGGAATGCATATGTACGATTGTAGAGACTTTATTCATGTTAACTGCATGCTTGTTCTTATAGGTCGAGTTAGGTGAGTGTCTTACTTCTTCCTATCTTTCACATATATACTCACCTTGTGCCTAATTTTGAGTGACGAGCGACCCGTGAGAGTCCGATATCTTTTGAATCTTGCAAGGTCGACGGTTCAGTAAGTTTGAAACATTGATTTAACTCGTTTGTACTTCTCATTTGCCACTTTGTCATTTTGTTGCATTAAATCGGTTTTCGTGGGTGATTTGTAGCTGATGCGTTGGTCCGTTCCACTTTGTTGTTTCTTAGTTGCATTCATATTTGCTTGGGGACAAGCAAAGGTTTGGTTTGGGGAGATTTGATACGTGCCTAATGTATAGTCTTTTTAGCCTATTTTATGCACGTATTTCTATGCTTTTATCGTGGTTTTATGCTACGAAATGCCCCGAATATGCTACTTTGGGTTATTTTGTCTTATTTGCAGGAATGAGCCATAAAGTAGTGAAATCAAGCCTTTTACCGCTCGTTTTGCATGCATTTGGGAAAGAGTAGATTTGAAGTGGAAATGTCATTTGCATTGGAGTGCGTGAAGTTGTACTTAAGGCGTTAAAGTCAATCTAGTAGCTGCGTTGAAGAGTATGTTCGATTGAGTGTTCAAACAGGTCGATCGAAAGGAAGTGCTATCTTTGGAATGCTCGATCGAACAGTCTCCGTGTCTGTTCGATCGAAGGAGCTTCTAACGGAGATGTTCGATCGAACAGTCTCCATGTCTGTTCGATCGAGAAGAATTAACGCAAGGAAGCTCGATCGAGAGCCCATTGTCACTCGATCGAGAAGGCTTATGTCGAGACTTTATTTATGTTATGTTATATTTATTTTATCTTAGATAATAAGTTCTCTGATTATAAATAAGAGATTACCTAGACCTAAGAGGACATCGATTATAATTCTGTTACTCCAGTATCACGTTACAACGTTTTGGGCGGCGTTCTTCGCTTCTCCGTCGGATCCCTTTGTAACTTCTTCTCTTCTCTTAGACTTTAATTCTATTTAGTTTTATTCTCAATTCCCTTCTTATTGCCCTTAATTTCTCTACTGTTATTTATTTCTCTTATGCTAGTAGATCTCATTAATTCCCTTATTATGCCTCTTGATCTAGTTTATTCGTACATGACTGTTATTGTTAATTCGTTGGCCATGAGTAGCTAATTTTCATTATGCTAAGACTATAGGGGATCCATAATTATGAAGGGAGAGTAATTGATTTATTGGGTTAATCTTTGGTATTGTTTTTGTTGGTTAAATGTCTGCAGTTAATTGTATCCGTCTGATTGAGTCGACGCAATTAGACCTATAATTCTTAGTGATCCTCGACCTGGACCAAAAGGTTGGAAAAGGCGAGACTAGTAGCAAACAATAGAGTATTGCAGTGAGGGCGAAAGTTAAGCTGTTTACACTTTAGGGTGAATTAAGGACCGAAAGGTGACGTTCGTTACCCCTTAGACCGTATTTGCATTGACCTGAGACCTAGATTACATGACCGGATGATTATGGTGAACCGTTTGTCTTAGCTGTTTCTCTATATCTGTTTAATCCCTTTCTCTTATTCTCTTTTCCTTACTCTTATTAGTTTAGAAAATCACATTTAAAAACCCCCATTTCAGTGACACCCTAACAGACCGAGTTTAACAGATAGATAGCAATTTAGCCTCCCTGTGGAGATCGACCCTACTTACCACTGACTTCTGTTAGTAGTAACTTAGGTATTTATTTTTGGTACAAAACGACCGTATCAGCAACCTCTAAGTGTGACCCGTTCACCAACCTCATGATCAACCGTATCATGAAGCGTCAGGGTTATTTCCCGGGTTTGCCGCTCAATCCACTAAAGGACCCATTGCCTCCCTTGAAACAGGCTAAGGTCCCCAACATTCCCTTTGGACTGGGATACTAACCTACCAATAATGATATCCGGGAGATGAACCTCCTAATCTGAAAGCGCAAGAAGCACGGAGTCATCCTCCGTCCATACCACCTGATTCTCAACGGATACTTTGTCCCCGAGGGAGAGTCTGAACTCTACCACGGCTTTCCGGAGCCGATCTATGACTCTTTGGCAAGGGCTAGATACCCGGGAGTGGAAGTCTTCCAGGACTGCTACTTTATTCCTGACAACATCGAAGATGCATGAACTGAGTCCAAACCGTCACCATGCCTTGACGGACAAGTTCTCACACTCCTCTTCGGGGAAGATAACATCAAACACCTCGACTATGAGGACATCATCAACATCGCCCTGAAAGACAATCAGTTTGATCCAACCGCCTTGAACTCCGATACTGACCCGGAGAAAGCTACCCATGGCTGGAGGAAAACCATCAAGTGGACCGATCGCCAAGGCCGCATTCTCAAGATAACAACTGGAGAAGGCCCTATGTTCAAGGAGGGAGGTGAAGAAGGATCCGAGTCCGAGTCTGAGTGTGAGTCGAAGTCAGAGTCTGTTATAGCTCCTAACACTCCAGATATCCCAGTCAAGGTCCCCTTCCCACTGTTTTATCACAAAGTTGTGGCTGATTCAGAGGCTGAGTCTACTAGGGTCATCCCCACTCCAATGAAAGGTGCTAACCTGGAGTCTGTTCCAGGGGCCACTTCCTCTATCGTGTCGCCTCTAACTGACCAAGAGATGTCTGTCCTTTCCGAGCTTTTCGCTTGTGTCAACTTAATGAACGGTAAGTTTGCTTATGACTCATCTCAATTTAACTGCAATACAATTCTGAATGATTATGAGGAATTTGACTTGAGTTACTACCCACCTCACTTAGCCATAGAACTTGATAAGCGGGAAACCAGAACCCCCATAATTGAGGAAACCGAGCCTATTAATGTAGGAACCGACAATACACCTCAAGAACTTAGGCTAGGGACAACCCTGGACCCCTCGGAAAGACAACAGTTCATTGACCTCCTTCACGAATACAAGGACGTGTTCGCCTGGTCTTACAGAGATATGCCTGGGATTGACACAGAGAAATTGCAGAGCACCGGATACCCATTAAACCCGAGGCTAAACCTGTGAAGCAGAAGCTACGCCGGATGCGTCCTGAATGGGCCCTAAAAATCAAAGAAGAAGTGGACAAACAGTTCAAGGCTGGGTTCATCAAAGTATCTGAATACTCGGATTGGGTGGCCAACATTGTGCCGGTACCAAAGAAAGACGGGAGGATTCGGGTTTGCGTTGACTTCAGGGATCTGAACAAGGCGAGTCCAAAAGACGACTTCCCTTTGCCACATGTTGACATTCTAGTGGACAACACTGCCGAGCATGCTCTCCTGTCATTCATGGACGGGTATGCGGGGTACAACCAGATTAAGATGGTTGAGGAAGACATGCACAAGACTGCGTTCACTACACAGTGGGGTACATATTGCTACATGGTCATGCCTTTCGGCCTCATCAAAGCCGGGGCAACCTATCAAAGAACCGCTACCACTCTACTACATGATATGATGCACAAGAAGGTAGAGGTATATGTTGATGACATGATTGTCAAATCAAAAGAACGGGACGGCCACATCAATGCCCTCCGGAAATTCTTCGCTCGTCTACGGAAATATAACATGAGACTAAATCCTCAGAAGTGTGCATTCGGGGTCACCTCCGGAAAACTTTTGGGATATGTCGTCAGCAAGAGAGGCATTGAGATTGATCCAACCAAAATCAAAGCCCTTCAACAAATGCCTCGGCCTAGGAACAAGAAGGAGATTCGGGGATTTCTCGGTCATGTCCAATACATCAGCCGGTTCATTGCCAAGCTTACTATGATTTGCGAACCGATATTCAAAAAGCTTTGTGCCTCCGATCACACCGATTTGGACGACGACTGTCAAAAGGCATTCGACAGGATAAAGGAAATCCAATCCAAACCTCATGTCCTCATGCCACCCCAACCGGGGATTCCTCTATCCCTATACCTGACTGTTACCAACACAGCCATGGGAGCAATGCTAGCACAAACAGTTGGCAACGAGGAGCGAGCCATCTACTACATCAGCAAAAAGTTCATTGAGTACGAGACGAGGTATACCCAACTGGAAGAGACATGCCTTGCCCTAGTATGGTGAACAAAGAAGCTACGTCATTACATGCTCAGCTACACGGTCCACATCTACTCCAAGATGGACCCGGTTAAATACATCTTCGAAAAACCCGTACTAAACGGAAGGCTGTCTAGATGGACACTCATGCTGTCCGAATTTGATCTCAAGTTCGTACCCCTCAAGGTTATCAAGGGAAGAGCAGTCGCTGATTTCCTAGCAGAAAATCCCGTCAACGAGGATCCAACGACCGACACATGGTCACTTCCTGACCAAGACATCCTTTGTTCCGACTCCGACGCATGGGACGTATACTTTGATGGTGCATCTAATCTGAGAGGCTTCGGGGTAGGAATCCTTCTAATATCACCAGAGGGAGAACATGTTCCAATATCGGTCAAGCTAGACTTCGCCGTCAACAACAATGCCGCTGAATATGAAGCATGTCTCATCGGCCTACAAGCAGCCATCACACTTGGCATCAAGAGACTGAGGGTCCACGGCGATTCCCCACTTATCATCAATCAGGTATCCGGATCATGGAAAATCCGATCTGACAGCTTAGCTCCTTACCAAGCAAAGATCAATCAAGAGGCCGAGTTCTTCGACCAAGTCGACTACTTCCACTTGCCGCGAGAGGAAAATCAATTTGCTGATGCCCTGGCAAAACTTGCCGCGCTCGTCAACATACCTGACGACATGACATCAATGCCCCTATGTGTCGAAAGACGGAGCGAGCCAGCTCACATTTGTGCAATTATCAACGACGAGGAAGGCCATGATGAACCTTGGTACCAAGCCATCCTCAATTACAAAACTAAAAACGAATTTCCTCCCAACTCTGATCAAAGAGGACAAAGAGCCATCCGTTTACTTGTACCACAATTCGTGATAAACCAAAATCAACTCTACAAAACAACACCCCAAGGAATTCTCCTCCTTTGCATTGACAATCACAAAGCCAAGAAGGTCATGGGAGAGGTTCACGACGGAGAATGTGGCCCTCACATGAGTGCAATGATGCTTACACGGAAAATCATGCGTCTAGGTTACTACTGGACCACCATGGAAGCCGATTGCCGTAACTACGTCAAACGTTGCCACAATTGCCAAATTTTCACCAACATACAACACATACCACCATCCCTTTTGTACACAATGACATCACCCTGGCCATTATCAACCTGGGGCATCAACATCATCGGGAAAGTCAACCCGATAGCCACCAAGGGGCATTGCTTCGTCCTCGTCGCCATCAACTACTTTACCAAATGGGTGGAAGTGCAGTCATATGCAGTCTTGACCGCCAAACAAGTGGCCAAGTTCATTCAAAACAACATCATCTGCCGATATGGGGTACCCCATGAAATCATCAGCGATCAAGGCTCTCACTTCCGGGCGGAAACTCAAGCTTTGCTGGACCAATACAAGATCAAACGGCATTGATCATCCCCCTACCGTCCCCAAACTAACGGAGTGGTGGAGGCAGCGAACAAAACTCTTGTTACTATCATCAAGAAAATGCAAGACAACTACCGCGATTGGCCGAGCAAACTCCCATTCGCACTCTGGGGATTCCGAACCTCCATTCGAACACCGACAGGCGCCACACCCTTCTACCTAGCATACGGTATGGAGGCGGTACAACCGGTAGAGTTAGATATCCCATCTCTACGCATCCTACTAGAGAGTTAAGTCCCTGAGGCGGAATGGACCCGTCGAAGGTACGAACAACTCACTCTTCTAGACGAACGACGACTCAACGCCTTGCACAACGTCCAGCTATACCAACGACGTATACAACGGGCATTCAACAAGAAGGTCAAACCCAGAAACATCCAGGAGGGCGACTTGGTCCTCAAGTCAGTTCGAGCACCATTACCAGTTGATCCGAGGGGAAAATTCAAACCCAACTGGGCCGGGCCATACCTGGTCAAGAAAATACTTTAGGGGGGCGCAGTGAGACTGAGTGACCTAGACGGGGAGGACTTTACAAACCCGACCAACCTAGACCAACTAAAGAAATAATACCCTTGAGCCCTATCAACCAACAACCTAGCCTAGTTTTGCAACTAGCAATGACCTCAATCCTTTTCAAGTCAAGTTCCTCAATATGTTCTGATTTGAAATTGCATGTTTTATCGAGTCTAAGCTGCGGCACTTTGCCCGTTTCGAATGTCCTTTGATCCGTCAAAGGCAACGTCCATTTGTACTACAAAAACAAACCCCCTGAACTACGAGCATGGTTTGATTTCACCTCTTCAGGTGGATACGTAGGCAGTCCCTCTTATGCCTGAGGGATACAACCACAAAACCCAATCAAATTCACAAAACATTTCGAACTACGATCATGGTTTGATTTCACCTCTTCACGTGAATACGAAGGCAAGCCTTTCTTACACAAGAAGGATACAACCATTCCCACAATAAAAAAAAAACATCCCCATCAAAAAAGAGAAAGGGAAAACCATTCCCATTCCCCACAAAATACAAAAATTAGCCTTTCTCCCTTTCCACAAAATACCACTTTCCCAAGTGCAAACATTTAGGACGATTCAAATCGAATTGCCTTTACCAATGGATGGAAGAAACAAGCTAAGGTGTCCTCTTATTTAAATAATAATGGGAGGGATTACATTTTCAACAACAAATAAAGCTCGACGAGTCTACAACTTGTCAAAGCTATGGTGTCCACTAACACACCTCACATAATAAAACTAGCCCAAAACACACAATAACTAGCTAGTACAACATAATAAAAACTCACAACTATAATACCACATAATACTAAAGTGGGTAATGGAGGTCTTCACTCTTCCATTCTACCCTTGCCTTTTCCTTCGGGATACATCTTCCCCTTGTTCTTCTTGTTGGCCCGCCTAGCATGGGTTTCCTCCTCAGAACGGATCCTCAACGGATCTAAAACGGCGACGGCCTCCGGTCTAGCACAAGACCCCATATTTGACCCAAGACGAGCCAATGCACGGCCCACCGTATTCTTGGGGCCGGAACTCCTCCTCTTCGGTGGTCTCATCACATCGGGGGTATCTACATCAACATACTCCTCAAAGAAGGCACGGTTGGCCTTGCCAACCTCTCGATACTTCAAGTCGACAACCTCGTCCTTACAAAATTTGGATCTCTCTTCCAAGGACGGAGCACGTGACCACTTGACATAAGCGGGAGTCACCCATGTCGTGGCAGCGGGGTTTGGCACCTCCCAAAGTGGCCGAGTGGCCCACCATCTTTCGAAGACCTCCACAAGCTCGGAGTTCCGAAACACATTCTCTTGGACAAGAATATCTTGAGCGGGCACCTTTTGTTGACGCCCCATTTGTCTCATGAGCCTTTCGGGATAAATGAAGGAAACAACCTTCAAACCCACCACCATCAAAGAACGAGGACTAACACCCGAAGCGGGCAACCCCGTGAAGGACCTCAAGTGCCACCACGACACCACCCAACGGATATGAGGACCACCCTCCTCCGCCATCCTTGTGGCCCAATAGGCCTCGATGGAAGCAAAACTATTCGGGTACAACTTCTTCCTCATGGTAAGATGACGGAAGGAATAAAAGGAAGGATTAACCGGAGGCTCTACATACCTTAGCCTCTCCAATAGCCACACTTGGAGGATCCTTAGCCATCCAAAAGAGGGAGCTTCTCCACAAGAGCCTTCCTTGTCCAAAGCTTGGATAATCTCTCCAAGCACCAACCATGATGGATCTCTACCATGCTCCATTTGCTCAATCACATGAATAAGGGTCATGCTACCATGGCATCTTGGCCCCTCCTTCTTCTAGACATCAACAAAGAGGTACACATGGACAAGACAAAATGCAAGAGCCCTTCTCCTAGCCACCTCCGAGACATTAGCATCTAATCGATTTGAAAAGATGTTGATAAGAGCCAACATATCCACACCATGTGGGGCAAGAAGAAAGTTGATTTGACTTGTTGATAAGCCCAACATAGAACGGAATTTCTCCTTGTAGCACAACCGAGTCGGAGGAAGGACCGGAACACAACCCGGCCACCCACCAATGGCTCCAACTTCTTCGGCGAGAGGACAAAGCTCGCCTTTCGGGAAAACGAAAACTTGATGTTTCGAATCCCAAAACCGAGAACATGCTTCAAGAAATGAAGGTTGCACCTTGACTTGACGAAGCACCAACAATTGACCAACTCCCATACAATCAAGTTGATACTTCTCGGGAGGCGACAAATCCCGGCACCATTGCCGCAAGGCGCTCTCGAAAGCATCCATGAAATATTTTTGTGGGAGAAGAAGAGGTTTTGTAGCGATGTTTTTGTGTTTCGGATGAGGAAACAATGAAGCGCAAACGTCCCTATTTATACAAAATGATCAGCGCATTTTTCAGAAAAAGAGGAGAGCCGACTTCCATCGCCAAGACGCTCGCGCCTCTTTGAGGCTCCTCCAGGATTCCCGTTGTTGACTTGTCTCTTTCAACATGTGTTTTCTCCTGACACCTCAAACCTCCCGCCAGGAACCTCGTGCCTCTTCGGGATGATTCCGGGAAATTTTGTGTTTCTTCACACTCAAATTTCCTTGTTTTCGCGTTCTACGAAATCCGACACGGTTTCCATGACGCAGCTTTAAACATACGTATTTTTCTTTCTTTTTTTAAAGGGGCGAAGGGCTAGTTGCCCCTATCCGCGATGGATCGTTTCCATGTCAGTCGAAATTCCGAAAATTTTTCGCTTTTTCGCAATTTTTCGGCAAAAATCAAAATCGAAAATTGATAACACAACATCAATTTTCCTCAAAAACTCAAGCACTCACAAATTCGAGTCTTGACATCAAAAGCCAAATGTACTCGTAAAAATCCTTTTCTAAAATTCTTTCCTAACGGTTTGAGTTTTATATTTTTCGAGTCCTTTTCAAAATTTCGATGCAATTTAATTCACAACATGAGTTAATTGCTCAAATTTTCAAATCAATTCCTTTTGAATTCCAAACGCGACGATTTGTCATGGAATTTTCAAAATTTCAAATTTTAACTTCAAGTTATCTTGGTTAATTTTGCTTTTCAAACAAATGCTTTTTGTTTTCAAACAAATGCTTCTACGTGTTTACGTTTTTGCGTATGTACTATCTGTTGCATGTTTTCTACACTAACGATGTGGGAAGTAGTGCGAAGCAAAAGGAGAATCAGCAGCCAACAACGCTCCTCCGAAACACAACACAAAAAGCCAACAATCACAAAACAAACTACAATCCAAAAACACATATATACACCGCCTCACGCAAAATGTAAATATGTACAGACAAGAGTGCAAGACACGGACAAACTACAACGACTACTCGACGTCTCCCGTCGGACCAGTCCTGGTCTCACTAGGAGTCGCCGCCAACGCAGACACCACCACCAGCTCAGACTCCCTCTCCGGGGAACTCTCCAACGTCTCACGCTCCATCTTGACGTGAAGCTCCTCCGCTGCAGCCAACTGAGCCTTCAGAGAAGCAATCTCTGCGTCTCGACTCCGCAGCTCGTCCTCATGACGCCTCAAGTCCTGGTCCCGACGGATGATCCCCAGCTCCTGGCCCGCGATCGTCGACCTGGCTGCCTCCAACTCAGCACGGGCCCGAGCAAGCTCCGCCGGATCCGCAGTGCTCTGCAAAACACAATAACAGATCCTCAAGATCTAAAAACGTGAAACACAACTCCAAATACACGAAATACAACACACAAAACGTACCTGAGAAAGCCGAGCCTCCCTCGTAGCCAGGTCACTAGCCAGCGCCCTCCAACGGTTGGCCATCCGCCACAAGTCCTGGTGACTGACAGTCGTCACCTGCAAAACAAAAATGTCCTTCAAAACAATGTAAGGCAAAGTGTAAATGGAGAGAATGTTCAAGTCGGGAACTCACCTTCAGAACAGTCAACCTCCACTTCATGCCGGCATCGGCCACCTCGGCCACCGCGGGCTCCGGTAAACGCAACAGAAGCTCCTCGCCACCCGGCCCCTGAAAAGTGGTCTCCGTCGGGAAAGTTGGGGGCTGAGTCCTCATCAGCGGGTCGACTCCCTGCCATTTGGATCCACACCAAAAATGACAAACCCTCCTATCAAGAGAGGCAATGAAAACAAAAGAAAAGAGGAAAACATACCTCGATCGGGTACCAAGCAAGCCTCGACAACCGGAAGGTGTCGTTGTCGGCGTCCCGCAGCAACAGCTCCTCACCTCCCCGACCGTGAAGGTGCTCCTCAACCTCATCAGAAGTCGACTCATGGAACAACACCCCAGGTGGGTCAACCGGCACGACGAAGGTCTCGGTAAAGCACTGGCGAACTAGACGCTCCCCTAAGTACCAAACCGGCTCAATCGCCGTCTCCAAGTACAAGCGCAGGGAGCTGCAAGGTCACAAATGCTCCGTGATGGCAGCCGGCACACCCGTGTAGTGCTCCCAGGGCCGCCCAACAAACTGTATTCGAAACAAAGCAACTCAGCTAACTGGGGGCTCTTTAAGATACCTAATCGTCATATCTCTATCTAAGGGAAAAAGGGGAAGAGAACAAGAACTTACATCAGCAACCCGAAATTTGTTCACGCGACGCCTGCAGTCCTCGTAAGTCGACTTGGTCGACTTCTTCCGAGACACCGTCCAACCCTTCATAGCAGGGTAAGCCGAGGGAACACCGTATGTAGTCCCCGGACGCAGAGGAGTGAAGTAAGCATACAACCAAGCCTGTAAATCAAACACAACAAACACAAATTAGCCAATTTCTCAAAAATTGCAAAAGTCAAAACCAAAATCAAAAATAATAAAAAAAACTACCACAAAAAACGCTCGTACCTCAAAGATGAGGCTGGGACCAACCAGGGAAGGAGCACTACCCACTCCCACTGTCTCCGGACGCACCGCCGCGTGCAAGTACCGGGTAAAACTCGCCAAAGCCGGCGTAACCCAGTCTAACCGACCCAAAGTGTCAAGGTCGGCAAGAAGAGGAAGCACCTTGGTCGACAAGCGCTCTCCCTCGTCACCAAAGTACGTGGCACCCAAGAAGTACCACAACCACAGCCGCGCCTCCCTCGCGTCGGCCTCAACCTCTGCCTCCAGGCTCGCCAACGGCGCCGGAACAACACCTGCCACCCTCTCACTGAAGTGGTCCTTCACGTAAGAACTCGCAATCAGGTACGGAGTGACGTCGGAAGGCTCCGGCAAAGCCGTACCGATCAAAGCAGTGACCGCAAGAGAGGACACTATCTCCGGAGTCGCGGTAAACTCAATGCGCAGCTCACCACAGGGAAGGCCGGATACCATGGCAAAATCCTCTAGAGTCACGCCGACTTCCCCAAACTCCATGTGGAACGACGACGTCGTGTCCCAGTACCGATCCACACATAACGCGGATCAAACACAAGTTCGACCTAATCGAGGACCTATGAATGTCCCGCCAAGCGGCCACCAACGGCCCAATATCCGACCTCTCTATCAACGCCCTCGACCCAGCTCGGAGAACGTCGTAGAGGCTCAAGCAGGTAGAAAAGCCCGAGAAAGTCCTCATGGTGCCGATCTCCTGAAATCAAAAACAGACAACGTCAGAATGCCTATTTAGGCTCGACACTTCAAAAATGACAAAATTCAACCAGGGAATGCGACTCACCATGCCCTCGTGAGCACGGTAGGAAAGGTGCCGGTCCAGTCGAAACAACAACTGGCTACCGTCAAAACTCTCGGCCCACTCAGGCGCCGCCCATAAAAGCAACCCCCGCGGGGCTGTAACTCGCCTGGCTCTCTAGGTAGCGACGTCAGCATCGTCCTCAGCCGTCTCCGCTCTCCGCCTCATGTGACCGCGAGACTCAACGTGGTGGACAGGGCCCAACTCAACAACCCTGTTGACATCCCGCAACGTCCGCCTAGTCGCCCGAGGACGTCGCTCCCTAAAAGAAACCCTCCTCCCGGAGGTACCCGCCTCAGCCCCAGTCTGAGCTCTACCAGTGCTAACAGCCCCAACAACGGGCTCTGCACGCTCCTCGACGGCCCCTGAGGCCCCAGCAGTCTGCTCAGGAGGTCTCTCCTCCTGAGTAACGTCCTCCACAACCACGGCGGGCGTGCTAACCGGAGTACTAACCGGGCCCGACCCGAACAACTCCTCAAAAGTCGCAGCCATGAACCAGGCCTGCTAAGAACACTCTCCTACAACAAAAAAACGACAGCCGAAATTTCGGCATTACGACGGCATGAAATGGATAAATCCAAAAACAAAAAAATACAACCTGCAATACAAAAACACGGGGCAATCCCGCCCCAAACCATTCACAAAAAAATAACACAAAAACGACTCGCCCCTCTTTTCAAGCAAAAGACGAGTCAAAACCACAAAACGGCATTTCAAGACCCCTACAAGGTCCGCCAACAACCCGAAATACATTCCCGACGCAAAGGGGATTTTACATTCCCGACACAATGGGGATTTTTCTACGGTTCAAAAAGGCAGTTCATACGCTAATTTGAGCCCAAACCGGTCAAAATTCAAAACGACCGCAAAAAGGCAAACGTGATTTTATCACGCCCCAAGGCGACCTAAAATACCAATAAGGTCCATTTCAAGGCAAATAGACTCAATTCAAGCCCAAACAGGCGCTTATTTTGTCAGACGTAAGACCGACGCAAAAGGCAAAAACCCAATTTTGCCCACAAACATCCAACGAAGGTCCTTAGATGGCAAACACGGGTTTTCCCAACTACAATGCAACCTAGTGGGACCCACTACCCAAGAAAATAGACTTGGCATTGTGAAATGAGACGGTTTCTCACCTCATTCACGTTTTTCGAGCATAGGGAGCGGGAACGGGGACCAAAATGCAAACTAAAAGCACCCCTATTCTCCTAAACAGGTTTCTAACCTAATGCAATCATCAATTTCACTCGAAATTGGCTCAATCAAAAACGCCCAATTCGATTTTTAGGGCAAAATTTCGCCCTAATTTAATCAAGCTAAAATCGACAAATTTGAAAGGATTCAAGAGGGAATACTTACCTTGAGATGACATTTGTTGACAATGGCACGGACGAAAGCAAGCTAGAAGGTCCTTTAATGGCGATTTTGCGAGATTGTTGAGGTTGAAGATGAATGATCATCCGCAGCTCAACCTCGCGTCTTTTTAACAGAAAATAGGGAAGTCGGCTTCTATCGCCAGATGGCTCGCGCCTAAACCAGGCCTCCCCTTTGCTTTTCCAGCGAAAATTGGGCTTTGGCCCAATTCCCCACAACAAATTCAAATTTTCGTTGACGATATTGAATGACGTCATTTCCTCGAAAAACAAATAAAACCAAATAGTGAAAATTCAAATTCGCTATTTTGAAAAACTTCAAGCAAAACGGCGATCGAAACCGCCAACTTCAAAAATAATAGCGAAAATTCAAATCGCTATTTTCCTCCAACTTCAAAAATAACAGCGAAAATTAAAAAAAACCGCTATTTTTCAAGCAACGGCGGCACATAAACCGTCACTTCAATCAATAGTGAAGATTCCAAATTCACTATTTCTTTCAAAATGTCAACGGCAGCACATAAACCGTCGTTTCAATCAATAGTGAAGATTCCAAATTCACTATTTCTTTCAAAATGTCAACGGCGGCACATAAACCGTCACTTCAATCAATAGTGAAGATTCCAAATTCACTATTTCTTTCAAATGTCAATGGCGGCACATAAACCGTCCCTTCAATCAATAGTGTAGATTCCAAATTCACTATTTCTTTCAAATGTCAACGGCGGTAGATAAACCGTCACTTCAACAAACTCAAATTTCCTATTTTCCTTCAAAATTAAAACAAACAGCGATCAAAACCGCCCCTGCAAATTCAAGCCGCCGAATGGTGAAAATTCTAAATTCACTATTCCTTCAAATACCAACAGGGGGCTTCCTTGCGGAACCCGCTCATTCCAAAAACAGTGATAGTGGAAATCCAAGCTCACTATTTCCCCAGCGGCATCACGAGTTCGCTACTTTCAAAACAAGCCCATTCGACGCGGCTACCCCCATGGTCCATTAACCGACCGTATCATTGGCTGGCGAGCCTTTGTCCGCAAGCATTAAGGGATACATCCCGAAGATGCCTCGGTTACATTTCCTTATCATTGGCTGGCGAGCCTTTGTCCGCAAGCATTCAAGGATACATCCCGAAGATGCCTCGGGTACATTTCCTTATCATTGGATGGCGAGCCTTTGTCCGCAAGCATTCAAGGATACATCCCGAAGATGCCTCGGGTACATTTCCTTATCATTGGCTGGTGAGCCTTTGTCCGCAAGCATTCAAGGTTAGATCCCGAAGATGCCTCGGGTACATTTCCTTGTCTCGGCTGGCGAGCCTTACAACGCATCGCGGCTGGCGAGCCCTCCTCACATACGCACCATGGCTGGTGAGCTTTTGTCCACAACCTTTCAAGAACACATCCCGAAGATGCCTCGGGTACATTTCCTTGTCAGGGCTGGCTAGCCTTACAATGCATCGCGGCTGGCGAGCCCTCCTCACATACGCACCGCAGCTGGAGAGCATTTATCCGCAACCATGCAAGGACATATCCGAAGATGCCTCAGGTATGACTCCTTCTTATGGCTGGCGAGCCTTTGCACGTAGTCTAATGGACTTTAAACGACTCGCACGGATAGTCGACAGACTTTAAACTGTTCCCGACGACAGGTCCTTGACTCGTACCCTCGAGTCGTCTTGGTGTCGCCCTTCCCGACGGCAGGTCCTTGGCCCGAATCCTTTAGAGCTGCCTCAACGTCGCTTGGGTCTCCAGGTTGTAATCTTCGATTGACCTGGGGACTCTACTTTGACTTTCGCCCTGTCCAAGCCTCAGTCAAAGTGGGGAGCTCTGTAGATACCCAGTATCTGCTGAGACTCCAACAAACACCCGATGATTATCGGACTACAACATGTTTTGGGATCGCAGCGTTTGATCGACAGCTTATGTACAACTTTACGTCGGAAAACTTAAAACGATTTCGAAAACAAAACATTTCAAAACATTTCAAAAATACCTGGAGTGTTTAATTCACGGCGACGGAGTCGCGACGACACTAACTAGAGTCAAAATCGACACCGAACCAAAAACCGACTCGAAAATTCAAATCCCGACTCCAACAACGAGTCAAACAGAGTCTAACACAAAAACAAAATATCTCAAAGCCTTCTATGCTAAGTTTTCCCGGATTCATGTTGGTCAAGTACCAAACATGTGACTACAAAACCTAGGATAGAACAAATCATGATTGCATTTGTTGTGAAAGCGACAACACAGCTCGAAGACCCGCGACGTGGCTCGCGCCTCTTTGAGCAGCCCAGGTGGCCACGTCGCTCAAAACTCACACAACCACTCATTCTCCTATAAATACCCCTCAAATGCCACCCATTTGAGAGTTACGCGAGTGTCCGCCCCCTCTTTTCTCCCTTAAAATTCTCGACTCGACTTCTAAAGTCACAATCCGACGCGTGTTTACGACCTACCGATCATAAACACGAGCCTTACACATTGTTTGGTACCGTCATCGTGCATTAAACCACTTGACCTACCACTTCGACCACTATACCATCACTAAACTTTTAAAACACTCTTTTTACTTACCAAAACGGTTTTAAACCGAGTTTTTTCCGATCAAACAAGTTGTTACACTTACGTCGGTCACTCGCCATAACCCAACATGTAAGTATGAGGGTGTAAAAATCCTCTTTTATTATGTTTTCATTTGTTTCATGACTCTAACATGCTAAAACATGCATAACATGAACCAAAACATGGAATAAACGAGCCAAAATTGATTTTTGGTCTGAGGCAGAAGTCCCTTAGGTCGCCAAATGGCTCGCGCCTAAATGGGGTACTCAGACCAGAGATCAACCGTGTTTGCTCTCATCATTTCCCTTAATCCATTTTTCATATTTGTAATCGGTTTTTACCATTTCAAGTATTTTCGAAACCTTTTTGTTTCATTTCACATGTTTTAACCATAAAGCATTTTTCACCCTTGGTTCTTCATACCATGACGGTTAAATCCGTGTTTCGGTGATAATATTTGGTTAATGACATTTAAAAGGTATTTTAAAGCCTTTTATTTCATTTCTTTACATTTTCAAGCAAACATATTAGTCTCCAACACGAAATCATCCTTGGTTCTACATACCATGCCGGATTTTAACCCGGGTACGATGACGAGTATCGACTAATTACATTCAAAATGGACTTAAAACAATTAGTCCATAATCATTTTTCAATACTATTCTTGTCAAGTTTGTTAAATCAAACCCGACACCGAATATTGTCAAATAATGATGATTATTCGAGTCTAGTTCTTCAAATAACCAAATGCGGTCTAAACGACCCCTTCAAATCAAACCGGGTTCAAATGCCCATTTTTTAACACGTTTTTCAACGTTTTCTAAACAGCCAGAACACGGCATACAACCGTTGGCTACCCCGCGCCTCAAGCAGGCCTTTTCCTTCTCACTTTCAAAACTAGAGGGAGGCCCCTTACACCGCCGGCTGGCTCGCGCCTCTTATAGCCGCCTGGTACAGGGCCCGTTCCCTTCCAGCATTAGTCCAGGACGATCCCGACTCCGGTTAACCCGGATATAGGACGGATCAGTTGACTATTCGATTATTCAAACCACATTTGCAAAATGTCATACTAAGACAAATGGATCATGTTATGCACCCTAAACCTAATACGGTAAATGGATGTTTAATTTCCGTCTTGCATGCAAATCAACCATTAATCCAACTCGACATCTTATACTTGATACTTGGATTAAATCAACCGACTTAGAAAGCTCTCACATGTTAGGTTTAAATCATTGGATGCACATTCATGCATTTAAACCGTTTTATCAACTTTTGCATTCAACCAACCAAGATCGATCAGTAGAGGCCGCTAAACGCGGGCGGGATTAAAGGGCCTCCTAATACGTACCTTCACCTCTTACTCAGAAACTTTGGATAGTGGACGACCTTATCCACGCAGTACGAGAGTCATTCTAGAGATAGGTTGCTAAAGAGCGACGATTTCCTTATCTTTAGTACCTATGTCAAACGCTGCTCTGTGCTTCGATTTGGCCGAGGTATAAAGTGGAATTCGAACGGGTTCCAGGCATCCCACAAATGCTTGGTGGCGACTCCGAACATCTCTAATCGTTTCGAGACCCTTACCGAGACGAAACCGACCGATCTAAAACGATCCGGTCGAAAGCACCTTTACGCCGCCGAGCGTGGCTTTCAAAAAAGACCGTTGCCATTGTCCACGGATCGGCTGGGCATACGCAGGTGGGCCATGTCCACAGGTGGTGTACCGTAGGAAGAGCCATCACTCTTCTTACGACGTTTGTCGGAGGGGCGTAAATGCCCTGAAGTTGGAGGACGTAACTGCCTTTGATCCTTATTTGATTACTTTTCTTTTTCTATCTTTCATTTTGCAGTGATCATAGGAATGATCCCCCTCCCCACTTAGGGCCGATCATAGGAATGGCCCTTTGTCTCCTTATTTTAGTGAGTGCCTAGACCTTGGGAGGACTACCCTGACGCTCCAGCTTTCGTGGCCGAGGTCCTTCGTCCCAGGAGCTCTAGCCGGTTGTTGCTGAGGATGTTTATGGGACCTGTGTGGTACTTGGGCGAGCGTTTGACTCAGAAATGCTCTCGTGACACCTTCACGGTTCCCATCGATCCGGCCTCCACGGACGATGTTTAGGGAGCCTTCTGAGGTTGAGAGAGAGGATGACTTAGCTGACGCTAGTGGTGACGCCCTCCTTCTTCCTGGCGAGGAGTACTCCGAGTTCGTTCACCGGAGGTTGGCGTACTAGCCGATCGTGGTAAGTATCTTACCTTTTCCTTATTTTTGAATCGATTTGACAAATGGCGAACGATCGTCAAATAAAGAGTCATTTGAACCTTGTAGGAGATCGAGGTGGCAGGCGTCGAACCCCCAACTTACCCTGAGGTGCTCTAGTACACTGATGCGGCGAGTATGACGAAGATCTCAGAGCTCCGCGACTTCGGCGAGGAGGTTACGGACGCGGGTTTGGAGGAGTGGGAGCACTTAGTGAGGAGGGTAAGCCCCCAGCTTTGGTTGTCTTTTTGTTATTTTATCGCATAGGAATGCGTTTGCTGTCTTTTTTAACCTTCTTTACATTTGAATGCAGGTGGCACCGTCTCGGTATGTGGCGTTGTGGAGGGTGGCCAACCGGTTGCGGGCTATAGCCATCGAGGCACTCGTAGGTGGCCAAGGACGATAGGTATGAACCTTTCATTCCCTTTCTTATTTCATTTTTGAATTTTGTTGCAATTTCTTACGTTTTTGAAATGATTAAAATGAGGCATTTCTTTATTCGTATGCAGAAAGAGCGTGATCCGGAGCACGAGCGTGACCTGGAGCAGGAGCTGGCGGAGTCCCGGGAGGATACGGCTCATCTGTTGAGGGAGTTCGAGGTCAGAGACGCCGAGATCGCCGACCTCGAGGCGACCATTGCTGAGTTGAGAGGCAGCCAGGAGTAGCTGCCCTTCTTTTGCTGAGTTGAGAGGCGACCATGAGACATTTTGGACTTTTCGGACTTTGTTTTGGGCGAGAGCCCCCAGTTTGATGTAGATAATGTGTTTTGGTTGTGTATATAATGGCCTGAGTGCCATTGCTGCTGGGTGTTTTCTGTTCCTACAGGTTATCTTAAAAGAACAGGTTTGGTAGATGACGGTTTGTGCCATCATGCTGCCGAAATTTACATAGAATTGATACGTAAAACATGTAGCATATAGGTGGCCTAAACTGGCGCAAAAAATGAAAAAAGTGACCAGACAGTAGGGAGGGCTACGCCGAAAAAAGAAAATTAACAGAAATGTATAAGTGTGAAAGATGACAAAAAAAATGCCCAGAAATGACCGAAAAACGCTTAAAAATGCGCAAAAATACCCAAAAAAATGAGCAAAATGACCGGACAGTAGGGAGGGCTACACCCTAAAAAAGAAAATTAAAAGAAATGTATAAGTGTGAAATGTATTGAAAAGAGCAGTGGAATGATTCCCCTAAAAAAAGAAATAAAAAAAAAGGTAAGTGTGCTCGTTTGGCAAAAATGTCGACTTTGTCTCGAAAAGCGAACCCGAAAAGAAATAGGAAACATAAAACTTGGTAAGTTGACGGAATTACCAAATTGAGATCCTATAGGAATAGGAAATTGTAGCCGGAAGCAAATTAGGAAAGATCCAAAGCTGAAAAAACACGGAAAAGTGTTGGGGACGAGGCGCAGCAAGAGCTGCGACTCTTCGAAGAGGCACAGCAGATGCTGCGTCATTTCTCCAGCTTGACAGACCTCGACAGAAATTAGGAAATAGCGAATAGTACAAATAGAGGTCTCAAAAGGTGTCCGCATGTGGACCATCTTGTGACCTCAAAAGGTGTCCGCATGTTTGACTTTATTGATCTATTTATAAATAGGGAGGACCCTTCTATTTCTTATGTTGTGAGGCGCAGGGCCTTCGGGTTTTATCTACTTCATTGCTATGTCCTTCGAGGGCATGTTGATGATGACATGAGAGGTGATCCCCGTTTTCTGAGCCTAGTGGAACAAATGGAACTGCGCAAGAGCCCAGCATGCCTTTGCTTAGGGGAGGCCATTCTTCGTTTGGATAACAGAAAGGCCAACCGCGAGCTTCCTTATTTGGGAAGTCCCGTCATTCTGCAGGTAAGAACCTACTACTTCTTTCAACCGTCCTTTTCGTCTTTCTTTTTTTCTTTTCGCTTTTTTTTTTCTTTTTCGGTTTTCTTTTGTTTTTTGTGTTAAAACATGAGCGTTAATTCCCGTCTTCTTTTGCAGATACGGCTGATGGAACAGTTGCGGTTGATTGAGCCCCCAGTTAATGTGCCTGGATACCATGCTCGATCAATTGCAATGAGGATGAGGCTCTATATGGTGGACTTCACTCGGGTATGCAACTACTGGGAAAATAAGCTGAAGAGTGGAGGTGGTCCCTTGATTCGATGGATTATGTCGTGGTGGCATCTCAGGTCAGTCACTGGAGTCTCATCCTTGGACCCGACACGGTCAGTTCGTATCCCTGGCTTGGAATTTATGATTTGCATTTTCCCGGAGAGATTGATGAGGCAAGTGGGCCTTATGCAGAAGATTCCGAAGCTTGATACCGTTCTTCAAACTGCATTGGCACACACTACGGAGTCTCGTCGAGAGTGGGTAATCAGGTGGGCTCAGAGGAACATGTGGTTCATACCAGTTCCTATTGGCTCTTTATGGGTATCTGACTCATACTTGCAATGGAGAAATGCTGGTACTCCCGAAGAACGTGAGAAGCTGAGGATACACGAGCCTGTGGATTACAAGATTCGCGAAGTAGCAAAGGAGAACCAAAAGTAGTTGACTGAAGAGGAAGAAGAAGTCGGATTCTTAGTTGCTCGTCCGTCGAAGAAACCGAGAGCTGCTTCTGTCGTAGAGACGGTGATGGATCGAAATGGTAAGGCTAGACCGCAAGAGAGACCGTTGGTGATTAGGTCAGAGATAGCACAAGAGCGCCCGGCTCGTGGTCGAGACAAGAAGTATGATAAGGGTGACAAAGGCAAAGGGAAAATGGAAGAATAGCCTTAGTCATTTATTATAGTATTATTAATTATTAATTTGTAGTAAACGGCGGGGTTTTTAGAATTCTAGCCTAGCATTTATTTCAACATTTTATTTTATATGTATTTGGCGTATTATTATTATTTATGGAACAATGAATAAAAGATTAGCTAGTTAAAATATGATTTTCTTTTATTATTCTTGTCGAATTTCCAATGCAAATGCAAATGTCCTTCTATTTACATCTTAAAATAATAATGGCTTGTATCCTATGAAGGATTGCCTATGTATTCATTAGAAAAAATGAAATCAAACCCTGTGCTTTTTGCTTACTCCTAAAGGGAGCACAATTCAATTTATTTGATGATATGAGGATGTCAAAATGTCAAAATGCAAGAGCATAGTGACATAAGCTTTAGCTGGCCAGGGGCCGGTTTTATTTCGTGTCGCATGAGCGGCACGTAGGTTATACGAGGCGCGTTTTCTGTCTTATGCTAAGGGGCCGGTTTTATTTCGTGTCGCATGAGCGGCACGTGGGTTACGCGAGGGCCGGTTTTCTGTTGCATGCAGCGGTGTTTTGAAAGCCACGCTCGGTGACGTAAAAATTCTTTCGAGCGGATCGCTTTAGATCGGTCGGTTTCGTCTCGGTATAGGTCTCGAAACGATTAGAGATGTTCGGAGTCACCACCAAGCAATTATGGGAAGCCTAGAACCCGTTCGAAATCCACTTAATACCTCGGTCTAACGAAGCACAAAGCAGTGTTTGACATAGGTACTAAAGATAACGACTCGTCCCCCTTTTAGCATTCTATGCCTAAAATGACTCTCGTGCGCCCTGGATAAGGCCATCCACTATCCAAAGGTTCTGAGTAAGGGGTGAGGGTACGTATTGGGAAGCCCTTTAATCGAACACCCAATCCTGCCCGCGTTAGCGGCCTCTACTGATCGATCGTGGTTGTTTAAGTGCAAGAGTTGATAAAACGGTATAAATGAATGAATGCACATCCGAAAGTGTTAACCTAACATGTGAGCTTTCTAAGTCGGTTTGTTAATCCAAATATCAAGCATAAGATGTCAAGTTTGATTTAGATTGATTTACATGTGAGAACGGAAATTAAACATCCATTTACCGTATTCGGGTTGATGCTTAACACGATCCATTTATTTGAAAAAGGATGTTAAAAGACAAAGTATAAAATGTAAACTTGTCAATCTAATCCGTCATGTATACGGGTTAACCGTAGTCGGGATCGTCCTAGACAAATGTTAAAAACGAGGCACAACAGCGTCAGGCAGCCACTTTGGGGCGCGAGCCTATTGGCGATAGAAGGGGCTCAGCCCTGGTTCTAAAATGTAGAAAACAGATGGCCTTTTGGGGCGCGAGCCATGAGCCGACCTAAGGGGGCGTCTTCTGGTTTTTTAAAAGGTTGTTTAAAACCGTATTTGTGATTAGATAATTTGCAAATATTGTTTGCATGACTCGGAATAATTACTATTATGTTAGTAATATCCGTTGTCGGACTTGCATGTTTGAAAAGCATAGTTTACAAATAAAAAAGTAAAATGTTGATTTGAACTAATCAAGTTAAGTTCATTTCTTTGTAATTAGTCAAGTTAATCATCGCACTCGGATTCAACCGACATGGTATAAACAACCAAGGATGATTATGAATCATGACTAATATATTTACAAATGTAAACAAGTGAGAAAAATGGTAAATAAAAGAAAAGGGTGTTAAAATACCCATTAAGATGTGATTAACCAACAATATCATCGGGTCACGGAATAAACCGTCATGGTATAAAGAACCAAGGATGATTTTTGTAATGGCCAAAATATGTTTATCATAAAAATGAATTAAAATGGTAAATAAAAGAAAAGGATTTCTTTTAAAATGTAATTAACCAATTAATATCACCGAGTCACGGATTAAACCGTCATGGTATAAGGAACCAAGGGTGATTATGATTTATGGTTAAAAAGTTTGTCATAAAAATGGTTTGAAACATTCGAAATGGTAAAAACCGTAAAAGGAAAGAATTAAAAATAAAAGAAAGCGTTGAAGGAAAAACGAACTCAAACACGTTTGAGTCTGACCTAGGCACCCCATTGAGGCGCGAGCCACCTTGCACAATAAGGGGCTTCTGCCTCAGGCCAAAACTCAGTTGTGGCTCGTCTAACCTAAATTTGAATCGTGTTATGCATCGTTCGTGCCTATAGACTCATCAAAACAGTAAAGACGTGAAATAAAGTGAGTTGTTTACACCCTCAAACTTACGTGTATTGATATTTTGAGACGTACACGGCTTTACAGACAAGTTTTCTCGTAGCGACTACTCACGATCAAGAAGTTTAAAAAAAGTGCCTTAAAAAAGGATTTGTTTTGAAAATGAGTTGAAAATATGTTAATTAAAACATGTTGATTGATTAGTTTAGTTGGTCGAATGGGTCGGTCGAATGCACGGCGACGGTACCAAACAATATGTGTAAGGCTTGTGTTTGTGATCGGTAGGTCGTAAACACGTGTCGATTTTGTGATTTAGGAAGTTGGGTCTAGAAGTTTAAGGGAGAAGGAGGGGGCGGACTCTCGCGTGAAGATTGTGGTGTGTGATGGTGGGTATTTATAGAGAAATGTGGGATGGGAGGTCGGTTGTGTATGCTTAGAGGCTAAGCAGACACCTGCTTTAGGCGCGAGCCACCCCGTGACTCAATCGGGTGTACTGTCCCTTTCAATTTGGACGTGGCCTAATCTCCATCCATTATTGATTTGTGGTAATCAAATAGGATGTCGTGTAACAATATGGGCATCTAATAAGATTATTTTTGGTGTTACTTGAGGTAGGTGTTTTGTGTGCTTGACTCGGGTTTGACCCGTGTGAGTCGGGATTTGAATTTGGAGTCGGTTTTTGGCCCGGTGTCGGTTTGACTCTAATTAAGGTCATTTTAATGCAAATGACATGATAAAGACATTCATGGCATTATTTTTGACATTCGTGATTTGGGTTGACTCGGTTTGACTCGAGTTGCGGGTTTCTGAGTCGGTTTTGGGTCCGAAGACGGTTTTAACTCTTAATAGTGTTATTTAATGCAAATGAAGTTAGAAAAATTTTTAAATCATTTTTCATATTCGAGTAGTGCATTAAACCGTCTCATGTATAACTAATCCACGCACATATATCAAAAACACGTTAGAGTCCGATCATCATCGGGTGGTTTTTGGAAGGTGCAGATGCTGGGTATCTACAGAGCCCCCACTTTGACTGAGGCTTGGACAGGGGGAAAGTCAAAGTATGATCTCCAGGTCAATCGAAGATTACAACCTGAAGACCATTGCGACGTCGAGGCGACTCAAAAGAGTTTGAGCCAAGGACCCGCCGTCGGGAAGGGCGACGTCGAGGCGACTCGGGGATTCGAGTCAAGGACCTATCGTCGGGAACATTTTAGAGGTAGGTGTTGATAAGTGACTTGATTGAAGAATTGGGCGACTTGATTTATCCTAGTCTGATAGGGTGCTAGACTTTCACTTCGAATTTTCCAAGAACATGTAACTTGGTTAATTATCAAGGATGAGTCTCCGTGAACTCGAAGATTCTTAATGCCTAAACTTACTGCTGCTTGTAGACCAATGAGGCAAGCTTCATATGCAGCTACGTTATTTGTCACCTCGAAGTCGAGTTTGACAGAAAGTGGTGTATGCTCGCCTTCAGGAGAAATGAGCAACACTCATATTCCAAATCCTCTTAAATTCGATGCTCTATCAAAATGAATGTCCCAAGAGTCTACACTGGTCTGTAGGATGTCCTCGTCTGGAAATGACCATATGTCTATTGCTTGGGTATCATTGATAGGATTATCTGCGAAGAATTCAGCAACGACACGTCCATTTATGACTTTCAGAGGTACGTACTTGAGATCAAACTCTGAGAGCATTAAGGTCCACCTTGCCAAATGTCCGTTGAGAATGGGTTTCTCGAAGAGGTATTTGACAGGATCCATTTTAGAATAAACCTGGATAAAGTAGCTAAGCATGTAGTGTCTTAGCTTCTTTGTCGCCCACACAAGAGCGTGGTATGTCTTTTTGAGAGGTGTGTATTTACACTCATATTCTATGAACTTCTTACTAAGGTAGTAGATAGCTCTCTCTTCTTTTCCAACGGTCTGCGCAAACATAGGCCCCATGGCTGTTTCGGTGACTGTGAGATATAAATCAAGAGGTTGATCTCATTGGGGAGGCATTAGCACCGGTGGCTTAGCCAAGATATCTCCTTAATCCTGTCAAACGCCTTTTGACAGTCATTGTCCCATATGGTGTGATCTGTTTTCTTGAGCTTTTTGTAAATAGGTTCGCAGATCATAGTGAGTTTTGATATGAATCGGCTTATATACTGTACCTTGCCCATAAATCCTTTAACTCCTTCTCAGTTTGGGGTTGTGGCATTTTTATTAAAGCTTTGATCTTGGATGGATCAATTTCTATTCCCCTCTGGCTGATGAAATATCCCAGAAGCTTGCCTGACGTTACTCCAAATGCACATTTCTGAGGATTGAGCCTCATGTTGTACTTTCGCAGTCTTAGAAAGAATTTGCGAGGTTATCGATGTGCCCTTTCCTAACTTTTGATTTGACAATCATATCATCCACGTACACTTCTACTTCTTTATGCATCATATCATGTAACAATATGGTCGCAGTGCGTTGATATGTAGCTCCAGCATTAATTAGCCCAATTGGCATAACTGTATAACAATATGTGCCCCATTGAGTGACGAAGGCTCTCTTATGCATATATTCTATGGCCATCTTGATCTGATTATACCCTGCATACCCGTCCATGAAGGATAACAATGCGTGATCTGCTGTATTATCTACCAATATGTCGATGTGTGGTAGAGGGAAGTCGTCCTTGGGACTCGCTTTGTTTAAGTCTCTGAAATCAACACAACCCCAGATTTGCCCATCTTTTTTGGGTACGGGGACTATGTTAGCCACCCAGTCTGAATACTCGAAAACTTTGATGAACCCGGCTTTGAATTGCTTATCGACTTCTTCTTTGATCTTAAGAGCCCACTCGGTCCTCATCCGACGGAGCTTCTATTTTATAGGTTTGAAACCTGGTTTTATTGGAATTCGATGTTCTGCAATATCCATGTCGATCCCTGACATATCTTTGTAAGACCAAGCGAAAAAGTCCTTGAACTCGTATAGGAGGTCGATAAAATTGACCCTTTCAGTTGGGTTTAAGGTCGTCCTTATCCTAAGTTCTTGCGGTTCTAGTTCAGTTCCTACGTTGATGGGTTTGGTGTTCTATATAACTGTTGCCCCTTACCCCTCTTGTAGTATTTCTTTAACTATATAGGGAGGTAGTTGTGGATATGGGCCACAGGCCGGTCTGTGGATTTGGGCCACCTACAGATCTGCGGTCACGGGCCACCTGCACGCCAAGCCAATCTGTGGACATGCAGCGGTCTTTTGAAAGCCACGCTCGGTGACGTAAAAATGCTTTCGAGCGGATCGCTTTAGATCGGTCGGTTTCGTCTCGATAAAGGTCTCGAAACGATTAGAGATGTTCGGAGTCACCACCAAGCAATTATGGGATGCCTGGAACCCGTTCGAAATCCACTTAATAGCTCGGTCTAATGAAGCACAAAGCAGTGTTTGACATAGGTTCTAAAGATAAGGACTCGTCCCCCTTTTAGCATTCTATGCCTAAAATGACTCTCGTGCGCCCTGGATAAGGCCATCCACTATCCAAAGGTTCTGAGTAAGGGGTGAGGGTACGTATTGGGAAGCCCTTTAATCGGACACCCAATCCCGCCGCGTTAGCGGCCTCTACTGATCGATCGTGGTTGTTTAAGTGCAAGAGTTGATAAAACGGTATAAATGAATGAATGCACATCCGAAAGTGTTAACCTAATATGTGAGCTTTCTAAGTCGGTTTGTTAATCCAAATATCAAGCATAAGATGTCAAGTTTTATTTAGATTGATTTACATGTGAGAACGGAAATTAAACATCCATTTACGTATTCGGGTTATGATGCTTAACACGATCCATTTATTTGAAAAAGGATGTTAAAAGACAAAGTATAAAATGTAAACATGTCAATCTGATCCGTCATGTATACGGGTTAACCGTAGTCGGGATCGTCCTAGACAAATGTTAAAAACGAGGAAGAACAGCGTCAGGCAGTCCCTTTGGGGTGCGAGCCTATTGGCGATAGAAGGGGCTCTGCCCTGGTTCTAAAATGTAGAAAACAGATGGCCTTTTGGGGCGCGAGCCATGAGCCGACCTAAGGGGGCGTCTTCTGGTTTTTTAAAAGGTTGTTTAAAACCGTATTTGTGATTAGATAATTTGCAAATATTGTTTGCATGACTCGGAATAATTACTATTATGTTAGTAATATCCGTTGTCGGACTTGCATGTTTGAAAAGCATAGTTTACAAATAAAAAAGTAAAATGTTGATTTGAACTAATCAAGTTAAGTTCATTTCTTTGTAATTAGTCAAGTTAATCATCGCACTCGGATTCAACCGACATGGTATAAACAACCAAGGATGATTATGAATCATGACTAATATATTTACAAATGTAAACAAGTGAGAAAAATGGTAAATAAAAGAAAAGGGTGTTAAAATACCCATTAAGATGTGATTAACCAACAATATCATCGGGTCACGGAATAAACCGTCATGGTATAAAGAACCAAGGATGATTTTTGTAATGGCCAAAATATGTTTATCATAAAAATGAATTAAAATGGTAAATAAAAGAAAAGGATTTCTTTTAAAATGTAATTAACCAATTAATATCACCGAGTCACGGATTAAACCGTCATGGTATAAGGAACCAAGGGTGATTATGATTTATGGTTAAAAAGTTTGTCATAAAAATGGTTTGAAACATTCGAAATGGTAAAAACCGTAAAAGGAAAGAATTAAAAATAAAAGAAAGCGTTGAAGGAAAAACGAACTCAAACACGTTTGAGTCTGACCTAGGCACCCCATTGAGGCGCGAGCCACCTTGCACAATAAGGGGCTTCGCCTCGTGCCAAAACTCGATTGTGGCTCGTCTAACCTAAATTTGAATCGTGTTATGCATCGTTCGTGCCTATAGACTCATCAAAACAGTAAAGACGTGAAATAAAGTGAGTTGTTTACACCCTCAAACTTACGTGTATTGATATTTTGAGACGTACACGGCTTTACAGACAAGTTTTCTCGTAGCGACTACTCACGATCAAGAAATTTAAAAAAAGTGCCTTAAAAAAGGATTTGTTTTGAAAATGAGTTGAAAATATGTTAATTAAAACATGTTGATTGATTAGTTTAGTTGGTCGAATGGGTCGGTCGAATGCACGGCGACGGTACCAAACAATATGTGTAAGGCTTGTGTTTGTGATCGGTAGGTCGTAAACACGTGTCGATTTTGTGATTTAGGAAGTTGGGTCTAGAAGTTTAAGGGAGAAGGAGGGGGCGGACTCTCGCGTGAAGATTGTGGTGTGTGATGGTGGGTATTTATAGAGAAATGTGGGATGGGAGGTCGGTTGTGTATGCTTAGAGGCTAAGCAGACACCTGCTTTAGGCGCGAGCCACCCCGTGACTCAATCGGGTGTACTGTCCCTTTCAATTTGGACGTGGCCTAATCTCCATCCATTATTGATTTGTGGTAATCAAATAGGATGTCGTGTAACAATATGGGCATCTAATAAGATTATTTTTGGTGTTACTTGAGGTAGGTGTTTTGTGTGCTTGACTCGGGTTTGACCCGTGTGAGTCGGGATTTGAATTTGGAGTCGGTTTTTGGCCCGGTGTCAGTTTTGACTCTAATTAAGGTCATTTTAATGCAAATGACATGATAAAGACATTCATGGCATTATTTTTGACATTCGTGATTTGGGTTGACTCGGTTTGACTCGAGTTGCGGGTTTCTGAGTCGGTTTTGGGTCCGAAGACGGTTTTAACTCTTAATAGTGTTATTTAATGCAAATGAAGTTAGAAAAATTTTTAAATCATTTTTCATATTCGAGTAGTGCATTAAACCGTCTCATGTATAACTAATCCACGCACATATATCAAAAACACGTTAGAGTCCGATCATCATCGGGTGGTTTTTGGAAGGTGCAGATGCTGGGTATCTACAGAGCCCCCACTTTGACTGAGGCTTGGACAGGGGGAAAGTCAAAGTATGATCTCCAGGTCAATCGAAGATTACAACCTGAAGACCATTGCGACGTCGAGGCGACTCAAAAGAGTTTGAGCCAAGGACCTGCCGTCGGGAAGGGCAACGTCGAGGCGACTCGGGGATTCGAGTCAAGGACCTATCGTCGGGAACATTTTAGAGGTAGGTGTTGATAAGTGACTTGATTGAAGAATTGGGCGACTTGATTTATCCTAGTCTGATAGGGTGCTAGACTTTCACTTCGAATTTTCCAAGAACATGTAACTTGGTTAATTATCAAGGATGAGTCTCCGTGAACTCGAAGATTCTTAATGCCTAAACTTACTGCTGCTTGTAGACCAATGAGGCAAGCTTCATATGCAGCTACGTTATTTGTCACCTCGAAGTCGAGTTTGACAGAAAGTGGTGTATGCTCGCCTTCAGGAGAAATGAGCAACACTCATATTCCAAATCCTCTTAAATTCGATGCTCTATCAAAATGAATGTCCCAAGAGTCTACACTGGTCTGTAGGATGTCCTCGTCTGGAAATGACCATATGTCTATTGCTTGGGTATCATTGATAGGATTATCTGCGAAGAATTCAGCAACGACACGTCCATTTATGACTTTCAGAGGTACGTACTTGAGATCAAACTCTGAGAGCATTAAGGTCCACCTTGCCAAATGTCCGTTGAGAATGGGTTTCTCGAAGAGGTATTTGACAGGATCCATTTTAGAATAAACCTGGATAAAGTAGCTAAGCATGTAGTGTCTTAGCTTCTTTGTCGCCCACACAAGAGCGTGGTATGTCTTTTTGAGAGGTGTGTATTTACACTCATATTCTATGAACTTCTTACTAAGGTAATAGATAGCTCTCTCTTCTTTTCCAACGGTCTGCGCAAACATAGGCCCCATGGCTGTTTCGGTGACTGTGAGATATAAATCAAGAGGTTGATCTCATTGGGGAGGCATTAGCACTGGTGGCTTAGCCAGTATCTCCTTAATCCTGTCAAACGCCTTTTGACAGTCATTGTCCCATATGGTGTGATCTGTTTTCTTGAGCTTTTTGTAAATAGGTTCGCAGATCATAGTGAGTTTTGATATGAATCGGCTTATATACTGTACCTTGCCCATAAATCCTTTAACTCCTTCTCAGTTTGGGGTTGTGGCATTTTTATTAAAGCTTTGATCTTGGATGGATCAATTTCTATTCCCCTCTGGCTGATGAAATATCCCACAAGCTTGCCTGACGTTACTCCAAATGCACATTTCTGAGGATTGAGCCTCATGTTGTACTTTCGCAGTCTTAGAAAGAATTTGCGAGGTTATCGATGTGCCCTTTCCTAACTTTTGATTTGACAATCATATCATCCACGTACACTTCTACTTCTTTATGCATCATATCATGTAACAATATGGTCGCAGTGCGTTGATATGTAGCTCCAGCATTAATTAGCCCAATTGGCATAACTGTATAACAATATGTGCCCCATTGAGTGACGAAGGCTCTCTTATGCATATATTCTATGGCCATCTTGATCTGATTATACCCTGCATACCCGTCCATGAAGGATAACAATGCGTGATCTGCTGTATTATCTACCAATATGTCGATGTGTGGTAGAGGGAAGTCGTCCTTGGGACTCGCTTTGTTTAAGTCTCTGAAATCAACACAACCCCAGATTTGCCCATCTTTTTTGGGTACGGGGACTATGTTAGCCACCCAGTCTGAATACTCGAAAACTTTGATGAACCCGGCTTTGAATTGCTTATCGACTTCTTCTTTGATCTTAAGAGCCCACTCGGTCCTCATCCGACGGAGCTTCTATTTTATAGGTTTGAAACCTGGTTTTATTGGAATTCGATGTTCTGCAATATCCATGTCGATCCCACGACATATCTTTGTAAGACCAAGCGAAAAAGTCCTTGAACTCGTATAGGAGGTCGATAAAATTGACCCTTTCAGTTGGGTTTAAGGTCGTCCTTATCCTAAGTTCTTGCGGTTCTAGTTCAGTTCCTACGTTGATGGGTTTGGTGTTCTATATAACTGTTGCCCCTTACCCCTCTTGTAGTATTTCTTTAACTATATAGGGAGGTAGTTGTGGATATGGGCCACAGGCCGGTCTGTGGATTTGGGCCACCTACGGATCTGCGGTCACGGGCCACCCGCACGCCAAGCCAAATCTGGACATGCGGCGGTCTTTTGAAAGCCACGCTCGGTGACGTAAAAATGCTTTCGAGCGGATCGCTTTAGATCGGTCGGTTTCGTCTCGATAAAGGTCTCGAAACGATTAGAGATGTTCGGAGTCACCACCAAGCAATTATGGGATGCCTGGAACCCGTTCGAAATCCACTTAATAGCTCGGTCTAATGAAGCACAAAGCAGTGTTTGACATAGGTTCTAAAGATAAGGACTCGTCCCCCTTTTAGCATTCTATGCCTAAAATGACTCTCGTGCGCCCTGGATAAGGCCATCCACTATCCAAAGGTTCTGAGTAAGGGGTGAGGGTACGTATTGGGAAGCCCTTTAATCGGACACCCAATCCCGCCCGCGTTAGCGGCCTCTACTGATCGATCGTGGTTGTTTAAGTGCAAGAGTTGATAAAACGGTATAAATGAATGAATGCACATCCGAAAGTGTTAACCTAATATGTGAGCTTTCTAAGTCGGTTTGTTAATCCAAATATCAAGCATAAGATGTCAAGTTTTATTTAGATTGATTTACATGTGAGAACGGAAATTAAACATCCATTTACGTATTCGGGTTATGATGCTTAACACGATCCATTTATTTGAAAAAGGATGTTAAAAGACAAAGTATAAAATGTAAACATGTCAATCTGATCCGTCATGTATACGGGTTAACCGTAGTCGGGATCGTCCTAGACAAATGTTAAAAACGAGGAAGAACAGCGTCAGGCAGTCCCTTTGGGGTGCGAGCCTATTGGCGATAGAAGGGGCTCTGCCCTGGTTTTAAAATGTAGAAAACAGACGGCCTTTTGGGGCGCGAGCCATGAGCCGACCCAAGGGGGCGTCTCCTGGTTTTTTAAAAGGTTGTTTAAAACCGTATTTGTGATTAGATAATTTGCAAATATTGTTTGCATGACTCGGAATAATTACTATTATGTTAGTAATATCCGTTGTCGGACTTGCATGTTTGAAAAGCATAGTTTACAAATAAAAAAGTAAAATGTTGATTTGAACGAATCAAGTTAAGTTCATTTCTTTGTAATTAGTCAAGTTAATCATCGCACTCGGATTAAACCGACATGGTATAAACAACCAAGGATGATTATGAATCATGACTAATATATTTACAAATGTAAACAAGTGAGAAAAATGGTAAATAAAAGAAAAGGGTGTTAAAATACCCATTAAGATGTGATTAACCAACAATATCATCGGGTCACGGAATAAACCGTCATGGTATAAAGAACCAAGGATGATTTTTGTAATGGCCAAAATATGTTTATCATAAAAATGAATTAAAATGGTAAATAAAAGAATAGGATTTCTTTTAAAATGTAATTAACCAATTAATATCACCGAGTCACGGATTAAACCGTCATGGTATAAGGAACCAAGAGTGATTATGATTTATGGTTAAAAAGTTTGTCATAAAAATGGTTTGAAACATTCGAAATGGTAAAAACCGTAAAAGGAAAGAAGTAAAAATAAAAGAAAGCATTGAAGGAAAAACGAACTCAAACACGTTTGAGTCTGACCTAGGCACCCCATTGAGGCGCGAGCCACCTTGCACAATAAGGGGCTTCTGCTTCAGGCCAAAACTCAGTTTTGACTCGTCTAACCTAAATTTGAATCGTGTTATGCATCGTTCGTGCCTATAGACTCATCAAAACAGTAAAGACATGAAATAAAGTGAGTTGTTTACACCCTCAAACTTACGTTTATTGATATTTTGCGACGTAGACGACTTTAGAGACAAGTTTTCTCGTAGCGACTACTCACGGTCAAGAAGTTTAAAAAAAATGCCGTAAAAAAGGATTTTGTTTTGAAAATGAGTTAAAAATATGTTAATTAAAACATGTTGATTGATTAGTTTAGTTGTTCGAATGGGTCGGTCGAATGCACGGCGACGGTACCAAACAATATGTGTAAGGCTTGTGTTTACGATCGGTAGGTCGTAAACACGTGTCGATTTTGTGACTTAGGAAGTCGGGTCTAGAAGTTTAAGGGAGAAGGAGGGGGCGGACTCTCGCGTGAAGATTGTGGTGTGTGATGGTGGGTATTTATAGAGAAATGTGGGATGGTAGGTCGGTTGTGTTTGCTTAGAGGCTAAGCAGACACCTGCTTTAGGCGCGAGCCACCCCGTGACTCAATGGGGTATACTGTCCCTTTCAATTTGGACGTGGCCTAATCTCCATCCATTATTGATTTGTGGTAATCAAATAGGATGTTGTGTAACAATATGGGCATCTAATAAGATTATTTTAGGTGTTACTTGAGGTAGGTGTTTTGTGTGCTTGACTCGGGTTTGACCCGTGTGAGTCGGGATTTGAATTTGGAGTCGGTTTTTGGCCCGGTGTCAGTTTTGACTCTAATTAGGGTCATTTTAATGCAAATGACATGATAAAGACATTCATGACATTATTTTTGAGATTCAAGATTTGGGTTGACTCGGTTTGACTCGAGTTGCGGGTTTCTGAGTCGATTTTGGGTCCGAAGACGGTTTTAACTCTAAATTGTGTTATTTTACTGCAAATGAAGTTAGAAAAATTTTTAAATCATTTTTTATATTCGAGTAGTGCATTAAACCGTCTCATTTATAACTAATCCACGCACATATATCAAAAACCCGTTAGAGTCCGATCATCATCGAGTGGTTTTTGGAAGGTGCGGATACTGAGTATCTACAGAGCCCCCACTTTGACTGAGGCTTGGACAGGGCGAAAGTCAAAGTATGATCTCCAGGTCAATCGAAGATTACAACCTGAAGACCATTGCGACATCGAGGTGACTCAAAAGGGTTTGAGCCAATGACCTGCCGTCGGGAAGGGCAACGTCGAGGCGACTCGGGGATTCGAGTCAAGGACCTATCGTCGGGAACATTTTAGAGTCTGTCGACTTCCGATACGGGTCGTTTAAAGTCCATTTGACTACGGATAAAGGCTCGCCAGCTATAGAAGGAGTCATACCTGAGGCATCTTCGGGATATGTCCTTGAGTTGTGTCTTGTTTGCAAATAAAGGCTCGCCAGCTGTGTGAAGGAGTCGTGCCCGAGGCATCTTCGGGATACGTCCTCGAGTTGTAACTTGTTTGCGGACAAAGGCTCGCCAGCTATGGTGCATTGTAAGGCTCGCCAGCCATCTTGAAGGTGCGTTCTGATTCGCGCCAGCCATGTAGTCGATGGGGCTAAAAGCCCTTAGACTTGATAGGTTGATGTTTGTTGGGAAGAACCCAATACTCTGTTGGAGTGAGTTTGTCTTCTCATGATTATCTGCATGGTTAATCACCACACAAATCCGCAATCGCATAGACAAGCACGTTGAATGCAAGCATATAAGCACATAAGCACATAAGCATGTGAGCAGTTAGCATATAAGTAGCTAGCATATAATATCTCTTGCGAAGGGAGATAGAAATTTTGAATGTTGTGAAGCTTAAAGGCGAGTCTTGTCACTCGTAGGTTTTGTGATTTAATAGATTGGAGACACGTGGCTGTTGGGACACTGACTCACACAGACGCATACTGACAAACTGTCACATGGGCAGTCATGAACGTGATGCCAACTCAGTATCGACACGACACAGGGGTGACTCTAACAGACTTTGCACATGTAAGTGCAACTCCTAGCCAAGAAAGGGTGACAACGCGCATCAGATCCCTAGATAGAAGGTCCACTCGGCTGGGGAACATGAATTGATTATCTTCTCCAGACACATTTGCCTTCTCTTGCTTGTTTGAGATCCCTCCCTGAGGCATGATGATTCGAAGAGCGGAACCAAGACCTTGCCGTCGTCCGAACCAAGCACTAGGCTATGGGCGGTTTTAATTTGGACTGTAGTTGAGACTCAAAAGATGTGTCCAATAGGGTTTTCTGGAGGGTTGTTTTTGTTTTTGGCAAGTAGTCGGCTTTCAAGGAGCTTAACCCTTTGCTCAATATGAAAAGAGAGAAAATTCCCGGTTATCATTTTGTCCTCAACTTGGGAGAGACGAGTGCTCAAGTTTTCCACGGTAGCTATGAGTCGAAGGACCATGTTGTTAGTTTAAGCAGAAGTCATGGTTGATGCAGATGGATCAGCTTCTTGAGTTCCTGGTTGGCAAATGATGGCACCCAAGGGATCCCTAATTGACATAACGATAGGCGTTATAACTTGTCTTGGCAAGGTATTTCACAAACAAAGGCAAGTACCACACATATGCACAAAAGGCAGTTTTACTGTGAAGACGTGACGGTGTGACTAGGTTATGAGTTCATAAAGATCGTGAATGACCTCTTGTGTTTGAACTCTTGACGCATGACTTTGAGTTTAGACTCGAGTGTTGACTTTTGCATAGTGATGCCTAGACAGACGACTCTTGACTTAGTTTCGATGTGTGTTGATGGCGTGACGCCATTGGACGAGACATGTACACATGCTTGACCTTTGACCCGTAATGTAGGGGAAATGCGGGTTTAATACCCGAGAGGTTTTGGCTCTGCTAAGGCCATTGAAGATGTCTCGTCAATTAGGCGACACAACCTAGACCAGAAGATAGGTCCTATCTTCGGTGGGGACTCCACATTATTGAGATGACTTGACTTGAAATCGACTGGACTCTAATCGACTCGAGGCTGAATCAGAAAGGTGGATTAAAATTTTCAAAAATAGAAATTTTCAAAAAGATTCATTTGTCGTTTTATGGACGGTTTCCGAAGAGTAAGGATCTTCAAAAGTCGGTCAGTTGGAAGGGTTGTCTTAGGTTTGTTTTCAAAAGACAGTTTGAGTTGAAATTGCGGCGGCTCTGAAAACAAAGTGTTGTTTCCAAAGACGGTTTTTGAAATTCCGAATCACGGATTAGAAAATCGAGAATCGAATAATTTGGAATCGTTATCACAATGGCCATGAAAACGGTTACGTTTGTTTTCAAAGATTTGTTTTGAAGTTGGGTTGAAAATTTGAAAACGGTTAAATTTGTTTTCAAAGATTTGATTTGAATTTGGAATTTGAATACGGTTAAATTTGTTTTCAAAGATTTAAAATTGGATTGAAACTTGAAAACAGTTAAATTTGTTTTCAAAGATTTGATTTTGAATTGAAATTTGAAAACGGTTAAATTTGTTTTCAAAGATTTGAAATTGGATTGAAACTTGAAAACGGTTAAATTTGTTTTCAAAGATTTGATTTTTATTTGAAATTTGAAAACGGTTAGATATGTTTTCAAATGATTGAGTTTGTATTTGAGATTGGAAAACGGTTAAATTTGTTTTCAAAGATTTGAAATTGGATTGAAACTTGAAAATGGTTAAATTTGTTTTCATAGATTTGAAATTGGATTGAAACTTGATGAAGAGTCTATCACACCCGAAATACTCGAGAGGGGGGTGAATTGAGTATTTAAAAATTATCCCTACTTTTTATTTTATATCAAGGTAATTAATTACTTAAAGTTTATTGATTAAACTTTAACTAATTAACTAAATGATTATGAACGTAATGAAATGGCTGAAATGAAAGATGCAATAACACACGATATTTGAAGTGGTTCAGCTTCACACGTCGAAGCCTACGTCCACTATTCTCGATTAATAATTTTAGTACCTTACTCCGGATTACAAAATTATCAACCCAACTCGTATAGTTAACTCTAACTATAACTCGATTTGAATATCACTAGATATTCGATTTGACTATCTTAAGTTACTAAGAAAGCACTTGATTGTTCTTCTAAGTGTTCACACAATTGAACGAGTAAGAAACAATATGAAGTACTATTATCTTATGACGTAATCTTAAGAAAGATAAGCAATTTGAAGAGCACGACTTTTCGCAATATTTTCAAAAACAAAACAATAAGACAATTAAGAATTAAACTTAAATATGTTTTGCAAGGATTGTTGTTTCCGAAAAGCTTACTTAAATAAGGAATGATCAATTGTATTTATAGTAGAAGAGAGAACTAGGGTTTGCACGAAACCTTATAAAGCCGTGAGATAGGCGGCAAGGATTACAAGAGATAAATCTTTATCTCTTTCCTAATTTAATCCAAGATATTATAGTTTAGGTAAATAAGATAAAAGTAAATCTTATTTGTTTTCCAAAACTATATCTTTAAGAAGTTTAGATAAGCAAACAAATCAAATCATATATTAATAAGATAGGAAAATATCTTATATAAATATAAGCTAGATTTGATTTGGATAGTTTACTTATGTACAACAACTTCACACGCCCCAACGGTTTTCAGCCCATGGCCGAAACCCTAAGCCCGTGTTTATCTTGGATAAAACCTAGTTTCTTGGATTAGGGTTAGGTTAAATAGATTAGCAAACCCTAGGTAGCATGACGACCCATAAGTCGTTTTACTAACCAATAGAGGTATTCAAGTTACCTATTATAACAACCCATAATTCAACTCTACTATATACACAAATGATTTCGAAATATGTTTAAAGAATTTTATCCTTTGAAAAATGATTTTAAAACTATTAAAATCGTGCTATTAAAAATGCTACCTAAAGTTATAGTAGAAACAACTATAACTTTAAGTTTGGTTAGTAAAGTTATAGGTGAAATAGCTATAACTTTACTTTCCCAATATTCTTATCTTAAGATACCGTCATTAGATGAAGACCTATACTAACTAATCTTCCTGGAGATCTTCAGTGATAGGATCTTCTCTTTATCTTGACCAAAAGCTCTTCATCTTGAGCTTTGTTAAAGACTTGATCTAGCCTTTTGCTTGAATGATCATCATACTAGAAACTTGTTATAGTTGCTTATGATGCTTTAAGAATCTTCAATGTTATAGCTCAAGCTGCTATAACATTACTTGAATGATGCCTCACAAATCTTCAATGTTATAGCTAAGAATGCTATAACATTACTTGTTAACTTGTAAACCTAAGTTAATCTAACAAAGACTAAACAAACGATTACGAGCAAGAGTTTACATAAAACGAGGCACATACTTGTCATTATCAAAACCTAATCATATATCTATATGGTCCAACAAATTCCCCCTTTTTGATGATGACAAGTCTCTTAAAATTTGTGACTAAGTGTAAGTTCCCCCTCAACATAATACTATAAAAGTCATAGACAGTTGAACGCAAGAACAATCACTTATATACAAAGTATAGCATCTAAGGACCTTAAGAGATTAAAGATTCCAACAAGGAGCAAGCTTAGGCAAATACTTAAGTCACGAGGATTTCTTCCCCCTCTTGACATCATCGAAAAGACGAGAAAAGACATAAAACAACTAGAATGATATGAGTCGAGACATGTATTAAGCATGCAAGGAAATATTAGAAAACGAGAAAGTAATCTACATTAACATGCCAAATATAAAATAAGTGTACTACAAACCAAACTAGTCTAATTTCCAATTGGGCCGAATAGGAACAAGTGTTTTAAGCCAAATGGGCCGAATGAAAAGCAAGCCAAAATGGGCCGAATTAGACAATTATTCAAAATATAAAGTCTAACAAAAGAAAAGGCAAGGAAAAGAGGAGGACGGGTTTAAGGAATGTCACGTTTTACGACATTGGGGTTGACATAACCGGGACCGGTCCTAAACTCAAGAGAGTCAAGACGATCAAAGCATGAATGGACATGGTTAGCTTGTGCCGTGAGACACCGCTCAAAATTAAGCACTTTCAATGACAAGGCTTGAGTAGCCTCGTATACAACCCGCATATCCTCATGCATAGCCTTCCCTTCCTTCCACAAAGCCCCACCTTGACTAGCTAAGTTAGCCAACGAACTAGAGTGACGAACACACTCCTTGGCCGCCCTAGCCGCATCCATAGCCATAGCATCAACCCGTGCTTCAAGCCCATGCAAATAAGACAAGACTTCACCATGATCCGAACCCTTCGAACCCGAAGACTCATTCTTGTCTTTTCCCAAACCCGAGACCAACTCCGCAACCATCTTATTTTGTGCATCCATTTTCTCACAAATACTTGCCATAAACAATTCCAATTTTTGTTCAACAACCGAGACCACATCCGACGATTTCTCCACCACATTCCCTTTTGCCAAAAACACCAAATCGGGTCCAATGGCACCAACCTTCATCAACTTAAGATGAGTGTCACACATCTCATCTTTCACCTTTACACCATAGCTAGAAATCCCAATCACCCCTTTTTGTTCCAAAAGCCAAGAGACCCACATTCCATACGGCAAATCCAAGGTAGTATAAAACTTTTCCTCAGTGACACAAACACTTGTTTGAACGATTTTATGAAACACAAGACGAGGAAGACTAACTTTGGATCCTTCAAGCCACTTAGACAACAACACCTTCTCATAACTCGACAATTTATCACGACCACCCCTCCTTGCAACAACCGTGTTCCAAATGAAATTAAGAAAGGATTTCAATTTTGGGGTAAATAACCCCTCAAGCATGTTACTTGACCCCGTAGCATCAACATCAAACGACTTCTTAATTTTAAGCTTTTCTTCCTCCGTCACATCTCCCCATTCCGCACTCGGATTTATTTCGATCCCATCATCAGGGACCAAAAACAGAGTACAAAAATCGGCAAGGGAGATTTTGACTTCGGTATCATTCACCACCGCATGCAACACATTATTTTTGACAGAGACGGAAGAATAAAATTGGATTACCTCAATAGGATATACCGGACCAACAAAGGCACAAACTTTCTTCCATTCTTGAAAATTCAAGAAATCCTTAAAAAATTGCAAGGCTTCGATTTTTCCATACCACTTTTCGGAATAGAGACGACCACCATGAGTACCGTACCGCATAACAAAGTTGACACAGGTTCTTTCATCCGCGGTGAGTCGAAGCTTATCAAGCCCCATTGATGTTGCATTCGGCATGTATTCTCGAAACATTGTCCTTTGAGGACCTTCTTGAGTAGCTACAACCTCGGTCTCTTCCACCAAATCTTCAAACCCCACGGCCTTCTTTTTCCTTTTATTTAGCTTCCGTCTTTTCCCTTCTAAGTTAGGATCAACCCGGTTATGATCGGGATTAGTTGGTTTTTGGTTTGATGAAGGTGAGGGAGTTTTGATAGGGACATAGGTTTTGTTGCATGAAGGTTTGGAGGACCCGGTCCGAGTTGTGGATCGAGTTGATGGCGAGTGAAAACGGGTTGAGGGAGGAGTCATGATGATTATAGGATTTTGAAGGTTGAGCGTGTAGAAAAGTCTAAAGGGAGGTTTTTGGGTTTTGTGTTTATGATGGTGACGGTAGGAGGGAGTATTTATGGGAGCATGAGATCAATTATGGTAAAAGAGTTGTAAGGGAAATAAGAAAGTGGAGGTGGCGTGTTTGAGGTAGATAAGTTTTCCCTTTATATTTTTATATTAAAATTACCATAAGATGTACAAGTGGTTAGGGTAGATTTTTAAGGAGATATGATAAGATATGGTAAGATATGAAAAGAATTATAAAGATGTGAAGATTTTCGGTTAAGGCAAGAAATTGGAACAATTGGTTACGACTTTTGGTTCATAATAATACTTCAAATTTACATGAGTAAAAAATGGAATATTCTCATAATATAATATAATATTTTACATAAATAAACTTGCAACGAAAAATACGGACACAGTCATACAATCTTGTCAAATCTAGTCAGTCATATAGAGAATAAAATATTTGTGACAAGTTTAGTTGCCACCAATTAAACCAATTTCCAATCGTAAAATCTCAAAACGTTCTCTAGCCAATGCTTTGGTAAAAATGTCAGCCCATTGTTTTTCTGTACTAGAAAATTCCAGTCTTATGTTGCCCTTATCTACATGATCCCGTAGAAAATGGTGTCTAATGTCTATGTGCTTAGTTCGTGAGTGTTGTACATGACTTTTAGATATAATTATAGCACTTGTGTTGTCACATAAAATAGGTATACACCCTACATTAACACCGTAATCACATAGTTGTTGCTTAAGCCATAAAAGTTGAGAACATACCAGTCCAGCCGCAATGTATTCGCCTTCAGCAGTAGATAATACAACGGAATTTTGTTTCTTTGACCCCCACGTGATAATACACGGTCCAACAAATGTGGCTATGCCGGAAGTACTTTTTCTGTCAAGTGAACAACCTGCATAATCTGCATCTGAATACCCTATGAGATCGAAATTATACTCAAGAGGATACCACAGATATAAATTAGATGTACCAATTAAATACTTCAAGATTCTTTTAACTGCGACCATATGCGATTATTTAGGGCACGATTGGAATCGAGCACATACGCATACACTAAACATAATATCCGGACGACTTGCAGTTAAATAAAGAAGTGAGCCAATCATACCTCGATAAGTCATCTCATCGACAGACTTACCGTGTTCATCCAAGGTTAACTTCTTCTCAGTGCCCATAGTAGTTGGCTTAGAGTTAGAATTTTCCATACCGAATTTCTTGATTAGCTCCTTGATGTATTTTTGTTGGTGTATCATAATCCCTTCAGGAGTTTGTTGGATTTGGAGTCCAAGGAAGAACTTGAGTTCTCCCATCATGCTCATCTCGAATTCTGAGGTCATTAAATCTGAAAAGTACTTACATAACCGATTATTAGTTGAACCAAAAATAATATCGTCAACGTATATTTGTACGACTAATTGATCAGAAACCTCATTTTTCAGGAATAGGGTTTTATCGACAGACCCTCTTTTAAAACCGCTTTCTAGAAGATATTTTGAAAATCTGTCGTACCACGATCTCGGAGCTTGTTTCAAACCATAAAGAGCTTTATTTAATTTGAAAACATGGTTTTGAAACTTGCTATCGAGAAATCCTGGGGGTTGTTCAACGAAAACCTCCTCATTCAAATAACCGTTAAGGAAAGCTGTTTTAACGTCCATTTGAAAAAATTTAATTCCTTTATGAGCAGTAAATGCTATTAATAATCTAATAGCCTCAGGTCTGGCTACAGGAGCGAAGGTCTCATTGTAGTCAATTCCTTCTTGTTGATTATATCCTTTTACAACCAATCTAGCTTTGTTTTATACAATAACTCATGTATCGTCCAACTTGTTTCTAAAAACCCATCTTATACCGATAACCGTTCGATCTTTAGGTCTTGGAACCAAATGCCACACTTTGTTCCGTTCGAACTGTTGAAGCTCTTCTTGCATAGCAACGATCCAATCTGGTTCGGCAAGTGCTACTTTGATATTTGTTGGCTCAATGGTTAAAAGAAAGGAGTAGAATGAGCAAAAGTTGTTAACTCTTCTACGAGTTCGAACGCCTTCATTCAGACTTCCTAGGATGGTTTCCATTGGATGGGAATCCTTATATTTCCATTTCTTAGAAACAGGAGGCACATCTTCATCTGAACGCGTCTCGCTTTCTTCGAATGATTGGGGTTCAAGCCTTGTTTCCCCTGAATCCAAGTCTAGGGTTATAACAGAATTAGTTATAACTTTGGACTTAGTTTGTTGATTAAGAGTTGAAGTTATAGCTTCATCAGTTATAACTTTATCCTCCAATTGCTTGGATTGAGAAGAGGTTTTAGTATCATCAACTAAACTCTCAGTACTCTTTCCTTTATCATTCGAAGGGCTTCCTTGTTCATCATTTGTGCCCTCAATTTCTTTATCTTCCTCATCCAATTCTGGAAGTTCATCCCTGGATAATCGGAAATCAGGTTCGTTCAAATCTTCTTCCTCATCCTGTTCAGCTTTATCAAACATATTATTCTCATCAAAAACAACATGAACACTTTCATCGATGCATAAGGTTCTTTTATTGAATACCTTATATGCTTTACTATGATTAGAATAACCAACAAACACCGCTTCGTCACTTCTAGGATCGAATTTGCTTAATCGATTTTTGCCATTATTATGGACAAAACATTTACTCCCGAAGCAACGTAGATGTGATATGTTAGGTTTACGTCCCCTAAGAATCTCATAAGGAGTCTTCTTGAGAATAGGTCTAATCAAAGCTCGATTATGAACATAGCATGCAGTACTAATAGCTTCAGCCCAGAAATTTCGAGGTAGGCCACTACACAATAACATCGTGCGTGCCATATCCTCCAATGTTCTATTCATACGTTCGACAACACCGTTTTGCTGTGGGGTTCGTGGTGCCGAGAAGTTATGCCCAACACCATTCTCCCTACAATATTGTATAAAAGCTTGGTTATCAAATTCGGTGCCATGATCCGTACGAATGGAAACTAATTTTGATTTATATTTATTTTAAGCAAGCTTCATTAGAACTGCAAATTCTTCGAAAGTCTCATCTTTTGAACTGAGAAAGATTGGCCAAACAAATCTAGAGTAGTCATCAAACAGAACGAAGACATACCTGGATCCACCTCTACTTCTTACCTTCATTGGGCCACAAAGATCCATATGCACGAGTTCTAGTGGTTCTTTGGTACTTACTATTCTCTTGGGTTTGAACGATGATCTAACGTGTTTGCAACGAGCACAAGAATCACATAGGGTTTCTTGATCGAATTTGATTGATGGAAATCCTTCAACCAGATCCCATTTCTTTAGCTTATTCAACGTTGTTGAATTTATGTGAGCAAATCGTTTATGCCAAAGGCACGGATCATCTGTCGTTACTTTCATGCATGTTAATGAATTAGTAGGAATATTATTTAAATCAATCATATAAACATTCCTTCTACGGTGTCCTTCAAGCACAACACTACTTGTTCCTTCAATTATTATTCGACAAGAATCTGAATGAAAGACAACTTTATTTCCTTTGTCGCATAATTGAGAGATACTAAGTAAGTTGTGTTTGAGACCACTCACAAGATAAACTTCACTAATTGCATGAGAAGAGGATATTCCAACTTTACCAACACCGATGATCTTACCCTTCTTGTTATCACCAAATGTGACCTTACCTCCATCGAAGGGTTCAAGTAAAAGAAATAAATTTACATCTCCAGTCATGTGCCTTGAGCATCCACTGTCAAGGTACCATAGGTTATTTTCTTTCACCACAACCTGCAAAATAATTAGATACAGTTTTTAGGTACCCAAGCTAGGTTGGGTCCTTTGACGTTAGTCACCCTGAAAACTAGATCTTTTCTAACCCAAACCCTTTTAATAATTTTGCGTTTTGGAGGCGAATGGATTTGTTTAGAAGCCGTTTTAGGTTTAGTTGTGGGTTCCTTATGTTGCGGTTTTTCAGGTTGTTTTGGAGGAGCTTTGGTTTTGACGGGCTCCTTAGGTTTTGGAGCTTGTTTAGCTTTGGTATCCTTCTTGAAATCAAAGCTCATATCATAGAACCAACGATGATCATTGTTGCGTTTCTCACTGGTACTTGGTTCAGATGGGGTATTAACACTTTCCTCGAAAATAGTGTCAGATGCTTTGACAAAGTTGATTCCTTTTCTTAAATCTTGAGCATATTTGACACAATTTTCTTGGATATGTCCAGTATGACCACAGTAATTGCAAATCAAGTATTCTGGTAAATTTGTATATTTTCTCCTTCTGAAGTCTCGTTCGGAAGGGGTTGATTTTCATTTAGAGTGGTCTCTACGACCATAGCACTCGTGCCCTAATCCCATTTTCATGTAATTATCAGATTGCTCAGTTAGGAAATTTAGAACACGTGTGCTACCTTCCCATTTCTCATGAACCTTTCTAGCATGCAAGAGTAACTCTTTTAGGGACTCTATTTCTTTGTTGCATTTGGAATGATCTAACCCTGTGACTTTGGGAGGATGAGTCTCTTCATAATTATCACGGAAGTTCTGGAACCTATCATTAAGAACCCGTACCATCTCGGTATGCGTTCTTTTAATAATTAAAAGATCAGTTTTAGATTCCTTTAATTGCTGAGTTAGAGATTCGATCTCCTTCTTTTGATTTGAGATCATGGCCTCTCTATCCGTGGCCTTTGTCTCAAGTAGCTCTTTGACTTTTCTTAATTCCAATGTTATAGCTTCACTAGCTATAACTTTGGTTTGAAGATGCTAAATGTTGAGTTTAAGGTCTGAGGTTATTGGCCGGACTAAATCTTTTCGGTAACTTGTCGTTAGGAGCACCTAGACCAAAACACAATTTATAACTTCACAAACAACTCTACAATTAGTAAAGAGGCAAGTAAAGGTCGGATCCCAAGGCACGGGAATTGAGATGAGATTTCTATTGAAACAAGTGGTGTCTTAGGGGTGTCACAATTTGGGTTGATGTAGAAGGTCACTAAATTAAATAGCAATGAAAATAAACAAGCAAGATGAACTAAAAGGGTTGTAAACAATTGATAAAAAGCACTAGGGTATCATGGGGTCATAGGGGAATCATGGGAGTTGATCATACGAACATGTTCTCAAATTATAAGCAAGCAATTATTGTTGTGATGGATTGAGTTGGGTTATATCTTAAAATCCTAGGAAAGTTTGGGTCCCGGAGCCGAATCGATTAGATTGTACAACACCTACAAGTCGACTTAGTCTTCCCTACTCAACAACATGCATGGTCTAATGAGACTCGAGTTGGTTTATGTCTTACAAGTCTCATTGAAAAGATAGGTGATGGGTAAAAAATGCAGGGATTCATAGGCTCGCATTTCATCAAACATAATATGTGCATGAGTTGAGATCAAAACAAGCAAGCAAATAAACCATGAAAGCATATTAATTTAAGCATGAATCATTACCCATGTTGGTTTCCCCTAATGACCCATTAACCCTAGCTAGGTCACTACTCACTCATTATCATGTTGATCATGCTAGCAAGGTTGTCAATCATACCAACAAAGTAAAACATGATGAATAAATGAAAGTAATTAACAATAATTAAAAAGGGATTAAGAGAATTATACCTACTAATGATTCCAATAACAAAGCAAAGAATAAAACAAGTACTTGATGCTTGATTGAGAGGTTGTCAATCTCCCAATAATAACCCAAATAATCTTCAATTACCCAAAATAAAGGATGAACAAAAGAGAAATTAAGGAAATAAAACTTGTATTAAAACTTGATTAACTGTTGATTACAAAACTAAAGAGAGATTTGATTGATATTAACTACTCTAAGAATTGATAAGAAGAACATGCTCTTCTAATTAGACTAATGGGGTATTTATAGTGGAAATTAGGTGGATGCATTAGGGTTAACTAAGGGCTAAACTAGTAATTACACTTTTGAGATTTGAGCAGGGAAACGCCGGTATTTTTCGAAGGATGGGCGTCTTTCATTGAAGCTTGAAGAAACGAAATCTTGCTGTTTTGGAATCCGTGCGTCTTAGGCACGGACGGCCGGATTCAGAAAGTTGTCCGCCGGCGTCTTCAAGGGAATCCGGGCGTCTTCTGGGCTTGCTGCCCGGGCGTCTTTGGGAGAATACGGCCGGATTGTGGAGGTGGAGGACGGGCGTCTTCCAGTCAATCCGCACGGATTGCTATCAGCTTCACTTCTTTCTCCTTTTCTTCCTTTCCTTCATAAAATCCTTGGGGATTTCCTCGGGGATGCAAGTATCCTTTCGCGTCATTGCCCATCTACTATAGTATGTACAAAGGCCTTCTAATCTTGTCTCTCCTTGATGCTTGGTCATTGAATTTAATCAATTTAGTCTCATTTTACCATGAAAGTGCAAGGTTTGCACTCCTTTCCTACCAAGGACACAAAACCTCAAAGAATATGCAAAACAAAGAACTAAAGACAATAAATGACCCAAATATGCACTAAAAAGCATGGTAACAAGGCTAATTCGTGGACTAAATATGCGCTAATTATGGTCACATCAGTTATAGCTTCATTAGCTATAACTTTAGACTCAAGAACCTTCTTCTCAGCATTTGTCGTATCTGAAGTTGTAGCCATGTTGGCTGTAACTTTAGATTTGAGCTTTTTGGCCTTTGTTTTAAGGAGATGATTCTCTTCAGCAATGTCAAGGATTTGTTCTTTCAAGTCTTTCAATTCCATTTCTTGTTCGTGACACTTATCAAGAGATTGCTCAAAATATTCAATTAAAGCATTCTTAGACAACTTCTTAACATTCTTCTTAAGTTCAAGATAACTTACCTCTTCTTCTTCTTCTGAATCTGAATCTCCTAGGAAGCAGCAGTAGGAGTCCACACTATCTTTATCATCGTCTGAGAAGAGGTCAAGACTGACGTTGCTTAAGCATAGGTTAGCAACTTCTTCTTCTTCTGATGCTTCGTCATCCTCAGGGTCTAGATCTCCCCAGCAAGATGCTATCATCACTTGCTTGAATTCCTTCTTAGTCTTGTCACGTTTTGCTTTGTCTTTAATTTTCTCCCATGTGGGACAATCCTTAATCATATAACCGGATTCTCCACACTTAAAGCATCCTCTATTAGCAAACGTATTTTTTGACTCAGAAATTTTCTTATTAGTGAATTTATTATTATTGAACGATTTTGCTTGCTTATTTCTGAAAATGCGTTTGTTGAACCGTTTAGCAAACAAGACCGTTTCGTCCTCTATTTCTACATCTTCTTCTTCCTTAGCGGAAGCTTGTAGAGCCATGCTCTTCTTATTACTGGACTCAGCCTCATCGTCATCCAGGACGAGTTCATGAGCCATGAGAGCACCAATAAGTTCTGTATAAGGGAGAGAAGTGAGATCTCTGACTTCTTCCATAACCGTGACCTTGGGACGCCATTTCTTGGTTAAACTCCTAAGTACTTTTCTAGCAATATCCTCGGAGTTGAAAGTTTTACCAATATTTTTGAGCTCATTGACTATTGTAGAAAATCGTGCTGACATGCTATCAAGTGATTCATTATTTTCCATTCTGAAAAGTTCGTATTTTTGAATCAGCAGGTCAATACGATATTTCCTTACAGCCGACGTTCCTTCATAGGCCAATTCAAGACCATCCCATATTTCCTTGGCCGAAGTGCAAGATGAAAAACGATCGAATTCAGTCGATGTCATGCCGTTTTGTAACAGGCTTATCGCTTTCGAGTTTTTTTCAGCCTTCTTGTAATCAGCCTCAACATAGTCTTCTTCCTTTTTCTCATAGGTAGTGCCTTCCGAAGATGCGACCAAAATTTTATTTGTTCCGTTCTTTATAATCGTCCAGCACTCCCAATCATGTCCTTTTATGTAGTATGTCATCATGTTTTTCCAAAGTCCATAATTCTTCCCATCAAAGAAGGGACACTTAAGATACTTGGAATCCATTTCACACGTGTAAGGCAGCGGAATAAAAATAAAATAAAAAGATAAAAAGATAGATGGATCTAGCCTCTTTGCGGTTAAGCAATCAAGAGCACGAGGCTCTGATACCAATTGAAGAGTCTATCACACCCGAAATACTCGAGAGGAGGGGGGGTGAATTGAGTATTTAAAAATTATGCCTACTTTTTATTTAATATCAAGGTAATTAATTACTTAAAGTTTATTGATTAAACTTTAACTAACTAACTAAATGATTATGAACGTAATAAAATGACTGAAATGAAAGATGCAATGACACACGATATTTGAAGTGGTTAAGCTTCACACGTCGAAGCCTACGTCCACTATTCTCGATTAATAATTTTAGTACCTTACTCCGGATTACAAAATTATCAACCCAACTCGTATAGTTAACTCTAACTATAACTCGATTTGAATATCACTAGATATTCGATTTGACTATCTTAAGTTACTAAGAAAGCACTTGATTGTTCTTCTAAGTGTTCACACAATTGAACGAGTAAGAAACAATATGAAGTACTATTATCTTATGACGTAATCTTAAGAAAGATAAGCAATTTGAAGAGCACGACTTTTTGCAATATTTTCAAAAACAAAACAATAAGACAATTAAGAATTAAACTTAAATATGTTTTGCAAGGATTGTTGTATTTCAAAAAGCTTACTTAAATAAGGAATGATCAATTGTATTTATAGTAGAAGAGAGAACTAGGGTTTGCATGAAACCCTATAAAGCCGTGATATAGGCGGCAAGGATTACAAGAGATAAATCTTTATCTCTTTCCTAATTTAATCCAAGATATTATAGTTTAGGTAAATAAGATAAAAGTAAATCTTATTTGTTTTCCAAAACTATATCTTTAAGAAGTTTAGATAAGCAAACAAATCAAATCATATATTAATAAGATAGGAAAATATCTTATATAAATATAAGCTAGATTTGATTTGGATAGTTTACTTATGTACAACAACTTCACACGCCCCAACGGTTTTCAGCCCATGGCCGAAACCCTAAGCCCGTATTTATCTTGGATAAAACCTATCTTCTTGGATTAGGGTAGGTTAAATAGATTATCAAACCCTAGGTAGCATGACGACCCATAAGTCGTTTTACTAACCAATAGAGGTATGCAAGTTACCTATTATAACAACCCATAATTCAACTCTACTATATACACAAATGATTTCGAAATATGTTTAAAGAATTTATCCTTTGAAAAATGATTTTAAAACTATTAAAATCGTGCTATTAAAAATGCTACCTAAAGTTATAGTAGAAACAGCTATAACTTTAAGTTTGGTTAGTAAAGTTATAGGTGAAATAGCTAAAACTTTACTTTCCCAATATTCTTATCTTAAGATACCGTCATTAGATGAAGACCTATACTAACTAATCTTCCTGGAGATCTTTAGTGATAGGATCTTCTCTTTATCTTGACCAAAAGCTCTTCATCTTGAGCTTTGTTAAAGACTTGATCTAGCCTTTTGCTTGAATGATCATCATACTTGAAACTTGTTACAGTTGCTTATGATGCTTTAAGAATCTTCAATGTTATAGCTCAAGCTGCTATAACATTACTTGAATGATGCCTCACAAATCTTCAATGTTATAGCTAAGAATGCTATAACATTACTTGTTAACTTGTAAACCTAAGTAAATCTAACAAAGACTAAACAAACGATTACGAGCAAGAGTTTACATAAAACGAGGCACATACTTGTCATTATCAAAACTTAATCATATATCTATATGGTCCAACACTTGAAAACGGTTAAATTTGTTTTCAAAGATTTGATTTTGAATTGAAATTTGAAAACGGTAAAATTTGTTTTCAAAGAATTGATTTTGAATTTGAATTTTGAAAACGGTCAAAATTTTTTTTCAAATGGTTTGAAGTTGGATTTGAAATTTGAAAACGGGTAGATTTGTTTTCAAAGATTTGATTTTGAATTGAAACTTGAAAACGGTTAGATTGGTTTTCAAAGATTTGAATTTGAATTTGAAATTTGAAAACGGTTAAATTTGTTTTCAATGATTTGAAATTGGATTTGAAATTTGAAAACGATTAAATTGGTTTTCAAAGATTTTATTTTGAATTTGAAATTTTTAACACGGTTAAACTTGTTTTCAAATGATTTGAAGGTTGATTTGAAATTTGAAAACGATTAGATTTATTTTCAAAGATTTGATTTTGAATTGAAACTTGAAAACGGTTAAATTCGTTTTCAAAGATTTGATTTTGAATTGAAATTTGAAAACGGTTAAATTTGTTTTCAAAAAATTGATTTTGAATTTGAATTTTGAAAACGGTCAAATGTGTTTTCAAATGGTTTGAAGTTGGATTTGAAATTTGAAAACGGTTAAATTCGTTTACAAATATTTGGATTTGAAATTGGAGATTATGAGGATTGAATTCGTCATTACGACGGGTTAGAAAACCGCTTTAACCTTTGAAAGGAGGTATGCAAATCGAAAATTGTGAGAATTGAAATTGTCATTACGACGGCTTAGAAAAGCCAAATTTGATTTAAAAGAAGAGATTCAAAATTTGAAAAGTTGTACGGGTTAAAATCGTCATTACGACGGTTTGAAAAACGTTTTTGTTTGAAAAATGACTTCGAATTTTGAAAATTCGCGAGTACAATTCGTCATTACGATGGCATAAAAAGGCTGCTTTGATAATACAACGGTCGGTGAGGGACCGAGGTGTGAAACGGCCATTATGACGACGTAAAAGGGTATTTTGAAATGGTTTGTGAAAACCGAGATTTGAAATCGTCATTACGACGGCATGAAAAGGTGCATTTGAAATTGGCTATAAAAACTAGGTTTTGAAATGGCCATCATAACGGCATAAAAAGTTGTGCAACGGTCGGCAAAAGACGAAGGTTTGAAACAGTTGTAGAAAACTGGCTTTGAAAATCGTCATAAAGACGGCCTAAAAAGGTGTGTTAAAATGCGACGGTCGGCGAAAGATCGAGGTTTGAAACGGTTGTGAAAAACCGAGTTTGAAAATGGTCATTACGACGGCGTAAAAAGGTGTTTTTGAAACGGTTGTAGAAAACCGATTTTGAAAATCGTCATTACGACGGTCCAAAAAGGCGTGTTGAAATGGTTGTAGAAAACCGGATTTGAAAATCGTCATTATGACGGCCTAAAAAGGCGTGCAACGGTCGGCAAAAGACCGAGGTTTGAAACGGCCATTATAACAGCGCGAAATGTGTTTTTTTTTAAGGTTTGAAATGACACGGAAGGACTTATGATCACATAACACATAAGCACTCACAGTTCATTATATTATGCTTGATGCTGACACGGGTTTTGGCTTAAAAGGGTGGGTTACACACCAAGCAATCAAACCCCGATTTGCGAGAGGGATACCAATCCAAACAAAATATGTAAGGAGGGTGCCCTAGCCTCGTGCTCGAAAGTGATGAAAGCTCTTTGACGAAACAGAAATGTGTAACGTCAATGGTATGCTTGACTCAATCGGGATTCAAAACGCGGGGATGAGAAAACTCACGCCGACGAGACGAGCCAATTGGTCGAAAAGGGTTAGGTTGTGGGCCCGGACAAGGAACCCGACTTATGACCGTAATATCAATTAATGCACTTTAACCACGACCTCGTTCGAGTTTCACCTCTAAGGATCACAAAGACACAAGTGTCCTAGTTTTCCCCAGCAGAGTCGCCAAACTGTGGACATGGGCCACAGGCCGATCTGTGGATTTGGGCCACCTACTGATATGCGGTCACGGGCCACCTGCACGCCAAGCCAATTTGTGGACATTCAGCGGTCTTTTGAAAGCCACGCTCGGTGACGTAAAAATGCTTTCGAGCGGATCGCTTTAGATCGGTCAGTTTCGTCTCGGTAAAGGTCTCGAAATGATTAGAGATGTTCAGAGTCGCCACCAAGCAATTATGGGATGCCTTGAACCCATTCGAAATCCACTTTATACCTCAGTCAAACGAAGCACAAAGTAATGTTTGACATAGGTACTAAAGATAAGGACTCGTCCCCCTTTTAGCATTCTATGCCTAAAATGACTCTCTTGCGCCCTGGATAAGGCCATCCACTATCCAAAGATTCTGAGTAAGGGGTAAGGGTACGTATTGGGAAGCCCTTTAATTGGACACCCAATCCCGCCCGCGTTAGCGGCCTCTACTGATCGATCGTGGTTGTTTAAGTGCAAGAGTTGATAAAACGGTATAAATGAATGAATGCACATCCGAAAGTGTTAACCTAACATGTGAGCTTTCTAAGTCGGTTTGTTAATCCAAATATCAAGCATAAGATGTCAAGTTTGATTTAAATTGATTTACATGTAAAAACGGAAATTACACATCCATTTACCGTATTCGGGTTATGATGCTTAACACGATCCATTTATTTGAAAAAGGATGTTAAAAGACAAAGTATAAAATGTAAACTTGTCAATCTGATCCGTCATGTATACGGGTTCACCGTAGTCGGGATCGTCCTAGACAAATGTTAAAAACGAGGCAGAACAGCGCCAGGCAGCCACTTTGGGGCGCAAGCCTATTGGTGATAGAAGGGGCTCTGCCCTGGTTTTGAAATGTAGAAAACAGACGGCCTCTTGGGGCGCGAGCCATGAGCCGACCCAAGGGGGCGTCTCCTGGTTTTTGAAAAGGTTGTTTAAAACCGTATTTGTGATTAAATAATTTGCAAGTATTGTTTGCATGACTCGTAATAATTACTATTATGTTAGTAATATCCGTTGTCGGACTTGCATGTTTGAAAAGCATAGTTTACAAATAAAAAAGTAAAATGTTGATTTGAACTAATCATGTTAAGTTCATTTCTTTGTAATTAGTCAAGTTAATCATCGCACTCGGATTAAACCGACATGGTATAAACAACCAAGGATGATTATGAATCATGACTAATATATTTAAAAATGTAAACAAATGAGAAAAATGGTAAATAAAAGAAAAGGGTGTTAAAATACCCATTAAATGTGATTAACCAACAATATCATCGGGTCACGGAATAAACCGTCATGGTATAAAGAACCAAGGATGATTTTTGTAATGGCCAAAATATGTTTATCATAAAAATGAATTAAAATGGTTAATAAAAGAAAAGGATTTCTTTTAAAATGTAATTAACCAATTAATATCACCGAGTCACGGATTAAACCATCATGGTATAAGGAACCAAGGGTGATTATGATTTATGGTTAAAAAGTTTGTCAAAAAAATGGTTTGAAACATTCGAAATGGTAAAAACCGTAAAAGGAAAGAAGTAAAAATAAAAGAAAGCGTTGAAGGAAAAACGAACTCAAACACGTTTGAGTCTGACCTAGGCACCCCATTGAGGCGCGAGCCACCTTGCACTATAAGGGGCTTCTGCCTCAGGCCAAAGCTCAGTTTTGGCTCGTCTAACCTAAATTTGAATCGTGTTATGCATCATTCGTGCCTATAGACTCATCAAAACAGTAAAGACATGAAATAAAGTGAGTTGTTTACACCCTCAAACTTACGTGTATTGATATTTTGCGACGTAGACGACTTTAGAGACAAGTTTTCTCGTAGCGACTACTCACGATCAAGATGTTTAAAAAGAGTGCCTCAAAAAAGGATTTTGTTTTGAAAATGAGTTGAAAATATGTTAATTAAAACATGTTGATTGATTAGTTTAGTTGGTCGAATGGGTCGATCGAATGCACGGCGACGGTACCAAACAATATGTGTAAGGCTTGTGTTTACGATCGATAGGTCGTAAACACGTGTCGATTTTGGACTTAGGAAGTCGGGTCTAGAAGTTTAAGGGAGAAGGAGGGGGCGGACTCTCGCGTGAAGATTGTGGTGTGTGATGGTGGGTATTTATAGAGAAATGTGGGATGGAAGGTCGGTTGTGTTTGCTTAGAGGCTAAGCAGACACCTCCTTTAGGCACGAGCCACCCCGTGACTCAATGGGGTGTACTGTCCCTTTCAATTTGGACGTGGCCTAATCTCCATCCATTATTGATTTGTGGTAATCAAATAGGATGTCGTGTAACAATATGGGCATCTAATAAGATGATTTTAGGTGTTACTTGAGGTAGGTGTTTTGTGTGCTTGACTCGGGTTTGACCTGTGTGAGTCGGGATTTGAATTTGGATTCGGTTTTTGGCCCGGTGTCAGTTTTGACTCTAATTAGGGTCATTTTAATGCAAATGACATGATAAAGACATTCATGGCATTATTTTTGACATTCGAGATTTGCTTTGACTCGGTTTGACTTAGGTTGACTCGAGTTGCGGGCTTCTGAGTCGGTTTTGGGTCCGAAGACGGTTTTAATTCTAAACAGTGTTATTTTAATGCAAATGAAGTTAGAAAAATTTTGAAATCATTTTTCATATTCGAGTAGTGCATTAAATCGTCTCATGTATAGCCAATCCACGCACGTATATCAAAAACACGTTACAGTCCGATCAACATCGGGTGGTTTTTGGAAGGTGCAGATACTGGGTATCTATATTAGTTCGACTGAGTCTAGGTCAGGGTCATCCTCATTATCATCGTAAATAGAATTGCATTCATAAAAACACAAGGAGTAAGCAAAATCTGATTTATTCATATTAAATTTTGAAAATAACTGAAATAAAGAAGTCATCTGTTCAGTAGTCAGTGGCGGTAAAGGGACAGATGTTGGGACATTTCGCAAGCTGCTATTACTATTTGATGCTATGCTAGGAGAAACAAGGGGATAGGGAGTGACGACAAAAGAAGACCCTCTAACGACTTCTCTAGACTCAGACTCTGATTCCAACTCCGACTCCAACTCTGAGTCGAATTCATTATCTTCAGGTTCTCCTTTGAACATCTCTCCTTCTCCAGTAGTGACCATGAAGAGCTTTCCTTGGTTGTTAGTCCATTTGATTGAATTTCTCCATCCTTTCTGCTGATTTGGGTTGGTGTCAGTGATCAATGTCGTGGGGTTGAAATGGTCATCTTGAACTATCATGGTAATGATCTCATCCTACGCAGCTTTGACAAATCGGTCTTCCCCAAACAGAAGTCTAACAGCTTGTTCGTCTAAACAAGGTGTTTGATGAGTTTTGACGGTAGGAACCGTTTCTGAAGGGATGAAGTAGCAAACGTGGAAGACCTCGAATCCAGCTAGTTGTATTTCCTTATAATGCCAAGGTTCGGGAAACCCGTGAAAGTATTCTTGACTCCCCTCTCTAACGAAGTATCCATTTAGGGTAGGGAGATAGGGTCGCATCTGGATTCATTTGTTTTTACGATTTTGGAATTGAGTAAGCATTTCTAAACCTTCTGCTTTCGTGGGCTTGTACCCCAAACCTAATGGTATACTTTGAGCGTTTCCTTCTTTGTAAGGTGCAAAGGTATTCTTTTTGGCAGGGTTTAATGGCATTCCCGGGAAGTATCCTTGGGACTTGAGTATGTGGTTGGCCACTAAATTGGAGTATGGGTTGAAGTATGGAGGCGCTAGTTCGCTCTCTACAAGGTTTATGCTCTGAAATCCTCCAAGGTCATATACTGGGTCTGTGACCACCTGGTTGCTTGACATTTTCTCTATCACAGCCTTGATAGGTGACCAAGTGATTGTCACTACTTTACCATCTAGAGGAATTTTGATCTTCTGGTGCAAGGTGGATGTTACTGCTTTGGAAGCGTGAATCCAAGGTCTTCCCAGAAGTATATTGAAGGATGCCTCGATGTCCAGTATCTGAAAATTAACCTTTCACTCGATTGGCCATGTGGCTATAGTAAGGTTGATTAGCCCTACTACATTACGTCGTGTTCCATCATAGGCTCGAACACTTTGGTTGGTAGGAGTCCAATCTGATTCTTTAATGCCCAACTTGTATGCTATCTTAAGTGGTATGACGTTGACTGCGGAGCCATCATCCACCAAAGTCATTTGTACGTTCTTCTTTAAGCACGTGACCGTAATGTATAGAGCGAGGTTATGACTGGCGCCGAAAGGAGGCAAATCCTCATCTGAAAAAGTAACTGGGTTACTTAGTTTAACTAAGTCTTGGAAGACCAAGTTGACTACGTCATCAGGCGTAGAGTTATGCGCTACGTTCAGTTTAGCCAATGCTTGCAGTAAAGCTTGGCGATAGGGAAATGAACTCGCAACTAATTGTCAGACTGAAAGATCAACCTTTGTCTTCTGCAGTTGTTTCAGTAGATGTATCTTCGCCATCATTTGGTATGATGATATTGGTGTTAGTAACTGGACCATTGGCGGTATGTAACACCCCACGGTAATTGAAGAGGTCCAGTGATAGGCTTAAATGACTCGTGCTTAAAGGGATTTGAAGTACTACTCATATCAACAAAGTGCACTTTCTTTTATGGTCATCCATGTGAAAGAACTCAAAAGTTAAGCGTGCTTGGCTAGGAGTAGTCTTAGGATGGGTGACCTCCTGGGAAGGTTCCCGGGATGCACATGAGTGAGGACAAAATGCGCAATAAAGGACTCGTGTTGATCTGTGAGCCATGTACACAGCCTGGTGAGCTATCATAAGTAACCGCTCCCGACCCGGTTTGGCTCGGGGTGTTACACGGTACGACCGTTTTGAGAGACATTTTGATATGGACGCCCTGCGCTAGTAAGGTGGTCTATATCTTGATCTTCGCTAGCCTTGACTATGTCCTCACTGACCTTGACTAGATAATGTTCTGTGAGGTATTCATCTTCATCGCCATCAGCCCATATTCCGTTGACGATACTTATTTCTCTCAACCTAATGATTTCAGCTTCCAGACTGATTATTTGCTCGACTAGATTGTCAACTACTGCGATCACCTCTTGCATCGTAGACTCTTGAGATAGACTTGGAGTTAGTGGCATGTTTTCCCTAGGTATAGTGCCTGGATTGCGTAGAGACGCCACTACAGCCTCTAGTTCTGAAACTTGCCTACTCACACTCTTTGCCCATTCGATGAAATCGGCAATGGTGGGAGAGATGGTGGAATAACTCCCCTCATCTTCTAGCGCATGAATCTCATCCTCGACTGGAGAAATGAGGTGTGAACAATCCAAGGTGGATTCTTCATTTTTGATCATCAGAACTCCAAGAGGATTCTGAGTATTGTTAGGCTTACCTCCGGGAGGTATGGGTAAACGACAATATTCAATCATATCCTGGATGCCATGTTTCAATTTGAAGCATCTCTTTGTATCATGTCCTTTGCCTCTATGGTATTTGCAGTACGCATTCTCATCCCAGGATTTAGATTTCTTCTCCGGGTCAGGCGTAGGTCATATAGGTTGGAGCTTACTTTGTTTCATTAGCCTTTTCAGAGCGTTGGAGTATGAATCACCAATGTTCGTGAATTTCCTTGGTAGGTTATTCTTCTTAGATGATTCGACGAGGTTAACCTCATCGGTCTTTCTAGTGGAGCCATAAGAACGACTCGTTGAACCCTGATATCCGCGACCTACCGTTTTGGACAAGAGCCCCAGCGGAGTCGCCAAACTGTGGACATGGGCCACCCGCAGCGCGCGCGGAAGCGCTTGAATAAGCGTGCATATGTGGAGTCGCCACCAATTTTTATGGAAAATTGGAACCGTTCGAATACCTCGTGCCATGTCAAGACACAAAGTAGTGACATGAACACTAAGAACTCGATACCCTTAGCGTTCTATATCTAGAATGACTCTCGTGGATGCAAATGAACACGGATATTCACAGAGATCTGGAGTAAGGGGTGAGGGTACGTATTAGGAAGCTCTTTAATCAAATACCTAATCCCGCCCGCCTCGATAGCGGCCTCTACTAATGATTAGGGAAGTTATTCATATTTGATATGTTGTCGATTATATGCATGCAATGCAACATCCATAGATTAATCCTAACATGTGAGATTAAACTATGTCGGTGAACACGTAATTAGCACTCAATTATGTCGAATTGGAATTTACGATTAATTACATGTAAAAAAACAAGTAAATAAATCATAGATAAGTAAACGGTAAATAAAATTACGATAAAATTACAATGAATTACAATGATTACGTGATTTACGTCAAAAATACACTCAAAACGGAAAGTTGAAGAAAAGAAAATAAAAGTTTAGAGATTAAAGTGACAAAATAGGTCAGATTAAAGGTGATATTATGATTAGTAGTTAATTAATTATGTAATTAAAGGCTACGTCAAAGCGGGAACTGAAGTTCAGGGACATAAGTCACCTTAGAACAGGCGCAGCATCTGATGCTTCCCTTAGAAGAGGCGCAGCTATTCCTGCGTCTGTTCTTGAGTTTAGTTCTGGCTGTGAAGTCAGAACCGCGGGTAGTTAATGTTCTTTGGTATGTTTTACGATCGATTATCGATATTAAACTCAAGTGAAAGTGATTTAGCATATAAATTACATACTGACATCGTCATAAAAGCGATAAACACAAATTAAACGAATTAAAACGAGTTAAAAATGTAATACTCCGTATTTATAAGTCTTGGGGTACTCTATCGAATAGGCCTTACTCTGTCGAGTAAGGGTAAGTTGCGTTTTAGAAAAGTTTCTGACCTGTAGGGTACTCTATCAAGTAGCCTTAGGTACTCGATAGAGTAAGGGGGTACTCTATCAAGTAGCCTTAGGTACTCGATAGAGTAAGGGGGTACTCTATCAAGTAGCCTTAGGTACTCGATAGAGTAAGGGGGTACTCTATCAAGTAGCCTTAGGCACTCGATCGAGTAGGGGGGTACTCGATCGAGTACCTTGGGTACTCGATCGAGTGTCCGGTTTATCGGGGGTTTTTCTCGAGTTTTGTTAATTACGCGATTAAGGTATTTAAACATATTCGTCTTTATTCTAAATCACTTTTTACAAAACCTAAAACCTGTTTAAGAGAGAAAGCAACTGGTTCTTCTTCCTAATCGCGTTCTTGACAATTCCCGGAGTTCAGACGGTCAGTTTGTATCGTAGTTCGCGTCGTTGGATTCCTTGCGTCGAGGGTAAGCTTCTAGCATAATTTTTATAATGTTTTGCTAGGTTTGGTCAAACCCTAATTTAGGGTTTGGGGGTTTTATGAGTAGTAAGTAATTGGTAGTCTTTATGTGTTATGTATGATAGGAGGAGAATTCGTAGAGGAGCCGTTTTGATACAAATGTTTGTAGATACCGTCTGCGTGTTGTGCTTTCCAGGTAGGATTTCCTACTCAGTATTAGTCCCATAATGGGATATTGGTGATGTGCTGTAGTTAGTGGTTTAATATGATGATTGTGATTGTGTCTGTGATTGTGTTTGGTTTCTTTGGCTCTCGAGATGCGTTCTCGGCTGAGTGGGGTCACTTGCGGGAGTGATCTCACGCCCTAGTTTCGCCCTTCGTGGAACCCGCCACGAAAGGGGATGTGCACATTAATGGACAGGGTTATCGCTCGTACGATGAGCGGGGCTTAGGTGGGAACGGCTGCGGTCCCCCATCGGCGTGGTGGTCCGGTGGACGGTCAAGATTGAGATGATGGGAGTTGGTGTGTGTGTGTGTGTGTGTGTGACAGTTCAGCTGTCTGTTTGTCTTATTATTGTTATCTATATTGATTGTGTGATTAGTACTGACCCCGGTGTTGTTTTGTAAAACCTGCGGTGATCCATTCGGGGATGGTGAGCAGATATTGAGCAGGTATAGAGATGAGTACGGGGATAGCTGGGATGGCCACGACATGACGATAGAGTCTTCCGCTGTAGTTTAGCATTTATTTATATTTCAGTTGAGAACAGATAGTTTGGAATAATGTATTGTACTTTCAGTTTGGTTTCGAGGATTGTATTTATTCATTAAACTACTTATATTAAATGTTGTTTCTGTTTTGTCTATTTGATTATCATACCTCGGGCGACCGAGATGGTGATGTCTTCATACCTGAGTGGTCCTGGTAAGGCACTTGGAGTATGGGGGTGTTACAAATGGTATCAGAGCGACGATCCTGAAACCTGTAACCAATGAATCTAATAAATCTAGGGAGTCAATTAAAATGAACCCGGGGTAAAGGTTGTAGGAGCTAATGCAAAGACTTGGGAGACGTCCTAAAGTCGCGAACTCGCCCTACAATTTTGAACCGGTCACCATGGGATATGTGTCGGGATCGTTATGTGCTTATTGTGTGCTGTGTGTATTTATGTAGTAGTATGTTGTATGAATTGATGGATGAAAGATGATAATGACGTGAATTGTATGTTGGTTGATTGTAAAGCATGAAAGTATAATTATTGATACATGTAATTTGACATGTTATAATTACGTAAGGAAAAGTGTTTTGTCTATATATATATATATAAAGTGATGTGTAAGTATACATGTTGTTGTTGTCGTGATGAGTAAAAGTACAGAAGGTTAGGAGTATGAATTGAACATGTGCTGGGTGAGTATGTTGAACGTATATGGTGGGTAAATATGTGGTATGATGGATGAATTAGTGGAAAAAGATGAATCATCGTGGTATGATAACATGGTTCCGGATTAAGCAGGTTATATAATGGAAGTTATTTTATAGTGTTGTTATGTTAGTAACATGGAATAGGATTTGTAATGTATGAGTATGATTTGTCTTACGAAAGGCTAGAGAATAAAAGCATGTGGGTAGTGCATGATGAATGTTGTTGCGTTGTTTCCGAAAATGTGATTGGGGCTACTGGTTTCATGAGTATTGGGTTGTTTTCGTTTAACTTGGTTGTTGTTTAAGTTGTTTGGAAGTAAAAATCAAATAATTATGTCGTCTGATTACAGCAAAGTTGTCTTTAAACTGTTATAACTTGAGATGCGTAAATGATTTTAATGTGATTCCAATTGGAGGTGATAGCTTATTCTTTTACGATTCTAACGATAGGTCACACACCCAAAACGACCAAGAAATGAGTGAGTTATGGCTGTTTTACGAAAACTCGGACAAAGGTCTTTGAGAATTGGGGTACTCGATCGAGTATCCTTGGTACTCGATCGAGTAAGGGGGCACTCGATCGAGTACCTTAGTTACTCGATCGAGTAGCCCTGGTGATTTGTTTTACGTGCTTCTGATCTTCACCTACTCGATCGAGTAAGTCCCTTACTCGATCGAGTGGCTCGTATTTCGATCTAGTGACCCCTATTTTGGGTCATATGTTTATATTTTGACTTCGTTGCATATTATGTTTAATTCAAAGGCGTTATTTTGCTTCTTTATGCATTGTTTTACATGTATGTTGGTCTTGACGCGTAAGTTACCCAATTTTGTGGTGTAAAGAGTGGCACCTATGATGAGTATGAGTTCGGTGGGGAGGACATGATTTATATGTGTTGGGATTAGTAAGACTTAATTGAGGCATAGAGCATGTTGTGTGAGACGAGATGAGTGACATGATTGTATGTTGAGTAATGAAAATGTAAGTGAATGTGGGCAAGGCATGATGTAAGTTTAAGGAACGTGAGAATGAAAAGATTGAAAGAAAGGATGTGGATAGTAGCAACCTGAGATGTATAATAAATTATGGAGGGAGATGGTTAGAAATAGTGTTGAGTAAGAACATATGTAATGAAAGGTCGTTTGGAAATAGTGGTATATAGCGAACTTAATGGGACATGTCGCGACGTGGATTTGCAGGTAGTGACTGAGTTTGGAAATTTGTGTTATCGAGAGACGAAACTACTGTGTGATTTCCTTGGGTAATTAACGGTATTAAATGAATTATGATTTTTAGAGATGTAAAAAGGGGGATGCAATTGTTTGAACATTAAACGTTGATTCTATGGATAGATTAGTGGCAAGTGTGAGTGATAGCATAATAAGAGAAGGTCCATGGTAAGAAAGAGTGGGATGATGTCGGTAGAAAGTAATGGAATTTGAGTTTTGGAGCAACGAAGGGGTAACTGGATTTCTAAAGAGTTAGCTAGAAGGAATAAGGAGTTGAACTATTAATTGGTATTATTGAGTGTAAAGAGAAAAGAAGGATAAAAGTAAGCTGAGGAAAATATTCACCGGAGTTATGTGATATAAAGGTAAGGCATCATCGAAATGTGTGATATTATCATGAGGATGTTAGTTAATGGTTATATGGAAGCTTCAGGACAACATGTTTAATAATGAGTTTCGAGAAATTAAGGAAAGTAAGAAGTTAGTAGAATATCTACATGATATGAGATTTTGGTGGAGAAATGGATGATGATTCAATTAAGGAAAATATTGGGAAGAATGTTGAGGTAATTTTGTTCATGGATTCGATGTTCGTTGTTTGGGATGTTAACCAAAGATAGAAAAGAAATCATGATGTTTAGAGATGAGTGAAGAGGTTTGATGTCCGGACAGTGGTAGTGTTATGGTCTTTGACTAGTGGTTAAGGGTAAGGGTATATTAGAAAAGTGGCAATTCTAAAGAGGCTGATTTTGTAAAGACTGAATTGATAAAAGTATGGTTGTCAGGAAGTATAAGACATAGTCTTAGGAGGTGGTTTCTCATAATGAGTGTTAGCGGTATGGTTATGTATGGCGAAGGTCTTTGGTGATGCGAATGGAAGAATGTGATGAGGGGCATGCGAGTTAAGCTCGGACAACAGGTAACCTTTGTTGAGTGGTAACTTACGTGGTCGGGATTGACTAGTTGGTTGTGATTACGGGTCTATGATATGTGTAAATGTTTGTGTGAGGTTCTGACCTCACAAGAAGTGGTATGGTGTGATAATTATAAAGCTGTTTTATGAATGTTCTGTAATATATATGTTGGACACGGTAGTTTAATTGAATGATATCCAAAAAGGTAATAATTTGATTAATTTGACATGGCTAGTTATAATTTTATGTGTATTAATAACACACGTGTATTCTGTGAAATGGTAGAGATGATGTTCATGAGATGCTTATCTGTTTATTCATATAATATGTTGCGTTGTGATTGAGTAAAGTGGATTTGAGTAAGTTTTCTTGTCCGAAAGGTTATTTCCGAGTCAGTATTTATGGAATTGTATGTAGTTGTGATGTCTATCGATGTGTTTGTGGTGCCTCGGGTGGTGATCCGGGCACGATATTTAGTGTTGTGATGCGGGTATTTTCGCACTACGGTGTGGCTGTTGGTGGCGGTGTTGTGATGCCGTCACCGGTTGTGGTGGAGTAGGCGGGATGATTATGATACGAGTTTTCGAAAGTGCATACCAGTTATACATAGATTGTTGTTTTGTTTCTTTGTTGTTCTTTGTGAGTTTTGGTTGAACATGTAGACGAGTTGTCTTGCTTATTGATGTTTTCTTTACCAGTTAAGTTAAGAATGAGGTAGAGTATGATATGAAATAGAGTTGAATATGTTTTCGTTGTTGTCATGGTATAGTGATATTCTGTTGATGGGACACGGTTGTGAGAGGTTGTTACAGTAATTTTGATCTTGTTCTAGATAAGGCTTTAGTGGACATGGTAATGGCAAGTGATTCGTAGAACATGTGTAGTAATGATCGATATATGCGGGTGGTTCATAATCCTTTGTTGAGACAAAGTGAGTGTAGGGCGTTGAGTAATTAGTGTCGTGTTAAGTTATGTATGAGGCTTGCGGTAATAAAAGAAAGGAGCTTGAGGATCTAGTGTGAGTGTACGTAACAAGTGTGGATCGTGAGTTATGCTTTTGGTGGTAAGAGTTTTATGTAGTTTATATAGAGAGGTGTGTCATGTTGCGGTAATAGGGAACAAGTGAAGTTTTGGGTTAAATTAAGGATTTTGTGGTATAGGTTAGGTGGTGTGACGAGAGAAGTGAAGTATGAGAGTTGTTTAAGTAAGTGAGCCTTGGGTAGGTGCATGGCGAGTGTTTAGATTATAGGTGGTTATCTTTGACATGCGACGGTGATGAGGATTATGAAAAGATATGTCTAGGATTTAGTATTAGTGAGTTACGAGGACGTAACATTTATCTTAAGAGGAGTAGGAGGCGATAAAAGAGAGTTTCATGGTGGTGCATGTTGTAATATAATTGTGGATAATACTTATAAAAGGCCATGGCCGTGCTTGTAGTGGTGTGATGCTTCAGAGTGTGGGAATATTTTATATAATGTTGACAGTTGGAGGATGATGTTATGAGTCTGAGTAAACTTCGAGGACGAAGTTCCTTTTAAGGGTGGTAGAATGTAACATTCCGTTTGATGTCTATGAGTGTCTTGATTTTGGATTTGATAGTGGATGATATTATGGAGCTAGCAGCATTAGAGGATGGTAGTTGGTTATGTATGGAGTTGGTGTCGTGAGAGATATATCTGTGGTGGATACGATATCGTGAGTCATGTTAGGGAAGTAAACATAGTTGGTGGAGTGGGTGTTAAAAGTTCATGTTTTATGTTTGGTCGAGTTTTTGAGTTCTTAGTTATGTTGTTGTGTCTTGGTCGAGTTAGTATGGTTGTTTTTAGAGTATGGGTTGAACTTCGGGGACGAAGTTCTTTTTAAGAAGGGAAGACTGTAATACTCCGTATTTATAAGTCTTGGGGTACTCTATCGAATAGGCCTTACTCTGTCGAGTAAGGGTAAGTTGCGTTTTAGAAAAGTTTCGACTGAGGGTACTCTATCAAGTAGCCTTAGGTACTCGATAGAGTAAGGGGGTACTCTATCAAGTAGCCTTAGGTACTCGATAGAGTAAGGGGGTACTCTATCAAGTAGCCTTAGGTACTCGATAGAGTAAGGGGGTACTCTATCAAGTAGCCTTAGGCACTCGATCGAGTAGGGGGGTACTCGATCGAGTACCTTGGGTACTCGATCGAGTGTCCGGTTTATCGGGGGTTTTTCTCGAGTTTTGTTAATTACGCGATTAAGGTATTTAAACATATTCGTCTTTATTCTAAATCACTTTTTACAAAACCTAAAACCTGTTTAAGAGAGAAAGTAACTGGTTCTTCTTCCTAATCGCGTTCTTGACAATTCCCGGAGTTCAGACGGTCAGTTTGTATCGTAGTTCGCGTCGTTGGATTCCTTGCGTCGAGGGTAAGCTTCTAGCATAATTTTTATAATGTTTTGCTAGGTTTGGTCAAACCCTAATTTAGGGTTTGGGGGTTTTATGAGTAGTAAGTAATTGGTAGTCTTTATGTGTTATGTATGATAGGAGGAGAATTCGTAGAGGAGCCGTTTTGATGTTTGTAGATACCGTCTGCGTGTTGTGCTTTCCAGGTAGGATTTCCTACTCAGTATTAGTCCCATAATGGGATATTGGTGATGTGCTGTAGTTAGTGGTTTAATATGATGATTGTGATTGTGTCTGTGATTGTGTTTGGTTTCTTTGGCTCTCGAGATGCGTTCTCGGCTGAGTGGGGTCACTTGCGGGAGTGATCTCACGCCCTAGTTTCGCCCTTCGTGGAACCCGCCACGAAAGGGGATGTGCACATTAATGGACAGGGTTATCGCTCGTACGATGAGCGGGGCTTAGGTGGGAACGGCTGCGGTCCCCCACTGGCAGGGCTGGTCCAGTGGACAGTCAGTATTGAGATGATGGGAGTTGGTGGTGTGTGTGTGTGTGTGTGACAGTTCAGCTGTCTGTTTGTCTTATTATTGTTATCTATATTGATTGTGTGATTAGTACTGACCCCGGTGTTGTTTTGTAAAACCTGCGGTGATCCATTCGGGGATGGTGAGCAGATATTGAGCAGGTATAGAGATGAGTACGGGGATAGCTGGGATGGCCACGACATGACGATAGAGTCTTCCGCTGTAGTTTAGCATTTATTTATATTTCAGTTGAGAACAGATAGTTTGGAATAATGTATTGTACTTTCAGTTTGGTTTCGAGGATTGTATTTATTCATTAAACTACTTATATTAAATGTTGTTTCTGTTTTGTCTATTTGATTATCATACCTCGGGCGACCGAGATGGTGATGTCTTCATACCTGAGTGGTCCTGGTAAGGCACTTGGAGTATGGGGGTGTTACAAAAAACTAATTAAATTTATTTTTGGTACCGGAAACACAAAAGAAACGAACTTTGAGAGAAATTTGACAAACTGAAAATAAACAATGGAAATATGTACAAAAGATGAATTCCAGAAACTTGATATGGACAAATCAAGCCTCTAAGATCCGAGTTTGATTTAGTGACGAAAACCCGCAAATATCAATTTATAAGGGATTTAAGTCGAAAATAGAACGTTAAAATTGAAAGGAGTGATCAAAACATGGTTTATATACAAAGGAATGAAAGGAAATAAGAAAAATAAGACAAAAAGAACAAAACCACAGAAACCCGAGGAAGAAGAAGAAGAGCAGGAGAAGCGGCACCCTCTGGAAGAGGCTCAACGGGTGTTGCGACCCTTCGAAGAGGCGCAGCTGCTGCTGCATTTCTTCTCGACGTCTGGTAACTGCTGTTTTGTAAAAACAGTTTTATAAAGAGGTTTTAAAAATCGGTTTTAAATTTATTTTTGACATGAATCTTACATTAATCGATACAAAAAATAAAAATACAATAAAAAGATGGGATTTAACACCCTCAGACTTACATGTTTGACGAAACGAGATTAACTAAGTTAACGTTAGTGATTGCTCGATCCGAATGTATGTAAAAAGTGCCCTCGTTGGAGGATTTTAGATTAATTGATTGATTGATGTGTAGTGGTCAAATTGGTCGATCATGCAACGTGACTGGTACTTAGAATGATCTGAGCTTACGTGGTCGATTGATCAAGCACGTAGGCGTCGAAATCTTAGAGCAAGGTCTAGAATGCAAAGAGAGAAGAGAAGGGCGGACACTCGCGTGAAAAATATGGAGACCGGAGGTCTCTATTTATACTAAACAATGTGAAGAGTTTTGGAATGACTCAAAGTTTGGAAAGAAATCACGGAAAAATTCTGTAAACATTGAAAACAGGCTGGAGAAGAGGCGCAACAGCTGTTGCAATCCTTCCAAGAGGCGCAGCACCTGCTGCGTTATTCCCCCAGAGGTTTCCTCCTGCGGAAGAAAGATTTCCGCATTTCTATTATGGAATTGCGGTAGATCTATACTTCCTTATTCCTTAAAATATGATATACGGGATATATTTTACCAAAAGATATAAATTTAATTTATGGAATAAATATTCGGAATATACTAGAGCATTCCGACTCGGCATTTTAAACGGTTTCATAGAAAATAAAGCGGTTTTTGACCCGGACTCCAAATGAACTCTAATTACTGTCAAAATGACCGTATCGGTGCGTAGATCACGACCAAGGGGTAGACACACGTGTTTGAGCTATCACTTGACGATAAACTTACAGACTGTCATAAATCGTTTCGCGTACCAAACATGCGGCCCAATCATCACTGGGTGGTTGGCTGAAGGTGTAGAAACGAGGTATCTACAACCAGTAATCCAATTCCGGTTTCACATCATCAAGTTCCAATTTAAGCGATACCTTATCGGCCGTAGTAGGCGAAGGAGAACGTCGATGCTATGAACGTTCAAAATTCTCTCAATCCTCCTTAGCTGTGTCAGATTCTTCGTCAATCGTATCCATCTCTTTTGATAAATCAAACGCTTGAATCTTAATTTCAGGGATAATCGGATCAAAATTAACGGTACTAGATGATCCAATTTCCACAGATGAAAAAACACTCTGATTATCATTATTTGATTTACTATTACTATTTTGTGAATTGTTAATAATTGATGAACTAGTATTTTTGGCTTTTTGTCGATTATTATTACTGTTTTGATGAATTATATAAACCCTAAGATTGCCTTTTCTTTTCGCCATCGCTAAAAAAGGGAAAATCCCAGGTTTCTCTCACTAACATCTCTCTTCCACAAAAAAAAAACCATAAGAAGAATTAGTCTTCTTCACTCTTATTTGTATTTTACTTTTTCTTATTTGTACGTTTTCTTATTCTCGTCAACCACCTTTATCAAGAAAAGACAAGTTCTCTGCCCTCGGATCGGCCTATCTGAGACACTTCCACGAGTGAGCTCAGCCTACCTTCCTCTATGAGGACTTGGCCCTGGGAATACCAACTTGCATTCTCTGTGTAAAAGTGAAATCCGGGAAGAAGAAAAAGGAATTTCATATGATAACTGTTGATGTGTAAAGCATATAGCCAGGATTCTGTTCTTATGAAGATTCTTATTCCATAACACTATATTATATTAGTTAATTGAATGAATACATGAGAAAAGAAATTTCATTACATACGATAACACTGGAGCTTGGTTTCTTATCTTATAAATTAAATTTCACGTTCGAACAGAGCTTGTTTAGTCCTTCAATGAATTCTGTCTTATGACCAACTGAGCCAGGATCAAATTCTTCTCTGAAACATTTATGAAAGCACTACTAAGAAAATTTACATTGAAATCGCTACACTATTCTATTATTTCGGTAGTTTCTCCACTCGTATTTAACGATCATAAATTTATGTTAAGACCAAAAGATCTTTTACTCCTTTTAGATAGTCTAAGCTGTTCATTTGACCTATTTTGAAAAATCATTAGGACATAACAACATGACAATGAATAACACCTTATGACAATTGAGTAACCAGAGTATTTTACGTATTACTAAGACTAAAATTACTTCCCAAAAACAAAGTTGCACCCGTCGCAGCTACTTCATCTCTTTTACTCCCAAGTTATTTTCGAAGCATATGTGCCTAGTTAAAACTTAAAATATCTCGAACAAACATTACCTACCCTTTAAGAGTTTTTAAACATAGCAAAATGAGTAGCTTTAAGTGTGCCATGTCATTTACAAAGAAGTGTAAAAAAAAGAAATTTTGGATTGTTACCAAGCAATATATCATTTATAACATTATTAATATTAATATTTAAATACCTCATGTCCTCACTAAACAACTACTCCATTTACAATCAGGTAACTCTAGTTTCCATTATCAGTATTTTCATTGTGCGCTGTTTTAGGAGCGTCATCATACTATCCCTTTACTTTAGCCTTTGTACTCTTTTACAGTTCTACAAGTAACAACTTAGATTTGTCACAAATTCTTATTGTAGATTTGTACTCACATATTTTAGATAGGTTAAACAATTGTAAGTATTTAATATCAATTTGGTCGTTTATTTTCAAGTTGCGCTTACGCTTATTTGTGAACACAAAATCATGAGTAACATGGAAGTATAAAACGGAATAAGCACGAGTAAAACCACTTAGGAAAAAAAAGTTCTAACCTTTTTAAAAATGCTTATAATGACTTTAGACATTTGTAAATTCGACACATTAGAAACATAGCCTAACTATTAGGCATTCTATATCCAAAGGAGTATCCTACTCGTAGTTCTTGTCGAGATAATAAAAATAAGGGAAACGTAAAATGTATAGACAAAGAAATGTTAGATCCTTGCCTCCAATTCTCAGATTAATGGAATAATTAGTTTGAAATTCCGATACTCATGGGTAACAAATTAGAGACTATACTTTTTTTTTTTTAAAAAAAAAGGTCATTATTTTGACCACTATCTTGAGTCTTGTGCATGCTTCAAATCGCAAGTCAATAACCTCTACAGTGATGCGGAACGGAAAGTAAGAAAGAGAATAGACAAAAGACGAATGAAAATTATATACTTCGTATATGGTTAGTAACAGGGCACTTTCTTACCGAGCTCCAATAGATGTAACTACCAAAACAATATTTACAAGAGCCTTAGACCATCCATAATAGAGAGGAGCTTATCTTCCTCCTATTTTACCTCACTCCTAATTTTTGGATACCTCATTTTCTCTTTTATTCACTTTATTTCTCACCATCTCTATCCTCTTTCTTTTATTTTCTCACACAATAGAGAGAATCACCTTATGTTCTTCTCTTAATTAAATTATTCCACCAATTTTTATTAAAGAAAAAAGTAAAAAAATTATTGCCCATATGGCAAAAAGTGGTTGATTAGTAGGCACAAGGGCCAAAGTTAGCTTTCCTCTAAAATCCTCTAAAAGTAGAGGAAATGACTACCTTCCTCTTGTTAAGAGGACACTTAAGATAAGTCCCACAATAGAGAGGATGTCCTCTTAGAAGAGAGAGAGTACTAAGAGGATGTTCAATCCTCTCTATTGTAAATGCTCTTATAAAAGACATAAAAAGTAACCGAATAGGACTACTAAGAGCATCTACAATAGAGAGTATGTTATCTTCCTCTTAATTTTTCTCTTACCTTCTATTTTTTTGACACCTCATTTTCTCTTTCATTCATCTCATTTCTCACCATCATCATCCTCTTCCATTATTTTTCCCCACAATAAAGAGGATCCTCTTATATTACTTTTCATACTTTAAATAATCTCTAAAATTTTAAAAAACAAAAGTATTGTTATATAAAGACAAATAGTGATTGGTGGGTGGACACTAGGGCCAAGGTGAGTTTTCCTCTAGTTTCCTCTAAAACTAGAGGAAGTAAGCAACTTCCTATTGCTAAGAGAACATGTAAAATGTGTCTCACAATAGAGAGGATGTCCTCTTAGAGGAAAGAGAGTGTTAAGAGGACCTCACATCCTCTCTATTGTGGATGCTCTAAACTCAGTTCAGTTTATTAAAGAACCAAGTTAATCTCAATTATGGTACTTCAAAATACTCTGTTACATTTTTCTCAATTCAAGTACGTTTCGTGAAGAAATTAAAACCATTTAAAATAAAATAAAATACAAATTCATCCCCAAAGTGGATGAAAATATTTAGCTAAAAACCAAAACATAATACTATACAATTATTTGAATATTTAAATATTATTATGGCGAACGACAATTGCATCAGCTCCATCGCATCGACACCACCAAATAAGACTGCACGATGATTATGTTAATAAATTAATAGGAAAAAGATGCATTAAATACGTACAAATAAAATAAATTTGATAAATTAAAAATTAGCTCAAGAGTGGATAATGGTATAAAGAGAGGAATTTGGCTATATATGCCCAAATTTACAGTCCGTCTTGCTTCAAACCGCCTTATTTCAGACCGCAATAAGACATCTCACAAGTGAGAAGCACATGGGTGGTGGGACACCCCCATGTGGTTTCCCACTCACACCTTTAATGAATTTTTTGTGAGAGAAAATGGTATCCGTCTGACCATTTCAGACGGATATGACGGTCTGAAATAAGAATTTGTGCCAAATTTAATTGTTCCTGCCTTTATGAATTACTAGTTTTAAACCCGTGCAAAATAATGCACGGATCTAATATTTAAAAATGTTAAGTATTACTTTCTTCATTTTCTTTTTATCTTCCCATTCTAGTAAAATATTCCTCTAATATATATAATAGAATGGTGAGAAGATAAAAAAAGGGAGAAAGGGAATGCAATGAATTTGTCAGACGCAATCATTCGATACAGGAGCATATAAAAGAACGTGATTAAATGTTCACTGTGACAATATAAATAGTCTAGAATTTTAGATTCGACGTACAAATAATATATTCACTTGGTCCTTGTCAATAGTTATAATTTTCCATTTTTAGTATTAGTCAATGGTTATCATTTTCCATTTTTAGTATTAGTCAATAGTTATCATTATCATTATTATACATGTGTAAGTGGTAGATTTATGATGCATTATTATTATTATTATTATTATTATTATTATTATTATTATTATTATTATTATTATCATCATTATTATTATTATTAAAATACTTACTTTTACATCTCATTGGTCTTTGTGTGGAATTTAATTGATAACTAATGAGTAGGACAGAGAGAGTAAGTTATTGTTAGTCACACTCATCTGATGTAGTACCTATGTTAGAAAATGCATAAGTAATCTAAAACGTCCTACAGAGTAAAGATTATGAAGGGTATTGCATATTTACGACTTAATATTAGACCTGGCAAACAGACCAGGTCGTGTCATGTTCATGTTAACTTTAAACGGGTCATCACACTACCTCAACCCTAACCCTAACCCTAACCCTAACCCGACCCATTTACATAAACGGATCATTTGTCTCAACCCTAACCCAACCCATTTAATTTTTCTATAACCCAACCCGACTTGTTTAACCATTTATCTTTTAATAGGTCATTTTAAACCATTTAACCTGTTTAACCCAATAAAATAATAAATAAGTTAAACTTTATAACTCTATTATCCCAAAAATAATGAATAAAGATGCTTATTTTTAAGTTTTTTGGTTGGATTATTATTCAAATCCAAATATATTATGATATATATACTTTTAAATAAATGGGTTATTCTTGTCAGGTTCGTGTCCAAAAAGTTCAACCCTGACCCGACCATTTTAAGTTTCGTGGCATGTCTGTGTCAACCCAATTATTTAAATGGGTCGCAACGTCTTAAGTCGAACCAGCGAACTTCATGTCAGGTTCGTGTCGGGTTTTCAGGTCTTGTCAATAATTGTCACCTCTACTTATTATATTATGACCGATGTAAATAAAATGTGATCAATCCAAAAAAAATTAATTAAATATTATCAAAATCCTCTAATATATTATCCCACTAAATACTGAACGACACAACCTAAATAAAACTCCAAATAAAACCCACCCCACGCTCCACTCCAAACAAACCCTAGCACTTTAGTTTTTTATCATTTCCATGAGTTTTGTCCTCTCAATCTCACTTCACCGGCCCCTCTGTCAAAAATCTCAAATTGTTGCTTCATACTCTACTCATTTTCATCACCCTCACTCATTCTTTATCTGATAAAAATCACAACCTCCATTTACCGTCTCCATCATATCACTCATCACCATATATCATCAATAATTATACTGCATGATTTTCTCTTTAATTTGTCCTTCGTGATACGATTATTGTGAGTCCAATTTTACATCATTTATGTTTTTTGTCAATATTTATATATTCGTTGATTTTTATTTTTTAAATGAAAATTTAAGCATATTTATAATTTTTTTTAAAGGAAATAATAATTATTATTTTTACATGCAAAGTAGATCTACCATTTTTCTTGTTTTTTTTAATATTATTATTATTATTATTATTATTTCATGTAAAACTACGCTGTTTTTTTTTTCAAACCGATTTGTAATTAATTTATTTAAATATTATCGTTATTATTATCATTATTTTTTATTTATATCCAAAATAGATCTGTCATTTTTTTTTCTTTTTTTTGCGGAGTAATTTGTTTATCAGTTTTTTCAAAGTCGATCTGTCATTTTTCTAGAAAAACAAATATTATGGTTATTATTATTTTTTTTAAAGGTATTATTATTATTATTATTATTATTATTATTATTATTATTATTATTATTATTATTATTATTATTATTATTATTATTATTATTATTATTATTATTATTATTATTATTATTATTATTATTATTATTATTATTACTACTACTAATCCTACTATTATATTATTATTAATTATTAATATTAATTAAATCATGGATCAAGAAATTAAATTAAATCAATCACTATTGAAAGCATCTATTTAATGAAAGCAAGAAAGAGAAGAATTAAATACGTACACAAAACATGGAGGCCCTACTTAAATAAAAGATTTCTCATCCCCTAAAAATCAGAGACCAATAGAAAGCCAAGAAATGCTTCAGCTTTTATAGTAAGGGGATTATTAATTATTAATATTAATTAAATCATGGATCAAGAAATTAAATTAAATCAATCACTATTGAAAGCATCTATTTAATGAAAGCAAGAAAGAGAAGAATTAAATACGTACACAAAACATGGAGGCCCTACTTAAATAAAAGATTTCTCATCCCCTAAAAATCAGAGACCAATAGAAAGCCAAGAAATGCTTCAGCTTTTATAGTAAGGGGATGATGGAAGATGAAGAGTTTTTAAAACGGTATACTTAACAACCTTTTATGGAAAAAAATGGTAAAATTGATGATAATGGGAAGAACGGTTTCAAGAGATGTTGTGAAGTTGAGGATAACTATTAGTCAGAAAAGTGGAAAGATAAAAGAGTCCCTTCAAATGTCAAGTAATTATGAGCTATTTAATTTAAATCAATTAAATAATGGGGCGTGTTTAATGTTGACGGTTTTCAGAGTGATATTGTCCTACTCCATGTGGCATCACCAAAGTGCCAATTTAATTGAAATATGGTTGTTTCAAGATATGCTAAAATTACCCTTTTTATATTATTGTATAGATGATATAATTAAAGACTTAAACTCGTAAAACACGGAACACTATTTCCACTGAATGTTCTTCGTCCGTTTCACGTTCTTGACGTATCAGTTTTCCTAAGACTGTATATGTCTTTCTACCATCCGTAGAAGTTACATAAATTCATGTACAGATTATTTCAAATTTTCGTAGAAAGCAAATTAGCCGTAAATAAGATCAAGAATATCTATAGTAAACTAAATATTCTTTTGGATTAGCATGGCAATAAAAACCATTGCTAATCCGGTTGACTGTGGACATGACATTTTTTGGCTTTTACAAATTACAATATACTTTTTTTTTTCTAAATGAGGCGATAAATTAAATAGAAACTACGAAGTTAAAAGAGTACATTGGAGGGTGGGTTAGGGGAAAAATACAATAGAGGAAAACATTTTATAAAACGAGTCAACAACGCTCTCTACAATATTCCACCAAAAGTTTCTCATGTTTGATGATCGGTCATGAAGCGAGAAACGAGCGAGAGAATCAACAACCAAGTTGGTTAATCTTCCTCGAATAGGATCTTCAAATATGGAGAGACTTCTAATTATTCTCTGCACTCCATGATAATGTTAGCCAATGGACACTAAGGGGCGATAGTGGAACAAATAAGGTTAACGACAACTTGACAATCGGAGCTGATGACAAAAGCACCATTGGACTTAACTACGTACTCATTTACATCTCTAATGGTGTAAAGCATGCTACGCAATTACCCACCTACCATTCCAATCCCTCACAACACATCCAAACCCACAATAAAAGGAGGTAGGGAAGAAAGAACCATCGACTCTGAAACAAGGCACGGGGTGGGAGCAAGGGGCCTAACGTGAGGCTAGAGGAAGGTTCGGAGGAAGATGGCAGGAGAGGATGGGAAGATTTGGGCTGGGCAGCAGCCTAAGCGTAAGCTTGGTACAAGACGTGATCAAGCCACGGGTTATGGGGTATGGTCAGTCGGTCACCAAAGAGGCGATAATCGTATAAATCGGGGGGGGGGGGGGGGATGCTACGGTTACACTTGGTGTATAGAATCTTCTATATACCACGAATTAAATTTCGACATGTGGCAGAATTTATTGGAAATGAAAATTGGAATAAGTATGTATGGAAAATTTTGAAATTTGTTAATGTTGGTATGATGATTAATAATTATATATCTACTATGATTAAATATATTATATTTTAAAAAAATTACATATCTTCTTAAATTTTCTACATTAACAATCTATTATCAAAAATTTATACGGTTAATTTGGTTTACAAAAAACAAAATCTTAAATTCATACATTTACTTTAATTTTAAAAAAAATAATCAATTTGAATTAAAAAAAAGAATCTGGAAAAGATTTGGGGGAAGTGCTGAATCCAAACGAACAAAACATTCAGAATGAATTGTTGGACAACAATTGATTAGTACTAATGATGATTGATGATGCACTAGTAGTGGATTAATATTCTACCCTTTTCGTGAGAACTTCAACATCCCCTTGACCTCCATTTATATGATGCTCGAGAACTGTAATAATAATGAAATGTCCGTGGGCCAAGGCTAGATGACGGCATGTGCAGTGGTTGACACGACAACGGTGGCTCATGGAGAGGACGATGAGGTGATGGGCGGGGCAAATTAGTGGTGTACGTAATCGAGTGAGAGGTCACGCCGGTAGAGGAGTCATCGCCGGCACCGATTGGCGGTTACTGGCGGGGAGTTGGCAGGGTGGTGGTCGTGGTAGTCATTGGTGCTGATATAAAGAACTAGTATTAATAGTTATGGAAAAGTTTTAAATTAAATTTAATTTTTACAATTTTGCTTTAAATGAACAAAATCAAAGTTAAAAAAAGATTACATCTCATGTTCATGTGTCACTACGTTACTCGTAGTGTATAGAAGATTAATGGAGAATGGATCGACGGAAAAGAGTATAGTGATGGGGGATATTACCCCCACTAAACTAGCCATAGAAAGACTTTAATCCTGGGTTGAAAAGGGATCTTCCAAATCCAATTCAAATCAATTGGGGGGAAAGGGAGTAGAGATCTGGCGAGATGTTTGCGAATTGCTATTATATGCAAAGTGAAGGGAGAAAGAATTGTTAGTGGTGTGGGAAGAGGTTGTTAAGTCGGTTCTAGGCAAGGAGGGAAGAGGAGTGGAGAGAATAGACGTACCTATCTTGGGTGGAAGTGGGTAGGCAATACGACTAACATCCCAACTACTGCTAGATATTATTTTGCCTTAAAGAAGTCAAAGGAGCCGACTCAGATAGAGGACCTTGAACAAGTGATTTAAGGGGGCCAAGAATCAAACCAAAGGTTAATATTGGAACTATTTTTACCTGCCCATATTAAGGATTTGGCAAAAAAGGGCCACTCTTTTCGAATGTTTTTCTTGATGTGAGAGCCTATAGAAAAGGACGGAGAATTAGGTCTCTTAGACATGTACTTTCTACGAAGAGCAAAGCTCGCAAGGTTAGATCGCAGAATGCAAGTTGGACCGTAACTTTCACCAAGGTTCTCCAAAACGGGGTGTTTTGTGCGGAGCACGAAAATAGGTCCGAGAAGGAGCACAAATGACACGTCTGTCGCGTACCTGTCAAAAATAAAACCTAACGGTCTCAACTAAAATGTAATAGAGGCAGTCGAGTATCGAATCCACAGGGAGGTAATGCAACTACAGCTATCTATTCCTAATCCTATGGTAACAATTGGTGTTGATTAAATTTTTGGTTCTAACTACGGAGTTGAAAGGAAAGAGAAATAAAGCAGAGAGCAGTAAAGCAGGAAAGTGAATTAAAACTATCAATAAGAGGGGGACATGTCGGGAATTCGGTTCACTACGGTAGTTCAACAACTCAGCAGCAAATGACTCAGACGAACTAATGCGAGACGGATATTAGAAGGTCCTTTCGGTCCACTTCCCACCCTAAAATACCACTAACTTAACTTTCGTCCTCATTAGGGCAGTCTACTGTTTATAGCAGGCCTATTTAGTCCAATCTTTCGATCCAGGATCAAATTTAGCCAAATTAATGGGTGACATAGAAGCGTGCACTCAAATAGGTCGAGAATTACAGTTAAATTGCTATAGTGACAGAGTCTCTTATCAATTCGTCCGGTTCATTCACTACGTCGTCATTATTCTACCGCAGATTCCCTAATCCCAACATGAAGGGAGTTTAGCTACTCATGTTGATTGTTAAACTAACAGCATATAAATTTCCAGCAGAAGACATAATGAAATAATAATAAAACGCAATAACGGAAATTAGGGCAAAAAGGAACGATAACATAAACAGGAATTAAAAGCAACAAGAAGGTTAATTATTATTAAGGAAAGAGAGAAGATTACAATCTAAGCGAATTCCGGCGTAAAGAACACGAAATCCAATGAAGAAATTCCGGGAACAAGAGTAGCAGTCGAAGGTTTAAGCAACGTAACAATGTTCTACTGTGAAGGATGGTAAAAAGATAGATAAAAAAGATAACTAATAACCTAGTAAAACATAGGTTATATAGCCAAACAACTTAAGAGTTTATGCGGAAAAGTAAAACATGGACTAATTAAAGCCCATAGTGTCGGAAGCCTCTCGATCGAGTGGGTTAAACCACTCGATCGACCAACATCTCAGCAGAAGTCCCTCGATCGACCAACTGCTTACTCGATCGAGGGCTTGGTCAAATGCAGCTTACTCGATCGAGTAAGGAATAGCTCGATCGAGCCTTGGGGAGCTTAGGAACCACTCGATCGACCACCAAACAGCTCGATAGACCACTTGGGTCTTCAATTCAGCTCACGTCTTCACCCAAGTGCCTCGTAGTGCGTGCCATGATGCTTTCAAGTGCAGTATCTCACTCTGGGACAATCCCGTCTCCTCTAAATGCATGCAAAAAGGACGAAAAGGAGTATGGTTCCGCTACTTCCGCGATTATTCCTACAAAAAGGACAAAATACACCAAAGTAGCCAATTCGGGGCAAAATACTATAAAAACAATATAGAAATGCATAGAAATACGTGCTGAAATAGGCCAAAAAGACTATACATTAGGCACGTATCAAATCTCCCCAAACCAAACCTTTACTCGCCCTCGAGTAAACTCAAAACTAAACTAATGGAACGGAAACGATAACTCAGAGCTAGCTTAACTTGTCCACTTGAACCGCTTTAATGCAAACAAATCAACGATTAAAGCTAGACAAATCAATACGCAAACGAATTATAAGTCGTTCGAGAAATAAAGCTGACCTATCGACCTTGCAAGACCAACAAAACCGGACTCTCACGTGGTCACTCTTCTCTCGTGAAGCAAAGGGCAAATGTTATATGTAAAAGAGAGAAGAAAAGACAGTCACTCGCCTAACTGCGACCTACATAGCATGCATGCAACAAAAATGAAAGACAATTCAAGTACTAATGCACACACTCCAACCAATAATGTCCAGTCACCGAGGATTTGCAAATAATATGGGAATAGTGAGGTTCAGGTGAGAAAAGGCAAAACAAGTTATGGAATTGTGGAGGTAAAAGCGTCAAGTTAGTTCCTGACAGGACCATGATAAACCATCCGGATCTCAACTGTCTGAAAGACTAAACACAGGTGCCCTTCACTTGGCACAAAACTCACTAGACTCAAAGCACAATCTCCTCAAAAATATAGAATAAGAGTGGAGGAGCTAGACGGTCACAAAGTTCCCTTTTTTAAACACCGTCTGAAAATACTAACTGGAACAAACAACCTTTTTCAGTTGTACATCCTCAAACATCTTCTCAACTCTGACAAGAGGGTACAACTTTTTCACAACTTTTTCTTTCTTTTTGTTCACTGTATACGTGAGTCTCATCATTTTTTTCTTTTCATTTTCTTTTCTTTTTTTTTTCTTTCTTTCACGTTTCTCTCTTTTTTTTCTTTTTCAATACCTTTTTTTTTCTTCTTCCTCCTTCCTTAATACAAACACCAACTCCAAACGGGAATTACGGACCAAACTGCAGCGGAAAACGTACCACAAAAGGACAGACTAACTAGCTTGACTAGGCAGGCTTAGTTTGGAATGTGGCTAATGGGTCAAAAAGGCAAGTTTTGGTCAATGTGGAGCTAAATGGGTGAAGGATGTAAAGAAAGGGGAATTTGCAAGACCCTCCCTGCATGTGACACCAACCACAAACCCGAATATGTGCATTTGACGAGAAATTGAATGTCATAAATGTGCAAATGAGATGAACATGCTATGCAAGGAGTACTACTCTCAAAATTCCTAATGAACTGGTCATGAATGGTACCAGTTATGGCTCTAAAACTCAGAATTTTTAAGTAGTTTGCCAATTTATCAGTCAAGTCTAAACAGTCAGTTATTATTTGAACAGAAATTCGTAGACTATGCGTATGACAAAGCTAAAAACCATCAATAAAGTGCAAGGCTCAAGTGAATTGACAAGTTATAGTGCAGTTTCATCACGGGAATCTACCGTTCCGACTCAACCTAAATGCAAAAATAAACGTGAAAAATTTTTGAATTTAAACATTTTCTAAATTTTTTTTGGATTTTTGATTTTTTTGAAAATAAACAACAAATGCAAACTGAAAAATTAAACGTGAATGCAAAACAAATGCAGATGCAGACTCAAAAGGATGTAATACCCTCCCCAAACCAAAACGGACAACGCCCTCGTTGTCCTCCAGCATACACCAGCAGAAAAAAGGGGAATGGGAGTATACAACCAACAAAAATAAAATAAAGGAGACGAAATAAAAAGAGTAAGAGAACATACAAGACACGAACTTCCCCAAACCAGCCAGAAAACTGGGGAAGTGAGTAGACCAGTAGCTACTCGTCGTCGGCACCGCCGTCTCCCAGGTACTCCGACTCAACAAAACGATCTCCCCAAACCAGCAGCAAACAAGGGGGAGACTCAGTCGTCATCTCCAGGCTGATCCTCCGGACCGGGTACGAACGGAGGGTCACTCTCCTCCTCTCTGGCAGCTCGCTGGCAGCATACCAGGCTGCGGGAAACGGGGGGTGAATCCGCAATCCAGCAGGGAGAAGGGCCTGGTAGGAGTAACGGCTGGTGTAGCCTGAACTGAGCTCCCGGCTGAGCTGGCTGCGGCGTACACCGTCCCCGCAGTGAGACAAGTAGAACGGTGCTGCGGTGGTGACCAAGGCGGAGCTTGTGGCAACAAGCAGGGACCACCGGCTCGGTCACGGATGGTGGAGGATGAACTCGCGAAAGGCGAGAACTAGTATCCATCCCGCAAAGTATCAAAGGGCATGATAAGAGAAGATAGCGCTAACCGTGGCTAAAATGAAGCGTTAACCAGCATGTGACAGCAAAAAGAATGGCCCTATTAGTCGAAACAATCGACGTACAGCAATCAGAACCCAAACAATTCCTCAAAACTTCGAAATGCATTATGCGAGTGCTGAATAAATGACACAGATGATCACGATAGAGATCGAAATGAGCAAAGAACGGCATATGGCAACATATAGTCTACTAGCAGGCGAAAAGGTCGACTTGCAGGGCAAGATTTTTGATTATTTATGGCATGTAATGGCGCGAGGGGACGGGAAAACGATTAACCACAAAGAAGAAGGAAGCATGGGTGAAGCTAAACGGAGCATGGCAAAGATAGAAACCGTCTAACGATCGAAAAATTCGACCGAGAAGCCCTAGTCGCGAAATCTTGCGCGAATTTCGAATTAAACAAGTGGAAACAGTGGGGAATTGGGGTAAGATCATCAACAAGTTAATCAAGGGTAAATAAACACAATTAAATCGAAACAAATCGACTAGACATGGGATTTTCGAACCCTAATTCAAATCACCTCAAGAATTTCGAATTAAATGAAAAGAAATTACAAAGAGTGTGAAAGAACCACTTACTTGATGATGATGATCCTATACAAGCAATTAAACTTCAAATAACAAGCAACAAGGGCGGATTTTCGATTGAAAAACCGCGAACCCTAATTCCCTTTAAAAACCGTGAAAATGAGCACAAAAGAGGGGGAAAATAAGGGGCTATTGAAGATTAATTAGCTAGCAATAGAATGTAGGTGGTGGATTTGATAATTTTGGGCAAGAAATGGGGATTTGGGGGAGATGGGAATCGCAATTAGGAAGGTGTTAGGAAAAATTAGGGATAAAATAGAAATGAAAACTGAAATAAGGAGTTAAGTATAGAAAACTCCCGTCCACTATTCATACCACTCGATCGAGTGGTTTTTAAATCACTCGATCGAGGACTGTTGAATCCCTTCTGCTCGATCGAGTAAGAAACCTCTCGGTCGACCTGTTCCTCTTGGCCTTTCTCGATCGAGTAACCAGCCAGCTCGATCGAACCAACTTCCACTCGATCGAGTACAAAAAGTACTCGATCGAGGACTTCCTCTTGTAGGCTCTTTGATTTCCGTCTTTACTTCCTCGAAATGCGTGACATTTCCCCAAACCTGCACAAAATACATCCCAAAATACCAAATACGCAGCAAAACGGTCTATAGTCTTAGTCTAAGCTAAAGAATTGTCTAAACTAATTGTCCTAATTAAAAAAAACGTAATAAAGAAATTCAAAAGAAATTCAAACGAATATCTATTACAATTTGTTACACGGGGCATTTCCCCGTTTAATTCCCATTAGCTTTCAGTAGCCCCTTCGTGGGCTTCTGACTGGAGGACGTCACTTCAGCGATACTGACCGTCCTCTTTGATTTCCATGAGCTTGAATTACTGTTTGCAAGAGGAGGAGGAACATAGTTCCAATCTATGTAGGTTCGAACTGTCTTCGTTCTCGCCCCTCTGTCATCTTCTTTGGCATCCTTGGCTCCAGTTTGGTTGATAATGGTCGCACCCTGTCCCTTGACAACTCCTTTCTTGCCTTCATCTGTACCTGCAGTAAGGAAAGCAGACGAATTTTTCTCCTTTTTGCTCTCAGTGTGAGGCGGAGGGTTAGCAATAACAGCAATATTCTCCAAATTTTCATCCTGGAGTGTCAATAATAGGGTCCCAACGAGAGAGGGCATTGCAAGGCCGAGCTTGCATGGGAGCCCTCCGGAACTTGGACTGATGAAAAGTCGGCTCCTCGTCCCCTACCCGAAAGGTCAAAGTCTTCCCCGACGTCTATTACCGCACGGGCGGTGGACAAAAATGGTCTCCCTAAAATGATAGGGGTGTGCACATCTTCGGGGATATCTAAGACGACAAAATCGACGGGAATAAAGAACTTCCCGATCCGAACAGGTACGTCTTCCGCTACACCTAGTGGCCGTGATAAACTGCGGTCGGCCATCTGGACAGTCATGTTGGTGCAACTCAGCTTTGTCACACCAAGTCTCTTAGCTAGAGACAAAGGTAAAACACTTACGCTAGCGCCTAAATCGCATAGCGCATTATCAATCAATTGCATACCGATGTGACAAGGAATCGAAAAACTACCCGGTCGATTGCTTAGGAGGTAGCTTATTTTGAAATAGGGCTAACCCCACCTCAGTCAAAGCTACGGTCTCATTATCATTTATAGTCCTCTTACGTGCTAAAATTTCTTTCATAAATTTTAGATAAGAGGGTACCTTGGTCAGCAATTCAGTGAACGGCACGGAAACTTCCAAACTCTTCAAAAGCTCAACAAATTTGCCAAACTGTTGATTAATCTTGGTATTCTGCAGCCGCCTCGGGAAGGGAACCGTGATTGGTATCTCGAGCCCCTTGTTTCTCGCTTCCAAAGTGTCTTCCGGAGCAAGTTCGGTACCCTTTGGACGCTTCTTACCTCTCGAACGAGGCCTTTCTGGTAATTCCTCGCTTAAACGAGCACTACCAGGCTCTCGAATAAGCTTCCCGTCATCAGTATCACTCGATCGAGCAATATTCTCACTCGATCGAGCAGTTTCTTCATCAGCTTCAGTCGATCGAGCAAACTTACCACTCGATCGACCAACCTCATCTTCTGCTTCACTCGATCGAGCAGGAATACCACTCGATCGACCAGCTTCTTCACCATTTCCACTCGATCGAGCATCGACTTGATCGATCGAGTAACTCTGTGTCGTGAGTCCTTTTCTCTTAACAGAACACTGTTCATCATCGTGAGAGCTTCCTGGGTCGATTTTGTACTTAGGTCCTTCATAAGAAAGACCGCTTCTCAACTCTATCAGATGCACCGTCTCATTTGGGTTCTTGTCATTTTGAGTCGGTAAATGACCGGGCTTCCTTGAGGATTGATTTTCAGCCAGTTGGGCAACTTGAGTCTCAAGTGCCTTGAATGCCGTGTCCTTCTGTTGTAATTGCTTTGCAATTGACTGCATCATGGACTTTAACTCACCTATCTCACTCACCCCACTAGATGACGAGGCACCTTGGTTAGGAGGGTTGAAAGACGGAGGCTTCTGATAGCCTTGTTGCTTCTGGTGTGGAGGAATATAGGGCTGCTGCTGCTGATTCGGAGGAGCGGTGGGGTTGAGCATGTTCTGGTTACTCCACCTCAGATTAGGGTGGATATTCGGCTCGTAATGAGTGTTGTTTTGCCTGTAATGTTGAAAGGCAGCACATTGCTCATAAGGACTAGGACAATAATCAGCGACATGTCCATCTACCCCACACCTCGTACAGACGAAGGGACCGTCTGTCATGGCATTAACATGGTACATTCCTCCCTTGAGAGCTCCCCCTAGTTCGTACTTGTCGAACCTCGCGGTAAGGGCTTCTAATGCGGCTACTGAACAGGATTCAACGGCTCTCCTTTGGTTTCCTCTTGAATTCCCATATTCAGCCCTATGAGTGGCTAAATCATCTATAATCTTCCACCCTTTGGTTGCTCCCAAGTTGTCAGCAAATCGACCATTGGCTGCAGCATCTAATATAGCCCTCTGATCATCATATAAACCATTGTAAAAATGGTTACACAGGCTCCACTTTTCGAAACCGTGGTGCGGTATGGTCCGCACCAGTTTCTTAAATCGAAGCCATGCCTCGTGGAAGTTCTCGTCAGGCCCTTGTTTGAAACTTGTTATCTGAAATCTGATGGCGATGGTTCTCGAAGCAGAGGAGTACTTCTTATAAAACGCCAATGCTAGCGAATTCCAATCTGTTATGCCGTGAGCAGCTCGGTCCAAATCCCTATACCACTCCCTTGCAGCATCGCGGAGTGAGAAGATGAACATAGTTTCTTTGATCTGATCAGCTGTCACGCCAGTGGGAGGAGGTATGGAGCAGCAGTAATCAATGAAAGTCTCCATATCTTTGAGCTGCGTCTTGATTGCAGCTCCCCGAACCGATTTTTCTCGACCATATTGATGTATGCAGGCTTTGGCTCGAACTTCCTAGCATCTCCGGCATTCGAACCCTTTATAGAGATTGTCAGCCGTGGGCTCGGAGTGACTAGCAATGGTTGCTTCCTCAGCCATTTCGGGAAAATTTGGGAAAGTAATAGACTCAACTGATGAATTGGAAACTGGAGAAGACGGTGGATTGTCTTCGAAAAGCTCGTTCTCGTAAAAGCTACCACGAGAACTAGGCTCTTCCTCTGCCTGTTGCTCTTGGAATAGTCTCCTTTTTACGTGCAGAGATCTCTCAATCTCGGGATCAAAAGGTAGTAGTGGCCCACCTTGCGACCTGCGCATAAGAAGAAACTACAGACAAGATATAAGAATAGTCTAAGGAACGATGTTCCTTAAACTAAAAGAAGAATTAAAAATAAAACAGCTAGTAAATTGAACAATTGCCTCCTAAGAACGGCGCCAAAATTTGACACGTCCTGTCGCGCACTGTCAAAAATAAAACCTAACGGTCTCAACTAAAATGTAGTAGAGGCAGTCGAGTATCGAATCCACAGGGAGGTAATGCAACTACAGCTATCTATTCCTAATCCTATGGTAACAATTGGCGTTAATTAAATTTTTGGTTCTAACTACGGAGTTGAAAGGAAAGAGAAATGAAGCAGAGAGCAGTAAAGCAGGAAAGTGAATTAAAACTATCAATAAGAGGGGGACATGTCGGGAATTCGGTTCACTACGGTAGTTCAACAACTCAAGAAACAAATGACTCGGATTTAACTAATGCGAGACGGATATTAGAAGGTCCTTTCGGTCCACTTCCCACCCTAAAATACCACTAACTTAACTTTCGTCCTCATTAGGGCAGTCTACTGTTTATAGCAGGCCTATTTAGTCCAATCTTTCGATCCAGGATCAAATTTAGCCAGATTAATGGGTGACATAGAAGCGTGCACTCAACTAGGTCGAGAATTACAGTTAAATTGCTATAGTGACAGAGTCTCTTATCAATTCGTCCGGTTCATTCACTACGTCGTCATTATTCTACCGCAGATTCCCTAATCCCAACATGAAGGGAGTTTAGCTACTCATGTTGATTGTTAAACTAACAGCATATAAATTTCCAGCAGAAGACATAATGAAATAATAATAAAACGCAATAACGGAAATTAGGGCAAAAAGGAACGATAACATAAACAGGAATTAAAAGCAACAAGAAGGTTAATTATTATTAAGGAAAGAGAGAAGATTACAATCTAAGCGAATTCCGGCATAAAGAACACGAAATCCAATGAAGAAATTCCGGGAACAAGAGTAGCAGTCGAAGGTTTAAGCAACGTAACAATGTTCTACTGTGAAGGATGGTAAAAAGATAGATAAAAAAGATAACTAATAACCTAGTAAAACATAGGTTATATAGCCAAACAACTTAAGAGTTTATGCGGAAAAGTAAAACATGGACTAATTAAAGCCCATAGTGTCGGAAGCCTCTCGATCGAGTGGGTTAAACCACTCGATCGACCAACATCTCAGCAGAAGTCCCTCGATCGACCAACTGCTTACTCGATCGAGGGCTTGGTCAAATGCAGCTTACTCGATCGAGTAAGGAATAGCTCGATCGAGCCTTGGGGAGCTTAGGAACCACTCGATCGACCACCAAACAGCTCGATAGACCACTTGGGTCTTCAATTCAGCTCACGTCTTCACCCAAGTGCCTCGTAGTGTGTGCCATGATGCTTTCAAGTGCAGTATCTCACTCTGGGACAATCCCGTCTCCTCTAAATGCATGCAAAAAGGACGAAAAGGAGTATGGTTCCGCTACTTCCGCGATTATTCCTACAAAAAGGACAAAATACACCAAAGTAGCCAATTCGGGGCAAAATACTATAAAAACAGTAAAGAAATGCATAGAAATACGTGCTGAAATAGGCCAAAAAGACTATACATTAGGCACGTATCAACAAACAGCAACCAAACACAAGACAAACAGACCAAAAATAACAACAAATGCAATGGTGTAAAGGATCGCTTCTTATGATACAAAAAACGCGACAAAATGAACCCTGAAACAATCCTAAGTATAGGACGGTCCCAATCGTCATGGATTTCTCATTAACATGGGCAACGAGAAATGGATGAGGGTTGCTTGCGACAAAAAAGGGCCGTCTTTTGGTTCCTCAAACCGTGCCTATAAGCCTCTCAACGGGCTATTTGTGTATGTGTATGTGTGTCATTGTTTCACGTTTTGTGGGCTGTTTTTATCGAGTTATTCCGATAACATAAAATGTAAAAGATAGTACTCTTGGAAAGCACTAAGTCAATGGACATATGGTGGTCTTGTTCAAAGCACCAAGCCAATGAACAAGAGCGAGTGAACTCCAAGCACTTAGCCAAGGACGTTGTTTTAAGCACATAGCCATAGAACTAAACAAAGGGTTTTGAAACTCCTTATATTTTCATTCCAACAAATCTGAAAATTACATAGGGATATGAGCTCTTTAATATAGAGGCTCTCAATACATTTTGGCCCTCCACCTAAAAGTAAATCTAATATCTACAATTAAAAGAGGAACGAAATAAAAATACAATGTGTTTCGTTTACTAATTTACCTAACATGGAGATTTTAGAGAGAGGCTGCTCCTCCTTCTCTTTAGGATTCTAGGTCTTCCATTGCAATATGGCAAGGAAATAAACTCAAATCGACATCTAAAGCGCGAATTTCTCTTTCGTTTATAAATCTCCCGGAATAATTCTTGGATCACTCGCGATTATGGATCAAGCGAGTTCATCTACTCCTGGTATTCCCCATTCAGCTGATGCGAAAGGAACAAAATTGGTTAATGAAATGGTAGGAATTCCAGAAATTGTTCTTGGATCTATAGTTGGACAACCCATTGTGGAAGTTATTCATGAGGTTGAAGATGCAAGTGAAATTGACAGTGAGGAAGAGTCTGGGGTAGGATGTACCGAAGTGCGCCGAACTAGTAAGAAAACTCCACCTTCTTCTCCTTCTTCCCCTCTTTGTATTCTTCAATTTAATGTGGATGATGTTTGTAGACACCTCGTTTCTTTACCTCCCGCCAAACACACAGTGATGATTGGGCTGCATGTTTAGCATATGTCGCGATTTTATGACGTTTTATAAACCGGTTAATAAAAGGTAACTCATACACTTGTGTCTACCCCTTGGTTGTCATCTAGGTGTCATTACGGTCGTTTTGGCAGTAATTAGTGTACATTTGGAGTCCGGGTCAAAAATCGTCTTCATTTCCTAAAACCGTCAAATTCCGAGTCAAAAAGCAATGTGCTTGTCTACCTAAGGTTAGGATGTCATAAAATGTTATCAGTATATCTCATTTTGAGTCCCATGTCACTTTTTTGGGCTAAATTTAAAGTTTACATTACAAAATGTGCATTTCATTTAGCTAAAATGACAACCCTGCATTTAGGCCCATTTTACGAGGTGATAACGACTTTTTTGGTTCTGGCCTATTTCACATAAAGTTCTAGATCTTTCTTTTAGCTTTACAACGGCACCAAAATCGCCTTAATTCCAGTCTTGTAGAGAATGTTATGCCTAAAATACGACAGGCTGTCAAACGCGTTTTCTCGCGCAGAAGAACACTACCCGAGAAAGGACGCAGTAAGTGATGCGCCTCTTCCAAGGTGGTCGGACTCACTTGGAGCTTAATTTTCGGTTACTTGTCGTTAGGAGAACCTAGACCAAAACAATATTTATAACTTCACAAACAACTCTACTATTAATAAAGAGGCAAGTAAAGGTCGGATCCCAAGGGACGGGTATTGATGTAGGATTTTCGATTGCAAGTAGCGGTGTCTAGGGGTGTCACGATTTGGGTTGATATAAGAAGATCACTAAACTAAATAAGAATAAAAGTAAACAAGCAAGATGATTAAAATGAGATGTAAACAATTGATTAAAAGCACTAGGGTGTCATGGGGTCATAGGGGATTCATGGGAATTGATCATACAAACATATTCTCAAATTATAAGCAAGCAATTATTGTTGTGATGGATCGAGTTGGTTTATATCTTACAATCATAGGAAGGTTTGGGTCCCGGAGCCGAATCGATTAGATTGTACAACACCTACAAGTCGACTTAATCCTCCCTACTCAACTATATGCATGATCTAATGAGACTCGAGTTGGTTTATGTCTTACAAGTCTCATTGAAAAGGTAAGTGATGGGTAAAAAATGCAAGGATTCATAGGCTCGCATTTCATCAAACATAACATGTGCATAAGTTGAGATCACAACAAGCAAGCAAATAAACTATGAAAACATATTAAATTAAGCATGAATCATCCCCCATGTTGGTTTCCCCTAATTACCCATTAATCCTAGCTAAGGAAACTACTCACTCATTATCAAGTTTAACTTGTTAACAAGGTTGTCAATCACATTAACAAGGCAAAACATGATGAATAAATGAAGATGATTAACAATAATTAAAAAGGGATTAAGAGAATTATATATTCACGATATGATCGAGGATGGCAAGCTTCATGTGCCACCTTTCGTCAAGCAATCCAAGAAGATCGACCCTCTTGGGTCTAATATCATTAAACATGATGAAGAATCATCCTTAGACTGTTCTCACCTCCTCGATCATCGTGATAGCGAAGAAATCATTGTGCTCGGAAACGACGATATCCAAAGTGGAATGCTATTGCTTTCCATTGCCTTCAACAATAAATTTTCAAAAATATAAGGAGCCATTGATATCCTAAACTCTCGGCTTTCTAACATGGGGAACCAGTTTGCTGAAATGGGTATGAAGGTTGATGCCTAACCTCTCAAGATGAAAAATGTCCAGATAAACTCTCAGCCTGATGGTCCTAATATGAACGTAACAAGTGAGCAATATATTCCTAGTTCTCCTCATCCAGGGATCAAGATCAACAAAGACAACCTCATGGAACCTTCACCTAACAACTTTTCCAGGTCATTCACAAGTCTAGGCATACCTTCACTACTACAGATACAACCTATAACAACGGTCAAAAACCGTTGTTATATAAAAAAGCGGACGTTGTTAAAGCGTCCGTTGTAAAAGGTTTTAACAACGGTTGGTTTTCTTAAGGAAACCGTTGTGAAAAATATTAACAACGGTTTTAAGTATAAACACCCGTTGTGGAAAGTGTTACTCAATTTTGGGGGGGAAAGTTATAACAACGGGTTGTTTGTAAATAACCGTTGTTGTTTGTTCTTAAAAAATAAAAAAATAAAAAAATTAAATATTACTAGCTATAAATATTAAAGCATCCTTTACTAACATATTAAAGCATCCTTTACTAACATTCATTAATTGAAACAACATGGCAATGAACCCTAATTTTATCAACAACGAAGAATGGCTTACACAAACGATTGAAGATGATGGGAAGGTTCTCGCCAGGGCTTCGCCGATCAACACCCATTAATCAAAGCATCCCTTGAACATCAACGGAATTATTGGATTAAGAGGCGTGAAGCAGTCCGGCTTGTCAACAAAGCCTCATCATCATCATCATCATCATCTTCATACCCTCGTCGGCCTGTTACTCGCAACTTGGCTGCAGCCAGAGATATGTTGAGTTGTACTCTTCCAACCTTATCTCCACATGCAAGTCGTGTCCTTGCATATAGTCAATCTGTTATTGCAAAATATGAAGCCAATGACCCGGAAGTTAGCGGTATACCAGAGTGGCGTGATTGGTGGCAGGTTGAGAAGCGCTTTTTACGCTTAACCGGGGTTGTTCCGGCTTATTATACATCTTTTGATTTCGATAATTTCTTTGTAATGTATTTGGTTTAAAATTAAATGAAATGATCATTTTGAAAGTGTTGAGTTATGCTTGTTTGATTTGCTTCCATTTTTTCAACTCCATAGATCTATCAGTCATCATCAAGATCTGATTATGGCACAACTTCCTAACATATATGGCACAACTTCCTAACATATATATTAATTAAAAAACAACTCAACCCACACATTAGTATAAATACATTGCATTATCTCAACTAACATGCATTTCCATTATCTCAATATATTCTCCAAACCCTAATCGCTAAAACATGCTCGATCCGTCTTGAAGGACGCCAAAGAAGATGGAAATGAAATAATTAGAAACACATACATGGAAATGAAATAATTAGCAGAGATCTTTGAACGGAACCTAATGGTCGATAAAAACACATACATTGAAATGAAATAATTAGAACAATAAAATAATGACGATGAAACAAACCCGATAATTACGTAACGTACGTAAAGAAACGATGAAATCAACGGTGTGGCGAGAAGATAAAGCGACGATGAGAAAGAGAGAAAGAGACGATGAGAAAGTGTGTGTTTTCTGTTTGTGTTTGGTCTTTCTTCTTTGGGTTTGTGTTTGTGTATTAAGGTTTGTGTTTTGTGGCTGCAGCAGACTTGTGTTTGTGTGGTTTATAGTATGGAAGGTATTGACAACGGTTATTAAACAACAACCATTGTGAAATATGTTTTAACAACGGTTATAAAAAAACACCCGTTGTTAAATAAGTTTTAACAACGGGTTTCAAAAATAACCGTTGTGATTACTTTTCACTAACTTTGCGCCAATTTTACGCCAAATTATTAACAACGGTTGTTCATGTGTGACCCGTTGTTAAAACGAATAACAACGGTTTTTATAACGATACCCGTTGTAATTGATTTTAGTAAAATTCGCGCCATACATTCTACAACGTCTATTGTGATTTTCGTGAATATTCGTTGTTAAAGGGGCGTTGTAGTTGCCTGGATTTGTAGTAGTGCTTATGCCCTAGCCTTGAACAAATTATCCTCTCTAGGTCTTCTTCAACCAATAGGGTCTAGCCCGGACACAGAAAGAAAATCTAAATTTTGGGATGGCAATTCGTATTGTCAATACCATAGGGGTAGGGGCATGATATCGAAGATTGATATAAACTCAAGAATGACATATAAGATGGGATTGAGGATGGTAGGATTTCCGTCTCGCTCATAGCTAGTTCAGATACAGAAACTAAGCGACCTTATATGGAGTTCAACATCGCGGATGATCAAGGAGATGAACGACCCACCAATCATTTGGTTAAAAGAAGGAAAACAGACTCACAAATACTCAACAATCAAACAATCCACATTACCGACGTAAAGGTTATAGAACCTTCACCAGAAAGAGGAACTCCGCCTCCAAGGTCATTCTCCAATTTAGGCATGCCTTATACGACCGCCTTTGAAAGACTATTTGCTAAAGGACTAGTCTAGCCAATCGGTCCAACCCCAGATCCTGAGTACGAGAGGAGAGGTTGCTTCTCGGACGGTTCTCAATATTGTCTTTCTTTATGTCCATTTCCATTTCTAGTGTCTTTCTTTGTGCCCATTTCCATTCCTAGTGACAACTTGGGGCCTGTCCCACGAGTCATATGTCTTCTCGAGTCTATACATTTATTACTTATTTCGATCCTATTCTCTTCCTTTACCCTTTTCCCGTGACAACAAGTTGATTACAGATATTTTAAAACGAACAACACATGACAGTCAATGTGAGTACACTTAAACGATGTTCCATTCCAAGTTGTAGAGGAACTGAAATTCCGTGTCCATTTTATTACCTATTCTATGTCTGGCAATAGAAACCTCACCATACCCCAGTTTAGGACGAGCCTATCTTAAGAGATTATAGGACGAATCCATACCGTCTCCCTTGTTAACGATCCATGACGAAAGGCGAGCCTGATGGAAGGTGTCGTCGTGTCTCCCAATCAAACACATTTATAATTCTCAACAAACAACTAGTTAGTGTTTAAGTTGAGGTCGATCCACGGGACGGTGTGCTTTGGGTTCTAAGTCTATCTATCTCAATTTATGCTAGTGTCACAATAGATTTGGGTTTGTAGTTGTGTTCTAAACTAATGCAAGCAACAAAGTAAAATAAGCAAATAAAGATGTAGACAGATAATAAAGGATACTAGGATGTCATAGGGTCATACGGGATTCATGGGAGTTGATCATTGGTCGGTCCGCTTTGAGCTTAGATTTCGGTTACTTGTCGTTAGGAGCACCTAGACCAAAACAATATTTATAACTTCACAAGCAACTCTACTTTTAGTAAAGAGGCAAGTAAAGGTCGGATCCCAAAGGACGGGTATTGATGTAGGATTTTCGATTGCAAGTAGTGGTGCCTTAGGGTGTCACAATTTGGGTTGAGATAAGAAGATCACTAAACTAAATAACAATAAAAGTAAACAAGCAAGATGACTAAAATGAGATGTAAACAATTGATTAAAAGCACTAGGGTGTCATGGGTTCATAGGGGATTCATGGGAATTGATCCTACAAACATATTTTCAAATATAAGCAAGCAATTATTGTTGTGATAGGATTGAGTTGGTTTATATCTTACAATCCTAGGAAGGTTTGGGTCCCGGAGCCGAATCGATTAGATTGTACAAAACCTACAAGTCGACTTAATCCTCCCTACTCAAATATATGCATGGTCTAATGAGACTCTAGTTGGTTTATGTCTTACAAGTGTCATTGAAAAGGTAAGTGATGGGTAAAAAATGCAAGGATTCATAGGCTCGCATTTCATCAAACATAACATGTGCATAAGTTGAGATCACAACAAGCAAGCAAATAAATTATGTGAACATATTAGATTAAGCATGAATCATTCCCCATGTTGGTTTCCCCTAATTCCCCATTAACCCTAGTTAAGGAAACTACTCACTCATTATCAAGTTTAACATGTTAATAAGGTTGTCAATCATATCAACAAAGCAAAACATGATGAATAAGTAAAGATGATTAACAATAATTAAAAAGGGATTAAGAGAATTATACCTAATGATGATTCCAAAATAATAAGCAAAGAATAATAGAAGTACTTGATGAATGATTGGAAGGTTGTCAATTCTCCAAATAAACCCAAATAATCTTTAATTACCCAAAATAAAGGATGAACAATAGAGAAATTAAGGAAATGAGATTTGTATTAATACTTGATTAAAAGTTGATTACAAGATTAAAGAGAGATTAGAATAATATAGACTACACTAAAAATTGTTAAAAAGAACATGATAATCTAATTAGTATAATGGGGTATTTATAATGGAGATTAGGTGCACAAATTAGGGTTAATAAGGGTTTAAATGACGATTAAGTCCTTAATAAAAGTTGAGGAAATGCTCCTCTCGAAGAAAGATGCTAGTCTCCTTTTTGCTAGTCTTTCGAAAATATGCGCATCCCGAGTAGAACAAGAAGAAGCCGGGCTGCACTGGAGAACAATCCGAGCGTCCAAAGGATCGGGACGAGCGGATTGTGGAAGTGGTGGACGAGCGGCTTGGTGTGTGGGACGAGCGGATTCTGGAGTGGTGGACGAGCGGTCTGGTGCTGGGACGCTCAGATTGTGGCTCTTGGACGAGCGGCCCGATGCTGGGACGAGCGGATTCTAGTCCAGTGAGCTTTTTCTTCTTTCCTTCTTTTCTTCTTCCAAAAATCCTCCGGGATCTTGTCGGAGATGCAAGGATCTTCTTCATCATTGCCCATATACTACATTATTTACAAAGGCCTTCTAGTCTTGTCTTTACTTTGATGCTTGGTCATTAGATTTGATCAATTTAGCTCTATTTTGCCATGAAAATGCAAGGTTTGTACTCCTGTCCTACCAAGGGAACAAAACCGCAAATAATATGCAAAACAAAGGACTAAAGATAGTAAATGACCGAAATATGCACTAAAAAGCATAGGAACGAGGCTAATTCGGGGACTAAATATGCTCAAATATTGGTCACATCAAATATCTCCAAACCGAACCTTTGCTCGTCCCGAGTGAAGAGGTGACAAAACTAGGACCCTTATTTAAACTAACCTACTAATATAGCCGATATGAGACAATTAGCGGGTCTCACTCCGCCCCTTTAACTCACAACAAGACAACCATGAGGTAGAATGCCTTCTTGCAAGGCAAGGTAGGTCTTGCCAAAATGGCGACACATCCTAATCATTAAAGCACACAAAATCAAGTAATGGATGCATCTACAAAAGAAATAGCCACTTTCCTCATCTAAGAGGCGGAAATTATCTAAAGGGGAAGCAATTCAAGGGTACATACTCCTTCATAGATATGGTTTTTTCAAACTACTAAGCCTAGAAGGATACCAATAAATCACCTCCAAGTTGTGTCAAGCTAGGGTACCTTTGTCCTCAATCGTTAAATGCGTTTGTCAAGAATAGACTCCCTATGGTGTTAGAAACACTGGAGGATCGCGGAATTCCCCCTCTTGCCTAGATAAGAAGAAGGGTCGTCCCCTCTCTACCATGCACAAAAATGGATTCGATGGATAAAGGGATCAATTGAATTTGAGTTTCATTTGGGAGTTTGCTTTTGTTGTTGTTTTTCCCCCCAATTTCTTGTGGCATATAACTTTTGAGAACACTTTCTTTTTGCCATTTATTTTGATGTTTGACATTTCAATACTTGACAACTTCAACTTTTTCTTTGCATTTCTTTTTGAACATTTTCAAAGCTACCCCATTTGTGGGGAGGGTGCTTATATTTGAAGTTTTAGGAATCTATTTTTGTTACTCCTCTTTTCGTTTGATGCAATTTGAAAACTTTTTGACTTTTCATTTCAATTCTTGAACTCAAATTTTGAACAATTTTTGTGCCCATTCCCTTTGATGACAAAATGTGGTAGAATATGGATGATGGTTGCATGGTTTCAAGGGTCACCTTGGAATAAACGGTAGCCAAGGAGTTATCACACCACAAGGTACTCTTACCTAGGCCTTAATCCATGGGTCAAAGGATACAAGCATGACACATCCTAGGGTGTTTTATAAGCATTCTAATGAGCAAAGTCTCAAGACGAAAAAGTATCTACAAGGGCCTATATACACTTGTCAAGTTTCCCAAATAGGTGCTTTCACAAAATTTTCTAACCATGCAACTACATGTCATGATGCAACTAACATTTATACGACCTAATGCACATGCTTCTGCCAACTAGTATGCCAAATAATCTAAATGCAATCCTTTAATCACATTGTTTATACCGCATCAATAAAAATAAAGCCACATAGTCATTAACATAAAGAGGAAAAAGGAGATTGGAAAGATCATACCATGCGGTCTTCAATATCCTCATGTCTCGGATGTGGCGTAGTCGATCAATGTGAAAAAGGATGGACAGACACAATATATACAATATATACAAGACTACCCTACAAAGGAAATGAACATGTTTTTGAGTTTTTCAATTTTTCAAATTTTTATGGTTTTTATGTTTATGAAACAAAAAGACATGTTTTTGTATTTTTCAAACTTTTTCAGTTTTTATGTGTTTTTGGAATATAAATTCCCATCCCCCACTTTATTTTGGACATTGTCCTCAATGTTCATGTAGGAGTAGGAATGAAAAAGAAAGTACATGTTTTTGGGTTTTTAAAGTTTTATGGAAATTGAAGTGCAAATGCAATGATATGATATGAATGCATGCTCTAACTAAATGCAATTCTATATGACATATATAACAAATGAATGCAATCTAAACTATACTATATGATGATGATTTCTAGTAAACTATGGTCACATATGGTCAAACCTCCCCAAACCGATTTAAGCACTATTTCTAGTGTAGGAGAAATGAGGTTGGGTCATTAGTGACTATGTATGAATGCAACTAACTATATGAGACATGTGAAATATATTACAATGCAACCTATACTATATGAACTAACTAATTTAAATGCAATATGGAATATAATACAAATGCAAGTGAGGTATAAACTAAATACAAGGAAATTTGAAATGCAATGCAACTATACATAAGAGGTAGGGAGATAAGAGTATCATACAATTGGAGATGGTGTGGTAGGCATCTCTCATTTGTCATCATCACCATCATCGCGGTATCCATACCCGCTAGAACCTCCTTGGTCATACCCTCCTCATTGACCATAGGATCCTCCACCTTGACCGTAGAATCCTCCACCTTGACCGCCATAGTTCCCGTCTTGGTTCCCTTGATTAGGGAACAAAAGGTGCGGTTGAGCCCAAGATGGACGAGGGCCATTGGGGTCTATATACCCTTGTTATGACATTTGGTAGTTGTCTTCTTGCCCTCGGTGTATCCCGAGATCGACCCATTGCATAAGTCTCAACAAATCATTCACATCCGGAGCATTAGGGACTTGTGGTCTAAATTGCACATACGGAGTGGGGTATGGTGGGATAGGTACATAAGCTGGTGGTGCAATACCCCTTACCGGCATCCCACGAGGTTGTTGAGGTTGGCGGGGTGCTTCTTCTCTTTGAGGGGGGTTGGGGTAGATCTCAATGTTGAGGAGGTAGTTCGGAGTAGGTGATTACCGGCTCAACCTCGGGTCGGTGGCGGGTACATTCCACCCTGTAAGAACAATATAGGAACACCCTTTTGTAAACCATTCTACACTCCCGGTTTGAGTGTAGGAACACCACCGATGGTGGTTGAAGATGGCATTCTTATCAATTAAAGTACTACCCTCAGGCATAAGCCCCATGAATGTTACCCGGGACAGAGATCATTAGCCAATATTGTGATTAGACCTCCCATCACGAAGGTCTTAATTTGGGAACTCCCTTGAGCAAAGTCGAAGAACCTTGTGAGCATCTCAAGGGAGGTGTTGAAACTATAGGGCCTTGTCCCCCGAACATTTAGATAGGATTCTAGAAAGGTCAAATCAAGGAGAGTGCACCTATCTTGCTCAAATCTCCCATTAATAGTGCCAGCAATGAAGCGTTCGGTGATTCGAATCACCGGATGTTGGATTGCGAAGGTATAGCATTGTTTCAAATGTATGAAATCCCTCCCGGAAATAGCCCTCCAAACTTGGTCCACATCAAAGTCGGCGGGTTTGTCGATGTTTTCCGTTGGCACAAGACAAAAAATATTCGCAAATTGGTTGAGGGTTAGTCTATGGTCGTGATTGCACAATCGGAATTCCATACAAACGGTTCTTTGCGTGTTTGTGACGATGCGGAGGCTACTCAAGAATTCCAGGGTAAGGCTAAGGTAGGTCTCTTCGTGGGCATAGAATAGTTTTACAAGCCCCAAACCATCAAATAACATTTCAGTATGGTACCTTATACCTAGGACTTCTAACACTTTGGTATCAATGAATTGAGTCGACTCAAAATGCTTACCTAGCAATGTGACGAACTTATTGTGGTGCTCATTGGATGTGAAGATCACCTCCGGAAAGTGATCCAATAAGACAACAACCTGTCAGAGGAAGAGGCAGAGGCAGAGGCTTCATTGTGGGAGCAGGGAGAGGACATCCACTACATGCATATGAGTCAGAATCTGAAGAAAGCAACATGACTCGGGAGGAGGTTTCTAAGCACACAGACAAGCATCTAAAGGTATAAATCCTTGAATTTTCTGGTAGCCTAAATCCTGATGATTTATTAGAATGGATTAGGGATATTGAGAAAAGTTTTGAGTATAAAGGTTACACTGATGTTAAGGCTTTTAAAGTTGCTGTTTTGAAATTAAAGGGTTATGCTTCTCTATGGTATGATAATCTGAAACACCAAAGGCTTAAGGAAGGGAAAGAACCACTTAGGTCTTGGTCTAAGCTTAAGAAAAAGATGCTGGATAAATTTGTTACCAAAGATTACACTCAGGATCTTTTTATTAAACTGTCCAAACTTAGGCAAGATGAGAGACCCATTTAGATCTACTTGAGGGAGTTTGAGCAGTTGACCTTGTAGTGTGAGATTAATGAGAAACCTGAGCAAAGGATTGCTAGGTTTCTAGAGGGTCTTGATAAGAATATTGCTGCAAAGGTTAGGATACAACCATAGTGGACTTATGATGATGTGGTTAACCTGTCATTGAGAGTTGAGAAAATGGGGAAGGCTAAGCCTGCAGTGTCTAAAACTACCACTAGACCTGCATTCAGACCATTTACTGGTGTTAGGATTGGTAGTACACCTAAGCCAGATACACCACCTGCACTAGGTAAAGGAAAAGCCCCCATAAACTAGAGAACCAACCCACCTATGACTGAGGGAAAGATCAAATGTTTTCAGTGTCAAGGATATGGCCACTTCAGGAAGGATTGTCCTTCTAAGAGGGCATTGACAACAATGGAAATAAAAGAATGGGAAAGAGAAGGATTGTTTAAATATTAGGAGGAAGAGAACCTTGTGCTGGAGGAAATGGAAGCTGAGAAGGAGTCAGGTCAAGGTCAGGTTGTAGCTCACCCTGTCACAGGGCACAACTTGGTCTTGTGGAGAGTTATGCACTCACAACAGGCACCGTTATAAGCTGACCAGATGTCCCTGATCTTCAGAAGTAGATGCACAGTTCAAGGAAGAGTTTGTAACTTGCTCATAGATGGAGGGAGCTGTACCAATGTAGCTTCCATCACCATGGTTAACAAACAGAATCTAGTTACTCAGGATCACTCAAATCCCTACAAACTTAGCTGGTTAAACAAGGGAGCAGATCCTAAGGTTGATAAGTAGTGTTTGGTTCGGTTCTCTATTGGAAAAGTGTACAAAGATGAGGTGCTGTGTGATGTTGTACCCATGGATGCTTGCCACCTGCTGTTAGGGAGGCCATGGGAAATTGACAGGAATACAACTCACCGGGGTAAGGAGAATGTTTAGAGTTTCAAGCATGAAGGTTGTATGAGTGGCTTGTGATGCCATTTAGGCTCTCCAATGCACCGAGCACTTTCATGAGGTTGATAACTGCAGTGCTAAGGCCGTGCTTAGGTCAGTTTGCTGTGGTATACTTTGATGACATACTAGTTTACAGCAGCAGCAGGGAAGAGCATCTCAGGTACCTTGAAGCGGTCTTTAAAATTCTCTTGGAGAAGAAACAGTTTGGCAAGCTAGAAAATTGCACCTTCATGGTTAAAGAGGTGACCTTTCTAGGTTACATTGTGTCTGAAAGGGGTATATCAGTGGACCAGGAGAAGATCTCATCAATTAAGTCCTGACCAGTCCCAAAGATAATCACTGAAGTTAGGGGATTTCATGGATTGGCTTCCTGTTACAGAAGATTCATTAAAACCTTCAGTTTAGTTATAGCACCAATCACTGAGTACATGAAGAAGTGAGAGTTTCAGTGGACTGATCATGCTCAACAGTCCTTTGAAAGGCCTAAGAAGTTAATGTGTTAAACCCCTATCCTGAAGCTACCGGATTTTGATCAACTGTTTGAGGTAGAGTGTGATGCCAGTGGAGTAGGCATTGGAGCAGTTTTAATTCAAGCTCAGAAACCAGTGGCCTATTTCAGTGAGAAGTTAAATGGAGCTAAATTGAAATACTCTACCTATGATAAAGAGTTTTATGCTATCATCAGAGCCCTGATGCACTAGAGTCATTATCTGAAGCCAAAACCATTTGTGTTTCACTCAGACCATGAGGCCCTAAAATATATCAATGGTCAACACAAATTGAGTCACAGGAATGCCAAGTGGGTGGAGTTCTTGCAGTCATTCACATTTTCCAGTAAATACAAGGAGGGAAAACAAAATATAGTGGCAAATGCACTACCAAGGAGGCACTCCTTACTGTCAATCATGGGAAATAAGATCCTTGGATTTGAATTCATGAAAGAGATGTACAAGGAGGATCCTGATTTTTCTAAGGAGTGGGTAACCCAAACTGAGGGGCATAAGATCCCAGGGAGCAAGTATCTCTTGCAGGAAGGGTTCCATTTCCAGGGCAATAAACTGTGTGTACCTAGGGCTTCTTACATGGATCTTCTAATAAGGGAAGTTCACTCAGGAGGCTTGGGAGGTCATTTTGGAGTCCAAAAGACACTAGACATACTTCAGGATCAATTCAATTAGCCCAAAATGATGAGATATATCCAGATCATTCTCAGAAGATGTTCAGTGTGTCAACAAGCCAATAGCTCTTTCTAGGTTGGGTCATATACTCCCTTACCAGTGCCCGATAAGCTATGAGAAGATGTAAGCATGGATTTTATTGTTACATTACCCAGGACTCAGAGGGGCAAAGATTCTGTGATGGTAGTTTTTGATAGATTCAGCAAGATGGCTCATTTTGTGGCATGCAAGAAGACTGAGGATGCTGCTAGTTTTGCTGAACTCTACTTACAGGAAATTTTGAGGCTACATGGAGAACCAAAGACCATAGTGTCTGACAGGGACACCAAATTTATGAGTTACTTTTGGAAAACTCTGTGGAGGCTTTGAAGACAAAGTTGTTATTCAGTACTTCTCACCATCCTCAAACTGATGGCCAAACTAAGGTAACCAACAAGACATTGGGGAAGATACTGAGGTGTATAGTCAGCAAGTCCTTAAAGGATTGGGATCTGAAATTATCAAAGACTGAGTTTGCATTCAATAGAGCATCATCTGCTGCAACTGGTTATATTCCATTTGAGATAGTCTATGGGGTTTATCCTGTTGGAGTTAGTGTCCTCCACAATAGTGCGTTTACATAATAAATCTCATTAAAGGAATATCATCAGATATTTAGTTATTTGATCCTCGTCAGTTGATTCACGTAAATCGATAACGGTTGGCTGACTAGAGTTTGACGTTATTGTCGTGAAACGACGGTGATCAACTGACCCATTTCGGCCACACCTATAGGAACGCACCCCAATTGATAACTAATTAATTGTATGAGATACAATTTATTTAGTCCCTTGATTTATAGACTATGATTTTAGTCGATTATTTTAGAGAGATTTCGAGTTGCGAACTCGAGGCACGGCAGTTATTATTTAATTATGCGATAATTGAATAATAAGTTTTAGGAGACAGGTTTTAGTTAATTAATTGTTAATTCACTAAAATTATACTAATTGATTAATGTGATTAATATTAGTACGTAAATAATATGTGTAGTGGTACACGTATATTTACGGAGTGGTTTGGACGGAATTAATTGGAAGCATTTAAACATAATACAATGTTTAAATAAAATTCACACGTATTTGTGCGACAAATATAAGAACCAAAATAGACCCGTAAATAGGACATTGGACCGTGTAAATGGATAGTGGATGATTATAAACAGAATCATTTCACTTTACTTGTGATACTTCCACAAGTTATCTTATAATTATATTTTACATGTGATGTAAGATTGACAAATATAAGACAATTTAAACACTCTACTAATCACTACTCCACCCGCCACTTCCTCCTATATACTCCAATTTGTTGTTCATTTTTGCACACTACTTCACTACTTCATTTTACACGTGAACAAAACAATTGTCTATCTCTCTAAACTTATTATGCATCATTTACTAAGAAGTTAGTAATCAAAATATTATTACTAAGAGTGTTAGTAATATTACAAATATTATCAAGGGTAAGTTTTACAAATATCTAGTTAATATTTGTAAGATTATTTGGGTGATTTGTTCTTGGGTGCAACTTGAAGGAGACTTTCTTTTTGAAACTTTTTCTAGGAGGATCATCCTTTTGTTTAAAAGCTCAAGAATAATCAAGATAGGAGATTTTGATTGTGCCCATATTACCATAAATATCAATGTAAGGAAATTGTTTTTCCTTAATCTTTAATTTTATGCTTTTATATTTGCATGCATGTTACATAGATCACTAAATGAACATATTATGAGATAATTTGTTTTTAATTAGAGAGTCTAATTAGGATCTATGATCTTTCAAGTGGTATCAGAGCTTAGGCTTGTAATTTGCATGTTGATTTTAAGCATATTAATAAATTATGAGATAATTTACAAAAACTCAAAAATTGTGATAGAAGAGGTTTTAGTACGAAATTTTGCATGCACACCTAATGATCTCAAAAGATTTGTGGTAAAGTTTGGTGATTTATGAAGTTATTTTGCTATTTTTAATGATTTTTGTAGAAAACTGAGTCAAAATATCGTATTTTAGTTAAAAAATGACTAAAAATAGTTAACAGTTGACTCGGGTCATGAAATGTTTATGGTATTTCATGAATGTTTTCTACAGATTGTATGCAAAATTTTGATGGTTGGTTTGAAGTTTTGCATGTTTATTGATTTTATGAGATAAAAGTCGATAAAAGTGAAATAAATTAATCATAATTTCGAAAAATTTGTTCCTGTCCATGATAAATCCATTTAAAAATATTATTTAAAAGTTAAAAGTAAAATTTAAAATATGATTTCACCTTATTTTGATGTTTATTGGTTTTAGTGGTTAAAAACCGATAAATATTGATCCTTTTCTTCATAAAATTTATCCGGAATTTTTGGGCAATGTTTCTGACATTTTGGTGTTCTTGGGAGTGTTCCAGAATACTCAAAATTTTTGTTTCAATTTTTTGGGTAATTTTTCAATTATTTTGGATTTTTAATTAAAAATTATGATTTTACCGATTAAATTAGCAAAATATCACCAAATCAAACTAATTATTTATCATAAAATTAGTGAGGACTAATTTTGAGGTCCGAAACAGTTTGGAAAATTAGTTTGGACTTAAATGAGATTTAAGAGTTGATTATTGATTTTTACAAGTTAAAAATCGATTAAATCCACAAAAACCGAGATGGATACCAACGATTGATAGATAGGAAATTTTGGCATCATTTTACAGCATTTTAAGCATATTTATTTAAGTTGAATGAATGATTGTCATTTATTTAAAGTATTTATCTTGTTGTACCTAGTATGGCCTAGTTTATTTTAATCGTTATTACCTGAAATGAACGGGAATAACGATTTGTTTGTAAATTAAATACGATCTCGTATCGTCGGTTTGTAATTAATTAATAGTTTTATTTATTTTATTAATTAATGTATAATAGGAATAGCTATGTAATTCAATTGTAATAGTTATTCTTACCGGCGTTTCCAAAAGACGGGTTATATCGAGACAGAGTCTAATTTTGGAAGGTGTTCCAAATTTCACAAGAAGAAGCCACTTTTGGAATGAAGAGGCAAGGGACCAAGGAGTTGGTTTCCGATATGTAATAGTCTAGTTTTTATTAACTAGGTGACCATACTAGGATTTATTCATATGCTTACTTGTTTGCTTGTTTTTATTTTCACGCATGCCAAAATCGCCATTCACATGCATTTTATTTTCGCGGTTGTCAATTCACGTCATTTACATTCACCAACTTAGTTCACTTATAGGGAATTTATGACTAAATTGACAAGATATCTCACATAACTAAAATTGAGATTAGCCTTACCAATTAGTAACATCTATGAATCTCTTGTTCATTAGAGCCACGCTCGCCCAAGCGGGTGTTCTCTTTTTACCTTGGGTAAGTAGGGTGGTAAACGGTTATCACACGCCAAAATTGGCTGGACTCAACGGGATATAAGACGGTCTTGTGTTCCGGGGCTAATAGATGGATTTAAGGAAATTCGTCGACCAAGAGTTCTAGAGGTAGAATTAGTCAACGTGACTTACCGAATTTACACAATTATGGGATGTTTCGCCCAAGCGATGCTCATTTTTGTTTAAAATTTGGGTCTTGGAATCATTTATATAATTTAGTGGGAGATCATTGTATAAATGCTAAAACTTGTTAAACATGTTTTCACAAGTAATTTTTAAAACAATGGATGTTAATATTTCCTTATTTGTTGTAGCATTTTAATTCGCAATGGCAACTTCATCAACTCCATCGACTACTTCACTAGGCAAAGATTCATGGCTAAGGTCCGTAATGGACAAATGTATCTTAAAAGATGACGGTAGTAACTTTCTTGAATGGGAATCCAACATCAAAAGCGCCGCGTTGTCCGACAACGTGCTCACTTATTTGACCGATGCTCCTCCCATCGAGCCCGGTCCAAGGGCTTCATCGGCGGTGCGGACCGCCTATGATGACCATGTGAGGATGTCGAATGATATCAAGAATGTTTTGATATGGTCGATGTCTCCAAAGCTCAAGCTTTCATGCATTTCTTTAAATGCGTACGAGATATTCACTAGTATGATTACTATGTTTTCACAAACACCTAAAGTCCGTCAATACGATGCGGCGGCACGTTTCTTTGAAGCTAAGCTTGAGAGGGGCCAAAAGGTTGGTCCCCATGTACTCAAAATGGTCGAATATGTCGACATCCTAGAGCGTCTAGGGTGTAAGATTCCTAAGACTCTTATGGTGGATCGTATCCTCCACTCACTTCCCACCAAGTTTGCCCACTTTAGGGTGAACTACAACATGAATGGCATGGATAAGAGTTATCATGAAATTCATGCACTCCTCACCCAAGCGGAGATGGATATGGAAGCTAGTGGGAGTGACAAAGGGGATGTTTTAACCATGAAGTTAAAGAACATGTCCCTTGGAGTTAAGAAAGGAAAAGGGAAGGAAAAGTCCCAATTCAAGAAATCGTCAAAGAAACATAACAAGGGAAAGGGGAAGGCCGTTGAGAATGGCAATCCCAAGGCAAAAAGTGTCAAGCTCTCCGAGGCCGAATGTTTCCATTGTAATGGGAAGGGGCATTATAGGAGGAGTTGTCCCAAATACTTGGAGTATCTCAAGGAAGGGCGTGTGACGCCTATTGGTATGATTTCCTTCTCTCTATGTGATAGACATTAGTTATGCTTGCACTTCCACTTGGGTACTTGATACCGGATGTGGCTCTCACCTTTGTAATCATTTGCAGGGTTTAAGGGACGTGCGAGCACTAGCAAAAGGTGATGTGGATCTCCGCATGGGCAATGGAGCTAGAGTAGCAGCCATTTCCGTGGGGACCTATGTGCTCACTTTAGCTAGTGGTCTAGAGTTGTATTTAAATAAGTGTTATTTTGTACCAACTTTAACCAAGAACATCATCTCCATTTCCGCGTTAGACGCGGAAGACTTTTGTTTTATGATTAAGGACAATAGTTGTACTTTTTCTTTAAATGATGTGGTTTATGGCAAGGCCATTTCAATTGGAGGCATTTATGTTTTAAATGATGTTAATGACGTTTATCATGTAGAAACTAAAAAGCTCAAAACGGGTGATCCAAACGAATCCTACCTTAGGCATTGTCATTTAGGCCACATAAACGAAAGACGCATTAAGAGACTTGCTTCATCAAAAGTGCTCAAACGATTTGGTTTCAAATCTTATGGTACATGCGAGTCTTGCCTTCTAGGCAAGATGACTCGTGCACCTTTTGTGGGAAATGGGACACGAGCTAGTGAGGTTTTGGCTCTCATACATACGGATGTGTGTGGACCATTAACCATCACCGCTAGAGGAGGTTTTCACTTCTTCATTACTTTTACTGATGACATAAGTAGATATGGGTATGTCTACTTAATGAAGAACAAGAGTGAAGCCTTTGACAAGTTCAAAGAAATTCAAAATAAAGTAGAGAACCAATTGGATAAAAGGATTAAGACACTACGATCCGATCGTGGTGGTGAATACCTAAATTCTGAATTTGATTCACACCTAAAATATTGTTGTATAGTATCACAATGGACTCCTCCTGGCACACCACAATTAAATGGTGTGGCCGAAAGGAGAAACCGAACTTTATTTGACATGGTTCGGTCTAGGATGAGTCTAACTGAGCTTCCTAGTTCATTTTGGGGTTTTGCCCTCTTGTCTGCAATATTTTCACTAAATCGAAGCCCGACTAAAGTGGCCGATAAACAATATAATAAACTTGAATTACTTAATAATAAAAAAGAACAATCATGAGAGAGAAAGTTAGAGAGAGAAAAGCCCTAAAATTCATGACCTAAATATCTTCTTCGTCTACAACAATCATGACGGCGCTAAAATTTTCACAAAATCGATTCAGTCTATTAAATTTAGCTACTAAAAATTCCTTAAATTCTGTTAAAGCTTCGATTGTACAATCCCCAACTAATGGCGGCTCTAAAGGTTGTAGCTTTCCTCGTCCTTCATCTTTAGATACTGGTAAAACTAGAGCTATCAACGATATTCAGGGTGTGCTAGTCTTGAATTTGAATGAAGGGGAAGTGGCTGTGACGGATAACTGGTATCTTCGGCAGGGTGGAAAGGATGTCCCAGTTATGGAGACGATTTTAGAAGAGGAGGACACTTCTGAACTGCTTCAGTTTACAACAGAGGATGTTAAACCTGAGGTAGAATTCTGGAACCAGTCTGTTATGTGTTACATTCTGGGTGTTAACCCACCTTGGGATATTGTTGAAAATTATGTCTATAATGCTTGGGATCAATTTAGAATTGATAGGGTTTCTTTCCTTGACAATGGTGTCTTCATAGTAAGGCTTACTAAAAAATCAGGTAAAGAAGCGTTACTTCGTTCTGGCTATTATATGTTTGATAACAAACCCATCATTATTAAGCCATGGACCTTGGATATGGAGTTAGTTAAGGAAAAAGTTGCAGTAGTTCCTGTTTGGATCAAGTTGTATGGTGTTCCATTGAAATTTTGGGGGAACTGCCTCCCTAAAATTGCTGGTCTTGTTCGTAATTATGTGAAATTAGATGCTGAAACTCATGACAAAGTTAGGTTGAGTTATGCTAGGGTTATGGTTGAATTGCCTATGGATCAGGAGTTGACTGAACAGATTAAATTCTTGGATGAGTCTGGTCATTTGGTGTCTGTTAAAGTTGAGTGTGAGTGGAGGCCTATCTCCTGCACAAGTTGCAATGGAATTGGGCATAATTCTACCCAATGCAGGAAGACTGATAGGAGGAAGGCTAAATATAAGGCTCCTCCAAAGCAGCAGAAAATTTGGAGACCCTTGCAGAAAACTCAGAAGGACCCTGTTTATGTTGTGACCCCTCCCTCATTGTTACCAGCTAACTTCCCTCCTTTGGCTAGTATTAGATCTATTCCTGCAATCAAGTTTATCCCAGCAAATTAGATTATGCGTATGAATAGATAGGATGGGATAGTTGGTGTGAGGTTATCTGGCAGATTCAGTCCTTATACTTTTATGGACGCCTTAAAGAGTAACAATGCTACTCAGGGGGAAGTAGTAGAAAGTGGAAAGGATCCCCCTGACCCTCATACTAATGCATAGCTTAGGTTTTTGGAATGTTAGGGGTCTAAATGACCTGAATAAGCAGCGTGTGGTGAAGTGGTTTATGCACAATAATGGGGTGGGTTTATTTGGTTTGCTTGAAACTAAATTGAAACCTGGGAGTCTCCTGAGGAAAAATTCCTCTATTTGTGATGGTTGGAGTGTATCCACTAACTGCAGCTGACACAAAGGTGGTAGAATTTGGGTTATGTGGAAGCCTAGTATGTTTGATATCCAATTTTTGTCCTATAGTGCACAACATATACATATGCTGGTTCAATCCCAAACTGATAATAATAGGTTTTATCTTACTATTATTTATGCTCATAATGGGTTAAATGATAGACTAGAGTTATGGGACTTTTTGAAGAAGTTTTCTGAGGATTGTACTAGGCCTTGGCTTTCGCTTGGTGATTTTAATACTGTCCTCAGTCCTGTTGAGAGACTGGGTGGGAACACCTCTGATGCTGAGATGGAACACTTCCAAGACTGTGTGTCTATCTGTTGTATGGAGGATATGCCTGCTACTGGTGCTCTTTTTACATGGTCTAATAAGCAGGCCCCCCAGGATAGGGTGTATAGTAGGCTTGATCGTGATGTGGGTAATCAGGAATGGTTTGACCAATTTGATGACAGTGTTGCTCATTTCCATCCTGAGGGACTTTTTTATCACTGTCCATGTACTATTATGGACAGGAATGCTGAGATTGTTGGAATGAAAAGCTTCAAATATTTTAACATGTGGGGGACTGCCCTAAACTTTTAAGACTGTAGTTTCTGGTATTTGGTCACAACATTATCAGGGTACTAAAATGTTTGGAGTTATAAAGAAGCTTAAAGCTTTGAAACCTATCCTTAAAGCCCTTAACAAGAAGTGCTTTTCAGATATTGAGAACAACAAAAACAATGCTAGTCTTGCTCTGGAGAGCATTCAGAAGGCTCTCATTGATAATCCAAGTGATGCTGATCTGCTGCAACAAGAATTGGATTTAGCTCATGATCTTAAGGACCTTATTGCTGCCAGAGACAGTTTCTTGATTCAGAAGGCTAAGGTGCAATGGTCTCTGGAGGGGGATCTTAACACTTCATACTTTCACCACTCTATTAAGAAAAGAGTGATGATGAACAAGGTCTTTCAAATTGAAGACAAAGATGGTAGTCTTTGTACTGAAGGGGATGCAATTCAGAATGCTTTTTTGGCCTACTATCAGGAGCTACTAGGTACTCAGAAGACTACTGATATTGTTAACTTTAATGTGGTTAGAAAAGGGATTTGCTGCTCTGAAGCACACTGTCTTCTCCTTAATAGCCCTATCACTGCTGATGAGGTAAAGAAGTGTCTATTTAGTATTCATCCTAGTAAATCCCCTGGCCCTGATGGATACACTAGTCAGTTTTACAGGGATGCTTGGGACATTGTGGGTGTTGATATATGTGGAGCTGTTCTTAATTTTTTAGACACTGGCAAGCTGTTGACACAAATCAATGCTACTATTATTACCTTAATCCCCAAGGTTGATAGGCCTGTTAGTGTGAAGCATTATAGACCTATCTCTTGTTGCAATGTTATTTACAAAGTTATATCCAAGCTTATTTGCTCTAGACTGGCTCCTGTATTACCTGATCTTATCTGCAAGACCCATGGAGCATTTGTTAAAGGGAGGAGCATCCTAGAAAATATCTTGATTTGCCAGGATCTTATCAGGCAGTATCACAGAGGCAAAGCTTCTCCTCGTTGTCTTTTTAAGCTTGACCTCCAGAAAGTTTATGATTCCATTGAATGGGTGTTTGTAGATCAGATATTGGAGGCTCTTTAGTTTCCTGAAAAGTTTAGGAGGATGATAATGCTTTGTATTTCTACTCCTACCTATACTCTTAATCTGAATGGTGCTCATTTTGGCTACTTCATGTGTAGGAGAGGCCTTAGACAGGGAGACCCTATCTCTCCCCTTATATTCTGTATTTGCATGGAATACCTTTCTAGGCTAATGGAGTTTGCTACTAGAAAGTGGTATTCAGATTCCACCCTTTATGTAAGAGCCTAAGGTTGACTCACTTACGTTTTGTTGATGACCTCCTAATGTTCAGCAAAGGGGATGTGCAGTCCATCATGCTCATCCTTAGAGTTCTTGCTACATTCTCTGCTCCCTCTGGCCTCAAAGTAAATGCTTCTAAGTCAGAGGTTGTCTTCAATGAGGTGTCTGATGCTCTGAAACAGGATATCACTCAGGTCTCAGGGTTCTAGGAGGGTAAGCTGCCGTTTAAATATCTTGGTATACCTATTCAACCTGGCAGATTAACCAGATCTGACTGCAATATCCTTCTGGAGAAGATTGTGTCTAAAGTTAGAGGAATAGGGGCTAAAAAACCGAGTTATGCTGGTAGGTTAGTCCTAATCAACTCTATTTTCAATACCTTACACAATTATTGGGCTTCCATTTTCTTAATTCCTAAGGGTGTTATTAACAGAATTGAAGGCATTTCTAGGAATTACTTATGGTGTGGGGGGGCTGAATATAACAGGGCACCTTTGGTTGCTTGGCATAATATCTGTTGTAGTAAAAAAGAAGGTGGACTGGGTATAAAAGATTCTGGGGTGTGGAACATAGCTAGTGTGGGAAAGTTAGTTAACTGGATATATACAAAAGCAGACAGACTTTAGGTACTTTGGATTGATCACATTTATATTAAGGGTGCTGACTGGGCTACTTATCACCCTCCTCCTGATTCTAGTTGGAACTTTAGGAATATATGCAGGGTTAAGGAGTGCTTGGCTAGTGGTTTTCAGGGTAATTCCAGGATTGCCTCTGCTGGTGACTATTTTATTAGGGCTGGATATCATTGGTTACAGGGAGGACACCCACCTGTTCAATGGTATCATGATCTCTGGGACTCTTGGATTCTCCCAAAACATGCTTTTGTTGGTTGGCTTATTCATAGATAGGCTCTGAATACTAGATCTAAACTGTTTAAGCTTGGATTGAGTACTACTGATAGATGTGTTCTTTGTGAGATGGGGGAGGAAACACATGACCATCTGTTTTGGGATTGTGCTTATTCCTCAAGGATAATTATGGGATTGGAGCATTGGCTGCAGCTGAAGCTCAATGGGAGCTCTTCTTCCTATTCTAAGCTGCAAAGGAGAGTATGCAGAGTAGTCAAAATGGCTACTTGGTATGCTATTTGGATGGAAAGAAATTTTGGTAGGCTGGACTATGTTATCAGACGGCCTGGTATACTGATTTCAATGATTCAACATCAAGTACATGGACGATTAGTGAAGCAATTATGTAATAACTCTATGCCTAGTGATTGTAGTTGGCTAAGTATGATTAATGTTCGTTGTCCTTTTTGTACTTAGCTTAGTTTTTGAGAAACTTCAAGTAAGTTGAAAGTGTTGTAACTGGTTTATGATTTTAATACAAAAAGGCTCACATTTCACCAAAAATAAAAGCGGCCGATAAGACTCCATATGAGATATGGACAGGGAAAGTCCCTCATTTGTCATTCATGCGTATTTGGGGTTGCGAAGCGTACGTCAAGATCAAGTCTGACAATAAGTTTGCACCTAGGTCTGATAAATGTCTTTTTGTAGGATATCCAAGGGAAACACGTGGCTATTACTTCTACAATAACCACGAGAACAAAGTGTTTGTGGCTCGTGATGCTGTCTTCCTAGAAAAGGAGTTTATTTCTAGGAGACAGAGTTGGAGAAAATTTGAACTTGACAAAGTTCGAGAGCCACAAACCGAGAATGAGGTAGAGGAGAACGTGGAGGATAGCATTCCCTCTTCCTCTGAAACGATAATTGTTCCTAGAAAGTCTAGTAGGATTTCTAATCCACCTGACCGCTACCTTGGTAACATCGAAGAGGATGGTGTTTTGTTACTTTTGGAAAGTGATGAACCCACTACCTACAAATCGGCCATGTCTAGTCCCGACTCCTCGCTTTGGCTAGAAGCCATGCGATCCGAAATGGATTCCATGTACGAAAACCAAGTATAGGACTTGGTGGATTTACCTGAGGGAGTGCGACCCCTTCAGTGTAAATGGATATATAAAATTAAGCTCGGCGTGGATAAACATGTAGATGTTTACAAAGCTAGATTGGTGTCAAAAGGGTTCACCCAAGTTCATGGTTTACACTATGACGAAACCTTCGCTCCAGTCGCTATGCTTCGGTCCATTAGGATAATCTTAGCGGTTGCCGCATTTCATGATTATGAGATTTGGGAAATGGATTTCAAAACCGCCTTCTTGAATGGGATTCTAGAAGAAGAGGTGTACATGATACAACCTGAAGGTTTTGTGGATACATCTAACCCTAAGAAGGTGTTTAAGCTTAAGAAGTCCATCTATGGTCTTAAGCAAGCATCTAGGAGTTGGAATCATCGCTTTGATCATGTTATTAAACAATTCGGTCTCACTAGAAGTGTGGAAGAACCGTGTTTATACATGAAGTTTAGTGGGAGTAAGGTTACATTCCTTGTCCTATATGTGGATGACATATTGCTCATCGGGAATGATGTTCCATCGCTCACTTCCGTAAAGGAGTGGCTAGAGAAACATTTCCAGATGAAGGATTTGGGAGAGGCACAACGAATCTTAGGTATCCGGATCTATATGGATAGGTCTAAGAGGATACTAGCATTGAGTCAAGAAGCTTATATTGACAAAGTTCTTGACTGGTTCAATATGAAAGACTCCAAGAGAGGATTTCTACCTATGGGCCAAGGGATTAACTTGAGCAGGTTACAGTCTCCCTCTACCCCTAAGGAAAATGAACACATGAAGACTGTCCCTTATGCTTCCGCTGTTGGGTCTATCATGTATGCTATGATTTGCACTCGTCCCGACGTTGCATATGCCTTGAGCATGACAAGTCGTTATGTAACACCCCCATACTCCAAGTGCCTTACCAGGACCACTCAGGTATGGAGGTATTACCATCTCGGTTACCCGAGGCAATGATAATCAAATAAACAATAAAGAAACAACGTTTAAATAAAAATACTTAGTTAAAGGTTACAATCTCGAAACCAAAACCAAAAGTATAATACATGATCTCAAACTGACTGTTTACTGTTCTAACTGAAATGTAAAGAAACTACTAAGCTACAACGGAAGACTTCTATCATCATATCGTGGCAATCCCAGCTATCCCAGTACTCATCTCATACCTGCTCAATATCTGCTCACCATCCCCGAATGGATCACCGCAGGTTTACAAAACAACAACCGGGGTCAGTACTAATCACACAACGCAATATATATCAACAATAAGATAAACAGACAGCTTAACTGTCACACACACACACAGTCTAGCCAATTCCAATCATCTCAATCACCGATCGTCCCTTTGGACCGACCACCGGTGGGGGACCGCAGCCGTACCCACCAAATCCCCGCTCCTCATAATGAGCGATAACCCTGTCCATTAATGTGCACATCCCTTCTGTGGCGGGTTCCACAGAAGGCGAAACTAGGGCGTGAAGCCACTCCCGCAAGTGACCTCACTCAGCCGAGGACACGCCTCGAGAACCAGAGACCACAATCACAATCACAATCACAACCGTCACAATACAATTACTATATCAAACAATCAATCTCAACACATCAACAATCATCCCATTATGGGACTAATACTGAGTAGGAAATCCTACCTGGAAAGCACACTATCAGACGGTCTCTACTGCTGTATTAAAAAGCTTCCTCTACGAAACCTCCTCCTATCATACAACATGCAAATGCTACCAAATCACATACTACTCAAAAACCCCCAAATCCCTATATTAGGGTTTAACCAAAACAAAGGAAAGACAACAAAAAGGGTACATAGATCTTACCCTCGACGCAAGGATCTCAACGGTATAACCAACGATGAGAACCGACCTTCCAAACTCCGGGATTTGCTAACGATGCGATTAGGATTAAGAACGTACTTGCTTTCCCTCTTTAACAGTAAATTAGGTTTTGCAAAAGTGTTTAGAATAGTGACGACGAAGGTTATATATCTTAATCGCATAATTAACAAAACCCGAGAAAAACTCCCCGAAAACCGGCTACTCGATCGAGTACCCACGGTACTCGATCGAGTACCCCCTTACTCGATCGAGTATCCTAGTTACTCGATCGAGTACCCATCAGGTCAGAAACTTTTCTAAAACGCAACTTACCCTTACTCGACAGAGTAAGGCCTACTCGATAGAGTACCCGAAGACTCATAAATACGGAGTATTACAGTCTTCCCTCCTTAAAAAGAACTTCGTCCCCGAAGTTCAAACCACTACTAAACAAAGGTACTCCCCCAACGCCTCCGACTCACTACCAAAACAAAACTCAACATAAAACATGGTACTAGCCCAACTCATCCCGACAAACATACCGACACAACATACAAAAAGGGTATAAAACTCTTAAAAACTCTTTGCGATCATCTCCTACCCCCCTAAAAGAAACAAGGTTACGTCCCCGTAACCATACATACCTGATCAAACAGAAAAGGGTATCGCTCTTTCATAGCTTCCTCTGGTTCCCATGTAGCTTCCTCAGTCTTGTGGTTAGACCAAAGGATCTTAAGCAAAACTGTCTCACCACTCCTAGTCTTCCTAACCTTTCGGTCAAGAATCTGCTTAGGCACCTCAAGATATGATAAGGACTCATCTAGCTCTAAGTTCTCTGCCTCTAACACATGTGACGGATCACTCACATACTTTCGCAGCTGCGATACATGAAACACGTTATGCACTCTCTCTAACGCCGCTGGTAAAGCCAGACGATATGCAACTTCCCCTACTCGCTCTAAGATCTCATAAGGCCCTATAAACTTCTGACTTAGCTTGCCTTTATTCCCAAATCTCATAACCCCACGCATAGGAGACACTTTCAAAAGAACCTTGTCCCCCACTTGAAACTCTATGTCCCTGCGATGTAGATCTGCATAACTCTTTTGCCTATCCTGAGCTGCTCTCATCCGTTCCCTGATCATCTTAATCTGTTCCACCATCTCATGCACCATCTCTGGTCCTAAAACCACTTTGCAAAGACTATCGTCCCAACAAATTGGACTCCTACATCTCCTCCCATACAAAGCCTCAAACGGTGCCATACCAATACTAGTGTGGTAGCTGTTATTGTAAGAAAATTCTATCAAGTCCAACCTCTGTTCCCAGCTACCACCAAAATCCATCACACAAGCTCGCAACATATCCTTAAGAGTCTTGATTGTTCTCTCGATCGCCCATCATCGTCGCAGGATGAAATGTTGTACTCATCTTCAAAGTTGTTCCCAACGATTCCTGCAACTCTTTCCAAAACCTTGATATAAACCTCGCATCTCTGTCAGACACTATGTCCTTAGGGACTCCATGTAACTTAAGCACGTTCTTTCGATAAGCCATAGCCAATTGTGCTTTAGTCCATGTATCTTTCATTGGAACAAAGTGAGCTGACTTGGTCAATCGATCCACTATTACCCAAATCATGTTGTTACCTTGTTTACTCTTTGGAAAACCCACGATAAAATCCATGGAAATGGATTCCCACTTCTACTCAGGTACCTCTAAAGACTGAATCTTACCTTGTGGTCGTCGCTGTTCCCCTTTAACTCTTTGGCATGTCAAACAACGGGACAGAAACTCAGCTGTCTCTTTCTTCATCCCAGGCCACTAAAACGTTTTCTTCAAATCCTTGTATAGCTTGTCACCACCTGGATGTACTGAATATGGTGTACAATGTGCCTCTGTCATGATAGTCTTTTTCAATTCCTCATCATTAGGGACACACCACCTACCATCAAACCTCAAACTACCATCTGTATGAATAGAAAATCGGGACACTGTCCCTTTCTCCACCCCACTATCTTAGGATCCAACGCCTGTTTACCTCGAATGTCATCATAAAACTCGAGCTGCACTGTCATATCGCCCATGGCATCTCCTTTCTGCATCATATGTATCCCAAACCTCGCTACCTCATCTCTCAGCCTCATCAAAGATAGAGAGTCACGTACACGAGAATGTACACTCTTCCTACTCAAAGCATCAACAACTACATTGGCCTTCCCTTCATGGTAGATAATTTCCATGTCATAATCGCCAATCAGCTCCATCCACCTCCTCTGTCTCATGTTCAACTCCTTTTGAGTGAAAATGTACTTGAGACTCTTGTGATCAGAAAATACCTTAAAGATTGCTCCATAAAGGTAATGTCTCCAAATCTTGAGAGCAAACACCATCGCACCCAACTTCAGATCATGGGTAGGGTAGTTCTCCTCATAAGGCTTCAATTGCCTAGAAGCATAGGCAATCACTTTACCGTTATGCATCAACACACATCCCAACCCATTCTTTGAGGCATCTGTATAAACCTCAAAGTTCTCGATCCCTTCAGGCAATGCTAAGACAGGAGCTGTGGTCAAACGCTCCTTTAATGTTTGGAACGCCGTCTCACAACTCTCATCCCAACGAAACCTGTTCTCTTTCCTCATCAACGCGGTCATAGGTCTAGCTATCTTGGAGAAATCTTTCACGAACCGTCTGTAGTACCCAGCTAAACCCAGAAAACTCCTGATCTCAGCAACATTCTGTGGACAGCGGGCCGCCCACGGGGGCGCTTGGTGAAGGGGCTCGAAAACAAGCGTTTGCATTTTGTATGGAGTCGCCACCAATTTTTATGGGAAATTGGAACCGTTCGAATACCTCGTGTCATGTCAAGACACAAAGTAGTGACATGAACACTAAGCAATCGTTACCCTTAGCATTCTATGTCTAGAATGACTCTCGTGGATGCCAATGAACATGGGTGCTCACAGATATCTGGAGTAAGGGGTGAGGGTACGTATTAGGAAGCTCTTTTGATCGAACACCTAATCCCGCCCGCCTCGATAGCGGCCTCTACTAATGATTAGGGAAGTTATTCGTACTTGATATATCGTCGGCTATATGCATGCAATGCAACATCCATAGATTAATCCTAGCATGTGAAGATTTAATACTAAGTCGGTTGACACGTAATTTAACATACAATTGGGTCGAAGTTGGATTTAATGTTAATTGACATGTGAAAGCATAAATAAATCATACAAACGCGATAAATTACAATGAATAAATTACAATAAAAGAAATTACAATAATTACATTGGGATAGGCGATTTATGTCGAAAATACCTTTAAAACGGATAATTTGAGAAAAAGAAATAAAAGAACAAAAGAATTAACAAAACGAGCGAAGTCGGTGATAATACGGATATTAGTTAATTAATTACGTAAGCTAATCAAACTAGGTCCAAGCAGGAACGTAATTCAGAGACGAGCTCAACTGGAACAGCGCATCGTAGCTGCGCCCCCTCTGGAAGAGGCGCGGCGATTCTTGCGCGTCTGTTCTTGGCTCGATTCCGGCTGTGAAGCCGTATTTGCAAGCCGTTAATGTCAATTGATGAATTTAAAGGATGATTAAATTATTTACTCGGATGAAAGTGATTAATATGTTATTTAACATGTGAATGGGTCATGAAAACAGTAAAACATGGATGAGACGATGTAAGCGAATTAATTACATGAAATTATGATGAATGGGATTAATAAACAACTAAACAAATTAATTAGGTTGAACAAGATGAATTAATGATAAATATGACAAAAGACAGATGAAAATATATCAAAGGTCGAATTCCAGAAACTCAATATGAACGAATTGAATCTCTACAACCCGGGTTTGAATTGAATGACGAAAACCCGCAAATATGAATTACTTGGGATTTAAGTCGGATTTATGATGATTTAAACATGTGGATGAATGATGGATTATATACATATGATTATTAAACTATCATGTGAACGAAGAATTAATCAAGCAAACAAAATAAACAAAAGCAAGACAAAATTTACAGAGGACGAAGAAGAAGAAAAGAAGCAGGAACTGCGGCAGCCTCACGAAGAGGCGCAGCAGGAACTGCGCTCCTTCGAATAGGCGCAGCGTTGCTTTGCGTCTTTTCTCGACGTCATCTGGAAATCCGTAAAAGCGAGTTTTAAAGACGGTTTTAGAAATCAGTTTTAAGAGGTATTTTCGACACAAACCTTACAATAATTGATTACAATAAATAAAATACAATAAATAAAGGAGGGATTTACACCCTCAGACTTACATGTTGACGAAACGAGAAGGACTAAGATATCGATTAGTGAATGCTCGACGCGAATGCAAAGAGAGTGCCCTCGTAAGAGGAAAACGATTGATTAAATTAAGTTGATTAAGTGTAGTTGGTCAAATTGGTCGGTCATGCAACGGAGAGGCTGGTACCCGGAAGGATCCGAGCTTACGTGGTCGAATGTTCAAGCACGTAGGCGCCAATTAGTAAGAACGAAGTCTAGAATGCAAAGGGAGAAGAGAAGGGCGGACACTCGCGTGAGAAATATGAGGAACGAAGGCTCCTATTTATACTAATCACACAGAGGAATTATGGTAAGACTAGGATACGGAAGGAAAGATCCGGAAACAACCGACTTAGGTTAAACACGGAAAATTGGACAAAAAGAAAGCCCTGGGAAAAGGCGCAGCAGGTGCTGCGTCCCTTGGAAGAGGCGCAGCACTTGCTGCGTCCTTTCCCGGATAGGTTCCTCTGCGCGTAGAAAATGCGTTTGACAGCCTGTCGTATTTTAGGCATAACTTTCTCTACAAGACTCGGATTAAGGTGATTTCGGTGGCGTTGGAAAGCTAAGAAAGAGATCTAGAACTTTCTCTGAAATAGGCCTGACCCATAAAACTCGTTATGACCTCGTAAAACGGGCCTAAAAGTCGGGTTATCATTTTAGCTAAATGAAATGCACATTTTATAACGTCAACTTTTAGTTTAGCCTAATAAAGTGACATGAGACTCAAAATGAGATATAATCTCAACATTTTATGACATCCTAACCTTAGGTGGACAAGCACATTGCCTTGACTCGGGATTTGACGGTTTTAGGAAATGAAGACGGTTTTTTTACCCGGACTCCAAATGTACTCTAATTACTGCCAAAACGACCGTATCGGCGCGTAGATGACAACTAAGAGGTAGATATTAATATTTGAGCAATCACTTGATGATAATCTTACGAACTGTCACAAATCGTTCCGCGTATCAAACATGCGGCCCAATCATCACCGGGTGGTTTGCGAGGGGTGCAGAAATGAGGTATCTACAGAGCCCCCACTTTGACTGAGGCTTGGACAAGGCGAAAGTCAAAGTATAGCCATCAGGTCAATCGAAGATTACAACCTGACGACTATGGCGACGCGAGGCGGCTCAAGGGGTCTGAACCAAGGACCTGTCGTCGGGAACATTTTAGAGTCTGTCGACTTCCGGGGAGGGTCGTTTAAAGTCCATTAGACTACGTAAGGAGGCTCGCCAGCCATAAGAAGAGACCATACCTGAGACTTCTTCCTGAGATGCTTCCGGAGGTGCATAGGAGCTAAGGTTAAGCGTAGGAGCTAAGGGTAAGACCTAAAAGATATATAAGGATTGTGCTAGGGTGTGGGAACCTAAAGGAAAGCATCGACGGGAAGGAGACCAAATATAATTTCAACCTAAGGGGTAACGAAGGTTTGGGTGTAGGAACTCTAAGGAAGTGTGATTCTAAAAAGGTGATCCTAAAGGGAAAAGGTGATGATAAAGGAATGTGATCCTAAGAGAAAAAGGTGATCCTAAAGGAGCGTGATCCTAAGGGTAGAAGTGTATGAACTCTAGGGAGTTTGGGAACTTAAAGAGCTAGGTGTATGAACACGGGTATATGAACCTAAAAGGACTACTGGTATGGGAGCTTAAAGGCTTGTGAACCTAAGAGGAATTGGGATCCTAGGGTTAAGTTTAGGAACTACTGGGTTATTAATTCTTGTTTTAAACACGTGCATTTAAGCTTTCTGAGGTATGGGAACTCCAAAAGGATTTATGGGTTTATGAACCTAAGGATATTGGTGTGAGAGCTTAAAGGTTTATGAACCTAAAGGAAGCCATTTTGGGATCTAAGAATCTAGGGGTAAGAATCCTAACTTCGGGTCTACGAACCTGAGGAAGGAGGCTTTGGTTTGGGAACTTTCGGAGAACGACACCTTTGCCGAACTCCGTGAGGAAACAATAATATTGAGGGTAGCAGGACGTCGGTAGAAAGTCTTTGGGGAATCTGCTGCGTTGGTCTCAAGCGAACTCGGCAAAAACTTGAGGTTGAATCGCTTGCGTCGGTCTCAAGCGAATTCTTGTTGGGGAATATATCGACGATTAGGAACATCTTGATCGCCATGGAAGAAATCTTGAGTGAGCAATATGCAAAATATTTTGCGCTGGGACAAATATTTTGACGACTAGGAACATCTTGATCGTCATGGAAGAAATCTTGAGTGAGCAATATCGCAAAAATATGCCGCTACTGGGAGAATGAAGACTTGGGCGAAGCCCCCAGTCGGAGCGAGCACTGCTTCTGATACTTACCTGCATGGTTAGTAGCCACACAAGAATGCAATCTAGTATATGCACGTAAGCGATTATCACATGGACCTCGAATGAGGAAACACATAGGTTTTGCAAAAGGCGTTTCTTTATAAAAGTTGTTTAAAACTTGCTCAAAGAAATTTGTCGTTTGTAATGCGTTATGCATATTCAATGGGCTTTAGACACGTGACTAACGCGACGTAGACCTTATGTGGACATGAAAATATAGACTTAGGTTCGACGGACGCGACACTAACTTAGATTTGATGCGACACAGGGATAACTTCGACAGACTTTGCTTAAGCATGCGCAACCCCTAGCCAAGTAGGGGTGACAATGCGTATCAATTCCAAAGGTAGAATAATTGAGAGAATGATGACGTCATATAAAGGCAAGGCATGAGCCATGGATCAGCTGTCTACTTGGATGTTTTGTGCCGCCGCTTGCTGTAAAAGAGACCCCTCTTGAGGCACAATGACTTGGAGAATTGATCTAAGATCTTTGTCATTGTCCGGACCGAGCACTAGCTAGACTTAGAGGAATAAAGGAAGGGTGGCTTCTTGGAAGAGAAGCCCCCAGGATGAGAATATGACTCTGGAATTTGGTAAAAAAGAAGGCTGGGCGACAATAAGGAGCCCCCAGTATAGAGGTGTTGGTTATAGAAGGGATGTTAATTTGAAAATTGGGATGGTTGATAATTGAGGTTGGAAGTTGATGGTTGAGATTGAAAGTTGGAAGTGGGGATGGTTGTGTCCTTGAGGACTACGTATTCACGTGAAGTGAAATCAAACCAGATCGTAGTTCTGAGGTTTGGTTAATTTTATTTGGGTGTTGTGGTTGTATCCTTCTTGTGTAAGAAAGGACTGCCTACGTATCCACCTGAAGAGGTGAAATCAAACCAGATCGTAGTTCAAGTGTGTGCCTAAGCTATATTGTTAGGACCTTAAAGTGCATGGGTCAGGAGAGTATTTTCCTTTGGTGACTCGAAGAATCGATTTGAGATAACTCCCTCTGATCATAGACCAAAGAGGTATGATTAAGTTTGTAAAAATCTCCTTGTTATGTGAGCACACTTAGTGGACCCTAAGGATGAATTGGGTATGTCCCGTCCTAGGTAGCAAAGTATTGAAGACTCCGTGTATGGGTCAAGGTGAAACTGGATTGGATATTTGGAATGTGGAGCTCGGAAATAAGAGGCTTTGATGAGCAAATCTCTGGAGCTTGATTTTGTGGTGTTAAGGCTTGATGGGATTATGGCTTGGAATATGGCTTGGAAATGGAGTCTCTTGGCTTGATGTAGCCTGAGCACATAAAGGTAGGTTAAAATGATGTGGGTTCAAGTTTCCATGTCTTGGCCCTAAAGGATGGGTATATTTGACAAGCTTTAGAGGATTCTCAAAATTCCTAACTATCTCCTTGTAACGGTCTCGAGAAGGACTTAGGGTGCGATGTGTGAAAGGCTAAGTGAGGATGCTAGATGACCATCTTTATTGACGTCTTGATTCTATACCGACTTCAACAAAGTATTCCGTATAGCATTTGATTTCATACTCTTTCCTGATTCAGACTCAGATTCTTGGTCTAGGGTATATCTTGGATTTCTGCTCAGATTTTTGATCAGGTTTTGAAGGATAACGTTGTCTTTGGATATTGACTTGACTTGCTTGATTGAGCCTTCTTCTTTTGACTCTTTTGTCTTGGATTTCGGGCATAACTGTGGCCTTGGATATTGGCCTCGGGTTCTCTTGATTGAGCCTTTGTCTTTGATCATGGCTCGTATTGTCTAGGATTTGCTTGCTACCATGTATTTGGGTCAGACTAGCACATTTAGTGTGAAACGGGTTGGTTTTTAGTAACACGGGTTGTTTATTGTGGGGAATGGGCTTGCCTTCCGTCATGGATTGCTAACAAGGGAGATGGTCTGGATTCGTCCTAGAATCTCTTGAGATATGCTCGTCCTAAACTAGGGTTATATTGTGGTTTCTATTGCCAGACATGGAATAGGTAAGAAAATGAACACGGAGTTTCGGGTCCTCTACAACTTGGAATGGAACATCATCTAAGTGTACTCACATCGACTTGGAATGCGTTGTTGTTGTTCATTTTAAAATGTCTCAAATCAATTCTTGTTGTCACAGGAAAAGGGGTAGAGGAAAAGATAGAAGAATATGTGGATTGCATATTTTTATTGAAATGAAGAATTAATATTTTTAACATAGACTTGAGAAGACATGTGACTCGTGGGACAGCCCCCCAGGTTGTCACTAGAAATGAAAATGGAGAAAGATACTATGACAAAATTATGGGATAGAAAGCCTAAGACTCGGACTCGGACTCGGACTTTGACGCGATCTTAGATCTAGACTCGTAATCATCGGCCCATGCTTGAACGTTTTCTCTTCCAGCAATTGGCTTCGGCATCTGACGTTGAGCATTCACCCATTTGAGCACCTCGTCCTCATCATTGGGAACATTGGAAGGATAAGAGTCAAGAAGAGTTTCTTGATAAGTGGTATATCCATGAGGATTGTCCAAGCTACCTTGTGGGTTAAAGGTTGAGAGGGATAACCTCCCGCTTTCGATCATATCCTGAATGACATGTTTTAATTTGTAACATTTCTCTGTATCATGCCCTTTGCCTCTATGGTACTCGCAGTACGAATTCTCATCCCAGAACTTGGATTTTTTTTCTGGTTCGGGCGTAGGTCCTGTAGGCTTCAACATTCGTCGCTCCATGAGTCTCTGAAGGGCATCGGTGTATGTAATACCAATGTTGGTAAATTTCCTAGGAGGTGTGCCCTTATTTTCGGAAGCCTTTGTAAATGCCCTTGGAGGGTTGTTAGGTTTCTTTGATGAAGGCTCCATGAGGTTGCCTTTGTAGATTCCGATTCTTGGATGAGAAGAACCAGGAACAGGTCGCTCACTTATTGCTTTCTCCTCGAGACTATGAGGTTGAGGGTTTGTCTGGACACTTTTCATCTTGAAAGATTGGGCATCAAGCTTCTTACCCATTTCAGCAAACTGGTTCTCTATGTTGGAAAGCCGAGAATTTAGACTATCAATAGCTCCCTCTATTTTGGAAAATTTGTTGTTGAAGGCCATGGAAAGCATGAGCATTCCATTTTGGATGTCATCGTCTTCAAGCACGTTGATCTCTCCGTCGTCACGAGGATCGAGGAGGTGAGAACAGTCTAGGAATGATTCTTCGTCATGTTTAATAATATTAGACCCAAGAGGGTCGATCTTCTTGGATTTCCCGACAGAAGGTGGCTTAGGAAGCTTGCCCTCTTCGATCATATCTTGGATAACGTGTTTCAAGAGAAAACACTCTTCAATATCATGGCCTCTACCTTGGTGATATAAGCAATATTTGTTGCCCTCCCAGAGGTTCACCTGTTTCTCTAAAGGTGGATCCGGAGTCGGCCCTATTGGATGTAGCTTGCCTTGGGCAGAAAGTCTCTTCAAAGCATCGGCATAAGACATGCCTAAATCGGTAAGCACCCTTTGATGCCTCCCAGGTTTCCTTTCAGCTGTTTTCGGCTTTCTAGAACGATTGTTATTACAAGAGGTAAGCTTTGGATGACCTAGACTAGAGGTTTCCCTAGATGGCGTGTTCTTTTCCACCATTCCATTTTCAAGGGTGAGGACGCGAATGCTCAAATTTTCCACTATAGCTTGAACTCGTAGGACCATGGCATAAACGTCTTGAAGAGACATGGTGATTGTCGCCTGATCTGCTTCGTGACCTTGCTGACTAACGGAACTTGCCGGATTCCTACTCGACAGAAATGACGCGCATTATAACTCGATTCGACATGGGATCACGCATACTAAGGCAACCAACAAAGAAATGGATAAGATGACAAATCTAGACTTGACTTGTGAATTCGTGAAACATCGTGAGCGACTTCTCGTGTTTGAATTCACGGTGCTTGACTTTAATTTTAGACTCGAGTGTTGACTTTGACAGAGTGACGTTTATGTGGTTGACCTTATTGACGGGATTGATGACACATGTTGATTTTGGACTCGAGGTTTGCTTATAGGTGTTAAGAAGACTGTTGTAGTTTAGACTCAAATATGAGGCCCATTGAGACTCGTGTGTTGAGCCTCGGAACGTGTGACTCGAGTGTCGAAAATGTTTAGATCCTAACTGAATTGGGGTAGGGGGTCCAAAATGACGGCGTGACGCCTTAGGACTTGACTCGGATTTGAAGAGACCCAAAATGTAAAGAGAGACGGGTTTATGACTCGACGGAGTTCCGACTAGGACATAGTCGGTTTGAACTCTGACTCTAACTTAGCCCAATTGGATTTACATATTTACATTTACAAGGTTTGAAAATACTATGGTAAAAAAATTTCTTTTTTTTTTTTTTTTTTTTTTTTTTTGGACTTTTTTCTTTTTTTTCGGACTCTTTTTTTTCTTTTGGACTTTTTGTTTTTCGTTTTTTTTTTTTCGTTGGATTCTTTTTTTTTTTTTTACACGGATTTTGAAATGGGTTTGAGGCCCGAAGTTTGACTCGACAAACGGACAGAGTTTTGACTCATTTTGCGTTATTTTGAAAATGTTTACATTTTGAAAAGGATTTTATTTTACAAAATTTTGTCATGGTTTTGTTTAGAAATGGTGATCACGTAAGGTTTACACATTTATACAAGCATTATAACGGGATGCTGAGTGCATTTAGAAGGGTTTTGGTTTAAAGGGTGGGTTGCCATACCAAACCATCAAACCCGAAGTCTGTGGAGAGGCTCGTGCCAAACAAGAGTAAGGCCGATTCCTAGTCCATTTCCTCAAGTAGTGAAGGCCCTTGACACAAACAAGAGTAAGCATCATGGTATGGATGACGTCAATCGCTATCCATCCTTAGGCCCAAATAAGAATTAGGACCGTTTAGACGGGACGATTGGTCAAATGGGTTGGGTTGGGCCTAGGAAGGCCGAATTAAACGGTCTAGGAAGACCGAGTTATGAAAACCGACAATTGTCTTGTACAAACTTATTCCCTAACCTTGTTCAAGTTTCACCCTTAGCTACACGTAAGTGTATTTCCCCAGCGGAGTCGCCAAACTGTGGACAGCGGGCCGCCCACGGGGGCGCTTGGTCAAGGGGCTTGAAAACAAGCGTTTGCATTTTGTATGGAGTCGCCACCAATTTTTATGGGAAATTGGAACCGTTCGAATACCTCGTGTCATGTCAAGACACAAAGTAGTGACATGAACACTAAGCAATCGTTACCCTTAGCATTCTATGTCTAGAATGACTCTCGTGGATGCCAATGAACACGGGTGCTCACAGATATCTGGAGTAAGGGGTGAGGGTACGTATTAGGAAGCTCTTTTGATCGAACACCTAATCCCGCCCGCCTCGATAGCGGCCTCTACTAATGATTAGGGAAGTTATTCGTACTTGATATATCGTCGGCTATATGCATGCAATGCAACATCCATAGATTAATCCTAGCATGTGAAGATTTAATACTAAGTCGGTTGACACGTAATTTAACATACAATTGGGTCGAAGTTGGATTTAATGTTAATTGACATGTGAAAGCATAAATAAATCATACAAACGCGATAAATTACAATGAATAAATTACAATAAAAGAAATTACAATAATTACATTGGGATAGGCGATTTATGTCGAAAATACCTTTAAAACGGATAATTTGAGAAAAATAAATAAAAGAACAAAAGAATTAACAAAACGAACAGAAGTCAGGTGATAATACGGATATTAGTTAATTAATTACGTAAGCTAATCAAAGTAGGTCCAAGCAGGAACGTAATTCAGAGACAGAGCTCAACCTGGAACAGGCGCAGCAGAGCTGCGCCCTCTGAAGAGGCGCGGCGATTCTTGCGCGTCATTCTTGGTTTCGATTCGGGCGTGAAGCCGTATTTGCAAGCCGTTAATGTCAATTGATGAATTTAAAGGATGATTAAATTATTTACTCGGATGAAAGTGATTAATATGTTATTTAACATGTGAATGGGTCATGAAAACAGTAAAACATGGATGAGACGATGTAAGCGAATTAATTACATGAAATTATGATGAATGGGATTAATAAACAACTAAACAAATTAATTAGGTTGAACAAGATGAATTAATGATAAATATGACAAAAGACAGATGAAAATATATCAAAGGTCGAATTCCAGAAACTCAATATGAACGAATTGAATCTCTACAACCCGGGTTTGAATTGAATGACGAAAACCCGCAAATATGAATTACTTGGGATTTAAGTCGGATTTATGATGATTTAAACATGTGGATGAATGATGGATTATATACATATGATTATTAAACTATCATGTGAACGAAGAATTAATCAAGCAAACAAAATAAACAAAAGCAAGACGAAATTTACAGAGGACGAAGAAGAAGAAAAGAAGCAGGAACTGCGGCAGCCTCACGAAGAGGCGCAGCAGGAACTGCGCTCCTTCGAATAGGCGCAGCAGTTGCTGCGTCTTTTCTCGACGTCTGTCTACTGGAAATCCGTAAAAGCAGAGTTTTAAAGACGGTTTTAGAAATCAGTTTTAAGAGGTATTTTCGACACAAACCTTACAATAATTGATTACAATAAATAAAATACAATAAATAAAGGAGGGATTTACACCCTCAGACTTACATGTTGACGAAACGAGAAGGACTAAGATATCGATTAGTGAATGCTCGACGCGAATGCAAAGAGAGTGCCCTCGTAAGAGGAAAACGATTGATTAAATTAAGTTGATTAAGTGTAGTTGGTCAAATTGGTCGGTCATGCAACGGAGAGGCTGGTACCCGGAAGGATCCGAGCTTACGTGGTCGAATGTTCAAGCACGTAGGCGCCAATTAGTAAGAACGAAGTCTAGAATGCAAAGGGAGAAGAGAAGGGCGGACACTCGCGTGAGAAATATGAGGAACGAAGGCTCCTATTTATACTAATCACACGGAGGAATTATGGTAAGACTAGGATACGGAAGGAAAGATCCGGAAACAACCGACTTAGGTTAAACGCGGAAACTTGGACAAAAAGAAAGCCCTGGGAAAAGGCGCAGCAGGTGCTGCGTCCCTTGGAAGAGAGCGCAAAGACTTGTCGCGTCCTTTCCGGATAGGTTCCTCTGCGCGTAGAAAACGCGTTTGACAGCCTGTCGTATTTTAGGCATAACTTTCTCTACAAGACTCGGATTAAGGTGATTTCGGTGGCGTTGGAAAGCTAAGAAAGAGATCTAGAACTTTCTCTGAAATAGGCCTGACCCATAAAACTCGTTATGACCTCGTAAAACGGGCCTAAAAGTCGGGTTATCATTTTAGCTAAATGAAATGCACATTTTATAACGTCAACTTTTAGTTTAGCCTAATAAAGTGACATGAGACTCAAAATGAGATATAATCTCAACATTTTATGACATCCTAACCTTAGGTGGACAAGCACATTGCCTTGACTCGGGATTTGACGGTTTTAGGAAATGAAGACGGTTTTTTGACCCGGACTCCAAATGTACTCTAATTACTGCCAAAACGACCGTATCGGCGCGTAGATGACAACTAAGAGGTAGATATTAATATTTGAGCAATCACTTGATGATAATCTTACGAACTGTCACAAATCGTTCCGCGTATCAAACATGCGGCCCAATCATCACCGGGTGGTTTGCGAGGGGTGCAGAAATGAGGTATCTACACATTCTTTGGTGCTTCCCACTTTGTCACTGCTTCTATCTTTGCCGGATCCACAGCTACCCCATCTTTAGAGATCACATGCCCCAGAAAAGCAACTTTCTCTAACCAGAACTCACACTTGGATAGCTTAGCATACAACTCATGCTCCATCAAAGTTTGCAACACGATTCTCAGATGCTCCTCATGCTCCTCCTTAGTCTTGGAGTAGACTAAGATATCGTCGATAAACACCACTACAAACTTATCCAAAAACTGTCTAAAGATCCTATTCATCAAATCCATAAACACTGCCGGTGCATTAGACAACCCAAACGGCATCACCACATACTCATAATGTCCATACCTCGACGTGAAAGCTGTCTTTGGTATGTCCACCTCTCTAATCTTTACCTGATGGTACCCCGACCTCAAATCAATCTTAGAAAAGACTAATGCACCACTCAACTGATCAAACAGGTCATCTATCCTTGGCAAAGGATACTTGTTCTTCACCGTCACTCGGTTCAGCTCTCTGTAGTCAATGCACAACCTCAGACTCCCATCTTTCTTCTTCACAAAAAGAACTGGTGCTCCCCACGGCGATACACTAGGTCTAATGTATCCCTTCTCTATCAAATCATCCAACTGCTTCCTAAGCTCCTCCATCTCCTTAGGACCCATACGGTACGGTGCCTTAGAGATTGGCCCCGTCCCTGGTTTCAACTCTACTGTGAAATCTATCTCTCTTCCCGGCGGCAACCCCGGAATCTCCTCTGGAAACACATCCTCAAACTCTCCTACCACTGGTATCTGATCAACTGTCGGACCCTCTATCCGGTCATCTCTCACATGGCACAATATCAAAGGACATCCCTTCCTCAGATATGACTTCAAAGTAACAGCTGCAATCAACTTAACTTTGGGTTTGACTAGAAACCCCCGATAAGACACACTAACGCCCTTAGGACCTCTTAAAGACACTTTCTTTTGATAACAGTCTATCTTAGCTTTATACTTTCCCAGCCAATCCATCCCAACTATCATCTCAAAACCGTCAAAAGTAAACTCTAGCAAGTCTACAGGGAAATCAACTTGCCCAACTATCATAGGTACATCCCTATATAACCTCCCACAAGATACAGACTCACCCGAAGGTATAAAAACTTTCTCACTGACAGACTCATACACCCTTAAACCCAACCGTTTAACATGACTCGAAGATACAAACGACTGGGAAGCCCCCGAATCAAACAAAACAAAGGTATGAATACCATTAACAAGAAAAGTACCGGTGATAACGTGAGCATCCTCCTCAGCTGCTTTCTTCTCCATCATGAATAACTTTCCACTGGTCTTCTGTCCACCTCCTGGACAAGATCTTGGCTGAAGTGTTCGGCTTAGCACCCGACCTTTGATTGTTGTTGTTGTTCGTTGGTGGTTTCTGATAAGAATTACCGCCGTTACGGTTGCCTCCACTCTGGTAACTCTGACTTCCCCGGTTTGGCCATGACCCAGCCGGTCTATTGCTTGCATTGCTCTGCGCAGGTCTCTGGAAAGTTCCCGGCGCACTTGTGCACTCATGTCTCTTGTGGCCTACACCACCACAGCTATAGCAGGTCACTCCCCAACTACCATTAACACTTCCACGGCCACGCCCAAAGGAAGCCCCAAAGACTAAACCCCGACCCTTAAGAAAACCCCTTAGGATCGATTGTGGTTGCCTTTCTTGTGATTAGATTGGCCACCACCCTCGCTCTCAGACTTCCTTTTCTCACCACCTGACCTATCCTGAGCCATCTCCACCAACCTCTCAGCTCTCCCAGCCCTCTCATAAGGTTCCTTAACATCAGTAAGGACTCCCACGGGTAACTTATCCATAATCTTAGGGGTCAACCCCCTCTCACACCTCAACGCCAAATTCTCCTCACTCAAACCCATATCCTCAGCATACCTAGACTTGTCATTGAACTGTCTGTAGTACTCGGCCACAGACATCTCAGCGGTCATCTTAAAACTGCCAAACTCTTCTCTCAACTTACTCCTCACATGCTCCGGTACGAACTCCTTTCTCACAGCCCTACGAAACTCCTCCCAAGGTATAACAGGTAAACCTTGGTTTGTATAAATCTCCTTAGCACTCACTTTCACTGTATCCCACCACTTGCCAGCTGCCTCCCTCAGATAGAACGCAGCTTGTTCCACTCTCATCTCATCAGGACAGTGAACCAAATCTAATATGTTCTCCATCTCTCTAAGCCAGCTATCAAGAAGGTTCGGCTCCCCAACCCCCTTGTACTCTTTCGGGTTAAACCTCGCTATATAGAGGCTGATTTTAGAGTGATCAACCTCTTTCTCCTTATCCTTATCCTTATCTTTCCCCACAGTCTTTAAAGCTTCAGTGAGAGCATCCTGATGCTCCAACATCTTAACGATGTCATCTATGTTCATAAGCTCAGCTCTCGCATACAAAGCAGTCTTCTTGGGCGGCATCTTGAAACTATATCAGAAAAGGGGTGGATATAAACATACGCACTAAACCTCAAAACACGAAAACAAGCTGCCCAGACCCTACTCGATCGAGTTCCCAAACACACTCGATCGAGTAACAGGCTACTCGATCGAGTGCCCAACATACTCGATCGAGTGCCCCAACATCAGACCTCAAACATACCTTCTGATCTCTAACATACTCGACCGAGTAGCTAGGCTACTCGATCGAGTGACCCCCTACTCGATCGAGTGCCCGAGGTACTCGATCGAGTGCCCAAAAACACGATTCTGGACTCAAAATCGTCAAAAACCCACCCGATCGAGTCAGTCCCACTCGATCGAGTCATGCCAACTCAGAAACGCTACCCGCATGCTATATCATATGCTAACATGCTAAAAACTTTATAAAACCAACATTATATCATAACTAAGCATATAATGCTACGCATCTTTTCATACGATCTACGAAATCATTATATCATGTTATTAAACGCCACATTGTAAACATCCAACATGTTTTCATTCCAACAACAAGTCTACATATATCATCAACATTTCTTTCATATTCTCAGCTTTCTACTTCTCCAACAGTTATACACACTTCATCACGTTCACACACACAAGTTAACCAAACAACACATACGACCTTGACTTACACCCCCCATGTGACCGGTTCAAAATTGTAGGGCAAGTTCGCGACTTTAGGACGTCTCCCAAGCCTTTGCATTAGCTCCTACAACTTTTACCCCGGGTTCATTTTAATTGACTCCCTATGTTCATTAGGTTCAATGGTTACAGGTTTTAGGATCGTCGCTCTGATACCATTTGTAACACCCCCATACTCCAAGTGCCTTACCAGGACCACTCAGGTATGAAGGTATTACCATCTCGGTTACCCGAGGCAATGATAATCAAATAAACAATAAAGAAACAACGTTTAAATAGAAATACTTAGTTAAAGGTTACAATCTCGAAACCAAAACCAAAAGTATAATACATGATCTCAAACTGATCGTTTTTCGTTCTAAGCGAAATGTAAAGAAACTACTAAGCTACAGCAGAAGACTTCTATCATCATATCGTGGCAATCCCAGCTATCCCAGTACTCATCTCATACCTGCTCAATATCTGCTCACCAACCCCGAATGGATCACCGCAGGTTTACAAAATAACAACCGGGGTCAGTACTAATCACACAACGCAATATATATCAACAATAAGATAAACAGACAGCTTAACTGTCACACACACACAGTCACGCCAATTCCAATCATCTCAATCACCGATCGTCCCACTTTGGACCCGACCCCGCGGTGGGGGACCGCAGCCGTACCCACCAAATCCCCGCTCCTCACAATGAGCGATAACCCTGTCCATTAATGTGCACATCCCTTCTGTGGCGGGTTCCTTAGAAGGCGAAACTAGGGCGTGAAGCCACTCCCGCAAGTGACCTCACTCAGCCGAGGACACGCCTCGAGAACCAGAGACCACAATCACAATCACAATCACAACCGTCACAATACAATTACTATATCAAACAATCAATCTCAACACATCAACAATCATCCCATTATGGGACTAATACTGAGTAGGAAATCCTACCTGGAAAGCACACTATCAGACGGTCTCTACTGCTGTATCAAAAAGCTTCCTCTACGAAACCTCCTCCTATCATACAACATGCAAATGCTACCAAATCACATACTACTCAAAAACCCCCAAATCCCTATATTAGGGTTTAACCAAAATAAAGGAAAGACAACAAAAAGGGTACATAGATCTTACCCTCGACGCAAGGATCTCAACGGTATAACCAACGATGAGAACCGACCTTCCAAACTCCGGGATTTGCTAACGATGCGATTAGGATTAAGAACGTACTTGCTTTCTCTCTTTAACAGTAAAATAGGTTTTGCAAAAGTGTTTAGAATAGTGACGATGAAGGTTATATATCTTAATCGCATAATTAACAAAACCCGAGAAAAACTCCCCGAAGACCGGCTACTCGATCGAGTACCCACGGTACTCGATCGAGTACCCCCTTACTCGATCGAGTATCCTAGTTACTCGATCGAGTACCCATAAGGTCAGAAACTTTTCTAAAACGCAACTTACCCTTACTCGACAGAGTAAGGCCTACTCGATAGAGTACCCGAAGACTCATAAATACGGAGTATTACACGTTATCAAGTCAAGCCTGGTGAGAGTCACTGGATAGCCATAAAGAACATCCTTAAGTACTTGAGAAGGACTAAGGATTCGTTCTTAGTGTTTGTAGGAGAAACTGAGTTGTGTGTAAGAGGTTACATGGACGCAAGTTTCCAAACTCGATCGGGATGATATGAACTCCCAATCCGGCTATGTATTTGATCTAAATGGAGGAGCTGTTTGCTGGAAGAGCTTCAACCAAAGCGTTACTGCGGATTCTATAACAGAGGCTGAGTACCTTGCAGCGTCTGAGGCTGCGAAGGAAGCTGTTTGGATTAGGCAATTCATGGAGGGACTAGGAGTAGTCCATTCCGCCAAAGATTCGATCACTCTATATTATGAAAACTGTGGAGCTATTTTTCAAGCCAAAGAGCCGAAGTCTAGTAACAAGTCTAGACACATTGAAAGGAAATACCATGTAATTAGAGATTATGTGGAAAGGAAAGAAATTGACATTTGTAAGGTTGGGACAGATGATAATATTGCAGATCCTTTAACCAAGGCTTTATCAAAGGCTAAGCATGATGGTGATGTCGTCGCAATGGGATTGAGACGAGTACCAACTTTTCTTTAGATTATGGATATGTAATAATTGGATAGTGTATCTCTTATTATATATATGATAATCACATTCATTCTTTTATGAATCTTTTATTTAGTGTGACTAAATTTTTAAATACCTTGTTTATCTGAATAAGTTGTGGAGACAATGTTCAACAATATTCAAGTGAATAAGAGCATGAACATTGTATTTTATCCCTAGTCACTTAATGAGGTGACGTCTCGGAGTGACTAGATTGTAAGTTGATTGATGGTTGTGCAACACCATGAGGTCATATGTGATCACTAGTCGATTACATAGGCTGAGTGTGTGACACTCTGCCGGACAGTGACCATTTAGAGAGTCCCTAAGTTCTATTATAGACGCCTGGTCGTGGCAGGGATCTCTAAGATGTTCCTATGAGTCGATTCTTTTGACTGGAGGCTATTATCTGAGCAAGTGCAGTTTTCGAGTGACTTTGGTCTTTGTCCTAGGTCGTGCCGTGAAAGGAGGCCGAAGGGCATTTACTAAGTCAAGGTGATCTGTATTGTACAATAGGATAAATAGGGCAGACAGGAATTGTCCACCCACGTTGGGTAACTATATCTCAAGGCCACTCGAGGAGTTAATGACTACAAATGCGTGGCCACGCTCGGAAGTAATCTGTGAGCGATTTTTCCAGTCAGGTAGTCACACTCCCGATCGAGAAAACCACTCGCGATATGTGCATGTGCAAGTGCGACCTGAAAGACACCTTGCATTGAGTGGGAGATTAAAACGGACAAGAGAATTGGTAGCGCACACCTTGTGTCAGATAAGCGGTAGATTGTTGGAGTTAGTGTCCTCCACAATAGTGCGTTTACATAATAAATCTCATTAAAGAAATATCATCAGATATTTAGTTATTTGATCCTCGTCAGTTGATTAACGTAAATCGATAACGGTTGGCTGACTAGAGTTTGACGTTATTGTCGTGAGACGACGGTGATCAACTGACCCCTTTCGGTCACACCTATAGGAACGAACCCCAATTGATAACTAATTAATTGTATGAGATACAATTTATTTAGTCCCTTGATTTATAGACTAAGATTTTAGTCGATTATTTTAGAGAGATTTCGAGTTGCGAACTCGAGGCACGACAGTTATTATTTAATTATGTGATAATTGAATAATAAGTTTAGGAGACGGGTTTTAGTTAATTAATTGTTAATTCACTAAAATTGTAGTAATTGATTAATGTGATTAATATTAGTACGTAAATAATATGTGTAGCGGTACACGTATATTTGGACGAAATTAATTGGAAGCATTTAAACATAATACGATGTTTAAATAAAATTTACACGTATTTGTGCGACAAATATAAGAACTAAAATGGACCCGTAAATGGGACATTGGACCGTGTAAATGGAGTATAGTGGATGATTATAAACACAATCATTTCACTTTACTTGTGATACTTCCACAAGTTATCTTATAATTATATTTTGCATGTGATGTAAGATTGACAAATATAAGACAATTTCAACACTCCACTACTCACTACTCCACCCGCCACTTCCTCCTATATACTCTAATTTGTTGTTCATTTTTGCACACTACTTCACTACTGCATTTAGCATGTGAACAAAATAATTGTCTATCTCTCTAAAATTATTATACATCATTTACTAAGAAGTTAGTAATCAAAATATTATTACTAAGAGTGTTAGTAATATTACAAATATTATCAAGGGTAAGTTTTACAAATATCTAGTTAATATTTGTAAGATTATTTGGGTGATTTGTTCTTGGGTGCAACTTGAAGGAGACTTTCTTTTTGAAAGTTTTTCTAGGAGGATCATCCTTTTGTTTAAAAGCTCAAGAATAATCAAGATAGGAGATTTTGATTGTGCCCATATTACAATAATATCAATGTAAGGAAATTGTTTTTCCTTAATCTTTAATTTTATGCTTTTATATTTGCATGCATGTTACATAGATCACTAAATGAACATATTAGAAGATAATTTGTTTTTAATTAGAGAGTCTAATTAGGATCTATGATCTTTCAAATCCACTCATGCCCTTTAAAACTGTCCAATATTCCAAGAGGAGAGGTGAAATTTGATGCTAAGGCCAGAGCTGAACATATGCTAAAACTACATGAATCAGTTAGGAAGCATATTGAGAAGGCCAATGAGAGGTACAAGTGGCAGTCTAAGGTCCCTCAAAAGAAAAAGGAGGTCATGCCAGGGGATCTGGTCTGGATTTATCTGAGAAAAGAAAGGTTTCCAGCTAGGAGAAAGAACAAACTAATGCCAAGAGATAATGTCCCTTTTGAAATTGTTGAAAGGATTGGATCAAATGCCTACAAGGTTGATTTACCAGGTGACTATGGAGTACATGACACTTTTAGTTTGGGAGATCTCAGTCCTTATTATGAATGAGATGATGAGGAGGCTACAGACTTGAGGATTGATGTGAATATTATTTGCGCACATTTAGTCCCCTAATTGAGCCTATATTGTATACTATTATAACATTCCATAGCCATTTTATCCGTCAAATGCTTTCTATTTTGCTTTCCTAGTGCATTTCGTATGTTTTGTAAGAAGGAAGATAATTAGGCGGAAATTCCCGTCTCTTGTGCATATTTGGAAGCTTTTTGATGATATTGGATGGACTAGTATGAAGAGGAAGGCAAGAATGATGACCAAGGATGTAGGAATAAAGAGTATATAGAAGGATCATAGGCTTAAGAGCAAGGGTGACGAGAAGGAAGTCATTGCAAGAGGAAATTGCTCGGAACCAAACCAAGGGTTGCTCCTTTGGCTCTAAAAGTATGCTATATGAAACGGTGTCGAAAAATCAAGTGATCTAGGCTTTTGAATCACTCCAATAGGAGTCCGGATGAGAAAATGACGTCCATTTTACAATCCGAGCTCAAACAGAGAAGCTGTCCGCCAATCGGCTCGTCCCGAGATTCAAGACGCTCGTCCCCTGAGACAAGACGCTCGTCCCCCCCTCCTGGATGTCGACTTGAAGCCTTGTGATCCGAGCGTACCGTGCTCACGACGATCGTCTTGAGGCCTTGTGATCCGAGCGTCCCGAGACCAATCCGCTCGGATTCCTCTCCAGTGCCAACCGTCCCTCGGCCTGGACGCTCGGGATGAGCATATTTTCTGGAGACCACCAAAAAGGAGACTAGCATCTCCCTTCGAGAGGAGCATTTCCTCAACTCAATAATTAGCATTGTTATTTACTAATCTACCCTTGCTTAACCTAATGATGTACTACTATATATACTCCATTTCTAATAATCAAACCATCAAGCTTTCTTAGATTAAATCAACTTTCCTTAGATTAGATTAGGAGTAGATTAGAATAGATTATCCTTTAATCTTTCCACAAAATTACACATTAATCTTTTCTTAATTATTGTTCAAGTTTATTATTGCGTAATTCAAGTTTATTATTGGGTAATTAGAAGATCATTTGGGTTTATTGGGAGATTGACAACTTTCCATCAATCATCAAGTACTTCTTTTATGAAAGATCATAGATCCATATTAGACTCTCTAATAAAAATTAAATTATCTCATAATTTATCATTTAGGTGATCTATGTAACATGCATGCAAATATAAAAGCATGAAAATGAAAGGTTAAGGAAAACCAATTTCCTTACATTGATTTTATGGTAAAATGGGCACAAACTAGTTCACCTTACTAGTTTGATCTTGAGCTTATACAAAATGGATGATCCTCCTTACTAATCTTCAAAGAGAAGATCTCCTTCAAGATGCACCAAAGAACTTAACCCAAAAATAATAACAAGTAATTAACTAAAAACTTGTTAAAATTATACCCTTGATAATATTTTAATATTATTAACTCTCTTAGTAAATATTGATTTGTATACTAACAATCTTAGTAGAGATGTATATTATTTTAGAGAGAGGAAGACCAAATAAATCACATGCAAAGTGTACAAGTGAATAATAGAAAAATGAACAACAATTTGGTCTATAATGGGGGAAAAACCGGTGGAGTGTTAGGTGAGGTAGAGTGTTCAATTGTCTTATATTATTTAATCTTACATCACATGCAAAATAATTTATAAGATAACTTATGGTAGTATATAAAGTAAGGTGAAATGATTATGTTCCTAATCATCCACTACTCTATTTTACACGGTCCACTTGCCCATTCACGGGTCCATGTTGGTTTTTATATTTGTTGTACAAATACGTGTAATTTTATTTTAAACATCGTTTCATGTTTAAATACTTCCATAATTAATTCGTCCAAATCACTCCGTAAATATACGTGTACCACTACACATATTATTTACGTACTAATATTAATCACATTCATCAATTAGTACAATTTTAGTGAATTAACAATTAATTAACTAAAACCCGTCTCCCAAAATTTATTATTCAATTCACATAATTAAATAATAACTGCCATTCCTCGAGTTCGCAACTCGAATTCTCTCTTAAAATTATTGACTAACATTTTAGTCTACAAATCAAGGGGCTAAATAAATTGTATCTCATACAATTAATTAGTTATGTATTGGGGTTCGTTCCTATTGGCGTGACCGAAAGGGGTCAGTTGATCACCGCCGTCTCGCGACAATAACGTCAAACTTCTTGTCAGCCAACCGTTATCGATTTACGTTAATCAACTGACGAGGATCAAATAATTAAATATCTGATGATATTCCATTAAGGGTTTTTTGATAACTACTACCTTTGTATTACCCTGTTTTAAGAACTACTACCAAAATAATTTGCGCTTAAAAACTACTACCAATAAGTTTGATTTTTTTAAAAACACTACCAAATATCATCCAAACTCAATAAAACACAATCTCAGCCATTTATTTTTAAATTTCCATCCTAAGTTGTTAATTTTATCTCTTAAACTAGTTAATTTGATGAAGTTTAAGCAACTTTTTTATCTTAATTATGTTAGATAAGTGAATTAGATGAAGCTAATTTAAAGTGATTTTGCCCCAAAATGATTGGCAAACGGTAGTATTGGTAGTGCTAAAGGGATAAAGTTTAAAACTTAAGATGGAAATTCAAAAATAAATGGTCAAAATTGTGTTTTATTGGGTTTGGATGAGATTTGGTAGTGTTTTTAAAAAAAATCAAACTTACAGGTAGTAGTTTTTAAACGAATATTATTTTGGTAGTACTTCTTAAAACCGTGTATTACAAAGGTAGTAGTTATCAAAAAACCCTTCCATTAATGAGATTTATTATGTTACGCACTATTGTGGAGGACACTAACTCCAACATTTTATTCTTTGCTTTATTATTTGGAATCATCTTCATAGGTATAATCTCTTTTACTCTTGCTTTAATTATTGTTTATCTTTCTTACTTGTTCATCATGTTTGGCTTTGTTAGTATGATTGACAACCTTATTAACATGTTAAACTTGATCATGATTGAGTAGTTTCTTTAGCTAGGATTAATGGGTAATTAAAGGAAACCAACACGGGGATTGATTCATGCTTAATCTTATATGTTCACATAATTTATTTGCTTGCTTGTTGTGATTCCAACTTATGCACATGTTATGTTTGATGAAATGCTAAGGCTATGAATCCTTGCATTTTCACCCATCACCTATCTCTTCAATGAGACTTGTAAGACATAAACCAACTCGAGTCTCATTAGACCATGCATAATGTTGAATATGGAGGATTAAGTCGACTTGTAGGTGTTGTACAATCTAATCGATTCGGCTCCGGGACCCAAACCTTCTAAAGGATTGTAAGATATACACTAACTCAATCCCATAACAACAATAATTGCTTGCCTATAATTGAGAACATGTTTGTATGATCAACTCCCATGATTCCCCTATGAACCCATGATATCTTAGTACTTTTAATCATTTGTTTACATCCTTCCTTTTATTGCTTGTTTTACTTTATAATTGTGACACTAGCATAAATTGAGATAGATAGACTTAGAACCCAAAGCACACCGTCCCATGGAACGACCTCGACTTACCACTAACTAGTTGTTTGTTGAGAAATATAAATGTGTTTGATTGAGAGCCCCAACGACACTCTCATCAAGGATAAGCCATGTTGAACCAGGGCAGGCTGCAGCAGGAGCCAAGAACCAGGCTAACACTAATAAGGGATCATGCAACAATCCTAACAGAACTAACCTGATAACAGCCACTACCAGGCTTGCTTTGGGAGGTCACAAGTGTTAGTACAAGCACAACCACCAGCTGTCACCTTGGCTAACTGAAATTTTGACCAACTAAGTTCAGAAAAGTCCTAGGGAGCCAGGCTTAATTCACACTGCATCCAAGAGAAAACCAAACTGAAAGACAACTTGCTGAAAGGGACATAAAGAATAAAGCAGATTTCTTATTCTAGCTAAACAAGGGGGGGACTATTACTAAGGTCCTTTTTGTTTGTCTTTCCATATTTCAGATATCATCTAGAGCCAAAGTCAAGGCACAAGCTGCACCCACTCGTCCGTATACTCCCAGCCAAAGCAGCATAACAGCCAAGGAAGTAGCCTGTCACTATCAGCTGCAGTTTTCTGTTGTTTTATTGAAGTTTTCTTAAATCATTTTGTTACCATTGTAAAATATTTCCATCACTTTGCTTGTAAGCTAAGAACTACTCATGGCCCTTAGATGAGATTTCTAGGTAAAAATTGTAACAAAATTCCAAGAGGGAGGCCTATATAAGGACCTCTACCCCAACTGCATTGAGGCAGCTTTTGATGAATGTTAAACCTTAGATTTCTCTCAATTTCAAACCTCTTTAACTTATGCTTAGTCTGTAGTTAAGAGTCAGACTTGATGACAACCTGTGCTAGGCTGTGGTTATTGATCAATAACCTGTGGCAAAGTTTATTCAATCCTGTGCACTGATTGTGGGATGTCTGATCTTTGTTGTTGATTTAATTTGTGAATTACCTGTGATTAGACTGTGGTAATCCTCAATTTGTCGTCCAAATCGTTAACTTAATTCCCTGTGAGTATTTTGTGGGATTTGAGTTGATAATTATATCATTTGGTCCTTGTTCACTCCCAAACAACAATCCTGTGTCAAGCTGTCTGATTTCTTCTGTCAGTCAGTCTCATTTAATCTATTTAAAATACTTAGATTGACTCTAAAATCTTTAAATTTTACTTAGAGTTAGATTACTCAGTTAAGTGATTTGTCACCAAGTTTCATGAATTTAGCAGCTTATATGGTATTTTTAGTCTATTTTTGAAAGTCCATTGCATTTCTGAAAGTCAGCCCCACTAAAGTTTTAGTCTTTGTGTCAGACCTGGGGTTTAACACTGCAACATGTTGGAATGCTCTAAATATTCCTAAGTGTTCCTTTATTTTTTGGGCAGTGCAGCTACATAGGCTCCTCACTCAATATATAATGATGCGTATGGCATTTGGGCATACCTCTACCTATTATTTATGTGCTACTGCTGATGAGAATCACAATCATTTGTTTTACCAAGGCCATTTCAGTATTCGTTGTGTACAACTATTGCAGAGTAAATTTGGTGTCAGAATTCAACTTGAGCATCTGATCCAATAGAGTTCTAATGGGAGAGCAACGAGTCAGCACCAAAGACGAGTGATTTGTGCTTGCCAAGTGAGCTTTACTTACGCTATATAGAAAGCGAGAAATAAGGCAAGATTGGATATGTATGTCAGCTGGCCTATTAAGATTGTTGAGACTCTTATCAAGAAAAACATCACTAGATTTTGGGCTCAAAATATTCCTTATGTTAAGGATAGGGATCAGCTCTGGCTATCTCAGATTTCTCAGTTTTAAATAGCATCTGTCTTAAAAGCAGTAGTATTTCTCTTGAAACACTATGATGTAATTATTTTTTGATATTAATATATACTTACCTTTTACCAAAAGAAAAACAAAAATACAAAGCTGAAAATTACATCTAAAAACTAGTCATAAGACTCCAAAAGGACGGCTTGGGCAGCATTTAGGCTTCACTTTCAGCAGCTTGTATAGGTTGTTTTTGTTCGTTAATTGCCTTGGCATATTTTGGATACAAATAAGGGACCATATAATGTCATTCTCCTTGGAATCTTGCAATATATGCTTCACCATTTGCTACGATCATATTACAATGCATTTTGGCCAACCATGGACTGGATTACGGTCCACAAGTTCTCTAACATAATCGAGCGACATTTCAAGGTTAAGGCTAGAAGAACAACTAAATAATCTTTTGGATTAGCATGGCAATAAATGAAGGAAAAGTAGATTTATATACTTAACATACTCATATATGTTTTAATTTAATTTGTCATAAAATTAACTAATGATCTTATGCATGCAAACTAGTAAGCAATTTATAGAAGAAATCATCATCTTACATTGAGTTTTTCGGATCAATAGGGCACAAGAGAGATCTCCTTCTCTCTTGTTCTTGTGCTTTCCTTTATGGATGAACAAAGACCCAATTATAGGATCTCTCCCAAGGATTAATACCCAAGACACACTCTTAATAAAATTAATATAATGTATACTAGATAATATTAATTTTGTAAGAAAAATTGACCCAAAAATATTTGGTATCTCACCCAAAACCGGTTGAGAGAGAGGAATGATGGAGGAAATTTTTCTCTTTAAAAAACTCTTGTTTTTAGATGGTATGAATGAATAATATCACTAGTTCTTTTCTAAGTGAATATTAGGCAAAAATAAGAAGAAAAACCTCAAGGATTTCTCTTCCCAAAACCGGTGGGAGTGGAGGAAAAATGGAGCCAATGCATGCTCATGGTTACCTTCACAAGAATATGTAGGTGTGCATGGCTAGCAATAGGTTAACATAATTATGTTTTCCAATAACTTTAATCAACATAATATATATGTTAAATCCCCCCACTATTTCGGCCAAATGGAGAACATGGAATCCATTTTATTTTTGTCAATTGTCAATATGTCACATGTCATATGTTACATAAATTTGTTATGTATTTTTAACATATTAAAAATCAACGTATTAATAAAAATACGTCATATACAAAAATCGACTTAGTAATTCATAATTACTTGTACCAAAATATTTTACCAATTATAAATCACAACAAATTGTATTTATAATAATTCATTCAAATTCAATTGTTTCTTTAAACAATAATTTCATCCGAGTAATGATACAATTGATTTACTCGACCGTATCTCATTTAATCAAATTTCAATGTGATACGTAAATTTTACTTCCAAAATCGTCCGTCAATTTTCAAGTAATTTAATTATCTCGTAACGTTATACGATTAATTAAATGATCAATTAAGAGTGTTATCCTTTAGGTATGACCTAGGGGATCAACTGATCACCACCGTCGCACGACAGTAATGTCAAACTCTAGTCAGCCAATCATTACCTATATATGTTGACCAGTTGATAGTAAAAATACTTCCCAATTGTATTCTTTTAAAATGAGACTTAATGTGACACCCTCATTTAATGCGAAAAATAAACACGTAATTCTAGAATAAAACTGCATGGATATGTTTGTAATAGGTTCATTTGGGTAAAAACCTGTAATTTTTAAAACCTGAACCTGTTATAAAGATATCCAAATTGGAAGGTGTCAAACATACAAGGTCTAACTAGAAGTTTCACAACATATCCATCGCTAAAGTCGCGAATAGCAAATTATACAACCAAATGTAAAGAGGGAGACATATGTCCCTAAAATGTATGCGACATAAAAAGTATTTAAGGGTCACAATAAAATAAAGCCAATCTAGGTTCCAAGGTTACTTTGCTCGCTAGCTCGTCCATGTACCCCATATATGCATCACCTACCTGTCATTCGCATTTTATACAAATACGAAAGCCACAGTCAGTGGGGAGTAACTCGAGTTCTCCCGACCCACGAAATGTCATAATTAATATAACATGTAAACATAAGAATATGAATATGAATCACACATAGCCTTAGCATATAGATGCTAGACAATCGTGCTTATCATGTGTACAACAATATAACAACACATAGTCCTAGCATGTGAATACTAGACCGACTCATACTACACTATCATGTGAATCACATAACATCCAGGAATCCAAACTCTATCAACCATAGCCGGCTTGCATCTCACCTTCTATGATTCATAGAATCATCAAACAAGAAAGGACAATATATCTAGAGACAGGCATAAGTTACTAGTACAGTCAATAGTCACTTTGTAACTCGAGTCTATACCACGAGGTAGGGAAACTAGTATTTTGGCTCAGAGGTTAATATGAATAAAACATGGCCAAAACACCTAGTATCTTGGCTCAGAGGTTACATTTAAAACATGGCTAAGATACGACTCAACCCTAATCCTAGACTGCGCAGACCTAGAGAAATGCGGATAAAACCGCCGCACCCAAGACTCATGATAAAACCACATGAGTACCCTAAGGAGTCCACCAAAGGGTTGGCTAGTACTTAAGCTGACCATCTCCTCACAAAATAGGCAGAAAGGTCATGCCCCAGCTTGGATATAAACCCACCAAGCCAGGAACAGAAAGGCTATTAAGCCGCAAACATATACTCGTCGAAGATTATAATGGCCTATCTATGATGAAGGCCGAAATACTCACCTAGGACCTAAATAAAACCAATCTAGGTCCCAGCTTGAATACTTTAGCCCACACCACACAAGACAAGTAGGACACCCAATTAACCATAAGAGGGGCAAAGAGTCCAACTTACCAACATAAATGCTAACATTCTATCATGTGAAAGGCTATATAAATGTCTATTCAGCAGACAATCCAACAATATCCTCAATGTCATCAATAACCAAATTATAGCTAACCATCAATATCATATTCCATGAGAATAAACTACAATGGCTAAAGGCAAACAAGACTCAAGTATAAGGCAACCAATTCATCCAACAACCAACATATGAAAAGACAATCATACTCAAAGACAAATCCTCGACCCTAGTCCCGCGACGGGTCATTGGTCAAATCGAGGCTGACCGGTTTAAACCTAGTTTGACCAAACTCATTCGGTCAATCTGGCCCAGCTCAGAGTCTTGGCCTACTTTGGCCCAAATCACAAAATTTATCGCAATATTATTCTCATGCTATTTCCAATTTCTATCATGTGAAAAACGAAAGTAACACATTATCAATCCCTAAACACTTAACAAACAACAAGCACAACATTAACTACTAATGTGACATTAATTCGTCGAGTAATTCGGAATAGTTACCTTAAGCTAGCAATGAGACAAGCAATAAACTTGAGAAAGCTTCTAAAACCCAAAATTACTCTTCATCTTCAACCACATATGAGGCACCTAAAATAATTATGTGAAAGGACGATATTAACGAATTATCTTTATATAAAATAAGAGGCGGAAATTAATTTAATTATATTTTAAATAAACCAAACTAGCGTCAAAACAATTTATAGACACGGCCCAAAAGTTATTATGACAACCTCCAACTCGGCCTAACCCCCAACTACACATGGCCTCAAACTCGTGACTTAGCTAGGCCCTTTGCCTAGGCCACACGCCAGGCCAGCATCGCTAAGCTACGACCAGGCCACATTGTCTCCAACACTCCACCTAAACAACTACCCATCTCACCACTAAAACCCATGCTTGACTGTTCTAACATCAGCCCACTCAATCACGTTAAAATAGTCCCAAAACCTTGCAACAGAACATCCCAAAACAACCCCACCACAGTCCATGAACAACTCGAAAAACCCGCACAAAGTGACCTCAAAACAGTCCTAAAATAGTCCCTCATCACCCCACGAAACAGCCTACTCAACACATTATAGCGGTCCCAAAAATACACAGAAACCGTCCAACATCGGTCACTCTTACGCCCTAAAAAGTCCGAAAGGCACCATTTTATCCATCCCAAACCGCCCCAAAACAAACCCTACATGTCGGTATACACCGTCTCAAATATAAAAGACAACAATTAGCACCCAAAACAATCCATACATGTCAGCATACACCGTCTTAAATATACCACTTACTAGCTAGCATCCCAAATGATCCCTAGAGGTCAGTATACACCGTCTCAATCATCTCCACATATCAGTATACACCGTCTCAACTATACAACTGACTAATTAACATCCATAAGGATCCCTATATATAATTATACACCGTCTCAACTATAAAACAGACTAACAAATCTTCTACCAGACCGTCTATTTTAGTACATACAACCGTCTTATAATAAATAAAGTGAAAGTATAAATTGGGTTTGTAGAAATACATAACGAAAATGAATGTTACTTACATCGGAATGACGAGAACGACGAGAGGAGCGCTATGGAACAAAAATAGTTGAAAACGGATAAGGAACGAAACACCGACGTCGATTAACAGATCAAATTTTGAAAAGGAAATAAAAATCGCCAGAAGAAGAAAAAAAAAGAACGAAAAAGAAGAAAAGAGACGTGAGAAATTGGAAATGAGACAACGACGCTAGCTAGCTTTGCTATTTATTATACGTATCTTTCTTCATCGTTAAGTAATTTCGCTCGTTTTTAAAACCGTCTCGAGTTAATAAAATCGGTTTTAGTAAAAGTTTCAGTAATAAAACGGAATCAATAATAAATAAATTTAATGAGTGAAAATAAAATAAACTCAGCCAGCTAACGGAAATAATAGGAATTCGATTCAAATCGGAGTTATTAACGATTTTTACGAAACTAACGGATATTAATAAAAATTGCTAATTTAGTGAAATAAGCTCAAAATAGCTAATTGGACGGTTTTGTTCCCAAAATCCATCTCGGGTTCACTTAAAACAACTTTCATAAGGACTCGTAAAGAAACGGAAATTATTAAATAAATAAACTGGAACTAACTTCAATAAACTCGAACTAACTTTAAATAAACTTATTAATGATTATTAAAATTAACGTATCGAATTATGATAAAATTAATTAATTAGCTAAGCATATATATATAAATCGTTAAATGATGTAATTAAATTCAAAATAGCAATCAAAAACATTAATGAAGAGTTTTCAAAAATATAAGTCTCATTCATGGAACAGAAATGCTCTTGTCGTGCACACAAGTGTGGGTGAATATCCGTATACTACCCTTTAATTGCAGGACTATAACGTAAATTTAAACATGCAATTTATAGTCATAAAACGATAAACACAATGAAATGATTAATGTATAGAAATAACCTCGGGTCCTTTAAAATTGCGGCGTAAAAAGAAGAAATCAATGCGATTTCCTCCTAATTGTTACACCCAAGACTTTGTCCGAGATATGCCCTTGTGCTAGAACAGTGTTCTCCGATTGCCTTGCAATATAGGGAGAACTGATGTGAGTTTGCTTGAGATGTGAGATCTCGGTTTCTACAGAGAAGAATGCTCTTCGAAACCCTAAAAATTTAGCGAGAATGAATTAGGTTAGACAAGAGGAGAAAGCTCTCCTTTTGTCTTGGTGATTCTCGGCCAAACCGAGTGAGAGGAGCCCGTATGGGCTTTTCAATTTCTCTTCACTTAAACTCGCGGTCCGGTCCATCACTCGCTAAGTGTATATGACGTGGTACGATTATAAACTGTTATCGGTTATCGGAAATTAAGGCATCGGCTAATAATACGGGTTATTTGAATTATTAATACGTGTCCGACAAAAAAAAGTATTGTATAATTATTTTAATATACATTTAATTAAATATAAATCACGTATATTTAATTTTACGAATTAACTGGTTAATTCGCCTTAGCCCATGATATTTAATCCGTATTAAATATAATATCTCAACATCACATATTTGACTAATTACTTAGTCAAATAACTCGGACTCTTGGTTAGTCAATTTTTGGCATCTATATGACAAGTATTTTCATCTTGTCACATCTCTCGAACGTATCCTATAGGTGTGACTTTTAGGGACCAGTTGATCACCGCCATCAGTATGACAATAACGTCAAACTTATCTAGCAAGCCAACCGTTATTGATAAACGTGGATCAATTGATAATAATACCAAAGTATGCCCTTTGATCCTTTTAGAGGTTTATAAGTCCTTGCACTAACTGTTAAGGACACCAACCCCAACAAGCTCCCACTTGTCCGTACAAGTGTATGTGCAATGACGTTATCCGCACTAACTGGAGGACACAAGCTCCAACAAACTCCCACTTGTCCGAACAAGTGTATGTGCGATAACCGATTCTCATATTCATTTAAAATCTCTCCCACTCAATGTAAAACAATTTGCAGATCCGGATCCACAAAGGTCGTATTTTACAATCGATCCGTATCTAGAGTGGTTTCCCCGACTAGAGAGTAACTTAACCGATAAAACGAATCCGTATCCGAGCATGGCCATGCATTTCGATTCTGACTCCTCGAGTGGCCCCGAGAAATATCGAGTACCCGATAAAGGCTGAATATTTCCTTCAACTCGACTCCTTCCGATCTAAGCACGGCATGAAATGACCCAGAAAAAATCTACTTGGCCCCTGTTACGGATGACCGTGAGAAAGAAACCAAAGTCACCCAAAATCTGCCGTAGTCTCAAGAGACAAGTCGATAGTCTAAGAATCGACTCTTAGGATCACCATGGAAGTCCTATCCACGACCAGGCAACGAATGTTATAAAACATTTAGGACTCCACGTCGATGTCACAATTGTGTCCTACGAAATATCCGTATAAATCGCCTCGTGATTGGTCGGTCAACTTTGTTGACTTATGGCTCGTTGAACCCACCATCAACCAACGTCACGAGAATAATTGCGAGTTATCGGCTCATGTGGGCAATTAAGGACTAACAAGATATGATGTTTGTTCAGATCACTTTGTGGTGTTCAAAATTGTCGTACAATTCCACATGAAAAACAAAATATATATATATATAAAAATATCAAAACGATGATGTCGTATAGAGTACAAAGGAGAATGAATCTGATCCATAAAAGAGTACTACAACTCAGGAACACGTTTGATTCCCATGGAATTTACGTGCCCTTCATGCTTATCTTGTCGTAATGCTTTAGTGAGAGGATCTGCTATGTTATCATCTGTAGCAATCTTTTCTATCACTACTTCCTTTTGCTCCACGTAATCCCGGATTAGATGAGCTTTCCGTTGTACATGTCTAGATTTGTTGCTAGACTTTGGCTCCTTAGCTTGGAAGATGGCACCACTATTGTCGCAATAGATGGTGATCGGGTCATTCGAACTAGGCACTACGAGAGAGCCCATGTAAGAATTGACGCATCCATATCGCTTCCTTTGTTGCTTCGGACGCGGCATAGTACTCGGACTCAGTCGTAGAATCTGCTTTGTGTGATTTGTTTGAACTCTTCCGGTGACTGCAGCGCCATTAAGAGTAAAAACGTATCCGATGAGATTTCGAGTCATCTCGATCCGTTTGGAAGCTAGCATCTGCGTAACCGGTTGCGCATAGCTTTTGAGAGCCTCCATAAGTCAATGCCCAATCTTTAGTCCTCCGGAGGTACTTAAGAATGTTCTTGACCGCCAACCAATGTGGTTCACCTGGTTCTTTGTTGGAATCGACTTGTCATACTCAATGCATATGCCACGTCCGGACGTGTGCATATCATGGCATACATGATTGATCCTATAGCCGAAGCATAAGGAATCCGTGTCATGCGCTCTTTCTCTTCGGTGTCTCGGTGCACGAGACTTGCTCAAATGCACCCCTGGAGCCATAGGAAGGAACCCCTTCTTGGAGTTAGTCATCTTTGAATCTCTCTAGGACTTTGTCTATGTAAGACTCCTGACTGAGAGACAACATCCGTCGTGGTCTATCTCGATAGATACGGATGCCTAGAATTCTCTGTGCCTCTCCCAGATCTTTCATCTGGAAATGGTTCTTCAACCATACTTTCACCGAAGTTAAGAGAGGTATGTCATTCCCAATCAGGAGTATGTCGTCAACATACAATATTAGGAAGACAATCTTGCTCCCACTCGACTTGATATATAGACATGGTTCCTCGACAGATCGAGTGAATCCATTGTCTTTTATCACTTGGTCGAAGCGATGATTCCAACTCCTTGATGCTTGCTTAAGTCCATAAATGGAACGCTTAAGTTTGCATACTTTCTTAGGATGTTCTGGATCGATGAAACCTTCGGGTTGTACCATGTACAACTCTTCCTCCAAAAAGCCGTTTAAGAAGGCGGTTTTCACGTCCATTTGCCAAATTTCATAGTCATGAAAAGCGGCAATCGCTAAGATAATCCGAATGGAACGCAGCATGACTACGGGTGCAAAAATCTCATCGTAGTGCAAACCTGGCACTTGGGTGAAACCCTTAGCAACTAGTCGTGCTTTGTAGATATCTTGCTGACCTTCCACAGAATGCTTTATCTTGTAAAGCCATTTGCATTGAAGGGGACGAACCTTAGCAGGTAAGTCAACAAGATCCCACACGTTGTTCTCATACATGGAGTCCATCTCGGATTGCATGGCCTCAAGCCATAGCTTTGAGTCGAACTTGTCATGGCACCTTTATAGGTTGCGGGTTCACTACTCGTTAAGAGTAGAACGTCATCTATGTCATGTTCCTCGACCATACCAATGTATCTGTCCGGAGGAATAGAGACTCTACCCGACCTCCTAGGTTCCTCAGGAATATTCACCGCAGCCGGGATTGAAGGAATTGGTTCCTCCAATGGTTGCTCGGTGTTTGGTTCTGGAATCTCCGACAGGTCGAAGGTTCTATCACTCTTTGCATTCTCGAGAAATTCCTTCTCTAAGAATGTCGCACTAGCCGCAACAAAAACGCGTTGTTCGGTTGGCGAATAGAAGTAATGACCACGTGTTCCTTTAGGATAACCTATAAAGTATGTCTTGACCGATCGCGGGCCGAGCTTATCCTCGTGTCTCCACTTGACATAAGCCTCGCAGCCCCAAACCCGTATAAAGGACAAGTTGGGGACCGTTCCCTTCCATAGTTCATATGGAGTCTTGTCAATGACTTTAGACGGACTTCGGTTAAGTATTAGAGCGGCGACATAAGAGCATAACCCCACAATGAATCGGGTAAAACCGTGTGACTCATCATGGATCGAACCATATCAAGTAGTGTTCGATTTCTCCGTTCGGACACACCGTTGGTGAGGTGTTCGGTGGAGTTAGCGTAGGGCAATCCCACGGTCCTTTAGGTGTTGATCAAACTCGTGAGAAAGATACTCGCCACCACGATCCGAACGCAGTGTTATTATCTTTCTACCCAACAGGTTCTGTACCCTATTTTGGTATTCCTTGAATTTCTCAAAGGATTCACTTTTGTGCTTCATTAAGTAGACATAGCCATATCTACTCAAATCGTCCGTGAAAGTGATGAAATACCTATAGCCTTCTCGTGCGGTGATTGACATAGGACCACATACATCCGTGTGTATGAGCCCTAATAGGTCAGCAGCGCGCATTCCAACACCTTTGAAGGAAATCCGAGTCATCTTACCGATGAGACATGATTCACACGTGCCAAATGATTGAAAATCAAAGGCCGAGATAGCTCCATGTTTGATGAGTGTTTTACGCGTTTCTCATTAATGTGTCCCATACGGCGTGCCATAGATATGTTTGATCTTTGTCACCAACCTTTAACCTTTTATTCATTACGTGTAATATTTCCAGGTCCGATCTAAAACATAAATTCCGTTCATGGAAAGCGCCTTGCCATAAATCATATTGTGTAATGAGAAAATGCAAGCATTGTTTTCTATTACAAATGAAAAACCGAGTTTATCAAGCGCAGAAACTGAAATAATGTTTTTGGAAAGACTAGGTACATAATAGCAGTCATATAATGACAACTCAAATCCGCTAGGAAGCTGGATCACATATGTCCCCTTGGAGATGGCAGCTACTCTTGCTCCATTCCCAACACGCAGGTCCACCTCACCCTTTACGAGGGGTTCGATGTTTCGGAGCCCCCGCACATGATTACACAGATGAGAACCACAACCAGTATCAAGTACCCAAGTTACGTAACTTGCGTGGTTAATCTCAATCATATGAATAAAAGTAGAAGAGAGAGAAGACATACCAACGGGTTTAACACGACCTGCCTTTAAGTCCTCATGATAAACAGGACATGTGCGTCTCCAATGCCCGGTCTTGTGGCAATGATGGCATTCCATGTTTTCACTCTTGCTCTTTGTCATGCCACGATGAGTTACTCGACTCACCGGGACCACTCTTACACGAACCCGACTTCTTGAACTTCGCCTTACCTCTTTGTTAGGTTTGCCGGAGATTTGCCCTTACCTTTCCCTTTGTTTGACACAACGAGAATATCTGTTTGAGCTCCCACTGCACTTCATGTCCTTCTCGGTGCATGTACGAGGAGGAGTGCGATTCATGGGGAGTTTTCTTCAAATCATTCATATAGTAATTCGCTCGAAATTGCGAATAACCATCGTGGAGTGAGTGAAGAATACGGTCGATAACAATATTCTCGCTGATGTTACGATTAAAGGTCTCGACTTCTCGACATTCTCAATCATCTTTGAGAATGTGTGGGCTAACCGGTTGGCCCTTCGGAGTCTCGCATCAAAGAAGCGAGTGGTATGCTCATAGGTCACGATTCTCGGTGCTTTCGAGAATTCCTTAGTGAGCGTGGTGAAAATCTTGTTTGCATCTTGGGCTATGAAGCGTTTACGCAAATTGGGTTCCATTGCAAAAATAAGTACGTTCTTTACCGCTTTTGACTTCTAAAGCGAAATCGTTATACTTGTTGATTTCGTTAATTCCAGCCGTGGGGCCTGGGTTTAACGGCATGGGCTCAAGCAGATATCGAGCTTTCGTCGGCGGCGGCATTCCGTAATCTTTGCCTCCCGATCCGCGAAGTTGGATCCGTCATTCTTGATCGAGTGGTGATTCATCGACTCATGAAGATCCTAAGCCAGGACTCACGGTCCAATGTGGCACTTGGCATTGGGTTATCACTTGAACCAGCCATTTGATGTTTAGCGATTTAAAACGTGATCTACACCGAAAAAGAAAGAAAAACAAAACGAAATAAGCAACTCATCGAGGTGATTTAAGTCTATTTTAAAATTCATTTTAAACATGTAGACTCTCGCACTTGCATAATTGATCTCCCTCAAGAATGATACAAGTGATCCCAAGACTCAATTTCAGTAAATTGATAAGCCAACTGTTTAGCTAATTCTTCCGGAAGAACTCTTGGTCGATAGATTTCCGTAAATCCTATCTATAGTCCACCATGATCACAGGATCGTACGAGTGACCATAGTGTTGAGATAAAATAGGTCAATCGGTTCCAACTTACCCGACGTAGAAGGGGTCATAGTATGCCTACCGACGAAGAAGGGACTCATTGGAGTTTGACCTATAAAGACCATTCTCAATTTTAGTTTGTACGAGAAAGATCCCATCAACAAAATTATAATTCATTTTAAGTGAACGAATAACTAGCGTCTGTCGTGAATGAATTTATTTGGAAGATGGCTTAAAAACGTGTGACATGAGAATGTCAATGAAAACTAACTCGTGACCTCTATATGTATCAGTTTTCATGCAATAATTAGGTGGTTTGGTTTTTAGGCGGAATATGATGCAAATTATCGTTGCGAAAAATAAATAAAGGAATGCAAAAACGTAAATAAAATTTTCCTAGTGTGGCCTATCCTAGTATAAGAACATAATACAACTTTGGAATCCACCGTTGGACCCGAAAAGCTTGTCTTGATGTTCCATCTTGATCCAAGTAGCGGGAGTGAGCATCCGGTCTCCATCTTTGGTCTTCTCAAAAATTACAATTAAAATTACAAAATATAAACCTATTTACATTCTAATTAAAAGCGCAATTACAAGTGAAAAAATCCAAAACGGAGATGCAAGATCTCAAAATACAACCAAGACCGTGTTCCATCATTACGGTAACACGTTCTACTAAGGCCACACTAAGTTACAATCGCTTGCAAAAATTAAATACGTAATAAAAGGCATTCACGGCATTCATAAATTAACGATAAATAAAAATGCATCAACTAAAAACAAATTCATTCGTGACATAATTCTGTAATTATGTTAAATTTATCCAAACCACCTTTTAATGATTAAAATTCGTGTGATAAAACCGCTTCTATCATTTAATTTTAATCTATTATAATCCGAAACTTTAAATATAATTTAAAATAACTTAATGGTACGTGTGTGAACCGTTTCACAATCATAGCGAGTGTACTATATCCGGATAAAGTACATATTGAAGCCAAAAGAAAATTTAAATCAAAAGAAACAAATTTTCAAAGTGTTAAAACGAAATCCCTCGATCCAGGGACACGAGTGCTCGATCGAGGGACGGAAGAGGGCTCGATCGATGAACGCAAGTCGATCGAGAGGTATGCTAATCGGGAAGTACTCGATCGACTAATTGGAGGTCGATCAGTACCTATATCAACAAATCGCTCGATCGAGTACGAGGACAACTCGATCGAGCAAGAGGGTTTAGAAGGGGTCGATCGAGTACAACAGGGACTCGATCGAGCAAAAGGTTTTTGAGACAGGGTCGATCGAGTACAACAGGGACTCGATCGATCAAAAACAAGACAGAAACAGCACTCGATCGAGTAGAAATACGCTCGATCGAATGCAAAAGTGGCTGAAAACTTCAAAACCCTCGTGAAAACAAATATCGAGACAAGATCAATTGTAATTTTGATCAAAAACGCATCAAAACAAATTTAACAATTGACAAAAACTTGACATGTTGCTATAATCTCTGTATAAAATAACAACATGTAAAAACAACATGAAATTTGAAACAAAACAGCCGTGTAAAACATGGCACGGTTTGGTTTTCGAGACAAAACAACAACAAGAGCAACCGTGTAAACAAGACACGGTTCCCAAAGCAACCAAAAAAACGCAGCAAATTAAAAAAAATTTCTGCCGAGTAAAAAAATGGCTGCCGAGACAAAATTTTAACCAAAATTCATCGTTTCAACAATCGTTTGATGAAAAACACATATAAAAATTTACGTGGCCTCGCTACGATACCACTTGTGGGTGAATATCCGTATACTACCCTTTAATTGCAGGACTATAACGTAAATTTAAACATGCAATTTATAGTCATAAAACGATAAACACAATGAAATGATTAATGTATAGAAATAACCTCGGGTCCTTTAAAATTGCGGCGTAAAGAATGTAAATCAATGCGATTTCCTCCTAATTGTTACACCCAAGACTTTGTCCGAGATATGCCCTTGTGCTAGAACAGTGTTCTCCGATTGCCTTGCAATATAGGGAGAACTGATGTGAGTTTGCTTGAGATGTGAGATCTCGGTTTCTACAGAGAAGAATGCTCTTCGAAACCCTAAAAATTTAGCGAGAATGAATTAGGTTAGACAAGAGGAGAAAGCTCTCCTTTTGTCTTGGTGATTCTCGGCCAAACCGAGTGAGAGGAGCCCGTATGGGCTTTTCAATTTCTCTTCACTTAAACTCGCGGTCCGGTCCATCACTCGCTAAGTGTATATGACGTGGTCCGATTATAAAGCTATTATCGGTTATCGGAAATTAAGGCATCGGCTAATAATTCGGGTTATTTGAATTATTAATACGTGTCCGACAAAAAAAAGTATTGTATAATTATTTTAATATACATTTAATTAAATATAAATCACGTATATTTAATTTTACGAATTAACTGGTTAATTCGCCTTAGCCCATGATATTTAATCCGTATTAAATATAATATCTCAACATCACATATTTGACTAATTACTTAGTCAAATAACTCGGACTAACTGGTTAGTCAATTTTTGGCATCTATATGACAAAAGTATTTTCATCTTGTCACATCTCTCGAACGTATCCTATAGGTGTGACTTTTAGGGACCAGTTGATCACCGCCATCTGTATGACAATAACGTCAAACTTATCTAGCAAGCCAACCGTTATTGATAAACGTGGATCAACTGATAATAATACCAAAGTATGCCCTTTGATCCTTTTAGAGGTTTATAAGTCCTTGCACTAACTGTTAAGGACACCAACCCCAACAACAAGAACGCTAACTTTCCAAGTCAGAGACAAATTTAAAACAAAAACTATTCGCCGACAAGCGTAGAACAAGTTATCAAACGTTTCCAATAACTAGTTCTAACATCCGATCAACGTTAAAATCAAAATAAGAGAAAGGTAATCTACTCAAATTTTCTTTTGCAAAAAGCCAAAATAGAAATAAAGGTTTCACTTTTAAACCCAAATAGGGGTCAAATCCCTGAAAATGTAACATTAAACTTTGACAAAGAAGTCATAAATAGATCAAAGTTAATAGAAATTGGATAAAATTTACAAAAATCTTAGGTTTAGCAACTCAAAACCATGATAAAGAAGTCTATACTCAAGGAACAATTAGAGAATTAAATCGAATTTTCATTTTCCAAATCTTTACAAGTAGGGAAAATTTTGTAATAGTAACATAAATTTTTAACAACGAACCAAAAATGGTAGCTTGAAATATTTAGAAATTGTGCGAAATGAAAAGTAAGTTAGACATCATAGATACAAGTATGCTAAGAGGGTTCAAGCATAACCAACAAAAGAGGTATGATGAACTTCCTAGGGATAAGGATTGAAGTCAAATTTACAAGGATGTCAAAGATAGAGTTTCACAAGATACGAGTGTCAAACTTAAAGGAGGAGCAAGATGAAGCGAGGAAATGAGGTATGAACGGTAACGCTCATGATCAAGGAGAAAGGGAAATTAGACAACAAGGAAACGCCAGATACTCAAATCTCAAACAACAATGTCATCACTCCACTAAGGAAACAAAGGGTAATAACCAGGTCAGGAAATTATAGGAAATTTAAAAAAGGATATATGAACATGTCAAGATGTGAGACTAAAAGAGTCGAATCATAAAGATAACTAGTTACCAACCAGTAAGAGATATTAGAATTAGGAAGGTATTCAAGACAAGGAAATAACGAGTAAACTTTTATACTTAAGAATCAAATCCAACCAATGTATGAACGAAAGGGAGGAAAACGATTAATGGTACGAAAGAGGATTTTTAAGGCTTAATCCATACGCTTTCTAAAACTTAAGGTTCTCTCTAACAAGGTCACGCCAATTAGGGTATTGTACCTTCATGACAAAACGACCAAATCCCAAACAAGGGTCAAGGTAAAATAAACGCTCGCTTAAGGGGTGATAAATCAGTTAGATACTTCTTCCACCTATCTTATCACATATTAGGATTTCCCTAAATCAAATCTACCACTCAAGTATAAAAGCATCTCTTTATCTCATGCACTCGACACAACCTCAATGTTTTAAAAACCAAAGAATGAATTGACAAAGACTTCTCAACAAAGTTCTCAAGGAACAACTAACACCAAATCACATTCCCAATCTATACGGGATTGTTAACATCTAAAAATGGGTTTTCTTCCAAATTCATATTCTAAACTTATCTCATGTTTACTCCTAAGTCGACGACGCTTAACCTACTAAGCTTTCAAATCCCAAACATAAACAACAAAGCCAAGTTCTATAACTTTAATTACATAGGCAACTCATTCCTAACACAAATAATCCACCAATCAATTATACTCACTTTGTCAAGGAACTAGGTATAAGAATTACTAAGTATGTCTCATCACCTTACCTAAGTCTTTCCAACATCAAATCCTCTCAAAACCAGGAAAGGGTCAAACACAAACAATCTCCTCAAGTGTCAAGTTTTCCGACCAAGGTCAACATTCCTCAAAAGAAAGAGTACTATCAAATGGCGTTAAGGAAGGATAAGCAAGGAACAAAGAACAAGTTAGGAGTACAAGCGTAGCTTTTAAAGTAAAACAGAAGGGAGATTAGAAGGAGGATAAGCACCAAGAGATTAAGAATAAGGCGAGATACAAAAAGAACGAGAAACATCTTCAATGAAGTATAAGCATTCTTCAAAGGTTGAACAAATCTTCAATCCTCAGCAATAGGCACTAAATGTTGATCTTCTTAAAATATAAGTGTCCTTTCAATGGAACGGAGATACTCTTGGCGATCACTCAAGAACATCAATATTCAAATTCAAAGACATAAAAATACATTTTTACACCAACAAATGATAAAACTAATTATCAGACGTCTCCAATAACAAGCTTTAACACTAATTGACGTTAAAACCAGTGAAAAGCATTAAAATATTTTAAAAACCTTTAGTTCAAATTTTTTTTTTTTTTATAATAAGGGAAATAACTCCATTAGCTATAGATAAGCTCACGGTCATTGATCCAAGAACGCAACAATTATTAAATGACAATCAACAAACAGGTTAGTACCTAACAAAGAGCAAACACAAAGAGACTACAACATAAGATCCTAAATCTACCCATCCTACCCATCTCTCAAGTTTATTATTTTAAGGTCAAGTTATTTATATTGGGGTGCACAAACGTGCGTCGGGAGCAAATATGCTCTGATACCAACTGTGACACCCTCATTTAATGCGGAAAAATAAACACGTAATTCTAGAATAAAACTGCATGGATATGTTTGTAATAGGTTCATTTGGGTAAAAACCTGTAATTTTTAAAACCTGAACCTGTTATAAAGATATCCAAATTGGAAGGTGTCAAACATATAAGGTCTAACTAGAAGTTTCACAACATATCCATCGCTAAAGTCGCGAATAGCAAATTATACAACCAAATGTAAAGAGGGAGACATATGTCCCTAAAATGTATGTGACATAAAAAGTATTTAAGGGTCACAATAAAATAAAGCCAATCTAGGTTCCAAGGTTACTTTGCTCGCTAGCTCGTCCATGTACCCCATATATGCATCACCTACTTGTCATTCGCATTTTATACAAATACGAAAGCCACAGTCAGTGGGGAGTAACTCCGAGTTCTCCCAGCCACGAAATGTCATAATTAATATAACATGTAAACATAAGAATATGAATATGAATCACACATAGCCTTAGCATATAGATGCTAGACAATCGTGCTTATCATGTGTACAACAATATAACAACACATAGTCCTAGCATGTGAATACTAGACCGACTCATACTACACTATCATGTGAATCACATAACATCCAGGAATCCAAACTCTATCAACCATAGCCGGCTTGCATCTCACCTTCTATGATTCATAGAATCATCAAACAAGAAAGGACAATATATCTAGAGACAGGCATAAGTTACTAGTAAAGTCAATAGTCACTTTGTAACTCGAGTCTATACCACGAGGTAGGGAAGCTAGTATTTTGGCTCAGAGGTTAATATGAATAAAACATGGCCAAAACACCTAGTATCTTGGCTCAGAGGTTACATTTAAAACATGGCCAAGATACGACTCAACCCTAATCCTAGATCACTGAGACCTAGAGAAATGCGGATAAAACCACCGCACCCAAGACTCATGATAAAACCACATGAGTACCCTAAGGAGTCCACCAAAGGGTTGGCTAGTACTTAAGCTGACCATCTCCTCACAAAATAGGCAGAAAGGTCATGCCCCAGCTTGGATATAAACCCACCAAGCCAGGAACACAAAGGCTATTAAGCCGCAAACATATACTCGTCAAAGATTATAATGGCCTATCTATGATGAAGGCCGAAATACTCACCTAGGACCTAAATAAAACCAATCTAGGTCCCAGCTTGAATACTTTAGCCCACACCACACAAGACAAGTAGGACACCCAATTAACCATAAGAGGGGCAAAGAGTCCAACTTACCAACATAAATGCTAACATTCTATCATGTGAAAGGCTATATAAATGTCTATTCAGCAGACAATCCAACAATATCCTCAATGTCATCAATAACTAAATTATAGCTAACCATCAATATCATAGTCCATGAGAATAAACTACAATGGCTAAAGGCAAACAAGACTCAAGTATAAGGCAACCAATTCATCCAACAACCAACATATGAAAAGACAATCATACTCAAAGACAAATCCTCGACCCTAGTCCCGCGACGGGTCATTGGTCAAATCGAGGCTGACCGGTTTAAACCTAGTTTGACCAAACTCATTCGGTCAATCTGGCCCAGCTCAGAGTCTTGGCCTACTTTGGCCCAAATCACAAAATTTATCGCAATATTATTCTCATGCTATTTCCAATTTCTATCATGTGAAAAACGAAAGTAACACATTATCAATCCCTAAACACTTAACAAACAACAAGCACAACATTAACTACTAATGTGACATTAATTCGTCGAGTAACTCGGAATAGTTACCTTAAGCTAGCAAAGAGACAAGCAATAAACTTGAGAAAGCTTCTAAAACCCAAAATTACTCTTCATCTTCAACCACATATGAGGCACCTAAAATAATTATGTGAAAGGACGATATTAACGAATTATCTTTATATAAAATAAGAGGCGAAAATTAATTTAATTATATTTTAAATAAACCAAACTAGCGTCAAAACAATTTATAGACACGGCCCAAAAGTTATTACGACAACCTCCAACTCGGCCTAACCCCCAACTACACATGGCCTCAAACTCGTGACTTAGCTAGGCCACTGCCTAGGCCACGGCCAGGCCACTGCTAAGCTACAGCCAGGCCACAACTGTCTCCAACACTCCACCTAAACAACTACCCATCTCAGCCACTAAAACCCATGCTTGACTGTTCTAAAATCAGCCCACTCAATCACGTTAAAATAGTCCCAAAACCTTGCAACAGAACATCCCAAAACAACCCCACCACAGTCCATGAAGAACTCTGAAAAACCTGCACAAAGTGACCTCAAAACAGTCCTAAAATAGTCCCTCATCACCCCACGAAACAGCCTACTCAACACATTATAGCGGTCCAAAAAATACACAGGAAACCGTCCAACATCAGTCACTCTTACGCCCTAAAAACAGTCCCGAAAGGCACCATTTTATCCATCCCAAACTGCCCCAAAACAAACCCTACATGTCAGTATACACCGTCTCAAATATAAAAGACAACAATTAGCACCCAAAACAATCCATACATGTCAGCATATGATATGTGCCTAATGTATAGTCTTTTTGGCCTATTTCAGCACGTATTTCTATGCATTTCTATACTGTTTTTATAGTATTTTGCCCCGAATTGGCTACTTTGGTGTATTTTGTCCTTTTTATAGGAATGATCGCGAAAGTAGCGGAACCATGCTCCATTTCGTCCTTTTTGCATGCATTTAGAGGAGACGAGAATATCCCGGAGTGAGATGTTGCACTTAGAAGTGTCGTTGCACGCATTACGAGGCATTTGGGTGAAGACGTGAGCTGAATTGAGGACCCAAGTGGTCTATCGAGCTGTTTGGTGGACGATCGAGTAGTTCCAAGGCTCCCAGAGGCTCGATCGAGAGGTTCCTTCCTCGATCGAGTAAGATGCACATGATCCAGGCCTCGATCGAGTGACCTGTTGGTCGATCGAGGGCCTTCTGCTGAGACATTGGTCGATCGAGTGGTTAAGCCTACTCGATCGAGAGGATTTTTACTTCGTGGGCTTAATCAGTCCGTGTTTTATTATTTCCGCATAAACACTTAGGGGTTTTGGCTATTTAACCTATGTTTTACTAGGTTATTAGTCATTTATTCATCATCACTATTCTGGGGACTATCTCTTTTACTATTTTCACATTAGAACTACTGCTACTCTTTCCTACGTTACTCTTCTCCTTCACTGTTATTTGCATTTTGGGATTATTTCACTCGGACTCGGTTGTTCTTTACGCCGGAATCGCTTAGATTGTAATCTCCTTTCTACTCTTAATAATAATTAACCTTTTTGTTGTTTTAATTCTTGTTATGTTATTGATCTTTTCTGCCCTAATTTCCGTTATTGAATTCTATTATTATTTCGTCATGTCTTCTCTTTGGAATCTTGTCTCTTTGTTAGTTTTATTACGAATATGAGTAGCTAAACCTTTTCATGTTGGGATTAGGGGATCTGCGGTAGAATAATGACGACGTAGTGAATGAATTAGACGAATTGACATAAGAGATTCTGTCACTATATCAATATAACTGTAATTCTCGACCTAGTTGAGTGCACGCTTCTATGTCACCCATTAATCTGGCTACAATTAATCCTGGATCGAAAGATTGGACTAAATAGGCCTGCTATAAACAGTAGACTACCCTAATGAGGACGAAAGTTAAGTTAGTGGTATTTTAGGGTGGGAAGTGGACCGAAAGGACCTTCTAATATCCGTCTCACATTAGTTCGTCTCGAGTCATTTTCTTGCCAAGTTGTTGAACTACCGTAGTGAACCGAATTCCCGACATGTCTCCCTCTTATTGATAGTTTTAAATCATCTTCTTGCTTTACTGCTCTTGCCTTATTTCTCTTCCTTTCAACTTCGTAGTTTAGAACCAAAAATTTCATCAATACCAATTGTTACCGTAGAATTAGAAATAGATAGCTGTAGTTGCATTCCTCCCTGTGGATTCGATACTCGACTGTCTCTACTACATTTTTAGTTGAGACCGTTAGGTTTATTTTTGACAGGTACGCGACAGACGTGTCAAATTTTGGCGCCGTTGTCGGGGAGGCAATTGTTTAATTACTAGCTGTTTTATTTTTAATTCTTCTTTTAGTTTAAGGAACATCGTTCCTTAGACTATTCTCATATCTTGTCTGTAGTTTCGTCTTATGCGCAGGTCGCAAGGTGGTCCACTACTACCTTTTGATCCCGAGATTGAGAGATCTCTGCGCGTAAAAAGGAGACTATTTCAAGAGCAACAGGCAGAGGAAGAGCCTAGTTCTCGTGGTAACTTTTACGAGAACGAGCTTTTCGAAGACAACCCGCCGTCTTCTCCAGTTTCCGATCTATCACTTGAGTCTATCACTTTCCCAGAATTTCCCGAAATGGCTGAGGAAGCAACCATTGCTAGTCACTCCGAGCCCACAGCCGACAATCTTTATAAAGGGTTCGAACTGCCGGGAGATGCTAGGAAGTTCGAACCAAAGCCGTCTTACATTAGCATGGTCGAGAAAAACCAGTTCGGGGGAGCTGCGAAGGAAGATGCAGCTCAGCATATGGAGACCTTCAATGATTACTGCTGCTCCATACCTCCTCCCACTGGCGTGACTGCTGATCAGATCAAGGAAACTATGTTCATCTTCTCACTCCGCGATGCTGCAAGGGAGTGGTACAGGGATTTAGACCGAGCTGCTCACGCCATAACGGATTGGAATTCGCTAGCATTGGCGTTCTATAAAAAGTACTTCTCTGCTTCGAGAACCATAGCCATCAGAGCTCAGATAACCAGTTTCAAACAAGGGCCCGACGAGAGCTTCCACGAGGCATGGCTTCGATTTAAGAAACTGGTGCGAACCATACCGCACCACGGTTTCGAAAAGTGGAGCCTGTGTAACCATTTTTACAATGGTTTATATGATGATCAGAGGGCTATACTAGATGCGGCAGCCAACGGTCGATTTTCTGACAACTTGGGGCCGACGAAGGGATGGAAGATTATAGATGATTTGGCCACTCACAGGGCTGAATACGGGAATTCAAGAGGAAACCAAAGGAGAGCTGCTGAATCCTCTTGAGCCGCATTAGAAGCCTTCTTCGCTAGGTTCGACAAGTATGAACTAGGGGGAGCTCTCAAGCCAGGAATGTACCAGGTTAATGCTATGACAGACGGTCCTTTCGTCTGTACGAGGTGTGGAGTAGATGGACATGTCGCTGAATATTGTCCAAGTCCTTATGAGCAATATGCTGCCTTTCAACACTACAGGCAAAACAACACTCATTACGAGCCGAATATCCACCCCAATTTGAGGTGGAGTAACCAGAACAACGTACTCAACCCCACCGCTCCTCCAAATCAGCAGCAGCAGCCCTATATTCCTCCACATCAGAAGCAACAAGGCTATCAGAAGCCTCCGTCTTTTAACCCTCCTAACCACGGTTCATCTTCAAGTGGGGTGAGTGAAATGGGCGAGTTAAAATCTATGATGCAAGCTATTACAAAGCAGCTTCATGCGAGTGATCAACAAAGAAGCACAAGTGATCAACAGCGAGACGCGTCCATAAAGGCACTTGAGACTCAAGTTGCCCAACTCGCCACGAATCAATCCTCGAGGAAGCCGGGTCATTTACCGACTCAAAATGAGAAGAACCCAAACGAGACGGTACATTTGATAGAGTTGAGAAGCGGTCTTTCTTATGAGGGACCAGAAATGAAGAAATCAGACCTGGAAATAGCTGTAACTGATGATGAACAGTGTTCTGTTAAGAAAAAGGGGCTCACGACGAAGCAGTTACTCGATCGACTGAAATCAGGTGTTCGATCGAGTGGAATTGGCGAGGAAAGCCCTCGATCGAGTAGTCCTTCTGCTCGATCGAGTGAACTGGAAGCTGAAGAGGGTCGATCGAGTGGGAATGTTGCTCGATCGACTGAAGTTGCTGAAGAAGGTGCTCGATCGAGTGAACACATTGCTCGATCGAGTGATATTGATGACGGGAGGCTTATTCGAGAGCCTGCTAGTGCTCGTTTAAGCGAGGAATTACCAGAAAGGCCTCGTTCGAGAGGTAAGAAGCGTCCAAAGGACACCGAACTTGCTCCGGAAGACACTTTGGAAGCGAGGAATAAGGGACTCAAGATTCCAATTACTGTTCCTTTCCCGAGGCGGCTGCAGAATACCAAGATTAATCAACAGTTTAGCAAATTTGTTGAGCTTTTGAAGAGTTTGGAAGTTTCCGTGCCGTTCACTGAATTGCTAACCAAGGTACCCTCTTATTTAAAATTTATGAAAGAGATTTTAGCACGTAAGAGGACCATTAATGATAATGAGACCGTAGCTTTGACTGAGATGGGGTCAGCCCTGTCTCAAAATAAGCTACCTATTAAGCAATCAGACCCGGGAAGTTTTTCGATCCCTTGTCACATAGGTATGCAATTGATTGATAATGCGCTATGCGATTTAGGCGCTAGCGTAAGTGTTTTACCTTTGTCTCTAGCTAAGAGACTTGGTGTGACAAAACTGAGTTGCACCAACATGATGTCCCGGATGGCCGACCGTAGTTTATCACGGCCACTAGGTGTAGCGGAAGACGTACCTGTTCGGATCGGGAAGTTCTTTATTCCCGTCGATTTTGTCGTCCTAGATATCCCCGAAGATGTGCACACCCCTATCATTTTAGGGAGACCATTTTTGTCCACGCCCGTGCGGTGATAGACGTCGGGGAAGACTTTGACCTTCCAGGTAGGGGACGAGGAGCCGACTTTTCATCACCCAAGTTCCGGAGGGCTCCCATGCAAGCTCAGCCTTGCAATGCCCTTTCTTCTGTTGACCCTATTATTGACACTCCAGATGAAAATTTGGAGAATATTGCTGTTATTGCTAACCCTCCGCCTTTTACTGAGAGCAAAAAGGAGGAAAAATCGTCTGTTTTCCTTACTGCAGGTACAGATAAAGGCAAGAAAGGAGTTGTCAAAGGACAGGGTGCGACCATTATCAATCAAACTGGAGCAAAGGATGCTAAGGAAGATGACAGAGGGGCGAGAACGAAGACAGTTCGCACCTACATAGACTGGAACTATGTTCCACCTCCTCTTGCGAACAGTAATTCAAGCTCATGGAAATCAAAGAGGACGGTCGGTATTTGAAGTGACGCGTCCTCATCGAAAAGCCCACGAAGGGGCTACTGAAGGTTAATGGGAATTAAACGGGGAAATGCCCCGTGTAACAAATTGTAATAGATATTCGTTTGAATTTCTTTTGAATTTATTTATTATGTTTTTAATTAGGACAATTAGTTTAGACAATTTTTAGCGTAGACTAAGACTATAGACTGTGTTTCTGCATATTTGGTATTTTGGGATGTGTTTGGACGTGTTTTATGCATGTTTGGGGAAATGTCACGCATTTCGAGGAAGTAAAGACGGAAATTCAAAGAAGTCTACACGAGGAAGTCCTCGATCGAGTACTTTTGTACTCGATCGAATGGAAATTGGTTCGATCGAGTCTGCTGGCTACTCGATCGAGGAAGGCCAAAGTGGAACAGGTCGATCGAGGGGACTGTTACTCGATCGAGCAGAGGGACATCAAAAAGTCCTCGATCGAGTGACTTAAAATCACTCGATCGAGTGAAATGAACAGGAGATGGGAGTTTTCTTTCTTAAAACTCTTTTATTTCCCTAAGTTTATTTCATTTCATCCCTAATTTCCGTCTAACCTCTCCCTAATGTGCGACTGATTTTCCCCTAAATCCCCATTTTTTGCCCAAAATCATCAAATCCACCACCTACATTCTATCATTAGCACTTGATTCTTCAATAGCCCCTTATATTCCTCCTCTTTTGTGCTCGTTTTTGCGGATTTTAAGAGGGATTAGGGTTTGCGGTTTTTCAATCGAAAAATCCGCCTTTGTTGCTTGATTATTTGAAGTTTAATTGCTTGTATAGAATCCTCATCATCAAGTAAGTAATTCATTCACACTCTTTGCATTTTATCTTTAATTAATTCGAAATCCTTGAGGTGATTGAATTAGGGTTCGAAAATTCCTTGCCTAGTCGAATTTATTCGATTAAATTGTGTTTATTTGCCCTTGATTAGCTTGTTGATGATGTTTTCGCAATTCCTCACTGCTTCTACATGTTAAATTCGAATTTGCGCGAGATTCCGCGATTAGGGCTTCTCAGTCGAAAAATTTCGACTGTCAGACGGTTGTTTTGCTGCCTTGCTTTGTTATTTGCGGTTATCGCCTACTTGTTACTGCCGTTAACTGTTTTTCCGTCCCCTATCGCCATTACATGCTGTGAATCATTGGGAATCTTGTTTTGTGAGTTGGGATTTTCGACTGCTAGGGTCTTACGTGCTCCCTTGTGCTTGTCATGCTGTATTAGCCTTTTGCAGTCACTGCTTTATCACATTATCACCACTCACATGCTGTTTTTTCGAATTTTTGAGGAATTGTTGGTTTTGTATGCTGTACGTCGACTGTTTCGACCAATATGGCCTTCCTTTTTGCTGTCACATGTTGGTTAGCGGTTGTTTTAACCACGGTTAGCAGCATCTTTTCTTATTCGTGCCCTTTTGATACTTTGCAGGATGGACGCGAGTTCTTTACCCTCTACCAGTACGTCCTCCAGCTCGTCCAGCTCATCCGGGAACGAGTTAGTGGTCCCTGCTGTCACCACTACTGCCCTGGTAACCACTACAGTTCCTGCTTCTAGCACTACTTCCACCAGGCCTTTCTCTTTCTTTGGATCATGCGGATTCATCCCCGCTTCCCCATGACTTGGTATGGTGCCACCGAGGCCACACCCGCAGGCTAGCCAGTTAGCCGTCACCTCCAGCCCTTCTGAGGCTGTTGCTACAGGGGAGAGCGCACTCACACCTCTACCGAAGATGCCCATGGTACGTTTCACTTCACAGGCTCACCGGAAACGGTTAGCCGCCTTACTTCGTTGCCCCCTCTCCTCCACCCGTTTCCTTGCGCGGACTGACTTAGAGACCTTAGGCATTTACGAGGAGGTCTGTAGTTTGTTGAACGGGACGGGTATGTCGGGTTTGATTACCATGCAGGAGGCTACCATTCGTACCCTTACGTACGAGTTCTTTAGCTCCTATTCCTTTGACACCGACTCTTACGCTGCTGACCACTCCAGTTCCTGCATTCACTTTCGACTCCGCAACGAGTCGCATCACTGGACCTTGGCCAAGTTTGGGCAGGTTTTGGGACTAGTTAGTGACGGTCCCACTGCCCCACCTCGAGAGCTCCTTCACCACTTTGGGCTGCTCTTTCTCACACCCCCTTCCGGACACGGAAGGGAGCTCACGTTCACCTACCGCGCCCCGTTATTACTTGCGTCGTTAGGAGAGACCATTTTTGGGCGCCCGAGCCCAATAACGTGACCAACACCGAGCTAGCGATTCTCGCGGGGTACCTCAACATTGACTACGGTACCCCGTTTGTTCTAAACATTGCCTATCCGGTAGCTCGGCATTGGAACGGAATTGGGACTCGGGTCAAGACCGCAGATTGTCTGCGGCGGGTCTGGTGACTAGGATTGCCCGCCACCTTTACCCCAGTGAGCCCGGACTCACTGCACCTGATCAGATGGCTCATCTTGACCTGGAGGCCATGGCTGTCTTGACCTGGTTCCCAAAGGCGAACGGGAGTGCGAGGACGTGGAAGATCTGTGGCTCCACGTCTGTTACCTTGCCGTGCTCTACCCTTCCCCCACTTTTACCGCTCTCATCCGCCGAGGAGCGAGGCCACCTCCACCTACCTACCACCTTACCTTCACCCCTCCCTCTTCTTCTAAGAAGAGGAAGCGGGAGGCCGGAGCATCTTCTAGCTCTCAGGCTCAGACTCAGGCCCAGGCTGGACCGACCCCCACGCCTCAGCCTAACCCTCACTCACTCAGACTCATACTCCACCACCACTTGACCCTCCTTCTGGTTCGGTTTTTCCGGCCAATTTTGTTTGCCCTCCTGCTTTAGAGGCGCCCGAGGTCATGGACCAAGGGCGTCGTGATGCCGTGCTTTCGGATATGTGCAGGTACATTACTGAGATGAGGCGGGATATGGCTTTGGCTGTATTCCCGCTCTACGAGTTCCACATCCGAGCCCGGCGACCGATCCCAGAGGGGTGGCCGCATCCTTCCTTCTACCGATACCCAGCGGACGGGTACCCTCCACTACCTTCTGACTCAGAGGAGGAGCCGGAGGAGACATCGGTAGCACGAGAGGTGCGGTTACGGGCAGAGCAGGCGGCAGCGAGAGCTGCAAGAGAGGAGGAGAGTGATCCTCCGTTCGTACCCGGTCCGGAGGATCAGGCTGGAGATGACGACTGAGTCTCCCCCTTGTTTGTTGCTGGTTTGGGGAGACCGTTTTGTTGAGTCGGAGTACCTGAGAGACGGCGGTGCCGACGACAAGTAGCTACTGGTCTACTCACTTCCCCAGTTTTCTGGCTGGTTTGGGGAAGTTCGTGTTTTGTATGTTCTCTCACTCTTTTATTTTGTCTCCTTTATTTTTATTTTTATTTTATTGGTTGTATACTCCCATCCCCCATTTTTCTGCTGGTGTATGCTGGAGGACAACGAGGCGTTGTCCGTTTTGGTTTGGGGAGGGTATTGCATCCTTTTGAGTCTGCATCTGCATTTGTTTTGCATTCACGTTTAATTTTTCAGTTTGCATTTGTTGTTTATTTTCAAAAAAATCAATAAATCCATAAAAATTAGAAAATGTTAAAAATTCAAAAAAATTTCACGTTTATTTTTGCATTTAGGTTGAGTCGGAACGGTAGATTTCCATGATGATAATGCACTATAACTTGTCTTTTTGCTTGAGCCTTGCACTTTCATTGATAGTTATTAGCTTTGTCATACGCATAGTCTACGAATTTCTGTTCAAATAATAGCTGACTGTTTAGACTTGACCTATAAATTGGCAAACTACTTAAAAATTCTGAGCTTTAGAGCCATAACTGGTGACATTCATGACCAGTTCATTAGGAATTCTGAGAGTAGTACTCCTTGCATAGCATGTTCGTCTCATTTGCACATTTATGACATTCAATTTCTTGTCAAATGCACATATTCGGGTCTGCGGTTGGTGTCACATGCAGGGAGGGTCTTGCAAATTCCCCCTTCTTTACATCTTTCACCCATTTAGCTCCACATTGACCAAAACTTGCCTTTTTGACCCATTAGCCACATTCCAAACTAAGCCTGCCTAGTCAAGCTAGTTAGTCTGTCCTTTTGTGGTATGTTTTCCATTGCAGTTTGGTCCGTAATTCCCGTTTGGAGTTGGTGTTTGTATTAAGGAAGGAGGAAGAAAAAAAAAAAATTATTGAAAAAGGGAAAAAAACAGAGAAACGTGAAAGAAAAGAAGAAAAAAAAAAAAGAAAAAAAAAATAATAAAAAATGTTGAGATTCACGTACAAAAGAAAGAAAGAAGAAGTTGTGAAAAAGTTGGACCCTGTTGTCAGAGTTGAGAAGATGTTCGAAGATGTACAATCGACGAGAGGGTTGGTTGTTCCAGTTAGTTGTCCCAGACGGTGTTTAAAAAAGGGAACTTTGTGACCGTCTAGCTCCTCCACTCTTATTCTATATTTTTTGAGGAGATTGTGCTTTCAGTCTAGTGAGTTTTGTGCCAAGTGAAGGGCACCTGTGTTTAGTCTTTCAGACAGTTGAGATTCGGATGGTTTATCATGGTCCTGTTAGGAACTAGCTTGACGCTTTTACCTCCACATTTCCATAACTTGTTTTGCCTTTTCTCACCTGAACCTCACTATTCCCATATTATTTGCAAACCCTCGGCTGTGACGGACATTATTGGTTGGAGTGTGTCCATTAGTACTTGAATTGTCTTTCATTTTTGTTGCATGCATGCTATGTAGGTCGCAGTTAGGCGAGTGACTGTCTTCTCCTCTCTCTTTTACATATAACATTTGGCCTTTGCTTCATGAGAGAAGAGTGACCACGTGAGAGTCCAGTTTTGTTGGTCTTGCAAGGTCGATAGGTCAGCTTTATTTCTGAACAGCTTATAATTCGTTTGCGTATTGACTGCCTAGCTTTAACTGTTGATTTCTGTTGCATTAAAGTGGTTCAAGTAGACAAGTTAAGCTAGCTCTGAGTTATCATTTCCGTTCCATTAGTTTAGTTTTGAGTTTACTCGAGGGCGAGTAAAGGCTTGGTTTGGGGAGATTTGATACGTGCCTAATGTATAGTCTTTTTGGCCTATTTCAAAGACGTATTTCTATGCATTTCTATCTTTGTTTTTATAGTATTTTGCCCCGAATTGGCTACTTTGGTGTATTTTGTCCTTTTTATAGGAATGATCGCGAAAGTAGCGGAACCATGCTCCATTTCGTCCTTTTTGCATGCATTTAGAGGAGACGAGAATATCTCGGAGTGAGATGTTGCACTTAGAAGTGTCGTTGCACGCATTACGAGGCATTTGGGTGAAGACGTGAGCTGAATTGAGGACCCAAGTGGTCTATCGAGCTGTTTGGTGGACGATCGAGTAGTTCCAAGGCTCCCAGAGGCTCGATCGAGAGGTTCCTTCCTCGATCGAGTAAGATGCACATGATCCAGGCCTCGATCGAGTGACCTGTTGGTCGATCGAGGGCCTTCACGAGACATTGGTCGATCGAGTGGTTAAGCCTACTCGATCGAGAGGATTTTTACTTCGTGGGCTTAATCAGTCCGTGTTTTATTATTTCCGCATAAACACTTAGGGGTTTTGGCTATTTAACCTATGTTTTACTAGGTTATTAGTCATTTATTCATCATCACTATTCTGGGGACTATCTCTTTTACTATTTTCACATTAGAACTACTGCTATTCTTTCCTACGTTACTCTTCTCCTTCACTGTTATTTGCATTTTGGGATTATTTCACTCGGACTCGGTTGTTCTTTACGCCGGAATCGCTTAGATTGTAATCTCCTTTCTAGTCTTAATAATAATTAACCTTTTTGTTGTTTTAATTCTTGTTATGTTATTGATCTTTTCTGCCCTAATTTCCGTTATTGAATTCTATTATTATTTCGTCATGTCTTCTGCTGGAATCTTGTCTGCTGTTAGTTTTATTACGAATATGAGTAGCTAAACCCTTTCATGTTGGGATTAGGGGATCTGCGGTAGAATAATGACGACGTAGTGAATGAATTAGACGAATTGACATAAGAGATTCTGTCACTATAGCAATATAACTGTAATTCTCGACCTAGTTGAGTGCACGCTTCTATGTCACCCATTAATCTGGCTACAATTAATCCTGGATCGAAAGATTGGACTAAATAGGCCTGCTATAAACAGTAGACTACCCTAATGAGGACGAAAGTTAAGTTAGTGGTATTTTAGGGTGGGAAGTGGACCGAAAGGACCTTCTAATATCCGTCTCACATTAGTTCGTCTGAGTCATTTACTGCCAAGTTGTTGAACTACCGTAGTGAACCGAATTCCCGACATGTCTCCCTCTTATTGATAGTTTTAAATCATCTTCTTGCTTTACTGCTCTTGCCTTATTTCTCTTCCTTTCAACTTCGTAGTTTAGAACCAAAAATTTCATCAATACCAATTGTTACCGTAGAATTAGAAATAGATAGCTGTAGTTGCATTCCTCCCTGTGGATTCGATACTCGACTGCCTCTACTACATTTTTAGTTGAGACCGTTAGGTTTATTTTTGACAGGTACGCGACAGACGTGTCAGCATACACCGTCTTAAATATACCACTTACTAGCTAGCATCCCAAATGATCCCTAGAGGTCAGTATACACCGTCTCAATCATCTCCACATATCAGTATACACCGTCTCAACTAAATAACTGACTAATTAACATCAATAAGGATCCCTATATATAATTATACACCGTCTCAACTATAAAACAGACTAACAAATCTTCTACCAGACCGTCTATTTTAGTACATACAACCGTCTTATAATAAATAAAGCTGAAAGTATAAATTGGGTTTGTAGAAATACATAACGAAAATGAATGTTACTTACATCGGAATGACGAGAACGACGAGAGGAGCGCTATGGAACAAAAATAGTTGAAAACGGATAAGAAACGAAGTACCGACGTCGATTAACAAATCAAATTTTGAAAAGGAAATAAAAATCGCCAGAAGAAGAAAAAAAGAACGAAGAAGAAGAAAAGAGACGTGAGAAATTGGAAATGAGACAGCAGCCTGCTAGCCTGCTATTTATTATACGTATCTTTCTTCATCGTTAAGTAATTTCGCTCGTTTTTAAAACCGTCTCGAGTTAATAAAATCGGTTTTAGTAAAAGTTTCAGTAATAAAACGGAATCAATAATAAATAAATTTAATGAGTGAAAATAAAATAAACTCAAATGACTAACGGAAATAATAGGAATTCGATTCGAATCGGAGTTATTAACGATTTTTACGAAACTAACGGATATTAATAAAAATTGCTAATTTAGTGAAATAAGCTCAAAATAGCTAATTGGACGGTTTTGTTCCCAAAATCCATCTCGGGTTCACTTAAAACAACTTTCATAAGGACTCGTAAAGAAACGGAAATTATTAAATAAATAAACTGGAACTAACTTCAATAAACTCGAACTAACTTTAAATAAACTTATTAATGATTATTAAAATTAACGTATCGAATTATGATAAAATTAATTAATTAGCTAAGCATATATATATAAATCGTTAAATGATGTAATTAAATTCAAAATAGTAATTAAAAGAATTTTATCCAACTTAATAAAATACGGGGTGTTACACTTAAACATGTGATCATCATGATCAACAGTTGTGCTCGCATTATTGTCGGAGGACACATATTCCAACAATCTCCCACTTTTCCTCGACAAGTGTGCGTCACCAATTATCTTGTCCTATTACTATCTCCCACTCAATGCAAGGTGTCTTTCAGGTCGTACTTGCAAGTGATCATATCGAGAGTGGTTTCCTCGATCTGGAGAATAACTGATTGACCGGACTTATCTATCATAGATACTTTCCGAGCGTGGCCATGCATTTCCAGTTCATTACTCTTCGAGTGGCCCTGAGATATTGTTATAACCCTGACTAGGGGTGGACAATTCCTATCGCACTCATTCCCTTCAACTAGCCACAGCCATCATAACCCAAAATATGCCTATTTGACCCCATTTACGAAGGTCGTAGTAACACAAATCAAAGTTAATCAAAATCGTGCCATCTTAGGCGAATAGTCTTTAGTCAAAAGAATCGACTCATTTGAATACTATAGCAGCTCTCGCCACGACCAGGCTATATAAATTTGCCAGAACTCTATAAGCGGTCATAAGGCCCGACAAAATGTTCCTAACAGTCTGCCTATGTGATCAACTAGTCATCTCACATGACTCTATGGCACTTGAACTTGCCATCAATCGCATCACACTCTAGTCACTTCGAGACGTCACCTCAAACAAGTGACTATGGGCAAATACTATGTTAATCCGTGTTCACTTTAACGGGGTTCAATTGTCACTACAACCCGTTTGGATGTAACAATGTATAAATTAAAGATAAAAGACAAATGTGATTGTGAACATGAACAAAAACAACACTTTTATTTCATTTCAAAATCTAACAAAAACTTGGTACAGGTTTAAGTCCCATGGACGCAACATGTCCATCATGCTTAGCCTGCGATAAAGACTTGGTGAGCGGATCGGCTATGTTGTCATCCGTCCCAACCTTACAAATCGCAATTTCCTTTCTCTCAATGAAATCTCTTATTACATGATATTTTCTAAGTACATGTCTAGATCTATTACTAGACTTTGGCTCCTTAGCTTGGAAGATTGTCCCACTATTATCACAATAGAGAGTGATGGGATCATTGTGAGGTACTACTCTTAGACCTTCCGTGAATTGCTCGATCCACTGACTTCCTTGGCGCCACGATGCCGCAATGTACTCAGCCTCCGTTGTAGAATCCATGATTTGACTTCCTTGAAGCTTCTCCAGCTAACGGCACCACCATTGAGCATGAAAACAAAACCAGCTTGTGATTTCATGTTATCTCTATCTGTTTGAAAACTTGAGTCCGTGTATCCATTAACACGCAGCTCAGTTTCTCCTCCAAACACCAGGATAGAATCCTTAGTTCTTCTTAAGTACTTAAGGATGTTCTTGACAGCAATCCAGTGACTCTCACCTGGATTTCCTTGATATCTACTCGTCATGCTCAAGGCATACGAGACATCAGGACGTGGGCATATCATGGCGTACATGATTGATCCGACAGCGGAAGCATAAGGGATCGTCTTCATGCGTTCAACATCATGAGGTTCGCAGGGAGATTGAGTCTTGCTCAATATTGTCCCAGTTACCATAGGTACCAAACCCCTTTTGGATTTGTCCATGCTGAACCGTCGAAGAATCTTATCAACATAAGACTCTTGACTTAGTGCTAATATCCTCTTGGATCTATCTCTATGGATCCGGATACCTAATATGCGTTGTGCCTCTCCTAAATCCTTCATTTGGAAGTGGTTACCTAACCACTTCTTAACAGAAGACAACATTGGAATATCATTTCCAACGAGTAGTATGTCATCGACATACAAGATTAGGAACACAACATTGCTCCCACTAAATTTCATGTATAAACACGGTTCCTCAACACTTCGAGTGAAACCATTTTCTTTTATAACATGATTGAATCGATGATTCCAACTTCTAGATGCTTGCTTAAGACCATAAATGGATCTCTTAAGCTTGCACACTTTGTTTGGATTTTTAGAATCAACAAAACCTTCGGGTTGTATCATGTACACCTCCTCTTATAAATGCCCATTTAGAAAAGCGGTTTTGACATCCATTTGCCATATTTCATAATCATGAAATGCGGCAATCGCTAACAAAATCCGTATGGATCTTAGCATGGCTATGGGGGGCGAAGGTCTCATCATAATGGAGACCTTGGACTTGGGTAAATCCTTTTGCCACTAGCCTAGCTTTGTAGACATCGTCATGTCCTTCTATGCCATTCTTGATTTTGAATATCCATTTGCATTGAAGGGGTCTTGCCCCGTTGGGCAAATCTACCAAGTCCCAAACTTGGTTTTCAGGCATAGAATCCATTTCGGACTTCATGGCTTCAAGCCATAAGGAGGAATTGGGACTAGAGATTGCGGTTTTGTAGGTAGCGGGTTCGTCACTTTCTATAAGCAACACATCGAGTGTTCCATCTTCTTCGATAAGTCCCCACATATCGATCGGGATGGCGAATTACTCGACTCGTTCTTCTTAGTGGAGGAGGTATAACCGCGTTAGACGACGAAGGAACATCTTCTTGCGTCTCTACCTCGGTTTGTGGCTCTTGAACTTCGTCAAGTTCAAAATTTCTCCCACTCTGTCTCTTAGAAATAAAGTCTCTTTCTAAGAAGACAGCCTCGCAAGACACAAACACTTTGTTATCTTGAGGTTTGTAGAAGTAGTATCCTCGAGAATCCGAGGGGTAACCTACAAAGGTGCATTTTTCGGATCTTGGGGTAAGCTTGTGGTCATTCTTAGTTTTGACGTAAGCATCACATCCCCAAATCCTCATATAGGATATATTGGGAACTTTTCCCGTCCACATCTCATATGGAGTCTTTTCGGTGGATTTAGTGGGACTATTGTTCAAAGATCTAATTGCGGTTTGAATCGCAAATCCCCAAAACGAGTTCGGTAACTCGGTTTGACTCATCATGGATCGAACCATATCAAGTAGGGTTCGATTTCTCCTTTCGGCAACACCATTTAATTGTGGTGTTCCAGGTGGAGAAAGTTGTTATATAATACCACAATCTTTCAAGTGTGAATCGAATTCAAGGCTAAGATATTCTCCACCACGATCGGAACGTAGTGCTTTTACCTTTTTGTTCAATTGGTTCTCTACTCTGTTTTGAAATTCCTTGAATTTCTCAAACGCTTCACTCTTATGTTTCATTAAATAGACATACCCATGTCTACTTAAGTCGTCGGTGAAAGTTATAAAGTAGTCATAATTACCACGAGCGGTGATTCTCATTGGTCCACACACATCGGTGTGTATGAGTCCCAATAGCTCACTAGCTCGTGTCCCTTTACCACTAAAAGGATTACGAGTCATTTTGCCAAGTAGGCAATATTCGCATGTACCATATGACTGATAATCAAATGGTGTAATCACATTAGTCGAAATTAATCTTTTGATGCGATTCTCGTTTATGTGACCTAATCGACAATGCCAAATGAACGCTTCACTTGGGTCACTTGATTTGAGTTTCTTTGATTGAATGTTATAAATATCATTAGTCGGATTTGAGGTCTCTAAAATGTAAATGCCATTGATAGAGGAAGCTTGGCCTATAACCAAGTCGTTCCTAGAAATAGTACAACGATTGTTCATAATGACAAAACAAAAACCGTCCATGTCTAGCATGGCGATTGAAATAATGTTTTTAGAGAGTGTAGGCACATAAAAACAATTATGTAAATACAACTCAAATCCATTAGGCAAAGCTAAAACATAAGTTCCTTTGGATTCGGCCGCTACTCGAGCTCCATTTCCAAGGCGTAGATCCACATCTCCCTTGCTAAGCCTCTTCACATCTCTTAAACCCTGTAAATGATTACAAAGGTGAGAACCACAACCGGTATCTAGTACCCATGTCGTAGTGGAAGTATAATTTATATCAATAACATAAATTTCCTTAGGAATTTTACCTTTTGGAGTGATGATTCCTTCCCTTATATTTCGCAAATATACGGGACAATTCCTAAGCCAATGTCTCATGCCATGGCAATAATGGCACTCATCATTAACTTGCTTGAAGTTTTTGATTTTCTTTCCCTTCTTCTTGAACTTTTTGCCCTTTGAAGCAAGAACTTGATTGCTTGAGCTCCCACTAGTTTTGGCATCTTTATCTTCTAGAGACAAAGACCCTATAGATTGTATGAGGTGGTCTTCCTGAGACGGGCTCACACGAGATCTAGTAGTAGTAGGTGGTTTAGAAGAAGTGATGAAGTTAAGTTTTCCATCCGAACCTATCCCAAAATGAAGTTCTCTAGTAGTGTCGAAATCATTGTTGGAGCAAACGTCGTCAAAAACATTGTGGTAAGAATCAATAGTTATCGGTGCGGTAGCGTTTGATGGATTCATTGTAATGAACTACAAATATGGAGGAAAAAGAAATATTAACATTTGTCTTTTTAAATCATACTTGTAAAAGATTAACAAGATATGAGCATTTATATAGTGACCTCTACCCAACTATCATAAATGATTCCAAGATCTAAATTCATATTAACTTGGGCACGGTATGGCCGATGAAACCCTTATCAATATAACTCGGTGGATTAACGTTTTAATCGATTCTACTTTTAGAACTCTTGGTCGATAAAATTACTCTAAAAATTATCTTTAGCCCAAAACACATCCGACAAGGGCACGGTATGGCCGATGAAACCCTTATCAGAAACTTTTGTTGAGTTCAATCCAAATTTCGAATAAATGTGTCCATGATCCAAGTCCACATCAATTTAGGCACGGTATGGCCGATGAAACCCTAATCAATATGAACTCGGTGGATAGACATTTATCACCCACTTCCCCAACGTAACAAGGTTTGTACCCCGGTAGGGCCGAGTGCACTCCCTCGCGAAATAGGTTTTCATGGTTTCTACTATTTGGTAAGGCTATGTCTCAATTAATTGTTTTAGCGAGAGGTCATGTCAATTTATTATCTATCACGTTTTAAGTGAACTAAAGCGGTGAACTACGATAATTCTAATTGACACGGTCGATGAACTCGATTAGATGATGATGATGCATGTTTTAGTTATGGCGATTTAGCGATGCATGAGACATATAAATAAATGCAAAACATAAAAATAAATCCTAGTATGGCCTTCTTAAAATAGAAAAACTATTTAACTATTACATATTCGGAAACCAACTCCATTGGTCCATTGAACTTCGGTTGTGGCACGCATCTCGAGGTAACACCGTCTTTATGTATCGCCATCTTGAAGAAATCCGTCTTTGGGAACTCCGAAATGAATAAAATTACATAATAAATTACATAATTTCCTATTATACATTTGTAACTAAAATAAAATAAATCTATTAAATTACAAAACGGTGATACGAGATCACAATAAAATTACAACCGAATCGATATTCCCATACATTACGGGAAATACCAATTAAAAACTAAGGCCATACTAAGTAGAATTACATAATTAAAAAGTTATATAAATTAAAATTATGACAATCATAAAGAAAATGCAGCATTATAATATGTATGAACATGCCCAATTTTATGCTAAATCGCCTTTAATTAGCCAATATCGTATATTACTCGGTTTTTACGGATTTGCGTGATCTCAACATTTAATAATCACAAAAATTACATAAATTCATATTTATGCATAAGTTAATTACCCTAACCTCTTAGGACTCAAAATTTAGTCTTCACTAGTTATTTTACCATAATTAACTCATATTTCTAAAATTGTTCATTAATGGACCAAAAATACAAAAATAAGCTATAAACTTCAAATAAATCACAAAAATTTCAAATAAATTCAAAATTTGAAATTTAAACTTATGAACATTCTGGAAAAATACCATGACACTCATAATGTTCAAAACCTTAGGTTAAAAATTTCGAATTTTTCCGGAAAAACAATGTTGCGGTTTATCGGTTTTAACTAAAATAATCATAAAAACATGTGAATAATTATATACATCAACTTTTCAATTTTAGATCTGAAAAAGATAATAAAATGCAACATATAATGTTTTTATTTAGTCATAAATTATGTTTTATTAATTTTTCACTAATAATGTCACTATTTATGCTATTTTTCTTCAAAAATCCATAAATCATGCAAAAAGACTTCACTATAGCCTATTATTTTATACACATCTTGTAAAATTGCATGTGACAACATACTAAATTTCTATGACGAGATTCGAAATTTATCTCATATTAACCTATTTTTCACCTAAATCCGAATTTAATAATAAAAAATCCATTTTTCGAGCATAAGAAGTCCAAAAATTATGAAAATTTACAGGTTATCTCAAAATAATATATGTGACAACATATACAAAAATCACTGGAAAATACTAAGTATAGCTAATTTTAGTCCGAAAATGACATTTTTACTCATAAAATCATATTTTAATGCCATTATTGTATAATAAGAACAATAAAAATGCGTAAATTAACCAAAATATCCTAAAAAAAATTTAGGACCAGAAATTTTAACATGCATAAATTAATTTCGTGATATATCATAATAACACAAATTATACAAGTTTTATATGTTAATCTTTATAACTCGGAAAAACTTTTAACCGATTTGCATGCAAACAACCATGGCTCTTGATACCGATTGAAGGAAAAGTAGATCTATATACTTAACATACTCATATATGTTTTAATTTAATTTGTCATAAAATTAACTAATGATCTTATGCATGCAAACTAGTAAGCAATTTATAGAAGAAATCATCATCTTACAATGAGTTTTTCGGATCAATAGGGCACAAGAGAGATCTCCTTCTCTCTTGTTCTTGTGCTTTCCTTTATGGATGAACAAAGACCCAAGTATAGGATCTCTTTCAAGGATTAATACCCAAGACACACTCTTAATAAAATTAATATAATGTATACTAGATAATATTAATTTTGTAAGAAAAATTGACCCAAAAATATCTGGTATCTCACCCAAAACCGGTTGAGAGAGAGGAATGATGGAGGAAATTTTTCTCTTTCTAAAACTCTTGTTTTTAGATGGTATGAATGAATAATATCACTAGTTCTTTTCTAAGTGAATATTAGGCAAAAATAAGAAGAAAAACCTCAAGGATTTCTCTTCCCAAAACCGGTGGGAGTGGAGGAAAAATGGAGCCAATGCATGCTCATGGTTACCTTCACAAGAATATGTAGGTGTGCATGGCTAGCAATAGGTTAACATAATTATGTTTTCCATTAACTTTAATCAACATAATATATATGTTAAATCCTCCCACTATTTCGGCCAAATGGAGAACATGGAATCCATTTTATTTTTGTCAATTGTCAATATGTCACATGTCATATGTTACATAAATTTGTTATGTATTTTTAACATATTAAAAATCAACGTATTAATAAAAATACGTCATATACAAAAATCGACTAAGTAATTCATAATTACTTGTACCAAAATATTTTACCAATTATAAATCACAACAAATTGTATTTATAATAATTCATTTAAATTCAATTGTTTCTTTAAACAATAATTTCATCTGAGCAATGATACAATTCGATTACTCAGACCGTATCTCATTTAATCAAATTTCAATGTGATACGTAAATTTTACTTCCAAAATCGTCCGTCAATTTTCAAGTAATTTAATTAACTCGTAACGTTATACGATTAATTAAATGATCAATTAAGAGTGTTATCCTTTAGGTATGACCTAGGGGATCAACTGATCATCACCGTCGCACGACAGTAATGTCAAACTCTAGTCAGCCAATCATTACCGATATATGTTGACCAGTTGATAGTAAAAATACTTCCCAATTGTATTTTTTAAAATGAGACTTAAACATGTGATCATCATGATCAACAGTTGTGATCGCATTATTGTCGGAGGACACATATTCCAACAATAAAAACCATTGCTCATTCGATTAACGTAGACATCACATCTTTTGAAGTTTTACTATACATTTTTTTGGCTAAATGAAGAAATAAATTAAATAGAAATTATGAAGTTACAAGAGTACATTAGGGGGGCGGGTTAGGGGATAAATCTTCAATAGTCAAATCAATTTTATAGAGCGAGTCAAGAATGCTCGGTACAATATTCCAGCAAAAGTTTCCCATGTTTGATGATCGATCATATAGCGAGAAAGGAGTGAGAGAATCACCAACCAAGTTGGTTAATCTTCCTTCGAATATGATCTTTAAATATGGAGAGACTTTGAATTGTTTCTTGCACTCCATGATAATGTTAGGAAGTGGACACAAAGGGGTGATAGTGGAACAAATAAGGTTAGTGGCAACTTGCCAATCAGAGTTGATAATGAAAGCACCATTGGACATAAACTGCTCACATAATTCCATCTCTAATGGTGTAAAGCTCGCTACGCAATAACCCAGCTACCATTCAAAGCCCTCACAACACAATCAATTCCAGAAGAAAATGAGGTAAGACGGAAAGAAGCATCAACATTAATCTTGTGAAAATAGGCAGGGGGTAGGAGCAAGGGGCCTAACGTGAGGCTAGAAGAAGGTTCGGAGGAAGTTGTAGGGGAGTATGGGAAGATTTTGACTGGACGGCATGCCAAGCGTAAGCTTAGTACAAGACGTGATCAAGCCACATATTATGGGGTACGGTCGGTCGGTCACCAAAGAGGCGCTCATTGCGCGTGGTCAAAAGATTCCACAGGATAAGGGAAAAAATAAAGGGCCAGAAGACACGAGGAGATTTGAGGTTAGTACTAAGCCAATCCAAGAGATTGGAAACATATAAATCAGGGGATAGGTAGAGAGTTCCAAATTAAACGCTACAATAAGCAATCGCGTGGAATATAGAGGAAATTTTCAGTCTCAAGAGGGCAGGTGTAACTGTAACACCCGACCTTTGTGGGACCTGTACATAGATCTTGGGACACATGAGAGGACCTTTAAACCAATAAGAGAGCACTCGGAAGGGAAAGATAGCCGTACACTAGACCCGGACTAGGCCGTGTGGCGTTGCAGCGGATCGAGTCGGTCCACTCGGCCAAGAGAAGAGTACACTCGACCAAGTGATTCCACTCGACCGAGTGGAGTGCTACTCGGCCGAGTGAGTCTACTCGACCGAGTAGACTCGACACTAGGTCGAGTGCCGCTGTATTCAGAACACGGGATTAATCCCTTTTCTCCCCTAACCCTAAAATCATTTCCAACTTCCTCCTTATCTCTCCAAACTTTCCCCCTTCTCTCTAAACCCTCACAAACACCTTCTACTTGGGATTCAAGCTTGGATTAGAAGATCTACCACCTTCCTCTTCATCTCCTTCATCTAGTAAGTAAAGATATACCCTTTTCTAGTCATTTAAACCATAACTTTTAGGAAAATTCGTTATGGGTAATTAATTAGCAAGTAGTATGTGTATTTGGTGTTGGAGTTTTTCTCCTCCACAATAGTGCATGAGAATATTATTAAATTTCATTAAGTAATATACATTGGATATTCATTGGCAATACTAGTCAGCTGATCAACGTATATCGGTAATGGCTGGTCAACTAGGATTTGACGTTACTGTAGTTAGACGGCGGTGTTCGGCTGATCCCTTTCTGTCACACCTAAAGGAACGAACCCCAACACGAAAGCTAATTAATTGTATCAGATACAGTTTAATTAGTCCCTTGATAAATTGACTAAGATTTAGTTGATTAATTATTTTAGAGAGATATCGAGTTGTGAACTCGAGGCGCGGAAATTATTATTTAATTATGCGATAATTAAATAATAAATTGTTTGAGACGGGAATTAATAATTAAGTAGTTAATTGTTGAGTTAGTACTAATTGACTAATGTGATTAGTATTGGTGCATAAAATATATGTGTAGTTGTACATGTATATTTACGGAGTGTTTTAGACGTGTGGACATGGGCCACAAGCCGGTCTGCGGGCGAGATGCCGCCTACCGGTCCGTAGTCACGGGCCACCTGCACGCCAAGCCAATCTATGGACATGCAGCGGTCTTTTGAAAGCCACGCTCGGCGGCGTAAAAATGCTTTCGACCGGATCGCTTTAGATCGGTCGGTTTCGTCTCGGTAAAGGTCTCGAAACGATGCATAGATGTTCGGAGTCGCCACCAAACATTTGTGGGATGCTTGGAACCCATTCGAATCCACTTTATACCTAGGTCAATCAAGGCAAAAAGCGGTGTTTGACATAGGTAATTAAGATAAGGACTCGTCCCCCTTTTAGCATTCTATGCCTAAAATGACTCTCGTACGCCCTGGATAAGGCCATCCACTATCCAAAGGTTCTGAGTAAGGGGTGAGGGTACGTATTGGAAAGCCCTTTAATCGGACACCCAATCCCGCCCGCGTTAGCGGCCTCTACTGATCGATCGTGGTTATTTAAGTGCAAAAGTTGATAAAACGGTTAAAATGCATGAATGCACATCCAAAAGTCTTAACCTAACATGTGAATATTTCATAAGTTGGTTGTTTATGAATGTACCAAGAAATTGGTCTCAAAGTTGGATTTAGATTGATTTGCATGTGAGACAGAAATTAAACATCCATTAACAAAATTCGGATTACGATGCTTAACACGATTCCATTGTTTGAAAAAGGATGTCAAATTACAAACTGTAAAACATAAACTTGTCAATCTGATCCGTCATGTATTCGGGTTAACCGTAATCGGGATTGTCCTAGACAAGTACAAAAATGAGACAGAACAGTGCCAGGTAGCCCCATTGGGGCGCGGGCCTATTGGCGAGGGAAGGGGCTCTGCCCGGGTTTCTGAAACATGGAAACATACGGCCTCTTGGGGCGCGAGTCAGACGATGACCCAAGGGGCGTCTCATGGTTGTTAAAAAGGTTGTTTAAAACCGTTTCTTGTGATTAATGATTTGCAAGTATGATTTGCATGACTTGGAACAATTACTATTATGTTAGTAATATTCGTTGTCGGATTTGCAAGTTTGAAAAGCATAGTTTACAAATAAAAATGTAAAATGTTAAATTTGAACTAAATATGTTAAGTACATTTCTTTGTAATTATTCAAGTTTGTCATCGTACTCGGATTAAACCGACATGGTATAAAGAACCAAGGATGATTATGAATTATGACCAATATATTAACAAATGTAAATAAATGAGAAAATGGTAAAGTAAAAGAAAAAGGTGTTAAAATACTCATTAAAATGTAATTAACCAATAATATCATCGAGTCACGGAATAAACCGTCATGGTATGTGGAACCAAGGATGAATTTTTTAATGGTCAAAATATTTGTCATAAAAATGAATAAAAATGGTAAAAACCGTAAAATGAAAGAAGTAAAAAATAAAAGAAAGTGTTGAAGGAAAGACGAACTCAAACACGTTTGAGTCTGACCTGGACACCCCATTGAGGCGCGAGCCTCTTTGCATAGCAAAGGGCTTCTGTCTCAGGCCAAAACTCGATTTTGGCTCATCTAACCTATATTTGAATCGTATTATACATTGTTCATGTTTATTAAGTTATGAAAACAGTAAAGACATGAAATAAAGTGACTTGTTTACACCCTCAAACTTACGTGTATTGATGTTTGCGACGTAGACGACTTTAGAGACGGTTTTCTCGTAGCGACTACTCACGATCAAATAAGTTTAAAAAGGTGCCTTAAAAAAAGATTTTGTTTTGAAAATGAGTTGAAAATATGTTGTTGAAAAACATGTTGATTAATGTTGAGTTAGTCGAATGGGTCGGTCGAATGCACGGCGACAGTACCAAACAAAATGTGTAAGGCTTGTGTTTATGATTGGTAGGTCGTAAACACGTGTCGATTTTGTTACTTAGTAAGTCGGGTCTAGAAGTTTAAGGGAGAAGGAGGGGGCGGACTCTCGCGTAACCTTCAAATGGTTGCATTTGAGGGGTATTTATAGGAGAATGAGTGGTTGTGTGAGTTTTGAGCGACGTGGCCACCTAGGCTGCTCAAAGAGGCGCGGGCCACGTCGCACGTCTTCGAGGATTCTTGTCGCTTTCACACAAATGCAATCATGATTTGTTTTATCCTAGGATTTGTATGCACATGATTGGTACTTGACCATGCATGATCCCGGAAAATCTTAATATGGAAGCATTTGAATGGTTTGTTTTTTGTGTTTGACTCCTTGTTGGAGTCGGGATTTGAATTTTGAGTCGGTTTTTTGTCTGGTGACGGTTTTGACTCTAGTTAGTGTCATTGTGACCCCGTCTTCATGAATTAAACACTCCAGGTACTTTGGAAATGTTTTATTTTTGAAATCGTTTTAAGTTTTCCGACGTAAAGTTGTACACGAACTATCGATCAAACGCTGCGATTCCAAAGGATGTTGTAGTCCGATAATCATCGGGTGTTTGTTGGAGTCTCAGCAGATACTAGGTATCTACAGAGCCCACACTTTGACTGAGGCTTGGACAGGACGAAAGTCAAAGTAGAGCCCCCAGATCAATCGAAGATTACAACCTGAAGACCCAAGCGACGTCAAGGCGGCTCAAAAGGATTCGGGCCAAGGACCTGCCATCCGGAAGGGCGACGTTATGGCGACTCGAGGGTACGAGTTAAGGACCTGTCGTCAAGAACAGTTTAGAGTCTGTCGACTGTCCGTGCGGGTCGTTTAAAGTCCGTTAGACTACGTACAAAGGCTCGCCAGCCATAAGAAGGAGTCATACCTGAAGCCTCTTGGGATATATCTTCGCGTGTTTGCGGACAAAGGCTCGCCAGCTTGATAAGGAGTCGCACTTGAGGCATCTTCGGGATACGTCCTTGGGTTGTATCTTGTTTGCGGACAAAGGCTCGCCAGCTGTGTTACGGATATGAAGGAGCTCGCCCGCCGCAGTGCGTTGTAAGGCTCGCCAGCCACGGTGCATACATATGGTGGGCTCGCCAACCGCGGTGCAATGTAAGGCTCGCCAGCCATGGCGCGTGGTAAGGCTCGCCAGCCACGGTGCGTTGTAAGGCTCTCCAGCCATGGTGCGTACATGAGGAGGGCTCGCCAGCCGTGGTGCGTAGTAAGGCTCGCCAGCCATGTCGCGTAGTAAGGCTCGCCAGCCATGGTGCGTATATGCGGAGGGCTCGCCAGCCGCGGCGCGTAGTAAGGCTCGCCAGCCATGGCGCATTTTAAGGCTCGCCAGCCATGGTGGGGTCGGTTGATCGACCGTGAGAATAGCCGTGTTGGATGGGCTTGTTTTGAAATAGCGGACTCTTGATGCCGCCGTGGAAATAGTGAATTCTGAATTTTACTGTAATACTCCGTATTTATATGTCTTGGGGGTACTCTATCGAGTAGCCCTTACTCTGTCGAGTAAGGGCAAGTTGCGAAGATAAATAGTTTCTGACCTGTTGGGCACTCGATCGAGAGGTGGGGCACTCGATCGAGTAGGGTACTCGATCGAGTACCTTGGGTACTCGATCGAGTGTCCGGTTTACGGGGGAGTTTTTCTCGGGTTTTGTTAATTACGCGATTAAGGTATTTAAACTTATTCGGCATTGTTCTAAATCACTTTTTACAAAACCTAAAACCTGTTTAAGAGAGAAAGCAACTTGTTCTTCTTCCTAATCGCGTTCTTGACAATTCCCGGAGTTCAGACGGTCGGTTTGCATCGTAGTTTGTGTCGTTGGATTCCTTGCGTCGAGGGTAAGCTTTTAATGTAATTTATATAATGTTTTGTTAAGATTGGTGAAACCCTAATTTAGGAATTGGGGGTTTTTATGAGTAGTAATTGAATAGTAGTATCTATGTGTTGTATGGTAGGAGGAGAGTTCGTAGAGGAGCCATTTTGATACAAATTTGTAGATACCGTCTGCGTGTTGTGCATTCCAGGTAGGATTTCCTACTCAGTATTAGTCCCATAATGGGATATTGGTGATGTGCTGTAGTTAGTTGTTTGATATGATGATTGTGATTGTAATTATGATTGTGGTTGTGTTTGTTGATGGTTCTCGAGATGCGTTCTCGGCTGAGTGGGGTCACTTGCGGGAGTGATCTCACGCCCTAGTTTCGCCCTTCGTGGAACCCGCCACGAAAGGGGATGTGCACATTAATGGACGGGGTTATCGTTAAACGATGAGCGGGGCTTAGGTGGGAACGGCTGCGGTCCCCCATGGCAGGGTCGGGTCCAAAGTGGACGATCGATGATTGAGACGGTTGGTTGGATGTGTGTGTGTGTGTGTGGCGGTTGGTTTGTCTGTTTGTCTTATTGTTGTTATCTATTTTGATTGTGTGAGTAATCGACCGGTGTTGTTTTGTAAAACTGCGGTGATCCATTCGGGGATGGTGAGCGAGATATTGAGCGAGTAAAGAGATGAGTCTTGGGATAGCTGGGATGGCCACGACATGACGATAGAGTCTTCCGCCGTAGTTTAGTATTTATTTATATTTGATTGAGAACAGATAGTTTGGAATAATGTATCGTACTTTCATTTCGGTTTCAAGGATTGTATTTATTCATTAAAGTATTTATAATAAATGTTGTTTTTTGTTTTGTCTATTTGATTATCATGCCTCGGGCGACCGAGATGGTGATGTCTTCATACCTGAGTGGTCCTGGTAAGGCACTTGGAGTATGGGGGTGTTACAAATGGTATCAGAGCGACGATCCTGAAACCTGTAACCAATGAACTTAATGAACGTAGGGAGTCAATTAAAATGAACCCGGGGTAAAAGTTGTAGGAGCTAGTGCAAAGGCTTGGGAGACGTCCTAAAGTCGCAAGGGGTCGCCCTACAACTTTGAACCGGTCACATGGGGAAAGTGTTTGTCGAGTCATGTGCGTGTTTGGTAAACTTGTTAACAATGTGATGAAGTGTGATGGTTGTTTGGTGTTGAAATAAGAAGTTGAGCATGTGAAAGAAAATGATATGTGGAACATGTTAATGAGATGATAACATGTTGAATGATTTACAAATGTGGCTTTAATAGCATGAGGAATTGATTTTGTTGTTAGTAGAATAGACACTAGCATATTTATTACGATATCATGTAATTTTATGAAAGTTTAGCATGTTAGTGTATGACGTAATATGCGGGTAGCTTTTACGTATTGGTGGTACTTGATCGAGTAAGGCTGACTCGATCGGATAGGTTTTTGACGATTTTGTGTCCAGAATCGCGCTTTGGGGCACTCGATCGAGTAACTAGGGGTACTCGATCGAGTAGGGGGTCACTCGATCGAGTAGCCTAGATACTCGATCGAGTGGGTTAGAGATCAGAAGGTCTGTTTGGTTCTGGAGTTTGGGTACTCGATCGAGTACATGGGGGCACTCGATCGAGTAGCCCGTTACTCGATCGAGTGGGTTTGGATACTCGATCGAGTAGGTGCTAGGCAGCGAGTTTTCGTGTTTTGAAGTTTAGTACGTATGTTCCTATCTACCCTTTCTTATATATGTATAGTTTCAAGATGCCGCCCAAGAGAAATGCTTTGTATGCGAGAGCTGAGCTTATGACTACGGACGACATCGTCAAGATGTTAGAGCACCAGGATGCTCTTACCGAGACCCTAAAGAAAGTGAATGAGGACAAGGATAAGGCTAAGGAGAAGTAGGTTGACCATGCTAAAGTCAGCCTCTATATTGCGAGGTTTAACCCGAAGGAGTACAAGGGAGTTGAGGAGCCTAACCTTCTTGATAGTTGGCTGAGGGAGATGGAGAATATACTGGATTTAGTCCACTTTGTCCCGATGAGATGAGAGTGGATCAGCTGCATTCTATCTGAGGGAGGCAGCTGGCAAGTGGTGGGATTCAGTGAAGGTGAGTGCTAAGGAATTGTATACCAACCAAGGCTTACCTGCTATACCTTGGGAGGAGTTTCGTAGGGCTGTGAGAAAGGAGTTTGTACCAGAACATGTGAGAAGTAAGTTGAGGGAAGAGTTTGATAAGTTTAAGATGACCATTTGAGATGTCGGTAGCCGAGTACTACAGAGCAGTTCAATGAGAAATCTAGATATCGAGGACATGGGTTTGAGTGATGAGAATCGGCTTTGAGGTTTGAGAGTGGGCTAACCACGAAAATTATGGATAAGTTACCCGTGGGAGTCCTTTGCGATGTAAAGGAAGCGTATGAGAGGGCTAGGAGAGCCGAGAGATTAGTGGAGATGGCTCGGGAGAGGAGGTGGTGAGAAGAGGAAGTCGGAGAGCGAGGGTGGTGGCCAATCTAATCACAAGAAAGGCAACCACAATCGGTCTAAGGGGTTTTCTTACGGATCCGGATTTAGTCTTTGGGGCTTCCTTTGGGGAGGCCGGGAGTGTGAGTAATAGCCGGGGAGTGACCCGCTTTGGTTGTGGTGGGGTAGGCCACAAGAGACATGAGTGCACGAGTGCACCAGGATCTTTTCCGAGACCTACACAGAGCTTTGCGAGCAACAGACCGGCTGGATCATGGCCAAACCGGGAGGTCGAGCTACAGAGTGGAGGCAACCGCAACGGCGGTAATTCTTATCGAAGACACCAATGAACAACAACAACAACAACCAAGGGTCGGGTGCTAAGCCGACCGCATCACCAAGATCTTGTCCAGGGAGGTGGGCGGAAGACCGATGTGGCAAGTTATTCATGATGGACAAGAAGGCGGTGAGGAAGATGCGCATGTTATCACCGGTACATTCCTTGTTAATGGTATTCCTACGTTTGTTTTGTTCGATTCGGGGGCTTCTCAGTCGTTTGTGTCTTCGAGTCATGTTAAACAGTTGGGTTTGAGAGTTTATGAGTCTGTTAGTGAGCAAGTTTTTATACCTTCAGGTGAGTCTGTACCATGTGGGAGGTTGTTTAGAGATGTATCTTTGATAGTTGGGCAAGTTGACTTCCCTGTAGACTTGCTAGAGTTTCCTTTTAACGGTTTTGAGATGATAGTTGGGATGGATTGGTTAGGAAAGTATAAAGCTAAGATAGACTGTCATCAAAAGAAAGTGTCCTTGAGAGGTCCTAAGGGTGTTAGTGTGTCTTAAGGGGTTTCTAGTCGGACCCAAGGTTAAGTTGATTGCAAATTTGTCACCTTGAAGTCTTATTTGAGGAAGGGGTGTCCTTTGATCTTATGCCATGTGAGAGATGACCGGATAGAGAGTCCGATAGTTGATGATATACCAGTGGTGGGAGAGTTTCTTCGACGTTTTTCCGATGAGATTCGGGGGTTACCACCGAGGAGAGAGATAGATTTTACCGTGGAGTTGAAGCCAGGGACGGGGCCAATCTCTAAGGCACCGTACCGTATGGGTCCTAAGGAGATGGAGGAGCTTAGGAAGCAGTTGGATGATCTGATAGAGAAGGGATACATTAGACCAAGTGTATCGCCGTGGGGAGCACCAGTTCTATTTGTGAAGAAAAAAGATGGAACTTTGAGGTTATGTATAGATTACAGAGAGTTGAACAGAGTGACGATAAAGAACAAGTATCCTTTGCCAAGGATAGATGACCTGTTTGATCAGTTGAGTGGTGCGACAGTCTTTTCTAAGATTGATTTGAGGTCGGGGTACCATCAGGTGAAGATTAGAGATGTGGACATACCGAAGACAGCTTTCACGTCGAGGTATGGCCATTATGAGTATGTGGTGATGCCGTTTGGGTTGTCTAATGCACCGGCAGTGTTTATGGATTTGATGAATAGGATCTTTAGGCAGTTCTTGGACCAGTTTGTAGTGGTGTTCATCGATGATATCTTAGTCTACTCTAAGACTAAGGAGGAGCATGAGGAGCATTTGAGGATCGTGTTGCAGACTTTGAGGGAGCATGAGTTGTATGCTAAGCTGTCCAAGTGTGAGTTCTGGTTAGAGAAAGTTGCTTTTCTGGGGCATGTGATATCTAAAGATGGGGTAGCTGTGGATCCGGCGAAAATTGAGGCAGTGACAAAGTGGGAAGCACCAAAGAATGTTGCTGAGGTTAGGAGTTTCTTGGGTTTAGCTGGATACTACAGACGGTTTGTGAAAGATTTCTCCAAGATAGCTAGACCGATGACAGCGTTGATGAGGAAAGAGAACAGGTTTCGTTGGGATGAGAGTTGTGAGACGGCGTTCCAGACATTAAAGGAGCGTTTGACCACAGCTCTGTCCTAGCATTACTGAAGGGAGCGAGAATTTTGAGGTTTATACGGATGCCTCGAAGAATGGGCTGGGATGTGTGTTGATGCAGAATGGTAAAGTGATTGCCTATGCTTCTAGGCAATTGAAGCCTTATGAGGAGAATTACCCTACACATGATCTGGAGTTGGGTGCAGTGGTGTTTGCTCTCAAGATTTGGAGACATTACCTTTATAGAGCGATCTTTAAGGTATTTTCTGATCACAAGAGTCTCAAGTACATCTTCACGCAGAAGGAGTTGAACATGAGACAGAGGAGGTGGATGGAGTTGATTGGCGATTACGACATGGAAATTATCTACCATGAAGGGAAGGCCAATGTTGTTGCTGATGCTTTGAGTAGGAAGAGTGTACATTCCTTGTGTACAGCTCTATCTTTGATGAGGCTGAGGGAAGAGGTAGCGAGCTTTGGGATACATATGATGCAGAAAGGAGATACCATGAGTGATATGACAGTACATATGGAGTTTTATGATGACATTCGAGGTAAACAGGCTTTGGATCCTAAGATAGTTGAGTGGAGAGCGGGAGTAGAGAAAGGGACAGTGTCCCGGTTTTCTATTCATACAGATGGTAGTTTGAGGTTTGATGGTAGGTGGTGTGTTCCTAATGATGAGGAGTTGAAAAAGACAATCATGACAGAGGCGCATTGCACACCGTATTCAGTTCATCCAGGTGGAGATAAGTTATACAAGGATTTGAAGAAAACGTTCTGGTGGCCTGGGATGAAGAAAGAGACAATTTGAGTTTGTGTCCCGTTGTTTGACATGCCAGAGAGTTAAAGGGGAACAGAGAAGACCACAAGGTAAGATTCAGTCTTTAGAGGTGCCTGAGTGGAAGTGGGAATCCATTTCCATGGATTTCATTGTGGGTTTGCCAAAGAGTCAACAAGGTAACAACATGATTTGGGTAATAGTGGATCGTCTGACCAAGTCAGCTCACTTTGTTCCAATGAAAGATACATGGACTAAGGCACAATTGGCTATGGCCTATCGAAAGAACGTGCTTAAGTTACATGGAGTCCCTAAGGACATAGTGTCTGACAGAGATGCGAGGTTTATATCGAGGTTTTGGAAAGAGTTGCAGGAATCGTTGGGAACAGCTTTGAAGATGAGTACAGCATTTCATCCTGCGACAGATGGGCAGACTGAGCGAACAATCAAGACTTTGGAGGATATGTTGAGAGCTTGTGTGATGGATTTTGGTGGTAGCTGGGAGCAGAGGTTGGACTTGATAGAGTTTTCTTACAACAACAGTTATCACACTAGTATTGGTATGGCACCGTTTGAGGCTTTGTATGGGAGGAGATGTAGGAGTCCAATCTGTTGGGACGATAGTGCTGAGGCAGTGGTGTTAGGACCAGAGATGGTGCATGAGATGGTTGAACAGATTAAGATGATCAGGGAAAGGATGAGAGCAGCTCAGGATCGACAAAAGAGTTATGCAGATCTACATCGCCGGGATATAGAGTTTCAGGTCGGGGATAAGGTTCTTTTGAAAGTGTCTCCTATGCGCGGAGTTATGCGATTTGGGAAGAAAGGCAAGCTAAGTCAGAAGTTTATAGGGCCTTATGAGATCTTAGAGCGAGTTGGGGAAGTTGCTTATCGTTTGGCTTTACCAGCTGCGTTGGAGAGAGTGCATAATGTGTTTCATATATCGCAGCTGCGGAAGTATGTGAGTGACCCGTCACATGTGTTGGAGGCAGAGAGCTTAGAGCTGGATGAGTCTTTATCATATCTTGAGGTACCTAAGCAGATCCTAGACCGAAAGGTTAGAAAGACAAGGAATGGTGAGACAGTTTTGCTTAAGATCCTTTGGTCTAACCACGAGACTGAGGAAGCTACATGGGAGGCAGAGGATATCATGAAAGAGCGTTACCCTTTCCTTTTTGATCAGGTATGTATGGTTACGGGGACGTAACCTTGTTTCTTTTAGGGGGGTAGGAGATGATCGCGAGAGTTTTTAAGAGTTTTATACCCCTTTTATATGTTGTGTCGGTATGGTTGTCGGGATAAGTTGGGTTAGTACCATGTCTTATGTTGTTTTTGTTTTGGTTATAAGTCGGGAATGTTATGGGAGTACCTTTGTTTAGTAGTGGTTTGAACTTCGGGGACGAAGTTCTTTTTATGGAGGGAAGACTGTAATACTCCGTATTTATATGTCTTGGGGGTACTCTATCGAGTAGCCCTTACTCTGTCGAGTAAGGGCAAGTTGCGAAGATAAATAGTTTCTGACCTGTTGGGCACTCGATCGAGTAGCTGGGGCACTCGATCGAGTAGGGGGGTACTCGATCGAGTACCTTGGGTACTCGATCGAGTGTCCGGTTTTACGGGGGTTTTTCTCGGGTTTTGTTAATTACGCGATTAAGGTATTTAAACTTATTCGGCATTGTTCTAAATCACTTTTTACAAAACCTAAAACCTGTTTAAGAGAGAAAGCAACTTGTTCTTCTTCCTAATCGCGTTCTTGACAATTCCCGGAGTTCAGACGGTCGGTTTGCATCGTAGTTTGTGTCGTTGGATTCCTTGCGTCGAGGGTAAGCTTTTAATGTAATTTATATAATGTTTTGTTAAGATTGGTGAAACCCTAATTTAGGAATTGGGGGTTTTTATGAGTAGTAATTGAATAGTAGTATCTATGTGTTGTATGGTAGGAGGAGAGTTCGTAGAGGAGCCGTTTTGATACAGCTGTAGATACCGTCTGCGTGTTGTGCATTCCAGGTAGGATTTCCTACTTAGTATTAGTCCCATAATGGGATATTGGTGATGTGCTGTAGTTAGTTGTTTGATATGATGATTGTGATTGTAATTGTGATTGTGATTGTGGTTGTGTTTGTTGATGGTTCTCGAGATGCGTTCTCGGCTGAGTGGGGTCACTTGCGGGAGTGATCTCACGCCCTAGTTTCGCCCTTCGTGGAACCCGCCACGAAAGGGGATGTGCACATTAATGGACAGGGTTATCGCTCGTACGATGAGCGGGGCTTAGGTGGGAACGGCTGCGGTCCCCCCCGGGTGGTGGTCCAAAGTGGACGATCGGTGATTGAGACGGTTGGTTGGATGTGTGTGTGTGTGTGTGGCGGTTCAAAATTTGTCTGTTTGTCTTAATGTTGTTATCTATTTTGATTGTGTGATTAGTACTGACCCGGTGTTGTTTTGTAAAACTGCGGTGATCCATTCGGGGATGGTGAGCAGATATTGAGCGAGTAAAGAGATGAGTCTTGGGATATTTGGGATGGCCACGACATGACGATAGAGTCTTCATTTGTAGTTTAGTATTTATTTATATTTGATTGAGAACAGATAGTTTGGAATAATGTATCGTACTTTTCATTTCGGTTTCAAGGATTGTATTTATTCATTAAAGTATTTATAATAAATGTTGTTTCTGTTTTGTCTATTTGATTATCATGCCTCGGGCGACCGAGATGGTGATGTCTTCATACCTGAGTGGTCCTGGTAAGGCACTTGGAGTATGGGGGTGTTACATTTACTATTATTGTTTTTAAAGTGACGTTTATGTTGTCGCCCTTGACATTTGAAGGAATAGTGAATTTTGAATTTCACTATTTTTTTTGAAGTGACGGTTTATGTTACCGCCGTTGACATTTGAAAAATAGTGAATTTGAATTTCACTATTATGTTTTTGAAGTGACGGTTTATGTTGCCGCCGTTGACATTTGAAGGAATAGTGAATTTGAATTTTCACTATTATCGTTGAAATGACGGTTTTAATTGCCGTCGTTTGAATTTCGAAGAAATAGTGAATTTTGTATTTTCACTATTATTGTTGAAATGACGGTTTTAATTGCCGTCGTTTGAAGATTTAAGGTTTGTTATGGGAAATTGGGCCAAAGCCCAAAGTTTCGCTGAATGAAGCAGGGAGCACCCCATTGAGGCGCGAGTTACTTGGCGAGGTAAGGGGGCTTCCCTATTTTTCTGTAAAAGACGCGAGAATGGCTTGCTCATCATTCTCACTTCGTCTTCTTCATCCTCTCGACAAAACCCAAACAAATCGCCATTGTTGGTCTTCTTGCTTGCTTGAGTTCGTGCCATCATCAACATGTCATCTCAAGGTATGTATTTCCTCTTGAATCCATTTGAATTTGTTGGTCTTTTTGATTGAATTAGGGCGAAATTTGATACCCTTAAAATCGATTTGGGCGTTTTTGATTGAGGCTATTTCGAGTGAAATTGACGATTGCATTAGGTTAGAAACTTGTTTAGGAGTATAGGGGTGCTTTTAGTTTGCATTTTGGTCCCCGTTTACGTTCCCTATGCTCGAAAAACGTGAGTGAGGCGAAGAAACCGTCTCTTTTCACAATGCCAAGTTTATTTGCTTGGGTAATGGGTCCCACTAGGTTATATTGTAGTAGGGAAAGACCGTGTTTGCCATTGTGGACCTTCGTTGGGTATTGTGGGCAAAATGGGAATTTTTGCCTTTTGTGACGGTCTTATGTCTGACAAAATAAGCGTTCGTCTGGGCTTGAATTGAGTCAGTTTGTTTTGAAACGACCTTATTGGTAGTTTAGGTCGCTTTGAGATGTGATAAAATTACGTTGCCTCGTTGCGGTCCCATTTTGAAAATTTGACCTGTTTGTGCTCAAATTGGCGTAGAAATTGTCTTTTCAAGCTGTAGAAAAATACCCCATTGCATCGGGAATGTATTTTGGTTTGTTGGCGGACCTTGTGCGAGTCTTGTGGTTCCATTTTTGTTGTGGTTGTTGTTTTGACTCCTATTTTTCTTGAAAAGAAGGGTGAGTCGTTTTTTGTGACTTTTTTGTAAATTGTTTTGTTTGGTTGCGTTTGGGCGGGATTGCCCTTGTTCTGCTTTGCAGTTTTTTTTTGGATTTGTCCATTTTACGCCGTCGTAATGCCAAAATTTCGGCTGATGCTCTTTGTTCGCAGAAGTGTGTTCGGGACCTACTGGATCCCTTGTCACGGCTTTAGAGGACTTGTTTAGGACAGGGCCAGTCAGTACTCCCGCAAGTGCACCTGACGTGACAGTGGAGCACGCTTCTGAGGAGGAGGGGCCCTCCGAGGAGGCTGTTAGGGCCGAGATAGCCGCTGAGATCCGTGAGGGGCCCATTGTTGGGGTTGCTGGCGTTCAGAGAGCTTAGACAGGGTCTGAGGCTGGTACCTTTGGGAGGAGGGTTACCAGGAGGAGGAGGGCTCCTCGACCGACCAGACGGACGTTACAGAACGTCGTTAGGTTCGTTGAGATGCTTCCAATCCATCACTTTGAGTCTCGTGGTCAGAAAAGACAGAGGGTGGAGACGGTCGAGGACGACGTTCACGTCACGGGTTGGGAAGCCAGACGGGTTACAGCTCCGCGGGGGCTGAACCTGCGGGCGACACCTGCTTGGGCTGAGGGTTTCGATGGTAGCCAGTTGTTGCTTCGACTGGACAGGCACATCTCCTACCGCGCACATGAGGGCCTGGTAAGTTGTGTCACTTGATTGAACATTCGTCGCTTTTGAAGTGTCAGACCTGAATAGGTGTTCCGACGTTGTTTGTTTTTGATTTCAGGAGATCGGCACCATGAGAACTTTCTCAGGGTTTTACCTGTCTGGGCTTTTACGACGTTCTCTGAGCCGGTACGAGGGCATTGATAGAGAGGTCGGCTTTTGGGCCGTTGGTGGCTGCTTGACGGGACATTCACAGGTCTTTGATTTGGTCAAACCTGTGTTTGATTCGTGCCATGTTGGATCGGTACTGGGATACAACGTCGTCGTTCCACATGGAGTTCGGGGAGGTCGGTGTGACCTTAGAGGATTTTTCCATGATATCCGGCCTCCCCTGTGGCGAGACGCCTGTTGAGTTCACAGAGACAATGGAGAGGGTGTCTTCTCCTGTGGTTACTCGTCTGATCGGCACCATTTTGCCCGAGCCTTATGACGTTATCCCGTACCTGATCGCGAGCTCGTATGTGAGAGACCACTTCAGAGGGAGAGCGGTGGGCTACGCTCCGGCACCGTTGGCGAGTCCGGAGGCTGAGGCTAGAGCTGACGCGTAGGAGGCGCGGTTGTGACAGTGGTACTTCTTGGGTGCCACGTACTTTAGTGACAAGGGTGAGCGCTTGTCGACCAAGGTACTTCCTCTGCTCGCTGACCTTGACACTTTGGGTCAGTTTGACTGGGTTACGCCGACCTTGGCGAGTTTTAATCGGTACATGCACGCGGCGTTGCGTCCGGAGGCAGTGGGGGATGGTAGTGCCCCTACTTTGGTTTGTCCCGACCTCATCTTGGAGGTACGAGCGTCTTTTTGTAGTTTTGATTTTGATTTTGATTTTAATTTTGATTTTGGCAATTTTTGAAAGATTGGCTGATTTGTGTTTGTTGTGTTTGGTTACAGGTTTGGTTGTATGCTTACTTCATCCCTATGCGTCCGGAAAGCACTGGTGGCGTCCCTTCGACTTACCCTGCTGTGAGAGCTTGGACGGTGGCTCGGAAGAAGTCGATTTAGTCGACTTATGAGGACTGCAGGCGTCGTGTGAACGCCCTTCGAGTTGATGACGTAAGTAGCTGTTTCTTACTCCTTCTTCTTTGTAGAAATAGATAGAGATAGGATGATTAGGTAGCTTAGGAAGCCCCCAGTTGGTTGATTAGCTTTGCCTTGAGTGCAGTTTATCGGGTGGCCTTGGGAGCACTACACAGAAGTGCTAGCCGTTGCCAGGGAGCGTTTACGGCCTCGCAGCTCCCAGCGTTTGTACCTTGAGACGGCGATCGAGCCGGTTTGGTACATGGGTGAGCGTTTAGCTCGTCAGTGCTTTACTGAGACTTTCGTGGTACCGGTCGATCCGCCTAGGGTGTTGTTCCAGGAGTCGACCCCTGACGAGGTTGAGGAGCACCTTCACGGCCAGGGAGGTGAGGAGCTGTTGCTGCAGGATGTCGCCTACGACACCTTCCGGTTGTCGAGGCTTGCCTGGTACCCGATAGAGGTATGTTTTCCTCTATTCTTTGTTTTCATTGCCACCTTTAATGGAAGGTGTTAGGCCCAGTTTAGCTTGGTCTGACTGTAACCTAGCCTGACCCTACTAGGCTGATTAAGACCTCCAGGGGCCAGACAAATCTGACTACTATTTGGCAGATGAAGAGTATTACAGGATAAGCAGGCTATTAGATCCTGGAAGAAGAGCCTGATAGTAGGTACGGAATAGCCTGGTAGGGCATTCAAACAACCTGGATTAAGAAGATAAACAAAAAGTGCAGTTGTATGAGTCAATAACCGTGTCCTATTCTCAAGGAAGACCAAGTCCAACTATAAAGCTACATCATCTATGAATGTTAAACGGGAAAGACTGAAGATCAGTTAAGAAGTAGAACAGGTCAAGCGAATTAATAGGGAGCGTGCCCTATTAATCTGGCAACGACTCCTACAAACGGGGAAGAACGTTGAGAATAATGTAACATTAATATTGGTAGAATTATAAATAGCATAATCAAGCATTTGTAAAGGGATTCATTATTCATTGGTTTTTATTCAGCTACTTTACAATTTATCTTTTATTCCCGTGTATTCAATTACTTATACAAATTTGTATTCAGCTTATCAAAATAATACAAGTGATATTCCCTACACTTCGTCCTCCCTCATTATTCACTCACAATATACAAAACTTATAGAACTAGATACCCAAATCACTCTTTAAATAAAGCGGGATCTATTCAGGGGAAATCCTGCTAAAACAATTGGCGCCCACCGTGGGGCGTCTAGTTCTTTAATCAAATTTTTTTTTTCCTTTTACCATCTCTCCATTTAATATTCACATACAAAAATGGTGGAACTCACCCCAGAACAACAATTAGCGGCTGCCCTGACTAAAATCAAAGAACTGGAGGCAATTCAAGAGAAGGCAGCCCAAGCAGAAGCAGAAATCAATAGGCTGAAGGAATCTGAGTCTAGCCTGAGGAAAAAATTAGAAAATCAGGCTTCGGGCTCCAAGACCAGATTCGAACCATGAACCCCATTCTCATCCTTTATCAAAAACATAGACTTTTCCAATTTTGGAACTCCGGAGAAGGATACATTATCCGGTACCCCAGTCATCTCCAATGATGAAACAAACAAAACTGAAGGAGCAATAATGATGGCTATGCTTCAGGAAATCCAAAAACTCCACAACAAAATAGAAAACATACCTGGAGTACTAGACCCTGTGGCTGAGGTAGAAGTTGACAGCTTTGCAGATTCACCCTTAGCAGATGAAATTCCAAAAATTGATCTCCCCAAGAAATTTACCGTTCCATCCATGAGAACTTATGATGGGACCTCTGATTCACAAAATCACGTTGCCATATTCAAACAGAAGATGTTGGCTGCCTCAATACCCAGTGAACTCAGGCAGGTCTGCATGTGTAAAGGCTTTGGTACAACCCTGATCGGAGCAGCATTACAATGGTTCATTAATCTCCCAAATGGAAGTATCAAGAATTTTGCAGAGCTGATCAATGCCTTCAACCAACAATTCACAAGCAGCAGAGATATGGACAAGAGACCCAGTAACCTGCTCAGGGTAAAACAACTTCCTGAAGAATCTCTCAAAGAATTCCTGGTCAGATTTGTCAAAGAGAAGGTGGCCATTCCCAGGTGTGATGAAGAGACAGCGGTAGAAGCCTTCAGGCAAGGAGTCTTGCTTGACAGTGACATCTATGCAGATTTAACCAAAAAAGCATGCCCAACCTTTGCCCTTTGTTCAATCCATCGCCCTAGAGCATGTCGATTGGAGGAAGATCTCAACTTCAGGACAAACTCATCCGGAGGAAAGCAAGGCTATGGACACACTAACAGGAAAAGCTCCTACTAGAAAGGAGGCAACACCGGATCAAGCACCCTATTCCAGGCCCGAACGATCCAAGTCAACATGGCACAAGAACACAAAGGTAACCTTTCTAGCCTTCCAACTATTCCCGAATATAACTTCTCTATTAATCTGCGGCAGGATTAATCAAACGCTGGAAAGCACGGGAGATACGGTCGGATGGCCCAAGAAATCCGACAATCCCGGGAAAGACCCAACGAGATGGTGTGACTTCCATCGGGACATCGGGCACACCACGAGAAGAATGCATCCAACTCGGGAAACAGGTGGCATATCTTCTAAAGAAAGGCTATTTGAAAGACTTAATCCAGCAGCCAAAGAACAAAGATGAAGGACAAAACAAGAGAGATTCAGGGAATGGCAGAGATCCTCCTCCTCCTCCTCCCCCCATCTATGAAGTTAAGTTCATAAATGGAGGATCAGAAATCTGTGGTCCGACCAGCTCGGTTTGCCAAAAGAATATCCAGGGAATCCAGACTTGACCCCCTTCCGGTCCAAGTCATTGCCTGCTATTACTTTTGATGACTCGGACTGCGGGGAATATCGAGATCTACACCATGATGTGACTTGGTAATCACCATGCAAATTGGCTTGACTAAGGTATCAAGAATCCACGATAGACGGAGGCGATTCAATCAATCTGGTGATGCTTGACGTCCTCAAAGCTATGAAGATAGATGAAGGAAAGATCATCAAGAAATCCAGCGTCCTGGTTGGATTCAGCGGAGAAACAAAGAACACCCTGGGAGAAATCAGCCTGCCAACCTATGTGGAAGGCGTGGCTTCATATGAAAGATTTGGAGTAATGGATTGCCTATTCTCATATAACGTAATCCTGGGCAGACCATGGATCCATAATGTCAAAGCAATCCCATCAACATACCATCAATGTGTGAAAATACCAACCGAATGGGGGATAACCACCATCAGGGGAGAACAGAGGACGGGTCAGGAATGTTACACTCAGGCTTTGAAACCCTCAAAGTCAGGTAAGTCCCTTGCATAGCAATTAAAGTCACCAGTCAGGGGAGAATATATTGCACAATCACAGATGGAAACAGGAGAAGTCATTTTGGACCCAGAATTCCCTGATAGGAAAGTACTTATAGGGTCAGATGCACCGGACTCGGTCAGACCCGATCTGGTCAGCTTTCTCAAAACTAAAATGTCCTGTTTTGCTTGGTCACATTTTGATATGACTGGTATAGATGCTGATATTATAACTCATAAGTTGAATATTGACAAATCATTTAAGCTTGTACAGCAAAAGAGAAGAAAATTTGTGCAGAGAGGCATGAAATCATCAACCAAGAAGTTGACAAGCTCTTGGACATGGGAATGATCAGGGAAGTAATGTACCCTGGACCGGCTTGCAAACGTAGTAGTCGTCCAAAAGAAAAATGGCAAATGGAGAGTCCGTGTAGACTACACCGACTTAAACAAAGCCTGCCCAAAAGATCCATTTCCCCTGCCACACATCGATGCAATGGTGGATGCCACTGCAGGCCACAAAATGTTAACATTCATGGATGCCTCCGGTAGATTCAATCAAATAAAGATGCACCTGCAGATCGGAAAGCTGACTTTCATTACCGAAAGAGGTATATATTGTTATCTTTGCTATGCCCTTTGGATTAAAAAATGCAGGTGCAACCTATCAAAGGCTAGTCAACATGATGTTCAAAGACCAAATAGGAGATACTATGGAAGTCTACATAGATGACATGGTAGTTAAGTCAAAAAAGGCAGAAGACCACGTCAAAGACTTGGAAGTAGCCGCCTTTCAAATAATGGAGAAATTCAATATGAAGCTCAACCCACAAAAATGCCATTTTGGAGTCTCAGCAGGCAAATTCTTGGGCTATATGGTGACAAAAAGAGGAATAGAAGCCAGCCCTGAACAAATCAAAGCTCTCCTGGAGCTAGAACCACCAAAGACGGTCGAAGACATAAAAAAGCTGACTGGAAGAATAGCGGCCCTGAACAGATTCATTTCAAGATCGTCAGAGTGGTGCGAATCATTCTATAATCTGCTAAGGAAGAACAAGGACTTTCAATGGACCCCTGATCATCAGGCTGCCTTTGAAGACCTGAAAACATATCTATCCTCTCCTCCCTTGCTGGCAAAACCAGTCAATTATGAACCCCGACAAAGTATACATCGATCCGCGTAAACTTCTTTGTCGGTGTAGACTTGGTCAAAGAAGCAGACGGACAACAACACCCTGTCTATTACGTAAGTAAAAGTCTACTGGATGCAGAGATCAGGTATGGGCTGCTTGAAAAGTATGTTTTAGCTTTAATTATGAGTTGCACAAAATTAAGACCATACTTTGAAAGCCACCCTATAATAGTCAGAACCAATCTTCCTATCAAGTCTGTATTCAGGAAGCCAGAATTGTCCGGACGAATGTGCAAATGGTCAGTCCAGCTAAGCACATACAACATAACATTTGAACCAAGGACAGCAATTAAGTCACAAGCACTAGCAGACTTTGTGGCTGACTTTAGTCCAACCCTAGAACCCGACCTAATAAAAGAAGTAAACAAACTGACCAACGACCAAAAAGACCTAGAAGGGACCCTATTTGTCGATGGTGCAGCCAACATGAGAGGCACAGGCCTGGGGGTAGTACTAAAATCGCCACAGGGGGATAAGATAGTACAAGCTATAAGCTGTGCATTTGAGGCTACCAATAATGAGGCAGAATATGAAGCCCTAATAGCTGGATTAAAGGTATGTATTGACCTTGGTGTGCAAAACCTGAAGGTACGTACTGATTCCCTTCTTATTTCCAACCAAGTAAACGGAATATATACTGCAAAAGACTCAAAAATGATGCTTTATTTGGAAATCGTTCAAATTTTAAAAGCAAAATTCCGCAATTTTAATATTGACCAAATTCCCAGGGACTTGAATACCCCGGCCGATGCCTTAGCTGGCCTAGGATCCAACTTCAGTCCCCTTGACTTCGACAAAATACCCATCGTACATTTATTAGAACCTGCAATAAATAAACAAGATGAAAGTTTCCCAATTTATGTTGTCAATTCTTGGACAAAACCCTACTACGACTGGCTACAACAGGGAATCCTTCCCCTAAATAAGCAAGATGCCAGAGCACTAAAAATAAAAGCTGCTTCATATACTATTATTAACAACGTGCTTTTTAAGAAATTGCGGTGTCGGGCCGTACCTCGGATGCCTGGAACCACAAGAAGCTGAGCAGATATTATCAGAAATCCATGAAGGATATTGTGGAAATCATAAAGGCGGAAGGAGCCTGGCAAGCAAGGTACTCAGAACAGGTGATTATTGGCCCACCTTGAGGGCCGATTGCCTGGAATTTAGCTCTAAATGTAAAGCTTGCCAGATTCACGGACCATATATCCATCAGCCATCTGAGGAACTACATTCCATATCCGCACCCTGGCCATTTATGAAGTGGGGCATGGATATAGTAGGGAAACTACCTCAAGCACCCGGGCAAGAAGTTTTCATGCTAGCAATGACTGACTATTTCTCCAAGTGGATAGAAGCTGATTCATACAAGCAAGTCAAAGAAAAGGATGTCATAGCATTCATCAAACACAACATTATATGTAGATATGGCATCCCCTCTGAAATATTATGCGACAATGGCACGCAATTCGTGGGAAAAAGAACAGCAGCCTTCTGCGCTCAATGGAACATCAACCTGGTAACCTCCACACCAGGATATCCAAAAGCTAACGGTCGACAAAGAGAATCCAGTAACAAAGTAGTAATCAGCTGCATAAAGAAGAAGCTAGAAAGAAGGAAAGGCAGATGGGGTCAAGAGCTCCCCTGGTCCTCCTGGGCCGATTTGTAACCACGCCTAAAACATCCACAGGCCAAACCCCCTACTCCTTGGTCTATGGATGTGAAGTAGTAATCCCGGCTGAGGTAGACATTCCATCAGCCAGTTTCAGCCTGAACACAATAACAAGCAATATACCCCTAATGGAAGACAGCCTGGACTTAACGGAAGAGCTAAGAGATGCAGTCAGCATTAGATTGGCAGCATACCAGCAAAGAGTTGCAAAAAGCTACAACAAGACTGTCAAAGCCAGAGTATTCAGGGTAGGAGACCTTGTCCTCAGGAAAGTCTTCCAAAACACAAAAGAAATAAATCCTTGGCAAATTGGCCCCAACCTGGGAAGGTCCCTACCTGATTGACTCAATAGTCGGCCAGGGAGCTTATAGATTACAAACCCTGGACGGCGAAATGATCCCAAGGGCTTGGAATATTGCACATTTAAAACTATTTCACATATAAAATATATCTCCCAGTCCAGGTATAATCTTCACCTTAATATTTCTTGCCTGGCCTGATATGAAACAAAATGTATGATACTTGCCATTATATGAATAAATGCCGTATATGATTTCTTCAAATTATGTGTCCAAGTACTTGTCTATATTCTCATATTTACTTTTACCAAGTAGAATCTTCAATACTTGTTTTACATACTGCATTTTTTTTAAAACAAATCTTAAAGATTGGGGGCCACCCTACCAATATCCAAGCGATACCCAATTTTCGATTTGCAAAAATAGGCCTTAAAATATTGAGCTCCACTTAATATACAAATCTGGAAAACCTCTTCCTGACTTGTATAACATAGATGGGTCATAAGCCCTCCCAGGACAGCGGGGGACGTAAGCCCTCCAGGCATGTGCAATAACCCCACCCATAACACGATGAAGCGGCGAGATCCAAAGACAAAAAAACGGCCCGATCGGTCGAATAGCGGCGAGATCCAGTAAAAACACCCAATACTACAAAAGTACCTTATCAAAACACAAAAAGGAACCAACAAAGACCAAATATTTATTCATCCAAAATAGCCAACCTTGCCTCATACTTAATATTTATCCATTCCAGGGACATCCCCCCTAGATGGGCGAAAAAATACCTAAATATTCATTCCAGGAACATCCCACTGGATGGGCCAAAACAAAAAAGAAATACATAAATCTAAGTAGGTTTTGAACCGGTAACCGACTCACAACCATCCACCATTTCCTGATCACCAGATTTTTCTTTGGAAGGAGGAGAATCCACTTCTTCTTCTTGACCCATGTTGGCCAAATCAGGATACGAGTGTCCGATCTTTGTCTCATCCGGTCCGGATCCTAATTAGCCCGGTCGATTCCGGATCCCTCATAGCATCAACCCGGCCTTTCCCAAAGAAGTACTGAGCAGCATCAGCCAGTCGCGCCTCCACTAATTCCTTTTCAGCACCAAGCTCTTCATTCTTCCTCAGCTGATCCTGCATAGCCTGCTTCTCAACAGCCAGCTCTCCTTTGACAGCCTTCAACTCTTGCCTGACAACCTTCTTAGCATTTTTTACAGCCACCTTAAAAACTATAGCAGCCCTAGATGCCTCTCTAGCTGTCGCCAGCTGAGATTGGAGTACTACTTCATTACCCCTGGATGTGTGCAGCTCGCGGTTAACCTTATCCAGTTTTTCTTCCAGGCTAGAAACCCTTGCCTGGGCATCCCTGAGCTGACAAGAAGTAGCCAACCCGACATCCAATCCATACAAGAAACAAAATTGATCAGCCCAATATAAAGCAACACAAAGAGCACATAAACAATTAAAACATCACTTTACATTTAACCTTCTTAGCTTGAGAAGCAAGTTCAGCAGCCTTTGTCACAAGAGAAGTCAGGATAGAAACCACCTTAGTAGAAGACTCAAGGGTATTAGCAGACAAAAGCTGGCCGCCCATTTTTGCAGAAAATTCATCTATCCGTGCCCGGGCAGCGTCCATATCATCAATCCTAGCAGACACTTGCCTGATACTCCTGATTGGTTGAGCCTGAATAGGCTCTTTCTTTCCCCCTTCCTCTTCAGGAATAACATCTTCCCTTCTCCTCTTAGAAGCCTGAACGACCTCTGGCGATACTAGCCTGGGCGGTTCTTGGGGAGGCTGGACATCAGAAACCAAAATATCAAGCGTCTTATCACTACCACTAGCCTCCTGGCTCTTGGACTGTTCAGCAATTCGAGCCACCCCAACCTTTGAATCTTTTGCAGTAAAGCTGGCCAATCTAGCAGAAGACCTGAATACTGAATATATAAAGAATATACATAAATATCAGACGAGAAGCAATAAGAAGACAACAATTGACATAAAGACATATAGAAGACGTACAGGAAAGAGCAGTGGAGCTAGGCTTGCCTTTGGGTACTTTGACCACACTCAGCTTGGTCTTCATATACCGGGGCAATAGATCCCTGCCCAGACTAGCAGGCCAGGCCCTCTCTTCCTCAGGAATAGCAAGGAAAGCCTCTATCCTGGAAATAGCTTCCTCGTCGAGAGGATTAGAGTTCCAATCAGGAGCTACAAAAGTCATCAAAAATACACAGGTGAAACTCAAAACATCCTAATTTCGTATAATATATATTGCAAACTAGCAGTACAGGAAACCTACCACTTTCCAGAGGGGGATATCTCAGGTAATCAAAACCTGACCCCAGACTCTCAGTCCGGATAAACAGGAAAGTCTTTGCCCAGCTTTTATCATCTCTTGAATCCAGGTTAGTGATTAATGGAGACATCTTCGACTTGATTCTCAAATTAAAACGACCATTAACAGGATTTTTCATATGATATATTGACTTAATATCATTAATAGTGATTACAAGATTGTGCTTAGCACATAAATTTTCAATGGAATGAACAAGTTTCCAAACCATGGGCATAATTTGAAAAGGTGATACTTCCATGGCACGAATGGTGTCAATCATTAAAGGAGTAAAAGGTAACTTACAGCCTGCTTTGAACGCCCATTCAAAAATACAGAACCAACTAGGTGACACCATTAGCTCGGGTGGACAAGATTCAGGAATCCATACTTGATCGAACCGGGAATAATATTTTTCTCCTTAAAACCCTATCATAGTTCGTCTTCAATAAGTTTTCCTCGGGAAATAAGGATCCGAGAGATTGAAGAGCGAGAAAAAATATAAGCCTGATATTTAAAAGCTATAGCACGAGCAGGAGGATCAACTTCAATCACCTCCTCCTCCCGGACGTCTTTGATTCGAGTTCACCGCATGACTTTCTCGGGGTGCGGGGACGCTTTTTGGCTCCCATATCCTTTATTATTTAGTTTATTGTGATGAATTTTATTTATTGAAAAATTATAAGTTGGCAGAGTAAGACTCCTGGGAAATAGGGGAGAATTTTAGAGAAAGTTGAGCAAGGAAAATGGAAGAAATTTTGTGAAAAACAAACTCGTCGCAAATACCATATTTATAGGAGAGAAATAACGGTGTAAAAACCCTAGAAAACACAAAACTGTCAGCGTGACATCACACAAATTAGCCGTTGCAAGTGTTTAACGGTAACTAGGAGTCTAAGAGTCATTGAGTAAATATAATTCTTTTTATTGTTTAACCCGGTAAAGTTGACATCTCACCCCTGGCCTGATCCAGCACGGGTAAAATATCAAGGGGCAATTGTTAGGCCCGGTTTAGCCTGGTCTCGATCAGAATTTAGCCCGACCCTACTAGGTGATTAAGACCTCCAGGGGCCGGACAAATCTGACTACTATTTGGCAGATGAAGAGTATTACAGGATAAGCAGGCTATTAGATCCTGGAAGAAGAGCCTGATAGTAGGTACGGAATAGCCTGGCAGGGCATTCAAACAAGCTGGATTAAGAAGATAAACAAAAAGTGCAGTTGTATGAGTCAATAACCGTGTCCTATTCTCAAGGAAGACCAAGTCCAACTATAAAGCTACATCATCTATGAATGTTAAACGGGAAAGACTGAAGATCAGTTAAGAAGTAGAACAGGTCAAGCGAATTAATAGGGAGCGTGCCCTATTAATCTGGCAATGACTCCTACAAACGGGGAAGAACGTTGAGAATAATGTAACGTTAATATTGGTAGAATTATAAAAAGCATAATCAAGCATTTGTAAAGGGATTCATTATTCATTAGTTTTTATTCAGCTACTTTACAATTTATCTTTTATTCCCGTGTATTCAATTACTTATACAAATTTGTATTCAGTTTATTAAAATAATACAAGTGATATTCCCTACACTTCGTCTTCCCTCATTATTCACTCACAATATACAAAACTTATAGAACTAGATACCCAAATCACTCTTTAAATAAAGCCGGATCCATTCAGGGGAAATCCTGCAAAAACAGAAGGGTTTATTACCTTCGCTGTGGATCCAAATTGCAGGGGGTCAATGCATTGATGAGGACTCAGCCCCCAGTTTTCCCGGCGGAGACCACCTTTTAGGGGCGGGGTGGTGAGGAGCTACAGTTGTGCCTGCCAGAGCCTGCGGTCGCTGATGTGACCGACGTTGGCATAGACTGAAGGTTGAGCGTTCTGAGGGTGAGTTCCTGACCCGAACATTTTTTCTCCATTTATGTTTTGCCTTGCAATGTATTGAAGGACCTTCTTGGCTGTAGGTGACAACCGCTAGTCATCAGGCTTTGTGGCGGATGGCTAACCGGTGGAGGGCACTTGCTGGTGACCTGGCTGCGAGGGAGGCTCGGCTTACTCAAGTTCTTTTTGTATGTTGTTTTTGCGTATTTTGTGTTGTATTTCACGTTTTTAGATCTTAATGATCTGTATTGTGTTTTGTAGGGTACTGCGGATCCAGCGAAGCTTGCTCGCGTCCGTGCTGAGCTGGACACAGCTAGGTCGACGATCGAGGCTCAGGGGTTGGGGATCACCAGTCGAGACCAGGAGTTGAGGCGTCGTGAGGATGCGTTGCGGAGCCGAGATGCGGAGATTGCCTCTCTCAGGGCTCAGTTGGCTGCGGCGGAGGAGCTTCGCGTCGTGATGGAGCACGAGACGCTGGAGAGTTCTCCGAAGAGGGAGTCTGAGCAGATGGTGGTGTCTGCCTTGGTTGCGACTCCTCGTGAGAACGAGACTGGTCCGACGGGGGGTGCTGAGTAGTTGTAATAGCTTGTCTGTGTCTTGCGCTCTTGTTTGTACATATTTACATTTTGCGTGAGGCGGTTTGTATATATATGTTTTTGGATTGTGGTTCATTTTGTGATTTCGGCTTTTTTGTGTTGTGTTTCGGAGGAGCGCTGTCGGCTGTCAATTCCCCTTTTGCTTCGCACTAGTTCCTGCATCGTTAGTGTAGAAAACAGGCAGCAGGTAGCACATATGCATAAACGCAAACACGTAGAAAGTATTTCAAAGCGAAATTAATCACGGTGGCTCATAGTTAAAATTGAAATTCGAAATTTGAAATGATATTTTGAAAATTCCGCGACAAGTCGTCACGTTTGGTGATGTGACCATAATTAGAGCATATTTAGTCCCCGAATTAGCCTTGTTCCCATGCTTTTTTGTGCATATTTGGGTCATTTATTGTCTTTAGTCCTTTGTTTTGCATATTCTTTGAGGTTTTGTTTCCTTGGTAGGAAAGGAGTGCAAACCTTGCATTTTCATGGCAAAATAGAGCTAAATTGATTGAATTCAATGACCAAGCATCAAAGAGAAGACAAGACTAGAAGGCCTTTGTACATACTATAGTAGATGGGCAATGATGAGAAAAGATCCTTGTATCCCCGAGGAAATCCTCAAGGATTTTATGATGAGAAAGGAAGAAAAGAAGAAAGGAAGAAGCTGTAAGACAATCCGAGCGGATTGCCCACAATCCGCCCGTCGAGCAAAGGCAATACGAGCGTCTTCCCCAGCTGGACGCCCATCCAGAAACACCACAATCCGCCCATCCACCACCACAATCCGCTCGTCCAACAAAAAGGCAATCCGCCCGTCTCGTGCCCTGGACGCTCGGATTGCGTGTCAGCTATTTCGTCTTCTACATGTTTCATGAAGGATGCGCATATTTTTCTAAGACCGGCGAAAAGGAGACCGGAGTCTCTCTTGAGACCGGCGATTCCTCAAGGACTTAATCGTCATTTAAGCCCTTAGTAAACCCTAATTTATGTACCTAATCCCCACTATAAATACCCCATTAGGCTAATTAGATAAGCATGTTCTTCTTAGCAATCTCTAGTTTAGTTTATATCAATCAAATATCTCTTTAATCTTAAAATCAACATTTAATCAAGTTTTAATACAAATTTCATTTCCTTAATCTCTCTTTGGTTCATCTTTCATTTTGGGTAATTGAAGATTATTTGGGTTATTATTGGGAGATTGACATGAAGGAAAAGTAGATCTATATACTTAACATATTCCTATATGTTATATTTTAATTTGTCATAAAATTAATGGTGATCTTATGCATGCAAACTTATAAACAATATAAAGAAGAAATCTTTATCTTACATTGGAATATTGGTTTATATGGGCACAAGAGAGATCTCCTTTCTCTCTTGTTCTTGTGCTTTCCTTAGTGGAAGAACTAAGATCCAAGTGTAGGATCTCTCCCAAAGCTTAATACCCAAAGCACACTCTTAATTAAAATTAATATTATGAATACTAGACAATATTAATTTTGTAAGAAAAATTGAACCAAAAATATTATGGAACTCTCTATTTTTCGGTTAGAGGGAAGGAAAAGAAAAGAAGAGTTTTATCTTTCTAAAACTCAAATTTTAGATGAATGAATAATGAATAATACACTAACTACATTTTAGTGTATATTAGGTAAAATAAGATGAAAAACAAAAGTGGGTTTTCATCTCAAAAAACCGGGTGGAAGAGGGGGGCAAAGGGAGCCAATGGATGCTAGAGTTGTTCTTCACAATGAGCATTAGGGTTGCATGGCTAGTTTAGTAGGTAATCATTGTGCTTACCACTAACAAAATCAACTTAATTTAAGCCTAATCCTCCTCTTAATTTTCGGCACACATAGATAATATGGACTCCATATTATCTTTGTCAAAATGTCAATTTGTCTTATGTCACATGTCATATGTATCATAAATTTGTTATGTATTTTTAACATATTAAAAATCAACGTATTAATAAAAATACGTCATACACAAAAATCGACTTAGTAATTCATAATTACTTGTACCAAAATATTTTACCAATTTATAAATCACAATAACTTGTATTTATAATAATTCATTCAATTTCCATTGTTTCCTTAAATAATAAGTTCATCTGAGTAATGAAACAATTCGGTTACTCAGACCGTATCTCATTTAATCAAACTTTAATGAGATACGTAAATAATACTTCCAAAATCTTCCGTCAATTTTAAATATTTTAATTGACTTGTAACGTTATACGATCAATTAATTGATCAATTAAGATTGTTGCCCTATAGGTATGACCTAGGGGATCAACTGATCACCACCGTCGCACGACAGTAATGTCAAACTCTAGTCAGCCAATCATTACCGATATGTGTGGATCAGTTGACAGTAAAATATTACTTCCAAATTGTATTCTTTATAATGAGATTTAAACATGTGATCATCATGATCAACAGTCGTGATCGCATTATTGTCGGAGGACACATATTCCAACAATCTCCCACTTGTCCTCGACAAGTGTGCGTCACCAATTCTCTTGTCCTATTACAATCTCCCACTCAATGCAAGGTGTCTTTCAGGTCGTACTTGCAAGTGATCATATCGAGAGTGGTTTCCTCGATCTGGAGAATAACTGATTGACCGGATTTATCCACCATGGATACATTCCGAGCGTGGCCACGCATTTCCAGTTCATCACTTCTCGAGTGGCCCTGAGATATTGTTATAACCCTGACTAGGGGTGGACAATTCCTATCGCACTCATTCCCTTCAACTAGCCACAGCCATCATAACCCAAAATATGCCCATTTGACCCCATTTACGAAGATCGTAGTAACACAAATCAAAGTTAATCTGAAACTGTGCCATCTTAGGCGAATAGTCTTTAGTCAAAAGAATCGACTCATTTGAATACTATAGCAGCTCTCGCCACGACCAGGCTATATAAATTTGCCAGAACTCTATAAGCGGTCATTAGGCTCGACAAAAAATTCCTAACCGTCTGCCTATGTGATCGACTAGTCATCTCACATGACTCCTAGGCACTTGAACTTGCCATCAATCGCATCACACTCTAGTCACTTCGAGACGTCACCTCATACAAGTGACTATGGGCAAATACAATGCTAATCCATGTTCACTTTAACGGGGTTCAATTGTCTTCACAACCCGTTTGGATGTAACAAAATATATGGTGAGTCAATAATAACTCAAACGGACAAATGTCGACATCACACTCGGGTAGTCAATACAAGATTATAACCTTGTGATTTATATCGCAAGTGTGTAAACACTTGTTGATTTCAACAGAAGTTTAACATGTTACGTGTCCATATGTTCAAACTTCTCAATCATATTATCCTTTACATTCATGTTATCACTCATAGCATGAACCTTACCAAGTACACATCAAGGTTCCCGGCCTTGGTTTCGGCTCTTTATCTTGAAAGAACTTCGTTATCGGTTATAACATAACGAACGAATTTTTGGTGAATGATATAACTTGTACCGATCAAGTACTTCATCCACACACAATGCACTAGGTAACTGTTTTGTAGAGTCTTGCAAGAATTTGTCAAGATGATTAGCCTAGCACTTCTCACAAGTCCTAGCATATTAGGAAAGATTAGTTTTGAGTAACTTCTTATTCAACTAAGTATCTTTCCAAACTTCCTATTTCTCCTTTTGGCTTGAAAAGTTTAGGATTTTCATAAATCTTTGCGTGTGTTCGGATTTTCTATAATATGTGCAACCTCTTGACACATAATAGAGTATTATGTCAAACACTGAAATCGCTCATCGGATTCTCCTCGAGAATTCATGACGTTACTTGTATGGCTTGCCAATGAATCATCATGCTCTCATACATATGATTCACCATTGGACATGTGCATGATTATTCTAATGGCGGAAACATTAGTTACTAATAATCATGAGATCAACCGTTCTTAGGTTCAATGAACGACCATGACTGCTAATGGCAATTCCATTTTCATTTACATGAATAATCTATGTGTATGTTGATACGATGTGTATTTCTTAATACTAATCCAATATCTCTTGATGTAATTGGATTCATCATAGTCCATATTCATCCAAAATTGAAAACTCAAAACTTCCTTTGTAAAGGAAGGTATTAGCCCGTCATTCTTCAATGAGTGATGAGTTATAAACTTTTACAAGATGATTGCTCCCACTAAATTTCATGTCTTCACATGATAATTTCAAACTCCCACTTAATTCCACATGTTTCGAAATTGATTGCTCAATCGAAAAATTTCAAAATTGGAATGTATGTTGCTTTGCAAAGTTATTAAGATGAAGCCATATACGTTCCCATCATATCCTTTCAAAATTCCTATTTTGAAGAGGTCTCATCTTAACCTTATGGAAAGAGATTTTAAATCTCTCACACATTCATGTCATAATGATGTGTGGCAATGTCATTTATTAAATATAAGTAATATCTAATACACGTCCTTCAAAATATCCCTTTTAGAAGGAGGTTTAACCAATTCATTTTCATAATGAGGTTAAGTAATGACTTTTGCATGGTTTAACCTTTAGCAATTGAGGATATCGGTATATCAATCCTTGCAACCTCTAGTCATAAATATCGCTTATTACTAGGATGTTACTTTGATTCATTTAGGCTCTTGAGTAAATCTCAAGGTTGAAACTATTGGTCAAAATTTTCATAAACTAGTCAAAACTCTTGTTAAGACTTTATATTAGTCATTTTGTTCCAAAACTTTCTTTTGGTCTCCTCGTGTAGTTATCTTGAGAACATACTCTTATGATTACTTCACTTGGTCTCTTTAGTCATATAGAACTTACTTGAGACCATAGATCTCGTCTATTGGGTATACTATATAAATAGATATACCTTCATTCAAATCATTCTCTCTTGCGTAGATCTCATTTACACAAGTTCACAATTTTTATCTTGCCTCGTGTGTTTTGTCCTCATTTTTCTCCCACTCTATCTTTAGAATAAATACACTAGAGATTCAAAGATAGCATATGAGACACAAATAATGATGTTGAAGTATAAGGAGAACTATCTCATAGATTGACTAATAGTTTTAGATTTCGTAAGTGTACTTGGTGATTGACATTCCTTTAAGAGAGTTCATAGACTCAAAATCACTTTATAAATGATCATACAAAAGCCTTAAGCATGTGGACATATAATGAATCCCGTCATTATATTTGTCTATTAGATCACTTTAAGTTATATGTTTCTAAGAACAAGCATTTAAATACGAATTTTAGAACAAAGGATAAAATGATAAAACGGGTGACTTGGGTTGCAAACCAAGCCACCATTATCCAAAATACAACCAATTATCCAAAATACCTTTCCATGTCGAACACGGAAACTTAAAGGTTCTAAAATCCGAAACATGAATAAAATAAGACAATAAAAAGCAAAGCTCCATGAAAGCTATTTCTAGCTTCTTGACGGTTTCTCATGCTTGCTTTTCTTTTCCCTTGTCTTTGCTTGGTGGAGGCCCTATTTACAATAAAAAAGGGAGATACATTATCACAACTTTGTATCATAATACCATAGTTGAATTAGAAACATAAAAGAAAGGATAGTCATTTACCTACTAGAGTGATCTTTCCATCCTTAATATCACCAAGGTACTTGGAACAATTTCTTTTCCAATGTCCCATACCATTAAAATAATGGCATTTATCAAGAGGACCCTTCTTGATTTTTGAAGTGCTAGCTTCATAAGTCCTAGCTTTGGTGAAAGTGGGAGCTAGCTTCTTACCCTTCCTCCCATTCATCTTGAACTTTCCCTTGCTCTTTGTGCTTATGTTAAGCACATCCTTGGGTGGGTTCACATTTAACCCCATGTCCCTTTAGGCTTGCACAAGTAACTTGTGCAATTCTTCAAGAGACACATCCTTGTCTTGCATGTTAAAATTCACCCGGAATTGAACATACGCTTTGACTTTGGATAAGGAGTGTAGAATCCTATCTACAATGAGTTCTTTGGGGATTTCAACCTTTTGAATTTTCAAGGTCTCGACAAGCTCCATAAGTTTGAGCACATGAGGGCTAACCTTTTGGCCCTCTTTGAAGTCGAGATCAAAGAATGCCACGACCGCCTCATATTGGACGATCCGCGGAGTTTGTGAAAACATTGTCACAAGCTTGGAGTAAATCTCATTAGCGGTGCCCATCTTAAAGGCTCTCCTTTGGAGATCCGCCTCCCTCGCAAATATCAAGACGTTTTTCATTGCGGCGGACTCCTTATGGTAAGCCTCATATGCTTCCCTAGTGGCGGCGGTCGACCTAGTAGTAGGTTCGGGTGGAGAGGCCTCGGTAAGGTAACGAAGCTTGTCGTCACCTTGGGCGGCTAATTTGAGTTGGGCATCCCAATCAGAGAAATTTGACCCATTCTTTTCAAGTTTACATCGATCCATGAAGGATCGGAGCCATGATGAATTAGCGAGAGGTGTGGCGTTAGGGGTTGGTGTTGCCATTTGTTATGAGAAAAGAAGTGGTCTACAAAACAAAATAGACAGAGTAAAACAAATGTCGTTTTAATAATAATACTCGTAAAATTGTGATTTAAACAAGTTTTATTGCATTTTTCTAGTGACCTCTACCCAACTAGATAAATGATTCCAAGACCCAAATTCATATCAACTTAGGCACGGGGTAGCCGATGAAACCCTTATCAATATAACTTGGTGGATTAACCTTTTAATCGATTTTACTTTTAGAACTCTTGGTCGATAAATTTCTCTAATATTTATCTATAGCCCAAAACACATCCGACAAGGGCACGGGGTTACCGATGAAACCCTTATCAAAAAATTTTGTTGAGTTCAATCCAAATTTCGAATAAATGTGTCCATTATCCAAACCCATATAAACTTCGGCACGGGGTAGCCGATGAAATCCTCATCAACATGAATTCGGTGGATAGACATTCATCACCCACTTCCCCTACGTAACAAGGTTTGTACCCCGGGGTAGCCGAGTGCACTCCCTCGCGAAATAGGTTTTCATGGTTTCTACTCTTTGGTAAGGCTATGTCTCAATTGATTTGTTTTAGCGAGAGGTCATGTCAATTTATTATCTATCACGTTTTAAGTGAACTAAAGCGGTGAACTACGATAATTGTAATTGACACAGTCGATGAACTCGATTAGATGACAATGCATGTTTTAGTTATGGCGATTTAGCGATGCATGCGACATATAAATAAAATGCAAACATAAAATAAATCCTAGTATGGCCTTTCTAGAATAGAAAATCTAATTAACTATTACATATTCGAAAACCAACTCCATTTGGTCCCTTGAACTTCGGTTGTGTCACGCATCTCGAGGTAACACCGTCTTTATGTATCGCCATCTTGAAGATATCCGTCTTTGGGAACTCCGGAATAAATAAAATTACATAATAAATTACATAATTTCCTATTATACATTTGTAACAAAAATAAAATAAATCTATTAAATTAGAAAACGGTGATACAAGATCACAATAAATTACAACCGAATCGATATTCCCATACATTTCGGGTAATACCAATTAAAAACTAAGGCCATACTAAGTAAAAATTACATAATTCAAAAATTAGATAAATAAAATTATGACAATCATAAAGAAAATGCAGCATTATAATATGTATAAACATGCCCAATTTTATGCTAAATCGCCGTTAAATAGCCAATATCGTATATTACTCGGTTTTTACGGATTTGCGTGATTTCAACATTTTATAATCACAAAAATTACATAAATTCATTTTTATGCATAAGTTAATTACCCTAACCTCTTAGGACTCAAAAATTAGTCTTCACTAATTATATGACCATAATTAACTCATATTTCTAAAATTTGTTCATTAATGGACCTAAAATTATAAAAATAAGCTACAAACTTCAAATAAATCACAAAATTTCAAATAAATTTGAAATTTGAAATTTAAACTCAGAACATTCTGGAAAAATACCATGACACTCATAATGTTCAAAAAATTTAGGTTAAAAATTTCGAAATTTATCCGGAAAAACAATGTTGCGGTTTATCGGTTTTAACAAAATAATCACAAAAACATGAAAAAAATTATATTCATCAACTTTTCAATTTTAGATCTGAAAAAGATAATAAAATGCAACATGTGACATTTTTTCTTAGTCATAGAGTATGTTTTATTAATATTTCACTAATTAAGTCACTATTCATGCTATTTTTCTTCAAAAAATCATAAATCATGCATAAAGACTTCAATATATCCTATTATTTTACATACATCTTGTAAAATTGCATGTGACAACATACTAAATTTCTATGACCAGATTCGAAATTTATCTCATATTAACCTATTTTTCATCTAAATCCGATTTTAATAATGAAAAATCCATTTTTCGAGCATAAGAAGTCCAAAAATTATGAAAATTTACAGGTCATCTCAAAATAATATATGTGACAACATATCCAAAACTCACTGGAAAATTCGAAGTTTAGCTAATTTTAGTCCGAAAATGACATTTTATTCACAAAATCATATTTTTAATGTCATTATTATGTAATATGAACAATAAAAATCCATAAAATAACCAAAATATCCTAAAAACATTTTAGGACCAGAAATTTTAACATGCATGATGATTTTCGTGATATTTCATAATAACACAAATTTAACAAGTTTTGTATGTTAATCATATAACTCGGAAAAACTTTTAACCGATTTGCATGCAAACAACCATGGCTCTTGATACCGATTGAAGGAAAAGTAGATCTATATACTTAACATATTCCTATATGTTATATTTTAATTTGTCATAAAATTAATGGTGATCTTATGCATGCAAACTTATAAACAATATAAAGAAGAAATCTTTATCTTACATTGGAATATTGGTTTATATGGGCACAAGAGAAATCTCCTTTCTCTCTTGTTCTTGTGCTTTCCTTAGTGGAAGAACTAAGATCCAAGTGTAGGATCTCTCCCAAAGCTTAATACCCAAAGCACACTCTTAATTAAAATTAATATTATGAATAATAGACAATATTAATTTTGTAAGAAAAATTGACCCAAAAATATTATGAAACTCTCTATTTTTCGGTTAGAGAGAAGGAAGAGAAAAGAAGAGTTTTATCTTTCTAAAACTTAAATTTTAGATGAATGAATAATGAATAATACACTAACTACATTTTAGTGTATATTAGGTAAAATAAGATGAAAAACCAAAGTGGTTTTTCATCTAAAAAAACCGGGTGGAAGAGGGGGGGCAAAGGGAGCCAATGCATGCTAGAGTTGTTCTTCACAATGAGCATTAGGGTTGCATGGCTAGTTTAGTAGGTAATCATTGTGCTTACCACTAACAAAATCAACTTAATTTAAGCCTAATCCTCCTCTTAATTTTCGGCACACATAGATAATATGGACTCCATATTATCTTTGTCAAAATGTCAATTTGTCTTATGTCACATGTCATATGTAACATAAATTTGTTATGTATTTTTAACATATTAAAAATCAACGTATTAATAAAAATACGTCATACACAAAAATCGACTTAGTATTTCATAATTACTTGTACCAAAATATTTTACCAATTTATAAATCACAATAACTTGTATTTATAATAATTCATTCAATTTCAATTGTTTCCTTAAACAATAATTTCATCTGAGTAATGAAACAATTCGGTTACTCAGACCGTATCTCATTTAATCAAACTTTAATGAGATACGTAAATAATACTTCCAAAATCTTCCGTCAATTTTAAATATTTTAATTGACTCGTAACTTTATACGATCAATTAAATGATCAATTAAGAGTGTTGCCCTATAGGTATGACCTAGGGGATCAACTGAACACCACCGTCGCACGACAGTAATGTCAAACTCTAGTAAGCCAATCATTACCGATATGTGTGGACCAGTTGACAGTAAAATATTACTTCCCAATTGTATCCTTTATAATGAGATTTAAACATGTGATCATCATGATCAACAGTCGTGATCGCATTATTGTCGGAGGACACATATTCCAACATGACAACCTTCCAATCAATCATCAAGTACTTCAATTATTCTTTGCTTTATTATTGGAATGATTAGTAGGTATAATTCTCTTAATCTTTTTTTAATTATTGTTAATTATCTTCATTTATTCATCATGTTTCACTTTGTTGGTATGATTGACAACCTTGCTAGCATGTTCAACATGATAATGAGTGAGTAGTTTCCTTAGCTAGGGTTAATGGGTAATTAGGGGAAACCAACATGGGGGATGATTCATGCTTAAATTAATATGTTTTCATAGTTTATTTGCTTGCTTGTTGTGATCTCAACTTATGCACATGTTATGTTTGATGAAATGCGAGCTTATGAATCCTTGCATTTTTTACCCATCACCTATCTTTTCAATGAGACTTGTCAGACATAAACCAACTCGAGTCTCATTAGACCATGCATATAGTTGAGTAGGGAAGATTAAGTCGACTTGTAGGTGTTGTACAATCTAATCGATTCGGCTCCGAGACCCAAACTTTCCTAGGATTGTAAGATATAAACCAACTCGATCCATCACAACAATAATTGCTTGCTTATAATTTGAGAATATGTTTTTATGATCAATTCCCATGAATCCCCTATGACCCCATGACACCCTAGTACCTTTTATCAATTGTTTACATCCCTTTTTAATCATCTTGCTTGTTTACTTTTATTGCTATTTAGTTTAGTGATCTTCTACTTCAAACCCCAAATTGTGACACCCCTAGACACCACTAGTTGCAATTGAAAATCTTATCTCAATTCCCGTCCCTAGGGATCCGACCTTTACTTACCTGTTTACTAATTGTAGAGTTGTTTGTGGATTTATAAATTGTGTTTTGGTCTAGGTGCTCCTAACGACAAGTACCGAAAACTAAACCCTCATAAGAGGTACCGACCAAAAATGGTGCCGTTGCCGGGGACAGTGTTAACTTGATTTAGATTTTCTTAAATTGTTAGTAGTTGTGTCTTTCTTTGACTTGGGGAAGTAAAACTCCTAAAGGTTTGTTCTAATTATTTTCGAGTTGTTTGATATTTTGCATGTCTAGAAGATCACAAGGTAACTTGTTACCCTTTGATCGCGAAATTGAAAGGACTTTGACAAACAATAGAAGACTTGCTAGAAGAACTTTGAGAGGTATTGGTGAGGTTGTAGATATTCAACCAAACACTATTGAGTTCGTCAACCCTTTTGCAAGAGAAGGTGAGGAGAACCCAACACAAAATCCGTACCCGCCGAGGAGAACCTACCCAATGGTACTCCCACACCACAACACTTAACCGGAAATTTCATTGCCAAATCCGCATTTATCCAATTTGCCGAAAGAAGCCAATTTGGGGGGATGCCTAGTGAAGACCCTCACTCTCACATGGAGACTTTTTGCGACTATTGTGATGCGATTTCTCAAACCGGTGTAACTCAAGACCAAATTCGATGGGTCTTATTTTCTTTTTCTCTAATTGGCACCGCAAAACAATGGGTGAAAGGCCTTGATAAGGCTACTCTCGTAATTGATTCTTGGAAGAAATTGGCTCTAGGTTTCTACAAAAAGTTCTATCCACCGGAAAAGACTAACATGCTAAGAGATCAAATTACGGGCTTTAAGCAAATAGATGAAGAATCTTTGTATGAAGCTTGGGAGCGATCCAAGGGAATTTGTCACTCATGTCCTCATCATGGACTTAGCGAGTGGTTCTTGGTACAACAATTTTGGAACGGTCTTTATGAAGACTCAAGAAACATTCTCAACATGGGATCAAATGGAATATTCACCGAAGTTGACGACAATCAAACTTGGAATAAGATTGAGGAAATGGCGGTCCATAATTCACAATATAGTAGACCTCGCAAGGCTACTAGATGAGGAAAGCATGAAGTGGACTCTATTGCTCAATTGGGTGCTCAACTTAGTGCTCACATTGATACCATCAATTTGAAGTTCGAAAAAGCTATTGCTAGACTTGAAGAAGCCTCAAAATCACCAAAGCAACATGTTAATGCCATGATGGCATCTTTATCAATCCCAAGTGGGATATGTGAGAATTGTGGAACTTTGGGACATGACCAAAGTGAATGTAGGGGAACAAATGAACAAGTGAATGCTTTTCAAGCATACAAGAGTGGTACCCCTTATTCAAACTATTACAATGAGAACACCAAATTCCACCCAAATCTCTCATACAAAAGCCAAAATGTTCAAAACCCTCAACCAACATACACCCCACCTCCCATGAGAAACCAAAATCAAAGACCCTTTTACAACCAAAACCAAGGTTACCAAAATCAAACTCCATACAAACAACAAAATGACCAAGGTTTTGATGTTCCAAAAGCGGTCCTCCAAATGCAAAAGAATCAACAAGAGTTTTTCACTCAAATGTAAAAGGATAGTCAAGCAAAGGAAATCACCATCAACAACATCCTAGCCCACACCAAAATGTTGGAAACCCAATTGACTCAACTAGCATCTTCAAGCTCACAAAGACAAAAGGGGCAATTACCACCTTAAAGTAATCCCCCAAGACATAAAACGGTTAGTGCCATTCACTTGAGAAGTGGTACAAGGTATGAAGCACCGGAGAAGCAAGTTGAGGATGAAGTTGTGGAAGCTAGTGATAAAGAAGAATTTGTGCAAAACTCCAAGGATGGAGAACCATCAAAAGAAGAAATTTCAAAGAAAAATGAAGACAAGGCCAAGGAGAAGGAGCCCATTGTGATTAGATTTCCTTTTTCGAGTCGTCAAGCCAAGCCCAAATTTGATGACCAACTTGGAAAATTTATGGAAATTGTGAAGAATTTGGAAGTCTCAATTCCTTTCACGGAATTAATCAATCACGTGCCGACCTATGCAAAGTACATGAAAGACATCCTTACGAAGAAGAAGTCGATCCGGAAGCTTGAGACTATCGCCTTCACTAAGGTGAGTAGTGCAATACTTCAAGAGAGTTCACCTCCAAAACTTAAAGATCCGGGAAGCTTCTCAATACCGTGCACCATTGGCGACACCACGATCAACAAAGCCTTATGTGATCTAGGGGCTAGTGTGAGTGTTATGCCATACTCGGTGAGTAAAAGATTAGGGATGGGAGAGCTTAAAAGCACCAATATCACACTCCAAATGGCCGATAGATCGACGAAGACACTATTAGGGATATGGGAAGATATTCCCGTAAGAGTTGGGAAATTTTTCATCCCGGTGGACTTTGCATTGTTGACATGGAAGAAGACTCCAATATTCCAATCATTCTAGGTAGACCTTTCTTGCATACCGCGGGTGCGGTGATAGATGTGAAGCATGGAGAGCTCACTCTAGAAGTGGGAGATGAAAGCATAACTTTCAACCTTGACAAGACCATGAGAGCTCCCCGTTTGCATGAACCATGTTTTATGGTTGATCATTATAGCCGGAAGGATGATAGGAAGAAGTCGGAATTCCAATGGAAGAAGAAAGTGTTAGGTTCATATACCTATTATTAGACTCCTCTAATAGTGAACAAATTAACTTGTTAATTATAAGTTCTTTAAATCTAGTGCATGCATAACAAAATGAAAGATTTATAAGAAAAACAACGTTCCTCACATTGATATTTGGTTCGAAAATGTGGGCACAAGTAAGGTCACCTTCCTTCACTTGTTCTTGAGCTAAATATGATGGATGATCCTCCTAATACTCCAAGTATAGAAGACACTCCAATAAGTTGTACCCAAGATTAATCCCAAAAATTCCTACTAATATTAACTAGATATGTAGTAGAAATGTAACCTTAATAATACTAATGTTTCTTGTATTACTACCTCTAGTAATAAATTGAATGTATTAGTATTTTTAGAGAGTTTTGTTACTTTGCACGTGAGGATGAATTAGGCAAAAGAAGTAAAAACTAGAGAGTCAAAAAATGAGCAACAAGTGCTCATTTTAAGAGCACCAAAACCGGTTGGTGTAGCATAGGGGAATAATTCCCTTTTGTTTTTACTTGCTTGTTTAGTATAGGTAGAGTTGTGTAAGATATATGCATGATTAAAGCTAGTATGAAGTGTCACTATCAAGCTTTAATCAAAAACCAACAAAGACAAAAGAGCATCTTTTGCTCTTCTTATTTGGCCGAAATATTGGACCTATTTTGGTCCATTTTTGCCCTTTGTCATTTGTCCCACAAATACTTATAAGTCATATGTTTAACTATCTTACATAATTAATTATTAATGTAATCATTTAACACTTAAATATTACATTTAATAATATAATATACACTCCACCTTTTGAGTAGTATACTACCATTATATCAACATATAATGGGTCTCATAATAACTAGTTGGTTAAAATTACAACTTCTTGTAACTTTAAATAACTAATTACCTCTACCTCAAAACTTATATAATACCTCAACTAATTTAGTAAATTAACACTTAATTACTAAATTTAAATCTTATTTAAGCACATTATAATAAGACGCAAAATTGCACTCTCATAATTAAGGAATTAATTAATCTGTATCGCATACAATTAATTAAATATCTATTTGGGCCTCATCCTATAGGTGTGACCTAAAGGGATCAACTGACCATCACCGTGAGACGACAGTAATGTCAAACTCTAGTTAACCAATCATTACCAATTAATGACGGTCAGTCGACTGTATAAAGAATAATCCCTCACGTTTTCTTAGTATGAGATTTAATTTTGATATTTAAATCATGTGATCGCACTATTGTTGAGGACACATTTCCCAACAATCTCCCACTTGTCCGCGACAAGTGTGCGTCACCAATTCTCTTGTCCTATTACAATCTCCCACTCAATGCAAGGTGTCTTGCAGGTCGTACTTACATTTGATCATTTCTTGAGTGGTTTTCTCGATCTGGAGATTAACTGACTGACCGAAATTATCTATCAGAGATACCTTCCGAGCGTGGCCACGCATTTCCAGTTTACTACTCCTCGGGTGGCCTTGAGACTTCAAACAACGCTGACAAGGGGTGGACAATTCCTATCGCCCTATTCTCTTCGTTCAGCCACAGTCCATCATAACCCAAAATATACCCAGTTTGACCTCATTTACGAAATCGTAGAGTATAAATCAAAGCTAATCAGAAATTGTGCCAACTTGGGCGAATAGTCTCTAGTCGAAAGAATTGACTCATAAGAATACCATAGTAGATCTTGCCACGACCAGGCTTTATGAATTACCAGAACTCTATAAGCGGTCACTGCCCGACAGAGTGTCCCATACAGTCTGCCTATGTGATCGACTAGTCATCCCATATGACTCTATGGCACTTGAACTTGCCATCAATCGCACCACACTCTAGTCACTTGGAGACGTCACCTCATATAAGTAACTAGGGGCGAATACCAGGTCAATCCAGTTCACTTTAATGGGATTCAATTTGTCTCTACAACCCATTAGGATACGGCAAGGTAGCGAGTGAGTTTAATAAAACTCAAACGATAAATGTGATTATCACATATGAATAGTCAATACACTATTACTACTTCATATTCTATAATCTTTAGTGTATTAATTACACTAGTTAAAATGCAATACAAGCTTGGCAAGTGGATATACCCGATATCCATATATTCCAACTTTATTAATTGCTATTTCCTTCCATTCAAAGTTATCTCTAATAACTTGAATTCATTTCTAAGTATTTGTCTAGTCTTCTTGCTTGACTTGGGCTCTTTAACTTGAAAGATGCTCCCATTGTTATCGCATAGCTTGTGATAAAGTCATTTGTTGAGGGATTCACCCTTAATCCCTACGTTGACCATTTTATCACAATTTACATAGAATCCTTTTGTAGAATTTGCAATGCGCGAAACTAAAACACCTTTCTTAGTCTCTTACTCCTTAGTCAAAAAGACATCCTAGGATTTCAACAAAACCCTTTAATTTTGGAAACTAAAGTTTGTGCAACGCTTCAACACCTAACTTAGTTTGTCACCCAAACATGTGAACGAATCCTTAATTCTTCTCAAGAATCTCAAGGATGTTCTTTAAGGCTCTCACAAGCCATAATGTGGGAATTATCCCTTTAATTGACTTATTGTGCTCTCAGCATATATCACATCATGGCACGTACGTCTGTTGGCATACATGATTATTCTAATGGCGGAAACATTAGAATTCGATTTCATGTGTTCAACAACTTAATAGGTTCATAGAATGATTATGACTCCATCAGTAATTCTACTTCCATCAACATGAATAGCCTATTTGACTTTGTTGATGTACAACAGATATGAAAGAACTTATCCTCATAAGACTCTTCACTCTATGCCAATATTCTCTCTCATAGATTCAAAATCTAGAATATTTTGCATCTCTTTCCAAGTCTCCTAGTCACTCTTGCCAGAAGAGAGAATTGGTACATTATTCTCAATAAGTAATATGTTATCAACATATAAGACATGGAGAAACAATTCTAGCTCCCACTTAACTTCATGTATAATCATGATTCTTCAATCATGTGAATGAAATAATTCACTATAATCACATGAACGAAAAGTATAATCCTTTAATGCTAGCTTAAGATCATTCTAAGATCACTTAAGAAAGCTACGCATAATATGTTAGGATTCTTAGATCTTCATCTAAGATTTTGTGTTTCAAACACTTCCTTCTGTAAATTCCCATTTTAGAAAAGCGAATTTTATTTGCCATTATTCATTAAAATGAAATGCGGCAATTCCTAACATAATTTGATTAACATCTTTATGTAAATCTTACGCATTTGAGTACGCTGGAGCTCTATTTACCATTAAAGAGACCCTCACTTTAAAGTAAATCTACTCATGAGCAACAATTTTCGGATTGTAATGCTTCAACTCATATGTAACAAGGTCATGATACTATCACTTTCACAAAGTAATATTTTTGAACAATAAGACATGTGCGATAAACTCCCACTGAACTCAGCTCTCATACTATCTTCATAGATAATAGTTCAATACCAACTCCCACTCTATAATTCTATTATTTTCACAAAGTAACATTTCAACTATAAGAGATGTTTGTGACGATTCAATCTACTCCCACTCTATCTCTCAGAAATATATCAATATTCATGAGAGATAGCTTTGTGAGTCACAAACATATATATTTAACGGAGTATTAGGAGTTTATCTAGACAATGTATTAGCTTTCAAAAGGCCATCCTAATATGGCAGCTTGATAATATACGAGTCTTATCCATGTCATCTGTTTAATACACTCTCTATTCTAGGTATCTCATGGTTGGCCATCCGTTTAGAATAATGTGTCCATATGGTATCGTGAATTCCCTACTTGATGAATTTCAAAAACACATTACAACTTTAATTGATCTTACATAAGTAAGTTGTTACTTTTAGTAATGATGACATAAGGAGAATAAAATTCATAGCTTATGGACATATAATGATCCCATCATCATAATCGTGTATTTGATCAATTTGAGTTGTTTATCTAATGTTTCTCTACGCAAGTAATTAATGATGATGTTTTTAGAACAAGTAATCATTATAAAACAAGTGATTTGGGTTAAAAACCAAAACACAAATATCCAAAACACAACCCGTGTTTAAAGGATACAAACCAATTTCCAAGTCACACAAGGAAATCAAAATAGTTCTAAAAACTTGAAATACATCATAAAATTAAAGACAAAGCAAATTAAAGCCAAGCTTCCATTGATCCATCACCACGGTTGGCTACTCTAGCTTTCCATATGATCCTATAGAGTTGCTTATCCTTGCCATTGTTTTTGGTAGGAGGCCCTATTTACAATAAAAAGGGTAATCATCACAACTTGTATCATCATACCAAAGTTGAGATTGAAACATAAAAGATAGGGATAGTTATATACCTACTGGAATAACCTTTCCAGCTTTGATGTCTCCAAGATATTTGGAACAGTTTCTCTTCCAATGCCCAAGACTACAACAATAGTGGCACTTGTCCCCGGTGGGGGCACTGTACTTGGGCTTGGAGGTACTAGCTTCATAAGTCTTAGCTATATTCCTGTTGGGAGTTCGCTTCTTCCCCTTCTTCCCACCTTTCTTGAATGTTCCTTTGCTCTTATGATTGACATTGAGCACATCTTTAGTGGTGCTAACACTTAGCCCCATGTCCCTTTCGGCTTGCACAAGCATTTTGTGCAACTCATCAAGGGAAACTTTCTTATCTTGCATATTAAAATTCACCCGGAATTGAACATATGCTTTGATTTTGTTGAGGGAATGAAGAATTCGATCAATTACGAGTTCATTGAGAATTTCCACTTTATGCATTTTCAAGATCTCAACATGCTCCATCAACTTGAGCACATGAGGGCTCACCTTTTGGCCCTCTTTGATGTTAAGATCAAAGAATGCGGAAGCCGCCTCATATTGAATGACCCTAGGAGCTCGTGAAAACATGTTCACAAGCTTCATGTAGATCTCATGAGCGGTGCTAATCTTTATAGCACTTCGTTAGAGTTCGGCCTCCATAGCAAAGATCAACACATTTTTGATCGCGGCCGACTCCTTTTGGTAAACCTCATAGGTTTGCCTAGCGGCGGGGGTGGACCTAGTATTAGGTTCGGAGGGAGATGCCTCGGTAAGGTAACAAAGCTTGTCGTCACCTTGCGCGGCCAAGGAAGGTTGCGCGTCCCAATCGGCGAAATTAGACCCATTCTTTTCTAACTTACAACGATCTATGAAGGATCGGAGCCAAGACACATTGGTAAGCGTGGTGGAACTAGTGGATGCAGACGTGATTGGAGTTGCCATTGCGGTTGATAAAATAAATTTGACTACAAAATAGGAAATGAAGGAATTAATTATCATCTATCGTTTTAATAATACTCGTAAATTTAACTGCAAGTATTGCATTTATATAGTGACCTCCACCCAACTATATAAATGATTCCGAGATCCAAATTCATATCAACTCGGGCACGGTAAGCCGAGTCATCCCTTATTAATATAACTCGGTGGATTAACTCTTTAATCGATTCTACTTTTAGAAATCTCGGTCGATAAAAATTACTCTAATTCTCATCTTTAGCCCGGAACACATGCGACTACGGTCAACAATACTTCCGTTGAGCTCAATCCAAATTTCGATGATATAACATTTTACTACCCCACTTCACCAACGTAACAAGGTTTGTATTACGGTAAAGCCGACTCAACTCCCTTATGAAATTGGTACTTCATGGGTTTATACTTTTTGGCAAGGCTTTTTCTCAATTATTATATGTGAGAGGTCTTGTCAATTTATTATCTATCACGTTTTAAGTGAACTAAAGCGGTGAACTACGATAATTATAATTAACACGGTCGATGACTCGATATGATATGCATGTGTTGTTATGGCGATTTGGCAATGCATGTAACATATTAAAAGAAATGCAAAGCAATAAATAAAATTCCTAGTATGGCCTTCCTAAAATAAAAAAATCAAATAATCTATTACATATTCGGAAACCAACTCCTTTGGTCCCTTGAATCTTCAAGTGGCACGCCTCCCAAGACATCGTCTTTGTCGGATCACCTTTCCGAATGGCACCGTCTTTGAAGATGCTCCATAATTACAAATAATAATAAAAATACAAAGCTATTCCTATTATACATTTGTAAAATGGAAAAACTAATAAAAATAAAAGTGATTCGAGATCACATTAAATTACAACCGAATCAATATTCCCTTTCATTACGGGTAATATTGATTAAACTAAGGCCATACTAAGATAAAATTACATAATTCAAAATTATATAAATAAAAGACATTCAACAATTGAAATATGCAGCATTATAATATATATCTATCATGCCAAATGATGTGCCAAATCGCCCTATTTAACTTATGTCGTACATATAACCCGGTTTTATGGAAATGTGTGATAATAACCTTTTAAAATCACTAATTAACACTTAAATCACATCTAAGCTCAAGTTAATTATCCTAACACTTTTTACGACTCAAAAATTAGTCATCACTCAATTTTTGACAATAATTCAACTTGATTTAATTTTATGCTCATTTTTTACCTTAAAATCATTTTTTACATGAAATAAATTCAAATTAAATTATTAAAAATTTCAAAATTTGAATTTTAAATTTTTAAACATTATGGAATAATTCCACGACACTCAAAATGTCAAAAATCATGGTTAAAATTTTCGAATTAATTTTGAGAAAATATAGTTGCATTTTATCGGTTTTAACTCATAAAATACTTAAAGTATCCGAAAATTAATCTAATAATTTTTAAAACTTTAGATCTGATTAGTGGGATATTTATGTAGCTTAAAATAATTTTCTCAAGCCATGAAATACGTTTTAGCTAATATTGCTAAAATAGTCACTATTTATGCCATTTTTACTCAAAAAATCCATAAATCATGCTAAAGAAGATCTTTTAATCTAGAAATTTACATACACTCTGTAAATCTTACATGTGACAACATATTAAAATAACATGGCTTAATTCGAAATTTAACTTTGTTTAACCATTTTACCTTTTTTAATCCATTTTTATCTCATAAAAATCATAAATCATGCAATATTAATCAAATTAACTCGACCTTTTACACACAACCTATAAAATATGCATGTGAGGTCATATAAAATTTCCAAGGTCAGAAACTTAGTTTAACTATTTTTAGCATTTTAATTCCCATTTTAGTCATAAAAATGTAATAAAATCACTAAAAATCATTAAAATGAGCAATAAATTTTCATAAACCATAAAAATGACCTAAAAACATTTTAGGACCAAAATATATAACATGCATGGTGATTTCGTAGCTTATACTTATAAATCACAAATTTTTAGTTTTATATGTTAACCTTTTAACTCGGAAAAACAATAACCGATTATGCATGCAACATCCTTATGCTCTGATACCACTTGTTAGGTTCATATACCTATTATTAGACTCCTCTAATAGTGAACAAATTAACTTGTTAATTATAAGTTCTTTAGATCTAGTGCATGCATAACAAAGTGAAAGATTTATAAGAAAAACAATGTTCCTCACATTGATATTTGGTTCGAAAATGTGGGCACAAGTAAGATCACCTTCCTTCACTTGTTCTTGAGCTAAATATGATGGATGATCCTCCTAAGACTCCAAGTATAGAAAAAACTCCAATAAGTTGCACCCAAGATTAATCCCAAAAATTTCTACTAATATTAACTAGATATGTAGTAGAAATATAACCTTAATAATACTAATTTTTCTTGTATTACTACCTCTAGTAATAAATTGAATGTATTAGTATTTTTAGAGAGTTTTGTTACTTTGCATGTGAGGAAGAATTAGGCAAAAGAAGTAAAAACTAGAGAGTAAAAAAATGAGCAACAAGTGCTCATTTTAAGAGCACCAAAACGGTTGGTGTAGCATAGGGGAATAATTCCCTTTTGTTTTTACTTGCTTGTTTAGTATAGGTAGAGTTGTGTAAGATATAGGCATGATTAAAGCTAGTATGAAGTGTCACTATCAAGCTTTAATCAAAAACCAACAAAGACAAAAGAGCATCTTTTGCTCTTCTTATTTGGCCGAAATATTGGACCTATTTTGGTCCATTTTTGCCTTTTGTCATTTGTCCCACAAATGCTTATAAGTCATATGTTTAACTATCTTACATAATTAATTATTAATGTAATCATTTAACACTTAAATATTACAATTAATAATATAAAATACACTCCACTTTTTGAGTAGTATACTACCATTATATCAACATATAATGGGTCTCATAATTACTAGTTGGTTAAAATTACAACTTCTTGTAACTTTAAATAACTAATTACCTCTACCTCAAAACTTATATAATACCTCAACTAATTTAGTAAATTAACATTTAATTACTAAATTTTAATCTTATTTAATCACATTACAATAAGACGCAAAATTGCACTCTCATATCTAAGGAATTAATTAATCTGTATCGCATACAAGTAATTAAATATCTATTTGGGCCTCATCCTATAGGTGTGACCTAAAGGGATCAACTGAGCACCACCGTCACACCACGGTAATGTCAAACTCTAGTTAACCAATCATTACCGATTAATGACGGTCAGTCGACTGTATAAAGAATCACCCCTCACGTACTCTTAGTATGAGATTTAATTATGATATTTAAATCATGTGATCGCATTATTGTTGAGGACACATTTCCCAACAGAAAGTCGATGATGCTCCATTCAAAGAGCAAGGAAATTGTAACAAAGAGAGCTTGAAAAGCTCACCAAAGTCAAGCAAGGAAGAGGGCCTCATTGGCCAAGACAAGAAAGTGGGAGAGTTATCTCTATCAACTCAAGAGATCTTTAGTGACCAAGTAGATGAAGTTTGTGGTCTTTGGGACGATGAGTTTGAAGGGATTTTCAATCCCTACATTGGGAATACTATCGATCAAGACCAACATGAAGGACAACAAGTGCAAAGATCTATTGAGGATCTTATCATGACAATGAACAAGCTTTTGACTACTTCTTCAAGGTGTTGAGTAACATCAACAACACCTTGGACATGCCCCCATGACATCTCACTAAGGATGAGAGTTTGGTGGGGTCCTCTCCAAACCACCATTTGTAAATATTTCTAACTCCCTAACTTCCATTTTAATTCTTACATTGCATTTTTGTCATTTTTGGATTTTTATGCTTTGATCAAGATATTTATCATTTTTGAGAGAAGTGAGGGAGGGACTAATGATTTTATTGATGTGTAGTGCTTTAGCTTAGTGTGGGGATAGCAATTGCCTAGGCTATTCATGCCTTAGTAGTGCCCCTACAATGAAGAACACGGGATTTGAAAAATGAAAATGACACGGGATATGCAAGTGCACGGATGGAACTGAATCCGGGTAGACTAGGAGGAATCCGAGCGTCCTTATGGGTAATCCGCTCGTCTTATGGGAATCTGAGCGTCTATGGGAGAATCCGTCCGTCCAAATGAACTGCAAAATTGAAAATTTTAGTCTGTTAGAAAATCCGAGCATCCCAGCTGAGAAGACGCTCGTCTGAAAGAATCCGCTCGTCTTTGCAAGAAGACGCTCGTCTTTTTGCCAGCGCAGATTGAGAAAATTCGCTGTAACATAATCCGCTCGTCTCTGAGGGAATCCGCTCATCCTGAATTGCAGAAATCCGCCCGTCTTCACTGAAAGACGCTCGTCTTTAGGCGAGATTTCCTGAACCCAAAATGAGCAGAATCCGAGCGTCCCGAAGGGAATCCGCTCGTCTCCCCCCTGCAGATTCGAAATTTCGGGTGTTTTAAATACCCCTTCCCACATTCATTCATTCATTCATACATTTAAGCACTACCCCATAAACCCCAAAACCCTCATCTTCTCCATCACCAAAAACAAGATTTCCTCAACCAAATTCAACAAAATCAAATTCAAACTTCCTTACAACAATAATTAATCACTCCTTTTTCAATAATAATCAATCCAAGCACCAAAATCTTCAACCTTTGAGTCTATTTTTGAAATTCAAAGGCAAATCCTTTCATCTGAAAATCGATTTGGGTATAATTGGAAATTGAAGATTTTCAATATTTTCTTGGTATAACCATCAATGGCAAGAACAAAAGGATCAACAAAGGCACTCAAGGCAAAGGCACTCTCAAAAAGGCAAGAATGCCTTCAAGCAAAGAAAGCTTCAATGGCTATGGTGGTTGCTAGTGCAAACTTGGAAGTTCAACAACAACAAAATCCTCCCTTGGAAGCAACGGCATCAACAACTCCGGAAATTGCTCAATTATCAAACTATCCGAAGGTAATTTTCATTTCTAACTCCCATAGGGATACATTTGCCAAGTATGCTAAGAAAGCCATTCTACCCACCAAATTCATATGTGAAGATGCCTTGAACAAATTGGGTGTCCTTGAATAAACAAAAGCCTTATTTGAAGCCATGGGGTTGGGAAAGTTGTTTACTACAAGAGAATTAACATACCCCTCCCTTACCTTGGAATTATTGAGTTCATTGAAAGTGTCTAAGGTAGAGATTAGAACATATATCGAGTTTCGCCTTGCCAATGTGAATAGGCGCATCACCTTTGATGTTTTGAGTAAAGCATTAGGTCTTAGCGATAAACCATACTATCATAAGATGCCCGAAGAGTATGACCCCACTCCTCTTTGGGAGGCGATTTCTGGGAAGAAATTTGTGAGCTTTCATGCTTGTCGCGCTCTATTAGTCCACCATCTGGGCATTAGAGTGTGGCACAAGGTCATCGGGAATACTATAATTGCAATAAAAGACACTAATCACTTTACAAAGCTCGATTGTGTTCTATTTGAGTGGGCCTTAAATGTTGGAAGGGAATTCACTTAGCCTTACAATGCTCTAAGGCTTTTGGTGGAAAGATGGCTCAATGTTGATTGTGGTAAGGAAGGCACCGCTTTTATCGTAAATGGAGGTCTAGTTACTCTCTTGGCCAAGTACTTTGATTCAAATTTCAACAAGGATAAAACCTATGTGGCGATCAAAGGGGGTCATCTCATTGACATGGATGCCATGATTAACAAGTACAAGTGGGTCAAGAATAACTCTCTTGACACCAACTATAGGTGGCTCACCAATGATTCTAGATCTTTCACTTTGCCTTCCAAGATATGCCGCTTGAGTGCTCATCGAACAAATTACCTACTTCCACTCTCAAAGGGCGCCGAGTACACCATCCGTCAACAAAGGGGCGAGATTGAAGAGCCCTCCTCCTCCATTATCACACCACCCTATCCATTCAAATATCAAAAGTTCAAACCCGAAGGTGTTGAAGTGGGCAATGACTACATGACTCTACTTATGCAAGAGATGCATAAACAAGCTTACAATGATCGAGTAGATGCATACTCTGCCCAATATCCACCCCTCCTTGATTTAGCTAGGCAAGGACTACTTGATCCTTTATGTCCTTTGCCTAGTTGGGCGGATAGGGAAGTATTCTTTCCAACCACATCTAGGGGTGAAAGACCGGGTGAAGATGGGAATGTCAATGATGAGATTGATGATGATGATGAGGGTGTTGATGAAGAGGTAGATGATGAAGAAGAAGAGGCTAATGAAGATGATGAAGGAAGTGAGCAAGGAAGTGAAGAGGGAAGTGGTGATGAGTCCGCTTCTATGGAGGAAAATGATGACAATGATGATATGGTGGAGGACTAGCAAGCTTTGGAGGCTCCTACCCTCTTGAGGTTTGTCTACTTATTTCTTTGTTTTATTTATTTTTATCTTGATCATAGTTGGAGAGTCCTAGCAACATGAGGACTAACACCTCGGCCCCATTGAGGTGTTCTTTTATTGTTCCCAATTGAAAAATCCAAAATGACAATATTTAGTTTCATGTATTGCATCTTGTGTGCATGAACTACCCCAAAATTTGAGACATTAGAAATAATGTCTATCTCGGTTTGGGGAAGTACATGCATACGCAACGGGAGGTAATCTAAATTACGCTATCCGTCATAAACAAAAACCCATGCATCATGTAGTGTAGATTAGTATAGCTTGCATTTAGTATAGAATTCATGCATCATGCTTGCATAATTTCCTATCATTTTGGCCATTGAAGACAATGCCCATATTAGTGTGGGGAAGGGAAATTCTAACTTAACTTTTATTCAAAAACCCAAAAAAATCAAAAAGTTTCGAAAAATAAAAAAAATCCAAAAAAATTGAAAATCCAAAAACAAGTTCATTTCCTTTGTAGTGTAGACTTGTATATATTATTGTATATATTGTGTTTGTTCTATCCTTGTTCACATTGATCGACTACGCCACATCCGAGACATGAGGATATTGAAGACCGTATGGTATGATCTTTCCAATCTCCTTTTTTCTTTATATGTTAATGACTATGTGGCTTTATTTTGATTGATGCGGCATAACAATGTGAATTTAGGACTTGCATTTAGATTATATGGCATATTAGTTGGTAGAATAATTTGCATTAGGATGTATAAATGTTAGTTGCATCATGGCATGTAGTTTGCATGTTAGAAAAATTTTGCGAAACCGTCTACTTGTGAAACTTGACAAGTGTATATAGGCCCTAGTAGATGCTTTTTATTCTTAAGACTTTGCTTGTTAGAATACTTGTAAAACACCCTAGGATGTGTCATGCTAGTATCCTTTGACCCATGGATTAAGGCCTAGTCAAGAGTACCTTGTGGTGTGATAACTCCTTGGCTACCGTTTATTCCAAGGTGACCCTTGAAACCATGCATCCATCATCCATGTTCTACCACATTTTTGTCATCAAAGGGAATGGGCACAAAAAGAAATTGATTTGAGTTCAATGAAATGAAAAGTGAAAGAAAGTTTGCAAAATGCATCAAATGAAAAGAGGAGCAAAAATAGACTCCTAATGCTTCAAATATAAGGCACCCTCACTACATATGGGGTGACTTTGAAAATGTTCAAAAAGAAATGCAAAAAGTTGAAAAGTTGTCAAGTGTTGAAATGCCAAACATCAAAGAAATGGCAAAAGAAAGTGTTCTCAAATGTCAAATGCCGCAAGAATTGGGGGGAAAAACAAAAATAAAAGCAAACTCCCAAAATGAAACTCAAATATCTATCAATCCCTTTATCCATCGTATCCATTTTTGTGCATGGTAGAGAGGGGACGACCCTTCTTCTTGTCTAGGCAAGAGGGAGAATTCCGCGATCCTCCAGTGTTTCTAACACCATAGGGAGTCTATTCTTGACAAAAGCATTTAACGATTGAGGACAAAGGTACCCTAGCTTGACACAATTTGGAGGTGATTTATTGGTATCCTTCTAGGCTTAGTAGTTTGAAGAAATTGCATCTATGAAGGAGTGTGTACCCTTGAATTGCTTCCCTTGTAGATAATTTCCGCCACTTAGATGAGGAAAGTGGCTATTCTTTTGTAGATGCATCCATTACTTGATTTTGTGTGCTTTAATGTTTGGATGTGTCGCCATTTTGGCAAGACCCACATTGCCTTGCAAGAAGGCACCCTACCTCATGGTTGTCTTGTTGTGAGTTGAAGGGGCGGAGTGAGACTCGCTAATTGTCTCATATCGGCTATGCTTTTAGGTTAGTTTAAATAACGGTCCTAGTCTTTGTCACCTCTTTACTCGGGACGAGCAAAGGTTCGGTTTGGGGATATTTGATGTGACCATAATTAGAGCATATTTAGTCCCTGAATTAGCCTTGTTCCCATGCTTTTTAGTGCATATTTGGGTCATTTATTGTCTTTAGTCCTTTGTTTTTCATATTCTTTGAGGTTTTGTTTCCTTGGTAGGAAAGGAGTGCAAACCTTGCATTTTCATGGCAAAATAGAGCTAAATCGATTGAATTCAATGACCAAGCATCAAAGAGAAGACATGACTAGGCCTCTGTACATACAATAGTAGATGGACAATGATGAGAAAAGATCCTTGCATCCCCGAGGAAATCCTCAAGTATTTTATGAAGAGAAAGGAAGAAAAGAAGAAAGGAAGAAGCTGTAAGACAATCCGAGCGGATTGCCCACAATCCGCCCGTCCAGCAAAGGCAATCCGAGCGTCTTCCCCAGCTAGACGCCCATCCAGAAACACCACAATCCACCCGTCCACCGCCACAATCCGCTCGTCCAACAAGAAGGCAATCCACCCGTCCCGTGCCCTGGACACTCGGATTGCGTGTCAGCTATTTCGTCTTCTACATGTTTCATGAAGGATGCGCATATTTTTCTAAGACCGGCGAAAAGGAGACCGGAGTCTCTCTTGAGACCGGCGATTCCTCAAGGACTTAATCGTCATTTATGCCCTTAGTAAACCCTAATTTATGTACCTAATCCCCACTATAAATACCCCATTAGGCTAATTAAATAAGCATGTTCTTCTTAGCAATCTCTAGTGTAGTTTATATCAATCAAATCTCTCTTTAATCTTGTAATCAACATTTAATCAAGTTTTAATACAAATTTTATTTCCTTAATCTCTCTTTGGTTCATCTTTCTTTTTGGGTAACTGAAGATTATTTGGGTTATTATTGGGATATTGGCAACCTTCCAATCAATCATCAAGTACTTTTATTATTCTATGCTTTATTATTGGAATCATTAGTAGGTATAATTCTCTTAATCCGTTTTTAATTATTGTTAATTATCTTCATTTATTCATCATGTTTCACTTTGTTGGTATGATTGACAACCTTGCTAGCATGTTCAACATGATAATGAGTGAGTAGTTTCCTTAGCTAGGGTTAATGGGTAATTAGGGGAAACCAACATGGGCGATGATTCATGCTTAAATTAATATGTTTTCATAGTTTATTTGCTTGCTTGTTGTGATCTCAACTTATGCACATGTTACTTTTGATGAAATGCGAGCTTATGAATCCTTGCATTTTTTACCCATCACCTATCTTTTCAATGAGACTTGTCAGACATAAACCAACTCGAGTCTCATTAGACCATGCATATAGTTGAGTAGGGAAGATTAAGTCGACTTGTAGGTGTTGTACAATCTAATCGATTCGGCTCCGGGACCCAAACTTTCCTAGGATTGTAAGATATAAACCAACTCGATCCATCACAACAATAATTGCTTGCTTATAATTTGAGAATATGTTTTTATGATCAATTCCCATGAATCCCCTATGACCCCATGACACCCTAGTACCTTTTATCAATTGTTTACATCCCTTTTTAATCATCTTGCTTGTTTACTTTTATTGCTATTTAGTTTAGTGATCTTCTACTTCAAACCCCAAATTGTGACACCCCTAGACACCACTAGTTAAAATTGAAAATCTCATCTCAATTCCCGTCCCTTGGGATCCGACCTTTACTTACCTCTTTACTAATTGTAGAGTTGTTTGTGGAGTTATAAATTGTGTTTTGGTCTAGGTGCTCCTAACGACAAGTACCGAAAACTAAACCCTTACAAGAGGTACCGACCATTTGGATTTCTCAAAAGGATTTGATTTGAAAATTGAGCAATTATCTCGTGTCTTGAATTAAATTGCATCAAAATTGTTGAAATTGATTTGTGACTCGAAAAAATTCAAACTCAAACCGCCAGGGGTGAATTTTAGAATAGATTTTTTTGAGTGTTTTTGATTTTTGATTTTTGTGAGATCAAGACTCGGATTTATGAGTGCTTGTATTTTGAGGAAAACTGATGTCGCGTTATCGATTTTTGATTTTATTTTTGCTGGAAAAAGTGCGAAAAAGCGAAAAAATATTAAAAATTTCGGCTGATCGGAATTTCGACTGACATGGAAACGATCCGTCGCGGATCGGGATTACTAACCCTTCCCCCTTTTATAAAAAGAAAGAAAAATCCGTATTTTTAAAGCTGCGTCATGGAAACGTGTCGGATTTCGGAAAACGCGAAAACGAGGAAATGTGAGTGTGAGAAAACACAAAATGTCCTGGACCATCCCGAAGAGGCGCGAGCATTCCGGCGGGAGGTTTGAAGTTTCAGGAGAAAACACAACTTGAAAGGGACAATTCAAGGTGGGAATCCTAAGAATAGGCCCAAATAGGCGCGAGCTACTTGGCGATAGAAAGCATCTCTCCCTTTTTCTGAAGATCGCGCTGATTGTTTCGTATAAATAGTGATGTTTGTGCTTCGTTGTTTCATCATCCGAAACATGAAAAGCATCTCTATAAATCCTCTTCTTCTTCCACAAAAATATTTCATGGATGCCTTTGAGAATGCGTTGCGACAATGGTGTCGAGATTTGTCGCCTCCCGAAAAGTATCAACTCATTTGCATGGGAGTTGGTCAATTGTTGGTGCTCCGTCAAGTCAAGGTGCATTCCTCATTTCTCGACGGTTTTGGGATTCGATATATCACGTTTTTGTTTTCCCGAAAGGTGAAATTTGTCCTCTTGCCGAAGAAGTTGGGGCCATTGGTGGGTGGCCGGGTTGTGTTCCGGTGCTTCCTCCGAATCGGTTGTGTTATAAGGAGAAATTTCGTTCCTTGTTGGGCTTGTCAACAAGACAAGTCAACTTCCTCCTTGCTCCTCATGGCGTGGATATGTTGGCTCTTATCAATATCTTCTCAAACCGATTGGATTCCAATGTTTCGGAGGTGGGTAGGAGTTGGGCTATTGCCTTTTACCTTGTCCATGTATACCTCTTTGTTGATGCTTTGAAGAAGGAGGGGACAAAATGTTATGGTAGCATGACCCTCGTGCATGTGGTTGAGCAAATGGAGAATGGTAGGGATCCATCATGGTTAGTCCTTGGCGAGATCATCCAAGCCTTGGACAAGAAGGGCTCTTGTTGAGAAGCTCCCTCATTTGGATATCCAAGGATCCTCCAAGTGTGGCTATTGGATAGGCTAAGATATGTAGAGCCTCCGGTTCATTCTTCTTCTTATTCCTTCCGTCACCTTACTATGAGGAAGAATTTATACTCGGTTAGTTTTTCTTCCACCGAGGCCTATTGGGCCGCAAGATTAGCGGAGGAGGATGGTCCTCATATCCGTTGGGTGGTGCCATGGTGGCACTTGAGGTCCTTCACTGGGTTGCCCGCTTCGAGTGCTAGTCTTCATTCTTTGATGGTGGTGGGTTTGATGGTTGTTTCCTTCATCTATCCCGAAAGGCTCATGAGGCAAATGGGGCGTCAACAAAAGGTGCCCGTTCAAGATACTCTTGTCCAAGGGAACGTTTTTCGAAACTCCGAGCTTGTGGAGGTCTTCGAAATATGGTGGACAGCTCGGCCGCTTTGGGAGGTGCCAAACCCCGTTGCTACGACAGGGGTGACTACCGCTTATGTCAAGTGGTCAAGAGCTTCTTCCTTGGAGGAGAGGTCCAAATCCCGTAAGGACGAGGTTGTTGACTTGAAATATCGAGAGGTTAGCAAGGCCAACCGTGCCTTCTTTTAGGATTATGTTGATGGAGTTAGCCCGGATGTGATGAGGCCACCAAAGAGGAGAATCTCGGGTCCCAAAAATGTAGTGGGCCATACATGGGCTCGTTTTGGGCCGAACATGGGGTCTTGCAATAGACCGGAGGCCGTCGCCATTGTAGATCCATTGAGGATCCGTTCTGAGGAGGAAGTCCATGCTAGGCGGGCCAACAAGAAGAACAAGGGGAAGATGTACCCCGAGGAAAAAGGCAAGGGTACAATGGATGAAAGAAGACCTCCATTACCCACTTTATTATTATGTTGTATTATTGTTGTGAGTTTTTTATTATGTTGTACTAGCTATGTTTTGTGTGTTTTGTCCTAGTTCTACTATGTGAGGTGTTTTAGTCGACACCTTAGCTTTGACAAGTTGTAGACTCGTCGAGCTTTATTTGTTGTTGAAATTGTAATCCCTCCCATTATTAATTAAATAAGAGGATTGCTCGTGTCAAAATTGTGAATGCTTGTTTCTTACATCCATTTGGTAAAGGCAATTCGGTTTGAATCGTCCTAAATATTTGCACTCGGGAAGGTGGGATTTTTGTAGGAAGGGAGAAAGGCTTCTTTTTTGTATTTTGTGGGAAAGGGAATGTTCTTTCCCTCTTTTTTTTTGATGGGGATGATATGGGTGATGGTTTTTTTTTTAATTATGGGGATGTTTTTTTTATTATGGGGATGGTTGTATCTTTCTTGTGTAAGAAAGGACAGCCTACGTATCCACCTGAAGAGGTGAAATCAAACCATGATCGTAGTTCGAAATGTTTGGCAAATTTGATTGGGTTTTGTGGTTGTATCCCTCATGTATAAGAGGGACTGCCTACGTATCCACCTGAAGAGGTGAAATCAAACCATGCTCGTAGTTCAGGGGTTTTTTGTTTAGTGTAAATGGTTGTTGCCTTTGACAGATCAAAGGGCATTCGAAACGGGCAAGGTGCCGCAACTTAGACTCGATAAAACATGCAATTTCAAATCAAAATGCGTTGAGGAACTTGACTTGAAAAGTGTTAAGGTGGTTGCTAGTTATAAAACTAGGGTTAGGTCGTTGTTCCTACGGTTCAAGGGTAGTATTTCATGAGTTGGTCTAGGTTGGTCGGTTTGTAAAATCCTCCCCGTCTAGGTCACTTAGTCTCACTGCGCCCCCCGAAAGTATTTTCTTGACCAGATATGGCCCGGCCTAGTTGGGTTTGAACTTTCCCCTCGGATCGACGGGTAATGGCGCTCGAACCGACTTGAGGACTAAGTCGCCCTCCTGAATGTTCCTGGGTTTAACCTTCATGTTGAATGCCCGTTGTATACGTCGTTGGTATATCTAGATGTTGTGCAAGGCGTTGAGCCGCGGCTCGTCTAGAAGAGTGAGTTGTTCGTACCTTCGACGGGTCCATTCCGCCTCAGGGACTTGACTTCCCAGTACGATGCGTAGAGAAGGGACCTCTAGTTCTACCGGTTGAACCGCCTCCATACCGTATGCTAGGTAGAAGGGTGTGGTGCCTGTTGGTCTTCGAATGGAGGTTCGGTATCCCAATGTGCGAATGGGAGTTTGCTCGGCCAATCGCGGTAGTTGTCTTGTATTTTCTTGATAATGGTGACAAGAGTTTTGTTAGCTGCCTTCACCGCTCCGTTGGTTTGGGGACGGTAGGGGGATGATCGATGTCGTTTGATCTTGTATTTGTCCAGCAAGGTTTGTGTTTCCGCCCGGAAGTGAGAGCCTTGATCGCTGATGATCTCATGGGGTACTCCATATCAGCAAATGATGTTTTCTGGATGAACTTGGCCACTTGTTTGGTGGTCAAGACTGCATATGATTGTGCTTCCACCCATTTGGTGAAATAGTCGATGGCGACGAGGATGAAGCAATGCCCCTTGGTGCCTATCGGGTTGACTTTCCGGATGATATCGATGCCTCACGTTGAAAAAGGCCAGGGTGATGTCATGGTGTATAAAATGGATGGTGGTATGTATTGTATGTTGGCGAAGATTTGGCAATTGTGGCAATATTTGACGTAGTTACGGCAATCGGCTTCCATGGTGGTCTAATAGTAGCCTAGCTCATGATCTTTCGGGTAAGCATCATTGCGCTCATGTGAGGGCCACATTCTCCGTCGTGGACCTCTCCCATGACTTTTTTGGCTTTTTGATGGTCGATGCAAAGGAGGAGAATCCCTTGGGGTGTCCTTTTGTATAGTTGATCATGGTTTATCACGAATTGTGATGCAATTAAACGGATGGCTCTTTGTCCTCTTTGATCAGAGTTGGGAGGGAATTAGTTTTTGGTTTTGTAGTTGACGATGGCTTGGTACCAGGGTTCATTATGGCTTTCCTCATCGTTGTTAATTGCGCAAATGTGCGCTGGCTCGCTCCTTCTCTCGACACATAGGGGCATTGATGTCATCTCGTCAGGTATGTTGACGAGCGCGGCAATTTTTGCCAGGGCATCAGCAAATTTATTTTCCTCTCGCGGCAGGTGGAAGTAGTCGACTTGGTCGAAGAACCCGACCTCTTGATTGATTTTCGCTCGGTAGGGAGCTAAACTGTCACTTTGGATTTTCCATGATCCGAACACCTGATTGATGATGAGCGAGGAATCACCGTGGAGCCTCAGTCTCTTGATGCCAAGTGTTATGGCTGCTTGTAGGCCCATGAGGCATGCTTCATATTCAGCGGCATTATTAGTGACGACAAAGTCTAGCTTTACCGAGATCAGAACATGTTCTCCTTCTAGTGATATAAGAAGGATTCCTACCCCGAAACCTCTCAGGTTAGATGCGCCGTCGATGTATAGGTCCCATGCATCGGTGTTGGCACAAAGGATGTCCTCATCAGGAAGTGACCATGTGTCGGTCGTTGGATCCTCGTTGACGGGATTTTCTGCTAGGAAATCGGCGACTGCCCTTCCCTTGATAACCTTGAGGGGTACAAACTTGAGGTTAAACTCGGACAGCATGAGTGTCCACCTAGACAGCCTTCCGTTTAGTACGGGTTTTTCGAAGATATACTTGACCGGGTCCATCTTGGAATAGATGTGGACCGTGTATCTGAGCATGTAATGTCGCAGCTTCTTTGTTGACCATACTAGGGCAAGGCATGTCTTTTCGAGTTGGGTGTACCTTGCCTCGCACTCGATGAACTTTTTGCGGAGGTAGTAGATGACTCGTTCTTCACCCTTGACTGTTTGTGCTAGCATTGCTTCCATGGCTGTGTCGGTGACAGTCAGGTATAGGGATAAAGTAATCCCTTGTTGAGGTGGCATGAGGATAGGAGGTTTGGATATGATCTCCTTTATCCTGTCAAAGGCCTTTTGGCAGTCGTCATCCCAATCGGTGTGATCGGAGGCGCGAAGTTTCTTGAATATTGGTTCACAAATCATGGTGAGCTTGGCTATCAAGCGGCTGATGTATTGAACCTGACCGAGAAATCCCCGAATCTCCTTCTCGTTCTTAGGCCGAGGCATTTGTTGAAGGGCTTTGATTTTGGTTGGATCAATCTCAATGCCTCTTTTGCTGACGACATATCCCAAGAGTTTTCCGGAGGTGACCCTGAATGCACATTTTTGAGGATTTAGTCTCATGTTATATTTCCGCAGACGAGCGAAGAATTTCCGGAAAGCGTTGATGTGGCCGTCCCGTTCTCTTGACTTTATAATCGTATCATCGACATATACCTCTACCTCCTTGTGCATCATATCATGTAGGAGAGTGGTAGCGGTTCTTTGATAGGTTGCTCTGGCATTGATGAGGCCGAAGGGCATGACCGTGTAGCAATATGTACCCCACTATGTAGTGAATGCAGTCTTGTGCATGTCTTCCTCAGCCATTTTGATCTGGTTATACCTAGCATACCCGTCGATGAATGATAGGAGGGCATGCTCGGCGGTGTTATCCACCAGAATGTCAACATGTAGCAAAGGGAAGTCGTCCTTTGGACTTTCCTTATTCAGATCTCTGATGTCGACGGAAACTCGAATTATCCCTTCTTTCTTCGGTACGAGAACAATGTTGTCCACCCAGTCAGAGTATTCCGACACTTTGATGAAACCGGCCTTGAACTATTTATCCACTTCTTCTTTGATTTTCAGGGCCCATTAAGGACGGATCCGGCGTAGTTTTTGCTTCACGGGTTTAGCTCCGAGCTTAATGGGTATCCTGTGCTCTGCAATTTCCATGTCGATCCCAGGCATATCTTTGTAGGACCAGGCGAATACGTCCTTGTATTCATGTAGGAGGTCAATAAACTGTTGTCTTTCTGAGGGGTCAAGGGTTGTCCCTATCCTAAGTTCTTGAAGTGTTTTGTCGGTTCCTACGTTAATAGGTTCAGTCTCCTCAATGATGGGGGTCCTGGTTTCCCATTTGTAAAGTTCTTTGACTAAGTGAGGTGGGTAGTCACTCAAGTCAAATTCCTCATAGTCATTCAGAATTGCATTGCAGTTAAATTGAGACGAGTCATAAGAAAACTTAGCGTTCATTAAGTTGACACGAGCGAAAAGCTCGGAGAGGACATACATCTCATGGTCAGTCAGAGGCGACACAGTAGAGGAGGTGGCCCCTGGAACAGGCTCCAGGTTGCCACCTTCCATGGGAGTGGGGATGACCCTAGTAGACTCAGCCTCTGAAGCAGCCACAAGCTTGTGATAAAATAGCGGGAAGGGGACCTTGAATGGGACATTAGGAGTGTTAGGAACTAAGACATACTCTGACTCAGACTCAGATTCAGATTCTTCTTCACTTCCCTCTTTGAACATAGGGCCTTCTCCAGTCGTGATCTTGAGAATGCGGCCTTGGCGATCGGTCCACTTGACAGTTTTCCTCCAGCCCTGTGTAGCTTTCTCCGAGTCAGTGTTGGAGATCAAGGCGGTGGGGTCAAATTGGTTGTCCCTTAGATCAATATTGATGATGTCCTCATAGTCGAGGTGTTTGATGTTATCCTCTCCAAAGAGGAGAGTGACAGCTTGTCCGTCGAGGCATGGGGATGACTTAGACTCGGTTGATGCAGCTTCGGTGTTGTTGGGGATAAAGTAGCAGTCCTGAAAGACTTCTACACCTGGGTGTCTAACCTTGGCCACAGAGTCATAAATCGGCTCAAGGAAGCCATGGTAGAGTTCGGACTCTCCCTCGGGGACAAAGTATCCATTGAGCGTCAAATGATAGGGACGGAGGATAACTCTGTGCTTCTTGTGCTTTCGGACTAGGAGGTTCATCTCCTAGATATCTTCATCGGTAGGTTCATAGCCCAGTCCGAAGGGGATGTTGGGGACCTTAGCCTATTTTGAGGGAGGTAAGGTGTTCTTTAGCGGATTGAGGGGAAAACCCGGGAAGTAACCCTGGCGCATCAGAATGCGGTTGACTGTGAGGTTGGCAAATGGGTCACAATCAAAGGGTGCTGATTCGTCAGTTATGGCATTCACAGCTTAGAATCCCCATATTCCGTTGTCATCCTCCTCAATGGCTTGGGAGGTCATTCCCTTTTTCATGACGGCTTTGATCGGGGAAGCAGGAATCGTGATCGTTTTCCCGTTGAAGGGGACCCTAATTTTCTGATGGAGGGTAGAAGTAACTGCCTTGACGGCGTGAATCCAGGGTACTCCTTGATTGGTTGGGACCTGAAAACTAGTTTGCCTTTCCAGTGGTCCGGTCGCGACGGTTAGAGTGATAAGCCCTGCGACCTTACGACGAGTGTCGTCATAAGCGCGTACTCCTTGATTGGTTGGGACCAAATCAGCTTCTATGATACCCAATATGTGAGCCGTTTTGAGGGGAATGACATTCACCGTGGATCCATCATCCACAAGGACCATAGGCATGTTCTTTTTTAGGCACTGTACGGTGATGCACAGGGCCAGGTTGTGGTTGGCTCCGAAGGGAGGGATATCTTCGTCAGCGAGGATGACCGGGCTGCTCAAATCAGGGACATCCCTTGTTATGTGTGCTACCACTTCTTCCGGGGAGGAGGTAGAGGGCACAGTTAGTTTTCCCAAGGCTTGTAGTAGAGCTTGTCGATGCTCGAAGGACGTGGCAATAAGTTGCCAAATTGAAATTTTGGCTTTTGCTTTCTGCAGTTGTTTGAGGATCGAATTCTCGAGAGCCTTGGGTTGAGTGTCCATGTCCGGGACAACTTGGTCATTCGTTGTTGGAGCGACCATTGAATTGTTCGGGTTTTGGTAGGGGCGTCCGGACCGGGTAAGATGACCGATCACTTTCGCCTGCTTCACTTTCCCTGGGCCAATATAAACATCTTCAACATCATCTATCCAGATACCATTGATTTCGGGATCCTGAGGGTACCTTGGAGGGGTATTCCTCGGTGGGTAGTTTTTGTGAGGGACATTTTTGTGAGGGTAGGTTTTGTGAGGGTAGTTTTTGTGAGATTGTTTTTGTGAGGTTGATTATTGTGGGGGTGATTATTGTGAGGTGCGTGCCAGAATGGTCGCGGGAGGAATCCATCCTGGTGAGGGTAGTTTTGGGTGCTTGAGGGACCTCCCCTTGGGCGTGCTGTTGGAGGATTGAAAATCAATTAGCGGTAAGCATCGTTAAGTCAGGTAATCCTTTCGGAGAGACTAGCTATAGCTTCCTCGACTTTTTGGAACATGGCAAGCATAGTTGCGGCGCTGAACACAAATACCCCGTCCGAGGCATCCTTCTCCAAGGCATTCACCTCGTCATCAATTAGTAGAATAAGGTGTGAGCAGTCCAAGGTTGGTTCGTCATCGGAGATAGCATGGATTCCTAAAGGGTTCGTTTTGTTGTTCGGTTTAGTCGGTGAAGGCAAAGGTAATTCCCCTTTATCGATCATATCTTGGATGATGTGTTTGAGCTTGAAGAAGGTTTCCGTATCATGCCCTTTACCTTAGTGGTACTGACAGTAGGCATTAGGGCTCCAGAAGCGGGATTTCTTAACATCAGATGGATCCGGGGTGAGTCCGATCGGCTGTAATTTCCCTTGGTCCATAAGTCTTTTTAGGGCGCTTGCATAAGTTGACCCTATATTGGTGAACACTCTCTGGGGACTCTTAGCTCTCTTGGCGGTTGGTTCAAGGAGGTTGATTTCATCAATCTTGTTCGTCTGACCATAAGGGCGAGATCCGGTTGATGTGGATCCCTGGTAGCCTCTACCGGTGGTTTTGGCTAGGACGCCCTTTCGGAGGTCGTCTTCAATGCGTGTTCCGAGGATTTGCAGATCCTAGAAGGTCTTAATGTTTTGGTACCTCAGTAAGTTGTCATATACCGGGCGGAGATTGTTGACAAAATTTTCCACCAAAGTTGACTCACTCGGCTTGCTGACCAACTGAGTGCTTACTCTCCTCCAACGGGTCAAGAATTCGGTGAATTCGTCCTGGTCATTCTGGGTTAGGACTTCAAGAGTACGGATTTTGGCTTGGATTTCGACATTGTCGGCATATTGCTTAGCAAATTTAACTGCGACCTCATCCCAGGTAGTGAGTGAGGTTCTTCGGGTCAAGGGAGTAGTACCATTGGCGAGAGATTGGTTCCAAGGATGATGGAAAGATCCGGGTGAAAAGTTCCTGTTTAACTCCTTTAATGGCCATGTAGTATTTGAAGGCTCAAATATGATTGAGTGGGTCCTCCACTCCCTTGAATTTGGGCACATCGGTCCAGGTAATATTGTCAGGTAGTTGATCCCCAACAGGTTCAAATCTTCGATTGTTCTCAAGATGGATATTGTTACCCCGGGCTAGGAATTGTTCTTCCAAGAGCTTGATCCTTTTCTCAGTTTCAGTCAAAGGCGGAGTGTTGTGCTCTCCAGTTTCCTTGTTTTCCAGGGTGTCGATACGGGTCTCGACACGGTCCAGAGTGACCTTAAGCGTAGTGAGTAGGCTGGCTAGCTGATCAGTTGTGACATCTCTGTTGTTATCATCGTTGTTGTTGGACGAAGCTGAAGACGGGGCCATGGTTCTGAGGCAGAGACATTACAACTCAATCCGACACGGTTAAACGACTGAACGCAGATAACATAAAGAACGGGACAAAGATCAGACTCAACCAGACGAGGGTGACCGTGTGTGGTACCTTGGTGTTGACTCAATTTATGACATGACGGTGTTGATCGAACTTTTCACACGCGTCCAACATAGCGGCGTGACGCCGTTGGACGAGTCTCGTGGTGAGACGACTCATAAGTAAAGACCCATAAGTATGTTTGCTTCGACTCGATAGACACGAGGCGGAATTGGAGTGGTGGACTGAAGTTTTTGGAAATAGAAATTTTCAAAAAGATTCGTTTGTCGCTTTATGGATGGCTTCTGAAGATGGGGATCTCCGCAAGTCGGTCAGTTGAAAGGGTTGTCTTCTGTTTGCTTGCAAAAGACGGTTTGAGTTTGAATTGGCTCAGAAAACAATGTACTGTTTCCCAAGACGGTCTTCGAAATTTAAATTTGTATGTTTTGAAAATCGGGTTTGAAATGTTTGAAAAGGTCTCGGGGACGGTGTATGGTCCTCTGGATCTCGAAAGTGTCTCGAGAAAAGGGTGTGTGCTTTTCTCGGGTTTTGAAAGAGCCATTGTCGGCGGGAAATGGGTTAAAATCCGTGTCTAGACGCGGCGATTATAACGGCCTAAAAAGGTGATTTTAAATGGTTGTAGAAAAATGAGTTTGAAAATCGTCATTACGACGGCCTAGGAAGGCGTGTCGAAATAGTTATAAAAACCGGGTTTAAAAATCGTCATTACGACGGCCTAGAAAGGCGTGTTTAAATGGTTATAAAAACCGGGTTTAAAAATCGTCATTACGACGGCCTAGAAAGGCGTGTTGAAATGGTTATAAAAATTGGGTTTGAAAATCATCATTACAACGGCCTAGAAAGGCGTGTTGAAATGGTTATAAAAACCGGGTTTGAAAATCGTCATTACGACGGCCTAGAAAAGCGTGTTGAAATGGTTATAAAAACCGGGTTTAAAAATCGTCATTACGACGGCCTAGAAAGGCGTGTTGAAATGCAATGGCCGGCGAAAGACCGAGGTTTGAAACGGCCATTTTAACAGCGCAATAAGGTGTTTTTGAAAGTTTGAAAATGACATGGAAGGACTTATGATCACATAGCACATAAGCACTCACAGTTTCATTATATTATGCATTATGCTTACACGGGTTTTGGCTTAGAGGGTGGGTTACACACCAAGCAATCAAACCCCGATTTGCGAGAGGGATACCAATCCAAACAAAATGTGTAAGGAGAGTGCCCTAGCCTCGTGCTCAAAGGTGATGAAAGCTCTTTGACGAAACAGAAATGTGTATCGTCAACGGCATGCTTGAGTCAATCGGGATTGGAAACGCAGGGATGAGAAAACTCACGGCGACGAGACGAGCTAATTGGTCGAAAAGGGTTAGGTTATTGCCCTGGACAAGGAACCCGACTGTGACAGTAATATCAATTAATGCATTCCAACCAAGACCTCGTTCGAGTCTCACCATCTAGGGATCACAAAGACATAAGTGTCCTAGTTTTCCCCAGCGGAGTCGCTAATCTGTGGACATGGGCCACAAGCCGGTCTGCGGGAGAGATGCCGCCTACCGGTCCGTAGTCACGGGCCACCTGCACACCAAGCTAATCTGTGGACATGGAGTGGTCTTTTGAAAGCCACGCTCGGCGGCGTAAAAATGCTTTCGACCGGATCGCTTTAGATCGGTCGGTTTCGTCTCGGTAAAGGTCTCGAAACGATGCAGAGATGTTCGGAGTCGCGACCAAGCATTTGTGGGATGCTTGGAACCCGTTCGAATCCACTTTATACCTAGGTCAATCAAGGCGAAAAGAGGTGTTTGACATAGGTACTAAAGATAAAGACTCGTCCCTCTTTTAGCATTCTATGCCTAAAATGACTCTCGTACGCCCTGGATAAGGCCATCCACTATCCAAAGGTTCTGAGTAAGGGGTGAGGGTACGTATTGGGAAGCCCTTTAATCAAACACTCAATCTCGTCCGCGTCAGCGGCCTCTACTGATCGATCGTGGTTGTTTAAGTGCAAAAGTTGATAAAACGGTTAAAATGCATGAATGCACATCCAAAAGTCTTAATCTAACATGTGAATATTTCCTAAGTCGGTTGTTTATGGATGTACCAAGAAATTGGTCTCAAAGTTGGATTTAGTTTGATTTGCTTGTGAGACGGAATTAAACATCTATTTACAAAATTCGGATTACGATGCTTAACACGATTCCATTGATTAAAAAAGGGTGTCAAATTACAAAGTGTAAAAACATATACTTGTCAATCTGATCCGTCATGTATTCGGGTTAACCATAATCGGGATCGTCCTAGACAAGTAACAAAATGAGACAGAACAATGCCAGGCAGCCCATTGGGGCACGGGCCTATTGGCGAGGGAAGGGGCTCTGCCCGGGTTTCTGAAACATGAAAACATACGGTTTCTGAAACATGAAAACATGAAAACATGAAAGCATAGTTTACAAATAAAAATGTAAAATGTTTGATTTGAACTAAATATGTTAAGTTCATTTCTTTGTAATTAGTCAAGTTTGTCATCGTACTCGGATTAAACCGACATGGTATAAAGAACCAAGGATGATTATGAATTATGACCAATATATTTACAAATGTAAATAAATGAGAAAATGGTAAAGTAAAAGAAAAAGGTGTTAAAGTACTCATTAAAATGTAATTAACCAATAATATCATAGAGTCACGGAATAAACCATCATGGTATGATGAACCAAGGATGATTTTTGTAATGGTCAAAATATTTGTCATAAAAATGAATTAAAATGGTAAAAACCGTAAAAGGAAAGAAGTAAAAAATAAAAGAAAGTGTTGAAGGAAAGACGAACTCAAACACGTTTGAGTCTGACCTGGATACCCCATTGAGGCGCGAGCCTCTTTGCATAGCAAAGGGCTTCTGTCTCAGGCCAAAACTCGGTTTTGGCTCATCTAACCTATATTTGAATCGTGTTATACATTGTTCATGTTTATAAAGTTATGAAAACAGTAAAGACATGAAATAAAGTGAGTTGTTTACACCCTCAAACTTACGTGTATTCTTGTTTGCGACGTAGACGACTTTAGAGACGGTTTTCTCGTAGCGACTACTCACGATCAAAGAAGTTTAAATAGGTGCCTTAAAAAAGGATTTTGTTTTGAAAATGAGTTGAAAATATGTTGTTGAAAAACATGTTGATTAATGTTGAGTTGGTCGAATGGGTCGGTTGAATGCACGGCGACGATACCAAACAAAATGTGTAAGGCTTGTGTTTACGATCGGTAGGTCGTAAACACGTGTCGATTTTGTGATTTAGGAAGTCGGGTCTAGAAGTTTAAGGGAGGAGGAGGGGGCGGACTCTCGCGTAACCTTCAAATGGTTGCATTTGAGGGGTATTTATAGGACAATGAGTGGTTGTGTGAGTTTTGAGCGACGTGGCCACCTAGGCTGCTCAAAGAGGCGCGAGCCACGTCGCACGTCTTCGAGGTGTCTTGTCGCTTTCACACAAATGCAATCATGATTTGTTCTATCCTAGGATTTGTATGCACATGTTTGGTACTTGACCATGCATGATCCCGGAAAATCTTAACATGGAAGCATTTGACTGGTTTATTATTTGTGTTTGACACGGTTTGACTCGTTGTTGGAGTCGAGATTTTAATTTTGAGTCGGGTTTGACTCTAGTTAGTGTCATTGCGACCCCGTCGTCATGCATTAAACACTCCTGGTACTTTTGAAAAGTTTTTAAATGTTTTATTTTCGAAATCGTTTTAAGTTTTCCGACGTTAAGTTGTACACGAACTGTCGATCAAACGCTGCGATTCCAAAGCATGTTGTAGTCTGATAATCATCGGGTGTTTGTTGGAATCTCAGCAGATACTGGGTATCTACAAGACGATATTAATTGGGAAGCATTTAAACATAAATCGATGTTTAAACAAAATTTACACGTATTTGTGCGACAAATATAAGAACCAAAATGGACCCATAAATAGGTCATTTTGGACCGTGTAAGTGCATGTGGTAGTGTGTGTGTGTGTTGGTTTAAACACCATCACTTCTCTTACACATTGGTATTCCCATAATTACATTTGTTCTAACCCATTCACATGAGCATTCGGTGGAATAAAATAAAAAAGAAAAACGCTCCACTTTCTCCTCTATCAACCGTCCTCCCTTCTTACATACAACACTCGTGTTGTTCATTTTTGACTTCACTTTTGCATGTGAAAATGAAAGTATGTTCTTCTCTCTAAAATCCTCAAAAATTAGAAATCACATACTAAGAGTTAGTATTATAAATCTAATATTTTTACTAAGTGTTAGTATGATTTTTCAAGGGTCAATCTTACATAATATCTAGTAAATATTAGTTAGATTTTGGGGTAAGTTCTTGGGTGCTTAACAGAGGAGGTGTTCTACCTTGGACACTTGAAGATGGAGGATCTTGTCATTTATTTTAATCTCAAAAACAACCAAGATGGTGATCTTGGTTGTGCCCAAATACTACCATTTTTCAATGTAAGGAATTTTTTTTTTCTCATCTTTTATATTATAATATGCTTTTATATTGCATGCATGTTACATAAATCACATAAACACAAATTATGTGATAATTTGACTTTTAATTAGAGTGTCTAATTAGGATCTGTGATCTTTCAGGTGGTATCAGAGCTTATGCTTGTAATTTGCATGTTGATTTTAAGCATATTAAACAAATTATGAGATAATTTGGAAAAATAAAAAATGGTGTTAAAAGAAGTTTTAGCACGAATTTTTTTTGATATGCATACCTACTGATCTCAAAAGGTTTATGGTAAAATTTGGTGATTTATGAAGTATTTTGCTATTTTTAATGTTTGTTTGTAGAAAAATGAGTCAAAAATGCCGTATTTTGGTTAAGAGTTAACTAAAAATAAGTTCAAAATTTGATTTGGGTTTTGAAATGTTTCTGGTGTTTCATGCATATTTTCTATAGATTGTATGTAAAATTTCGAAGGTTGGTTTGAAGTTTTGCATATTTATTGATTTTATGAGATAAAAGTTGATAAAAGTGAAATAAATTAATTATATACTAGAAACATTTGATCCTGCCCTTGATAAATTTATGTACATTTAAAAATATGATTTAAAAGTTAAAAGTGAAATTTAAAATGTATTTTCACCTTTTTTTGATGTTTATTGGTTTTTGTGGTTAAAAACCGATAAATATCGATATTTTTCTTCATAAAATTTTATCCGAATTTTTGGCATTTTTATGACATTTTGGTGTTCTTGGGAGTGTTTCAGAATACTCAAAATTTTTGTTTCAATTTTTGGTAATATTTCAATTATTTTGGATTTATTACTTAGAAGTCATGATTTTACCGATTAAATTAGCAAAATATCACCAAATCAAACTAATTATTCATCTTCAAATTAGTGAGGAATAATTTTGAGGTCCAAAACATTTTGGACAATTAGTTTAGACTTAAATGAGATTTAAGAGTTGATTATTGATTTTTACAAGTTAAAAATCGATTAAATCAACAAAACCGAGATGGATACCAACTATTGATAGATAGGGGCGATTTTGGCATCATTTTACTGCATTTTAAGCATATTTATTTATGTTGAATGAATGATTGTCATTTATTTAAAGTATTTATTTTGTTGTACCTAGTATGACCTAGTTTATTTTAATCGTTATTACCCGAAATGTAAGGAAATAACGGTTTGTTTGTAATTTAAATACGATTTCGTATCGTCGATTTGTAATTCGTTAATAGTTTTTTATTTATTAAATTAATTAATGTATAATCGGAATAGCTATGTAATTTGATTGTAATAGTTATTTTACCGGCGTTTCCAAAAGACGGATTACATCGAGACAGAGTCTATTTTTGGAAGGTGTTCTAAATCCCACAAGAAGAAGCCACTTTTGGAATGAAGAGGCAAGGGACCAAGGAGTTGGTTTCCGATATGTAATAGTCTAGTTTATTTTAACTAGCTGGCCATACTAGGATTATTCTTATGCTTGCTTGTTTTTATTTTTGCGCATGCCAAAATCGCCATTGACATGCATTTTATTTTCGCGGTTGTCAATTCACGTCATTTACATTCACCGACTTAGTTCACTTATAGGGAATTTATGACTAAATTGACAAGATATCTCACATAACTAAAATTGAGATTAACCTTACCGATTAGTAACACCTATGAATCCCTCGTTCATTAGAGCCACGCTCGCCCAAGCGGGGTGTTCCCTTTTTGCCTCGGGTAAGTAGGGTGATAAACGGTTATCACGCGCCAAAGTTGGTTGGACTCAACGGGGTATAAGACGGTCTTGTATTCTGGGGCTAGTACATGGGTTTGTTGAAATCCGTCGACCAAGAGTTCTCATGGTAGAATTAGTCAAGTGTTGACTTACCGAATTTACACAATTATGGGATGTTTCGTCCAAGCGATGCCCATTTTTCTCTAAAGACGGATCTTGGAATCATTTAAATAATTTAGTGAGAGGTCATTATATAAATGTTATAACTTGTTTAACATGTTTTCAGAAGTATTTTTAAAACATTGAATGTTAATTTTTCCTATTTTTCGTTCTTTTTCATTAATGTATTTACTATGTCATCACGCATTTCATCCTCTATTCATTATTATACTTGTTTCGTTCTTACATAGAAAGCGGTTTCTTTGAAAGAATTCGGTAGCAATGATTGGTAACATGATTTACCAATTCACCTACATAAGCTTACAACGATTTTTGCGATTTTTTACAACTTAACGTCCATACATATTAAAAAGGGGTTTCATGTTGCAAACTCTTATTACGAGTTTAAAAGGGAGTCACATTTTATCAAGAGAGTCTTGATTTCAAAAGTGACACCTCCGTCATGATGATGACATATTAGTTTTAATTACTCAAGAGTAATTCAAAAGTTTGCGAAAAGAGTTTTCAAAAATACAAAGAATACTCCAATATGATACCGTCAAATGGCTCAATTTGAGAAAGGCCAAATCGATTGTTTATGCGCTAAAGAGTTTAGGAATATGATGACAATTGAACGGTTAGGTAGTCCAATTTCGCAAGAAGTTGAGATTATGCCACATGTTGCACTCACTTTATAGTAATTCACTCTTACTAAGTGTATAAAATATCATGAATGACTTGAAGAGAGGTCTTCATAAGATTCATTTTTGCTTGTTGAAGCAAAGAGGAATGTGAAAGTGGATGGGAGTTAAGAAGAAGCAACCCTAGATGTATGCCATAAGACAAAATAAAAGGAGACATCTACTCAAAGGATAGGCTAGTTCCACTATCTTGGTATGAGATACCAAGTACGGGTCATTTCTTTGTAAAGAAGTTTACATGAATTGATAAAACGTAAGACGTCTAGCATAGGACATTTGTGTATTGAAATGATGCTAGAATAGCAATGATTTCGATCGGGACAAATGTACCTAAATTTGCTTTTAAAAGAATGTAATCATCTATGTTTATACATAGAAGGCATCACTCATGTGATTTAAAACAAAAGGTTGTACCTACTCCTATGATAACTTGGTGGTTGGTTTGGACCACTCAAGTTAGAGGAATTTTACATTATTCACGAAAACTAAATGTTATACTATCTTGTAGATTTTAAAGTCTCTAATCCAGTGAACCCAATTGATCAATCCTCAAGTAAATTCGTTTAAAACGAGTAAACGATAAGCACATCGAACAACCATTTGATTGAGAATCTTATGGTATGTGTGCATGTATTATGTTTTCTTTTGCTGAAAAGAAGCACAATAGTAAGGTGATTAACCATATACATACGGATGTGTAAGGCCGATAGTTGGTTATATATATACTTCGTTACTTTTACCGTAATGTTAAGTAGATATGAAAACCTCATATCTATTTAATAAGACATAAAAGTGATTTTTGAAACATGGAATATTTTCAAAATGAAATAGTAAACCAAAAGTACAACAAGTTCAAAAATGTTGATCAAAAATTTCAAAGTAATGACTTTGAAGATCAAATGGGTAATATCAAGTAATGACCTTGATCATCACTAAGAAGATTGTGAACCATAGAGTATGGTGTAGTCAAGAAGATAAACCAAACTTTATGAGATATGGTTTGAGGTTTTCGCAATTTTGTAAGCTATTTTCTCACTAAAAGTTTAAAACCCGACAATAATAGCTTAAATGACTCCATATGAGATATGGATAGGGAGGGTCCCTAACTTGTCATTTTTATACATTTGGGACCATAAGTGTTTATGTTCAGAACCAATTTATGTATTTGTGAGGGTTATCCAAAATTGAACCACTTGGTTTTTACTCCTCCAAAATGAGAACAAAGAGTTTGTGGCTCATAATGCTGTCTTTCCAGAAAGATTTTCAGTTTCTGAAAGACAGAGTGGGAGAAATTTTGAACTTACGGAAGTCCAAGACCCACAAACTGAGTAAAATGAAAGAAGACGTTCTTTATTGAGGCTCAGTGGTTATAAGAAGATAATTTTGCGATAATATTGCGTTAATTTTCGAAAGTGACGAATCTTCAACCCTCATCAAAGGCTTTTCTATAGTATGAACTCTATGTGATGGCATGACACCATGCAATTCGAATTAGTCTTCTTCCACAAGATGTGATAAGGAAGGAAACATGAGATGTTTTCGAGACTTGATTTGGGGCGATAACTTTGCACCAAATTAGGTTACCTTGATCTTGTCATAAAGGTTACATAAGATGTTTAAATTTTGGGTTCGTTACAGACAGTTTGTGACAACCCAAATGCCTTTATCAATTCGAATGTTCTTAGCAATATAGCCTCTCATGAGGATAATGATGCGTGTCTAATATATGATGTTTTGCACTTCATTTCACATGCATTTCAGAGCTCAATTGAGTAGTTTATGCTACTATTTCCCTTGTTTCGTGTATTTCTTCCTTTTTGTGTGATATTGCAGAAATATGAAGATTTCAGCGGAAAATGAGCCCAATCCGTCCCTAGGTGTTTAGTATTGCATTTGACACGGAGAAAAGACTCGGGAAGCGAACTTGGTGCGCATTTCAAGGCTTGAAAGACATATTTGCGAGAGTTTTAGAAGCGGATTACCAGCTACAGTGGTCTATAGATTGACCTACATGGTCTATAGACTGTTAGAATGCTTCTCGACATTGCAGGCTGCTTCAGATGGCTATATCTCGAGTTCAACAGCAGATAATTGAGTGATTCCAATTAGAGGTGAAAGCTTATCCTCTTAGCTTTCCACGCCACATAGAACGCCTGATTTGACCAAGTAACGAAGAAATGGCAGTTGTTTTAAGATCGGTGCGCGCTGCAGGAATCGTCAGAATGCTATTCTGTACAGCGCCTGTGGTCGATCGACTGACCTCAGTGGTCGATCGACCACCCCACGAGCTGATGCGCAAGTTAAAAGATCGAGAATTCCAAAGCCCATTGTGATTAGGTTTAGGAATAAAGGTTACGCAAGATTATTCCTATATAAGAGAACCTTAGTTTTCAGAATAACCATCCAGTTTTTATCATTCAGTTCTTAGATACAATTAAACATTCGTTAGTTTAGATTATTTCCGCCAATAAATTTTACTCTTGCATTCGGCTTGATCTTTCCTTCCTAATCTATACGGTATTCTTCTGTTCTTATATTTCGTTTTATTGCTTTCGTTCGTAGTATAAAATTGCTATGTTAGATCACCCGAAGCCAAATTATTGTTTTATGTTACTCATTTATTTAGCTATTTCAATTATGAATTCGTCTGTTTTATTAGTTAATTTTATCGTTGTTATTACCTTCAGTATGAGCAGCTAAATCACCTTGCTAAGATGTAGGGGATCTATGGCGTAGATGATAGTAGAATAAGTAACCCCGCATTAGGGCTTGGTCGATCGACTGGCTTAACTAGTCGACCGACTGAGCCGGTTGGTCGATCGACTGGGGTAGCTGGTCGATCAACTAACTTCGTGTCTGATTAGGACCGTATAATTCGTTAAGTGCAACATTTAACAATGAGACCGAGAGGAGACTTGTTAGATGCTTAGTTTTGACCAACCCGTAGATCGAAAGATAGGGAAGCGCATTAATTAACGAGTTGACACGACTAAATTGCTGAGATCGAGAGATAATGTAATTTAGGCTTTAGGAATCACTAATCGGGGCGAGAGCTAGCACTAGTGAGACTTAGGGACTGGTAGCATAGGCCGAAAGGAGCTACTAGTTAACTTGGACCGAGAGGACTTGTTTTACCCATCCTACACGACTGTATTTCGGACTTACCTAGGATTTTGTGCCATCGCAGCTATAGTGAACCGACCGTCTTAGCATTTATTTTATCATTGTTTACATCATTTGCTTCTATTATTCGTTTCTTTAGTTTATGTCATTAGATTTAGTTAAAATTCTCATCAAAACCCCCTCAGTGTTACCGTTAAGACTAGAATTGAAAGCAACTATAAATTCCCTACCTCCCTGTGGTTCGACCATCACTACCACTTGCTAGTTGTAGTTTGGTTTTATAAATATTATTTTTGATACTCACTTCGACAGGTATCGGATAACATTAGGCAAAAGGATAACGAAACTTTCTCCTTGAATGTAACTCATGAAGGGAGAAGTTTTGTTGATCTTGTAAATGCTAAGAAGCTTAGTATGCTTGAAAGATCCCTTTTGTGATCTTATATACGTCAAAGAGTTGGAACTTTGGGTTCAATCATGTAGTCTATCAAAATGGTATTACTCGAGTGTCGAGGTACCATGATGATACATGGAGTTTAGTGGGAGCTAAAGTGATTTTCTTAGTCTAAATATGTGCTTGACATATTAGTGACTAGAAATGTAGCTAAGGTGATGTTTCTTAGTCTAAATATGTGTTTGACATATTAGTGACTAGAAATATTCTCGGGTGAATATTTGAGAGTAGCATGGCGCATTTTAATTATCCGGATCTAATAAGATAGATCTCCATGGATATTAGCATTTTAGTCAAGAGACTTACGTGATAAGATTCTTGACTCATTCAAGTTGTTGAATAAATAATATGATCTTTTGTGCTTCCGCTGCAGGATCTATTAAATATGCTAAAAGCTGCTCTCGTCGGGACTCATCATATTGAGAATATGAGAAGTCATTACCAATCATTTCCTAGTGAGTGTCACTAGATGATTATCAAGAGCATTCTCGAGTACTTGAGAAGCACGGAGAATTTACTCTTGTAGTTTGGAGGAATCTATAAATTTCGTGTTAAAGGATTACACGGAAACATTCCTATGCTTATAAGATGTTATGGGCCTCGTTAATGAATGGTTAGCATGTAGAAGAGCTATGTGCATAAAGAATAATATGTGTAAGAAGTTATACATATATGTATAAGAAGTTATACATTTATAAAGCTGATATGTATGAGGAGTAATACATAAAAAATGTCATATGAAGGATGTGTATGTATACGTGTTATAAGTACAAATCATGAACGAAAGCTAAGTACATTAAAACATCCGATGTTGTAAAAGAGATAGTTGATATCCGGAATTTAATGGAACTAGAGTAGTTCTGTTAGGCGAATATCGTCTCCTGAGAGACTGTGAAAATAGTGGGAGTGTTTTCCTGGCTTTAGAACCAGAGTCTAAAAACTTGTTTAGACATGTACTTAGAAAGGCTCTATGTGATGAAAAGATTGCATAGAACAAAGGAAAATAGGAATGGAAATTAGAGTGATGCAACTATTACTAATCCTCTAACCAAGGCCGTTGGTATAAGGTAGACATGATGGTTATGTCATCTCAATGTGATTGAGGAGTATACCTTAATTGCTAAAGATCGTTATGTAAATATTGGATAGAGTATTAATATTTACGTAAGTCATGATCGCATTCATTGTTTGAGTCTCTTTAAGAACTCAATTATTCAGTTTGACTGAAAACAAGAATACCTTGTTTATCCGAATTGGTTGTGGAGACAATATTGAACCCCAATTTAAGTGAATAGGATGAACATTGTATTAGCCCTAGTCACTTAATGAGGTGACGTCTCGGAGTGACTAGATTGTAAGATGATTGATGGTATGTTAAGCACCATAAGGTCATAAGGATGACTAGTCATTTACATAGGTAGACTGTGGGACACTTTGCCAGGCAGTGACATTTATAGAGTCCCTTAGATCTATTACAGACACCTTGTCGTGGCAGGGACTTCTATGATATTCCTATGAGCCGATTCTTTAAACTAGAAACTATTATCTAAGCAAGTGCAGTTTTTGAGTGACTTTGGTTTTTGTCCTAGGTCGTGCCATGAAAGGAGGCCAAAGGACATCTACTGGGTCATGGTGATCTGTATTGTGCAAAAGGATAGATAGGGCAGACAGGAATTCTCCACCCACGCTGGATTTAAACATCTCTAGGCTACTCGAGGAGTTGTGACTGGGAAATGCGTGGCCACGCTTGGAAGTAATCTATAGTAGATTGTTCCGGTCTTGCAGTCACACTCCCGATCGAGAAAACCACTCACGATATGTTCATGTGCAAGTGCGACCTGAAAGACACCTTGCATTGAGTGGGAGATTGTTGTTAAAGCGGATAAGAGAATCGGTAACACACCCTTGTAGAGTACAAGCTGGATATTGTTGGGATAAGGAGATTATCCACAATTGTGTGTTATATTCATCGCACAACTTGTCTCGGACAAGTGGGAGATTATTGGAGTTTTTGTCCTCCACAATAGTGCATGAGAATATTATTAAATCTCATTAAGGAATATGCATGGGATATTCATTGGAAATACTAGTCAGCTGATCAACGTATATCGGTAACGGTTGGCCAACTAGGGTTTGACGTTACTGTCGTGAGACGGCGGTGTTCAACTGATCCCTTTCTGTCACACCTAAAGGAACGAACCCCAACACGAAAGCTAATTAAATGTATCAGATACAGTTTAATTACTCCCTTGATAAATTGACTAAGAGTAAGTTGATTAATTATTTTAGAGAGATATCGAGTTGTGAACTCGAGGCGCGGAAATTATTATTTAATTATGCGATAATTAAATAATAAATTATTTGAGACGGGAATTAATGATTAAGTAGTGAATTGTTAAATTAGTACTAATTGACTAATGTGATTAGTATTGGTGTGTAAAATATATGTGTAGCTGTACACATATATTTACGGAGTGTTTTAGACGATATTAATTGGGAAACATTTAAACATAAATCGATGTTTAAATAAAATTTACACGTATTTGTGCAACAAATATAAGAACAAAAATGGACCCGTAAATAGGTCATTTGGACGTGTAAATGCATGCGGTAGTGTGTGCGTGTTGCTTTAAACACCATCATTTCTCTTACACATTGGTCTTCCCATAATTACTTTTGTTCTGACCCATTCACATGAGCATTGGGTGGATTAAAATAAGAAAGAAAAACACTCCACTTTCTCATCTATCAACCGTCCTCCCTTCTTACACACAACACTTGTGTTGTTCATTTTTGACTTCACTTTTGCATGTGAAAATGAAAGTGTGTTCTTCTATCTAAAATCCTCAAAAAATTAGAAATCACATACTAAGAGTTAGTATTATAAATCTAATATTTATACTAAGTGTTAGTATGATTTTTCAAGGGTCAATCTTATATAATATCTAGTTAATATTAGTAAGATTTTTGGGTAAGTTCTTGGGTGCTTAAGAGAGGAGGTGTTCTACCTTGGACACTTGAAGATGGAGGATCTTGCCATTTATTTTAAGCTCAAGAACAACCAAGATGGTGATCTTGGTTGTGCCCAAATACTACATTTTTCAATGTAAGGAATATTATTTTCCTCAACTTTTATATTAATATGCTTTTATATTGCATGTATATCACATAGATCACATAAACACAAATTATGAGATAATTTGACTTTTAATTAGAGTGTCTAATTAGGATCTATGATCTTTCATTTGGGGTAATTAAGGGATAATAATAAGGGGTTTTGTAGTGTATATTAGTATATGATGTATTGTGATAGTCATTATGTGATTTGTATAGGATGAGACGGTTCCTTGAGACGGTTTTGGTCCGAATTCGAGTAGCATGAGGAGATTGTTAAAAGGTAGGTTCATCCTACTCGGTTTCAATAATGTGATGTCGTTTATGTTGATGTTGTAGTTAGTTTTGCATAATTAGGGCATTTGCATTATAACATATTTAGTGGTAATCACATCATTAAGAGGATGATTATGATATGTTGGTTGTGGTTCATGCATTGGTCATTATCGTATATATTGGAGTTGTTGTTGTTGTTGTTGTTGTAGTTGTTGTTGTTGTTGTTCTTCTTGTTATTGTTGTTGTCGTTATTGTTGTTGTTGTTGTTGTTTTGGAGACGTAGGACGGTTGGGAGACCGTCTTACGCTTAAGTTGCCTCTTGGAGCTTCCCACTCCAAGGGGGATTTTCACATTAATGGCTTGAGATACGGAGGGACTCGTGCGGTTGAGGCACGACGTCTGGCAGGGGATCCGGTTGGCTTCAGGACCCGGTACGTCTGGGCCTGTCCTGGTACCTGTTTGTGGTTGGTGGAATGTCAGGGCATGTCTCAGTACCAGTGTTGTTATCGGTATGTCTGGGCTTGTCCCGGTACCGTGGTGGTGGAGGTGGTGTGTTGGCGTCTAATTCACATTTGTAGTCATATTGCATGTTCACACTTGAGTTGTGTCATCTTTTATTTGTTTATTGAAACTGACGTTTGTTGTGTCTGTGTATTTGTCACCTGTCTGTTTTGGGGTGGCCTGTGTTGATCCATATGATGTCCTTTGGTCCTATGGAGAGCAAGTTAGGTATAGATTGTTTGGATAGTACGCGGGAGACGGGACGAGCTTGATGAGTCACGAGACGAGTGTAGTTAGTTAGATGAGTATAGTAGCCATGAGTTATATTTTATTCATTAGTTAATGGTTTGTAATCACTAAACTTGTCATTTATAATAAATTTTTCTTTATTGTATCTCTGACTAACCGCCTCGGGAAACCGAGTAGGTAACATCTCCTAATTACCTTGGTCGGTTAAGAAGGGGGTGTTACAAAATGGTATCAGAGCGACGATCTTGGAACCTAAACCAATGAACCAAAATGAACCTATGTGTGTCTAATAAAATGAACCCGACTTGAGTATCATAGGTGATCGGTTTTGGATGAGTGGGCGCCCTCATATCAAAACTAGTGCCTATTGTATCGGTTGGTCACTACCTGGGTGGTTAAAAGTATGGGTGAATGCTATGTGGAAAGTTGTATGGTGCCATGATTGCATGAATGTGTGATTTTCATTAAATTCTTGTATGATATAGTACTTGCCACGATGCATGAAGGTGTGTGGAAGTTGAGTGCTAGATTGTTAGGGGTAGTATGCCTAGAAATAGTTAGTATATGGTTGTATGCGAATAATGACATTGCTCCTCGAATGTATGTTAATGTTTTATTGTAGATGAATGGTGAATTGTGTTCGTAGAGTAGTTATTGGTACTACAATAATGTACCAAAGACGGTAAAATGGGTTGACGTATGGGCTAACTCGGGTGAGTCACCGAAAGCCGATGAACTCCCGAACCTTCCCTTTGTATTGCAGGGATTTCATCGTTCTCATTCAACTCGAAATTTCCAACCATAAGAAACCACTCTACCGAGTACGAGTTCGCACCTGGTCGAGTAACCTCTCACTCAACCAAGTGGGCTCTGACACTCGACCGAGTGGACCATTTTCCAGAAGATGGGAACATCCTGGAAAATAGGGCACTCGACCGAGTGAAAAATTCAGTCGACCGAGCGAATTCGCCACTCGACCGAGTGTAGCTGGGATGGGATTTACACGGGTTTGATTCTCTTTTCTTCATTCCTTATCTTCTTCCTATCTCGTTTTCACCTCATTCAAACAACACCAAAATCTCTCTAAAAATAATTCTAAAACTCCATTTTTTGTGATTTACTACATGGGCTAAGTTTTCCACTCCAAACTTCCGTCTCAAATCTCTCCTAATTAGCAATGTAAGTAGACCATTCTTCTTCTTATTCCTTCATCTTGAATTTGTTAAATCTACAATAATGTTCTTGAGGTTGTCAATTTATTTCATGCTTTTACTTAATTCATGGTAACAAATAGCTCTCTACATTTTATTGTTGCTAAAAATCAAGTTTTTATGTCAATTCTACCACCTAAATTGAAGAACACGAAAATGGATACATGAGCTTGTATGACGACTTTTGGTGCTTGTTGTGAGTCTAATTGGACAACAAAGGCTTAACCTTCGTTGTTATGGATGAATTTTAGTTTAGATATGTGAAAATTTCGCCTTAAAACTCCGTCTTAAATTTTCTAATTTTAGACAAGTCATGCCCAAATTTTTAATTTCCCTGAGTAAAAGTTGGTTTAATTGCCTTATAAGGCTACCATTCTAATTGATAATACGGTATGTAGTCTCAAGAATGAAATTTTTCCATCTTGAAAATTGGGTGAAATTCTTGAAAACTTCCAATTATCCATGAACAATTTTGATTTTTGTCTTGAAAATGGTTTGAGAAGTGTCGACAAACTAAGAATTTGATGGTTATTACTACACTATGAGGTGAATCAAGAAAGTTTCATCTTAAAAATATAAATGAATTTCTCAAAATTTAACACTCACTATGTCAAAAACTTTATTTTTCATGGTCACTACTTGGTCAAGTATTAAGTTTAGCAATTGGGGGAGAATTTCATCCACTTCCAAAGTTAGTCACAAGTCTCATTTTTCCTTCTATGTTTTCTGTGTGATTTCTCTTGTAACATGTCAAGGAACACGAGGAGCACCCGTGGAAGGAACAACCGTCAACCCCAACCCGAACCGGCGGTACCACCCGCCTTTACCCACCCAGGATTACTAAAGTAGAAATAAGAAATAATATTAGATTAAATTTTAAGGGTTTCTAATAATTATATCTAGTTAATATATTATTAGATTTAAGGGATAGTCTTTGTGCAATCAAGAGGAGAATCTCTACTTTCGGATTTTTGGAGGATCATCCATAAACTTGTAGCTCAAGAACAAGTGTAAGAAGGAGTCCTTACTTGTGCCCTAAAACCGATTTGTACAATATAAGGAACATTGTTCTTACTTTCTCTTAATATTATGTGATGCATGCACTAGATCATCATCTAAAGTGGACAGGAGTCATGTTATTTTTGAAAATAACAAACTTGTAACTTATTAAGATGCTTTTTCAAGTTTCAACTCCGCAAAAGTCCGAACTGAACATAAACATTAAGATGTTTCCATAGTTTTGGTTGATTGGTGGTAAGAGGTTTACACCAATAGAAACGCTTCGTTAAATTCGGATTTAATAATATTATTTAAATGTTGGATTTTAAAATCATCTTGCATGAATTTTGTAAATTGCAATTATCCTAAGGTAGGATACGAACTTAAGAAGAAGTCTTAAGTAGAAGTTAAGGAGTTGAATTGTATGTTTTGATCATGTGATAAACTTTTCTCGAATTGTCGAGTAGTTCTGTTTATACATGGAGTTTAGTGGGAATAAGGTGGTGTTAATAGTCTCTTATGTAATCGACATATTGATCATTGTGAATGATGGAAGACTTAGGAGAAGAATAATACATCTCTAAAGTATCCAAACCTATAAAGATAATTCTAAGAGGATATTAGCGTTAAATGAATATTCTTATACTGATAAGAGTCTAGACAAGTTCAAGGTGTTGAACATGTAGATATTGAGTCCACATGCTTCCGCTACGGGATGAATTCATTACGCTAAGATGTATCACCATTCTTACACTTCGTATACTCGGAGTATGACGAGATGTTACAAATCGAATCTTTGAGAGAAGTCTCTATATAGCCACATAGTTCATTAGTTAGTACCCAGGAAGTACTAAAGATACGAAGCTAAGCATTTAGAAATAAGATGGATTTATGTGCGAGTTTGTGGACATGGCCCACCTGCGTATGCCCAGCCGATCTGTGTACAATGGCAGCGGTCTTTTTGAAAGCCACGCTCGGCGGCGTAAGAATGCCTTCGACCGGATCGTTTTTAGATCGGTCGGTTTCGTCTCGGTAAGGGTCTCGAAACGATTAGAGATGTTCGGAGTCGCCACCAAGCATTTGTGGGATGCCTGGAACCCGTTCGAAATCCACTATATACCTCGGTCAAATTGAAGCACATAGCAGCGTTTGACATAGGCACTAAAGATAAGGAAATCGTCCATCTTTAGCATCCTATCTCTAGAATGACTCTCGTACGCCCTGGATAAGGTCGTCCACTATCCAAAGTTTCTGAGTAAGAGGTGAAGGTACATATTGGGAAGCCCTTTAATCAGACACCCAATCTCGCCCGCGTTAGCGGCCTCTACTGATCGATCTTGGTTGGTTGAATGCAAAAGTTGATAAAATGGTTTAAATGCATGAATGCGCATCCAATAATTTAAACCTAACATGTGAGAGCTTTCTAAGTCGGTTGATTTAATCCAAGTATCAAGTATAAGTGATGTGACCATAATTGGCGCATATTTAGCCCCCGAATTAGCCTTGTTCCCATGCTTTTTAGTGCTTATTTGGTATCTTTAGTTCTTTGTTTTGCATATTCTTTGAGATTTTGATCCCTTGGTAGGAAAGGAGTAAGAATCTTGCATTTTCATGGCAAAACGAGACTAAATTGATCGAATTCATCACATGCATACACGAATACACAGGGTCAACCGCGAGGTTGAGTAGGTAATACTATATAATAAAGAATGCAATGCTACGATCCTCCATTCAACTCCATCACACACATCCCCGGAACGCCCAGCCATACCGATCCCCGGTAGACTATATATCGACCGTAGTCGATCTGGCAGCTCGCAGCTGAGGACACCAGGGCAAGTCCTGCAGAACCCGCCTGTTGGGGTTGGTGTCCTTAACAGCTAGTGCAAGGACTTATAAACCTCTAAAAGGATCAAAGGGCATACTTTTGGTATTATTATCAGTTGATCCACGTTTATCAATAACGGTTGGCTTGCTAGATAAGTTTGACGTTATTGTCATACAGATGGCGGTGATCAACTGGTCCCTAAAAGTCACACCTATAGGATACGTTCGAGAGATGTGACGGTATGAAAATACTGTCATGTAGATGCCAAAATTGACTAACCAGTTAGTCCGAGTTATTTGACTAGTAATTAGTCAAAAATGTGATGATGAGATATTATATTTAATACGGATTAAATATCATGGGCTAAGGCGAATTAACCAGTTAATTCGTAAAATTAAATATAAACGATTTATATTTAATTAAATGTATATTGAATATAATTATACAATACTGTTTTTGTCGGACACGTATTAATAATTCAGCTAACCCGTATTATTAGCTGATGCCTAAATTTCCGATAACCGATAATGATTTATAATCGACCGTGTTATATACATTTAGCAATTCGGATCGTACCATGAGTTAAAAATAAGAGAAAGTGGAAAGCCCACTCTCCCCAAAAGAAACTCACGGCCGAACCATACAAAGAGGGAGTCTCTCCTCTTTGTAACCTAATTTTCATTTTGCAAAAATACATTAGGGTTTTGGAGATTAATTTTCTCTAAAGCGAGATCTCACATCTCGAAGAACCTCACATTCAGTTCTCCCTATATTGCAAGGCAATCGGAGAACACCATCTAGCACGAGGGCATATCTCGGACAAGGTCTTGGGTGCAACAATTAGGAGGGAATCTCGTTTGATTTCTGTTCTTTACGCCGTGCATAAAAGGACCCGAGGTTATTTCTTGTTCCTTATCGTTTCTATTGTATTTATGTTTTATGACAATAATCACATGTTTAAATTTACGTTATAGTCCTAATTTTAAAGGGTATTATACGTATGTATACCCACAAGTGGTATCAGAGCGAGGCCACGTAAATTTTTCTATGTGTTTTTCATAAAACGTTTTTGAAACGATGATTTTGTGCATCGAATTCCGTGCCATGTATACACGGCTGATTCGGGTTTTGTTCTTGTTGAAACCGTGACATGTTTTACACGGTTTTATCATCTTGTTTTCGTTTTGTGTTATGCATATTGTTGTTTTATACAGAAATTATAACAATATGTCATGTTTTTGTCAATTGTTAAAATTGTTTTGCTGCTTTTTAGATCAAAATTGCAATTGATTTTGTTTTGTCAAAATGTTTTCACGAGGGTTTTATGTTTTCCAGAAACTTTTTCCCTCGATCGAGCATGTTTTTAGTCGATCGAATGGTTTTTCTGACATGTTTTTACTCGATCGAGTCCTTCTTTGTACTCGATCGACACGCTTTTAAAACCCCTTTGCTCGATCGAGAAGTCCTCGTACTCGATCGAGCAAAGATTCTTGATATAAGTCCTCGATCGACTACCAGTCTTGTCGATCGAGTACTTCCTGATTAGCACTCCTCTCGATCGACTAGCAGTTCAGTCGATCGAGCCCTTTTGTCCCTCGATCGAGCACTTATGTCCCTGGATCGAAGGATTTCCGTTTTAACAGCTTTGAAAATTTGTTTCTTTTGATTTAAATTTTCTTTTGGCTTCAATTTGTACTTTATACGGATATTGTACACTCGCTATGATTGTGAAATGGTTCACACACGTACCATTAAGTTATTTTAAAGCGTATTTAAAGTAACGGATTGTAATGGATTAAAATTAAATGATAGAAGCGGTTTTATCACATGAATTTTAATCATTAAAAAGGTGGTTTGGATAAATTTAACATAATTACGGAATTATGTTACGAATGAATTTGTTTTTAGTTGATGCATTTTTATTTATCGTTTATTTTGAATGCCGTGAATGCCTTTTATTACGTATTTAATTTTTTTTTACAATCAGTTGTAACTTAGTGTGGCCTTAGTAGAACGTGTTACCGTAATGATGGAACACGGTCTTGGTTGTATTTTGAGATCTCGTATCTCCGTTTTGGTTTTTATCACTTGTAATTACAATTTTAATTAGAATGTAATTAGGTTTATATTTTGTAATTTTAATTGTAATTTTTGAGAAGACCAAAGATGGAGACCGGATGCTCACTCCCGCTACTTGGATCAAGATGGAACATCAAGACAAGCTTTTCGGGTCCAACGGTGGATTCCAAAGTTGTATTATGTTCTTATACTAGGATAGGCCACACTAGGAATCTTTATTTACGTATTGCATTCCTTTATTTATTTATCGTTACGATAATATGCATCATATTCCGCCTAAAAACCAAACCACCTATTTATTGCATGAAAACTGACACATATAGAGGTCACGAGTTAGTTTTCATTGACATTCTCATGTCACACGTTTAAAGCCATCATCAAAATAAATTCATTCATGTCAGACGCTAGTTATTCGTTCACTTAAAATGAATTATAATTTTGTTGATGGGATCTTCCTCGTATAAACTAAAATTGAGAACGGTCTTTATAGGTCAAACTCCAATGAGTCCCTTCTTCGTCGGTAGGCATAATATGACCCCTTATACGTCGGGTAAGTTGGAACCGATTGACCTATTTTATCTCAACACTATGGTCGCTCGTACGATCCTGTGATCTTGGTGGACTATAGATAGGATTTACGGAAATCTATCGACCAAGAGTTCTTCCGGAAGAATTAGCTAAACAGTTGGCTTATCAATTTACAGAAATTGAGTCTTGGGATCACTTGTATCATTCTTGAGGGAGATCAATTATGCAAGTGCAAGAGTCTACATGTTAAAATGAATTTTAAATAGACTTAAATCACCTCGATGAGTTGCTTATTTCGTTTTGTTTTTCTTTCTTTTTCAGTGTAGATCACGTTTTTAAACTGCTAAACAACAAATGGCTGGTTCTACTGATAACCCAATGCCAAGTGCCACATTGGACCGTGAGTCCTGGCTTCGGATCTTCATGAATCGGATGAATCGGTCTACTCGATCAAGAATGATGGATCCAACTTCGCGGACGGGAGGCGGCATTACGGAATGTCTGCTGCTGGCGACGGGAAGCTCAAATATCTATTAGAGCCCATCCCGGCAAACCCAGGTCCCACGGCTAGAGCTGCTGAAATCACCAAGTTTAATGATTTCTGTATGGAAGCGGGTGCGATTAAAAACGTACTCATTTTTGCAATGGAACCCAATTTGCAGAAACGCTTCATAGCCCATGGTGCAAACAAGATTTTCACCACGCTCACCAAGGAATTCTCGAAAGCACCGAGAATCATGACCTATGAGCATACCACTCGCTTCTTTGATGCGAGACTCCAAAAGGGCCAACCGGTTAGCCCACACATTCTCAGCATGATTGAGAATGTCGAGAAGCTGGAGAACTTTAACTGTAACATCAGCGAGAACATTGTTATCGACCGCATACTTCACTCACTCCACGATGGTTATTCGCAATTTAGAGCGAATTACTATATGAATGATTTGAAGAAAACTCCCCATGAACTGCACTCCCTTCTCGTACAGACCGAGAAGGACATGAAGTCCAGTGGGAGCATGAAACAGGATGTTCTCGTTGTGTCAAATAAAGGGAAGGGTAAGGGCAAAGCTCAGGCAAACCTAGCAGTAGGTAAGGCGAAGTTCAAGAAGTCGGGCTCAGGTAAGAGTGGTCCTGGTGAGTCGAGTAACTCATCAGGCGCGACAAAGAGCAAGAAAGATAACATGGAATGCCATCTTTGCCACATGATTTGGGCATTGGAGACGCACATGTCCTGTTTATCATGAGGACTTAAAAGCAGGTCGTGTTAAACCTGTTGGTATGTCTTCCTCTTCTTCTACTTTTATTCATATGATTGAGATTAACCACGCAAGTTACGGAACTTGGGTACTTGATACTGGTTGTGGTTCTCATCTGTGTAATCATGTGCAGGGGCTCCGAAACATCGAACCCCTCGTAAAGGGTGAGGTGGACCTGCGTGTTGGGAATGGAGCAAGAGTAGCTGCCATCTCAAAGGGGACATATGTGATCCAGCTTCCAAGCGGATTTGAGTTGTCATTATATGACTGCTATTATGTACCTAGTCTTTCTAAGAACATTATTTCAGTTTCTGCGCTTGATAAACTTGGTTTTTCATTTGTAATAGAAAATAATGCTTGCATTTTCTCATTACACGATATGATTTCTGCAAGGCGAGTCTCCATGAACGGAATTTATGTTTTAGATCAGACCACGGAAATATTACACGTAATGAATAAAAAGTTAAAGGTTGGTGACAAAGATCAAACGTATCTATGGCACTGCCGTATGGGACACATTAATGAGAAACGCGTAAAACAGCTCATCAAACATGGAGCTCTCTCGGCCTTTGATTTTCAATCATTTGGCACGTGTGAATCATGTCTCATCGGTAAGATGACTCGTATTTCCTTCAAAGGTGTTGGAATGCGCTGCTGACCTATTAGGACTCATACACACGGATGTATGTGGTCCTATGTCAATCACCGCACGAGAAGGCTATAGGTATTTCATCACTTTCACGGACGATTTGAGTAGATATGGCTATGTCTACTTAATGAAGCACAAAAGTGAATCCTTTGAGAAATTCAAGGAATACCAAAATAGGTACAGAACCTATTGGGTAGAAAGATAAAAACACTTTGCGTTCGGATCGTGGTGGCGAGTATCTTTCTCACGAGTTTGATCAACACCTAAAGGATTGTGGGATTGCCCTACGATTAACTCCACTGGAACACCTCGGTTGAATGGTGTGTCCGAACGGAGAAATCGAACACTACTTGATATGGTTCGATCCATGATGAGTCACACGGTTTTACCTGATTCATTATGGGGTTATGCTCTCATGTCAGCCGCTCTAATACTTAACCGAAGTCCGTCTAAAGCTGTTGACAAGACTCCATATGAACTATGGAAGGGAACGGTCCCTAACTTGTCCTTTATACGGGTTTGGGGCTGCGAGGCTTATGTCAAGTGGAGACACGAGGATAAGCTCGGCCCGCGATCGGTCAAGACATACTTTATAGGTTATCCTAAAGGAACACTTGGTCATTACTTCTATTCGCCAACCGAACAACGCGTTTTTGTTGCGGCTAGTGCGACATTCTTAGAGAAGGAATTTCTCGAGAATGCAAAGAGTGATAGAACCTTCGACCTGTCGGAGGTTCCAGAACCAAACACCAAGCATACATTGGAGGAATCTATTCCTTCAATCCCGGCTGCGGTTAACATTCCTGAGGAACCTAGGAGGTCGGGAAGAGTCTCTATTCCTTTGGACAGATACATTGGTATGGTCGAGGAACATGACATAGATGACGTTCTACTCTTAACGAGTAGTGAACCCGCAACCTATAAAGGTGCCATGACAAGTTCTGACTCAAAGCTATGGCTTGAGGCCATGCAATCCGAGATGGACTCCATGTATGAGAACAACGTGTGGGATCTTGTTGACTTACCTGCTAAGGTTCGTCCCCTTCAATGCAAATGGCTTTACAAGATAAAGCATTCTGTGGAAGGTCAACAAGATATCTACAAAGCACGACTAGTTGCTAAAGGTTTCACCCAAGTGCCAGGTTTGCACTACGATGAGATTTTTGCACCCGTAGTCATGCTGCGTTCCATTCGGATTATCTTAGCGATCGCCGCTTTTCATGACTATGAAATTTGGCAAATGGACGTGAAAACCGCCTTCTTAAACGGCTTTTTGGAGGAAGAGTTGTACATGGTACAACCCGAAGGTTTCATCGATCCAGTACATCCTAAGAAAGTGTGCAAGCTTAAGCGTTCCATTTATGGACTTAAGCAAGCATCAAGAAGTTGGAATCATCGCTTCGACCAAGTGATAAAAGAAAATGGATTTACTCGATCGGTCGAGGAACCATGTCTATATATCAAGTCGAGTGGGAGCAAGATTGTTTTCCTAATATTATATGTTGACGACATACTCCTGATTGGGAATGACATACCTCTCTTAACTTCGGTGAAAGTATGGTTGAAAAACCATTTCCAGATGAAAGATCTGGGAGAGGCACAGAGAATTCTAGGCATCCGTATCTATCGAGATAGATCACGACGGATGTTATCTCTCAGTCAGGAGTCTTATATAGACAAAGTCCTAGAGAGATTCAGCATGACTAACTCCAAGAAGGGGTTCCTTCCAATGGCTCCAGGGGTGCATTTGAGCAAGTCTCAGGCACCAGAGACACCGGAAGAGAAAGAGCGCATGACACGGATTCCTTATGCTTCGGCAATAGGATCAATCATGTATGCCATGATATGCACACGTCCGGACGTGGCATATGCATTGAGTATGACAAGTCGATTCCAACAGCAACCAGGTGAACCACATTGGTTCGCTGTCAAGAACATTCTTAAGTACCTCCGGAGGACTAAAGATTGGGCATTGACTTATGGAGGCTCTCAAAAGCTATGCGCAACAGGTTACGCAGATGCTAGCTTCCAAACGGATCGAGATGACTCGAAATCTCAGTCTGGATTCGTTTTTACTCTTAATGGCGCTGCAGTCAGCTGGAAGAGTTCGAAACAAACTGTTACAGCAGATTCTACGACTGAGTCCGAGTACTATGTCGCGTCTGAAGCTACAAAGGAAGCGATATGGATGCGTCAATTCTTACATGGACTATCTGTAGTGCCTAGTTCGAATGACCCGATCACCATCTATTGCGACAATAGTGGTGCCATCTTCCAAGCTAAGGAGCCAAAGTCTAGCAACAAGTCTAGACATGTACAACGGAAAGCTCATCTAATCCGGGATTACGTGGAGAAAAAGGAAGTAGTGATAGAAAAGATTGCTACGGATAATAACATAGCAGATCCTCTCACTAAAGCATTACGACAAGATAAGCATGAAGGGCACGTAAATTCCATGGGAATCAAACGTGTTCCTGAGTTGTAGTACTCTTTTATGGATCAGATTCATTCTCCTTTGTACTCTATACGACATCATCGTTTTGATATTTTATATATATATTTTGTTTTTCATGTGGAATTGTACGACAATTTTGAACACCACAAAGTGAACTGAACAAACATTATAGCTTTTAGTCCTTAATTGCCCACATGAGCTGATAACTCTGGCAATTATTCTGTGACGTTGGTTGATGGTGGGTTCAACGAGCCATAAGTCAACCGGTTGACTGACCAATCACAGAGGCGAGTTATACGGATATCTCGTAGGACACAATTGTGACATCGACGTGGAGTCCTAAATGTTTTATAACATTTTTGCCGGTCGTGGATAGGACTGCCATGGTGATCCTAAGAGTCGATTCTTTGACTATCGATTGTCTCTTGAGACTACGGCAGATTTTGGGTGACTTTGGTTTCTTTCTCACGGTCATCCGTAACAGGGGGCCAAGTAGATTTTTTTTGGGTCATTTCATCTTTGTGCTTAGATCGGAAGGAGTCGAGTTGAAGGAAATATTCAGCCTTTATCGGGTACTCGATATTTCTCAGGGCCACTCGAGGAGTCAGAATCGAAATGCATGGCCATGCTCGGATACGGATTCGTTTTATCAGTTAAGTTACTCTCTAGTCGGGGAAACCACTCTAGATACAGATCGATTGTAAAATACGACCTTTGTGGATCCAGATCTGCAAATTGTTTTACATTGAGTGGGAGAAATTTTAAACGAATATGAGAATCGGTTATCGCACATACACTTGTACGGACAAGTGGGAGTTTGTTGGAGCTTGTGTCCTCCAGTTAGTGCGGATAACGTCATTGCACATACACTTGTACGGACAAGTGGGAGCTTGTTGGGGTTGGTGTCCTTAACAGTTAGTGCAAGGACTTATAAACCTCTAAAAGGATCAAAGGGCATACTTTTGGTATTATTATCAGTTGATCCACGTTTATCAATAACGGTTGGCTTGCTAGATAAGTTTGACGTTATTGTCATACAGATGGCGGTGATCAACTGGTCCCTAAAAGTCACACCTATAGGATACGTTCGAGAGATGTGACGGTATGAAAATACTGTCATGTAGATGCCAAAATTGACTAACCAGTTAGTCCGAGTTATTTGACTAGTAATTAGTCAAAAATGTGATGTTGAGATATTATATTTAATACGGATTAAATATCATGGGCTAAGGCGAATTAACCAGTTAATTCGTAAAATTAAATATAAACGATTTATATTTAATTAAATGTATATTGAATATAATTATACAATACTGTTTTTGTCGGACACGTATTAATAATTCAGCTAACCCGTATTATTAGCTGATGCCTAAATTTCCGATAACCGATAACAGTTTATAATCAGACCGTGTTATATACATTTAGCAATTCGGATCGTACCATGAGTTAAAAATAAGAGAAAGTGGAAAGCCCACTCTCCCCAAAAGAAACTCACGGCCGAACCATACAAAGAGGGAGTCTCTCCTCTTTGTAACCTAATTGTCATTTTGCAAAAATACATTAGGGTTTTGGAGATTAATTTTCTCTCTGAAACTGAGATCTCACATCTCGAAGAACCTCACATTCAGTTCTCCTTATATTACAAGGCAATCGGAGAACACCATCTAGCACGAGGGCATATCTCGGACAAGGTCTTGGGTGCAACAATTAGGAGGGAATCTCGTTTGATTTCTGTTCTTTACGCCGTGCATAAAAGGACCCGAGGTTATTTCTTGTTCCTTATCGTTTCTATTGTATTTATGTTTTATGACAATAATCACATGTTTAAATTTACGTTATAGTCCTAATTTTAAAGGGTATTATACGGATGTATACCCACACCGCCTGGGCCTTAATCACAATAATCTCATCTCCTCCAACTCCAACTCCGATGCAAATGCAATTTATGAAACGTATGAAACAATAATGCTCAACAAGATAAATAAGATAATCAGATATGTCATATAATCACCAAACATGCCAACTCTTTATAATCGTCAGAACTCAATCAGTGTATTCCCCTACCTCAGTACTGCAGTCAATTAGTCGGGTGCTCAGTAATATTCCACAACAAATTCGCCCTCTAAAAGATAAATAAATGATAAACAATTACTTAAACCATTCCCATTCCCAAAATAGAAAGTTACTAAAAATAGAAACTTCTTAAAATGGAAAGTTTTCTTAAGTGGAAACTTTCCCGATCTAACAGCTTTTCTATTTTACCAACCCGACTCAAACCCGTCTCTAAACATTTAAATAACTCGGGAATTAATTAGCTAAATAAGAGTAGGATATAATAAAAGATAAAACAAGTTATACGATTAAAAGAATCGAAACAACACTAACTAATCCTATCAACCCGCCTCCTACAACCCGCACCTTCACTCTCTCCCACACTCCTCACTCGCCGCCTACAACCACTACGAACACCACCAGGCCTGCTCACCTCTTCGACCCCACCACCAACAACCGACCCCAACCTGGTCGACTGTCGCCGGCGAGTCGAACCAGAGCCGTCATTTGGCCTGGTTCACCACCGTGCCTCACCAAACACCCCCCGTCCTCGACTCACAACCACCGCAGCCATCCCCTAACCTCTGCCAAACCACCACAGCCCTGCTCGCCGTCAGACCACGCACCCAGACACCGTGACAACACCGTTTCGACCTCCCCCGAGTCCACGGTGGTGCCACCCCAACCTAAACATCTAAAACCCGCCTGAAAACCCCTACTAACACCCGTTTGATTAACCCTGTTAATAACACCTCTCGCCGCCAATTCTGCCGCCAAGAACCTCCCTACCCACCACCAATAGGGACGACACAAACCACCCAATACCATATCCCCGACACCAACCACCAACATCACCTCCCTGAGTCACGACACAATAAACAAAACCCGACAGAAAACGAAAACAGAAGAGAAGGTTGCACTCATACCTTTTTCCGCCACCTCAACATCCACCAGGGTTAACTATGGACGTCGACAACCACCCTAAGGCCTTCCTTGCTGCTCCGTCAACACCCACACTCACTCCCTCTCTCTCGATTTGCGTGTTGGTTGGGAAATATGCCGCTGAAATGAGATAGGCGGGTGAGGGAGTGGGGTTTATTTTGTAGTGTTAGGGTAGAATTAGGTTAAACTTAGGTTAATTGGGTCATGGGTAAACGGTCCTGGGTCAACGGGTAAATGGGTAAGTGTAGTAAAAGAATTAGTTGACGTGGCTTCGTTCAGTTAAACCCGTATTAAAAAGTTTACGATTCAGTTAAACCCGTCTTAACAAGTTTACGAATAACTCGATCTTACGATATCAATACGACTAAACAATTAACTCGACTCAATTAGCGATATAAAATACGGAGTATTACAGTCTTCCCCCCTTAAAATGAACTTCGTCCCGAAGTTGACTCTTCTAATAAACACCCACACGCATCGAGGTGGGCCCCAAAACAGATTTTCTAAAGTAGATAACACATGGATTTAGGTCGGAAACAAAATGTTACATTCTACCCTCCTAAAAAGAAAGTTACGTCCCGGAACTTACCTCATGCAAACAGGTGTGGATAGCTTTTCCTCATGGAAGCCTCAGTCTCCCATGTAGCTTCCTCAACATTGTGGTTAGTCCACAAGACTTTCACCAAAGCCGTCTCTCCATTCCTGGTCTTCCGCACCTTCCTGTCCAGAATCTCCTTGGGTGTCTCCAGATAGGACAACTGCTCATCCACCTCGATCACCTCAGGACTCAACACATGTGATGGATCGCTCAGGTACCTCCGCAACTAGGAAACATGAAAGACATTGTGAACTCTGGCTAACGCTGGTGGCAAAGCTAAACGATAGGCCACCTCTCCAACTCGGTCCAAAATCTCATAAGGTCCGATGAATTTCTGACTCACCTTCCCTCTCTTCCCGAACCTCATAACTCCCATCATTGGCGACACTTTGAGTAGTACCTTCTCTCCCACCTCGAAAGAAATGTCACTTCTCCTAGTGTCAGCATAGCTTTTCTGTCTGTCCTGAGAAGCTCTCATCTTTTGCCTGATAATCTGTACCTGTTCAACCATCTCCTGAATCATCTATGGCCCCAAAATGACAGCGTCTGATCGATCATCCCAACACACAGGACTCCTGCATTTCCTACCATAAAGTGCCTCAAAAGGTGCCATCCCAATGCTAGTGTGATAACTGTTGTTGTAAGAAAACTCGATCAACCCCAGTCTGTCCTCCCGAGATCCGCCAAACTCTAGAACACAAGATCTTAACATATCCTCGAGGGTTTGAATAGTCCTCTCTGTCTGACCGTCAGTAGCAGGATGAAAAGCGGTGCTCATCTTCAGTTGAGTACCCATCAATGACTGCAATTCCTGCCAGAACTTGGATAGAAACCTGGAATCTCTGTCGGAGACGATATCCTTAGGCACACCGTGCAACTTAACCACGTACTGAACATAAGCCTTAGCCAACTCAGCCTTACTCCAAGTATCTTTCATGGGAATAAAGTGAGCTGACTTGGTCAATCTGTCGACGATCACCCAAATCATGTTGTTACCTCTTTGAGTCCGAGGCAACCCGACGACGAAGTCCATGGAAATACTCTCCCACTTCCACTCTGGCACATCTAGCGGCTGAACTTTCCCTTGTGGTCTCTTGTGCTCACCCTTCACCCTCTGGCATGTCAAACATCGAGATACGAACTCAGCGACTTCCTTCTTCATATTAGGCCACCAAAACGTCTTCTTGAGGTCCTTGTATAACTTATCCCCTCCAGGGTGTACAGAATACAGAGTAGCATGTGCTTCCGTAAGAATTTTATTCTTCAGTTCCCCATTAGCTGGCACACACCACCTCTGCCCAAACCTCAAGCTCCCATCTGAATGGATACTGAATTTAGAGTAAGGCTCCGCACCTGCCTGCTCTACCTCATTGCGCCATTTCTGGATTCTAGCATCCTCTTTATGTAGCTCTCGGATCTCTTCGTACAACTCCGGCTCAACTGTCATATCTCCAACGGTCTCACCTCGTCGGATCATGTAAATCCCCATCTGCCCTAGCTCACCAAACATCCTCACCCTGGATCTGGCACTGATTAGGGCATGGATAGACTTCCGACAAAAAGCATCGGCTACGACATTCGCCTTCCCTTCATGATAGAGTAAGTCCATGTCATAGTCGCCAATCAACTCGATCCATCTCCTTTGTCTCATGTTCAGCTCCTTCTGAGTATAGATATACTTCAGGCTCTTATGGTCAGAAAATACCTTGAAGGTCGCTCCATAGAGATAATGTCGCCACAACTTAAGAGCAAAAACCACGGCCCCCAACTCTAGATCATGGGTAGGGTAATTCTCCTCATAAGTCTTCAGCTGTCGCGAAGCGTACGCGATTACCTTCCCGTTTTGCATCAACAAACACCCCAACCCTTTCTTGGAAGCATCAGTATACACTTCGAAGTTATCATTCCCATCTGGCAAAGCAAGGACAGGAGCTGTGGTTAGGCGCTCTTTGAGTGTTAAGAAAGCCTTCTCACAACTCTCGTCCCAAACAAACCGGTTCTCCTTCCTCATTAGGGATGTCAATGGTTTTGCTATCTTCGAAAAATCTTTGACAAACCTCCTGTAGTACCCAGCTAGTCCCAAGAAGCTTCGAATTTCACCCACATTCTTTGGGCTCTGCCATCTAGTCACGGCCTCGATCTTGCTAGGATCCACCGACACCCCATCCTTGGAAATCACATGCCCCGTAAAGGCAACTTTCTTCAACGAACTCGCACTTACTCAACTAGGCATACAATCGATTCTCTGCGAGTTCTCAACACTATCCCGAGATGCTCCTCGTGCTCTTCCTCATTCTTGGAGTAAACCAAAATATCATCGATGAATACAACCACGAACTTGTCCGGTATGGACCGAACACCCGATTCATCAGTCCAGTAAACACGGTGGCGCATTGGTCAATCCGAAGGGCATGACCACGAATTCATAGTGTCCATATCTCGGTTCGAATGCAGTCTTAGGGATATCCTCGTTCTTTATCCTCGTTGATGATAACCGACCTCGGGTCGATCTTCGAGAACACTCCAGCCCCACTCAATTGGTCAAACAAATCACCGATCCTTGGCAATGGATATCGGTTCTTGATAGTCACGTTATTCAACTCTCGGTAATCCACACACAGCCTCAAACTTCCATCCTTTTTCTTGACGAATAGGACAGGTGCTCCCCAAGGTGAAACACTGGGTCGAATATAACCCTTCTCAGCCAACTCATCCAATTGCTTCTTTAATTCTTCCATCTCTTTTGGTCCCATACGGTACGGTGGTTTAGAAATAGGTCCAACTCCCGGCTTCAGATCAATGGAGAAGTCCACGTCGCGCTTAGGTGGTAGCCGAGGAATCTATTCCGGAAATACCCCCTCAAAGTCTCTCACCACAGGTATGTCAGAAATCCTAGGGGTCTCAGACTCTCTATCCCACATCTGACACAAGATCAACTGGTCTCCCTTCCTCAGACTCGATTTTAGGGTGTTTACAGAGATAAATTTGACTTTGGGTTTGATCATGTATCCCTTGTAGGTTACTCTGACTCCCTTAGGTCCTCTCAGAGATATCTTCTTTTGGTAACAGTCAATGAAAGCTTTGTACTTTCCCAACCAATCCATCCCTAAAATCACCTCGAACCCACCCAATGGAAACTCCATAAGGTCAAAGTGAAAGACAACCTCCCCAATCTGAATAGGTACACAGGTATAGATTCTATCACAAGGCATAGACTCTCCCGAGGGTACTATAACAGAATCGACCACTCTATCATATGTAGTAAGGTTCAAGGCTCTAACATGCTCCCTAGATTTGAATGAATGTGTGGCACCAGAATCGAATAACACAAAGGTGGGTTTAGAGTTGACAAGAAATGTACCAGTCACGACATGTGCATCCTCCTTTGCTGCTTCCTTCCCCATGGCAAAGAGCTTGCCACTGGACTTAGCTCCAGACTGACTCGATGAAAGTGGTATTGGGTTGCTTGTTCCCCTCGTTCTGGTTCCTCTGGAAATTACCACCCCCGCTGGACTGGTTTTGCTGGCTACGGTTCTGGTAGTTGTTGTAGCTTCCTTGATAATTGTTACTTGCCCCAGATCGGGCACCTCCTCCATAGCCAGTGTTAGGAGTACGGTAGTTGTTGTATCCTGATCTCGCTGTCCGAGACCCACTGAACCCAGATGTAGATGTTCGGAAGCCCCCAGATTGGTTTCCTCGAGGACTTCGGCACTCAAATTTCCTGTGTCCCAACTTCCCACACCCGAAACAAGTGACCCTGGACGCATTACCTCAAATACTAGCACCTCTGAAACTGCCTCCGCTTTGGTTCCTCATCCCCCCAGGAGCACTATTGGTGGAGTATCCACTGAACTTGCCTGAATTCGGCTTCTTGGCCCCAGTATTATCACCGGTTTCCGACTTTCTCTTCTCGGCTTTTCCTTTCTTATCCTCCTTGATCGCTCGGAGAGCCTTTCAAAGAACACCGGCCCTCAGATAGATGTCCTGAACGGTGGTAGGTGGAGCTGCCGTGAGCCTCTTCTTGATATCCACCGTCAATCCCCTCTCAAACCTCATAGCCAGCATGGTCTCGTTCTTAGCAAATTCATCGATTATGAAGCCAACAGTCGGAACTTTCTATGGTATGTGTCCACCGTCATGTCCTCTGTCATCTTAAATGTATCGAACTCCTCCCTCAGCTTAACTTTCCTGAACTCTGGCATGAACTGGTCCGTTAGTATCACTTGAAATTCTAACCAAGACACGTATCCTTCCTCAATATCCCTAGCAACATGTCGAATCTCCGCCTTATTCCTATTCCACCACTCCCCAGCTGTAGCCCTGAGGTAATGTGCAGCTTGGCCTACTTGCAGCTCTTCAGGACAAGCTATCAGCTCGAATAGGTTGGTGAACTCCCGACACCAATCTCCAAGCAAGTGAGGTTCCCCCTCTCCAGTGAAAATGGTAGGGTTATACCTCGCCACTATTGTACTCATCTTAGCAGGGTCCATTCTTTTAGCCTTTAGGGCCTCATTCTCAGCCAGTAGTCGGTCTAACTCTTCATGGGTGATGTTTACAGCCGTGTTCCTTTTTGGAGGCATGACTACAAGAGAATTTTAGGAATTAGCTGCAACACAAAATCACCTTGGCAACTCTAGCCAATTCTATCACTCTTATCCTACTTGTCTATCTAGCATGGTTTAGGGATCATATAACCGTATATCACTAGACATATCCTTCTAACACAACTTTATAGAGATATAAGTATGAATCAACCTTAAAACATGCAAAGTATTATGCCACAACCTCCCACCAACTCTTTATGCAACAATTAACATATCAATCAGTTAACACTTAGGCAACGATATATGAAGTCATGCTCAACATCATGCAGCTTCTCTACCCTTCCTCTCATTTGCACTCAGGGTTCCCGGGTCAAACTGAGAGGGCCAATGGTTCGGTGTGAGGGGGCCCCTAACTCATCCCTTACCTTTAGTGTGCTCCTAACAATTTTGTCCCGGGGTTCATTTTATTTAGACTCTTCCTATATTCATTGGATTCATTGGTTTAGGCCTGAGGATCGTTCGCTCTGATACCACTTTGTAACACCCCCATTTATTTAAGGGCCTGAACTAGGACTCCTCAGATAAAGAAGGGTGTTACCATCTCGGAAACCCGAGGCAGTAGATAACAAAGAGAAAGATAAACAGTACTTTAAATTAAAAGTTTATAATGTTTACAACGGGAATAAAACATGTCTCAAACTGAAAATAAAGTCTGACAACTAAACAAAACAAAAGTGGGCTAGCTCTAAGTCAGGTGATCCATGCTCTCTCCCTGCCAGCTCCCAATGTCTCAACAACCTGTCAATCTGCTCCCCATTAAAAGGATCATCACAGGCATACACGAATACACAGGGTCAACCGCGAGGTTGAGTAGGTAATACGATATAATAAAGAATGCAATGCTATGATCCTCCATTCAACTCCATCACACACATCCCCGGAACGCCCAGCCATACCGATCCCTGGTAGACTATATATCGACCGTAGTCGATCTGCCAGCTCGCAGCTGAGGACACTAGGGCAAGTCCTGCAGAATCCGCCTGGGCCTTAATCACAATAATCTCATCTCCTCCAACTCCAACTCCGATGCAAATGCAATGTATGAAACGTATGAAACAATAATGCTCAACAAGATAAATAAGATAATCAGATATGTCATATAATCACCAAACATGCCAACTCTTTATAATCGTAAGAACTCAATCAGTGTATTCCCCTACCCTCGATCTTTGAGTCAATTAGACGGGTGCTCAGTAATATTCCACAACAAATTCGCCCTCTGAAAGATAAATAAATGATAAACAATTACTTAAACCATTCCCGTTCCCAAAATAGAAAGTTACTAAAAATAGAAACTTCTTAAAATGGAAAGTTTCCTTAAGTGGAAACTTTCCGATCTAATGACTTTTCTATTTTACCAACCCGACTCAAACCCGTCTCTAAACATTTAAATAACTCGGGAATTAATTAGCTAAATAAGAGTACGATATAATAAAAGATAAAACAAGTTATACGATTAAAAGAATCGAAACAACACTAACTAATCCTATCAACCCGCCTCCTACAACCCGCATCTTCACTCTCTCCCACACTCCTCACGCGCCGCCTACAACCACCACGAACACCACCAGGCCTGCTCCCCTCTTCGACCCCACCACCAACAACCGACCCCAACCTGGTCGACTGCCGCCGGCGAGTCGAACCAGAGCCGTCATTTGACCTGGTTCACCACCGTGCCTCACCAAACACCCCCCCCCCCGTCCTCGACTCACAACCACCGCAGCCATCTCCTAACCTCTGCCAAACCACCCCAGCCCTGCTCGCCGTCAGACCACGCACCCAGACACCGTGACACCACCATTTCGACCTCCCCCGAGTCCACGGTGGTGCCACCCCAACCTAAACATCTAAAACCCGCCTGAAAACCCCTGCTAACACCCGTTTGATTAACCCTGTCAATAACACCTCTCGCCGCCAATTCTGCAACCAAGAACCTCCCTACCCACCACCAATAGGGACGACACAAACCACCCAATACCATATCCCCGACACCAACCACCAACATCACCTCCCTGAGTCAGGACACAACAAACAAAACCCGACAGAAAACGAAAACAGAAGAGAAGGTTGCACTCATACCTTTTTCCGCCACCTCAACAGCCACCAGGGTTAACTATGGACGTCGACAACCACCCTAAGGCCTTCCTTGCTGCTCCGTCAACACCCACACTTACTCCCTCTCTCTCGATTTGCGTGTTGGTTGGGAAATGTGCCGCTGAAATGAGATAGGCGGGTGAGGGAGTGGGGTTTTGTAGTGTTAGGGTAGAATTAGGTTAAACTTAGGTTAATTGGTTAATTGGTTAATTGGGTCATGGGTAAACGGGTCTGGGTCAACGGGTAAATGGGTAAGTTTAGTAAAAGAATTAGTTGACGTGGCTTTGTTCAGTTAAACCCGTCTTAACAAGTTTACGATTCAGTTAAACCCGTCTTAACAAGTTTACGAATAACTCGATCTTACGATATCAATACGACTAAACAATTAACTCGACTCAATTAGCGATATAAAATACGGAGTATTACAATACCCCATTAGTCTAATTAGAGGAGCAGGTTCTTCTTATCAATAATTAGTGTAGTTAATATCAATCAAATCTCTCTTTAATATTGTAATCAAGTATTAATCAAGTTTTAATCCAAGTTTTAGTTCTTTAATCTCTCTTTTGTTCATCCTTTATTTTGGGTAATTGAAGATTATTTGGGTTATTGTTGGGAGATTGACAACCTCTCAATCAAGCATTCAAGTACTTCTTTTATCTTTGCTTTATTATTGGAATCATTAGTAGGTATAATCTCTTAATCCCTTTTTAATTATTGTTAATTACTTTCATTTATTCATCATGTTTCATATTGTTGGTATGATTGACAACCTTGCTAGCATGATCAACATGATAATGAGTGAGTAGTCTCTTAGATAAGGGTAATGGGTGATTAGGGGAAACCAACATGGGGAATGATTCATGCTTAAATTAATATGCTTTCATGTTTTATTTGCTTGCTTGTTTTGATCTCAACTCATGCACATGTTATATTTGATGAAATGCTAAGCCTATGAATCCTTGCATTTACTATCATCTCCTATCTTTTCAATGAGACTTGTAAGACATAACCCAACTCGAGTCTCATTAGACCATGCATGTTGTTGAGTAGGGAAGATTAAGTTGACTTGTAGGTGTTGTACAATCTAATCGATTCGGCTCCGGGACCCAAACTTTCCTAGGATTGTAAGATATAACCCAACTCAATCCATCACAACAATAATTGCTTGCTTATAATTTGAGAACATGTTTGTATGATCATATCCCATGATTCCCCTATGATCCCATGACACCCTAGTGCCTTTAATCAATTGTTTACACCCCCTTTAATTCATCTTGCTTGTTTATTTTCATTGCTATTTTAGTTTAGTGACCTTCTACATCAACCCAATTTGTGACACCCCTTAGACACCACTAGTTGCAATAGAATTCTCATTTCAATACCCGTCCCTTGGGATCCGACCTTTACTTGCCTCTTTACTAATTGTAGAGTTGTTTGTGAAGCTATAAATTGTGTTTTGATTCGACCGTGACCCAACGACCACATCTTAATTTGTGAACACTTAGCGGGATCGCATCAAAAATGGCGCCGTTGCCGGGGACGGTGTTTTTTTGATTTAGATTTCTTTTTATTGTTATTAGTTGTGTCTTTCTTCGCCTTGAGGAAGTAAAACTCCTCAAGGTTTGTTCTAATTGTTTTCGAGTTGTTTGATATTTTGCATGTCTAGAAGGTTACAAGGTGATTTGTTACCTTTTGACCGTGAAATCGAAAGAACCTTGACGAACAATAGGAGACTTGATAGTAGGAATTTTAGAGGTATTAGTGAAGTTGTTCAACCCACTAGTGAGTTTGTCAATCCTTTCGCAATAGAAGGAGAAGAGAACCCATTACACAATACCCCACAAAATCCACCTACAATGCCTAAATTCTCGTCACACTCCGTACCCACCGAGGAGAATCTACCAAATGGTACTCCTACACCGCAACATCTAACCGGAAATTTTATTGCCAAGTCCGCCTTCATCCAATTAGTTGAGAGGAGCCAATTTGGGGGGATGCCTAGTGAGGACCCTCATTCTCATATGGAAACCTTTTGCGACTATTGTGATGCAATCTCTCAAACGGGCGTGACTCAAGACCAAATTAGATGGGTCTTATTTCATTTTTCCTTAATCGGCACCGCGAAGCAATGGTTGAAGGGCCTTGATAAGGCCACCCTTGGAATAGATTCTTGGAAGAAGTTGGCTCTAGCATTCTACAAAAAATTCTACCCACCGGAAAAGACTAACATGCTAAGAGCTCAAATTACGGGTTTTAAGCAAAGGGATGAAGAGTCTTTGTATGAAGCTTGGGAGCGGTTCAAGGGAATTTGTCGCTCATGTCCTCACCATGGACTTAGCGAATGGTTTTTGGTACAACAATTTTGGAATGGTTTATATGAAGATTCTAGGAACATTCTCAATATGGGATCAAATGGAATGTTCACCGAAGTTGATGACAATCAAACATGGAACAAGATTGAGGAAATGGCGGTCCATAACTCACAATATAGTAGACCTCGCAAGGCTACTAGAGGAGGAAAGCATGAAGTGGACTCCGTTACTCAATTAGGTGCTCAACTTAGTGCTCACATTGACACAATCAACTTGAAGTTTGAACAAGCTATGGCTAGACTTGAGGAAAACTCAAAATCATCAAAGCATCATGTTAATGACATGACGGCATCCTCATCAATCCCAAGTGGGATATGTGAGAATTGTGGAACTTTGGGACATGACCAAGGTGAATGTAGGGGAACAAATGAACAAGTGAATGTTTCCAAGCATACAAGAGTGGCACCCCTTATTCCAACTTTTACAATGAAAACACCAAATTCCATCCAAATCTCTCATACAAAAGCCAAAATGTTCAAAACCCTCAAACAACTTACACTCCACCACCCATGAGAAACCAAAATCAAAGACCCTTTTACAATCAAAACCAAGGTTACCAAAATCAAAATCCATACAACCACCAAAATGACCAAGGTTTTGATGTCCAAAAAGCGGTCCTCCAAATGCAAAAGAATCAACAAGAATTTTTCACTCAAATGCAAAAAGATAGCCAAGCAAAGGAAACCACCATCAACAACATTCTAGCTCACACCAAGATGTTGGAAACACAATTGACTCAACTAGCATCTTCAAGCTCACAAAGACAAAAGGGGCAATTACCACCTCAAAGTAATCCCCCTAGACATGAAACGGTTAGTGCCATTCACTTGAGAAGTGGTACAAGGTATGAAGCACCGAAGAAGCAAGTTGAGGATGAAGTTGTGGAAGCTAGTGAAAAGGAAGAAATTGTGCAAAACTCAAAAGATGGAGAATCATCAAAAGAAGAAAGTTCAAAGAAAAATGAAGACAAGGCCAAGGAGAAGGAGCCCATTGTGATTAGACTCCCTTTTCCAAGTCGTCAAGCCAAGCCCAAATTTGATGATCAACTTGGAAAATTCATGGAAATTGTGAAGAATTTGGAAGTCTCAATTCCTTTCACGGAATTAATCAATCACGTGCCGGCCTATGCGAAATACATGAAAGATATCCTCACAAAGAAGAAGTCGATCCGGAAGCTTGAGACTATCGCCTTCACTAAGGTGAGTAGTGCAATACTTCAAGGGAGTTCACCTCCAAAGTTAAAGGATCCGGGAAGCTTCTCAATACCGTGTACCATTGGCGACACAACGATCAACAAAGCCTTATGTGATCTAGGGGCTAGTGTGAGTGTCATGCCGTACTCGGTGAGTAAAAGGTTGGGGATGGGAGAGCTTAAATGCACCAATATCACACTCCAAATGGCCGATAGATCGACGAAGACACCATTAGGGCTATGGGAAGATGTCCCCGTGCGAATTGGGAAGTTTTTCATCCCGGTGGACTTTGTCATTGTTGATATGGAGGAAGATTCCAACATTCCAATCATCCAAGGAAGACCTTTCCTACACACCGCCGGTGCGGTGATTGATGTGAAACATGGTGAGCTCACTCAAGAAGTGGGAGATGAAAGCATAACTTTCTATCTTGACAAGACTATGAGAGCTCCTCGTTTGCATGAACCATGTTTCATGATTGATCATTATAGCCGAAAGGATGAAGGGAAGAAATCGGAACTCCAATGGAAGAAGAAAATTGAAGATGCTCCATTCAAAGAGCAAGTGAATTGTGACAAGGAGAGCTTGCAAAGCTCATCAAAATCAACCAAGGAAGTAGAGGATGGCCTCATTGGCCAAGAGAAGAAATTGGGAGAGTTGTCTCCATCTAAGCTAGAGATTTTCAATGATCAACTCAATGAAGTTTGTGGTCTTTGGGACGACGAATTTGAAGGGATTTTTAATCCCTACATTGGTAATGCCATCGATCAAGACCAACAACAAGGGCCACGGTCTATTGAGAACCTCTACCATGATAATGAACAAGCTTTTGATTACTTCTTCAAGGTGTTGAGCAACATCAACAACACCTTGGACATGCCCCCTTGACATCTCATCAAGAATGAGAGTTTGGTGGAGTCCTCCCTAAACCACCACTTGTAAATATTTCTAACTCCCTAACTTACATTTCAATTCTTGTATTGCATTTTTTTTGTCATCTTTGGATCTTTATTTACTTTGATCAAAATAATTGTCATGTTTGAGAGAAGTGAGGGAGGGACTAACAATTTCAATTGATGTGTAGTGCTTTTTGCTTAGTGTGGGGATGACAATTGCCTAGGCTATCCATGCCTTAGTAGTGCCCCCACAATGACGAACACAAGACTTGAAGAAAGAATGGAAGAATGGTAAGGGAAATGCTTTGTGCACGGATGGAACTGAATCCGTGTACACAGGGGAAGAATCCGAGCGGATTCCTCAGAATCCGCCCGTCTTCAGTAACCCGAGCGTATTGCAGAAAAGACGCCCGTCCTGAACTGAGATGAATTTTGAAAATTTCTTGACTGTGACTAAATCCGGGCGTCCTGTGAAGAATCCGCCCGTCTTGAAGAATCCGTCCGTCTTGAAAGAAAGACGTCCGTCTTTGCAGCTGAGGAAAACAAGCAAAATTTTCTGGACTGAAATCCGTCCGTCTTTAAGCAAATCCGCCCGTCCCGTGTTCAGCAAATCCGAGCGTCTTCTACTGAATCCGCCCGTCTTTAGGCGAGTTTTGCAAAGTCCAGAAAGAGCAGAATCCGCACGGATTGGGCAGAATCCGCACGGATTGCCCCTGCAGATTCGAAAATTTCGGTCTCTTTAAAACCCCTCCCACCTTCTTTCATTCATTCATTCATTCATAAACACTACCCACAACATCAAAACCCTCATCCTCTCCATCACAAAAACAAAAAACCTCAACAACATTCATCAAAATCAAATCAAACCATCCTTCCAACAACAAATCAATCACTCCTTCTTCAACAAAAATCAAAACCAAGCACAAAATCTTCAACCTTTGAGTCGATTTTTGATTTCATAAAGGCAAAGCCTTTCACCTTCAAATCGATTTGGGCATACTACAAATTGAAGATTTTTCATTCTTTTCTTGGTTAGTTCATCAATGGCAAGGACTAAGGGAGCAACAAAGGCAACAAAGGCACCAAAGGCTAAGGCACTCTCACAAAGGCAAAAGGCTCTTCAAACAACAACCTTCTATGCGAGCAACAACACTTTCTACTCCGGTAATTGATCAACTTTTGCATTATACGGAGGTAACTTTTATTTCCGATACCCATAGAAATACCTTTGTCAAGTTTGCTATGAAGTCATTACAATCCACCAAATTCATATGTGAAGATACCTTAGAAAAATTGGGTGTTCTTGAGCAAACAAAAGCCTTTTTCAATGCCATGGGGTTGAAGAAATTGTTTGAAACAAGGGAATTGACATACCCCTCCCTTACCTTGGAATTTTTAAGTTCCTTGAAAGTCACCAAAGTTGAGAATAGGGAGAATCTCGAGTTTCGTCTAGCTAATGTTAGTAGACGCATTACCTTTAGGGAATTGGGTGAAATTTTGGGTCTTAGTGATGAACCGAGTTATTTTAAGAGTTATGGAAGGAATGACCCCGAACCTCTTTGGGAGGCAATCTCCGGGAAGAAATTTGAGGATTTTCATGCGAGTCGTGCTCTTTTGGTCCACCATCCGGGCATAAGAGTATGGCACAAGGTTGTGGGTAACACCATAATTGTTAGGAAAGATACCAACCATTTCATAAGACTGGATTTTATTCTCCTTGAATCGGCTTTGAATATCGGAAGAGTACACACCAAGCTTTACAATTCTTTGAGGCTCTTGGTAGATAGATGGCTCAACATTGATTGTGGGAAGAAGGGCACGACCGTTATTGTCAATGGCGGCCTAGTCACTATCCTAACCAAGCACTTTGATCCTAACTTCAATAAGGATAACAAGTACAAAGCAAAGGAGGGTGGCCATCTTATTGATATGCATACTATGATTCACAAGTTCAAGGGGTTGCCCATAACCCCCTTGACACTAAGTATGGATGGCTCACTAGTGAAGCTAGATCGTTCACCTTGCCTTCGAAGATTTGTCGTCTAAGCGTCCACCGGACCAATTATCTACTTCCCCTTTCCAAAGAGGCCGAGTATATCATTCAACAACAAAAGGGTGATCTTGAAATGCCCTCCTCTTCCATTGTCATACCACCTTACCCCTTTAAGTATGAAGAGTTCAAGCCGGAAGGAGTTGAAATTGGGAAAGAATATGTGACTCTTCTCATGCAAGCAATGCACAAGCAAGCCTATGAAGATCGGAAAAATGCCTACTTGGCTCAATATCCACCCCTCCTACACTTAGCTAGGCAAGGACTACTTGATCCATCTTGTCCTTTGCCTAGTTGGGCGGATAGAGAAGTCCTATTTCCGGGTGCATCTAGGGTCGTAATGGGTGACACTGAGGTTGTTGGAAATGATGAAGAAGTTGATAATAATATTGAGGAAGAAGCAAGTGAAGAAGAAAAGGATGATGAAGATGATGATGAGGAAGATGAGGAAGAAAGTGAAGAAGCAACTGACAAGGAAAGTGGCAATGTGGCCACTTCTAATGAGGGAAGTGATAGTGATAGCATGGTGGAAGATTAGCAAGCCTTGGAGACTCCTACCCTCTCATGGTTTGTCTATTTCTCTCTTTGTATTTTATTTAATTTTGATCATTGTTGGAGTAGTCCTAGCACCATTAGAGGACTCACACCTCGGTACCATTGAGGTGTTCTCATTTTATTGTTCCCATTTTTAAAATCCAAAATGACAATTAGTTTCATGCATAGCATAGTGTGTGCATGAACTACACCCATCCTTGGACATTAGCAATAGTGTCTCACTCGGTTTGGGGAAGTTAATGCATATATAATCGGAGGTAATCTAAATTATCCTCTCCGTCATAACAAAAACCATGCATCATGTAGTGTAGCTTAGTGTAGATTGAATTTAGTATAGAAATCATGCATCATCTTTGCATAATTTCCATCATTTTGGCCATTGAGGACAATGCCCATATTAGTGTGGGGATGGGAATTCTAACATTTAACTCTTATTCAAAAACCCAAAAAAATTGAAAAACCTCAAAAATCATAAAAATTTGAAAAAATTTAAAAATTGAAAACCCAAAAACATGTTTTTTTTTCCTTTTGTAGTCTTGTATATATTGTCTTGTATATATTGTGTTTGTTCTATCCTTGTTCACATTGATTGACTACGCCACATCCGAGATATGAGGATATTGAAGACCGCATGGTATGATCTTTCCAATCTCCTTTTTCCTCTTTATGTTAATGACTATGTGGCTTTATTTTGATTGATGCGGTATAACAATGTGAGCTTAGGACTTGCATTTAGTTTATATGTCATATTAGTTGATAGAACCACTTGCATTAGGATGTTTATATTAGTTGCATCATGGCATGTAGTTGCATGTTAGAAATGTTTTGAAAAATGCCTATTTAGGAACTTTGACAAGAGCAACTAAGCCATTACAAATACTTGTTCAACTTAAGACTTTGCCTACTAGAATGGTTGTAAAACACCCTAGATAGTGTCATAATAGTGTCTTTTGACCCATGACCCAAGGCCTAGTCAAGGGTTTGCATGTGAGTCACCTATCCAACCCCGTGATGCGATGTGGACTTGGTTAACTTGTCTAGGTGACCTTGTTTGACCTTGTGGTAAGGCAACCCAAAAATGTTTTCTATCAATAAGCTTGAAGTGCTCATTTCAAAGAAATTTTGTCATGTGGAAGTAATGTAATGCCAAGGAAACCTCAAATGTTATGAATTGTTGAAAGTTGAGAAAGTTAAGTTGTTTTGATGGAGGCGTACCACTTTGATGTGCTTTGGTGCGGGATCCATTGAATTGGGCCCCCATACGGTTGTGAATTCGGCCGCCCAGAGACAGAGTGACTATCACACCGAAAAGCTATTGTCTAGAGGTTAACCGGTTGCCTAATAAGCGATTGGCAAAAGCAAAGGACACTAGCCCGGAAGGAACAAACCCCATCTTAAATTTTTGAAATGTGAAAGTGAAATGAGGACAATTTTGAATACTAGTCATATCCACCCGTTGTGAATAAAGATTTGAGCATTTCATTCCCAAAAAGCCTTTTGTCAAGCCACTTGGTCGAGCTTGGGACGATCCATAACCTTTACTTTTGTAGAGAATTCGAGACTTGTCATGTCATATGCTACTAGCATCATAGGGATCATCATTCCACCACCATCTGATCGCTCTTGACGAAAGCATTTGGAAATTGAGGACGAAAGTAGTCTAGTTTAACACCATTTGGAGGTGATTTAGTGCCATCCTCTTAGACTTAGTAATTTGTTGAACTAGTATTTGTGAAGGATTACATGCTCTTAAATTTGTTCCTCTTTAGTGCCTCCGCCACTTGATGAGGAAGTGGCTATTCTTTTTGTAGATGCATCCATTATGTGATTTTTGTGTGCTTAATGTTTGGATGTGTCGCCATTTTGGCAAGACCCACCTTGCCTTTCAAGAAGGCATCCTACCTCATGGTTGTCTTGTTGTGAGTTGAAGGGGCGGAGTGAGACCCGTTAATTGTCTCATATCGGCTATATTATTAGGATAGGTTAGTATTGGTCCTAGTCTTTGTCACCTCTTTACTCGGGACGATCAAAGGTTCGGTTTGGGGATATTTGATGTGACCATAATTGGCGCATATTTAGCCCCCGGATTAGCCTTGTTCCCATGCTTTTTAGTGCTTATTTGGGTCATTTCTTATCTTTAGTTCTTTGTTTTGCATATTCTTTGAGATTTTGATCCCTTGGTAGGAAAGGAGTAAGAATCTTGCATTTTCATGGCAAAACCAAACTAAATTGATCGAATTCAATGACCAAGCATCAAGGAGAGACAAGATTAGAAGGCCTTTGTACATATTATAGTAGAAGAGCAAAGTTGAGAAAGGATCCTTGAGTCCCCAAGGAAATCCCCAAGGAATTTATGAAGAAAAGGGAAGAAAAGAAGAAGATTTGTTGCTGACTGACAATCCGAGCGGATTGTCACCAATCCGTCCGTCCCGCAGCAGCACAATACGAGCGGCTTTGCCTTAATCCGCTCGGATTCTACCTCCACAATCCGACCGGATTCCCCTGAATCCGCTCGGATTCCAAAGCCAGAATCCGCCCGTCCCGACCTCTTAAAGACACTTTCTTTTGATGACAGTCTATCTTAGCTTTATACTTTCCAAACCAATCCATCCCGACTATCATCTCAAAACCGTCAAAAGGAAACTCTAGCAAGTCTACAGGTAGATCAACTTGCCCAACTATCATAGATACATCTCTAAACAACCTCCCACATGATACAGACTCACCCGAAGGTATAAAAATTTGCTCACTAACAGACTCATATACCCTCAAACCCAACCGCTTAACATGACTCGAAGATACAAACGACTGAGAAGCCCCCGAATCAAACAAAACAAAGGTATGAACACCATTAACAAGAAAAGTACCGGTGATAACGTGAGCATCCTCCTCAGCTGCTTTCTTCTCCATTATGAATAACTTTCCACTGGTCTTCTGTCCACCTCCCTGGACAGTACTGGCTGAGGTGGTCGGCTTAGCACCCGACCCTTGATTGTTATTGTTGTTCGTCGGTGGTTTCTGATAAGAATTACCGCCGTTGCGGTTGCCTCCACTCGGTAACTCGACTTCCCGGTTTGGCCATGATCGAGCGGTGCGTTGCTCGCGTAGCTGCGCAGGTCTCTGGAAAGATCCCGGTGCACTTGTGCACTCATGTCTCTTGTGGCCCACACCACCACAGCTATAGCAGGTCACACCCCAACTACCACTAACACTTCCTCGGCCACGCCCAAAGGAAGGCCCAGCACTGAATCCTGACCCAGAAGAAAACCCCTTAGACTGATCGTGGTTGACTTTCTTGTGATTAGATTGGCCACCACTCTCGCTCTCGGACTTCCTCTTCTCACCACCTGACCTCTCCTGAGCCATCTCCACCAACCTCTCAGCTCTCCCAGCCCTCTCATAAGCTTCCTTAACATCAGTAAGGACTCCCACGGGTAACTTATCCATAATCTTAGGGGTCAACCCTCTCTCAAACCTCAGTGCCAAATTCTTTCACTCAAACCCATATCCTCAGCATACCTAGACTTATCATTGAACTGCCTGTAGTACTCGGCCACAGACATCTCAGCGGTCATCTTAAAACTGTCAAACTCTTCTCTCAACTTACTCCTCACATGCTCCGGTACAAACTCCTTTCTCACAGCCCTACGAAACTCCTCCCAAGGTATAGCAGGTAAGCCTTGGTTTGTATATATCTCCTTAGCACTCACTTTCACTGTATCCCACCACTTGCCAGCTGCCTCCCTCAGATAGAACGCAGCCTGTTCCATCCTCATCTCATCAGGACAGTGAACCAAATCTAATATGTTCTCCATCTCTCTAAGCCAACTATCGAGAAGGTTAGGCTCCCCAACTCCCTTATACTCTTTCGGGTTAAACCTCGCTATATAGAGGCTGATTTTACAATGATCAACCTCCTTCTCCTTATCCTTATCCTTATCTTTCCCCACAATCTTTAAAGCCTCAGTGAGAGCATCCTGGTGCTCCAACATCTTAACGATGTCATCTATGTTCATAAGCTCAGCTCTCGCATACAAAGCGGTCTTCTTGGGCGGCATCTTGAAACTATATATAAGAAAGGGTAAACATAAACACACGTACTAAACCTCAAAACACGAAAACACGCTGCCCAGAAACTACTCGATCGAGTTCCCAAACACACTCGATCGAGTAACGGGCTACTCGATCGAGTGCCCAACATACTCGATCGAGTGCCCAAACATCAGACCCCAACAGACCTTCTGATCTCTAACATACTCGACCGAGTAGGCTACTCGATCGAGTACCCCTAGTTACTCGATCGAGTACCCAAAAACACGATTCTGGACTCAAAATCGTCAAAAACCCACCCGATCGAGTCAGTCCCACTCGATCGAGTCACGCTAACTCAGAAACGCTACCCGCATGCTATATCATATGCTAACATGCTAAAAACTTTATATAAACACATATTATATCATAACTAAGCATATAATGCTACGCATTCTTTCGTACGATCTACAAGATCATTATATCATGCTATTAAATGCCACCTTATAAACATCCAACATGTTATCACTCCAACAGCAAGTCTACATATATCAATAATCTTTCTTTCACATCCTCAACCTTCTATTTCAAACATCCAACAATTAACACACTTCATCACATTCTTACACAAGCTAACCAAACAACACATATGACCTTGACATACACCCCCCCCCCCATGTGACCGGTTCAAAATTGTAGGGCAAGTTCGCGACTTTAGGACGTCTCCCAAGCCTTTGCATTAGCTCCTACAACTTTTATCCCGGGTTCATTTTAATTGACTCCCTATGTTCATTAGGTTCATTGGTTACAGGTTTCAGGATCGTCGCTCTGATACCATTTGTAACACCCCCATACTCCAAGTGCCTTACCAGGACCACCCCGGTATGAAGACATTACCATCTCGGTTACCCGAGGCAATGATAATCAAATAAACAATGAAGAAACAACGTTTAAATATAAATACTTAGCGAAGAGTTACAATTCTCAAAATCAAACCAAATGTATAATACATGTCCTCAAACTGACTGTTCTAACTGAAATGTAAATAACTAAATAGCTACAGCGGAAGACTCCTATCATCATGTCGTGGCAATCCCAGCTATCCCAATACTCATCTCAATACCTGTTCAATATATGCTCACCATCCCCGAATGGATCACCGCAGGTTTACAAAACAACACCGGGGTCAGTACTAATAACACAATTCAATATATACTAACAATAAGATAAACAGACAGCTTAACTGTCACACACACAATCACGCCAAATCCAATCATCTCAATCACCGATCGTCCTTTGGACCGACCACCCGATGGGGGACAAAGAAACAGCCGTACACACCAAATCCCCGCCCCACATAGTGAGCGATAACCCTGTCCATTAATGTGCACATCCCTTCTATGGTGGGTTCCATAGAAGGCGAAACTAGGGCGTGAAGCCACTCCCGCAAGTGACCCCACTCAGCCGAGGCCACGCCTCGCGAACCACATATAACGATCACAACCACAATTACAATACAATTACTATATCAAACAACCAAACACAACACATCAACCAATATCCCATTATGGGACTAATACTGAGTAGGAAATCCTACCTGGTAAGCACACAATCGACGGTCATCGCCGAGTCAAAAAGCTTCCTCTATGAAACCTCCTCCTATCATATGACATATAAATGCTACCGAATCATATACTATACAAAAACCTCCAAATCCCTTAATTAGGGTTTAACCAAAATAGAGGAAATACAACAAAAAGGGTACATAGATCTTACCCTCGACGCAAGGAACTCAACGGTATAACCAACGCTAAGAACTGACCTTCCAAACTCCGGGGATTGCTAATAATGCGATTAGGATGAAGAACTTGTTTGCTTTCTCTCTTAAACAGTAATTTAGGTTTTGCAAAAGTGGTTTAGAATAATGACGACAAAGCTTATATACCTTAATCGCATAATTAACAAAACCCGAGAAAACTCCCCGTAAAACCGGACACTCGATCGAGTACCCGAGGTACTCGATCGAGTACCCCCTTACTCGATCGAGTACCCTAGTTACTCGATCGAGTACCCAATAGGTCAGAAACTTTTCTAAAACGCCACTTAACCTTACTCGACAGAGTAAGGCCTACTCGATAGAGTACCCCAAGACTTATAAATACGGAGTATTACAGTTTAGACATGTACTTAGAAAGGCTCTATGTGATGAAAAGATTGCATAGAACAAAGGAAAATAGGAATGGAAATTAGAGTGATGCAACTATCACTAATCCTCTAACCAAGGCCGTTGGCATAAGGTAGACATGATGGTTATGTCATCTCAATGTGATTGAGGAGTATACCTTAATTGCTAAAGATCGTTATGTAAATATTGGATAGAGTATTAATATTTACGTAAGTCATGATCGCATTCATTGTTTGAGACCCTTTAAGAACTCAATTATTCAGTTTGACTGAAAACAAGAATACCTTGTTTATCCGAATTGGTTGTGGAGACAATGTTGAACCCCAATTTAAGTGAATAGGATGAACATTGTATTAGCCCTAGTCACTTAATGAGGTGACGTCTCGGAGTGACTAGATTGTAAGATGATTGATGGTATGTTCAGCACCATAAGGTCATAAGGATGACTAGTCATTTACATAGGTAGACTGTGGGACACTTTGCCAGGCAGTGACATTTATAGAGTCCCTTAGATCTATTACAGACGCCTTGTCGTGGCAGGGACTTCTATGATATTCCTATGAGCCGATTCTTTAAACTAGAGACTATTATCTAAGCAAGTGCAGTTTTTGAGTGACTTTGGTTTTTGTCCTAGGTCGTGCCATGAAAGGAGGCGAAAGGACATCTACTGGGTCATGGTGATCTGTATTGTGCAAAAGGATAGATAGGGCAGACAGGAATTGTCCACCCACGTTGGATATAAACATCTCTAGGCCACTCGAGGAGTTGTGACTGGGAAATGCGTGGCCACACTTGAAAGTAATCTATGGTAGATTGTTCCGGTCTTGCAGTCACACTCCCGATCGAGAAAACCACTCACGATATGTTCATGTGCAAGTGCGACCTGAAAGACACCTTGTATTGAGTGGGAGATTGTTGTTAAAGCGGATAAGAGAATCGGTAACACACCCTTGTAGAGTACAAGCTGGATATTGTTGGGATAAGGAGATTATCCACAATTGTGTGTTATATTCATCGCACAACTTGTCTCGGACAAGTGGGAGATTATTGGAGTTTTTGTCCTCCACAATAGTGCATGAGAATATTATTAAATCTCATTAAGGAATATGCATGGGATATTCATTGGAAATACTAGTCAGCTGATCAACGTATATCGGTAACGGTTGGCCAACTAGGGTTTGACGTTACTGTCGTGAGACGGCGGTGTTCAACTGATCCCTTTCTGTCACACCTAAAGGAACGAACCCCAACACGAAAGCTAATTAAATGTAACAGATACAGTTTAATTACTCCCTTAATAAATTGACTAAGAGTAAGTTGATTAATTATTTTAGAGAGATATCGAGTTGTGAACTCGAGGCGCGGAAATTATTATTTAATTATGCGATAATTAAATAATAAATTATTTGAGACGGGAATTAATGATTAAGTAGTGAATTGTTAAATTAGTACTAATTGACTAATGTGATTAGTATTGGTGTGTAAAATATATGTGTAGCTGTACACATATATTTACGGAGTGTTTTAGACGATATTAATTGGGAAACATTTAAACATAAATCGATGTTTAAATAAAATTTACACGTATTTATGCAACAAATATAAGAACAAAAATGGACCCGTAAATAGGTCATTTGGACCGTGTAAATGCATGCGGTAGTGTGTGCGTGTTGCTTTAAACACCATCATTTCTCTTACACATTGGTCTTCCCATAATTACTTTTGTTCTAACCCATTCACATGAGCATTGGGTGGATTAAAATAAGAAAGAAAAACACTCCACTTTCTCATCTATCAACCGTCCTCCCTTCTTACACACAACACTTGTGTTGTTCATTTTTGACTTCACTTTTGCATGTGAAAATGAAAGTGTGTTCTTCTATCTAAAATCCTCAAAAAATTAGAAATCACATACTAAGAGTTAGTATTATAAATCTAATATTTATACTAAGTGTTAGTATGATTTTTCAAGGGGCAATCTTATATAATATCTAGTTAATATTAGTAAGATTTTGGGGTAAGTTCTTGGGTGCTTAAGAGAGGAGGTGTTCTACCTTAGACACTTGAAGATGGAGGATCTTGCCATTTATTTTAAGCTCAAGAACAACCAAGATGGTGATCTTGGTTGTGCCCAAATACTACATTTTTCAATGTAAGGAATATTATTTTCCTCATCTTTTATATTAATATGCTTTTATATTGCATGTATATCACATAGATCACATAAACACAAATTATGAGATAATTTGACTTTTAATTAGAGTGTCTAATTAGGATCTATGATCTTTCATTTGGGGTAATTAAGGGATAATAATAAGGGGTTTTGTAGTGTATATTAGTATAGGATGTATTGTGATAGTCATTATGTGATTTGTATAGGATGAGACGGTTCCTTGAGACGGTTTTGGTCCGAATTCGAGTAGCATGAGGAGATTGTTAAAAGGTAGGTTCATCCTACTCGGTTTCAATAATGTGATGTCGTTTATGTTGATGTTGTAGTTAGTTTTGCATAATTAGGGCATTTGCATTATAACATGTTTAGTGGTAATCACATCATTAAGAGGATGATTATGATATGTTGGTTGTGGTTCATGCATTGGTCATTATCGTATATATTGGAGGAGTTGTTGTTGTTGTTGTTGTAGTATTTGTTGTTCTTCTTGTTATTGTTGTTGTCGTTATTGTTGTTGTTGTTGTTTTGGAGACGTAGGACGGTTGGGAGACCGTCTTACGCTTAAGTTGCCTCTTGGAGCTTCCCACTCCAAGGGGGATTTTCACATTAATGGCTTGAGATACAGAGGGACTCATGCGGTTGAGGCACGACGTCTGGCAGGGGATCCGGTTGGCTTCCGGACCCGGTACGTCTGGGCGTGTCCTGGTACCTGTTTGTGGTTGGTGGATGATGCGATCCCGCTAAGTGTTCACAAATTAAGATGTGGTCGTTGGTCACGGTCGAATCAAAACACAATTTATAGCTCCACAAACAACTCTACAATTAGTAAAGAGGTAAGTAAAGGTCGGATCCCAAGGGACGGGAGTTGAAATGAGATTTCTATTGTAACTAGTGGTGTCTAAGGGGTGTCACAAATTGGGTTGATGTAGAAGGTTACTAAACTAGAATAACAATGAAAATAAACAAGCAAGATGAATTAAAGGGGTGTAAACAATTGATTAAAGGCACTAGGGTGTCATGGGATCATAGGGGAATCATGGGATATGATCATACAAACATGTTCTCAAATTATAAGCAAGCAATTAATGTTGTGATGGATTGAGTTGGGTTATATCTTACAATCCTAGGAAAGTTTGGGTCCCGGAGCCGAATCGATTAGATTGTACAACACCTACAAGTCGACTTAATCTTCCCTACTCAACAACATGCATGGTCTAATGAGACTCGAGTTGGGTTATGTCTTACAAGTCTCATTGAAAAGATAGGAGATGATAGTAAATGCAAGGATTCATAGGCTTAGCATTTCATCAAATATAACATGTGCATGAGTTGAGATCAAAACAAGCAAGCAAATAAAACATGAAAGCATATTAAATTAAGCATGAATCATTCCCCATGTTGGTTTCCCTAATCACCCATTAACCCTAGCTAAGAGACTACTCACTCATTATCATGTTGATCATGCTAGCAAGGTTGTCAATCATACCAACAATATGAAACATGATGAATAAATGAAAGTAATTAACAATAATTAAAAAGGGATTAAGAGATTATACCTACTAATGATTCCAATAATAAAGCAAGAATAAAAGAAGTACTTGATGTTTGATTGAGAGGTTGTCAATCTCCCAATAATAACCCAAATAATCTTCAATTACCCAAAATAAAGGATGAACAAGAGAGAGATTAAAGAACTAAAACTTGGATTAAAACTTGATTAATACTTGATTACAATATTGAAGAGAGATTTGATTGATATTAACTACACTAATTATTGATAAGAAGAACATGCTCCTCTAATTAGACTAATGGGGTATTTATAGTGAAAATTAGGGAGGATGCATTAGGGTTAACTAAGGGCTAAACTAGTAATTACACTTTTTAAGTTGAGCAAGGAGGACCCGGTATTTTTGAAGAGAAGGGCTTCTCTTTTCGTAGCTTGAAGAAGACAATCCGTGCTGTGAAGAAATCCGGGCGGAATAGGGTCGAGACGGGCGGATTGCACCGTTGGAATCCGAGCGGATTCTGGGGAATCCGGGCGGATTGTGGAGGGGGAATCCGAGCGGATTCAGGCAAGGACGCTCGGATTGTCTTTGGGGCCGGACGGACGGATTGTTGACAATCCGCTCGGATTGTCAATCAAAGATAGTAACTTCTTCTTTTCTTCCCTTTTCTTCATAAATTCCTTGGGGATTTCCTTGGGGACTCAAGGATCTTTCCTCAACATTGCTCTTCTACTATGATATGTACAAAGGCCTTCTAATCTTGTCTCTCCTTGATGCTTCGTCATTGAATTCGATCAATTTAGTCTCGTTTTTGTTGGGAAATGTGTCCTCAACAATAGTGCGATCATGTGATTTAAATATCATTATTAAATCTCATTTTAAAGAATACAATTGGGAAGTAATTTTGTTACTGTCAACTGGTCAACATATATCGGTAATGATTGGTGACTAGAGTTTGACATTCTTGTCGTATGACGGTGGTGATCGATTGACCCCTAGGTCATACCTATAGGGCAATACTCTTAATTGATCATTTAATTAATCGTATAATGTTACGAGTTAATTAAATTACTTGAAAAATTGACGGACAATTTTGGAAGTAAAATTTACGTATCAAATTGAAATGTGATTAAATGAGATGCGGTTTGAGTAATCGAATTGTATCATTACTCGGATGAAATTATTGTTTAAAGAAACAATTGGATTTGAATGAATTATTATAAATGCGATTTATAAACGGTAAAATATTTTGGTACAAGTAATTATTAATTACTAAGTCGATTTTTGTATATGACGTATTTTTATTAATACGTTGATTTTTAATATGTTAAAAATACATAACAAATTTATGTTACATATGACATGTGACATATTGACAATTGACAAAAATAAAATGGATTTCATATTATCCATTTGGACCGAAATATTGGACTTAATTAACATATTCTTATAATGTTAATTAGTGTAGTGGAAGATGTAATCATTCTTTTTACACTAGGCATGCATACCTAGTGCTTCTTGTGGAAGAGCACCTAGCCCATGCATTGGCTTTCCTCTTCCACCCAACCGGTTTTCCCTTGGATAGAACAAGGGTGCTTTTGCTTAAATTATTATCATTCTCTATATGCATGTTTTGGTAATAATTTTATTCATTCACTTCACAACATATTATTTTTAGAGAGATAAAAATAATACTCTTCCTACTTACTACTCCTACCCGGTTTTAGAGAGTAAAAACCAAACATTTTGGTTCAACTTTTCACTAGATTAATATTATACTAGATCAAATAATATTAATTAGATTAAGAGTTAGCTTTGGGTATTATTCCTAAGGAGAGATCCTACACTTGAATCTTGTTCTTCCATTAAAGGAAAGCTCAAGAACAAAAGAAAAGGAGATTTCTTTTGTGCCCCATTAAACCGAAATACCATTGTAAGGATATGATTTCTTCTCTATTTTATTATATTGTTTGCATGCATAAAATCCGTATTTAATTTTATGACAAATTAATTTCAACATATATGAGTATGTTAGTATGTATAAAGATCTACATTTCCTTCAATCGGTATCAAGAGCCACGGTTGTTTGCATGCAAATCGGTTAAAAGTTTTTCCGAGTTATAAGAATAACAAATAAAACTTGTAAAATTTGTGTTATTATGAAATATCACGAAATTAATCCATGCATGTTAATATTTCTGGTCCTAAAATGTTTTAGGATATTTTGGTTAATTTTTTCGGATTTTTATTGTTCATAATTTACAATAATGGCATTTAAATGTGATTTTATGAGTAAAAATGTCATTTTTGGTCTAAAATTAGCTATACTTCGAATTTTCAGTTGATTTTTGGATATGTTGTCACATATATTATTTTGAGATCACCTGTAAATTTTCATAATTTTTGGACTTGTTATGCTCAAAAAAAGAATTTTTCATTATTAAATTCGGATTTAGGTGAAAAATAGGTTAATATGAGTTAAATTTCGAATCTGGTCATAGAAAATTAAAATGTTGTCACATGCAATTTTAAAAGATGTGTGTAAAATAATTGGCTATAAAGAAGTCTTTTTGCATGATTTATGGATTTTTGAAGAAAAATAGCATAAATAGTGACATTATTAGTGGAAAATTAATAAAACATAATCTATGACTTACGGAAAACGTCTAATGTTGCATTTTATTATCATTTTCAGATCTAAAATTGAAAAGTTAATGAAAATAATTTTTCCATGTTTTTATGATTATTTTATTAAAAATTGATAAACCGCAACATTGTTTTTCCGGTAAATTTTCGAAATTTTTAACCTAAGTTTTTGAACATTATGAGTGTCATGGAATTTTTCCAGAATGTTCATGAGTTTAAATTTCAAATTTTGAATTTATTTGAAATTTTGTGTTTTATTTGAAGTTTAATAGCTTATTTTTGTAATTTTTGGTCCATTTATGAACAATTTTGTAAATATGGGTTAATTATGGTCAAATTATTAGTGAAGACTAAATTTTGAGTCCTAAGAGGTTAGGGTAATTAACTTATGCATAAATATGAGTTTATGTATTTTTGTGATTATAAAATGTTGAAATCACGCAAATCCGTAAAAACCGAGTAATATACGATATTGGCTATTTAAAGGCGATTTAGCATTAAAATTGAGCATGTTCATACATATTATAATGCTGCATTTTCTTTATGATTGTCATAATTTTAATTTATGTAATTTTGAATTATGTAATTTTACTTAGTATGGCCTTAGATTTTAATTGGTATTTCCCGAAATGTATGGGAATATCGATTCGGTTGTAATTTTTATTGTGATCTCGTATCACCGTTTTGTAATTTAATAGATTTATTTTATTTTAGTTACAAATGTATAATAGGAAATTATGTAATTTATTATATAATTTTATTTATCTCGGAGTTTCCAAGACGGATTTCTTCAAGATGGCGATACATAAAGACGGTGTTACCTCGAGATGCGTGCCACAACCGAAGTTTAAGGGACCAATGGAGTTGGTTTCCGAATATGTAATAGTTAAATAGTTTTTCTATTTTAGGAAAGGCCATACTAGGATTTATTTATTTATTTTTATGCTTGCATTTTATTTTATGTCGCATGCATCGCTAAATCGCCATAACTAAATCATGCATCCTTATTTTATCGAGTTTTTCGACCGTGTCAATTAAAATTATCGTAGTTCACCGCTTTAGTTCACTTAAAACGTGATAGATAATAAATTGACATGACCTCTCGCTAAAATAAACAATTGAGACATAGCCTTACCAAATAGTAGAAACCATGAAAACCTATTTCGCGAGGGAGTGCACTCGGCCCTACCGGGGTACAAACCTTGTTACGTAGGGGAAGTGGGTGATAAATGTCAATCCACCGAATTCATGTTAATGAGGGTTTCATCGGCCATACCGTGCCCAAGTTGATGTGGATTTGGATCATGGACACATTTATTCGAAATTTGGATTGAGCTCAACGGAAGTATTCGCGACCGTAGTTGCATGTGTTCCGGGCTATAGATAAATATTAGAGTAATTTTATCGACCAAGAGTTCTAAAAGTAGAATCGATTAAAGCGTTAATCCACCGAGTTATATTGATAAGGGTTTCATCGGCCATACCGTGCCCAAGTTAATATGAATTTGGGTCTTGGAATCATTTATCATAGTTGGGTAGAGGTCACTATGTAAATGCTATACTTGTTATTTTCAAGTATTAATAAAACGATAAATGTCAAGTTTTCCATTATTCCGTTATTATATTGTTCTATTTCTTTATCACAATTCATATACGATATCATTTCGATTTTGATACAAATCTCCATTAAAACATCGTAACTAAAGACAAAAATTTGAATTTGCTTCTAAAACCTCATATGAACCATTGCTAAGGATCTCTTGTAAAGAGTATAGATTAAAGTTATTCATTATCAAACAGGTTTTTGATACATGACTAACACATCTACTTACAATGGATTATTATTCATATACTTAATTGAATTAAGTACCTTGAAGCGACAAATTATTTTGGTAATTAGTTTTTGTTAGAATTCGTAATTGACCAAAATAACGCAACCACTTCAATGAAAGTTTTAAGACTAAAACGATTAAATTGAAGAGTAATCTTCATAAGATTCAACTTTGCTTATCTAAGTAAAGACTCATTGAAATAAGTGGGAGCATTCTCTTAAACCGTTAAGATGAGAATGAGGTTCGAGAAGTAAAGATTATAATGGAATTGATACAAGGTTATGTTAAAGGTAAAGTTGTTGAGAATGACGATACTAAACCTATCAATCCCGACCGATAAAGTTTCCATTGTCTTAAATGTTGGACACAAGAAAGGAAACTACCCCAAATTATTGAAGAATCAACAAGTTAGTTATGGGACATCTAATGGGACCTTCTTCTTTAAATGTTTATTTGATTAAACATAAATTTTGCTAGTACTAATTCGTCAATATTAGAAACCAGTGGAGGTTTTCATCATTATATTCGACACATAGGATGATTACAATATGACGACTAGCAACAATAATGGCGAGAGATAGAGTAATTGTGTACTCAATCTAGTTTTTGGATTTAAAGTTGTACTTAATTGTGACTATTAAGTGCATAAACTCTAAATAAGAATATAAACTTGTTAAGATACAAAAGAGGTTTTCACTTTTGTGACCCTATACACCACGATTTGATGTATGGCTAGCCCATTATCAAGGTGAATATATTCTAAAATAAACTAGAATAATATATCATGTAGATGATGTAAGATTCAAATTGGTAACCCAAGATTAAACCTTAAATTTTGGAATGATGAACGTAAAGAGTTATCGAGTACTCTTGAAACCATTAGATTGTTAATGGTATATGCGTATCTTGTATTCAAAGCAAGATGTCTCGTGCCTTTTGGTTGAAAAGGAGATCGAGGTTGTATATCATCGATCCAAAATAGGTTAATCATTTTCTTTTACCAATGATTTAAGTTGACGCTAATATGTTCACTTAATAAGGTAAAAGGAGAAATCTTTGAAGAATTTCAAAGAGTTCAAGGAATCACGATTTAGTCGTGATGGGATTATCAAAGTGAAGACCTTGATATAAGCCAAAGGAAATGTGATATAGTATCACAAGTTAATCTCTCTTAGCACGCATTATGGAATAATGTGTGGTTGGATAAGAAATCAAACGCTATTCGATATGGTTTGGACTTCAATCAAGTTACTTTGAGTTACTTGATCCTTTTGGGGATTTTATCATTTTTGTCTAAATTATTTTTCCACTAAATCGAATCATATGAGATATGAAATGGTAAGGGTACCATGTTTGTAAGTTTTCACAAGAAACAAATGCTCATTTTTCCCTTTTCAATTATCACGAGTACGACGAGTTTTGCTCGTGAAGTTGTCTTACTAAAATACAAGTTTATTTCTAGAAGACAGAGTGGGAGAAATTATTCAAGAGCCACAAAGAATGCCACAAAGAATGTTATGTCGCAAGAAACTGGTCTTTCTTGGCTACATGAGACATTTTGTGTAAGACGTTGTTTCTTTAAAACCTAGGAGGTTAAATTCGTCACTTGTTAAAAATGATGAATTCATGCTACTTTTAAGAAAGTAAAGAGCTTATAACTTACAAAATAAATTGTTTGATTCAAGTTGATTACTTCTAGAAAGTAATGAACATATGACTTACATAAGAGTGTTTAAGTCACAACTCAATACAAGGCTTAGAGCCATGAAAATCCGAAACGAAAGTGCTTGATTAGTGACAAAGGGTTTTGCACTAATAAAGAGATATTTCAAAGCAAAATTGGTTGCAAAGGGTTTTGCACTAATTGAAATGATTAAGTCTATTTGGATCTTCTTAGGGATTGTGTTTCATCATGAGGTTATGAAATACATAGCGAGTGAATCTAAAACCCACTTCTTCAATAGAAGGAATGTATTCAATACATGTCATGAGTTTTATAGATTCTTGCAATCCTAAGATAATGTGAAACTTAAGAGAGAATCTTAAGTAGGACATCAATGAGTTGGAGTCAACATTTTGATCATGTGATAAAACTTTTCTCGATAAGTCGAGAAGTTGTGTTTATACTTGGAGTTTAGTGGGAGTTACGGAAGTTTTAATTAATCTTATATATGGATGACATATTGATCATTGCGAATGATATAAGACTTTTGGAGTATTATAATACATCTTTATTATCCGGATTTATGAAGATAAATCCACATGATATTAGCGTCAATAAGAAGTCTTATGTTGATAAGATTCATGACTAGTTCAATTAATTTGAACATATTTGATTGATTCCATTTGCTTCCGCATGCCGGATCAATTAAATGAGTAATGATGTATAACACTTCATATGCTTTGAGTATGATGAATTGTTTTCAAAATCGAATTTAAGTAATCTTTAAGCTATAAAGATTACCCTTAAGTGCTTGCAGAAGCATTAAGGAAGTAAAGCAAAGTGTTTATGATGCAATATTGTGTAAGGGTGTTACACAAGTGACAATTGACAATTGAGATTGCGCATGGTTTCCGACAAAACCATAATCAAAACACATTAGGATGGTTAAGATACCATTGTGGCAATGTTTATTAAGAAGTAGATTTTCTAGAATCGTTCTAGGCAATAAAGAACAATGAGAGATATTGATAACGGAAATTGAGTACACTTGCAATCATGGGATGTGCAAGAAGGAAGAGTCCCGCACACTGCGAAAACAGTGGGAGTTGTTCTAAGGATAGAAGGCCTATGTCTTGATTAGATCTCGACATGTACTCAGAAAGTTTTGTAATGCAAATGTCTACATTATAAAGGAAAAACAAGTATGTAGTAAGGTTGAGTAAGGTGCAAGAAATTGATAAAACCTACTAACCAAAGCCTTCTTAAAGGCTAAACATGATGAGTCATGTCATTTCAATTGAATTGAGATGAATAACTACATTCAAGATCAAATTAGATTATAGAATATGAAATAGTAATCAGGCATTGACTATTCATATGTGATAATCGCATTTGTCGTTCGAGTTTTTACTTTAAAAGCTCCTTTATACTTTGTTACATCCAAACGGGCTGTAGTGACAATTGAACCCCGTTAAAGTGAACACGGATTAACATTGTATTCGCCCATAGTCACTTGTATGAGGTGACGTCTCGAAGTGACTAGAGTGTGATGCGATTGATGGCAAGTTCAAGTGCCATAGAGTCATGTGAGATGACTAGTCGATCACATAGGCAGACTGTTAGGAACACTTTGTCGGGCCTTATGACCGCTTATAGAGTTCTGGCAATTTATATAGCCTGGTCGTGGCAAGAGCTGCTATAGTATTCTAATGAGTCAATTCTTTTGACTAAAGACTGTTCGCCTAAAATGGCACAGTTTCAGATTAACTTTGATTTGTGTTACTACGACCTTCGTAAATGGGGTCAAATGGGCATATTTTGGGTTATGATGGCTGTGGCTAGTCGAAGGGAATGAGTGCGATAGGAATTGTCCATCCCCTTGTCAGGGTTAAAACAATATCTCAGGGCCACTCGAGGAGTAATGAATTGGAAATGCGTGGCCACGCTCGGAAGGTATCCAGAGTGGATAAATCCGGTCAATCAGTTATTCTCCAGATCGAGGAAACCATTCTTGATATGATCACTTGCAAGTACGACCTGAAAGACACCTTGCATTGAGTGGGAGATATTAATAGGACAAGAGAATTGGTGACGCACACTTGTCGAGGACAAGTGGGAGATTGTTGGGAAATGTGTCCTCAACAATAGTGCGATCATGTGATTTAAATATCATTATTAAATCTCATTTTAAAGAATACAATTGGGAAGTAATTTTGTTATTCATGTCAATTGGTCAACATATATCGGTAATGATTGGTGACTAGAGTTTGACATTCTTGTCGTATGACGGTGGTGATCGATTGACCCCTAGGTCATACCTATAGGGCAATACTCTTAATTGATCATTTAATTAATCGTATAATGTTACGAGTTAATTAAATTACTTGAAAAATTGACGGACAATTTTGGAAGTAAAATTTACGTATCAAATTGAAATGTGATTAAATGAGATGCGGTTTGAGTAATCGAATTGTATCATTACTCGGATGAAATTATTGTTTAAAGAAACAATTGGATTTGAATGAATTATTATAAATACGATTTATAAACGGTAAAATATTTTGGTACAAGTAATTATGAATTACTAAGTCGATTTTTGTATATGACGTATTTTTATTAATACGTTGATTTTTAATATGTTAAAAATACATAACAAATTTATGTTACATATGACATGTGACATATTGACAATTGACAAAAATAAAATGGATTTCATATTATCCATTTGGACCGAAATATTGGACTTAATTAACATATTCTTATAATGTTAATTAGTGTAGTGGAAGATGTAATCATTCTTTTTACACTAGGCATGCATACCTAGTGCTTCTTGTGGAAGAGCACCTAGCCCATGCATTGGCCTTCCTCTTCCACCCAACCGGTTTTCCCTTGGATAGAACAAGGGTGCTTTTGCTTAAATTATTATCATTCTCTATATGCATGTTTTGGTAATAATTTTATTCATTCACTTCACAACATATTATTTTTAGAGAGATAAAAATAATACTCTTCCTACTTACTACTCCTACCCGGTTTTAGAGAGTAAAAACCAAACATTTTGGTTCAATTTTTCACTAGATTAATATTATACTAGATCAAATAATATTAATTAGATTAAGAGTTAGCTTTGGGTATTATTCCTAAGGAGAGATCCTACACTTGGATCTTGTTCTTCCATTAAAGGAAAGCTCAAGAACAAAAGAAAAGGAGATTTCTTTTGTGCCCCATTAAACCGAAATACCATTGTAAGGATATGATTTCTTCTCTATTTTATTATATTGTTTGCATGCATAAAATTCGTATTTAATTTTATGACAAATTAATTTCAACATATATGAGTATGTTAGTATGTATAAAGATCTACATTTCCTTCAGTTTTGCCATGAAAATGCAAGATTCTTACTCCTTTCCTACCAAGGGATCAAAATCTCAAAGAATATGCAAAACAAAGAACTAAAGATAAGAAATGACCCAAATAAGCACTAAAAAGCATGGAAACAAGACTAATTCGGGGGCTAAATATGCGCCAATTATGGTCACATCAAATATCCCCAAACCGAACCTTTGCTCGTCCCGAGTAAAGAGGTGACAAAGACTAGGACCAATACTAACCTATCCTAATAATAAAGCCGATATGAGACAATTAGTGGGTCTCACTCCGCCCCTTCAACTCACAACAAGACAACCATGAGGTAGGGTGCCTTCTTGCAAGGCAAGGTGGGTCTTGCCAAAATGGCGACACATCCAATCATTAAGCACATAAAATCATATAATGGATGCATCTACAAAAAGAATAGCCACTCCCTCATCAAGTGGCGGAAATTATCTACAAGGGAAGCAATTCAAGGGTACACAATCCTTCATAGATGCAATTTGTTCAAACTACTAAGCCTAGAAGGATACCAATAAATCACCTCCAAGTTGTGTCAAGCTAGGGTACCTTTGTCCTCAATCGTTAAATGCTTTCGTCAAGAATAGACTCCCTATGGTGTTAGAAACACTGGAGGATCGCGGAATTCCCCCTCTTGCCTAGACAAGAAGAAGGGTCGTCCCCTCTCTACCATGCACAAAAATGGATACGATGGATAAAGGGATCAATAGATATTTGAGTTTCACTTTGGGAGTTTGCTTTTGTTTTTTTGTTTTTCCCCCCAATTTCTTGTGGCATTTGACATTTGAGAACACTTTCTTGCCATTTCTTTTTGATTTTTGGCATTTCAATACTTGACAACTTTTTTGCTTTTCTTTTTGAACATTTTCAAAGTCACCCCAATTAGTAACGAGGGTGCCTTGTATTTGAAGCTTAGGAGTTCTATTTTTGCTCCTCTTTTCATTTGATGCATTTTGCAAACTTTCTTTCACTTTTCATTTCATTGAACTCAAATTGATTTCTTTTTGTGTGCCCATTCCCTTTGATGACAAAATGTATGGTAGAACATGGATGAATGATGGATGCATGGTTTCAAGGGTCACCTTGGAATAAACGGTAGCCAAGGAGTTATCACACCACAAGGTACTCTTGACTAGGCCTTAATCCATGGGTCAAAGGATACTAGCATGACACATCCTAGGGTGTTTTACAAGCATTCTAACAAGCAAAGTCTTAAGAACAAAAAGCATCTACTAAGGCCTATATACACTTGTCAAGCTTCCCAAGTAGATGGTTTCGCAAAATTTTTCTAACATGCAACTACATGCCATGATGCAACTAGCATATAAACATCCTAATGCAAATGATTCTACCAACTAATATGACAAACAATCTAAATGCAAGTCCTAGATTCACATTGTTATACCGCATCAATCAAAATAAAGCCACATAGTCATTAACATAAAGAGGAAAAAAGAGATTGGAAAGATCATACCATGCGGTCTTCAATATCCTCATGTCTCGGATGTGGCGTAGTCAATCAATGTGAACAAGGATAGAACAAACACAATATATACAAGACAATATATACAAAGGAAATGAACTTGTCTTTGGGTTTTTCAATTTTTCCAATTTTTATGATTTTTGAAATTTATTAATTTTTTGGATTTTTGAATAAGAGTTAAATGTTAGAATTCCCATCCCCACACTAATATGGGCATTGTCCTCAATGGCCAAAATGATGGAAATTATGCAAAGATGATGCATGATTTCTATACTAAATGCAATCTACACTAAGCTATGCTACATGATGCATGGTTTTTGTTATGACGGAGAGGATAATTTAGATTACCTCCCGTTGCGTATGCATTAACTTCCCCAAACCGAGTGAGACACTATTGCTAATGTCCAAGGATGGGTATAGTTCATGCACACACTATGCTATGCATGAAATTAATTTGTCATTTTGGATTTTACAAATGGGAACAATAAAATAAGAACACCTCAATGGTACCGAGGTGTGAGTCCTTTGATGTTGCTAGGACTACTCCAACAATGATCAAAATGAAATAAAATACAAAGAGAGAAATAGACAAACCATGAGAGTGTAGGAGTCTCCAAGGCTTGCTAATCTTCCATCATGCTATCACCATCATCACTTCCCTCATGAGAAGTGGTCACATTGCCGCTTTCCTTGTCATTTACTTCTTCACTTTCTTCCTCATCTTCATCTTCACCATCCTTTTCTCCTTCACTTGCTTCTTCCTCAATATTATCATCAACTTCTTCGTCATTTCCAACAACCTCATTGTCACCCGAAACGCCCCTAGATGCACCCGGAAATAAGACTTCTCTATCCGCCCAACTAGGCAAAGGACAAGATGGATCAAGGAGTCCTTGCCTAGCTAAATGTAGGAGGGGAGGATATTGAGCCAAATAAGCATTTTTCCGATCTTCATAGGCTTGCTTGTGCATTGCTTGCATGAGAAGAGTCACATAGTCTTTCCCAACTTCAACTCCTTCCGGCTTGAACTCTTCATACTCAAAGGGGTAAGGTGGTATGACAATGGAAGAGAAGGGAGCTTCAAGATCACCCTTTTGTTGTTGAATGATATACTCGGCTTCTTTGGAAAGGGGAAGTAGATAATTGGTCTGGTGGACGCTTAGACGACAAATCTTCGAGGGCAAGGTGAATGATCTAGCTTCACTAGTTAGCCATCCATACTTAGTGTCAAGGGGGTTTTGGGCAACCCACTCGAACTTGTGAATCATAGTATGCATATCAACAAGATGGCCACCCTCCTTTGCTTTGTACTTGTTATCCTTATTGAAGTTAGGATCAAAGTGCTTAGCTAGGAGTGTAACTAGGCCGCCATTGACAATAACGGTCGTGCCCTTCTTCCCACTATCGATGTTGAGCCATCTATCTACCAAGAGCCTCAAAGAATTGTAAGGCTTGGTATGAATTCTTCCGATATTCAAAGCCGATTCAAGGAGAATAAAATCAAGTCTTGTGAAATAGTTGGTGTCTTTCCTAGCAATTATGGTATTTCCCACAACCTTGTGCCATACTCTTATGCCCGGATGGTGGAGCAAAAGAGCACGACTCGCATGAAAATCCTCAAATTTCTTCCCGGAGATTGCCTCCCAAAGAGGTTCGGGGTCATACTTTCCACAATGCTTAAGATAACGCGATTCATCACTAAGACCCAAAATTTCACCCAATTCCTTAAAGGTAATGCGTCTACTAACATTAGCTAGACGAAACTCGAGATTTTCCCTATTCTCAACTTTGGTGACTTTCAAAGAACTTAAAAATTCCAAGGTAAGGGAGGGGTATGTCAATTCCCTTGTTTTAAACAATTTCTTTAACCCCATGGCATTGAAAAAGGCTTTTGTTTGTTCAAGAACACCCAATTTTTGTAAGGTATCTTCACATATGAATTTGGTGGATTGTAATGACTTCATAGCAAACTTGACAAAGGTATTTATATGGGTATCGGAAATAAAAGTTACCTCCGGATAATGCAAAAGTTGATCAATTACCGGAGTAGAAGGTGTTGTTGCTCCCATAGAAGGTTGTTGTTGTTGTTGTTGCACTTCCAAGTTTGGTGTTGCTACCACCATAGCCAAAGCTTTCTTTGTTTGAAGAGCCTTTTGCCTTTGTGAGAGTGCCTTAGCCTTTGGTGCCTTTGTTGCCTTTGTTGCTCCCTTAGTCCTTGCCATTGATGAACTTAACCACGAAAAGAATGAAAAATCTTCAATATGTAGTATGCCCAAATCGATTTGAAGGTGAAAGGCTTTGCCTTTATGAAATCGACTCAAACGTTGAAGATTTTGTTCTTGGTTTTGATTTTTGTTGAAGAAGGAGTGATTAATTTGTTGTTGGAAGGATGGTTTGATTTGATTTTGTTGAATGTTGTTGAGGGTTTTTGTTTTTATGATGGAGAGGATGAGGGTTATGATGTTGTGGGTAGTGTTTATGAATGAATGAATGAATGAATGAAGGTGGGAGGGGTTTTAAAGAGGCCGAAAATTTCGAATCTGCAGGGGGCAATCCCTGCGGATTCTGCCCAATCCGTGCGGATTCTGCTCTTTTCTGAACTTTGCAAAACTCGCCTAAAGACGGGCGGATTTGTTACAATCCGCTCGGATTTGCTGAACACGGGACGGGCGGATTTGCTCTAAGACGGACGAATTTCTGTCCAGAGAAATTTGCTTGTTTTCCTCAGCTGCAAAGACGGACGTCTTTCTCTCAGGACGGACGGATTCTTCAAGACGGGCGGATTTTCAGAAATCCGCTCGGATTCTTTAACAGTCAAGAAAATTTCAAAATTCAGCTCAGTTCAGGACGGGCGTCTTTTCTGCAGGACGCTCGGATTACATAAGACGGGTTGATTCTGTGGAATCCGCTCGGATTCTTCCTCTGTGTACACGGATTCAGTTCCACCCGTGCACAGCGCATCTCCCTTATCATTCTTTCATTCTTTCTTCAAGTCTTGTGTTCTTCATTGTGGGGGCACTACTAAGGCATGGATATCCTAGGCAATTGCCATCCCCACACTAAGGTAAAGCACTACACATCAATTGAAATTGTTAGTCCCTCCCTCACTTCTCTCTTACATGACAATCATTTCGATCAAATTAAATAAAAATCCAAAGATGACAAAAATGCAATACAAGAATTGAAATGTAAGTTAGGGAGTTAGAAATATTTACAAGTGGTGATTTAGGGAGGACTCCACCAAACTCTCATTCTTGATGAGATGTCAAGGGGGCATGTCCAAGGTGTTGTTGATGTTGCTCAACACCTTGAAGAAGTAATCAAAAGCTTGTTCATTATCATGGTAGAGGTTCTCAATAGACCTTGGCCTTTGTTGTTGGTCTTGATCGATGGCATGTCCAATGTAGGGATTAAAAATCCCTTCAAATTCTTCGTCCCAAAGACCACAAACTTCATTGAGTTGATTATTGAAAATCTCTTGCTTAGATGGAGACAACTGATACGTGCATTTTATATAGTCTTTTTAGCCTATTTTATGCACGTATTTCTATGCTTTTATCGTGGTTCTATGCTACGAAATGCCCCGAATATGCTACTGTGGTGTATTTTGTCTTAATTGCAGGAATGAACCAGAAAGTAGCGGAATCAAGTCATTTACCGTCCGTTTTGCATGCATTTGGAGGAAGAGATGATTTGGAGCGGGAAATATAGCTGTCTTGGGATGCGTGAAGGTGTTTCGGGAGCTAAAAGGACAAGTCAAAGTCAAATTAACGAGCATGATGAGCTGCTGAAGTCAAGATCCACCTGATCGAGTGATTTATTAGTCGATCGAGTGGTTTAGGAGTCAATAATCAGTCGATCGAGCACATTACTTACTCGATCGACCAGTTCCTTTATAGCCTTACTCGATCGAGCACTATTCTAGGTTGATCGAGCAGTTTTTGAGTCAAGTTCACTCGATCGAGTGATTTAGTTAGTCGATCGAGTGGCTATGCTGACGGGTTGGGCTTTTAAGCTCTAATTCCGTCATTAGGTTTAGAAATTCCTATTTTCCTATAAATAGGAAGCTTCAGGAGTCATTTAAACCCTCTCTTTTTCTCTACTTTTCATCTGACACACTGTCAGACATCACTTTTGCTCTATTATCGCTACTGTTCCTGTTCATTTCCGGATCTCTTTAATTCAGTAATTCTTTCTTCCTTCCTCTCTTTTTATTTAATGTTTATTATTCCCTCTCCCTCTTTATTTATTGTTCTTATTAATTCCATGTCTAGCTAATTCCCCTAGTATGTTAGGATTAGGGAAGCCGTGGTAGCGATGTTTTAACTGACTTGAATAGGTTAGACTTGCGATAGGAATTGTATTAGGCAATTTAATTGTTATCCGGTCAAATGAATGCATGCAGGAGACCATAAATTTAGTTAACCCCGACCTAGATCGAAAGATTGGAAGGGAAGGCTTGCTTAATTACAATAGGGTATTGCAGTGAGGGCGAAAGTTAAGCTGTTTACGCTCTAGGGCGGTTTAAGGACCGAAAGGTGACGACCATAGCTCTTCTTATCAATAGTTTAATTACCTCAGTATTCCCGATAGTATAAGATCTGATAGCTGCCACGGTGGACCGACTCTTAGCATACTACCCTTCTCCTTTTGTTAATTTCTTTCATTCATTTCCCTCGTTTTAGTCTCTAGTTAGTTCACAATCAGTTCAACCCCCAATTGGGACATTTAGACAGATAAATAGACAAATAGATAGTACACCGCCTCCCTGTGGAGATCGACCCTACTTACCGCTGACTTCTGTTAGTAGTACTTAGGTATTTTATTTTTGGTACGAAACGATAGTATCAAATTTTGGCGCCGTTGCCGGGGAGGCAATCTATTTATTTATTTGTTTAAATTTTATCTGTTTTTAGCCTCAGGGGATTTTTCCCTTGAGGCCGTTATGATCTTTTTCCTTGAGTGTTGTTTTGATAGGCCTTACAGGTACTACCTAGACAGTTCTAGGTGAAAGACCGTCAAAGGGAAGGCTTGAGTACCTTTGACCCATCACCGATGTCCCATTATATGGAGCAAGGTGATGATCGCTACGGGAGATGTGGTTCTGCTGAGCACAATGCAGCTGTAGTTGTGCCGCCACATCCACCCTATCAATGGCCACCGCAACAAGACCCTCCTGATATACAAGAAGAAGAAATTGCGGAGCTGAAATCCTTGATGGAGACACTTGCATTCCAAGCGCAAGAATACTTCTCGCGATTTGATAAGCTCGAGTCTGCAGTTGCTGAGCTAGCAGCTGAGATGGAAGAAGAAGAGATCGCGGAGCTGACATATTCAATGGTAACGCTTGTATCACAAATGCAAGAGTGCAACAAAAATATGGACGCTCGATTCCATGAGCTCGAGGTCAGTAGTTGCTCGATTAGCGGTGAGATGCAAGAAGAAGAGGTATACCTTCTTTGAGAGCGGTTTTCCCCGAGAAAACCGTGTTGCCCAATCGAGGATGACCTCTATGACTCGGATGACGAGTTTCTATCATATTTCACTGCCTCATGCGAAGATTTCAGCGCTGTACAGGAGGAATCACTCGATCGAGTGACTAATATCGGTCGATCGAGTGATTTTCCAGGAGAAAGTGCTCGATCGAGTGAACATTCTACTCGATCGAGTGGAAATCAGGAGGAGACTGCTCGATCGAATGAAGATACTACTCGATCGAGTAGTTTGGCCATTGGGAGCTTTGGTTCGTCATTTTGGTTTGATTTTGATGACGATTTTGATGACGATAATGGATACGGTGAATTTTCCCTATTCAAGGCCGAGTTGGATGCACTTGAGGCTGCGATTTACGGGACGAATTCCACTAAGGAGGGTGTCAAAGAGGCAGCTGAGTCGGTAATTGCTCCTAGCACGGAAGAGGTAATATCTTCCTTTGTCGATGATTCCGTCATTGAGAGTGACCGACCCGAGGTAGTAAACGATAATTTATTTATTGTTTGTTTTAATAGTAAATTGCCTCAGTTGACTTTTGCTGCGCATCCCAATGCTTTACCCCTTCCCAATAGGTCGTATAATTTGACGATTTTTCACCGTCCTTATCATTTTAATTTCGTTAATCTGAATTGGAGCCCTAAATTATCGTCAATTGCTCCCTCGCTCCTTTATTTTGTGGATAAATTTAGGAGCGCCCATAGGAAATTTGTTAGACTTAAATGTTTACATATTTTTATTTCCTACTTTGCTATTCCACTTTTGTGCTACTTATGCTTTTGTGTAGCACATGCGCAGACTATTTGTGAGTTCTTTGCGCGCTTTGAGCTGTTTTGATTGTAGCTGATTATAGAGGCTCGAAGAAAAGAAGGTCGAGCTGGGACCTGACTGAAGCTAGCGCTACCCGGGAGGCAACCCGGCGATTTTATTTTGCTTTTTATTTACTTTCAGTTGTAATAAATTGTTTTATACCATAGACTATCTCAGTATGCTTGTTTTTGTCAGTTGCGGGCTGTTTTTCATTGCATTTTGCAGGAATACGCTGAGGATCACTCGATCGAGTACTTTTGCTGCCAAATCCATTCGATCGAGCATTTCCTCTACTCGATCGACCACCTGCAGATTAGAGAACCACTCGATCGACCACTATTCCAGTCGATCGAGCAGTTTTGGACGCCCATGTTACTCGATCAGCCACTATTCCTCTTGATCGAGTGCTATTGACTTGGATTAGCTTCCTGAGACGGTTTTCCGGGCCTTAGCAACCTCCCATTTCATGGTCGATTTGGGGAGGTCCCCTTATTCGCGCTATCTTGTGAGTTTTCCACATTTACTCTCTTTCTCCTTTCTGTTTGCATTTCCTTTCCATGTTTTGGTACAATGGGGGCATTGTACGGTTTGGTTTGGGGAGGTTATGCATCCATATCTGTGTCTGCATATTGTTTTTATGCATTTCTGTTATCACGTTTAATTTATGTTTGCATCGTTGTTTATTTTCGTTAAAATTCAAAAAATTCCATAAAAATTGAAAAAAAATTGTCAAAAAAAAAAAATTTCACGTTTATTTTAGCATATAGGTTGAGTCGGAACGGTAGATTTCAATGATGATATTGCACTATAACTGTCTTTTTGCTTAAGCCTTGCATTAAACTGTTATCTTTTAGCTTTGTCTTTTGCATGTCTACGAGTTAATGTTTAATTTAGCTGAACGAATAGACTTGACCTGAAATTTTGGCAACCTACTTATAATTTCTAAGATTTAGAGCCTTATAAGCTGGTGTCATTTATGACCAGTTTCATGTAGGATTGTGAGTAGTTACTCCTTGCATAACATGTTCATCAATTTGCACGTATATGAAATTCAATTGCTTTTTGCCTGCATACATTCGGGTTAGTGGTTGGTGTCACATGCAGGGAGGTGCTTACATTTTCCCTTTCTTTCATTTTTACCCATAAACTCCACATTAGCCAAATTTGCCAGTTGACCCTTAGCTACATTCCAAATTTAGCCTGCCTTGTCAAGCTAGTTTAGATTGTTCTGCGGTATACTGTCTATTGTATCAAGTTTGGCTCGTATTCTGTTGATTTGGAGTTGGTAATTTATGAAGAAAAGGAGGTTGATGAAAAAAGACGTGAAAAAGAAAAAAAAAGAATCGAAAAAAGAAAAAAAATTCGAAGAAAAAAAGAAACCGAAAAAAAAAAAAGAAAAAAAAAGAGAAAAGAAAAAAAAAGATGTTGTTTGGTTGACGGTTTCTGCTCCTATGTTCTATCTTTTATCATTTGAGGAGTACGTTTGGTTCGGTTTGGTGAGTTTTGTGCCAAATGAAGGGCATTGTGCTTAATCAATAATTGAGTTTGAAATGGACGTTGTCATATGGTTCTGTTTAGGTACTAGCTTGATCACCTATACCTCCACATTCCCATAAATGTTTTGCCTTTTCTTACCCATTGCCTCACTTTACCATATCTTTGTAAGCCCTCGGCTGTGACAGGACCTTGTTTGGTTAGAATGTGTGTACGATAGCTAGAATTGTCTATCATATTAGTTGCATGCATGTTTATGCGGGTCGTAGTTTAGGTGAGCGACTATTTCTCTTTCTCTCTTATACATATATGCTTACCCTTTGCTTCATGAGAGAAAGAGTGACCCGTGAGAGTCCATAATTAACGGTCTTGCAAGGTCGACGGTTCAGCTTTATTTATAAACATCTTATAACTCGTTTGCATTTGACTGTCTTGCTTTAAGTGTTAGTTGCCTGCATTAAATTGGCTTAAGTGGGCATTTGTAGCTAGCTCTGAGTTCTTTTTCCGTTCCATTAGCGTATAGTTTTGAGTTTACTCGGGGACGAGTAAAGGTTTGGTTTGGGGAGATTTGATACGTGCATTTTATATAGTCTTTTTAGCCTATTTTATGCACGTATTTCTATGCTTTTATCGTGGTTCTATGCTACGAAATGCCCCGAATATGCTACTGTGGTGTATTTTGTCTTAATTGCAGGAATGAACCAGAAAGTAGCGGAATCAAGTCATTTACCGTCCGTTTTGCATGCATTTGGAGGAAGAGATGATTTGGAGCGGGAAATATAGCTGTCTTGGGATGCGTGAAGGTGTTTCGGGAGCTAAAAGGACAAGTCAAAGTCAAATTAACGAGCATGATGAGCTGCTGAAGTCAAGATCCACCTGATCGAGTGATTTATTAGTCGATCGAGTGGTTTAGGAGTCAATAATCAGTCGATCGAGCACATTACTTACTTGATCGACCAGTTCCTTTATAGCCTTACTCGATCGAGCACTATTCTAGGTCGATCGAGCAATTTTTGAGTCAAGTTCACTCGATCGAGTGATTTAGTTAGTCGATCGAGTGGCTATGCTGACGGGTTGGGCTTTTAAGCTCTAATTCCGTCATTAGGTTTAGCAATTCCTTTTTTCCTATAAATAGGAAGCTTCAGGAGTCATTTAAACCCTCTCTTTTTCTCTACTTTTCATCTGACACACTGTCAGACATCACTTTTGCTCTATTATCGCTACTGTTCCTGTTCATTTCCGGATCTCTTTAATTCAGTAATTCTTTCTTCCTTCCTCTCTTTTTATTTAATGTTTATTATTCCCTCTCCCTCTTTATTTATTGTTCTTATTAATTCCATGTCTAGCTAATTCCCCTAGTATGTTAGGATTAGGGAAGCCGTGGTAGCGATGTTTTAACTGACTTGAATAGGTTAGACTTGCGATAGGAATTGTATTAGGCAATTTAATTGTTATCCGGTCAAATGAATGCATGCAGGAGACCATAAATTTAGTTAACCCCGACCTAGATCGAAAGATTGGAAGGGAAGGCTTGCTTAATTACAATAGGGTATTGCAGTGAGGGCGAAAGTTAAGCTGTTTACGCTCTAGGGCGGTTTAAGGACCGAAAGGTGACGACCATAGCTCTTCTTATCAATAGTTTAATCACCTCAGTATTCCCGATAGTATAAGATCTGATAGCTGCCACGGTGGACCGACTCTTAGCATACTACCCTTCTCCTTTTGTTAATTTCTTTCATTCATTTCCCTCGTTTTAGTCTCTAGTTAGTTCACAATCAATTCAACCCCCAATTGTGACATTTAGACATATAAATAGACAAATAGATAGTACACCGCCTCCCTGTGGAGATCGACCCTACTTATCGCTGACTTCTGTTAGTAGTACTTAGGTATTTTATTTTTGGTACGAAAAGACAGTATCAACAACTCTCCCAATTTCTTCTCTTGGCCAATGAGGCCATCCTCTTCTTCCTTGGTTGATTTTGATGAGCTTTGCAAGCTCTCCTTGTCACAATTCACTTGCTCTTTGAATGGAGCATCTTCAATTTTCTTCTTCCATTGGAGTTCCGATGTCTTCCTTTCATCTTTTCGGCTATAATGATCAATCATGAAACATGGTTCATGCAAACGAGGAGCTCTCATAGTCTTGTCAAGATTAAAAGTTATGCTTTCATCTCCCACTTCTAGAGTGAGCTCACCATGTTTTACATCAATTACCGCACCGGCGGTGTGTAGGAAAGGTCTTCCTAGGATGATTGGAATGTTGGAATCTTCCTCCATATCAACAACGACAAAGTCCGCCGGGATGAAAAACTTCCCAATTCGCACGGGGACATCTTCCCATATCCCTAACGGTGTCTTCGTCGATCTATCGGCCATTTGGAGTGTGATGTTGGTGCATTTAAGCTCTCCCATCCCCAACCTTTTACTCACCGAGTATGGCATGACACTCACACTAGCCCCTAGATCACATAAGGCTTTGTTGATCGTCGTGTCGCCAATGGTACATGGTATTGAGAAGCTTCCCGGATCCTTTAACTTCGGAGGTGAACTCCCTTGAAGTATTGCACTACTCACCTTAGTGAAGGCGATAGTCTCAAGTTTCCGGATCGACTTCTTCTTTGTGAGGATATCTTTCATGTACTTCGCATAGGCCGGAACGTGATTGATTAATTCCGTGAAAGGAATTGAGACTTCTAAATTCTTCACAATTTCCATGAACTTTCCAAGTTGATCATCAAATTTGGGCTTGGCTTGACGACTTGGAAAAGGAAGTCTAATCACAATGGGCTCCTTCTCCTTGGCCTTGTCTTCATTTTTCTTTGAACTTTCTTCTTTTGATGATTCTCCATCTTTGGAGTTTTGCACAATTTCTTCCTTTTCACTAGCTTCCACAACTTCATCCTCAACTTGCTTCTTCGGTGCTTCATACCTTGTACCACTTCTCAAGTGAATGGCACTAACCGTTTCATGTCTAGGGGATTACTTTGAGGTGGTAATTGCCCCTTTTGTCTTTGTGAGCTTGAAGATGCTAGTTGAGTCAATTGTGTTTCCAACATCTTGGTGTGAGCTAGAATGTTGTTGATGGTGGTTTCCTTTGCTTGGCTATCTTTTTGCATTTGAGTGAAAAATTCTTGTTGGTTCTTTTGCATTTGGAGGACCGCTTTTTGGACATCAAAGCCTTGGTCATTTTGGTGATTGTATGGATTTTGATTTTGGTAATCTTGGTTTTGATTGTAAAAGGGTCTTTGATTTTGGTTTCTCATGGGTGGTGGAGTGTATGTTGTTTGAGGGTTTTGAACATTTTGGCTTTTGTATGAGAGATTTGGATGGAATTTGGTGTTTTCATTATAAAAGTTGGAATAAGGGGTACCACTCTTGTATGCTTGGAAAGCATTCACTTGTTCATTTGTTCCCCTACATTCACCTTGGTCATGTCCCAAAGTTCCACAATTCTCACATATCCCACTTGGGATTGATGAGGATGCCGTCATGGCATTAACATGATGCTTCGATGATTTTGAGTTTTCCTCAAGTCTAGCCATAACTTGTTCAAACTTCAAGTTGATTGTGTCAATGTGAGCACTAAGTTGAGCACCCAATTGAGTAACGGAGTCCACTTCATGCTTTCCTCCTCTAGTAGCCTTGCGAGGTCTACTATATTGTGAGTTATGGACCGCCATTTCCTCAATCTTGTTCCATGTTTGATTGTCATCAACTTCGGTGAACATTCCATTTGATCCCATATTGAGAATGTTCCTAGAATCTTCATATAAACCATTCCAAAATTGTTGCACCAAAAACCATTCGCTAAGTCCATGGTGAGGACATGAGCGACAAATACCTTTAAACCGCTCCCAAGCTTCATACAAAGACTCTTCATCCCTTTGCTTAAAACCCGTAATTTGAGCTCTTAGCATGTTGGTCTTTTCCGGTGGGTAGAATTTTTTGTAGAAAGCTAGAGCCAACTTCTTCCAAGAATCTATTCCAAGGGTGGCCTTATCAAGGCCCTTCAACCATTGCTTTGCGGTGCCGATTAAGGAAAAAGGAAATAAGACCCATCTAATTTGGTCTTGAGTTACACCCGTTTGAGAGATAGCATCACAATAATCGCAAAAGGTTTCCATATGAGAATGAGGGTCCTCACTAGGCATCCCCCCGAATTGGCTCCTCTCAACTAGTTGGATGAAGGCGGACTTGGCAATAAAATTTCCGGTGAGATGTTGCGGGGTAGGAGTACCATTTGGTAGATTCTCCTCGGTGGGTACGGAGTGTGACGAGAAATTTGGCATTGTAGGTGGATTTTGTGGGGTATTGTGTAATGGGGTTTCTTCTCCTTCTATTGCGAAAGGATTGACAAACTCACTAGTGGGTTGAACAACTTCACCAACACCTCTCAAATTCCTCCTAACAAGTCTCCTATTGTTCGTCAAGGTTCTTTCGATTTCACGGTCAAAAGGTAACAAATCACCTTGTAACCTTCTAGACATGCAAAATATCAAACAACTCAAAAACAATTAGAACAAACCTTGAGGAGTTTTACTTCCTCAAGGCGAAGAAAGACACAACTAATGACAATAAAAAGAAATCTAAATCAAACAAACACCGTCCCCGGCAACGGCGCCATTTTTTATGCGATCCCGCTAAGTGTTCACAAATTAAGATGTGGTCGTTGGTCACGGTCGAATCAAAACACAATTTATAGCTCCACAAACAACTCTACAATTAGTAAAGAGGTAAGTAAAGGTCGGATCCCAAGGGACGGGAGTTGAAATGAGATTTCTATTGTAACTAGTGGTGTCTAAGGGGTGTCACAAATTGGGTTGATGTAGAAGGTTACTAAACTAGAATAACAATGAAAATAAACAAGCAAGATGAATTAAAGGGGTGTAAACAATTGATTAAAGGCACTAGGGTGTCATGGGATCATAGGTGAATCATGGGATATGATCATACAAACATGTTCTCAAATTATAAGCAAGCAATTAATGTTGTGATGGATTGAGTTGGGTTATATCTTACAATCCTAGGAAAGTTTGGGTCCCGGAGCCGAATCGATTAGATTGTACAACACCTACAAGTCGACTTAATCTTCCCTACTCAACAACATGCATGGTCTAATGAGACTCGAGTTGGGTTATGTCTTACAAGTCTCATTGAAAAGATAGGAGATGATAGTAAATGCAAGGATTCATAGGCTTAGCATTTCATCAAATATAACATGTGCATGAGTTGAGATCAAAACAAGCAAGCAAATAAAACATGAAAGCATATTAAATTAAGCATGAATCATTCCCCATGTTGGTTTCCCCTAATCACCTATTAACCCTAGCTAAGAGACTACTCACTCATTATCATGTTGATCATGCTAGCAATGTTGTCAATCATACCAACAATATAAAACATGATGAATAAATGAAAGTAATTAACAATAATTAAAAAGGGATTAAGAGATTATACCTACTAATGATTCCAATAATAAAGCAAGAATAAAAGAAGTACTTGATGTTTGATTGAGAGGTTGTCAATCTCCTTATAATAACCCAAATAATCTTCAATTACCCAAAATAAAGGATGAACAAGAGAGAGATTAAAGAACTAAAACTTGGATTAAAACTTGATTAATACTTGATTACAATATTGAAGAGAGATTTGATTGATATTAACTACACTAATTATTGATAAGAAGAACATGCTCCTCTAATTAGACTAATGGGGTATTTATAGTGAAAATTAGGGAGGATGCATTAGGGTTAACTAAGGGCTAAATTAGTAATTACACTTTTTAAGTTGAGCAAGGAGGACCCGGTATTTTTGGAGAGAAGGGCTTCTCTTTTCGTAGCTTGAAGAAGACAATCCGTGCTGTGAAGAAATCCAGGCGGAATAGGGTCGGGACGGGCGGATTGCACCGTTGGAATCCGAGCGGATTCTGAGGAATCCGGGCGGATTGTGGAGGGGGAATCCGAGCGGATTCAGGCAAGGACGCTCGGATTGTGCTGGGGCTGGACGGACGGATTGTTGACAATCCGCTCGGATTGTCAGTCAGCATAGTAACATCTTCTTTTCTTCCCTTTTCTTCATAAATTCCTTGGGGATTTCCTTGGGGACTCAAGGATCTTTCCTCAACATTGCTCTTCTACTATGATATGTACAAAGGCCTTCTAATCTTGTCTCTCCTTGATGCTTGGTCATTGAATTCGATCAATTTAGTCTCGTTTTGCCATGAAAATGCAAGATTCTTACTCCTTTCCTACCAAGGGATCAAAATCTCAAAGAATATGCAAAACAAAGAACTAAAGATAAGAAATGACCCAAATAAGCACTAAAAAGCATGGAAACAAGGCTAATTCGGGGGCTAACTATGCGCCAATTATGGTCACATCAGTGGAATGTCAGGGCATGTCTCAGTACCAGTGTGGTTATCGGTATGTCTGGGCTTGTCCCGGTACCGTGGTGGTGGAGGTGGTGTGTTGGCGTCTAATTCACATTTGTAGTCATATTGCATGTTCACACTTGAGTTGTGTCATCTTTTATTTGTTTATTGAAACTGACGTTTGTTGTGTCTGTGTATTTGTCACCTGTCTGTTTTGGGGTGGCCTGTGTTGATCCATATGATGTCCTTTGGTCCTATGGGGAGCAAGTTAGGTATAGATTGTTTGGATAGTACGCGGGTGACGGGACGAGCTTGATGAGTCACGAGACGAGTGTAGTTAGTTAGATGAGTATAGTAGCCATGAGTTATATTTTATTCATTAGTTAATGGTTTGTAATCACTAAACTTGTCATTTATAATAAATTTTTCTTTATTGTATCTCTGACTAACCGCCTCGGGAAACCGAGTAGGTAACATCTCCTAATTACCTTGGTCGGGTAAGAAGGGGGTGTTACAAAATGGTATCAGAGCGACGATCTTGGAACCTAAACCAATGGACCAAAATGAACCTATGTGTGTCTAATAAAATGAACCCGACTTGAGTATCATAGGAGATCGGTTTTGGATGAGTGGGCGCCCTCATATCAAAACTAGTGCCTATTGTATCGGTTGGTCACTACCTGGGTGGTTAAAAGTATGGGTGAATGCTATGTGGAAAGTTGTATGGTGCCATGATTGCATGAATGTGTGATTTTCATTAAATCTTGTATGATATAGTACTTGCCACGATGCATGAAGGTGTGTGGAAGTTGAGTGCTAGATTGTTAGGGGTAGTGTGCCTAGAAATAGTTAGTATATAGTTGTATGCGAATAATGACATTGCTCCTCGAATGTATGTTAATGTTTTATTGTAGATGAATGGTGAATTGTGTTCGTAGAGTAGTTATTGGTACTACAATAATGTACCAAAGACGGTAAAATGGGTTGACGTATGGGCTAACTCGGGTGAGTCAGCGAAAGCCGATGAACTCCCGAACCTTCCCTTTGTATTGCAGGGATTTCATCGTTCTCATTCAACTCGAAATTTCCAACCATAAGAAACCACTCTACCGAGTACGAGTTCGCACCTGGTCGAGTAACCTCTCACTCGACCAAGTGGGCTCTGACACTCGACCGAGTGGACCATTTTCCAGAAGATGGGAACATCCTGGAAAATAGGGCACTCGACCGAGTGAAAAATTCAGTCGACCGAGCGAACTCGCCACTCGACCGAGTGTAGCTGGGATGGGATTTACACGGGTTTGATTCTCTTTCTTCATTCCTTATCTTCTTCCTATCTCGTTTTCACCTCATTCAAACAACACCAAAATCTCTCTAAAAATAATTCTAAAACTCCATTTTTTGTGATTTACTACATGGGCTAAGTTTTCCACTCCAAACTTCCGTCTCAAATCTCTCCTAATTAGCAATGTAAGTAGACCATTCTTCTTCTTATTCCTTCATCTTGAATTTGTTAAATCTACAATAATGTTCTTGAGGTTGTCAATTTATTTCATGCTTTTACTTAATTCATGGTAACAAATAGCTCTCTACATTATTATTGTTGCTAAAAATCAAGTTTTTATGTCAATTCTACCACCTAAATTGAAGAACACGAAAATGGATACATGAGCTTGTATGACGACTTTTGGTGCTTGTTGTGAGTCTAATTGGACAACAAAGGCTTAACCTTCGTTGTTATGGATGAATTTTAGTTTATATATGTGAAAATGTCGCCTTAAAACTCCGTCTTAAATTTTCTAATTTTAGACAAGTCATGCTCAAATTTTTAATTTCCTTGAGTAAAAGTTGGTTTAATTGCCTTATAAGGCTACCATTCTAATTGATAATACGGTATGTAGTCTCAAGAATGAAATTTTTCCATCTTGAAAATTGGGTGAAATTCTTGAAAACTTCCAATTATCCATGAACAATTTTGATTTTTGTCTTGAAAATGGTTTGAGAAGTGTCAACAAACTAAGAATTTGATGGTTATTACTACACTATGAGGTGAATCAAGAAAGTTTCATCTTAAAAATATAAATGAATTTCTCAAAATTTAACACTCACTATGTCAAAAACTTTATTTTTCATGCTCACTACTTGGTCAAGTATTAAGTTTAGCAATTGGGGGAGAATTTCATCTACTTCCAAAGTTAGTCACAAGTCTCATTTTTCCTTCTATGTTTTCTGTGTGATTTCTCTTGTAACATGTCAAGGAACACGAGGAGCACCCGTGGAAGGAACAACCATCAACCCCAACCCAAACCGGCGGTACCACCCGCCTTTACCCACCCAGGATTACTAAAGTAGAAATAAGAAATAATATTAGATTAAATTTTAAGGGTTTCTAATAATTATATCTAGTTAATATATTATTAGATTTAAGGGATAGTCTTTGTGCAATCGAGAGGAGAATCTCTACTTTCGGATTTTTGGAGGATCATCCATAAACTTGTAGCTCAAGAACAAGTGTAAGAAGGAGTCCTTACTTGTGCCCTAAAACCGATTTGTACAATGTAAGGAACATTGTTCTTACTTTCTCTTAATATTATGTTATGCATGCACTAGATCATCATCTAAAGTGGACAGGAGTCATGTTATTTTTGAAAATAACAAACTTGTAACTTATTAAGATGCTTTTTCAAGTTTCAACTCGGCTAAAGTCCGAACTGAACATAAACATTAAGATGTTTCCATAGTTTTGGTTGATTGGTGGTAAGAGGTTTACACCAATAGAAACGCTTCGTTAAATTCGGATTTAATAATATTATTTAAATGTTGGATGTTAAAATCATCTTGCATGAATTTTGTAAATTGCAATTATCCTAAGGTAGGATACGAACTTAAAAAGAAGTCTTAAGTAGAAGTTAAGGAGTTGAATTGTATGTTTTGATCATGTGATAAACTTTTCTCGAATTGTCGAGTAGTTCTGTTTATACATGGAGTTTAGTGGGAATAAGGTGGTGTCAATAGTCTCTTATGTAATCGACATATTGATCATTGTGAATGATGGAAGACTTAGGAGAAGAATAATACATCTCTAAAGTATCCAAACCTATAAAGATAATTCTAAGAGGATATTAGTTTTAAATGAATATTCTTATACTGATAAGAGTCTAGACAAGTTCAAGGTGTTGAACATGTAGATATTGAGTCCACATGCCTCCGCTACGGGATTAATTCATTACGCTAAGATGTATCACCATTCTTAAACTTCGTATACTCGGAGTATGACGAGATGTTACAAATCGAATCTTTGAGAGAAGTCTCTATATAGCCACATAGTTCATTAGTTAGTACCCAGGAAGTACTAAAGATACGAAGCTAAGCATTTAGAAATAAGATGGATTTATGTGCGAGTTTGTGGACATGGCCCACCTGCGTATGCCCAGCCGATCTGTGTACAATGGCAGCGGTCTTTTTGAAAGCCACGCTCGGCGGCGTAAAAATGCCTTCGACCAGATCGTTTTTAGATCGGTCGGTTTCGTCTCGGTAAGGGTCTCGAAACGATTAGAGATGTTCGGAGTCGCCACCAAGCATTTGTGGGATGCCTGGAACCCGTTCGAAATCCACTTTATACCTCGGTCAAATTGAAGCACATAGCAGCGTTTGACATAGGCACTAAAGATAAGGAAATCGTCCATCTTTAGCATCATATCTCTAGAATGACTCTCGTACGCCCTGGATAAGGTCGTCCACTATCCAAAGTTTATGAGTAAGAGGTGAAGGTACATATTGGGAAGCCCTTTAATCAGACACCCAATCTCGCCCGCGTTAGCGGCCTCTACTGATCGATCTTGGTTGGTTGAATGCAAAAGTTGATAAAATGGTTTAAATGCATGAATGCGCATCCAATAATTTAAACCTAACATGTGAGAGCTTTCTAAGTCGGTTGATTTAATCCAAGTATCAAGTATAAGATGTCGAGTTGGATTAATGATTGATTCGCATGCAAGACGGAATTTAAACATCCATTTAACATATTAGGTTTAGGGTGCATAACAAGATCCATTTGTCTTAGTAAGGCATTTTGCAAATAAGATTTTTGAATAATCAAATAGTCATTTGATCCGTCCTATTTCCGGGCTAACCGGAGTCGGGATCGTCCTAGACTAATGCTGGAAGGGAACATACCCTGTATCAGGTGGCTATATGAGGCGCGAGCCAGCCGGCGATACAAAGGGGCCTCCTTCTGGTTTTGAAAATGAGAAATGGAGGGCCTGTTTAGGCGCGGGTTAGTCCACGGTTTATGTGCCGTGTTCTGACCTTTTAGAAAACGTTATAAAACGTGTTTAGAAATGGGCATTTGAACCCGGTTTGGTTTGAAGGGGTCGTTTAGACCGCATTTGTTGATTTGAAGAACTAGACTCGAATAATCATCATTATTTGGATAATATTCGGTGTCGGGTTCGATTTGACAAACTTGACATGAATAGTTTTGAAAGTAATTATGGACTAATTGTTTTAAGTCCATTTGAAAGTTATTAGTCGATACTCATCATCGTACCCGGGTTAAAATCCGGCATGGTATGTAGAACCAAGGATGACTTTGTGTTGGGGACTACTATGCTTGTTTGAAAATGTAAAGAAATGAAATAAAAGGTTTTAAAATACCTTAGAAATGTCATTAACCAAATATCATCACCGAAACACGGATTTAACCGTCATGGTATGAGGAACCAAGGGTGAAAAATGTTTTATGGTTAAAACAAATGAAATAAAATGAAAAGGGTTCGAAAGTATTTGGAATGGTGAAAACCGATTACAAATATGAAGATGAATTAAAGGGAAATGACGAGAACAAACACGGTTTATCTCTGGTCTGAACACCCCATTTAGGCGCGGGTAAGTTGGCGACCTAAGGGGCTTCTGCCTCAGACCAAAAATCAGTTTTGGCTCGTTTATTCCATGTTTTGGTTCATGTTATGCACGTTCTAGAATGTTATAGTCATGAAACAAATGAAAACATAATAAAAGAGGATTTTTACACCCTCATACTTACATGTTTGGTTATGGCGAGTGACCGACGTAAGTGTAACAACTCGTTTGATCGGAAAAAAACTCGGTTTAAAACCGTTTTGGTAAGTAAAAAGAGTGTTTTGATGGTAGTGATAGTGTAGTGGTCGGTCAAGTGATTTAATGCACGATGACGGTACCAAACAATGTGTAAGGCTCGTGTTTAGGATCGGTAGGTCGTAAATACGCGTCGGGTTGTGACTTAAGAAGTCAGGTCGAGAATTTTAAGGGAGAAAAGAGGGGGCGGACACTCGCATGACTCTCAAATGGGTGGCATTTGAGGGGTATTTATAGGGAAATGAGTGGTTGTGTGAGTTTTGAGCGACGTGGCCACTTGGGCTGCTCAAAGAGGTGCGAGCCACGTCGCAGTTCTTCGAGTTGTGTTATCACTTTCACAACAAACGCAATCATGATTTGTTCTATCCTAGGTTTTGTAGTCACATGTTTGGTACTTGACCAACATGAATCCGGGAAAACTTAAGGTAGAAGTTTTGAAATGTTTTGTTTTTGGTGGTTGACTCGGTTTCACTCGTTGTTGGAGTCGGGATTTGAATTTTTGAGTCGGTTTTTGGTCCGGTGTCGGTTTTGACTCTAGTTAGTGTCATTGCGACCCTATCGTCATGCATTAAACACTCCAGGTATTTTTGAAATATTTTGAAATGTTTTATTTTCCAAATCGTTTTAAGTTTTCCGACGTAAAGTTGTACACAAACTGTCGATCAAACGCCGCGATTCCAAAACATGTTGTAGTTCGATAATCATCGGGTGTTTGTTGGAGTCTCAGCAGATACTGGGTATCTACAGAGCCCCCACTTTGACTGAGACTTGGACAGGGCGAAAGTCAAAGGAGAGCCCCCAGGTCAATCAAAGATTACAACCTGGAGACCCAAGCAACGTCGAGGCGGCTCGAAAGGATTCGGGCCAAGGTCCTGCCGTCAGAAAGGGCGACACCAAGGCGACTCGAGGGTCCGAGCCAAGGACCTGTCGTAGGGAACAGTTTAGAGTCTGTCGACTATCCGTGCGGGTCGTTTAAAGTCCATTAGACTATGTACAAAGGCTCGCCAGCCATAGGAAGGAGTCATACCTAAGCCATCTTCGGATATGGCCTTGCACGTCTGCGGACAAAAACTCGCCAGCTGTGGTGCGTAGTAAGGCTCGCCAGCCAAGGTAAGGAAATGTACCCGAGGCATCTTTGGGATGTGTCTTTGACAGGTTGCGGACAAAGGCTCGCCAGCCATTGGTAAGGAAATGTACCCGAGGCATCTTCGGGATCTGTCTTTGACAGGTTGCGGACAAAGGCTCGCCAACCATTAGTAAGGAAATGTACCCGATGCATCTTTGGGATCTGTCCTTGAAAGTCTGCGAACAAAGGCTCGCCAGCCAATGGTAAGGAAATGTACCCGAGGCATCTTCGGGATCTGTCCTTGGATGGTTGCGGACAAAGGCTCGCCAGCCGATGGTAAGGAAATATACCCGAGGCATCTTCGGGATCTGTCCTTGAGTGTTTGCGGACAAAGGCTCGCCAGCTGTGGTAAGGAAATGTACCCGAGGCATCATCGGAATATGTCTTTGAAAGGATGCGGACAAAGGCTCGCCAGCCAATGGTAAGAAAATGTACCCGAGGCTTCTTCGCGATCTGTCCTTGAAAAGTTGCGGACAAAGGCTCGCCAGCCGATGGTAAGGAAATATACCCGAGGCATCTTCGGGATCTGTCCTTGAGTGTTTGCGGACAAAGGCTCGCCAACTGTGGTAAGGAAATGTACCCGAGGCATCTTCGGGATGTGTCCTTGAGTTTATGCGGACAAAGGCTCGCCAGCCATGGGGCGGTCGGTTAATGGACCATGGGAATAGCCGCGTCAAATGGGCTTGTTTGAACGTAGCGAACTCATGATGCCGCCGAGGAAATAGAGAATTTGGATTTTCACTATCATTGTTTTTTGAAATGAGCGGGTTCCACGGGGAAGCCCCCTTCTGGTATTTGAAGGAATAGTGAATTTGGAATTTTCACTATTAATTGAAGTGACGGTTTATGTGCCGCCGTTGACATTTGATGGAAATAGCTATTTGGAATCTTTACTATTGATTAAAATGACGGTTTATGTGCCGCCGTTGACATGTGCAGTGAAAATAGTGGAATTCAATTTCCAGCTATTATTTTGAAAATGACGGTTTTAATTGCCGTTGCTTGAAAATTTGAAGAAATAGCGAATTTTGAATTTTCACTATTATTTTTGAAATTTTTGAAGGAAAATAGTGAATTTCTATTTCACCATTATTTTTGAAATTGGCGGTTTTGATCGCCGTTTTCTTTGAAATTTTTGAAAATAGCGAATTTAAATTTTAACTATTTTTTGTCTTTGAGGAAATGACGATTTTCAACATCGTCAATGAAAATCCGAATTTCGTTATGTGGAAATTGGCCCAAAGCCCAAAATTCGCTGAAAGAGTAAGGGACGCCTGATTAAGGCGCGAGCCACCTGGCGAACCAAGGGGGCTTCCCTTTTTCTGTAAAAAGATGCGAGGTTAGACTGCATCCCATTCACCATTTCGTCTTCTCCATTTTTCGACAAAAACAACCCAAAATCGCCATTGTTGGTCCTTGTAGCTCGCTTGAATTCTTGCCATTATCAACAATGTCATCTCAAGGTATGTATTTCCTCTTGAATCCATTTAAATTTGTTGATCTTTAGCTTGATTGAATTAGGGCGGAATTTTACACTAGAAAAATCAAATTGGGCGTTTTTGTTTGAGCCCATTTCGAGTGAAATTGATGCTTGCATTAGGTTAGAAACCTGTTTAGGAGTATAGGGGTGCTTTTATTTTGCATTTTGTTCCCCGTTCCCGCTCCCCATGCTCGAAAAACGTGAGTGAGGTGAGAAACCGTCTCATTTCGCAACGCCAAGTTTATTTGCTTGGGTAGTGGGTCCCACTAGGTTGCATTGTAGTTGGGAAAACCCGTATTCGCCATTTATGGACCTTCGTTGGGTATTGTGAGCAAAATTGGATTTTTTGCCTTTTGTGACGGTCTTATGTCTGACAAAATAAGTGCCTGTTTGGGCTTGAATTGAGTCAGTTTGCCTTGAAATGGACCTTATTGGTAGTTTACGTCGCTTTAAGGCGTGATAAAATCACGTTTGCCTTTTTCCGGTCGTTTTCGGATTTTTGTCCGGTTTGGGCTCAAATTAGCGTATGAATTGCCTTTTTGAACCGTAGAAAAATCCCCATTGTGTCGGGAATGTATTTTGGGTTGTCGGCGGACCTTGTATGGGTCTCGAAATGCCGTTTTTGTGGTTTTGACTCGTCTTTTGCTTGAAAATATGGGCGAGTCGTTCGGTTTATTGTTTGTTTTTTTTGAATTGTTTTGTTTGGTTGGATTTTGGGCGGGATTGCCCTTGTTTTGTATTGCAGTTTGTGTTTTTTGGATTTATCCATTTCATGCCGTCGTAATGCCGAAATTTCGGCTGACGTTTTTTTGTTTGTTCTTTTAATCATAGGGTATCGTTTGGGATCTATGGGGTCTGCCGTTGAGGCCTTGGAGGAGGAAGATGATCGTGGAGGATGCTTCCATAGAGGAGGAGAGGCGGCTGATGTGGCCGGCTTGTCCTTTTCATTGTGGCTCATAGACGGGATGGCTGATGATTAGGGTTCAGCACCGGGGTGGTGCGTCGCATCACGGTTCTTGGCCTCCTCATCATCCGAAGTCTGCAAGACACTGTCTTCATTTTTGTCGTGGAGCAGGAACGAGGTGTTACCATTGCGGTAACCACCTCTGCTTCTGTTGTTGCTCCTCTGTTCCATATGTTTCTCCCTTTCTTTTCTGATTGGAAGGGTAGGGAGTGCTTAGTTCGGTAGGTGGCAGATAGCCCCCAGTTCGTTGTCTTAGGCTAGTGTCTGTATGATAGACGGTTGTTTTAGGCCAGTGTCTGTATGATAGATGTCTGTATTGGATCTTGTTTGTACATATTTACATTTTGCGTGAGGCGGTTTTGTATATATGTGTTTTTGGATTGTAGCTCATTTTGTGATTTTTTGCTTTTTGTGTTGTGTTTCGGAGGAGCGCTGTCGGCTGTCAATTCTCCTTTTGCTTTGCACTAGTTCCTGCATCATTAGCGTAGAAAACAAGCAACAGATAGCACATATGCATAAACGTAAACACGTAAAAGCATTTGATTGAAAACAAATTTAACCAAGATGACTTGAAGTTAAAATTGAGTTTTGAAACGAATTTTGAAAATTCCGTGACAAATCGTCACGTTCGGAATTTAAAAGGAATTGATTTGAAAATTTGAGCAGTTAACTCGTGTCGTGAATTAAATTACGTCGAAATTATTGAAATTGACTCGAAAAATTCAAACTCAAACCGTCCGGAAAGAATTTTAGAATAGGATTTTTGCGAGTATATTTGATTTTTGATTTTTGAGGTCAAGACTCGAATTTGTGAGTACTTGAATTTTGATGAAATTGATGTCGTGTTATCAATTCTTGATGGAAAATTGCGAAAAAGCGAAATTTTTTTGGGATTTCGACTGACATGGAAACGATCCATCGCGGATCGGGGCGACTAGCCCTTCCCCCCTTAAAAAAAGAAAGAAAGAAAATTCCGTATGTTTAAAGCTGCGTCATGGAAACCGTGCCGGATTACGTAAAACGCGAAAACAAGGAAATGTGAGTGTGAGGAAACACAAAATGTCCTTGGATCATCCCGAAGAGGCGCGAGTTTCCTGGCGGGAGGTTTGAGGTGTCAGGAGAAAGCACAAGTTGAAAAAGACAAGTCAACAGCGGGAATCCTCTGGGAAGCCTCAAAGAGGCGCGAGCAGCCTGGCGATGGAAGCCGACTCTCCCCTTTTTCTGAAAAAATGCGCTGATTATTTTGTATAAATAGGGACGTTTGCGCTTCATTGTTTCATCATCCGAAACACAAAAACATCTCTATAAAACCTCTTTTACTTCTTCCACAAAAATATTTCATGGATGCTTTTGAGAATGCGTTGCGACAATGGTGCCGGGATTTGTCGCCTCCCGAAAAGTATCAACTCGTTTGCATGGGAGTTGGGCAATTGTTGGTGCTCCGTCAAGTCAAGGTGCAACCTTCATTTCTTGAAGCATGTTCCCGGTTTTGGGATTCGAAACACCATGTTTTCGTTTTCCCGAAAGGTGAGCTTTGTCCTCTTGCTGAAGAAGTTGGAGCCATTGGTGGGTGGCCGGGTTGTGTTCCGGTGCTTCCTCCTAGTCGGTTGTGCTACAAGGAGAAATTCCGTTCCATGTTGGGCTTATCAAAAAGCCAAATCAACTTTCTTCTTGCTCCACATGGTGTGGATATGTTGGCTCTTATCAACATCTTTTCAAACCGATTGGATGCTAATGTCTCGGAGGTGGCTAGGAGAAGGGCTCTTGCATTTTGCCTTGTCCATGTGTACCTCTTTGTTGATGTCTTGAAGAAGGAGGAGCCAAGATGCCATGGTAGCATGACCCTTATTCATGTGATTGAGCAAATGGAGCATGGTCGAGATCCATCATGGTTGGTGCTTGGAGAGATCATCCAAGCTTTGGACAAGGAAGGCTCTTGTGGAGAAGCTCCCTCTTTCGGATCCCCAAGGATCCTCCAAGTGTGGCTATTGGAGAGGCTAAGGTATGTAGAGCCTCCGGTTGATTCTTCTTCTTATTCCTTCCGTCATCTTACCATGAGGAAGAAGTTGTACCCGGATAGTTACGCTTCCACCGAGGCCTATTGGGCCGCAAGATTGGCGGAGGAGGGTGGTCCTCATATCCGTTGGGTGGTGCTGTGGTGGCACTTGAGGTCCTTCACGGGGTTGCCTGCTTCGGGTGCTACTCCTCGTTCTTTGATGGTGGTGGGTTTGAAGGTTGTTTCCTTCATTTATCCCGAAAGGCTCATGAGGCAAATGGGGCGTCAACAAAAGGTGCCCGCCCAAGATACTCTTGTCCAAGAAAATATTTTCCGGAACTCCGAGCTTGTGGAGTTCTTCGAAAGATGGTGGGCCACTCGCCCGCTTTGGGAGATACCAAACCCCGTTGCTACGACATGGGTGACTCCCGCTTATGTCAAGTGGTCACGTGCTTCATCCTTGGAAGAGAGGTCCAAATTCCGTAAGGACGAGGTTGTCGACTTGAAGTATAGAGAGGTTGGCAAGGCCAACCATGCCTTCTTTGAGGAGTATGTTGATGGAGCTACCCTCGATGTGATGAGACCACCGAAGAGGAGGATTTCAGGACCCAAGAATATGGTGGGCCGTGCATTAGCTCGTCTTGTGTCGAATATGGGGTCTAATGCTAGACCGGAGGCCGTTGCCGTCTTAGATCCGTTTAGGATCCGTTCCGAGGAAGAAGTCCATGCTAGGCGGGCCAACAAGAAGAACAAGGGGAAGATGTACCCTGAGGGAAAATGCAAGGGTAGAATGGAAGAGTGAAGACCTCCATTACCCACTTTATTATTATGTTGTATTATTGTTGTGAGTTTTTATTATGTTGTACTAGCTAGTTATTGTGTGTTTTATGCTAGTTTTATTATGTGAGGTATTTTATTTGACACCTTAGCTTTGACGAGTTGTAGACTCGTCGAGCTTTATTTGTTGAAATTGTAATCCCTCCCATTATTAATTAAATAAGAGGATTGCTCGTGTCGAATATTGTGAACGCTTGTTTCTTCCATCCATTTAGTGAAGGCAAATCAATTTGAATCGTCCTAAACAATTGCACTTGGGAAAGTGGTATTTTGTGGAAAGGGAGAAAGGCTCATTTTTTTATTTTGGTGGGAAAAGGGGATGGTTTTGTTGGAGCCGGTGTCCTCCAGTTAGTGCGGATAACGTTATTGCACGTACACTTGTACGGACAAGTGGCGGCTTGTTGGGGCTGGTGTCCTCCACGGTTAGTGCAATGACATATAAATCTCTAAAAGGATCAAAGGGTATACTTTTGTATTATTTTCAGTTGGTCCACGTTTATCAATAACGGTTGGCTTGCTAGATAAGTTTGACGTTATTATCATACAGATGGCGGTGATCAACTGGTCCCTAAAAGTCACACCTATAGGATACGTTTGAGAGATGTGACAGTATGAAAATACAGTCATATTGATGCCTAATATGACTAAGCGGTTAGTCGGAGTTATTGACTAATAATTAGTCAAACGCGATGTTGAGATAATTATTTAATACGGATTAAATAATATTTAATTAATGTATATTGAATTAATTAATTATACAATATTGTCATTATCGGACAAGTATTAATATGTCGACTAATTCATGTTACTAGCCGATATTTTATTATCCGATAACGAGTGACGATTTATAATTAAATCCCGTCATATACATTTTAGCAAAACGAGTCGGACCACGAGTTAAATAAGGAGAAAGTGGAAAGCCCACTCCCCCCTTGAGCTCACGGTTTGGCCGAGAATAACAAAAGGAGAGTCCCTCTCTCCTTTTGACCTAATCATTGTCATTTGCACAAAAATTAGGGTTTTGGAGTAATTTCCTCTGAAATTCTAGATCTCACATCAAAACCTCACAAAAGCTCTCTCAATATTGCAAGGCAATCAGAGAGCAATTTCAAGCACAAGGGGCATAGTCTCAGACGATCTTGGGTGCAACAATTAGGAGGAAATCTATATTGATTTCTGTTCTTAGGCCGAAATTCACAGGACCCGAGGTTGATTCTTGTTCCTTTATCGTTTCTCTTGTTTTTCGTTTATGACGATTAATCGCATGATAATTTGCGTTATAGTCCTTAATTTTAAGGGGTTTTATACGGATATTACCCTACAAGTGGTATCAGAGCGAGGCCACGTAAATTTTTCATCGTGATTTTCATAAAACGATTTGAATCGATAATTTTTGCCTTGAAAACCGTGCGGCCGAATTTTTTTACACTACTGTTTTTTTTTTTTTTCTTGTCTTTGTTATAAACAGATCGGCAAAAATCATTCGATCGATCGAGGACTGTAGTGTCTCGATCGATTGGTTTTGTTTTCTATTAATTTTTGCATATTGGTATTATAATCGGTCTTTATAGCAATATGTTAAGGTTTTATCAATTGTTGATTTAATTTTATACGAATTAGATCAAAATTGCAATTGGTTTTGTTTTGTTCATTCGTTTTTCACTAGGGTTTTGAGGTTTCGGAATTTTTTTTTTCCTTTCTTGATCTCGGTCCAGCCGAAATAAAAAAAATAAAAAAAAATTTCGGTATTTTGTTTTGGCCATAATATGTACATTATACGGATGTTGTACACTCGCTTGATAGTGAAACGGTTCACTCACGTACCATTTAGTTATTTTAAAGCGATTTAAAGTAACGGATTGTCATGAATTAAAATTAAGTTGATAGAAGCGGTTTTGTCACATAATTTTAATCGTTAAAAGGTGGTTTGGATAAATTTAACATAATTACGGAATTATGTCACGAATAATTTTTTGTTTTAGTTGATGCATCTTTTATTTATCGTTACTTTTGAATGCCATGAATATTTTTTTATTACGTATTTAATTTTACAATCGGTTGTAACTTAGTGTGGCCTTAGTAGAACGTGTTACCGTAATGATGGAACACGGTCTTGGTTGTATTTTGAGATCTCGCATCTCCGTTTTGGTTTTTTTTCTTGTAATTACAGTTTTAATTTAGAATGTAAATAGGTTTATATTTTGTAAATTTTAAATTGTAATTTTGTGAAGACCAAAGTTGGAGATCGGATGCTCACTCCCGCTGCATGGATCAAGATGGAACATCAAGACAAGCTTCTCGGGTCCAACGGTGGATTCCAAAGTTGTATTATGTTTTATTTTACTAGGATAGGCCACACTAGGGCCTTTATTTACGTTTTGCATTTTTTTATGTTTTTCATCGTAACGATAGTTTGCATCATATTCCGCCTAAAACCAAACCACCTAATATTTGCATGACAACTGACTCATATAGAGGTCGCGTTAGTTTTCTATGACATACAGATGTCACACGGAATTAATACGCCATCCCTTAAGTTAATTCATTCACGTAATGCTAGATTTTCGTTCACTTTAAATGAATTAAAACTAAGTTGATGGGATCTTCCTCGTATAACCAAAAATTGAGAATAGTCTTTATAGGTCAAACTCTAATGAATCCCTTCTTCGTCGGTAGGCATAATATGGCCCCTTCTACGTCGGGTAAGTTGGAACTGATTGACCTATTTTATCTCAACACTATGGTCACTCGTACAATCCTGTGATTATGGTGGACTACAGATAGGATTTACGGAAATCTATCGACCAAGAGGTCTAACGGTAGAACTAGCCAAACAATTGGCTTATCAATTTACGGAAATTGAGTCTTGGGATCATTTGTATTATTCTTGAGGTAGATCGATTATACAAATGCAATGAGTCTACACGTTAAAAAGAATTTTAATTAGACTTAAATCACCTCGATGAGTTGCTTATTTCGTTTTGTTTTTCTTTCTTTTTCAGTGTAGAACACGATCATTTAAACTGCTAATAACAAAATGGCTGGCCGTATGAACGACCCAATGCCAAGTGCCACATTGGACCGTGAGTCCTTGCTTCGGATCTTCATGAATCGGATGAATCGGTCTACTCGATCGAAGAATGATGGATCAAACTTCGCGGATCGGGAGGCGGCATTACGGAATCTTGCCATTGCGACGGGAAGCTCAAATATCCGATAGAACCCATCCCGCCAAACCCAGGCCCCACGGCTGGAGCTAACGAGATCGCCACGTATAGCGATTTCGTCATGGAAGCGGGTGCAATAAAGAACGTACTCATTTTTGCAATGGAATCCAATTTGCAGAAACGCTTCATAGCCCAAGGTGCAAACAAGATTTTCACCACGCTCACTAAGGAATTCTCGAAAGCACCGAGAATCGTGACCTATGAGCATACCTGTCGCTTCTTTGAGGCGAAACTCCAGAAGGGCCAACCGGTTAGCCCACACATTCTCAGCATGATTGAGAATGTCGAGAAAACCGGAGGCACTTGATTGTAAGATCGGTGAGAACATCGTGATTGACCGCATGCTTCATTCACTCCACGATGGTTTTGCGCTCTTTAGAGCCAATTACTATATGAATGATTTGAAGAAAAGTCCTCATGCACTACACTCCCTTCTCGTATAGACCGAGAAGGACATGAAGTTTAGTGGGAGCCTGAAACAGGATGTTCTCGTTGTGTCAAACAAGGGCAAGGGTAAGGGCAAAGCTCAAGCAGACCTAGCAGTACGTAAGCCGAAGTTTAAGAAGTCGGGATCGGGTAAGAGTGGGCCTGGTGAGTCGAACACCTCACCAGGCGCGACAAAGAGCAAGACCGATAACATGGAATGCCACCATTGCCACAAGACTGGGCATTGGAGGCGTACATGTCCTGTATACCATGAGGACATAAAAGCAGGTCGCGTTACTCCTGTTGGTATGTCATCTTCTTCTACTTTTGTTCATATGATTGAGATTAACCATGCAAGTTACGGAACTTGGGTACTAGATACTGGTTGTGGTTCTCATCTATGCAATCATGTGCAGGGGCTCCGAAACATCGAACCCCTCGTAAAGGGTGAGGTGGACCTGCGTGTCGGGAATGGAGCACGAGTGGCTGCCGTCTCGAGGGGAACATATGTGATCCAGCTTCCTAGCGGATTTGAGTTATTTTTATATAACTGCTATTATGTACCCAGTCTATCCAAAAACATTATTTCAGTTTATGCACTTGACAAACTTGGTTTTTCATTTGTAATAGAGAATAATAGCTGCATTTTCTCATTACACGATATGATTTATGGCAAGGCAGTCTCCATGAATGAAATTTATGTTTTAGATCAGACCACTGAAATATTGCACGTAATGAATAAAAAGTTAAAGGTTGGTGACAAAGATCAAACTTATCTATGGCACTGCCGTATGGGACACATTAATGAGAAATGCGTTAAACAGCTCATACAGAATGGAGCTATCTCGGCATTTGATTTTGAATCATTTGGCACGTGTGAATCATGTCTCATTGGTAAGATGACTCGAATTTCCTTCAAATGTGTTGGAATGCGCGCTGCTGACCTATTAGGACTCATACATACGGATGTGTGTGGACCTATGTCAATCACCGCACGAGAAGGCTATAGGTATTTTATCACTTTCACGGACGATTTAAGTAGATATGGCTATGTCTACTTAATGAAGCATAAGAGTGAGTCCTTTGAGAAATTCAAAGAATACCAGAATCAGGTACAGAACCAACTGGGTAGAAATATTAAAACACTACGATCAGACCGTGGTGGCGAGTATCTTTCACACGAGTTTGATCAACACCTGAAGGACTGTGGGATTGCCTTACAGTTAACTCCACCTAGAACACCTCAGTTGAATGGTGTGTCCGAACGGAGAAATCGAACACTACTTGATATGGTTCGATCCATGATGAGTCACACCGTATTGCTTGATTCATTATGGGGTTATGCTCTTCTGTCAGCTGCTCTAATACTTAACCGAAGTCCGTCTAAAGCTGTTGACAAGACTCCATATGAACTATGGAAGGGAACGGTCCCTAACTTGTCCTTTATACGGGTTTGGGGCTGCGAGGCTTATGTCAAGTGGAGACACGAGGGTAAGCTCGGCCCGCGATCGGTCAAGACATACTTTATAGGTTATCCTAAAGGAACATTTGGTCATTACTTCTATTCGCCAACCGAACAACGTGTATTTCTTGCGGCTAGTGCGACATTCTTAGAGAAGGAGTTTCTCGAGAACGCGAAGAGTAATAGAACCTTCGAACTGTCGGAGATTCCAGAAGCAAATGCCGAGCAACCATTGGAGGAACCAGTTCCTTCAATCCCGGCTGCGGTTAGTATTCCTGAGGAACCTAGGAGGTCGGGAAGAGTCTCTATTCCTCCGGACAGATACATTGGTATGGTCGAGGAACATGACATAGATGACATTCTGCTCTTAACGAGTAGTGAACCCGCAACCTATAAAGGTGCCATGACTAGTTCCGACTCAAAGCTATGGCTTGAGGCCATGCAATCCGAGATGGACTCCATGTATGAGAACAACGTATTTGATCTTGTTGAATTGCCTGCTAAGGTTCGTCCCCTTCAATGCAAATGGCTTTACAAGATAAAGCATTCTGTGGAAGGTCAACAAGATATCTATAAAGCACGACTAGTTGCTAAAGGTTTCACCCAAGTGCCACGTTTGCACTACGATGAAATTTTTGCACCCGTAGTCATGCTGCGTTCCATTCGGATTATCTTAGCGATTGCCACTTTTCATGACAATGAAATTTGGCAGATGGATGTGAAAACCGCCTTCTTAAACGGTTATTTGGAGGAAGAGTTGTACATGGTACAACCTGATACTGTCGTTTCGTACCAAAAATAAATACCTAAGTACTACTAACAGAAGTCAGCGGTAAGTAGGGTCGATCTCCACAGGGAGGCGGTGTACTATCTATTTGTCTATTTATCTGTCTAATGTCACGATGGGGGTTGAATTGATTGTGAACTAACTAGAGACTAAAACGAGGTAAATGAATGAAAGAAATTAACAAAAGGAGAAGGGTAGTATGCTAAGAGTCGGTCCACCGTGGCAGCTATCAGATCTTATACTATCGGGAATACTGAGGTGATTAAACTATTGATAAGAAGAGCTATGGTCGTCACCTTTCGGTCCTTAAACCGCCCTAGAGCGTTAACAGCTTAACTTTCGCCCTCACTGCAATACCCTATTGTAATTAAGCAAGCCTTTCCTTCCAATCTTTCGATCTAGGTCGGGGTTAACTAGATTTATGGTCTCCTGCATGCATTCATTCGACCGGATAACAATTAAATTGCCTAATACAATTCCTATCGCAAGTCTAACCTATTCAAGTCAGTTAAAACATCGCTACCACGGCTTCCCTAATCCTAACATACTACAGGGAATTAGCTACTCATAATAAAATAAGCAATGACAATAATTAAAGAAGAAATAAGCATTAAAAGAGAATAAGGGAAGAAGAATTACTGAAATTAATCCGGAATTAAAAGAACAGTAGCAAAAGTAGCAGTGTAAAAGTAACAGAAGGAAAGTAATTAGAGAGAAGAAGCCCCCTAATCTCATCTCTCGTCTTCCTATTTATAAGAAAAGCGAGTCTATAAAACCTAATAACGAATTAAAGCTCAAAAGCCCAACCCGTCAGCGAAATCCACTCGATCGAGTAGCTAAATCACTCGATCGAGTGAAATTGACTCAAAACCTGCTCGATCGACTAAGAATATGCTCGATCGAGTAAGGCTATATGAAGAACTGGTCGATCGAGTAAACTAACCACTCGATCGACTTATTTAAGGACCTAAAACCACTCGATCGAGTGGGAAACTACTCGATCAAGTGGATCTTGACTTCAGCAGCTCATCATTCTCGTTAATTGACATTGACTTGTCCTTTTATCGCCCGAAACACCTTCACGCATCCCAAGACAACAATATTCCCCGCTCCAAATCATATCTTCCTCCAAATGCATGCTAAACGGACGGTAAATGGCTTGATTTCGCTACTTTCTGGTTCATTCCTGCAATTAAGACAAAATACACCAAAGTAGCATATTGGGGGCATTTCGTAGCATAAAACTACGATAAAAACACAGAAATACGTGCATAAAATAGGCTAAAAAGACTATATAAAATGCACGTATCAAATCTCCCCAAACCAAACCTTTACTCGTCCTCGAGTAAACTCAAAACTATACGCTAATGGAACAGAAAATTAACTCAGAGCTAGCTTAACTTGTCTACTTGAACCAATTTAATGCAACAAAGATTAACAGTTTAAGCTAAGCAGTCAATACGCAAACGAATTATAAGCTGTTCAGAAATATAGCCAACCTATCGACCTTGCAAGACCAACAAAATCGGACTCTCTCGTGGTCACTCTTCTCTCATGAAGCAAAGGGTGAATGTTTATATGTAAAAGAGAGAAGAAAGGACAGTCACTCACCTAACTGCGACCTACATAGCATGCATGCAACAAAATGAAAGACAATTCAAGTACTAATGCACATACTCCAACCAATAATGTCCGTCACAGCCGAGGGCTTACAAATAATTTGGGAATAGTGAGGTTCAGGTGAGAAAGGGCAAAACATGTTATGGAAATGTGGAGGTAAAAGCGTCAAGCTAGTTCCTAACAGGACCATAGTAAACCATCCGAATCTCAACTGACTGAAAAATAAACACAAGTGCCCTTCATTTGGCACAAAACTCACTACCCAATACACAATCTCCTCAAAAATATGGGATAAAACGGAGGAGTGAGACCGTCACAGGATAGAAATGAAAACAGACGGACTAAAAATCAACTAGCTTAAAATTTTTTTTACAACTTTCTTTCTTCTTCCTGGCTTTTCACGTGATTTTTCTTTTCTTTTTCTATTTTTTCAATTTTTCATTTTTTTTCTTTTTCTTTCACGTTTCTTTTTTTTTTCAATACTTTTTTTTTTCTTTCCCCCTTCCTTTATTTTCCAACAACTCCATACAAAAGAGATACGGCCAAACTGCAGACGAAAACTCATACAACAAAAGAACATACTAACTAGCTTGACTAGGCAGGCTTAATTTGGAATGTAGCTAATGGGTCAAACAGGCAAATTTGGCTAATTGTGGAGCTAAATGGGCGAAAAATATAAGGAGAGGGAAATTTGCAAGGCCCTCCCTGCATGTGACACCAACCACGAACCCGAATATGTGCATTTTGACGAGAAATTGAATGTCATAAATGTGCAAAAGAGACGAACATGCTATGCAAGGAGTACTACTCAAAATTCCTAATGAACTGGTCATGAATGTCACCAGTTATGGGCTCTAAATCTCAGAATTTTTAAGTAGTTTGCCAATTTATAGGTCAAGTCTACACGGTCAGCTATATTTGAACAAAAACTCGTAGATATGCGCAAGACTCAGCTAATAACTGTCAATAAAGTGCAAGGCTCAAGTAAGAAAGACAAGTTAAAGTGCAATTTCATCACGGAAATCTACCGTTCTGACTCAACCTACATGCTAATATAAACGTGAAATTTTTTGAATTTTAACAATTATTCAATTTTTATTGAATTTTTTTCCACTCGATCGAGTGGTTTTAGGTCCTTAAATAAGTCGATCGAGTGGTTAGTTTACTCGATCGACCAGTTCTTCATATAGCCTTACTCGATCGAGCACATTCTTAGTCAATCGAGCAGGTTTTGAGTCAAGTTCACTCGATCGAGTGATTTAGCTACTCGATCGAGTGGATTTCGCTGACGGGTTGGGCTTTTGAGCTTTAATTCGTTATTAGGTTTTATAAACTCGCTTTTCCTATAAATAGGAAGACGAGAGATAAGATTAGGGGGCTTCTTCTCTCTAATTACTTTCCTTCTGTTACTCTCACACTTATGCTACGTTGCTTGTTACTGTTACTCTGTTCTTATTTCCGGATCCTTAATTTCAGTAATTTCTTCTCTCCTTTCTCTCTTTTTATTTATTGTTTATTATTCCCTCTCCCTCTTTATTTATTGTTCTTATTTACTCCATGTCTAGCTAAATCCCCCTAGTATGTTAGGATTAGGGAAGCCGTGGTAGCGATGTTTTAACTGACTTGAATAGGTTAGACTTGCGATAGGAATTGTATTAGGCAATTTAAGCGCCAAAATTTGATACTGTCGTTTCGTACCAAAAATAAATACCTAAGTACTACTAACAGAAGTCAGCGGTAAGTAGGGTCGATCTCCACAGGGAGGCGGTGTACTATCTATTTGTCTATTTATCAGTTAAATGTCACAATTGGGGGTTTGAATTGATTTAACTAACTAGAGACTAAAGCGAGGGAAATGAAAAAGAGAAATTAACAAAAGGAGAAGGGTAGTATGCTAAGAGTCGGTCCACCGTGGCAGCTATCAGATCTTATACTATCGGGAATACTAAGGCGATTAGACTATTGATAAGAAGAGCTATGGTCGTCACCTTTCGGTCCTTAAACCACCCTAGAGCGTAAACAGCTTAACTTTCGCCCTCACTGCAATACCCTATTGTAATTAAGCAAGCCTTCCCTTCCAATCATTCGATCTAGGTCGGGGTTAACTAGATTTATGGTCTCCTGCATGCATTCATTCGACCGGATAACAATTAAATTGCCTAATACAATTCCTATCGCAAGTCTAACCTATTCAAGTCAGTTAAAACATCGCTACCACGGCTTCCCTAATCCTAAAATACTAGGGGGATTTAGCTAGACATGGAATTAATAAGAACAATAAATAAGGAGGGAGAGGGAATAATAAACATTAAATAAAAAGAGAGAAAGGAGAGAAGAAATTACTGAATTTAAAAGATCCGGAATTGAAAGAACAAAAGTAACAGTGTATGTGAAAGGGAGAAGAGCAACGTGATCCCTCGATCAGATGATAAAGGAGAGAGTTTTAAATGACTCCTAAAGCTTCATATTTATAAGAAAATAGGAATTCCTAAACCTAATGACGGAATTAGAGCAAAAAGCCCAGCCCGTCAGCAAAAATCCACTCGATCGAGTGAAAACAACCACTCGATCGAGCAAACTGGACTCAAAACTACTCGATCGACTAAGTAATGTGCTCGATCGAGTAAGGCTATATAAGGAACTGGTCGATCGAGTAAATAATGTGCTCGATCGACTATTTATTGCACCTAAAACCACTCGATCGAGTAATAAATCACTCGACCAAGTGAAACTTGACTTCAGCAGCTCATCATTCTCGTCAATTTGACTTTGACTTGTCCTTTTAGCTCCCGAAACACCTTCACGCATCCCAAGACATCAATATTTCCCGCTCCAAATCCACTCTTCTTCCAAATGCATGCTAAATGGACGGTAAATGACTTGATTTCGCTACTTTCTGGTTCATTCCTGCAATTAAGACAAAATACACCAAAGTAGCATATTCGGGGCATTTCGTAGCATAAAACCACGATAAAAGCATAGAAATACGTGCATAAAATAGGCTAAAAAGACTATATAAAATGCACGTATCAAATCTCCCCAAACCAAACCTTTACTCGTCCTCGAGTAAACTAAAATGCAACTAAAGGAACGGAAAAAGATAACTCAGAGCCAGCTACAAATGCCCACTTAAGCCAATTTAATGCAAGCAAACTAACACTTATAGCTAACAGTCAAATGCAAACGAGTTATAAAATGTTTATAAATAAAGCTGAACCATCGACCTTGGAAGACCGTTAATGATGGACTCTCACGGGTCACTCTTTCTCTCATGAAGCAAAGGGTGAACATAAATATGTAAGAGAGAAAGGAAAATAGTCGCTCACCTAAACTACGACCCACATAAACATGCATGCAACTAATATGATCGACAATTCTAGCTACCAAACATACATTCCAACCAACAAGGTCCTGTCACAGCCGAGGGCTTACAAAAATATGGTAAGGTGAGGCAATGGGTAAGAAAAGGCAAAACATTTATGGGAATGTGGAGGTATAGGCGGCCAAGCTAGTACCTAACAAAACCATATGAAACAAATCCAATTCTCAACTCAATTATGAAATAAGCACAATGCCTTTCATTTGGCATAAAACTCACCAAACCAAACTGAACTCACTCCTCAAATGATATAGGATAGAACATAGGAGCAGAAACCGTCAACTAACAGCATCCTTTTTTTTTTCTTTTTCTTTTTTTTGTATTCTTTTTCTTTTCGGTTTCTTCCTTCTTTTCCTTCGAATTTTTTTTTTCTGATTTTCTCAATTCTTTTTTTTCATTTTTCACGTCTTATTTTTTCATCAACCTCCCTTTTCTTCATATATCACCAACTCCGAATCAATATGATATGAGCCAAACTTGATACAATAGACAATATACCGCAGAAACAATCTAAGCTAGCTTGACAAGGCAGGCTAAATTTGGATGTAGCTAAGGGTCAACTGGCAAATTTGGCTAATGTGGAGTTTATGGGTAAAAATGAGAGAAAGGGAAATTGTAAGCACCTCCCTGCGTGTGACACCAACCACTAACCCGAATGTATGAAGGCAAAAAGAAATTGAATTTCATATATGTGCAAATTAATGATACATGATATGCAAGGAGTAACTACCCACAATCCTACATGAAACCGGTCATAAATGACACCAGTTTATAAGGCTCTAATCCTTAGAAATTATAAGTAGGTTGCCTAAATTTCAGGTCAAGTCTATTCGTTCAGCTAAATTTAACATTAACTCGTAGATTATGCGATAAGACAATGCTAAAAGATAACAGTTCAATGCAAGGCTTAAGCAAAAAGACAGTTGCAGAGCAATATCATCATTGAAATCTACCGTTCCGACTCAACCTACATGCTAAAATAAACGTGAAATTTTTTTGAATTTTTGAAAATTTTTCATTTTTTTTTGAGATTTTTGAATTTTAACGAAAATAAACAACAATGCAAACATAGATTAAATGTGATAACTGAAATGCAGTAAAAACAATATGCAGACACAGATATGGATGCATAACCTCCCCAAACCAAACCGTACAATGCCCCCATTGTACCAAAACATGGAAAGGGAATGCAAACTGAAAGAGAAAGAGAGAGTAAAATGCGGAAAACTCACAAGATAGCGCGAATAAGGGACCTCCCCAAACCGACCATGAAATGGGAGGTTGCTAAGGGCCCGGAAAACCGTCTCAGGAAGCTAATCCAAGTCAAGAATACTCGATATCAGTCGAACAGTAGCTAATCGAGTAGCATGGGCGTCTAAAACTGCTCGATCGAATGGAATATAGGTCGATCGAGTGGTTTCTCATCCTGCAGGTGGTCGATCGAGAGGAAGGTCTGCTCGATCGAAGAGAATTGCCGGCAAAAGTGCTCGATCGAGTAGAATGACTACTCGATCGAGTGATTCTCAGCTAGTACATGCAAAACGCAATAAAAACAGCCCGCAGACTAACAAGACAAGCATACTGAGAAAGTCTATGGTATAAAAACCACTTATTACAACTGAAATTAAATAAAAACAAATAAAATCTCCGGGTTGCCTCCCGGGTAGCGCTAGCTTCAGTCAGGTCCCAGCTCGACCTTCTTTTTCTTCAACCCTCTCTAATTAGTCACAATCAAAACAGCTCAAAGCGCGCAGCATTAAATCATAAACCTGCGTATGTGCTACACAACAGCATAAGTAGCACCAAAGTGGAATACAGAAATAGGAAATAAAATTATACAGCCGTTTAAGCCTAACAAATTTCCTATGAGCGCTCCTAAACTTATCCACAAAATATAGGAGCGACGGAGCAATTGACGATATAGTAGGGCTCCATTTCAGACTGACAAAATTGAGACGACAAGGATGGTGAATAATCGCTAATTTATTCGTCCACATAGGAGGGGGTAAAGCATTAAAAGAAAAAGCATGAATCAGAGGAGGCAATATACAAACAATAATAAAATTACCGTTTACTACCTCAGGTTGGCTGCTCTCAACGACGGAATCACTGACAAAGGAATGTAATACCTCATCCGTGCTAGGAGCAAATACCGACTCAGCTACTTCTTTATCAACCTCCATGGATTTCATCCCGTAAATCTCAGCCTCAAGCGCGTCCAGCTCGGCTTTGAAAAGGGGAGACTCACCGTATCCATTATTATCATCAAAATTGTCGTCTAAAACGACCCCAAGTAACGCATCAATGCTCCCAATGGCCAATTCAGTCGATCGAGCAGAATAATCACTCGATCGACCAACTTCCTCCTGAATTCCACTCGATCGAGCAGCAATTCCCTTCGATCGAGCAATGTCTCCTGGAAAATCACTCGATCGACTAATATAAGTCACTCGATCGATTGATTCCTCCTGTACAGCGCTGAAATCCTCGTGTGGGGCAATGAAATGTGATAGAAACTCGTCGTCCGAGTCATAAAAGTCATCCTCAGCATTGGGCAACACGGTTTCTTCATGGGAAAAACCGCTCTCAAAGAAAGTATACATCTCAGGTTGCCAATTATCCGACTCAGCTGTTAATTGAGCAATTTTAGACTCCAGCTCCATGATTTGAGCATCCGCACGTCTATCACTCTCTTGCCTCACTCGATTATAATTCTGCACTTGAGATGCAAGTATCTCCATTAAAGACCTCAGCTCTGCAACCTCTTCTTCTTGTATCTCAGCTGCTAACTGAGCAATGTAAGTTTCGAGCTTTTCAAGTCGCGAAGAAGTGTGTCTATCATGATCTTGCCTCTCTCGGTCACGATCTTGCAATTGAGATGCAAGTGTCTGCAGTAAGGATTTCAGCTCCGCAATCTCTTCTTCTTGTATATCAGGAGGATCTTGTTGCGGTGGCCATTGATAGGGTGGATGTGGCGGCACAACTACAGCTGCATTGTGCTCAGCAGAACCACATCTCCCGAAGTAGATCACCTGCTGTTCCATATAATGGGACATCGGTGATGGGTCAAAGGTACTCAAGCCTTCCCTTTGACGGTCTTTCACCTAGAACTGTCTAGGTAGTACCTGTAAGGCCTATCAAAACAAAGACTCAAGGAAAAAGATTTAACGGCCTCAAGAAAAAATCCTTGAGGCTAAAAAAAGATAAAATTTAAACAAATAAATAAATAGATTGCCTCCCCGGCAACGGCGCCAAAATTTGATACTGTCGTTTCGTACCAAAAATAAATACCTAAGTACTACTAACAGAAGTCAGCGGTAAGTAGGGTCGATCTCCACAGGGAGGCGGTGTACTATCTATTTGTCTATTTATCTGTCTAATGTCACGATGGGGGTTGAATTGATTGTGAACTAACTAGAGACTAAAACGAGGGAAATGAATGAAAGAAATTAACAAAAGGAGAAGGGTAGTATGCTAAGAGTCGGTCCACCGTGGCAGCTATCAGATCTTATACTATCGGGAATACTGAGGTGATTAAACTATTGATAAGAAGAGCTATGGTCGTCACCTTTCGGTCCTTAAACCGCCCTAGAGCGTAAATGACTTAACTTTCGCCCTCACCGCAATACCCTATTGTAATTAAGCAAGCCTTTCCTTCCAATCTTTCGATCTAGGTCGGGGTTAACTAGATTTATGGTCTCCTGCATGCATTCATTCGACCGGATAACAATTAAATTGCCTAATATAATTCTTATCGCAAGTCTAACCTATTCAAGTCAGTTAAAACATCGCTACCACGGCTTCCCTAATCCTAACATACTACGGGGAATTAGCTACTCATAATAAAATAAGCAATGACAATAATTAAAGAAGAAATAAGCATTAAAAGAGAATAAGGGAAGAAGAATTACTGAAATTAATCCGGAATTAAAAGAACAGTAGCAAAAGTAGCAGTGTAAAAGTAACAGAAGGAAAGTAATTAGAGAGAAGAAGCCCCCTAATCTCATCTCTCGTCTTCCTATTTATAGGAAAAGCGAGTCTATAAAACCTAATAACGAATTAAAGCTCAAAAGCCCAACCCGTCAGCGAAATCCACTCGATCGAGTAGCTAAATCACTCGATCGAGTGAACTTGACTCAAAACCTGCTCGATCGACTAAGAATATGCTCGATCGAGTAAGGCTATATGAAGAACTGGTCGATCGAGTAAACTAACCACTCGATCGACTTATTTAAGGACCTAAAACCACTCGATCGAGTGGGAAACTACTCGATCAAGTGGATCTTGACTTCAGCAGCTCATCATTCTCGTTAATTGACTTTGACTTGTCCTTTTAGCGCCCGAAACACCTTCACGCATCCCAAGACAAAGAATATTCCCGCTCCAAATCATCTCTTCCTCCAAATGCATGCTAAACGGACGGTAAATGGCTTGATTTCGCTACTTTCTGGTTCATTCCTGCAATTAAGACAAAATACACCAAAGTAGCATATTCGGGGCATTTCGTAGCATAAAACTACGATAAAAACACAGAAATACGTGCATAAAATAGGCTAAAAAGACTATATAAAATGCACGTATCACAACCCGAAGGTTTCATCGATCCTGAACATCCTAAGAAAGTGTGCAAGCTTAAGCATTCCATTTATGGACTTAAGCAAGCTTCTCGGAGTTGGAATTATCGTTTCGACCAAGTGATAAAAGAAAATGGATTCACTCGATCGGTCGAGGGACCGTGTCTATATATCAAGTCGAGTGGGAGCAAGATTGTCTTCCTAATATTGTATGTCGATGACATACTCCTGATTGGGATTGACATACCTCTCTTAACTTCGGTAAAAGTATGGTTGAAAAACCATTTTCAGATGAAAGATCTGGGTGAGGCACAAAGAATTTTGGGCATCCGTATCTATCGAGATAGATCACGTCGGATGTTATCTCTCGATCAGAGTCTTATATAGACAAGATTCTAGAGAGATTCAAAGCATGACTAACTCCAAAAAGGGGTTTCTTCCTATGGCTCCAGGGGTGCATTTGAGCAAGTCTCGGGCACCGAGACAGGAAGAGAAAGAGCGCATGACACGGATTCCTTATGCCTCGGCTATAGGATCAATCATGTATGCCATGATATGCACACGTCCGGACGTGGCATATGCATTGAGTATGACAAGTCGATTCCAATAGCAACTAGGTGAATCACATTGGATGGCTGTCAAGAACATTCTTAAGTACCTACGGAGGACTAAAGATTGGGCATTGACTTATGGAGGCTATCAAAAGCTGTGTGCAACCGGTTACGCAGATGCTAGCTTCCAAACAGATCGAGATGACTCGAAATCTTTGTCTGGATTCGTTTTTACTCTTAATGGCTATGCAGTCAGCTGGAAGAGTTTCAAACAAAGTGTTACAACAGATTCTACAACTGAGTCCGAGTACTATGCCGCGTCTGAAGCTGCAAAGGAAGCGATATGGATGCGTCAATTCTTACAAGGACTATCTGTAGTGCCTAGTTCGAATGACCTGATCACCATCTATTGCGACAATAGAGGTGCCATCTTCCAGGCCAAGGAGCATAAGTCTAGCAACAAGTCTAGACATGTACAACGGAAAGCTCATCTAATCCGAGTTAATGTGGAGCAAAAGGAGGTAGTGATAGAAAAGATTGCTACAGATGATAATATAGCAGATCCTCTCACTAAACCATTACGACAAGATAAGCATGAAGGGCATGTTATTTCCATGGGAATTAAACGTGTTCCTGAGTTGTAGTACTCTTTTATGGATTAGATTCTTTTTCTCGTGTACTCTATACGACATCATCGTTTGGATATTTATATATTTTGTTTTTCATGTGGAGTGGTACGACTATCTTGAACACCACAAAGTGAACTGAACAAACATTATATTTTTGGTCCTTAATTGCCCACTTGAGCTGATAACTCTGGCAATTATTTTGTGACGCTGGTTGATGGTGGGTTCAACGAGCCATAAGTCAAACGGTTGACTGACCAATCACAGAGGCGAGTTATACGGATATCTCGTAGGACACAATTGTGACAACGACGTGGAGTCCTAAATGTTTTAGAACATTCTGTGCCAGGTCGTGGATAGGACCTCCATGGTGATCCTAAGAGTCGATTCTTTTGACTATCGACTGTCTCTTGAGACTAAGGCAGATTTTGGGTGACTTTGGTTTCTTTCTCACGGTCATCCGTAACAGGGGGCCAAGTAGATTGTTTCGGGTCATTTCATGTCGTGCTTAGATCGGCGGGAGTTGAGTTGAAGGAAATATTCAGCCTTTATCGGTACTCGATATTTCTCGGGGCCACTCGAGGAGTCAGAATCGAAATGCATGGCCATGCTCGAATACGAATTCGTTTTATAAATTAAGTTACTCTCTAGTCGGGGAAACCACTCTTGATACAGATCGATTGTAAAATACGACCTTGCGGGTACGGATCTGCAAATTGTTTTACATTGAGTGGGAGAAATTTTAAATGGATATGAGAATCGGTTATCGCACATACACTTGTACAGACAAGTGGGAGTTTTTTGGAGCCGGTGTCCTCCAGTTAGTGCGGATAACGTTATTGCACGTACACTTGTACGGACAAGTGGGAGCTTGTTGGGGCTGGTGTCCTCCACAGTTAGTGCAATGACATATAAATCTCTAAAAGCATCAAAGGGTATACTTTTGTATTATTATCAGTTGGTCCACGTTTATCAATAACGGTTGGCTTGCTAGATAAGTTTGACGTTATTGTCATACAGATGGCGGTGATCAACTGGTCCCTAAAAGTCACACCTATAGGATACATTTGAGAGATGTGACAGTATGAAAACACAGTCATATTGATGCCTAATATGACTAAGCGGTTAGTCGGAGTTATTGACTAATAATTAGTCAAACGCGATGTTGAGATAATTATTTAATACGGATTAAATAATAATGGCTAAGGTGAATTAAGGGTTAATTCGTAAATTGAATATAAACGATTATATTTAATTAATGTATATTGAATTAATTAATTATACAATATTGTCATTATCGGACATGTATTAATATGTCGACTAATTCATGTTACTAGTCAATATTTTATTATCCGATAACGAGTGACGATTTATAATTAAAACCCGTCGTATACATTTTAGCAAAACGAGTCGGACCACGAGTTAAATAAGGAGAAAGTGGAAAGCCCACTCTGTAAGGTTCATATACCTATTATTAGACTCCTCTAATAGTGAACTAATTAACTTGTTAATTATTTGTTCTTTAGATCTAGTGCATGCATAACAAATGAAAGATTTATAAGAAAAACAATGTTCCTTACATTGTTGGTAGGTTCGAAAATTTGGGCACAAGTAAGGTCACCTTCCTTCACTTGTTCTTGAGCTTATAATGATGGATGATCCTCCTAAGACTCCAAGTTTAGAAGCCACTCCAATAAATTGCACCCAAGATTAATCCCAAAAATCTCTACTAATATTAACTAGATATGTAGTAGAAATATTACCTTAATAATACTAATAATCTTATATTACTACTTCTAGTAATAGATTTGGTGTATTAGTATTTATTGAGAGGTTGTAAGAATTTTGCATGTGAGAAAGCTAGAGAGATATGAAGATTTTCAAGCAAAAACCCAAGTAGTAATAAAATGAGCAACCATATGCCCATTTTATCAAGCCAAAACCGGTTGGCATGGGGCAAAGAAAGAATCTTTTGCCTTTTGTTTTTACTCTTTGTTTGTGTAGGTAGTGTGTAGGCTTTTACTTTGTAAGACATGTCATGGATAAGTCACTATCACATATTTTTATAACAAAAAGAACAAGACAAAACAAGAGCATCTCTTGCTCTCATTTTGGCCGAAATAATGGACCCTTTATGGTCTATTTTTGCCTTTTGTCATTTGTCCCACAAATGCTTATAAGTCATATGTTTAACTATCTTACATATTTAATTATTAATGTAATCATTTAACACTTAAATATTACAATTAATAATATAATATACACTCCACTTTTTGAGTAGTATACTACCATTATATCAATATATAATGGGTCCCATAATTACTAGTTAGTTAAAATTACAACTTCTTGTAACTTTAAATAACTAATTACCTCTACCTCAAAACTTATATTAATATCTCAACTAATTTAGTAATATAACACTTAATTACTAAATTTAATCTTTATTTAATCACATTAAAATAAGACGCAAAATTACACTCCCATAATTAAGGAATTAATTAATCTGTATCGCATACAATTAATTAAATATCTATTTGGGCCTCATCCTATAGGTGTGACCTAAAGGGATCAACTGACCACCACCGTCACACGACAGTAATGTCAAACTCTAGTTAGCCAATCATTACCGATTAATGACGGTCATGATCGTATAAAGAATCATCCCTCACGTATTCTTAATTTGAGATTTAATTATGATATTTAAATCATGTGATCGCACTATTGTTGAGGACATATTTCCCAACAATCTCCCACTTGTCCTCGACAAGTGTGCGTCACCAATTCTCTTGTCCTATTACAATCTCCCACTCAATGCAAGGTGTCTTGCAGGTCGTACTTACATTTGATCATATCTTGAGTGGTTTCCTCGATCTGGAGATTAACTGTCTGACCGGAATTATCTATCAAAGATACCTTCCGAGCATGGCCACGCATTTCCAGTTAACTACTCCTCGAGTGGCCTTGAGATTTCAAACAACCCTGACAAGGGGTGGACAATTCCTATCGCCATATTCCCTTCGTTCTGCCACAGTCCATCATAACCCAAAATATACCCAGTTTGACCTCGTTTAAGAAATCGTAAAGTATAAATCAAAGCTAATCAGAAGTTGTGCCAACTTGGGCGAATAGTCTCTAGTCAAAAGAATTGACTCATAAGAATACTATAGTAGCTCTTGCCACGACCAGGCTTTTTGAATTACCAGAACTCTATAAGCGGTCATCGCCGACGATTGTCCCATACATCCGCCTATGTGATCGACTAGTCATCCCATATGACTCTATGGCACTTGAACTTGCCATCAATCGCATCACACTCTAGTCACTTCGAGACGTCACCTCATACAAATAACTAGGGGCGAATACCATGTCAATCCAGTTCACTTTAATGGGGTTCAATTTGTCTCTACAACCCATTCGGATACGACAAGGTAGCGTGTGAGTTTAATAAAACTCAAACGATAAATGTGATTATCACATATGAATAGTCAATACACTATTACTACTTCATATTCTATAATCTCTAGTGTATTAAAACACTAGTTAAAATGCAATACAAGCTTGGCAAGTGGATATACCCGATATCCATATATTCCAACTTTATTAATTGTTATTTCCTTCCATTCAATGTCATCTCTAATGATATGAATTTCTCTAAGTATATGTCTAGACTTCATACTAGATCTGAGTTCTTTATCTTGAAAGAAGCTCCCACTGTTATCGCATAACATATGATAAAGTCATTTGTAGAGGGATTCACTCTTCATCCCTACGTTGACCATTTTATCACAATTTACTTAGATTACTTTTGTAGAATTTGCAATGCGCGAAACTAAAACACATTTCTTAGTTTCTTACTCCTTTGTCAATAACATTTGCTTAGGATTTCATCAAATCCTTTTAAGCTTGGAAACTAAAGTTGGTGCAACCCTTCAACACTTTAACTTAGTTTATGATCCAAACATGTGTACAAGTCATCAATTGTACTTTAAGGCTTTCAGAAGCCCATCTTATGAATTAATTTATTATTGACTCATAATGTACCTAGTATATGGTACATCACAGCATGTGCGTCTTGATACGGTCGTTTCTGTACCAAAAATAAACCTAAAAACAACTAACAGAAGCTAGCAGCAAGTAGGGTCGATCTCCACAGGGAGGCTATTTTGCTAATTATCTGTTTAACTCAGTCTGTCAAGATGTCACAGAAATGGGGGTTTTGAATTGATTGTGAACTAACTAAACTACTGAAACTAAAGGCAAGAGAAGGGAATAAAGGAAATTAAAAATAAGAGAAAGGAAGTATGCTAGGAGTCGGTCTACCGTGGCAGCTATCAGATCTTATACTATCGAGAATACTAAGGCGATTAGACTATTGATAAGAAGAGCTATGGTCGTCACCTTTCGGTCCTTAAACCGCCCTAGAGCGTAAACAGCTTAACTTTCGCCCTCACTGCAATACCCTATTGTAATTAAGCAAGCCTTCCCTTCCAATCTTTCGATCTAGGTCGGGGTTAACTAAATTTATGGTCTCCTGCATGCATTCATTCGACCGGATAACAATTAAATTGCCTAATACAATTCCTATCGCAAGACTAATCTATATAAGTCAATTAAAACATCGCTACCACGGCTTCCCTAATCCTAACATACCAGGGGAATTAGCTATGCATAGTTAAGGGAGAACAAGAAATAAAGAAAGAACAAATAATAAACATTAAATTAAATTAAAGAGAGAAAAGGGAAGAAAGGATTACTGAAATAAATGATCCGGAAAATGAAAGAACAAAAGTAACAGTAGCAGTCCGAAGAAAAGGTAATTAGAGAGGTGAAGTGGGGGGAATAGAGGAGAAGTCCCCGTCTAACCTCCTATTAGATTTTATTTATAGTGTAAAACATAAAACCTAATCTAAACTTCACGTGAATAGAGGCCCAATAGCTTGTAACTGCTCGATCGAACAATTAAGCCACTCGATCGAACAGTTCCTGCGTCTGTTTACTCGATCGACCAAAAACAAGGCTCGATCGAACAGTTGTCCACACGACCGAACACTTAAGCCGTCTGTTCACTCGATCGACTAACAGAAACTGCTCGATCGAGTGGTTCCTGGTTCCAGCTCGTGTTGGTCTTGTAATTTGGTCTTTGACTTGTCCTTTTAGCTCCCGAAACACCTTCACGCATCCCAAGACAGCTATATTTCCCGCTCCAAATTATCTCTTCCTCCAAATGCATGCTAAACGGACGGTAAAAGGCATGAATCTACTACTTTATGGTTCATTCCTGCAATTAAGACAAAATACACCAAAGTAGCATATCCGGGGCATTTCGTAGCATAAAACCACGATAAAAGCGTAGAAGTACGTGCATGAAATAGGCTAAAAAGACTATATAAAATGCACGTATCAAATCTCCCCAAACCAAACCTTTACTCGTCCTCGAGTAAACTAAAATGCAACTAATGGAACGAAAGTGATAACTCAGGGCTACCTTAACTTGTCTACTTGAACCAGTTTAATGCAAACTAAAATCAACAGTTACAGCTACAATGGTCATTACGCAAACGAATTATAAGATGTCCATAAATAAAGCTGACCTATCGACCTTGCAAGACTAACAAAATCGGACTCTCACGTGGTCACTCTTCTCTCATGAAGCAAAGGGTGAATAATATATGTAAAAGAGAGAAAGAGAAACAGTCACTCACCTAGACTGCGACCTACATAACAAGCATGCAACAAAAATGATAGACGATTCAAGTACTACACATACATTCCAACCAACAATGTCCGTCACAGCTGAGGGCTTACAAATGATATGGGAAAGTGAGGTTCAGGTGAGAAAAGGCAAAACAAATTATGGTAGTGTGGAGGTAAAGCGTCAGGCTAGTTCCTAAACAAGACCATATAGGACCATCCAAATCTCAACTGACTGAAAAATCAAACACAAGTGCCCTTCTTTGGCACAAAACTCACTACCCAAAACACAATCTCCTCAAAAGGATATGAATAAAACGGAGGAGTGAGACCGTCACAATATAAAAGTGAACACATACGGTCTCAAAATCAAACCAGCTCAAATATTCCAACTTTTCTTCTTCTGGTTACTTCACTGTATAACGTGATTTTTGATGATTCAATTTTTTTCTTTTTTTTTCTTTTTTTTTTTCACGTATCACTTTCTCTTTTTTTTTTCAATTTCTTTTTTTCTCTTTTCTTTTCATCCTTCCTTCCTTTATTTTCCACCAACTCCAACAATACACACGAGCCAAACTTGTAGACGGAATAAACATACCACAAAAGACATACTAAACTAGCTTGACTAGGCAGGCTTAATTTTGGATGTAGCTAATGGGTCAAAAAGGCTATATTTGGCTAAAGTGGAGCTAAATGGGTGAAAAATATAAGAAAAAGGGAAAATTTATAAGCACCTCCCTGCATGTGACACCGACCACAAAACCGAATGTATGCATTTGACAAGAAATCGAATGTCATAAAAGTGCAAAAATAATGAACATGCTATGCAAGGAGTACTACTCTCAATTCCTACATGAACCGGTCATGAATGTCACCAGTTATAAGGCTCTAAAACTCAGAAATTGTAGAGTAGGTTGCCAATTTATCAGTCAAGTCTAAACGATCGGCTAAATTTGAACAAAAACTCGTAGAAATGCGCAAGACTCAGCTAATAAGTGTCAATAAAGTGCAAGGCTCAAGTAAAAAGACAAGTTAAAGTGCAATTTCATCACGAAAATCTACCGTTCCGACTCAACCTATATGCAAAAATAAACGTGAATATTTTTTGAAAAATTGAAATTTTTCAGTTTTTATGAGATTTTTGATTTTTATTTTTGAAAAATTGAAATTTTTCAGTTTTTATGAGATTTTTGATTTTTATTTTTGATTTTTATGAAAATAAACAACAATGCATACTGAAATTAAACGTGATAACAGAAATGCAATAAAAACAAGATGCAGACACAGATATGGATGCATAACCTCCCCAAACCAAACTGTACAATGCCCCCATTGTACCAAAACATGGAAAGGAAAATGCAAACTAAAGGAGGAAGAGAGTAAAAGCGGAAAACTTACAAGACGTCATAAAGAGGGGACCTCCCCAAACCGACCATGAACATGGGAGGTCAAATAAAGTCAAACAGTAGCTCCATAGACGGAAAACAGCAGCTGGGAGTCAAAACTACTCGATCGAGCACTTGGAACAGCTCGATCGAGTGAACTGGTGCATGGAAGGACTCGATCGAGTGACAAACCACTCGATCGAGTAGGCGTGTTATTGACTTTGATCGATCAAGGACGAGTACCACTCGATCGAGTGAAGGCTTCCCCAAAAAGTGCTCGATCGAGCAATAAACTACTCGATCGAGTCATTGTGTCCTATCAAAACACGCATTCCAAAGCTAGAAAAGCATAAAGAGTTCAGAAAACAGCGTTTAAAGTTCAACAATAAGCTAAAGAGAAATAAATAGTTCAACAATATTTCAAAAAAGTCCGGGCCGCCTCCCGTAGCGCTAACCAGACAGTCCCAGCTCGACCTTCTTCTCATCATCCAACAAAGACAGATCATTGGCCCACTACTAGGCCTCGACTAGACGCGGTAGCTTCAAAGAATCGTCGGGCGGACATCCGGCCTCCACACTTTGCAATGTAAGAAGAACGACTTCCCCAAAGATCCAGGGTCCCAATCTATCATCTCATCACGCAGCTTTTTCCTAGACGGTGTGGCTTTATCAACACCTCCTCCTGGGTCGTCTATCCAGCCAGTTCCAGACTTCATGCTAAGAGCACCCATCTCACCTCCCGGGTCTTTGAACTTGTCAAGACCTGTAGAAAGAGAAACAAAGACACATTCCTCCAATTCGCTCCCAGAATAGGGCGGAGGTGTTACAACAGCAGCGACAATATGTGACTCAGAAGGACTATCAGACGGTATATCAAAGGACTCTTCATGAGGGACATCCTCACATGGCGTGATGTGCATGGGTTCCCTAGGATCATCAGACTTAGTAAAAACCAAGTCCTCCCCTCCGACCTGAAAGGTAAGTGTCCCAACCCCGACATCGATAATTGCGCCAGCGGTGCACAAAAATGGTCGTCCCAAAATAATGGGAACATTGCGGTCTTCGGGTATGTTTAAGACAATGAAATCTGCGGGAATATAGAAATTCCCGATCCTAACAGGTACGTCATGTAAAGCTCCTTTGACCCGTACATAAGAGTAATCACCAATCGGACGATCGTTCTAGCGCGCGTAAACTTAGTCAGTCCCAATTTCAACGCCAGCGACAAAGGTAAAATGTTGACACTTGAATCGAGGTCACATAAAGCATTATCAAACGAATGGGTCCCTATAGAACATGGTATAGAAAAATGAACTGGGTCAGACATTTTGGGCGGGGTCCCATTTCGAAGAAGTGCACTACACTCTTCAGTCATAGCAACATTCATTACCGCCTTAACATCACTAATATCCTTCTTAGACCAATTAATTTGACCAATAAATTCAGAATAAGAGGGTACCTGGGCAATCATCGCTTTGTAGTGATCAGCGACATTGAGATCTCGGATACGGTCCAGGAATGCACGGTGTGGTAGCAATTGTTGTGGATAAGGAACTTGAACAAAATAGGAGTTGACTATATGTTCCTTTTTATCGTCATTAGAAATAGGCATTATTGACGTATCGGTCTTTGTCCATAGCAAGGCAATTCGATCGAGGTATCACAAAGTACTCAATCGAGAGCTTTCTTCACTCATATTGCTCGATCGAACGATCCAGAGACTGTTCGATCCAGATCTTGTTCTTCAGCCGTGCTCGATCGAACAGACTTTGTGACTGTTCGATCGAGGTTCTCCTTCTCGGAAGTGATCGATCGAACAGATCTCGAGTCTGTTCGATCGTGGTGATCCCTTCCAGCTTCGTTCGATCGAGTGATGGGATGAAGAAGTTCACTCGATCGAGTTGATTTTTCACTCGATCGAGTGTCTGCATTGCACGCAGCAAGTATTAATTCCAAAAACTCGTCTAAACCATCCTCCGGGGTATCTTCATGAAACGGAATGGTGTCGGTGTTGATAGCATACACCGTCTCACATTGCTCTTGCTCGGTAATTAATTGATCATACCGAGTCTCTAGCTTCTTCATACGGCTATCAAATTCCGCACTAGAATTATGACCTTTGTAGTGCAAGTGCCAATATTGTTGACTTCAGTTCTTCCACCTCATCATTCCTAGCAGGTGAAGGGGTTGGTTGCGGTGGAAACAAATAACAAAATTTGTTGATAGCCTTGTTGCATCAACGGTTGTGGTCGAGGAGCGACATCATAGTAATTACCACAACCCCAAGAATCTTTCCTCTCCCAATTGGCGGATTTTTCAGTTTGAGCTTCAAACTGAGCAATAAGTCGGGAAACGGACGTCATCTTGGCAAAGAATCGAAGGTACTCAAGCCTTCCCTTCGATAATCTTTCTAAAAAACCGACTAATAGACCTGTAGACCTATCAAAACGCTGAAGAAAAAGATTAGAACGGCCTCAAGGTACTCAGTCTTCCCTTGAGGCGAAAAAAGAACAAAAATAAAAAACAGGATAAAAGCGTCGCCTCCCCGGCAACGGCGCCAAAATTTGATACCGTCGTTTCTGTACCAAAAATAAACCTAAAAACAACTAACAGAAGCTAGCAGCAAGTAGGGTCGATCTCCACAGGGAGGCTATTTTGCTAATTATCTGTTTAACTCAGTCTGTCAAGATGTCACAGAAATGGGGGTTTTGAATTGATTGTGAACTAACTAAACTACTGAAACTAAAGGCAAGAGAAGGGAATAAAGGAAATTAAAAATAAGAGAAAGGAATTATGCTAGGAGTCGGTCTACCGTGGCAGCTATCAGATCTTATACTATCGAGAATACTAAGGCGATTAGACTATTGATAAGAAGAGCTATGGTCGTCACCTTTCGGTCCTTAAACCGCCCTAGAGCGTAAACAGCTTAACTTTCGCCCTCACTGCAATACCCTATTGTAATTAAGCAAGCCTTCCCTTCCAATCTTTCGATCTAGGTCGGGGTTAACTAAATTTATGGTCTCCTGCATGCATTCATTCGACCGGATAACAATTAAATTGCCTAATACAATTCCTATCGCAAGACTAATCTATATAAGTCAATTAAAACATCGCTACCACGGCTTCCCTAATCCTAACATACCAGGGGAATTAGCTATGCATAGTTAAGGGAGAACAAGAAATAAAGAAAGAACAAATAATAAACATTAAATTAAATTAAAGAGAGAAAAGGGAAGAAAGGATTACTGAAATAAATGATCCGGAAAATGAAAGAACAAAAGTAACAGTAGCAGTCCGAAGAAAAGGTAATTAGAGAGGTGAAGAGGGGGGAATAGAGGAGAAGTCCCCGTCTAACCTCCTATTAGATTTTATTTATAGTGTAAAACATAAAACCTAATCTAAACTTCACGTGAATAGAGGCCCAATAGCTTGTAACTGCTCGATCGAACAATTAAGCCACTCGATCGAACAGTTCCTGCGTCTGTTTACTCGATCGACCAAAAACAAGGCTCGATCGAACAGTTGTCCACACGATCGAACAGTTAAGCCGTCTGTTCACTCGATCGACTAACAGAAACTGCTCGATCGAGTGGTTCCTGGTTCCAGCTCGTGTTGGTCTTGTAATTTGGTCTTTGACTTGTCCTTTTAGCTCCCGAAACACCTTCACGCATCCCAAGACAGCTATATTTCCCGCTCCAAATTATCTCTTCCTCCAAATGCATGCTAAACGGACGGTAAAAGGCATGAATCTACTACTTTATGGTTCATTCCTGCAATTAAGACAAAATACACCAAAGTAGCATATCCGGGGCATTTCGTAGCATAAAACCACGATAAAAGCGTAGAAGTACGTGCATGAAATAGGCTAAAAAGACTATATAAAATGCACGTATCACGTCTGTTGGCATATATAATCGTTCTAATGGCGGAAACATTAGTAACCGATTTCATATAATCAACAACTTAATGGGTTCAGTGAACGACTATGATTCCATCATAGTAATTCCACTTTCATCATCATGAATAAGCCATTCAACTTTGTTGATGTTAAACAGATACGAAAGAACTTATCTTCATAAGACTCTCAACTCTATGCCAATTTACTCTCACATAGATTCAAAATCTAGAATACTTTGCATTCCTTTCCAAGTCTTCCAATTACTCTTACCAGAAGAGATCATTGGTATATTATTCTCAATAAGTAATATGTTATCAACATATAAGACATGGAGAAACAATTATAGCTCCCACTTAACTTCATGTATATCATGATTCTTCAATCATGTGAATGAAACAATTCACTATAATCACATGAACGAAAAGTATAATCCTTTAATGCTAGCTTAAGACCATCTTGTGATCACTTAAGATAGCTACGCAGAATATGTCAGGATTCTTAGATCTTCATCTAAGGTTTTGTGTTTTAAACACTTCGTTCTCTAAATTCCCATTTTAGAAAAGCGAAATTTTATTTGCCATTCTTCATTTAATGAAATGTGGCAATCCCTAACACAATTTATCTTGATCAACATCTTCATGTAAATCTTATGCACTTAAGTACTCAAAAGCTCTATTCGATTTAAGGAGACACTTTCCTTTAAGTAAATCTACTTTCGAGTAACAATTTTCGGATTGTAATGCTTCGGCTCAAATGTAACATGGTCATAATACTATCACTTTCACAAAGTAATATTTTTAAACAATAAGACATGTTCGATAAACTCCCACTAAACTATGCTCTCAATCTATCTTCATAGACTATAGTTCAATACCAACTCCCACTCTATAATTCTATTACTTTCACAAAGTAACATTTCAACTAAAAGAGATGTTTGTGACGATTCAATCTACTCCCACTCTATCTCTCAGAAATACACCTGATTTTTATGAGAGATAGCTTTGTGAGTCACAAATATATATTTAACGGAGTATTAGGAGTTTTCCAAGACTATATATTAACTTTCAAAAGGCCATCCTTACATGGCAGCTAGATAATATACGAGTCTTATCCATGTCATCTGTTTAATAGACTCTCTATTCTAGGTATCTCACGGTTGACCATCCAATTAGAATAATATGTCCATTTGGTATCGTGAATTCCCTACTTGATGAATTCAAAAACTCATTACAACTCTTAGAATTGATCTTATATAAGTAAGTTGTTACTTTAAGTAACAAAGACATAAGGAGAATCAGATTCATAGCTTATGGACATATAATGATCCCATCATCATAATCGTCTACTTGATCAATTTGAGTTGTTTATCTAATGTTTCTATACGCAAGTAATTAATGATGATGATTTTAGAACAAACAACATAATAAAACAAGTGATTTGGGTTGAAAACCAAATCACCAATATCCAAAATACAACCCGTGTTTAAAGGATACAAACCAATTTCCAAGTCACACGAGGAAATCAAAATAGTTCTAAAACATGAAATTCATCATAAAATTAAAGACAAAGCAAATTTAAAAGCCAAGCTTCCATTGATTCATCACCATGGTCGGCTACTCTAGCTTCCCTCGTGATCCTCTAGACTTGCTTCTCCTTGCCTTTGTCCTTGCTAGGAGGGGGCCCTATTTACAATAAAAGGGTAATCATCACAACTTGTATCACATACTAATTGAGATTGAAACATAAAAGATAGGGATAGTCATATATACCTACTGGAGTAACTTTTCCAGTTTTGATGTTGCCAAGATACTTGGAACAGTTTCTCTTCCAATGTCCAACTCCACAACAATAGTGGCACTTGTCCCCGGAGGGGGCACTGTACTTGGGCTTGGAGGTGCTTGCTTCATAAGTCTTAGCTATGTTCCTGTTGGGAGTTCGCTTCTTTCCCTTTTTCCCACTTTTCTTGAAAGTTCCCTTGCTCTTTTGATTAACATTGAGCACATCTTTGGTGGTGCTAACACTTAGCCCCATGTCCCTTTCGGCTTGCACAAGCATTTTGTGCAACTCATCAAGAGAAACTTTCTTATCTTGCATATTAAAATTCACCCGGAATTGAACATATGCTTTGATTTTGCTTAGGGAATGAAGAATTCGATCAATCACGAGTTCATCGGGAATTTCCACCTTATGCATTTTCAAGGTCTCAACATGCTCCATCAACTTGAGCACATGTGGACTCACCTTTTGGCCCTCTTTGATGTTAAGATCAAAGAATGCGGAAGCCGCCTCATATTGAATGACCCTAGGAGCTCGTGAAAACATGTTCACAAGCTTCATGTAGATCTCATGAGCGGTGCTAAACTTTATAGCACTTCGTTGGAGTTCGGCCTCCATAGCAAAGATCAATACATTTTTCATTGCGGCCGACTCCTTTTGGTAATCCTCATAGGCTTGCCTAGCGGCGGACCTAGTATTAGGTGGTTCGGTGGGAGATACCTCGGTAAGGTAACGAAGCTTGTCGTCACCTTGCGCGGCCAAGCGAAGTTGTGCATCCCAATCAGCGAAATTGGACCCATTCTTTTCTAACTTACATCGATCCATGAAGGATCGGAGCCATGACACATTGGAAAGCGTGGTGGAACTAGTGGATGCGGACGCGTTTGAAGTTGCCATTGCAGTTGATTAAAACAAATTTTGACTACAAAATAGGAAATGAAGGAATTTAATTATCATCTATCGTTTTAATAATACTCGTTAATTTAACTACAAGTATTGCATTTATATAGTGACCTCCACCCAACTACATAAATGATTCCGAGATCCAAATTCATATTAACTTGGCCACGGTGAGCCGATTCATCCCTTATTAATATAACTCGGTAGATTAACCTTTTAATCGATTCTACTTTTAGAACTCTCGGTCGATAAAAATTACTCTAATTCTCATCTTTAGCCCGGAACACATGCGACTACGGTCAACAATACTTCCGTTGAGCTCAATCCAAATTTCGATGTAATAACATTTTACTACCCCACTTCGCCAACGTAACAAGGTTTGTATTACGGTGAAGCAGGATTAACTCCCTTATGAAATTGGTACTTCATGAGTTTCTACTATTTGGTAAGGCTTTATCTCAATTTTTTAATATGTGAGAGGTCTTGTCAATTTATTATCTATCACGTTTTAAGTGAACTAAAGCGGTGAACTACGATAATTATAATTGACACGGTCGATGACCCGATATGAAATGCATGTGTTGTTATGGCGATTTGGCTATGCATGCAACATATTAAAAGAAATGCAAAGCAATAAATAAAATTCCTAGTATGGCCTTCCTAAAAAATAGAAAATCAAATAATCTATTACATATTCGGAAACCAACTCCTTTGGTCCCTTGATTCTTCAAATGGCATGCCTCCAAAGACACCGTCTTTGTCGGATCACCCTTCCGAATGGCACCGTCTTTGAAGATGCTCCATAATTACAAATAATAATAAAAATACAAAGCTATTCCTATTATACATTTGTAAAATGGAAAAACTAATAAAAATAAAATAAAAGTGATTCGAGATCACATTAAATTACAACCGAATCAATATTCCCTTTCATTACGGGTAATATCGATTAAAACTAAGGTCATACTAAGATAAAATTACATAATTCAAAATTATATAAATAAAAGACATTCAACAATTGAATTATGCAGCATTATAATATGTACCTATCATGCAAAATCGTGTGCCAAATCGCCCTATTTAACTTATGTCGTACATATAACCCGGTTTCATGGAAATGCGTGATAATAACCTTTTAAAATCACTAATTAACACTTAAATCACATCTAAGCTCAAGTTAATTATCCTAACACATTTTAGGACTCAAAAATCAGTCAACACTAAATTTTTGACAATAATTCAACTTGATTTAATTTTATGCTCATTTTTTACCTTAAAATCATCATTTATATGTAATAAATCCAAATTAAATTATAAAAGTTTCAAAATTTGAATTTTAAATTTTTGAACATTCTGGAATAATTCCATGACCCTCATAATGTCAAAAACATGGTTAAAATTTTCGAATTAATTTTGAGAAAATATAGTTGCATTTTATCGGTTTTATCTCATAAAATACATAAAGTATCCGAAAATTACTCCAATAATTTTTACAACTTTAGATCTGATTAGTGGGATATTAATTCAACTTAAAATAATTTTATCAAGCCATGCAATACATTCTAGCTAATGTTTTGCTAAAATAGTCACTATTTATGCCATTTTTACTCAAAAATCCATAAATCATGCTAAAGAAGATATTTAAATCTAGAAATTTACATACTCTCTGTAAATCTTGCATGTGACATCATATTAAAAGATCATGGCTTAATTCGAAATTTAACTAATTTTAACCATTTTACCTCTTTTAATCCATTTTTATCTCATAAAAATCATAAATCATGCAAAATTAATCAAATTAACTCGTCCTTTTACACACAACTTGTAAAATATGCATGTGAGGTCATATAAAGTTTTCAAGGTCAGAAACGAAATTAAACTATTTTTAGCATTTTAATTCCCATTTTAGTCATAAAAATGTAATAAAATGACCAAAAATCTTTAAAATGAGCAATAAATTTCCATGAATCATAAAAATGACCTAAAAACACTTTAGGACCAGAATATATAACATGCATGGTGATTTCGTTACTTATACTAATAAATCACAAATTTTTAAGTTTTATATGTTAACCTTTTAACTCGGAAAAACAATAACCGATTATGCATGCAACATCCTTATGCTCTGATACCACTTGTAAGGTTCATATACCTATTATTAGACTCCTCTAATAGTGAACTAATTAACTTGTTAATTATTTGTTCTTTAGATCTAGTGCATGCATAACAAATGAAAGATTTATAAGAAAAACAATGTTCCTTACATTGTTGGTAGGTTCGAAAATTTTGGCACAAGTAAGGTCACCTTCCTTCACTTGGTCTTGAGCTTATAATGATGGATGATCCTCCTAAGACTCCAAGTTTAGAAGCCACTCCAATAAATTGCACCCAAGATTAATCCCAAAAATCTCTACTAATATTAACTAGATATGTAGTAGAAATATTACCATAATAATACTAATAATCTTATATTACTACTTCTAGTAATAGATTTGGTGTATTAGTATTTATTGAGAGGTTGTAAGAATTTTGCATGTGAGAAAGCTAAAGAGATATGAGGATTTTCAATCAAAAACCCAAGTAGTAATAAAATGAGCAACCATATGCCCATTTTATCAAGCCAAAACCGGTTGGCATGGGGCAAAGAAAGAATCTTTTGCCTTTTGTTTTTACTCTTTGTTTGTGTAGGTAGTGTGTAGGCTTTTGCTTTGTAAGACATGTCATGGATAAGTCACTATCACATATTTTTATAACAAAAAGAACAAGACAAAACAAGAGCATCTCTTGCTCTCATTTTGGCCGAAATAATGGACCCTTTATGGTCTATTTTTGCCTTTTGTCATTTGTCCCACAAATGCTTATAAGTCATATGTTTAACTATCTTACATATTTAATTATTAATGTAATCATTTAACACTTAAATATTACAATTAATAATATAATATACACTCCACTTTTTGAGTAGTATACTACCATTATATCAATATATAATGGGTCCCATAATTACTAGTTAGTTAAAATTACAACTTCTTGTAACTTTAAATAACTAATTACCTCTACTTCAAAACTTATATTAATATCTATTTGGGCCTCATCCTATAGGTGTGACCTAAAGGGATCAACTTACCACCACCGTCACACGACAGTAATGTCAAACTCTAGTTAGCCAATCATTACCGATTAATGACGGTCAGTCAACTGTATAAAGAATCATCCCTCACGTATTCTTAATTTGAGATTTAATTATGATATTTAAATCATGTGATCGCACTATTGTTGAGGACATATTTCCCAACACACTCCCCCCTTGAGCTCACGGTTTGGCCGAGAACAACAAAAGGAGAGTCCCTCTCTCCTTTTGACCTAATCATTGTCATTTGCACAAAAATTAGGGTTTTGGAGTAATTTCCTCTGAAATTCTAGATCTCACATCAAAACCTCACAAAAGCTCTCTCAATATTGCAAGGCAATCAGAGAGCAATTTCTAGCACAAGGGGCATAGTCTCAGACGATCTTGGGTGCAACAATTAGGAGGAAATCTATATTGATTTCTATTCTTAGGCCGAAATTCACAGGACCTGAGGTTGATTCTTGTTCCTTTATCGTTTCTCTTGTTTTTCGTTTATGACAATTAATCGCATGATAATTTGCGTTATAGTCCTTAATTTTAAGGGGTTTTATACGGATATTACCCTACAGGTTTTCCCCTTTTCTCGTGGGGATTTTTTGTATGGGGATGGTTGTTTTTTTATTGCGGGGATGGTTGTATCATTCTTGTGTAAGAAAGGACTGCCTACGTATTCATCCGAAGAGGTGAAATTAAACCATGATCGTAGTTTGAAGTGTTTTGTGAATTTGAATTGGGTTTTGTGGTTGTATCCCTCAGGCATAAGAGGAACCGCCTACGTATCCACCTAAAGAGGTGAAATCAAACCATGCTCGTAGTTCAGGGGGTTTGTTTTAGTGCAAATGGATGTTGCCTTTGACAGATCAAAGGACATTTGAAATGGGCAAGGTGTCGCAGCTTAGACTCGATAAAACATGCAATTTCAAATCAGAACACGTTGATGAACTTGACTTGAAAAGGGTTGAGGTCGTTGCTAGTTGTAAAACTAGGCTAGGTCGTTGGTTGCTATGGTTCAAGGGTAGTATTTCTTTAGTTGGTCTAGGTTGGTCGGATTTGTAAAGTCCTCCCCATCTAGGTCACTCAGTCTCACTGCGCCCCCCGACAGTATTTTCTTGACCAGGTATGGCCCGGCCCAGTTGGGTTTGAATTTTCCCCTCGGATCGACGGGTAATGGTGCTTGAACTGAGTTGAGGACCAAGTCGCCCTCCTGGATGTTTCTGGGTTTAACCTTCTTGTTGAATGCCCGTTGTATACGTCATTGGTATAGCTGGACGTTGTGCAAGGCGGTGAGTCGTCGTTCATCTAGAAGGGTGAGTTGTTCGTACCTTCGACGGGTCCATTCCACTTTAGGGACTTGACTCTCCAGTAGAATGCGTAGGGAAGGGACCTCTACCTCTACCGGTTGAACCACCTCCATACCATATGCTAGGTAGAAGGGTGTGGCGCCTGTCGGTGTTCGGATGGAGGTTCGGTATCCCTAGAGTGCGAATGGGAGCTTGCTCGGCCAATCGCGGTAGTTGTCTTGCATTTTCTTGATAATGGTGATAAGAGTTTTGTTCGCTGCCTCCACCGCTCCGTTGGTCTGGGGACGATAAGGGGATGATCGATGTCGTTTGATCTTGTATTTGTCCAGCAAAGCTTCGGTTTCTGCCCGGAAATGAGAGCCTTGATCGTTGATGATTTCATGGGGTATCCCATACCGGCAGATGATGGTATTTTGAATGAACTTGGCCACTTGTTTGGCGGTCAAGACTGCGTATGACTGTGCTTTCACCCATTTGGTGAAATAGTCGATGGCGACGAGGACGAAGCAATGCCCCTTGGTGCCTATCGGGTTGACTTGCCCGATGATGTCGATGCCCCAGGTCGAGAAAGGCCAGGGTGATGTCATGGTGTACAAAAGGGATGGTGGTATGTGTTGTATGTTGGCGAAGATTTGGCAATTGTGGCAACGTTTAACGTGTTTACGGCAATCGACTTCCATGGTGGTCCAGTAGTAACCTAGCCGCATGATTTTCCGTGTAAGCATCATTGCACTCATGTGAGGGCCACATTCTCCGTCGTGAACCTCTCCCATGACTTTCTTGGCTTTGTGATGGTCAATGCAAAGGAGGAGAATTCCTTGGGGTGTTCTTTTGTATAGTTGGTTTTGTAATCATAGTGAGCTTGGCAATGAAGCGGCAGATGTATTGGACCTGACCGAGAAATCCCCGAATCTCCTTCTCGTTCTTAGGCCGAGGCATTTGTTGAAGGGCTTTGATTTTGGTTGGATCAATCTCAATGCCTCTTTTGCTGACATGTCCTAAGAGCTTTCCGGAGGTGACCCCGAATGCACACTTCTGAGGATTTAGTCTCATGTTATATTTCCGCAGACGAGCGAAGAATTTCCGGAGGGCACTGATGTGGCCGTCCCGTTCTTTTGATTTGACAATCATGTCATCGACATATACCTCTACCTCCTTGTGCATCATATCATGTAGGAGAGTGGTAGCGGTTCTTTGATAGGTTGCCCCGGCGTTGATGAGGCCGAAAGGCATGACCGTGTAGCAATATGTCCCCCACTTTGTAGTGAACGCAGTCTTGTGCATGTCTTCCTCAGCCATTTTAATCTGGTTGTACCTAGCATACCCGTTCATGAATGATAGGAGGGCATGTTCGGCAATGTTGTCTACCAGAATGTCAACATGCAGCAAAGGGAAGTCGTCCTTGGGCTAGCCTTGTTCAGATCCCTGAAGTCGACGCAAACCCGAATTCTTCCGTCTTTCTTTGGTACGGGCACAATGTTGGCCACCCAATAAGAGTATTCAGACACTTGGATGAAGCCAGCCTTTAACTATTTATCCACTTCTTCCTTGATTTTTAGGGCCCACTCAGGACGCATCCGACGTAGCTTCTGTTTCACAGGTTTAGCCCCGGGTTTAATGGGGTATCCGGTGCTCTGCAATTACGTCCTTGTATTCGTGGAGGAGGTTAATGAATTGTTGTCTTTCCGAGGGGTCCAGGGTTGTCCCTATCCTAAGTTCTTGAGGTGTGTTATCGGTTCCTATGTTAATAGGTTCGGTCTCCTCAATGATAAGGGTTCTGGTTTCCCGTTTGTCAAGTTCTTTGGCTAGGTGAGGTGGGTAGTCACTCAAGTCAAATACCTCATAGTCATTCAGAATTGCATTGCAGTTAAAATGAGACGAGTCATAAGAAAACTTAGCGTTCATTATGTTGACACAAGCGAAAATCTCGGAGAGGACAAACATTTCGTGGTCAGTCAGAGGCGACACAACAGAGGAGGCGGCCCCTTGAACAGGCTTCAGGTTGTCACCTAAATCAGCCACAACTTTGTGATAAAATAGTGGGAAGGGGACCTTGACTGGGACATCAGGAGCGTTAGCAGCTACGACGGACTCTGACTCAGACTCAGACTCAGACTCAGATCCTTCTTCACTTCCCTCCTTGAACATAGGGCCTTCTCCAGTTGTTATCTTGAGAATGCGGCCTTGGCAATCGGTCAATTTAACGGTCTTCCTCCAGCCTTGGGTAGCTTTCTCCGGGCCAGTATCGGAGATCAAGGTGGTTGGATCAAATCGATTGTCCTTCAGGGCGATGTTGATGATGTCCTCATAGTCGAGGTGTTTGACGTTATCTTCCCCTAAGAGGAGTGTGACAGCTTGTCCGTCAAGGCATGGTGACGGCTTGGACTCAGTTGATGCAGCTTCGATGTTGTCGGGGATAAAGTAGCAGTCCTGGAAGACTTCCACTCCCGGGTACCTAGCCCTGGCCACAGAGTCATAGATTGGCTCCGAAAAGCCATGGTAGAGCTCGGATTCTCCTTCGGGGACAAAGTATCCATTGAGAGACAAATGATAGGGACGGAGGATAACCATTCTTCTTGCTTTTTTGGACTAGGAGGTTCATCTCCTGGATATCTTCGTCGGTAGGTTCGTATCCTAGCCCAAAGGGAATGTTTGGAACCTTAGACTGTTTCAAGGGAGGCAATGGGTCTTTCAGTGGATTGAGCGGCAAACCCGGGAAATAACCTTGACACATCATGATACGGTTGACCGTGTGAACGGGTCACAATCAGAGGGTGTTGAATCCTCAGTTATGACGTTTACGGCTTGGAAACCCCACATTTCGTTGTCGTCCTCCTCAGTGGCTTGGGAGGCTATTCCCCTCCTCATGACAGCTTTGATTGGGGAAGCAGGAATTGTGATCGTTTTCCCGTTGAAGGGGACCCTGATCTTCTGGTGGAGAGTTGAGGTAACCGCCTTGACGGCGTGGATCCAGGGACGTCCCAGGAGGATATTGAAACAAGCGTCGATGTCGACCACTTGAAAACTGGTTTGTCTTTCCAGTGGTCCGGTTGCGACGGTCAAAGTGACAAGCCCAGCGACCTTGCGACGAGGGCCGTCGTAGGCGCGTAATTCTTGATTCGTTGGGACCAAATCCTCTTCCTTAATCCCCAGCTTGTGGGCAGTCTTAAGAGGAATGCCATTCACCACGGAACCGTCATCTACGAGGACCATGGGTACATTTTTCTGGAGGCATTGTACGGTGATATACAGGGCCAGGTTGTGATTAGCTCCGAATGGAGGGATATCCTCGTCGGAGAAGACGACTGGGTTGTTTAGATCAGGGGCGTCCCTTGTCATGTGCGCCACTATTTCTTCTGGGGAAGAGGTGGAGGGCACGGTTAATTTTCCCAAGGCCTGCAGCAAGGCATCTCGATGCTCAAAAGACGTTGCGATTAGTTGCCAAATTGAGATTTCAGCTTTCGCCTTCTGAAGTTGTTTAAGGATTGAATTCTCAGGAGCCCTTGGTTGAGCGTCCACTTCCGGGACGGCTTGTCCATTCGTTGTTGGAACGACCGTTGGATTGCTCGGGTTCTGATAGGGACGTCCGGACCTGGTGAGATGTCCGACTTCTTTCGCCCGTTTCTCCTTCCCTGGGATGATATAGACATCCTCAACATCATCTTTCCAGATGCCGTTGTTTTTGAAGTCTCGAGGATACCTTGGAGGGGTATTCCTCGGTGGGCAGTTCTTGTGAGGGACATATTTGTGAAGATGGTTTTTGTGAGGGTGATTTTTATGGGGGTAGTTATTGTGAGGGTAGTTATTTTGAGGGTAGTTATTTTGAGAATAGTTATTTTGAGGATGATTTTCGTGAGGTCTATGCCAGAATGGTCGCGGGAGCAATCCATCCTGGGGTGGGTAGTTTTGAATGCTTGGGGAATTCTCCCTCGGGCACGGTGGCCGAGGATTGAAAATAAGTCGATGGTAGGCGTCGTCGAGTCGGGTGATTCTCTAAGAGAGGCTGGCTATGGCCTCCACAACTTGTTGAAGCATAGTGAGCATAGTGGCAGCACTAAACACAAACACTCCGTCTTAAGAATCTTTTCCCAAAGTATTCACCTCATCGTCAATCGGCAGGATGAGGTGAGAAGAGTCTAGGGTCGGCTCATCGTCAGAGATGGTGTGGATTCCCAGAGGATTCGTTTTGTTGTTCGGCTTAGTTGTTGGGGGTAAAGGTAAATCTCCTTTCTCAATCATGTCTTGAATGAGGTGCTTGAGTTTGAAGCAAGTTTCAGTATCATGCCCTTTTCCCTGGTGGTACTGACAGTAGGGACTGGGGTTCCAGAAATGGGACTTCTTGGCATCGGTCGGATCCGGGGTGGGTCCGATCGGTCGTAACTTCCCCTGGTCCATGAGCGTTTTCAGGGCACTCGCATAAGTTGACCCTATGTTGGTGAACACCCTCTGGGGGCGCTCAGTTCTTTTAGCAGATGGTTCGACGAGGTTAACCTCATCAATCTTGTTCGTCTGGCTGTAAGGGCGAGATCCGGTTGAGGTGGATCCTTGGTAGCCTCTGCCAGTGGTTTTGGGCAAGACACCCTTTCGGAGGTCATCTTCAATACGTGTCCCCAGAATCTGCAGATCTTGGAAGGTCTTGATATTCTGATACGTCAGTAGGTTGGCTTAAACTGGGCGGAGGTTGTTGACAAACTTTTCCACCAAAATTGATTCGCTGGGCTTACTGACCAGTTGAGTACTCACCCTCCTCCAACGGGTCAAGAACTCGGTGAACCCTTCCTTATCGTTCTGGGGTAGCACCTCGAGAGTACGGGTATTGGCCTGGATCTCGACATTGTCGGCATACTGTTTGGCAAACTCAACTGCGATCTCATCCCAGGTAGTAAGGTTTTTCGGATCAAGGGAGTAGTACCATTAGCGAGGGATCGATTCCAAAGAGGATGGGAAGATCCAGGTAAAAAGTTCCTGTTTAACCCCTTTAATGGCCATGTAGTCCTTGAAAGCACGGATATGGTTGAGTGGGTCCTCCACTCCTTTGAACTTAGGCACATCAGTTAGGGTGAAGTTGTCAGGTAGTTGATCCCCAAAAGGTTCGAACCTTCGGTTGTTCTCAAGTTGGATATTGTTACCCCGGGCTAGGAGCTGTTCCTCCAAAAGCTTTAGCCTCTTCTCAGTTTCAGTCAGAGGTGGGGTGTTATGTTCCCTAGTTTCGTTGTTCTCCAGGGCATCGATACGGGTCTCGACGCGATCCAGGGTGATCTTAAGAGCGGTAAGCAGGCTGGCTAGTTGATTAGTTGTGACATCTCTGTTGTTATCATTGTTGTTGGATGAAGCTGAAGACGGGGCCATAGCTCTGACGCAGAAAAACGGCTCACATTACAACTCAATCCGACACGTTTCCAAGACTGAACGCAGAAAACACAAAGGACGAGATAAAGACCAGACTCAACAAGACGAGGGTGACCGTGTGTGGTTCCTCGGTGCTGACTCGATTTATGACGTGACGGTGTTTGACCGAACCTTTGACACGAGGCCAACGTAGTGGCGCGACGCCATTGGACAGGTCTCGTGGTGAGATGACTTATAAGTAAAGACCCATAAGTACGTTTGCTTTGACTCGATAGACACGAGGCGGAATTGGAATGGTGGACTGAAGTTTTCGAAAATAGAAATTTTCAAAAAGATTCATTTGTCGCTTTAATGGACGGCTTCCGAAGATAGAAATCTCCGCAAGTCGGTCAGTTGAAAGGGTTGTCTTAAGTTTATTTGCAAAAGACGGTTTGATTTTAAGTTCGCTCGGAAAACAGTGCATTGTTTCCCAAGACGGTTTTGAAATTCAAAATTGTATGTTTTGAAAATCGAGTTTGAATTGTTTGAAGAGGTCTCGGGGATGTTGCATGGTCCTCGGGATCCCGAAAGTATCTTGAGAAAAAGGGTGTGAGTTTTTCTTAGGTTTTGAAAGAGCCATTGTCGGCGCGAAACGGGTTAAAATCTGTGTCTAGACGCGACGATTATAACGGCGCAAAAAGGCGATTTGAAATGGTTGTAGAAAACCGGGTTTGAAAATCGTCATTACGACGGCCTAGAAAGGCGTGTTGAAATGGTTATAAAAATTGGGTTTTAAAATCGTCATAACGACGGCCTAGAAAGGCGTGCGACGGTCGGCGAAAGACCGAGGTTTGAAATGGCCATTATAACGGCGCAAAAAGGTGATTTCGGAAGTTTGAAAATAACACGGAAGGACTTATGATCAAGTAGCACATAAGCATTCGCAGTTCATTATATTATGCGTTATGCTGACATGGGTTTTGGCTTAAGAGGGTGGGTTACACACCAAGCAATCAAACACCGATTTGCGAGAGGGATACCAATCCAAACAAAATGTGTAAGGAGGGTGTCCTAGCCTCGTGCTCGAAAGTGATGAAAGCTCTTTGACGAAACAGAAATGTGTAACGTCAATGTTATGCTTGACTCAATCGGGATTCGAAATGCGGGGATGAGAAAACTCACGCCGACGAGACGAGCCAATTGGTCGCAAAGGGTTAGGTTGTGGGCCCAGACAAGGAACCCGACCGTGACCGTAATATCAATTAATGCATTCCAACCAAGACCTCGTTCGGGTCTCACCATCTAGGGATCATAAAGACGTAATTGTCCTAGTTATCCCCAGCGGAGTCGCCAATCTGTGGACATGGCCCACCTGCGTATGCCCAGCCAATCTGTGGACAATGGCAGCAGTCTTTTTAAAAGCCACGCTCGGCGCCGTAAAAATGCCTTCGACCGGATCGTTTTTAGATTGGTCGGTTTCGTCTCGGTAAGGGACTCGAAACGATTAGAGATGTTCGGAGTCGCCACCAAGCATTTGTCGGATGCCTAGAACCCGTTCGAAATCCACTTTATACCTCGGTCAAATCGAAGCACAAAGCAGCGTTTGACATAGGAACTAATGATAAGGAAATCGTCCCTCTTTAGCATAATATCTCTAGAATGACTCTCGTACGCCTTGGATAAGGTCGTCCACTATCCAAAGTTTCTGAGTAAGAGGTGAAGGTACGTATTGGGAAGCCCTTTAATCAGACACCCAATCCCGCCCGCGCTAGCGGCCTCTACTGATCGATCTTGGTTGGTTGAATGCAAAAGTTGATAAAACGGTTTAAATGAATGAATGCGCATCCAATAATTTAAACCTAACATGTGAGAGCTTTCTAAGTCGGTTGATTTAATCCAAGTATCAAGTATAAGATGTCGAGTTGGATTAATGATTGATTTGCATGCAAGACGGAAATTAAACATCCATTTACCATATTAGGTTTAGGGTGCATAACAAGATCCATTTGTCTTAGTAAGGGTTTTTGCAAATATGATTTTTGAATAATCAAATAGTCATCTGATCCGTCCTATATCCGGGCTAACGGGAGTCGGGATCGTCCTAGACTAATGCTGGAAGGGAACAGACCCTTTATCAGGTGACTATATGAGGCGCGCGCCAGCCGGCGATACAAAGGGGCCTCCCTCTGGTTTTGAAAATAAGAAATGGAGGGCTTGTTTAGGCGCGGGTTAGTCCACGGTTTATGTGCCGTGTTCTGACCTTTTAGAAAACGATATAAAACGTGTTTAGAAATGGGCATTTGAACCCAGTTTGGTTTGAAGGGGTCGTTTAGACCGCATTTGTTGATTTGAAGAACTAGACTCGAATAATCATCATTATTTGGATAATATTCGGTGTCGGGTTCGATTTAAACAACTTGACATGAATAGTTTTGAAAGTAATTATGGACTAATTGTTTTAAGTCCATTTGAAAGTTATTAGTCGATACACATCATCGTACCCGGGTTAAAATCCGGCATGGTATGTAGAACCAAGGATGACTTTGTGTTGGGGACTACTATGCTTGTTTGAAAATGTAAAGAAATGAAATAAAAGGTTTTAAAATACCTTTTAAATGTCATTAACCAAATATCATCACCGAAACACGGATTTAACCGTCATGGTATGAGGAACCAAGGGTGAAAAATGTTTTATGGTTAAAACAAATGAAATAAAATGAAAAGGGTTCGAAAGTATTTGGAATGGTGAAAACTGATTACAAATATGAAGATGAATTAAAGGGAAATGACGAGAACAAACACGGTTTATCTCTGGTCTGAACACCCCATTTAGGCGCGGGTAAGTTGGCGACCTAAGGGGCTTCTGCATCAGACCAAAAATCAGTTTTGGCTCGTTTATTCCATGTTTTGGTTCATGTTATGCCCGTTCTAGCATGTTATAGTCATGAAACAAATGAAAACATAATAAAAGAGGATTTCTACACCCTCATACTTACATGTTTGACTATAGCGAGTGACCGACGTAAGTGTAAAAACTCGTTTGATCGGAAAAAACTCGGTTTAAAACCGTTTTGGTAAGTAAAAAGAGTGTTTTGATGTTAGTGATGGTGTAGTGGTCGAAGTGGTCGGTCAAGTGATTTAATGCACGATGACGGTACCAAACAATGTGTAAGGCTCGTTTTTACGATCGGTAGGTCGTAAATACGCGTCGGGTTGTGACTTAAGAAGTCGAGTCGAGAATTTTAAGAGAGAAAAGAGGGGGCGGACACTCGCGTGACTCCCAAATGGGTGGCATTTGAGGGGTATTTATAGGGAAATGAGTGGTTGTGTGAGTTTTGAGCGACGTGGCCACTTGAACTGCTCAAAGAGGCGCGAGCCACGTCGCGGTTCTTCGAGTTGTGTTGTCACTTTCACAACAAACGCAATCATGATTTGTTCTATCCTAGGTTTTGTAGTGACATGTTTGGTACTTGACCAACACGAATCCGGGAAAACTTAAGGTAGAAGGTTTGAAATGGTTTGTTTTTGGTGGTTGACTCGGTTTTACTCATTGTTGGAGTCGGGATTTGAATTTTTGAGTCGGTTTTTGGTCCGGTGTCGGTTTTGACTCTAGTTAGTGTCATTGCGACCCCGTCGTCATGCATTAAACACTCCAGGTATTTTTGAAATGTTTTATTTTCAAAATCGTTTTAAGTTTTCCGACGTAAAGTTGTACACAAACTGTCGATCAAACGCCGCGATTCCAAAACATGTTGTAGTCCGATAATCATCGGGTGTTTGTTGGAGTCTCAACAGATACTGGGTATCTACAGAGTTACACAAAAACCATATTCTAAGCACATAAGGGTATTTAGAGAACCATCTTGGCTATATTATTTAAGGAGGATATCTGCTAGAAATGTCCTAGGCAGTTGAACAATAAGATATACACAATGGAAATTGAGTACACTTGCATTAATGATATTGATGTGATCAATATTTGAGCATATTTAGTCCCCGAATTAGCCTCGTTCCTATGCTCTTTAGTGCATATTTGGGTCATTTACTTTCTTTAGTCCTTTGTTTTGCATATTCTTTGAGGTTTTGTTTCCTTGTTAGGAGAGAAGTGCAAACCTTGCATTTTCATGGCAAAATAGAGCTAAATTGATCAAATCTAATGACCAAGCATCAAAGAGAAGACAAGACTAGAAGGCCTTTGTACATAATGTAGTAGATGGGAAATGATGAAGAAGATCCTTGTATCCCCGACAAAATCCAGGAGGATTGTTGGAATAAGAAAAGAAGAAAAGAAGTTGGACTGGGATCCGAGCGTCTCGGCTATCGGGACGCCCGTCCAGAAGCTCCCCAGGCCGCTCGTGCAGAAGCTATACAATCCGCTCGTTCCGACCTTTTGGACGCTCGGATTGTCCTCCAGAGAAACACCCCCCCCCCCCCTTCTTTCTTCATTTGAGATGCGCATATTTTTGAAAGACTATCTAAAATAAGACCCGCATCTTTTCTTGAGAGGAGCGATTCCTCAAGGACTTAATCGTCATTTAAGCCCTTAGTAACCCTAATTTTTGCACCTAATCCCCACTATAAATACCCCATTAGTCTAATTAGATTATCATGCTCTTCTTATCAATCTTTAGTGTAGTTTATATTATCTCTCTTTAATCCTGTAATCAACTTCTAATCAAGTCTTAATACAAATCTCATTTCCTTAATTTCTCTATTGTTCATCTTTTATTTTGGGTAATTGAAGATTATTTGGTTTTCTTGGGAGATTGACAACCTTCCATCAATCATCAAGTACTTCTGTTATTCTTTGCATTATTATTTTGGAATCATCATTAGGTATAATTCTCTTAATCCCTTTTTAATTATTGTTAATCATCTTCATTTATTCATCATGTTTTGCTTCGTTAATATGATTGACATCCTTGTTAATATGTTAAACTTGATAATGAGTGAGTAGTTTCCTTAACTACGGTTAATGGGGAATTAAGGGAAACCAACATGGGGGATGATTCATGCTTAATTTAATATGTTTTCATAATTTATTTGCTTGCTTGTTGAGTAGGGAGGATTAAGTCGACTTGTAGGTGTTGTACAATCTATTCGATTCGGCTCTGGGACCTAAACCTTCCTAGGATTGTAAGATATAAACCAATTCGATCCTATCACAACCATAATTGCTTGCTTATAATTTGAGAATATGTTTGTATGATCAATTTCCATGAATCCCCTATGAACCCATGACACCCTATTGCTTTTAATCAATTGTTTACATCTTATTATCTTGCTTGTTTACTTTTATTGTTATTTAGTTTATTGATCTTCTTATCTCAACCCAAATTGTGACACCCCTAGACACCACTACTTGCAATCGAAAATCCTACATCAATACCCGTCCCTTGGGATCCGACCTTTACTTGCCTCGTTACTAGTAGTAGAGTTGTTTGTGAAGTTATAAATATTGTTTTGGTCTAGGTGCTCCTAAAGTCAAATAACCGAAATCTAAGCTCAAAGCGGACTGGCCAAAAAATGGCGCCGTTGCCGGGGACGGTGTTAACTTGATTTGATTTTCTTTGATTGTTATTAGTTGTGTCTTTCTTTGCCTTGGGGAAGTAAAACTCCTCAAGGTTTGTTCTAATTATTTTCTAGTTGTTCGATATTTTTCAAGATGGATATTATAGATTGTTTTGTTGAGGACCACTTGAGTATACCTTTCTTCAAAGACCCCATGCAAGCATTGGAAGCCGTGGAAGCAAGTGAGGCCAAAAATATGCATTGGGAGTTGGAGGTAGATCTTCTTGAGGCCGCTCTAGCTAACAAAGAACTTACTCATGAGCAATCCGAATTAGTACATAACATCCTTGTGGAAGCATATCAACTCATGGAACAAGAGCAAGCAATCATAGAAGACATCTTACAAACCGAAGAGCAAGAAGAATTTGTCATGGAATTTGAGTATGATGTGGTTAGTGAGCTTGAAGAACAAGTTGAGTATGCCATGAGAATGGAGTGTCTAATGAAAATGGAGAAAGTTGTCAATGAACCTTCAATGGAGGAAAGTGAGGTACAAGTTCCAACTTTAAAACCCCTTCCCCCAAATTTGAAATATGCTTATCTTGATGAATCTAAGACCGAACCCGTTATTGTTAATGACAAACTTGATGGAAACCAATTGGGAAAGTTGCTTGATGTGTTAAAACAACATGAAAAGGCTATAGGTTATAGTCTAGATGACCTTAAGGGGATAAGTCCCAACTTTTGTATGCATAGAATTCATCTAGAGGAGGACCATAGACCTACCATCCAATCTCAAAGGATATTAAACCCCCACATGCAAGAAGTTATTAAAGGAGAGGTTATGAAATTACTTGATGCGGGAATCATATATCCCATATTGGACTCTTTGTGGGTTAGCCCCGTTCAAGTGGTACCTAAGAAAGGAGGTACCACGGTAGTGACAAATGAAAAGAATGAACTAATACCCACAAGGAAGATCACCGGTTGGCGTATGTGTATTGACTATCGAAAATTGAATTCCGCAACAAGAAAGGATCATTTCCCCCTACCATTCATTGATCAAATGCTGGAGAGGCTAGCCTCCAACAAGTTCTTTTGCTACCTTGACGGGTATTCGGGATTCTTTCAAATCCCTATACACCCGGATGACCAACACAAGACCACCTTCACATTCCCTTATGGTACTTTTGCATATAGGAGGATGCCTTTTGGCTTATGTAATGCCCCCGCCACTTTCCAAAGATGCATGATGAGTGTCTTCTACGACTAACTAGAGACCATAATGGAAGTTTTTATGGATGATTTTAACGTTTATGGAAAAGACTTTGACTCATGTTTGCATAATCTTTCTCTTGTATTGCAAAAATGTGAAGATGTTAGTCTCGTTTTAAATTGGGAAAAGTGTCACTTCATGGTCAATGAAGGAATTGTTTTGGGTCATTTAATCTCAGAAAAGGGCAACGAGGTCGATAAAGCTAAGGTTGAGGTGATAGAGAAACTCCTACCTCTCGTGAATGTGAGAGGGGTGAGAAGTTTTCTCGGTCACGCGGGTTTCTATCGCCGTTTCATAAAAGATTTCTCAAAAATCGCGAAACCCCACACTAAACTCTTACTTAAAGTTGCCCAATTCCATTTCACTAATGAGTGTGTTGAAGCCTTTAATAGAATCAAGGAAGCACTAATCTCGGCACCGATCATTCAACCACCAAATTGGGAACTACCGTTCGAGATTATGTGTGATGCTAGTAACTACGCCGTTGGAGCGGTTCTTGGCCAACAGGTAGGGAGAGCTCTACATGCTATCTACTATATAAGCAAGACTCTTGATTCTTCCCAAGTGAACTATGATACCACCGAGAAAGAGCTTCTTGCCATTGTCTATGCTTTGGACAAATTCCGTTCCAACTTACTTGGATCCAAAGTGATTGTCTTTTCGGATCACCGTGCCCTTCGATATCTCTTGATAAAGAAAGAGTCAAAACCAAGGTTGTTGAGATGGATTTTGCTTCTTCAAGAATTCGACATGGAAATAAGGGATAAGAAAGGAGACGAGAATGTAGTGGTGGATCACTTGTCAAGGATCCGGTTTCATGATGAAGAATGAGAAACAACGATCAATGACTCTTTCCCCGATGATATCTTGATGGCTATTCAAACACAACTTGAGAGACATATCACCTCATGGTTTGCCGATTATGCCAACTATATTGTTGGAAGAGTAGTCCCTCCAAACTTAAACTACAACCAAAGGAAGAGGTTCTTATTCGAAGTAAAGAGGTATTTTTGGGATGACCCAAATCTTTACAAGGAGTGTAGTGATGGGCTCTACCGAAGGTGCATCCCTCAATGTTCCAAGATGCAAGGGAATTCATCCTTCATTGTGATGCTTGTCAAAGGACGGGGAATATCTCTTGGAGGAATGAAATGCCACAAAGGGGTATACTAGAGATGGATATCTTCGACGTTTGGGGGATCGACTACCAAGGGCCATTCGTGACATCCAAAGGAAACAAATATATCCTTGTGGCCGTAGACTACGTCTCAAAATGGGTGGAGGCAATTGCCACCCCAACCGATGATGCAAAAACGGTCACTAAGCTCTTTAAGAAAATAATTTTCCCAAGATTCGGAGTCCCTAGAGCAATCATAAGTGATGGAGGAACGCATTTTCACGAAAAGAAGCTCACATCCATTTTGACCAAATATGGTGTTCAACATAGAACCGGCTTAGGATACCATCCTCAAACAAGCGGTCAAGTTGAAGTTTCAAATAGAGAGATCAAGCAAGTTCTTGAGAAAGTTGTAAACAAGACTCGTAAAGATTGGAGCATGAAGCTTGATGACACTCTTTGGGCTTATAGGACGGCTTATAAGACTCCCATAGGAGTTTCCCCTTACAAACTTGTCTATGGGAAGGCATGTCACTTGCCAATTGAGTTAGAATACAAAGCTTTTTGGGCAATCAAAGCTCTCAACCTTGATCTAAAATTAAGTGGTCAAAAGAGGATGATACAAATCCAAGAGTTGGAAGAATTCCGACTACAATCTTATGAGAATGCCAAGATCTACAAGGAAAGGACAAAGTTGCTTCATGACAAGAGAATCAAGCAAAAAGCCTTGCACAAAGGAGATAAAGTCCTTCTATTCAATTCCCGATATCGACTCTTTCCCGGGAAGTTGAACTCTAGGTGGATGGGTCCTTATGTGATCACCGAGGTAGGAAAGTATGGAGACTTTGAGATCAAATCAGAAGATGGAAGCAAATTCAAGGTCAATGGCCAAAGATTGAAGCCATATTATGAGGGAGCATTCATTGGAGAGGTCGAGGTCACCTACCTCGGGCCTCCTCATCCTTGAAGAGATAATCAAAAGGAGAGTTTGGTGGAGTCCTTCCTAAACCACCACTTGTAAATATACTAACCCTTCTTACTTGTACTTTTAATTTTATTGCATTTATATCATAAACATAATTCTTTCTATGAGAGTAAGTGAGGGAGGGTCACTATGTGGGATTTATCTGTATGCATCCTTTTAATTTTAAGGACTATAACGAATTATAATGATGAAACTAGTCATAAAATTAAATTGCATAAACAAAATTGTAAAGGATTAAGAAATAACCTTCGGTCCTAGCAAATACGGCCTAAGAACAATATCAAAGTTGATATTCGCCTATCAGTTGCACCCAAGACGATATGAGAAATGCCCTTTGATTATGCTTGAATCGATCCAAAAATCACTGATTAATTTTAGGTTTTGTGTTTTGTTGAGATGAGAGGCAAGAGAATGAGTGGAAAAATTAGGTTAAAAAATTTACTCCTATCTCTCCCTTTAACCGTGTATGAGAGAGAGATTAGGGTAGAATATTTTTCTAATTACTCGGCCCATAATCCGAAATTAGGATAGTTATTTCTCTTATTTTCGGTTATTCCAAAAATGTATAAAATGTGTAAATTGTCATCTAGTGAGGATCGAACCCATGACCTCTTGGTTTGAGTACCCTCACTATTACCACTATGACACATTCATCTTGTTCATATCAAATATAACCGATTACATTTAATCACGAATTAACAGATTAATTCGTCCAAGCTAACATTACATACATTTAATTAAATATAACCTATTATATTCAATTTACGAATTGACAGTTAATTCGTCTCAACTAATATTATTTAATCTTCATTAAATAATTGTCTCATCAACACATTGACTAACTGTTTAGTCATATAAGGCATCAATGTGATTACATTTCTATAACCACATCTCTCAAACACATCCTATAGGTGTGACCTTTAGGGAATAGTTGATCACCGCCATCTGTATGATAATAACGTCAAACTTTCTAGCAAGCCAACCGTTATTAGGTAATCGTTAATCAACTGATTAAAATACGAAGTATACCCTTGTGAACCTGTAAGAGATTTACAAATGTTATCACACTAATTTGTGGAGGACACAAGCTCCAACACACTAATCATTTTGATGAATGAAGGAACTAATTTTCAAGTGTGGGGAAACATTTTTATCCGATTGAAAGAAAAGCAGGAAGAATCCGAGCATCCCGAGAGAAAGACGGTCGTCCAAGCAGGAAATCCGAGCGTCGCACAGGGAATCCGCTCGTCCTACGAGAGCTGACAAGCAGCTCGTTTCTTCTGACTCAAAATCCGAGCGTCTCATGTGCTAATCCGCTCGTCTTGTTCAGAACGCCCGTCACATTGGGAATCCGCTCGTCTCGTTAGCAATAATTTCTGGGATTTCTCGTTGTAAGAAAATACCCCGACCTTTATACGCTCGTCCTGGCTACTTCAAAATATGGAATTTCTCTTTGTAAGAGAATCCGAGCGTTCCACAGAGAATCCGCTCGTCCCAGTACCCAGAAAGCCGAGCGTCCCGATGACGAATCCGCTCGTCTCCCTGCATCTTTTATTCCCGATTTTTGCAATCTAATTTCTCCCCCACCACACAATTTGTGACACCTCATCCTTCTTTCAACTTAAAATATAAAAACCCCCTCTCTTATGACTCCAAAACATATCTCAAGCACTCATTCACTCCACAAAAACAAAAAGCCCCCAAATTCTAGGGTTTCAAAAAGATTCAAAAGCAAGACCTAATTCACAAAGAGCATCTCCATATTTCAACAAATCAAATTCCAAATCTACAATAAAAAAAATGAGACCAAAAGGATCTTTATTTAGGGAAAGAAGAAGACCAAGAGTGAGAGGAAGCTCATCTACTTCTCACATCAACACTCTAAGAAGGGAACATGAAGAGATTGTGGATCTTACCAAGCTTGACGATTTTTCCAACATTGAGTTTGTAAACGATGGTCAAAGGCTTGTCTTTCACCGACTACTTGCTAAGAATATTCTTCCTACCAAATTTCTATGCCATAAAACATTAAGAAAGCTTGGAATATACCATCAAACGGAAGCCCTTTTTGAGTTGTTCGGTCTTTCTACCTTGTTTCACTTACATGAGCAAACCTACCGACCTCTTGTTCTTGAGTTCTTAAGTTTCTTAAAGATCACAACTTTGAACAAAATGATTTTGTGGCACCCTCATTCATTGCGGAAAAATAAACACGTAATTCTAGAATAAAACTGCATGGATATGTTTGTAATAGGTTCATTTGGGTAAAAACCTGTAATTTTTAAAACCTGAACCTGTTATAAAAGTATCCAAATGGGAAGGTGTCAAACATGTAAGGTCTAAAATAAATCTCAAAAATAAAACATCGCTAAAGTCGCGAAACAAAGTTATACAACCCAAATATGAAAAAAGGAGACATATGTCCCTAAAAAGTATATGACATAAAAAGTGTTTAAGGGTCACAATAAAATAAAGCCAATCTAGGTCCCAAGGTTACTTTGCTCGCTAGCTCGTCCATGTACCCCATATATGCATCACCTACCTGTCAATCGCATTTTATACAAATACGAAAGCCACAATCAGTGGGGAGTAATCCGAGTTCTCCGAGCCACGAAATGTCATAATTAATATAACATGTAAACATAAAAATATGAATATGAATAACACATAGCCTTAGCATATAGAGGCTAGACAATCGTGCTTATCATGTGAACAACAATCTAACAACACATAGTCCTAGCATGTGAATACTAGACCGACTCATACTACACTATCATGTGAATCACATAACATCCGGGAATCCAAACTCTATCAACCATAGCCGGCTTGCATCTCACCTTCTATGATTCATAGAATCATCGAACAAGAAAGGACAATATATCTAGAGACAGGCATAAGTTCTTAGTACAGTCAATAGTCACTCTGTAACTCGAGTCTATACCATGAGGTAAGGTAAACACCCTAGTCCTAAACCTGCGCAGTCCTAGCGACATGCGGAAAACTACCGCATCCAAGACCCATGATATCAACACATGAGTACCCCTAAGGAGTCCACCAAAGGGTTGGCTAGTACTTAAGCTGACCACATACTTCTAAGCGTGTGTTAGGAGGTCATGCCCTAACTTGGATATAAACCGACCAAGCTAAGACACAAAGGCTATTAAGCCGCAAACATACACTCGTCAAAGACTATAATGGCCTATCTATGACGAAGGCCGAAATACTAACCTAAGACCTAGTCCCAGCTTAAATACTTTAGCCCACGCCACACAAGACAAGTACGACGCCCAATTAACCATAAGAGGGGCAAAGAGTCCAAACTTGAACACACAAATGATCATACACACCCTAGAATAAGAAAGGCTACGCAAGAGCATATTCAGCTGACAATCCAACAATATCTCCAATATCAATAATAATCCAAATTCCAGCTAACCAACAGTACCATAATCCATGGGAACAAGCTAAAATGGCAAAGAGGCAACAAGACTCAAGCATAAGTCATCCAAAGCATCCAACAACCAACATGTGAAATGATAATTACAAATATCAAGGCATAACGTAAAACATCCAATAACAACCAATCTCACCTCAAAGACAAACCCTCGACCCGAGTCCCGCGACGGGTCATTGGTCAAATCGAGGCTGACCGGTTTAAACCTAGTTCGACCAAACTCATTCGGTCAAACTGGCCCAGCTCAGAGTCTTGGCCCATTTTGGCCCAAATCACAACATTCATTACAATATCATTCTCATGCAATATTCCAATTTCTATCATGTGAACACTATCAACATAAAGAAAATATTCCAACTTACAAAATAACTAATTCCACAAAATTCTCGCATAATAAAATAGCATAAATAACCGTCTCACACAAGGGTAAACTTTTCTATAAATTTTTAATCGATAAAACGACGCCATTTACTCATACGGACTCCGAATTGAGTGATTCAAGTGGCTAAACCAACTAATTTTTCGATGCCATTCAATTTGTCATATTTTTGGAAACATTGGAAACCGTCTCGGTCTGGTACTGACGCGTTCCAGCCAAAATACGGACTTGTCACAACACATAATTCCTCATCCAAATTTGTTCCAAACAATAATATACAAATGGGTAACATAAATTAAACATAAGCATACTCATCTTACTCCATTCATTTATAAACAAGATCGTCTGAAACAACAACAAACAACAACAAACGACAACAAACAACAACAAACAACAAATACAACTACTAATGTGACATTAATTCGTCGAGTGACTCGGAATAGTTACCTTAAGCTAGAAAAAAAGAACAATAACACTTGAGAAAGAGCCCTAGAAACCGAAATCACTCATCATCTTCTACAATATATGAGTCCCCTAACTCATCTTCAAAATCTTCACCTATACAAACAATAAAAACATGTTAATTAGCCTTAACTCGAAACCCTAGAAAAATGTGTCTTAAACAAAATTGGGGGAAATGAAAATAGAGTTTACTATTAGATGGGGAATGAAGAGAGGATTCCGAATATATAATTTTTATGCGATTTGGTGGAGAAATGAAGAAGTTATGGTGGATTTAGGGTTTGGTAAGGATGATTTTTGAGATGAATTTGGTGTTTGGAAGAAGGAAATGATAGAATGAGAATTGAGGAAATGAAAGATGAAGAGGACACCTATGGAGGATGGAGGGTGCATGGTTTGGGGTAGGGTGTTTGCGTGAGTTTCAATTGTTTACGTTTTGGTTCGTTTCGACGGAAATTAGAAATATTCGTCGAACGCGATTTCCGAGAATATTAAAGTTCTTAAACACGATTTTACTAAAAGATTAAGTACTCATATGGCCAATATCCAAACTCGTTTACCCAACGACCGTAAGAAATGGGAAAATCCCAATTTTACGACTTTTGTCCGAATTCTATTTTATCAAAGGAAAAGGTTTAAATATAGTTTAAATCACTTTTAAACATTTCTAAACAATCAAAAATAATGACCTTTCTTCAAAATAAAATAAAATTATATTTTATCAAGTAAATTTTATTCCAAATAAATTAATATAAAATTAAAATAGATTAAAATATTACTTTTAAAATATAATAAAGGTCTTCAAATTTACGGGGTGTTACAATCATCCCTCCTTTTAAGAAGTTTCGTCCCCGAAACTTAGAAGAAGGAATATTGTATATATGTAGGTCTATCTCTTTAAAATCAAGTGAACAAAATCTTCAAAATGTGAACGTATGAAATATAAGTGTGTTTTCAATGGAACAGAATATCCTCGTCGGCCATTCAAGAACATCAACATTCCAAATCAAAGACATAAAAATATATATTTTTACACCAACAAATGAGAAAACCAATTATCGAACGTCTCCAATAACGAGCTTTACCACTCATTGACGTTAAAACCAGTGGAAAACATTAAAACATTTTCAAAAAATTATAGGTCGAAACTCTATTATACGGATAATAACTCCACTAGCTATGACCAAACTCTAACTACGACTTTTAAACAACTAAGCAAGGACTACTAACGCGGAGAGTATTTAAGAGAAGGAGAGGAACACTCGAAAGGATAGCTAAAACTCACAAGAATTAGATAAAGGAGAGAGAATTACCTCACGAGAAAATTTCGGGATATTTAGCTAACATAGAAGATTCAGGCTCCCAAGTTTCTTCTTCGACATTTCCACAACGCCAAAGGATACGAACTAGGGGCACAACTTTGTTTCTAAGTTGCTTGTTTGCTCTTTCGAGGATTCGGATTTGCCTTTCTTCCAAAGTCAAGTTAGGCTCCAAATCTGGGATTTCTTCTTGAATGACATGGCTCAGCTCACTAATGTACTTCCTCAACTGAGATACATGGAAGACATCATGAATCTTGCTCAAATTCGGGGGCAACTCTAAATGGTAAGCAACGGGACCAATCTTCTCAAGCACACGGAAAGGTCCAATGTATTTGGGACTCAGCTTTCCTTTCACACCAAGCCGTTTCACCCCTTTCATAGGTGATACCTTAAGGAACACTCGATCATCAACCTCAAAGGTAAGTGGTCGACGACGGACATTAGCATAAGATTTCTGTCGGTCTTGAGCGGCTTTCATACGCTCTCGAATGATCTGAACCTGATTGATTGTCTCAGTCACCAAATCGGGTCCCAACACATGAGCATCTTGGACTTGATCCCAAAAGACCGAACTACGGCACTTCCTACCATACAAAGCTTCATAAGGTGACATCTTGATAGAAGTATGATAGCTATTGTTGTAGGAGAATTCAACAAGAGGTAAGCACTTCTCCCAAGAAGTGTGGAAATCTAAAGCACAAACACGGAGGAGGTCCTCTAAAGTCTAGATAGTCCTCTCAGTCTGTCCATCTGTAGCGGCATGAAAAGCGGTACTCGTCAGTAGCTTACTACCCATGGCTTCTTGCAAAGCAATCCAGAAACGGGAACAGAATCTCGGGTCACGATCTGAAACTATATCCTTAGGCACTCCATGGTAGCGTACTATCTACTTCACGTAGGCACCAGCTAGGACATCTAATCTCCATGTCTCCTTGATAGGTATAAGCCTAGCACATTTGGTCAATCGATCTACAACCACCCAAACCGCATCTTTTCCGCTAGCAGTCTTAGGTAAAGCCATCACAAAGTCCATGGAGATGGACTCCCATTTCCAAAGGGGAACATCCAAAGGTTTTAGCAAACCCCCGGGTTTCTGATGCTCAATCTTCACTTTCTGACAGGTAAGACACATGCTAACATACTCTAGGACATCAATCTTCATCCTAGGCCACCAAAACTGTAATCTCAAGTCTTTATACATCTTGTCACCACCAGGATGAATAGAGTAAGGAGAAAGGTGAGCTTCATCAAGGATCTTGTTCCTCAACTCGGCTACTCTCGGAACATACATCCTACATTGGTAACGAAGGTATCCATCACTATCCACCACATAATCCTTAGCTTGGCCAAGTTGGATTTTTGCTTGAATGGACTGGAATGTAGCATCCTCAGGTAGGCACGTACGGATCTCACGGTAAAAGTTGGGTTCTACACTCAAGGCACTAAGATAGTCAAAGCCCTTCCCGACAAAGCTTATCCGTAACTTTTGAAATTTCGTGGTAAGTTCATCAGGTAACACACGGATAGTGCTCAAAGAGTGACTAGTCTTCCTACTCAAAGCATCGGCCACCACATTTGCTTTCCCTTCATGATAAATCAACTCGAAATCATAATCATTCACTAACACTAGCCATCTTCTTTGCCTCATATTCAATTCTTTCTGGGTAAAGATACACCTCGAACTCTTATGATCAGTATAAATGCGGCAATGAACTCCAATAAGGTAATGCCTCCATGTCTTCAAGGCATGTACCATGACGGCTAATTCAAGATCATGAGCAAGATGAAGCGAGGAAAGGAGGTATGAACGGTAACGCTTATGGTCAAAGAAGAAAGGAAATTAGAAAACAAGGAAACGCCAGGTACTCAAATCTCACACAACAACATCAACCTAAGCGGTTCCGAAAACTTCTTAGCAACAAAACTTATAACCACATCACTCCCAAGGATTTCCTCAAAACGCTCATGTTACTTCATCCTAATCTATTCCCTGAAACAGGGTACTCCACTATAAGTGTGATTTCACCACTCCAAATCCTCAAACATCCACAAACAACTTCCACAAGATCAAGGTCAAAGTTCTAACAAAGCTATACTTATATCCAACTAGTGTCAACCATGGGTTTCTCAAAATAGTAAAATCCTCAATCAAAGATCCGAATACCAAGCTATAAATTCCCATAAAGGGTTCCTCAAATATTCCACCATTCAATTCCATCCATTTAAAGTCAAGTACCAAGCACTAGTATCCCAAGACATGTCTGACTACACTTCCCAAGGCTCTCAAATCCCAAACCTAAACAACAAAACCAAGTTCTATATAGCCTTAGTAACAAACGCAACTCACACTTGACAACACAAAATGCACCAATCAAGAATACTCACTTTATTAAGGATCTAGGTCTAAGAATCATTAAGTATGTCTCATAACACTACCTAGGTCTTTCTAACATCACAACCTCTCAAAACCAGGGTTATGGGTTAACCACAAACAATCTCCTCAAAAGTCAAATTCTCCAACTAACCAAGGCCAACATTCCTCAAAATAAAGAGTACTATAAAAAAAAAGCGTTAAGGGAAGATAAGCAAGGAACAAAACACAAGTTGGGAGGGTACAAGAGTCACTCCTAAGGAAAGAAAAGAGAGTTTAGAAGAAGAAGCAAGCATTAAGAAGTAAAGAGTAAGGCAAGGCACACAAAGATGGAGGGATAACTTCGAGGAAGAAGGAGAATTCTTCACAAGTTGAACAAGTCTCCAATGCCCGACGATAGGCACCAAATCTTGATCACGACACGGGTAAACTCACGGTCATTGATCCAAGGGTACAAAAATGATTGACAATCAACAAACATGTTTGAACTTAACAAAGAGCAAACACACTACAAACAACCACCTTAGGTCCTTAAGTCTACCCATCCTACCCATCTCTCAAGTTTATTATTTTAAGGGCAAGTTATTTTTATTGGGGGTGCACAAACGTGCGTCAGGAGCAAATATGATATGATACCAACTGTGACACCCTCATTCATTGCGAAAAAATAAACACGTAATTCTAGAATAAAACTGCATGGATATGTTTGTAATAGGTTCATTTGGGTAAAAACCTGTAATTTTTAAAACCTGAACCTGTTATAAAAGTATCCAAATGAGAAGGTGTCAAACATGCAAGGTCTAAAATAAATCTCATAAATAAAACATCGCTAAAGTCGCGAAACAAAGTTATACAACCCAAATATGAAAAAGGGAGACATATGTCCCTAAAAAGTATATGACACAAAAAGTGTTTTAAGGGTCACAATAAAATAAAGCCAATCTAGGTCCCAAGGTTACTTTGCTCGCTAGCTCGTCCATGTACCCCATATATGCATCACCTACATGTCAATCGCATTTTATACAAATACGAAAGCCACGATCGGTGGGGAGTAACTCCGAGTTCTCCCAGCCACGAAATGTCATAATTAATATAACATGTAAACATAAAAATATGAATATGAATAACACATAGCCTTAGCATATAGAGGCTAGACAATCGTGCTTATCATGTGAACAACAATCTAACAACACATAGTCCTAGCCTGTGAATACTTGACCGACTCATACTACACTATCATGTGAATCACATAACATCCAGGAATCCAAACTCTATCAACCATAGCCGGCTTGCATCTCAGCTTCTATGATTGATAGAATCATCAAACAAGAAAGGACAATATATCTAGAGACAGGCATAAGTTCTTAGTACAGTTAATAGTCACTCTGTAACTCGAGTCTATACCACGAGGTAAGGTAAACACCCTAGTCCTAAACCTGTGCAGACCTAGCGACATACGGAAAACTACCGCATCCAAGACCCATGATATCAACACATGAGTACCCCTAAGGAGTCCACCAAAGGGTTTTTTAGTACTTAAGCTGACCACATACTTCTAAGAGTACGTTAGGAGGTCATGCCCTAACTTGGATATAAACCCACCAAGCTAAGACACAAAGGCTATTAAGCCGCAAACATACACTCGTCAAAGACTATAATGGCCTATTTATGACGATGGCCGAAATACTCACCTAGGACCTAGTCCCAGCTTGAATACTTTAGCCCACGCCACACAAGACAATTAGGACACCCAATTAACCATAAGAGGGGCAAAGAGTCCAAACTTGCACACACAAATGATCATACACACCCTAGCATATGAAAGGCTACGCAAGACCATATTCAGCTGACAATCAAACAATATCTCCAATATCAATAATAATCAAAATTCCAGCTAACCATCAGTACCATAATCCATGGGAACTAGCTAAAATGGCATAGAGGCAACAAGACTCAAGCATAAGGCATCCAAAGTATCCAACAACCAACATGTGAAATGATAATTACAAATATCAAGGCATAACTTAAAACATCCAATAACAACCAATCTCACCTCAAAGACAAACCCTCGACCCGAGTCCCGCGACGGGTCATTGGTCAAATCGAGGCTGACCGGTTTAAACCTAGTTCGACCAAACTCATTCGGTCAAACTGGCCCAGCTCAGAGTCTTGGCCCATTTTGGCCCAAATCACAACATTCATTACAATATCATTCTCATGCAATATTCCAATTTCTATCATGTGAACACTATCATCATAAAGAAAACATTCCAACTTACAAAATAACTAATTCCACAAAATTCTCGCATAATAAAATAGCATAAATAACCGTCTCACACAAGGGTAAACTTTTCTATAAATTTTTAATCGATAAAACGACGCCATTTACTCATACGGACTCCGAATTGAGTCATTCAAGTGGCTAAACCCCCTAATTTTTCAATGCCGTTCAATCTGTCATATTTTTGGAAACATTGGAAACCGTCTCGGTCCAGTACTGACGCGTTCCAGTCAAAACACGGACTTGTCACAACACATAATTCATCATCCAAATTTGTTCCAAACAATAATATACAAATGGGTAACATAAATTAAAGATAAGCATACTCATCTTACTCCATTCATTCATTTATCAACAAGATCGTCTCAAACAACAACAAACAACAACAACAAACGACAACAAACAACAACAAACAACAAATACAACTACTAATGTGACATTAATTCGTCGAGTGACTCGGAATAGTTACCTTAAGCTAGAAAAAGAGAACAATAACACTTGAGAAAGAGCCCTAGAAACCGAAATCACTCATCATCTTCTACAATATGTGAGTCCCCTATCTCATCTTCAAAATCTTTACCTATACAAACAATAAAAACATGTTAATTAGCCTTAACTTGAAACCCTAGAAAAATGTGTCTTAAACAAAATTGGGGGAAATGAAAATAGTGTTTACTATTAGATGGGGGATGAAGAGGGGATTCCGACTATATAATTTTTATGCGATTTGGTGGAGAAATGAAGAAGTTATGGTGGATTTAGGGTTTGGTAAGGATGATTTTTGAGATGAATTTGGTGTTTGGAAGAAGGAAGTGATAGAATGAGAATTGAGGAAATGAAAGATGAAGAGGAGACCCATGGAGGATAGAGGGTGCATGGTTTGGGGTAGTGTGTTTGGGTGAGTTTCAATTGTTTACGTTTTGGTTCGTTTCTACGGAAATTAGAAATATTCGTCGAACGCGATTTCCGAGAATTTTAAAGTTCTTAAACACGATTTTACTAAAAGATTAAGTTCTCATATTCCCAATATCCAAACTCGTTTACCCAACGACCGTAAGAAATGGGAAAATCCCAAATTTACGAGTTTTGTCCGAAATCTATTTTATTAAAGGAAAAGGTTTAAATATAGTTTAAATCACTTTTAAACATTTCTAAACTATCAATTACCTTTCTTCAAAATAAAATAAGATTATATTTTATCAAGTAAATTTTATTCCAAATAAATTAATATAAAATAAAAATAGATTAAAATATTACTTTTAAAATATAATAAAGGTCTTCAAATTTACGGGGTTTTACAATCATCCCTCCTTTTAAGAAGTTTCGTCCCCGAAACTTAGAATAAGGAACATTGTATATATGTAGGTCTATCTCTTTAAAATCAAGTGAACAAAATCTTCAAAATGTGAACGTATGAAATATAAGTGTCTTTTCAATGGAACGGAATATCCTTGTCGGCCGTTCAAGAACATCAACATTCCAAATCAAAGACATAAAAATATATATTTTTACACCAACAAATGAGAAAACCAATTATCGGACGTCTCCAATAATGAGCTTTACCACTCATTGACGTTAAAACCAGTAGAAAACATTAAAACATTTTCAAAAATTTTAGTTCGAAACTCTATAATAAGGATAATAACTCCACTAGCTATGAACAAGCTCTAACTACGACTTTTAAACAACTAAGCAAGGACTACTAACGCGGAGAGTATTTAAGAGAAGGAGAGGAACACTTGAAAGGATAGCTAAAACTCACAAGAATTAGATAAAGGAGAGAGAATTACCTCACGAAAAAAGTTCGGGATATTTAGCTAACATAGAAGATTCAGGCTCCCAAGTTTCTTCTTCGACATTTCCACAACGCCAAAGGATACGAACTAGGGGCACAACTTTGTTTCTAAGTTGCTTGTTTGCTCTTTCGAGGATTCGGATTGGCCTTTCTTCCAAAGTCAAGTTAGGCTCCAAATCTGGGATTTCTTCTTGAATGACATGGCTCGGATCACTAATGTACTTCCTCAACTGAGATACATGGAAGACATCATGAACCTTGCTCAAATTCGGGGGCAACTCTAAACGGTAAGCAACGGGACCAATCTTCTCAAGCACACGGAAAGGTCCAATTTATTTGGGACTCGGCTTTCCTTTCACACCAAACCGTTTCACCCCTTTCATAGGTGATACCTTAAGGAAAACTCGATCATCAACCTCAAAGGTAAGTGGTCGACGACGGACATCGGCATAAGATTTCTGTCGGTCTTGAGCGGCTTTCATACGCTCTCGAATGATCTGAACCTGATTGATGGTCTTAGTCACCAAATCGGGTCCCAACACATGAGCATCTTGGGCTTGATCCCAACAGACCGGACTACGGCACTTCCTACCATACAAAGCTTCATAAGGTGACATCTTGATAGAAGTCTGATAGCTATTGTTGTAGGAGAATTCAACAAGAGGTAAGCATTTCTCCCAAGAAGTGTGGAAATCTAAAGCACAAGCACGGAGGAGGTCCTCTAAAGTCTGGATAGTCCTCTCAGTCTGTCCATCTGTAGCGGCATGAAAAGCGGTACTCATCAGTAGCTTACTACCCATGGCTTCTTGCAAAGCAGTCTAGAAATGGGAACAGAATCTCGGGTCACGATCTGAAACTATATCCTTGGGCACTCCATGTTAGCGTACTATCTCCTTCACGTAGGCACTAGCTAGGACATCTAATCTCCATGTCACCTTGATAAGTATAAGTCTAGCACATTTGGTCAATCGATCTACAACCACCCAAACCGCATCTTTTCCGCTAGCAGTCTTAGGTAAAGCCATCACAAAGTCCATGGAGATGGACTCCCATTTCCATAGGGGAACATCCAAACTCGTTGATAGGAGATTAAGTACTCATATGCCCAATATCCAAACTCGTTTACCCAACGACCGTAAGAAATGGGAAAATCCCAATTTTACAACTTTTGTCCGAAATCTATTTTATCAAAGGAAAAAGGTTTAAATATAGTTTAAATCACTCTTAAACATTTATAAACTATAAAAAATAATTACCTTTCTTCAAAATAAAATAAGATTATATTTTATCAAGTAAATTTTATTCCAAATAAATTAATATAAAATTAAAATAGATTAAAAATATTACTTTTAAAATGTAATAAAGGTCTTCAAATTTACGGGGTGTTACAGATTTGCATAGAGTTTAGATTGGAGAATGTAACAAGCATGATGACTCTTGTTGAGTTTGCAAATTTGCTCTGTTTGGATGTTTCGCGCCTACCCGAACATCAAGACCAAAGAAGTATAGTGTGGCACCATTGTGGAGAGCCATGAACGGTCGAGACTTTTTGTATATCAAGGAATGTTTGGCATTTCACATCCAAAACCCTATTCTAAGGCTCACTTACCGGTTCTTATCCGGAACTATCCTCGCACGCCAAGACCCGGCAATTGTGAATGAGCTTGATCTCGTATTCATGGAATCAAATCTTGAGATCCAAGGAAGAAGTGGATATCATTTCAATGCACCACTTGTACTCCTTGAGAAATGGGCTAAGTTTCGAAATGGGGATGACGATGGGATGAAGCATATCGTTAATGGAGGACTTATTACAAGACTCGCAAAACACTTTAATACAAGGTTCAATGAGAACAATGAGTACACTCCCCTTCCGGGAAGCACAAAGATAAATGAGGAGCTAATCCTTGTGCAACATCATTGGATAACCCACGAGGGTTTTGAAAAGAGAATCAAATGGATAACAAAAGGGAGCAATCCTATCTACTTGCCAATGAACGGTTTACCGAGAATTTCACCAAGGAGGGGCCCTCTATCCCTAATCCCGTCATACCTCATCCCCACAAACCCGAACCAAGCAAATCAAGCACCACCACAAACCCAACAACAACAAAATGAGCCACAACAACAAAATGAGCCACAACAACAAAATGAAAAGATCAAGATACCTCCCTACCCTTTTCAATACCAACCATACAATCACCCTAACCCCTTCATCCTTCCTCGAGACGATTTTATGACGGGGATTCTCCAAGACATGCATCTCCGTCAATATGAAGCCACCGTGGATAGCTACTCTGCTCTATACCCACAATTACACCATCTGGTTCAACAAGGGAAGGTTAGCGAGGAGGGAATGTTTCCCTCTTGGGCCCAAATGGACATTCTCTTCCCAAACTCGGCAAGGGCCAATGAAGGAGCAAATGGGCAAGAAGGCGAAGGGAGTGATAAATCTTGTGGTGGGATACAGTGGAGCTCAATAGTGAGGGAGATAAGTTCATGGACTTCAATACGAGTGACGCATCCAAAGAAGCTTGGGATAGTGACTTGGAGGGGGATGATGGCGATCTCTAGAGATCTCTTCATAGCTTGATGGGGCGGGCAAGAGGCACCTATCAAGGCTTAAGTGAAGTTTCCTTTATCGCTTCTCTCTTTAATTTTCATGAAAAGAATTTGATATTTTCATAATTTGTTGTACCATATTTATCTTGATCATTTTGTGGAGTCCTAGCAACATTGGAGGACTAACACCTTGGCTTAATTAAGGTGTTCATTATTATTGTTCCCGACTTGTAAAATCAAAAATGACAATCTTTAGTTTCATGCATTTCATTCCATGTGCATAAACTCCCCTGAAATTCATGACATTAGAAATAATGTCTATTTTGGTTTGGGGAAGTCCATGCATATGCATTGGGAGCTAATTTAAATTATGCTCTCCACCATAACAAACAGACATGCATCATGTAGTATAGCTTAGTATATCTTGCATTTAGTTTAGGAATCCTGCATATTCATTGCATAATTTCCTATCGTATTGGCCATTGAGGACAATGCCCATACTAGTGTGGGGATGGGAAATTCTAACTTGACTTTTATACAAAATCAAAAAAAAACAAAATTTCGAAAAATCCAAAAAAAATTGAAAAATTGAAAATCCAAAAACAAGTTCATTTCCTTTGTAGTATAGTCTTGTATATATTATGTTTGTTCATCCTTGTTCACATTGATTGACTACTCCACATCCGAGACATGAGGATATTGAAGACCGCATGGTATGATCTTTCCAAACTCCTTTTTCCTCTTTATGTTAATGACTATGTGGTTTTATTTTGATTGATGCGGTACAAACAATGTGAATTTAGGACTTGCATTTAGATTATTTGGCATACTAGTTGGTAGAAGCATATGCATTAGGATGTAAAAATGTTAGTTGTATCATGGCATATAGATTGCATGTTAGAAAAATTTTGTGAAACCGTCTATTTGGGAAGCTTGACAAGTGTATATAAGGCCCTAGTAGATGCTTTTTCTTCTTAGGACTTTGCTTGTTAGAATACTTGTAAAACACCATAGGATGTGTCATGCTAGTATCCTTTGACCCATGGATTAAGGCCTAGTCAAAATTACCTTGTGGTGTGATAACTCCTTGGCTACCGTTTATTCCAAGGTGACCCTTGAAACCATGCAACCATCATCCATGTTCTACCATATTTTGTCATCAAAAAGGGAATGAGCACAAAAATTGTTCAAATTTGAGTTCAAGAAATGAAATGAAAAGTGAAAAAAAAGGTTTGCAAATTGTATCAAAAGAAAAGAGGGGTAACAAAAATGAAAACTCCTATGCTTCAAATATAAGCACCCTCACTACAAATGGGGTGACTTTGAAAATGTTTAAAAGAAAATGCAAAAGTTGAAAGTTATCAATTATTGAAATGCCAAAAATCAAAAGAAATGGCAAAAAGAAAGTGTTCTCAGATGTCAAATGCCACAAGAAATTGAGGGGAAAAACAACAATGAAAGCAAACTCCCAAATGAAACTCAATTACTATTGATCCCTTTATCCATCGTATCCACTTTTGTGCATGGTAGAGAGGGGACGACCCTTCTTCTTGTCTAGGCAAGAAGGGGAATTCCGCGATCCTCCAGTGTTTCTAACACCATAGGGAGTCTATTCTTGACAAAAGCATTTAACGATTGAGGACAAAGGTACCCTAGCTTTACACAACTTGGAGGTGATTTATTGGTATCCTTCTAGGCTTAGTAGTTTGAAGAAACCATATCTATGAATGAGTGTGTACCCTTGAATTGCTTCCCCTTTAGATAATTTCTGCCACTTAGATGAGGAAAGTGGCTATTCCTTTTGTTGATGCATCCATTACTTATTTTGTGTGCTTTAATGCTCGGATGTATCGCCATTTTGGCAAGACCCACCTTGCCTTGCAAGAAGGCATCCTACCTCATGGTTGTCTTGTTGTGAGTTGAAGGGGCGGAGTGAGACCCGCTAATTGTCTCATATCGGCTATATTAGTAGGATAGTTTAAATAAGGGTCCTAGTTTTGTCACCTCTTTACTCGGGACGAGCAAAGGTTCGGTTTGGGGATATTTGATGTGATCAATATTTGAGCATATTTAGTCCCTGAATTAGCCTCGTTCCTATGCTTTTTAGTGCATATTTGGGTCATTTACTATCTTTAGTCCTTTGTTTTGCATATTCTTTGAGGTTTTGTTTCCTTGGTAGGAGAGGAGTGTAAACCTTGCATTTTCATGGCAAAATAGAGCTAAATTGATCGAATTTAATGACCAAGCATCAAAGTGAAGACAAGACTAGAAGGCATTTGTACATAATGTAGATGGGCAATGATGATGAAGATCCTTGCATCCCCGACAAAATCCCGGAGGATTGTTGGAAGAAGAAAAGAAGCTGGACTGGGATCCGAGCATCTCACCTATCGGGACGCCCGTCCCGAAGCTCCCCAGGCCGCTCGTCCAAGCTGCCAGGCCGCTCGTCCAGAAGCTATACAATCCGCTCGTCCCGACCTTTTGGACGCTCGGATTGTCCTCTAGAGAAACACGCCCCCTTCTTTCGTCATTCGAGATGCGCATATTTTTGAAAGACTAGCTAAAAGGAGACCCGCATCTTTTCTTGAGAGGAGCGACTCCTCAAGGACTTAATCGTCATTTAAGCCCTTAGTAACCCTAATTTGTGCACCTGATCCCCACTATAAATACCCCATTAGTCTAATTAGATTATCATGCTCTTCTTATCAATCTTTTGTGTAGTTTATATTATCTCTCTTTAATCTTGTAATCAACTTCTAATCAAGTCTTAATACAAATCTCATTTCCTTAATTTCTCTATTGTTCATCTTTTATTTTGGGTAATTGAAAATTATTTGGGTTTATTGGGAGATTGACAACCTTCCATCAATCATCAAGTACTTCTATTATTCTTTGCATTATTATTTTGGAATCATCATTAGGTATAATTCTCTTAATCCCTTTTTAATTATTGTTAATCATCTTCATTTATTCATCATGTTTTACTTTGTTAATATGATTGACAACTTTGTTAACATGTTAAACCTGATAATGAGTGAGTAGTTTCCTTAACTAGGGTTAATGGAGAATTAGGGGAAACAACCATGGGGGATGATTCATGCTTAATTTAATATGTTTTCATAATTTATTTGCTTGCTTGTTGTGATCTCAACTTATGCACATGTTATGTTTGATTAAATGCTAGCCTATGAATCCTTGCATTTTTTACCCATCACTTACCTTTTCAATGAGACTTGTAAGACATAAACCAACTCGAGTCTCATTAGACCATGCATATAGTTGTGTAGGGAGGATTAAGTCGACTTGTAGGTGTTGTACAATTTATCCGATTCGGCTCCGGGACCCAAACCTTCCTAGGATTGTAAGATATAAACCAACTCGATGCTATCACAACAATAATTGCTTGCTTATAATTTGAGAATATGTTTGTATGATCAATTCCCATGAATCCCCTATGAACCCATGACACCCTAGTGTTTTTAATCAATTGTTTACATCTCATTTTAGTCATCTTGCTTGTTTACTTTTATTGTTATTTAGTTTAGTGATCTTCTTATCTCAACCCAAATTGTGACACCCCTAGACACCACTACTTGCAATCGAAAATCCTACATCAATACCCATCCCTTGGGATCCGACCTTTACTTGCCTCTTTACTAGTAGTAGAGTTGTTTGTGAAGTTATAAATATTGTTTTGGTCTAGGTGCTCCTAACGACAAGTAACCAAAATCTAAGCTCAAAGCGGACCGACCAGATATATGCTAGAAGGAAGGGATAATATTAGGATTCAGTTTTGTGAATTGGAGGAACTATGGTAGTTCGTTCCAATAACCGAAGGTCCTATCCCTACTCACTGTGAGGATAGTGGGAGATATTCTAAGACAACATAGCCTTTGTCTAGATTGGATCTAGACACATATACTCAAAAGGTTCTATAATAAAGATTATACATAACAAAGGGAAAAAGTATATAGTAAGGTTACTAAACTACAAAGTGTTGTTAAGACTTACTAACCAAAGCCTTCTCATAGGCTTAACATGATAAGTCATACCATTTCAATTGAATTGAGATGATCCGCTATATACAAGATTAAAAATATATTATAGATTATATAGTGATTGATATTGTATCAAAAATTACATATGTGATAATGCATTCATCGTTTGAGTTTTATTCAAAAACTCTTCTCTTATAATACTTTTTTTTTTTCCAAATAGGTTGTCGAGACAGTATTGAACCCGATTTATGTGAACTGGATTAACATAGTATTGGCCCCTAGTCACTTATTTGAGGTAACGTCTCCTAGTGACTAGAGTGTGAGTCGATTGATGGCAAGTTCATGTGCCATAGAGTCATAAGAGATGACTAGCCGATCACATAGGTAGACTGTATGGGACACTCTGTCGGGCAGTGACTGCTTATAGAGTTCTGGTAATTCATATAGCCTGGTCGTGGCGAGAGCTACTATTGTATTCTTTTGAGTCAATTCTTTGACTAGAGACTGTTTGCCCAAGTTGGCACAGTTTCTGAGTGACATTAAATTATGCTCTACGACTTTCGTAAATAAGGTCAAATGGGCACCTTTTGGGTCATGATGAGTTGTGGCTAGACAAAGGCAATAGTGCAATAGGAATTGTCCACCCCCTTGTCAGGGTTATTCAAAAATCTCAGGGCCACTAGAGGAGTAGTGAACTGAAAATGCGTGGCCACGGTCGGAAGGTATCTACAGTAGATAATTCTGGTCAGACAGTTACTCTCCAGATCGAGGAAACCACTCTTGATATGATCACTTGCAGGAACGACCTGCAAGACACCTTGCATTGAGTGGGAGATTATAATAGGACAAAAGAATTGGTGACGCACACTTGTCTCGGACAAGTGGGAGATTGTTGGAGTATGTGTCCTCAATAATAGTGCGATCACATTTTTGAAACTCGTGATAAGAATACGTAAAGGGATGATTCATTATATAAGTCAAATGATCAACATTAGTCGCTAATGATTGGCTGACTAGAATTTGAAATTACTGTCGTTTGACGGTGGTGATCAGTTGATCCCTTAAGGTCACACCTAAAGGACGATTCCTTTAATAGATAAATTAATTAATTGTATATTGATACAGATTAATTAATTCCTTAAAATTGAACAATTTACATATGTGAGTAAGAATATATATCTTTTTGTAATTTGATTAAATAAGATTCGTTTTAGTAATTAAAATGTTATATTACTAAAACTTTATCTATGAAAACAATTAAATTAAGAATGATTGGTTAATTATAATCACAATATGTTGTAGATTATATTAACATGAACCATTTTATATACTTGTAATTATGAATTACTAGTCAATTGTTATATTTAATTAAATTAATATATGTAATGATATTTAATTGTTAAATATGCATTAATAATTAATTAACATGTTACATGTTATATGTTACACATTATATGACAAAATGACAATTGACAAAAATAAAATGGATTCCATTTTACATAAAAGGACCGGTTTTTTAGAGGTTATTAGGGTGAAATGGTTATTTGTTTTTAATTGTTAAAAATACAATGATTACCATCTTAAGACTTGACTACACCCTAGTTTTGTTTTGAGAAGAACAATTGCAAAAGTGAAGGGCATGCATTGGCTCCATGGCCTACCCCCTCCCACCGGTTTTTCCACCCCACAATAAGATAAGAATTTTTCTTATTCTTACATTCATTCATTCTTACATCTTAGTTTTTGAATAACTTCTCTCACATTCTCTCTTATCTCTCAAATAAGTTTTAGATGATACATTTGTTCAAAATCAAATATTTATTTAGATTACTAAAGTAGTAATAAGAAATAATATTAAATTAAATTTTAAGGGTATCTAATAATTATATCTAGTTAATATATTATTAGATTTATGGGATAGTCTTGGTGCAATCAAGAGGAGAATCTCTACTTTGGGATTTTTGGAGGATCATCCATAAACTTGTAGCTCAAGAACAAGTGTAGGAAGGAGTCCTCACTTGTGCCCTAAAACCGATTTCTACAATGTAAGGAACATTGTTCTTACTTTCTCTTAATATTATGTTATGCATGCACTAGATCATCATCTAAATCAATGAGTAATTTAGACCTAAAATTAAATAAGTTTAATTAGGGGATTAAGAATTCCTATCATCTTCCACTCATCTCCCTCCCAAATTATCATTTAATGATAACCACTCCTTAAATCCAGCTTTGAGAACACAGAAGAACCAGATAGCTCATCTAACATATCGTCAAGTCTAGGCATAGAAAAGCGATATTTGATTGTAATATTATTCACCGCTCTACTATCAATGCACATTCGTGAAGTCCCCTCCTTTTTCGGAACCAATAGAGCTGGTAAAGCACACGGGCTCAAGCTCTCCTTTACATACCCTCAATCTATCAATTCCTGTACTTGCCTTTGTAACTCCTTAGCTTCCTCAGGATTACACCAATAGGCTGGTTTGTTGGGTAACGCCGCACCCGGAATTAAATCAATTTGGTGTTCGATCTCCCTTTTTGGTAGTAACCCATTGGGCAGCTCTTCGGGAAACACATCCCTGGACTCCTTTAGCAACTCTTGAAAAAGTATCGTGTTGCTATCTTCACGGCCTATCTCACGCACAACCAATAAGTATGCTGGTTCTCCTCGTGTCCGAAATCCCTCAGCCTCACTTACCTCCAAGAACAGGCTCTCTTTAGCAACGAGATTCTTTTGTTTACTCGGAGACAAAGGTTTAAGATGATACTTAGCCTTACCCTTGGACACGACATAAATTTTACTCCTGCTATCATTCTCAACTCTACGATCAAACTGCCATGGCCTCCCCAATAATATATGACAAGCATTCATTGGGATCATATCACATAATATTTCATCTTCATATGGTCCTAATTTCAACGAAACTAAGGCATGTTTCTTAACTAAGATCCCATTATTCCCATCAAGCTAATGCAACTTATACGGTTTAGGGTGACTCCTAGTAGGCAATTTCAGATTATCAACAAGTTTCCTAGATACGACATTGGTGCACGAACCGCTATTAACAATAAGATTGCAAAGTTGATTGTTTACCTTACAACGAGAGTGAAACAGTCGTTCCCTTTACTCCTCCTTGGTGTGAAGGTTTTGAATTACCAACACCTCCTTCTCTTCATCACTATAAGGACCAACAATATGCACTTTCTCATCGCTACCGTCCTCTTCTTCCAAAACGGAACTCGATTGAGGTACTGGTAGCACGAAATTTGGAATCAAATCGCTCAATTCGTTAATTGTTAGAGCTCGATTTTATGGACACTAATTGGCAATGTGCCCATACCCTTGGCATTTGAACCACCGTCTCAGCCTCACATTCTTTGTTTCAATCGTTATACCCTTGCCCTTGTCCTTTGGATCTTCCTTTCTTGTCTCCTTGCTACTAGACATAGTAGCTTATGGTTTCGAATAATTATTCGAACCTTTTGAATAATCCCGAGAATAAGATTTCTTGCCCTTGTCCTGCTTTTCGAATTTAGGAGCCAATTGACAAACATCGTCAAAGCCCTCATAATTCTGGATTTCTCCTTGTTGTTGGAGAGTAGGATTGAGGCCTCGTATGAAACGTGATGTCCTCAATTCCTCTTTATCTTGCAAGTCACAAACTATGGTCAACCTTTCGAACTCCTTCACATAATCAGACACACTCGGGCTTTCTTGTGATAAAGATGTCAACTTTAGGTACTGATCTTGCTCATAGTCTCTAGGAAGAAACCTCTTCATAAGATGTTTCTTTAGTTTCTCCCAAGTTTCAATCTTGCTTTTCTTGTCTCGCTTCCTCTATTTCTTCAAGTTTTCGTACCATAAAGATGCGTAATTGGTTAACTTCATATTAGCAACCTTGAACTTCTTATGCTCGTCGTAGTCTTTATACTCGAAAATCTTTTCTACTTGACGAATCCAATCCAGAAACTTTTCAGCATCTAGATCGCCATTAATCTCATGTATGTCGAGTTTTAGGCCTCCGTCATCGTCATTCTTAGTCTTTTTATTGGTCCTAAGACGATCATCCTCCTAAAATTCGTCCTCACTGGACGCATCTCTGTCCTTCTTCTTCTATTTCTTAGCCAAAGTCGTGGCTATGCTCTTCACAATGTAAGAGATCTGACCAATCTCATCTTTAAGCGCATCCATATCGTCCTTCCATGGCTTCGCTGTGCCGTCACTGTTTTCAGCTTCATCTCCTATGGCCATGACTTCCCAAGATTGATTTATTAGAGAGTAAATCTAAAACCTGGCTCTGATACCATTTTGATGGAGAACTTAGTCGATTCTAGAGTCGAATTAATGTGTTTAAGATTTGCAGCGGAAATTGTTGTTTTGTGTAGTAATTTTGGTGAAGTTAGAAATGTAATAATGGGATAGAAATGTAGCTGAATCTCGCTTTAACCTCGCATGGCTATCACTCGAATCACTCGTGATAACCTCGCAAGGCTGATGGTTCAATCGTCTCGCAAGAACAACGAACAAGGCTCACAAAATGGAAACTCTTATATTCTGAATAATCTCCTTTGTTACAAGGCTTGCCTTGGTTTATATAGACCAAAGTCCTTACGTCTTGACCATCCAAAAGAAATCTAAGGGCCACTAAAAACCATACAATAAGTACAATAAAAAAGATAGTTTATATGACACAATCTGAAATATTAAGGCTAAAAACAATAAAGCATAAACCATAAGTAATAGGACAATCTCCCTTGTTTTCTTGCTCTTGAATTATTGGTAAAAGGTGGACTTCTAAGCTGCATATTTCTGAGTTTCACCGAAATAGAAAGAAACCAAAAGAGCTTCCCATAAGTCCCATTGAACTTGCTTTGTCAAAAGGGGAAGACTGAAAATGACCTTGCATCTACTTCTGAATGTCTAATTAGAATAACTGAAAAGTGGGCTTAGCTTGCACGGTCAGCAAAGCCTACACGGTCAGCAGCTCCTCCAATGTCCCATGTCAACATCGTCACACAACTTAAGCTGAACTTGAAACCATCTACTATATGAGCTGCATTTTGACTGATAAGAACCTCATTTTCAATGTTGAGCAATGCTCCTGCATCAACAAGAATGGACAATAAACATATGTCAACATGATTAGCTTGATCGGAGAAAACATGAATGAATAATAAACATACATGACAACATGAATGGATTGATATGATAAGGCAATAATGAACATTTATCATACATGTAAACCTGGATAAGTTGAGAAGCATAGAATTGTAACATTCCATTTTGGTGGTTGATCTTGTTTGGTGGATTGTCTTGGTATTGAGTTCCTAGTGAGCTTTATGAAAGTAAGACAGAGTTGGCAACACTTATGGAATATTGGTATTCGATAGTATTATGGAGTTAGTATCAAGAGGTTATGCTGTAGTTGAGACGATATTGTGAGCTATGTTGTGGAAGTAAGCAGGGTTGGTGGAGTTACTGTTGGGTGTTCATGTTTTATAGGTTGGGTTTGAACTTCGGGGACGAAGTTCATTTTTAAGGAGGGAAGACTATAATACTATGGTTTTCTAAATCTGTTACTCGACCGAATATGGCTTACTCGGCCGAGTAATGCTTCGTGTGTTTATAGTCAGGCTACTGACAAGAAAAGAAGAAGGCCTCATTGACCATAATGACAAGAAGGAAGAAGAGTTGTTCTCATCAACTCATAATATTGTTGGGGAAAAAGTAGATAAGTATGCGGTCTATGGGATGATGAGTTTGAAGGATTATTCAATCCTTATATTTGTAATGCTATGACCCAAGACCACGGCTTCGGTGATCATTTTAATTCAAATCACCATAATGGAGAACAACATATGCAAAGGTCTATTGAAGATCTTTATCATAACAATGAACAAGCCTTCGACTACTTTTTCAAGGTGTTGAGCAACATCAAAAACACCTTGGCTATGCCCCCTTCACATCTCATCGAAGAATGAGAGTTTGGTGGAGTCCTCCCTAAACCACCATTTGTAAATATTCTAACCCATTGACTTGCATTTTATTCTTGTATTGCATTTTTGTCAATTTTGGATTTACATTTGTACAATTTGATCAAGATTATCATTTTGAGAGAAAGTGAGGGAGGGACTTAAATGTTTATTGATGTGTAGTGTTTGACATAGTGTGGGGATAGAAATTACCTAGGCTATCCAAGCCTTCGTAGTGCCCCCACAATGAAGACCAAAGGAATGAAGAGGAAATGACTTGGGTCATGAAAATACCCGCGGGTGGAACTGAACCCATGAGGTACAGGAGCAATCCGAGCATCTCAAGAAGAACCCGCTCGTGTTGGATGAAAATCCGAGCGTCCTGACAGAAAGACGCTCGTCCTGGCAGAGCTGGAAAGGAAGAATTTGTACTGGGTATGCATCCGAGCGTCTCCTCAGGAATCCGCTCATCTCAACCCAAAGACGCTCGTCTCAGTGAGAATCCGCTCGTCTTGGTTATATCAAAATTTGGGATTTCACTCTAACCTTGAATACGAGCGTCCCCAGAAGAATCCGCTCGTCCCAAACCAGAATCCACTCGTCTCCTCCTGAAGACGTTCGTCTCAACACGGGTTTCATTTTCTAAGGCTGACTGAGCTGCAATCCGAGCATCCCGTGCCTAAGACGCTCATCTCCCTCTGCTAAAATTAAAAATCATGGGATTTAAACCCCCATTTTCCCATTTAATTTGATTCTTTCAAAACACAAACACACATTCAAAAACCCTCAATCCCTCCATCCATAAAACTCAATTTCCTCAACCAAATTCACCCAAATCAATTCCAAACTTCCCCAAAACTCAAACAAATCACTCCTTTATCAACAAAAAGCCATCCAAACATCGATTTTCTAGGGTTACAAGGCAAATTTCGAAAATCCTAAATCGATTTGGGATTCATTAAAGCTTGAGGATACTAGAAGAATTCAAGCAAATCATTGGTTGTTGATACATACAAAGAGAAGAATAATGGCAAGGACTAATGGTGGAAACAAGGCACCCCCAAAATCAAACCTTTGAAAGAGGCAACAAGCTCTTCAAGCTTCCAAAACTTTGGTTGTTCAACAAGAAACAATGGAAATTAAAGAAACTCCTACTCCTATGGTGGAAACTACTACTCCTATTCCGGTTATTGAGCAACTACAAGAATATCCGGAGGTAATTTTCACATCCGACTCCCATAGGAAAATTTTTGTGTCTCTTGCTAAGAAATCGATTTTGCCAACCAAGTTTATTTGCGAAGATGCCTTGACCAAATTGGGTGTCCTTGAAAGAACCAAGAATTTATTTGAGCCTATGGGGTTGCTTACATTGTTTAATATGCAAGAATTGACCTAGCCCTCCCTCACCTTAGAATTTCTAAGTTCATTAAAAGTCACAAAGGTGGAGACTAGAAAGAATATTGAATTCCGCCTTAAGAATGTGGATAGAAAGATGTCCTTTAATAAGTTTGGCAAGGTATTCGGTCTTGATAATGACTCGACTTATGAGAAGAAACCTTCAACAAAATATGATCCTGCCCCTTTGTGGAAAGCTATCACCGGAAGGAAATTCGAATGATTCTAAGAATGTCGTGCCCTTTATGTTCACCACCTGGGAATAAGGGTGTGGCACAAGGTTGTGGGAAATACTCGTATTGCTAGGAAGGGGACTAATCATTTCACCGAACTTGATTTCATCTATCTTGAGTCAACCTTGAATGTCGATAAGAAGTTCACCAAGAAATACAATATTCTTCAACTCTTAATCGAAAGATGGTTTACAATCGACCATGGTAAGGAAGGTGCGGCCTTTATAGTAAATGGGGGATTGGTAACATGGTTGGCAAAGCACTTCGACCGGAATTTTAACAAAGATGACACTTATAAGCCGGTTAAGGGAGGCCATCTAATTGATCTAGCCACTATGGTTCACAAATTCCATTGGGTCAAGAATGACACCCTTGACAACAAAATTGAGTGGCTTACAAAAGATGCCAAGTCCTTCATTTTACCAAACAAAATTTGCCGACTCAATGTTCGAAGTCCAAACTATCTTCTTCCACTCTCCGAGGAAGCCGAGTTGATATTGCAACAACATGGGGAGGCCATTGCCGAGCCCTCCTCCTCTATTGTCACTCCACCCTACCCGTTCACCTACCAAGAATTCCGACCCGAAAATGTTGAGGTGGGTAATGATTACTTGACTCTATTAATGCAACACATGTATAAGCAAGCCCATGAAGACCGAGTCAATGCATATAGAGATCAATATCCGCCCCTCTTACACCTAGCTAGGCAAGGACTTCTTGACCCATCATGTCCTTTGCCTAGTTGGGCGGATAGGTAAGTATTCTTTCCTAATGCTCCTAGGGATGCTAGCATTGGTGATGAGGAGGTTGTTGTTGAGAGTGGTGAAAAAGAAGATGAAGAAGTCGAAGAAGAAGAGGGAAGTGAAGAAATCTCAAGTGATGATGGTGTGGACATGGGCCACGGGGGCGCTTGGGAAGAAGCGTTTCCATTAGTGGTGTCTCCACCAATTTATTGTGGAAAATTGGAAACCGTTCGAATACCTTGTGCCATGTCAAGACACAAAGTAGTGACATGAACACCAAGAACTCGTTACCCTTAGCATTCTATGTCTAGAATGACTCTTGATACGTGCATTTTATATAGTCTTTTTAGTCTATTTTAGCACGTATTTCTATGTACTTTCATACTGTTTATATTGCATTTTGTGTGGGATTTATCTATATGCATCCCTTTAATTTTAAGGACTATAACGAAATATAATGATGAAACTAGTCATAAAATTAAATTGCATAAACAAAATTGTAAAGGATTAAGAAATAACCTTCGGTCCTAGCAAATACGGCCTAAGAACAATATCAAAGTAGATATTCGCCTATCAGTTGCACCCAAGACGATATGAGAAATGCCCTTTGATTATGCTAGAATCGATCCAAAAATTAACTAAATAATTTTTAGCTTTTATGGTGTTTTTCGTACAGATGAGAGGCAAGAGAATGAGTGAGAAAAATTAGGTTAAGAAAAATTCACTCCCCTTCCCCTTTAACCGTGTATGAGGAGGAGATTAGGGTAGAATTTTTCTACCTAATATTCTCGGCCCATTTACCGAAATTAGGAGAGTTAATTTCTCTTTTTTTCGGTTATTCCAAAATGTATAAAATGTGTAAATTGTCATCTAGTGAGGATCGAACCCATGACCTCTTGGTTTGAGTACCCTCACTATTACCACTATGACACATTCATCTTGTTTATATTAAATATAACCGATTACATTTAGTTACGAATTAACAGATTAATTCGTCCAAGCTAACATTACATACATTTAATTAAATATAACTTATTATATTCAATTTACGAATTGACAGTTAATTCGTCTCAACTAATATTATTTAATCTTCTATAACCACATTTCTCAAACACATCCTATAGGTGTGACCTTTAGGGACCAGTTGATCACCGCCATCTGTATGATAATAACGTCAAACTTTCTAGCAAGCCAACCGTTATTAGGTAAACGTTAATCAACTGATTAAAATACGAAGTATACCCTTGTGAACCTGTAAGAGATTTACAAATGTTATCACACTAATTTGTGGAGGACACAAGCTCCAACAAACTCCCACTTGTCCTCACAAGTGTATGCGCGATAACCGATTCTCATATCCTAAAATTTCTCCCACTCAATGTAAAACAATTTGCAAAATCTGTATTCACAAAGGTCGTATTTTACAAGTGATCTGTATCAAGAGTGGTTTCCCCGACTAGAGAGTAACTTAACTGATAAACGAATCATCATTCGAGCATGGCCATGCATTTCAGTTACAACTCCTCGAGTGGCCCTGAGAAATAACTATACCTGACAAGGATTGGATATTTTCTTCAACTCGAATCCTGCAGATGTAAGCACAATCTGAAATGACCCAGAAAAAATCTACTTAGCCTCCAGTTACGGCAGACCGTGAGAAAGAAACCAAAGTCACCCAAAAACTACCTTAATCTCAAGAGACGGTCGATAGTCAAAAGAATCGACTCTAGGAACATAATGGATGTCCTATCCACGACCTGGCACCGAATGTTTTTAAACATTTAGGACTCCATTACGTTGTCACAAACATTTGTCCTACGAGGCATCGTTACAATCTCGCATTTGTGATCGATCAGTCAACAGTTTGACTTATGGCTCATTGAACCCACCATCAATCGACTGCACAATATAATAGCCAGAGTTATCAGCTCTTATAGGAGATTACGGACCAAAACAAAATATAATGTAATTCAGTTCACTTTGTGGCGTTCAAAGTTGTCAGTACAATCCACATGAAATACAAAATATTATTATGAAACGATGAAGTTATAAATAGTATATGAAAAAGATAATGTATCAAATCCATAATCGACTACTACAACTCAGGAACACGTTTAATTCCCATGGAAATAACGTGCCCTTCATGCTTATCAAAATTCAACGGTTTAGTGAGAGGGTCCGCGATGTTATCATCCGTCGCAATCTTGTCAATCACAATCTCTTCTTGCTCCACGTAATCACGGATCAGGTGAGCTTTCCGATGTACATGTCTAGATTTGTTGCTAGACTTTGGCTCCTTAGCCTGGAAGATGGCACCTCTATTGTCACAATAGATGGTGATCGGGTCATTCGGACTAGGAACTATCGTAAGTCCTTGTAAGAATTGACGCATCCATATCACTTCCTTAGCTGCTTCCGAAGCGGCATAGTACTCGGCTTCAGTGGTAGAATCTGCTACAACACTCTGTTTGGAACTCTTCCAGCTGACCGCAACACCATTAAGAGTGAAGACGAACCCGGACTGAGATTTTGAATCATCTCGATCCGTTTGGAAGCTAGCATCTGTGTAACAGATTGCGCATAGCTTAGTATCGCCTCCATAAGTCAATACCCTATCCTTAGTCCTCCGTAGGTACTTGAGGATATTTTTAACAGCTATCCAGTGTGTTTCACCTGGATTCTTTTGGTACCGACTCGTCATACTCAATGCATATGCCACGTCCGGACGTGTGTATATCATGGCATACATGATTGATCCTATTGTAGATGCATAAGGAACACGACTAATGCGCTCAATCCCTTCAGGCGTCGTGGGTGACTGAGACTTGCTCAACTGCATCCCAGACATCATTAGAAGGTTCCTCTTCTTGGAGTTGGTCATGATGAACTTCTCAAGAATTTTATCCAAATAAGACTCCTGACTAAGTGATAACGTCCGTCGTGATCTATCTCGGTAGATACGGATTCCCAAAATGCGTTGTGCCTTACCCAGATCTTTCATCTGGAAATGGTTCTTCAAGCATTCTTTAACCGAAGATAGGAGAGGAATGTCATTCCCAATCAGGAGTATGTCATCGACATACAATATCAAGAATACAATCTTGCTCCCACTCGACTTGATATATAAGCATGGTTCTTCGACCGATCGAGTGAAACCATACTCTTTTATCACCTGGTCGAAATGATGATTCCAACTCCGAGAAGCTTGCTTAAGTCCATAAATGGAACGCTTAAGCTTGCATACTTTCTTAGGATGTTCAGGATCTATGAAACCTTCGGGTTGCACCATGTACAACTCATCATAATGCAATCCGTGCACTTGAGTGAAACCTTTTGCCCCTAGTCGTGCCTTATAGGTATCTGGTTGCGCGTCTACAGAACGCTTTATTGTGTAAATCCATTTGCACTGTGGAGGTTTTACCTTATTAGGTGAATCAACTAGATCCCATATGTCATTCTCATACATGGAGTCCATCTCGGATTGCATGGCTTCGAGCCATAGCTTTGAGTCGGAACAGGCCATAGCACCTTTATAGGTAGCGGGTTCATTACTCTCTAGGAGTAAAACGTCATTCTCCTCGACCATACCAATGTATCTGTACGGAGGATGAGAGATTCTACCCGACCTCCTAGGTTCCTCAGGAATATTAACCGTATCATCAGTTGGAGGAACAACTTCCTCCATCTGTTCCTCGGTTGTTGGTTCTAGAATCTCCGACAGCTCGAAGGTTCTATTACTCGTCTTGTTCTCGAGAAATTCTTTCTCTAAGAACGTTGCAGCAGCCGCAACAAAAACTCGATGTTCGGTAGGCGAATAGAAGTAATGACCAAATGTTCCTTTTGGATAACCTATAAAGTATGTCTTGACCGATCGCGGGCCGAGCTTATCCTCGTGTCTCCACTTGACATAAGCCTCGCAGCCCCAAACCCGAATAAAGGAAAAGTTAGGGACCGTTCCCTTCCACATTTCATATGGAGTCTTGTCGACAGCTTTAGTCGGACTAAGTACAAGAGCAGCTGACAAAAGAGCAAAACCCCATAATGAATCAGGCACTACCGTGTGACTCATCATGGATCGAACCATATCAAGTAAGGTTTGATTTCTTCGTTCGGACACACCATTTAATTGAGGTGTTCCAGGTGGAGTTACCTGTAGAACGATTCCACAGTCTTTAAGGTGTTGATCAAACTCATTTGAAGGATATTCGCCACCCCGATGTGAACGGAGTGCTTTAACCTTTCTACCCAGTTGGTTCTGTACCCTATTCAGGTATTCCTTGAATTTCTCAAAGGACTCACTTTTATGCGTCATTAAGTAGAAATATCCGTATCTACTTAAATCGTCCGTGAAAGTGATAAAATATCTATAGCCATCTCTAGCGGTAATTGACATAGGTCCACAAACATCAGTATGTATGAGTCCTAATAGGTCACTAACACGCATTCCAACACCTTTGAAGGAAATTCGAGTCATTTTGCCAATGAGACATGATTCACACGTGCCATATGTAGAAAAATCGAATATGGGAATAGTCCCATTATCGACGAGTTTCTTTACGCGTTTCTCATTTATGTATCCCATTCGACAATGCCATAGATAGGTTTGATCTTTGTCACCAACCTTTAATTTCTTATTATTCATGTGTAATACTTCCGTGGTTTGATCTAAGATGTAAATTCCATTCATGGAAACTGGTTTGCCATAAATCATTTCATTGAAAGAGAAAATACAACTATTATCCTTTATTGAAAATGTAAAACCGTCTTTCGCAAGTACGAAAACAGAAATAATGTTCTTAGACAAACTGGGTACATAGTAACAGTTATTTAAAAATAACTCAAAACCACTAGGGAGTTGGATTACATATGTTCCCTTCTAGACAGCAGCAACTCGTGCTCCATTCCCGACTCGCAGGACCACATCACCTTTTTCGAGAGGTATGATGTTCTTTAGGCCCTACAAATGATTACACAGATGAGAACCACAACCAGTATCAAGTACCCAAGTTCTAAAACTTGCATGGTTAATCTCAATCAAATGAATATAAGATGACATACCAACAGGAACGACGCGGCCTGCTTTGATGTCCTCACGTTAGACGGGACTGTTCCTCCTCCAATGTCCAGTCTTGTGACAATGGTGGCACTCAATGTCACCGCCCTTACTCTTTGCCTTGCCCTGTGAGCCACTAGTCTCACTAGGCGCACTCTTACCGTTTCCTGGCTTTTTAAACTTTGGCTTACCGACAGCTAGGTCGCCATGAGCCTTGCCCTTACCTTTACCCTTGTTGGAAATCGTGAGAACATCCTGCTTCATGCTCCCACTCAATTTCATATCCTTCTCGATCTGTACGAGAAGGGAGTGTAGCTCATGAGGACTCTTTTTCAAGTCATTCATGTAGTACTTCGCCCTGAAAAGGGCAAAACCATCGTAAAGAGAATGAAGCATTCGGTCTATGACAATGCTCTCACTGATTTTACAATCAAGTGCCTCCAGCTTCTCGACATTCTCAATCATGTGAATAAGAATGTGTCGGCTAACCGGTTGGCCCTTCTGGAGTTTCGCATCAAAGAAGCGACAGGTATGCTCATAAGTAACGATTCTCGGTGCCTTTGAGAACTCGTTAGTGAGCGTGGTGAAAATCTTGTTTGCACCCTGAGCAATGAAGTTTCTCTGCAAATTGGTTTCCATTACAAAGATGAGTACGTTCTTTATTGCACCCGCTTCCATAACGAAGTCACTATAAGCGAGTGACTCGTTGACTCCTGCATTGGGACCTGGGTTTACCGGTATTGGCTCGATTAAGTACCGAGCTTACCGTCGCAATGGCAAGCATTCCGTAGTCTTTGCCTCCCGATCCCAAAGTTGGACCCGTCGTTTTTCAGACGTGTGAACTGATTCATTTGGTCCATGAATATTTTCAGCCAGGACTCGCGTCCAAGTGTGGCACTAGGCATTTGGATTGCGTTATTTCCAGACATTTTGTTGTAACAGTAAAATAAACGTGTTCTACACTACGAAAAGAAGAATAAATAATAAGCATGTGCATCGTTTATATTTTTAAGTCTAATGAACTACTGTCATAACGCGAAGACTCAAAACATTTATACAATTAACCTCCCTCAAGAATTATATAAATGATCCCAAGACTCAATTCTCTGTAAATTGATAAGCTAACCTTTTAGCTAATTCTACCGTTAGAATTCTTGGTCGATAAATTTCTGTAAATTCTATCTTTAGTCCATCATAATCACGAGAAACTCTTCGGACTATGATGTTGAGGTAAACTAAGTCAACACAACTACTTACCCAACATAGCAGGGGTCATATTATGCCTACCGACGAAGAAGGGATTCATAGTTGTTTGCCCTCATAAAGACTAATCTCAATTTCCGTTTTAGATGAAGATCCCATCAACTTTATTTTAATTCATTTTAAGTGAACTAATATCTTGCATGCGTGAATGATTAAACTAAGATGATGGCTTAATAAACATGTGACATCTGTATGTCTATGAAAACTAACATACAACCTATATGTGTCAATTTTCATGCATTTTAGTAGGTGGTTTGGTTTTAGGAAGAATATGATGCATAAACTATCATGTGAATGAAAAGCAATAGGAATGAAAAACGTAAAAGCAATAATAAAGTCCTAGTGTGGCCTATCCTATCAAAATGAACATAAAATACAAGTTTGGAATCCATCCTTGGACCCGAGAAGCTTGTCTCGATGTTCCATCTTGATCCATATAGCGGGAGTGAGCTCCAATCTCCATCTTTATTCTTCTTCGAAAATTACAATAAATAAATTTACATAATAAACCTATTTATTACATTCTAATTTCAAAACCCAAAACTAAAGGAAAAATAAAGGAGATTCGAGATCTCATAATTACATAAAAAATCATGTTTTCTTCATTACGAAAACATAATTTGACTAAGGCCACACTAAGTATTACAAATTACAACCGATTGCAAAAAAAAATACGTAAATAAATTCATTCAACGATTCATTCAACAATATGCATCAACTAAAAAAAATCAAACATGCAAGACATAATTCTTTAATTATCTAGATTAATTTTCCAAACCACCTATTTAAAAACAAATTAAGTGACAATTTCTCAATTTATCACATTAATTTCAATATTAATTCATATTAAACTTGTAATATGAATTTAATCCATCAATATTTTAAACTGCTTTAAAATAATTAGGTATCTTAAAAGTGTGAACCGTTTCACAACAATTAATCATACATTGTAAAGGTAATGTATAATTAATATTGGCCAAAATAAACAAAAAACCAAAATCCTTTTTTTTATATCTGTCTCGGCTAAACCAAGGAAAAACAATACAAGCCTTTTTTTTCCCGGCAATAACAGCAAAAACAAAAATAACAGCCCGTTTCTTATTTTGTACACGGTTTTATCTGTAAAAACCGAAACAAGACAAATTTTTTTTTTTTTTTTTTTTAAAATGTCATCTGTGAACAGTAACGTGACGTGAACAGTAACAGGAAAAAAAATTCTTTCTTTTCTCGGATACTTTTCAAATCGGCATAAACAAAAACAGCCGCAAAAAAACTTTAATCGGTTTTTCAGAGAAAGAAAAAAATCAGATTTTTTTTTTTTTAATAATATTATTCATCCGTGAACAGTAACAAAAACAGAAGGAAAAAAAATTCCACGGCTAAAAAAAATTCCAGCCGATTATTTTTTTTTTTCGCAAACCCTAATTTTTGTTTACAAATAATTTAATGAAAATCATCAAAATTAAAATTCGTGGCCTTGGCTCTGATACCACTTGTGGGATTTATCTGTATGCATCCCTTTAATTTTAAGGACTATAACGAATTATAATGATGAAACTAGTCATAAAATTAAATTGCATAAAAAAAATTGTAAAGGATTAAGAAATAACCTTCAGTCCTAGCAAATACGGCCTAAGAACAATATCAAAGTAGATATTCGCCTATCAGTTGCACCCAAGACGATATGAGAAATGCCCTTTAATTATGCTAGAATCGATCCAAAAATTAACTAAATAATTGTTAGGTTTTTTTGTGTTTTTCGTAGAGATGAGAGGCAAGAGAATGAGTGAGAAAAATTAGGTTAAGAAAAATTCACTCCCCTTCCCCTTTAACCGTGTATGAGGAGGAGATTAGGGTAGAATTTTTCTTCCTAATATTCTCGGCCCATTTACCGAAATTAGGAGAGTTAATTTTTCTTTTTTTCGGTTATTCCAAAAATGTATAAAATTGTGTAAATTGTGATCTAGTGAGGATCGAACCCATGACCTCTGGGTTTGAGTACCCTCACTATTACCACTATGACACATTCATCTTGTTGATATTAAATATAACCGATTACATTTAATTACGAATTAACATATTAATTCGTCCAAGCTAACATTACATACATTTAATTAAATATAACTTATTATATTCAATTTACGAATTGACAGTTAATTCGTCTCAACTAATATTATTTAATCTTCATTAAATAAATGTCTCATCAACACATTGACTAACTGTTTAGTCATATAAGGCATCAATGTGATTATATTTCTATAACCACATTTCTCAAACACATCCTATAGGTGTGACCTTTAGGGACCAGTTGATCACCGCCATCTGTATGATAATAACGTCAAACTTTGTAGCAAGCCAACCGTTATTAGGTAATCGTTAATCAACTGATTAAAATACGAAGTATACCCTTGTAAACGTGTAAGAAATTACAAATGTTATCACACTAATTTGTGGAGGACACAAGCTCCAACATTTTGCCCCCGAATTGGCTACTTTGGTTCGTTTTGTCCGTTTTGTAGAAATGAACGCGAAAGTAGTGGAATCGTACCATTTTTCGTCCTTTTTCCATGCATTTTGAGGAGACGGAATTTTTCGGAGTGAGTTCCTGCATTGGGAAGCGTGAAGGCACGATTTACGAGGTAGTCGGGTACGAGATTGGGCTGATTTGAAGGAAGAATACTCGATCGAGTAGTTTTATTACTCGATCGAGTGGTTTTTATTGCCTGGGTTGATCGATCGAGTGGATTTATACTCGATCAAGAAGTGCTGGAAAGTCGAGTTACTCGATCGAGTAACATTTATGTTCGATCGAGTAACTTATCTGGAGTTTTACTCGATCGAGTGGTTTCAAACTACTCGATCGAGTGGTTTTGATTTTCGTGGGCTTTAATTAGCCCGTGAACTTGTTTTAATTATTGAACTTAGTTTATTTTCTATTTAAGCTTACGTTAAATAGGTTATTAGCATCTTTGATCTATCTTTGATCTATCTTTATATCATCTATCATTTTCCAAGACTACGTTCTCTTTTCTTCTTCACTATAACTTTATTTTCGGGGTTATTTCCCTCGGATTTGCTAGTTCTTTACGCCGGATCCTTGCGATTGTAATCTCTTTCTCCATCTTTAATATTAATCTTTCATTTGTTCACTTTAAATACTTGTTTTGCTTCATTTAATTTCTGCCCTAATTACCTTTTATGCATTTTGTTATTGTTTTATTATGTTGAATGTCGGTTATTTTTTTGCTGTTGGTATTGATAGTATTAATAGCGATATGAGAAGCTAAATCCGCTTCATGTTGGGATTAGGGGATCTACGGTAGAAATGTGACGATGTAGTGAATAAGTTAGATGAATTAATTGTGAGATTCTGTCACCATAGCAATATAACTGTATTTATCGACTTAGTTGAGTGCACGCTTCTAAGTGACCCTTTTTAATCTGGTTAAATTTAATCCTAGATCGGAAGATTGGACTAAGTAGACCTCCTATGAACAGTAGACTGCCCTGACGAGGACGAAAGTTAAGTTAGTGGAAGTTTAGGATAGAAAGTGGACCGGAAGGACCTTTCCATATCCGTCTCGCAGTAATTTATCTAAGTTGTTTACAGTTGAGTCACTGGACTACCGTACTGAACCGAAATCCTGACATGTCCCCTCTCTATTGATAGTTTAAACTTATTTTCTAACGTAATTGCTCTTTCTTTATCTCTCTTCCTTTAAACCATTTAGTTTAGAAAACAAATTTAAACACCCCTCATTTTGTGACCAAATAGACGGACTTTTACAGATATCTTGCCTCCCTGAGGAGATCAATCTGACTTCCCTAGCTATATAGTTAGTTTAGTTAGTTATTTTTGATAGGTATACGACAGCCCTGTCAAATTTTGGCGCCGTTGCCGGGGAGGCGATTGCCCTATCTGTCTTTCTTTCGTTTATTTTATCCCTCTCAGGAAATTTTTATTCCTTGAGGCAGTTCTTATTTATTTTCTTTCAGTGTTTTGTATGCCCAGGTTAGACAGGTTTGAGTTAGTTGCAGCTGATTCTGAGCCAGAGAGACTATTTAGGCATAGACTCCGTCTGCAAAGAGAATCACGAAAGGAAGCCTTGAGTACTTTCGAACCAGAGCTTCAACATTTCCTTTTTATAGAAAATCCATCTTTTGAAGAAGATACTTCTAGTTCTGTAAGCCAACCAGTAAAGATGCCGAACATTTCTAGTCATTCGGAGCCTAAAACATCATCAATTCCAAAGGGTTTCAATATCCAGACTGAGGATGAGAATACATTTGACATCCGTCCTTCCTATATCAATCTGGTAGAGAGAAATCTCTTTAGAGGTGTGGCAGGTGAAGACCCGAGGAAGCATATGGAGGTCTTTACGGACTACTGTTCTACTATCCCCGCCACAAAGGGGTAACTCAAGACAAGATTAAGGAGGTTCTGTTCCCTTTTTCTTTGACCGACTCAGCCAGGGAGTGGCTAACTGATTTAGACCGCACAGCCGCAGGGGTTACTGATTGGGAGTCCCTTGCTCTTACTTTTTATAACAGGTATTTCCCTCCACAGCGCACCAATCAGCTGAGGGCAAACATCACAAGTTTCAAGTAGGCTCCTGATGAGACTTTCTATTAAGCATGGTCCCGTTTTAAGAAGTTGGTGAGGTCTCTTCCTCACCATGGTTTTGATCCGTGGTTTCTGTCCAACCAGTTATACAATGGGCTATACGATGATCACATAGCCATACTTGATGCATCGTGTAATGGAAGATTCCAAGAGAACACTGACGATGATAAAGGATGGGCTCTTATTGAAGAGATGGCGAACCACTGTGATGAGTATGGAAACCCGAGGGATGTTATTAGAACAGTTCATGCAGTCGATAAGCAGGTTGTGGCTCAGCTGGAAGCCATGAATGCTAGGTTTGATAAGTTGGAGCTGCATTCTGCTGGGGAGCCTCAGACGGTTCATCTGCTTACTAGAGGGGAGGCTGTTACATGTGAGAGATGTGGGAGCAATGACGGTTGATACCCGTCGTTGTGAGCACCAAAAATAATATTTATTATTTCCTATTAAAACTAACCTAGGCTAGTGGTAACAGGGTCGAACCACAAGGAGGCGAATGTAATTAACAGTTGTCTAATATAGTCTAAGGTAACAAGTGTGGGGGTTGAGTTGATTTGGTCTATAGCTAATAACAATAAAAATTAAACTAGAGATATATAGTAAATCAAATATAAAGAAGGGTACTAGGATGGCCGGTTCACTATAGTTTCGGCGGTAGCAAACTAAGTCGGTCTAAATCAAACACATGAGGCGGGAAACAAGAGGTCCTCTCGGTCCACTCTCAACAGATAGCATCTTTTGATCTCGCTATAAGTCCCTAATATCACTAATACTGACTCTCGTCCTGAAAAGTGACTAATAATCTAAACTATACCTATCTTTCGATCTCAGCATAGTTTAGTCATTTTAATTGGTGGTCAATCAACTGTCCCTATCTCTCGATCTAATGGGTCAGTCACATCCTAAACATTCAACTAGTCGTGTGCACTCGATTCGTCGAATAAAGAATTAAAACAATTAAAACGAAGGTAAAACCTCGCGTGGCCAGTCGATCGACCAGGTATGGCAGTCGATCGACTGACACGCGATTCAGGCTGTGTTATTCTACGCCGCCTACACTATAATTCCCCTACATCCTAGCACGAATAAATTAGATACTTATACTAAGACTGATAACAACAATAAGATTGACTAAATAAACAGAAGAATTCATGCTTGAAATAAATGAGCAAACGATTAACATAAAACGAGGATCACGGTTTCGGGAAACTAACTAGCAATTTCTATACTACCAACATAATAAAGATGAACTGAAATAAGAGTAAGGGAATACCGAAATTGCAGAAGGATTGTAACGGAATGATTGAAAGCACAACGAAAATCCAATGCGAAATAATATCCCGAACCCTAATTATTTGATAAACTGAAACTAAATGTAAAACGAGGTGAAAACTGGATAGATATTCTGAAAACTCATGCTACGTTATATAAGAAAAGTACGCAGCTATTATTCCTAAACCTAATAACTCATGGGCTTGATAAATCTCGATCTTTTAATTCTCGTCTGATGTAGCGGCTTGGTCGATCGACTGAGGTAACCGGTCGATCGACTGCTCTGAGCTGAACAGTAGCTTCTGATCCCGTGGGTTGGTCGATCGACTAAGGGGGACAGTCGATCGACTGCTTTAGCTGGTAATCCGCTTTTAACTTCTCGTGGATTTATCTTTTGGGCCTTGAAATGCGCACCGAGCTCGTTCCTTAAGTGAATACTTCATGCCAAATGCAATGCAGGATTCTCGGGGACGGATTTAGCTCAATTTCCGTTGAATTCCTCATATTTCTGCAATAATGTACAAAAACACGAAAGTAGACGGAAATAGGGGAAATGGAAGCTTAAACTACACAAATGAGCTCTGAAATGCGTGTAAAATGAGGTATAAAACATCATATAAAAGACACACATCAAACTTCCCCAAACAAAACCCTTGCTTGTCCCCAAGCAAGAACTAGACTCGATCTAATGACCTAATGGAAAGAGTTCAATCAAAGAGCGAATTACAACATGTAAGGCCTAAACCATTTTAATGCAACTAACAATCAATTAGTAATGTGAATCATGCAACCGAATTATGAAGTCGTTAAAAACTGCTGAACCGTCAACTATAGAGACTTATCAAATCGGACTCTCACGGGTCGCTCGAATCACTCATAAGTACAAGTGAATATATGAGGATAGAAAGAATTCATTTTGTAAACACTCTCACCTAACTACGACCTATAAGAACATGCCTGCAATATAATATGAAAACAATCTCTACAACCGTACATATGCATTCCAACCAACAAAAGACCATGACACATGCCGAGGTATATATGTGGATAATGTGAGGTATGGGTAAGAAGAGGCAAAACATTTAAGGGAAAGTGGAGGTACAAGTGATCAAGCTAGTACCTAAATGGAACCATATGGCAACATCCTTCTTCTTTCTCATAATCAAACGAAACGGTGCTATAGCAAGCACAAAACTCATAATCTCCAGTATAAAAGTAATCAACCAACTCTCCATAAGATACTAATGCAACATGGGAGCAAAAATCGCCATAAGATAAGGATTTTGAATTTATGCAAATTGATTTCCTTCTTTTCCTTCGAATCTCAGTCGATCGACCAGAATTGGCAGTCGATCGACTGCTTTGAACAGTACATAACTCTTTTTTTTCTTTTCGAATCATTTTTCTTTTTTTCTTTTCTTTGAACTTCTTTCCTCCTTCATTCTTTTTATCCAAAAAAATCTCAATAAGAGCAAATGCTACCAAAACTAAGTAACAATCCCAAGAACATATACTACTAGCTTAACAAGGGCAGGCTAAATGTAGGATGTAGTAATGGGACAAAAAGGCTGTTTTTGGCAGTGTGAAGCTTATGGGCGAAATGAATAAAGGTAAACCTCTACCACATGTGTCAACAAACCACAAACCGAATGCACATAGGTATTAAGAAGATCAAATTTATATTCATGCAAATTGATGTAACATGTCTCATAAGGAGAACTACTCACAATCCTAGATAAACTGGTCATAGATGTCACAAGTTATAAGCTCTAATAACTTAGAAATATGATGTAGCTTGCCAAAATTCTAAGTCAAGTCTCAAGCTCAGCAAATAATTTAACGAAAACTCGTAGATATGCACTTATACGATTCTACTAATAACATGTTAATTAGCAAGGCTTAGGCAAAAACAGAAGCAACTGCAATGTCATCATTGAAATACTACCGTTCCGACTCGACCTATATGCTAAAATAAACATGCATTTTTTTTGAATTTTTGAAATTTTTCAATTTTTTTTGAACTTTTTGTATATATATGAAATGAAAAAAAAAAACAATGCAAAACAAAATGTAAACGTGAATGCAAGCAAATGATATGCGACACAAAACCCTTCCCCAAACCAAATCGCACAATGTCCCCATTGTGCAAAATCATGTAATGAAGAAAAGAGAAACGGGAATTTGCGAGAAAATTAAATAAATAAAACATGAAGTGAAAATCGGGAACTCACAAGACTTTAAGCGCAGCAAAAGGAAACCTTCCCAAACCAGCGTGAGCTAGGAGGTTTCAGTAGCCGACAGTGCTACTAATAAGTACCTGAAAGACAAACAAAATCCACGCATAAAATCGAGAAGACAATAATGAAGTGGTAATTATGTGCACAATTAAGAAAAGTAGAAGAAATAAATAATTTGACGGAAGATAAAGTGGAGTAGAAAACTCCCTCAAGTCCAGAAATCGACCAAACACAGCAGGGGAAAGGTCATGAACAGGTACAGCAGTGCAGGGCGGTCGATCGACCACATCACCCAGTCGATCGACCAAGGCGAAAGGAACAGTAGCTCCTGGAAACTGCAGACCAGTCGATCGACTATACAGACTAGTCGATCGACTGGAAATACTGCTGTAACTTCTGATTTCTTCGTATTTGCTCAATTACTTGAGCTAATGAGGTCTAAAAACCTGTAAATGCACAATAGTACGTGCCCAAAATTGCGCAAAACCCAAAGTAAAGTCTAAAGCACTTAAAAATCCTAAGCAACAAAAATAAATGCGAACTCTCGCGCACACAAAAGCAATAAAAAAGAGTTTAAAAAGCAATAAAATGTTTGTAAGGCATGTGATCAACTAATAGTTGATCAAGAACGGCCACGATATGGCCCACTTCGTTGGCTTCTGGCTACAAGAGGTAGCCTCAATGGTGCTCATCTTCTCAGCTGCACCTTCCTCAACTTCTGCATCCGTAGAGCTTGACGGATCAACAGCTTTGTCATCTCCCCAATCAATGACCTCTTCCGGCTCATCAAAATCCAAGTCGGACTCCCTCACTTTGCTGGCTCATCTTCAAGCTCCTCATCAGTACCATAACTCAGGCATCCAAGACCGCCTCTCGAAACGATTTGCTCCTTCACAGCTGGAGCAACCCGCGGCTCTTCCTTCGCCAAACCAGCTCCTACAATGTCTAAAACAACAGAATCTTCCTCCTTCTTGCTCCCAGTCTGGGGCGGAGGTGTTATAACAGGAGTAGGAATAGAGATAGGCATGTCAGGAAGCACAAAGTATGATTTATTTTCAGAAACCGTATTACAGGTGACAGGCCACATGAGGTCCTTCTTCCTAGCAATTTGGGCGAAGACAATAGAATGCTTCCCCACTTTGAAGGTCAGGGTCCCAGAACCAACATCAATAATTGCACCAGCAGTGCGTAGAAACGGCCTACCTAGAATGATAGGTATGTGGGCATCCTCAGGCATATCTAGGACTACAGAGTCTACAGGGAAGAAAAACTTCCCTATTTGCACAGGGATGTCCTCTAGGACTCCTATAGGCTGGACCGCAGATCGGTCAGCCATCTGAACGGTCATGTTCGTGACTGCAAACTTATTCAATTTTAACTTTCTAGCGAGACTCAAAGGCATGACGCTAATGCTAGCTCTTAGGTCACAAAATGCCTTCTCAATAGAGAAGGTACCTATATTACAAGGAACGGAAAAGCTACCCGGGTCCTCTAGCTTATGGGGTGCAGTGTGAGACAGATAAGAACAAGTTTCCTCAGTCAGTGCAACAGTATGCATGGTTTCAAGTGACCTCTTTTTAGACAGTAATTGCTTCATGAACTTCATATAAGCGGGCACTTAATTAACTAATTCAAGGAAAGGTACTTGTACGTTAAGACTACGAACAACATTTTCAAATTTATTGAAAGATACATGTTCCTTTGTCGGCACTAGTCTCTCTGGAAAAGGGGCTGAAAGAAGTAACTTAGCCCTCTCCTCTAAGTCTCGCATGCCGGCATCCGTGGACTTAGGCTCGAAGTCCACTACCTTCTCCTTATTGAAGCTTGACCCCTCTTCAGACCGTCTCAAATATGAACCATTGATTGACATTGGGCCGTACTTCGGAATTGGAACGGACCCATCAGCACTCGGGTCTTGCCTCAATACTTTCGGAGTTGTCGTACCCCAAAATAAGTGGTCTCTCAAACTATTGGGCATTGGAAGACGAAATTTCTCAATATCAACAGCGGCCTCAGTCGATCGACCACCTTGCTCAGTCGATCGGCTGAGCTCTGCAGTTCCAGAAGCTCCTGTAACCCGCACTTCAGTCGATCGACCGGGTACATCAGTCGATCGACTGATATACCTGGTAGACGCCTTGTTCTTGCTATTTTTCGTTACAGCTTTCTTTTGACTCGGTTCCGCCTCATTCTTTTCAGCAACATCCTCGACCATGGCAGGCCCCTCCAGGGTAGACCCGCTTCTCAAAGTAATGGCATTTGGGGTCACTTTCTGGTCAGTTTGAGTCGGTAAGTGTCCCGGAGCTCGAGTGGTACTCTTGCTAGCCAATTGAGAAATTTGGCTCTCTAGTAGCTTCATCCCGGCCTCTCTAGCTTGGGACTCCTTTTGCAACCTATTCTTCAACTCAGCAAACTCAGAATTTTGAGATTGTTGCTGCTGCGGCACCTAGGGAGGTTTTTGATATTGTGTTGCTTATGATGAGGGGGCACATAGGCTTGCTGTTGCTGCTGCTGCGGAGGTGGAGTTGGATTTAGGACATTCTGGCTACTCCACCTCAAGTTGGGATGAACATTAGGCTCATAGAAGGTGTTTGTCTGCCTATAATGTTAAAAAGCAGCACAAGACTCAAAGGGACTAGGACAATTTTCTGAAACATGTCCCTCAGCTCCACATCTTCTACAGACGAAAGGACCATCTGAAACAGCATTCAACTGGTAAATACCGCCTTTTGAAGCTCCTCCCAGTTCATACTTGTAAAATCTCGCAGTGAGAGCTTCAAGTGCAGCTACAGAAGGAGATTCAGCACTCCTTCTTTGATTCCCCCTGGAATTCCCATACTCAGCCTTGTGGGTGGCTAAGTCATCAATGATCTTCCACCCCTTAGTCTCTCCCATATTCTCAGCAAATCGGCCATTGGTCGCAAAGCACCCAAAATAGCCCCTCGATCGTCATACAGCCCGTTATAGAACTGATTGCAAAGACTCCATTTTTCGAACCCATGGTGCGGTATGGTTCGCACCAGCTTCTTAAAACAAACCCATGCTTCATGAAAGTTCTCATCCGGCCCTTGTTTAAAGCTCGTGATCTGAGCTCTAATGGCATTAGTCTTCTAGGCAGAGAAGTACTTCTTGTAAAATGCCAGGGCTAAGGAATTCCAGTCGGTGATCCCATGAGCGGCTCGGTCCAGATCTTTGTACCACTCCCTTGCAGCATCACGGAGTGAGAATATGAACAAGGTCTCCTTTATCTGGTCCTGGGTCACACCGGTCGGTGGGGGTATAGAGCAGCAGTAATCGATATAGGAAGGCTTTGGTTCGAATTACCTATCAGCTCCAGGTAATTCGAATCCCTTGTACAGATTTTCGGCTGTCGGCTCAGAATGACTTGCTATAGTTGCTTCTTCAGCCATGACTGGAATTTCGGAGAAGTGACTCTCTCGGTGAAGAAATAGAAGCAGGAGATGTAGGTGGATCTTCCTCGAACAGAGCGTTCTCGTAGTAACTTGACAGAGTACTCAGCTCTTCCTCTGTCGGCAACACCCTTGATAATCGTCTCCTTTATTTGCAGCTCCCCCGAACTGGTTCCTCTCAACTAAGTTGATATAGGAAGGCTTTGGTTCGAATTACCTATCAGCTCCAGGTAATTCGAATCCCTTTATCTGATTTTTATTTGTCGGCTCGAGAATGACTTGCTATAGTTGCTTCTTGACCATGACTGGAATTTACGGAGAAGTGACTGCCTCTCGGTGAAGAAATAGAAGCAGGAGATGTAGGTGGATCTTCCTCGAACAGAGCGTTCTCGTAGTAACTTGACAGAGTACTCAGCTCTTCCTCTGTCGGCAACACCCTTGATAATCGTCTCAACTCGCGCAAGGATTTCTCAATCTCAGGATTGAACGGTACTAGTTCACCACCCTGTGACCTGCGCATAAGAAGAAACTACAAAAAGAATATAAGAAAAGTTTAAGGAACAGATGTCCCTTAAACAAAGAAAGACTAAATAAAAACAACTAAAAATTAGAACAATTGCCTCCCCGGCAACGGCGCCAAAATTTGATACCCGTCGTTGTGAGCACCAAAATTAATATTTATTATTTCCTATTAAAACTAATCTAGGCTAGTGGTAACAGGGTCGAACCACAAGAAGGCGAATGTAATTAACAGTTGTCTAATTTAGTCTAAGGTAACAAGTGTGGGGGTTGAGTTGATTTGGTCTATAGCTAATAACAATAAAACTTAAACTAAAGATATATATTAAATCAAATATAAAGAAGGATACTAGGATGGTCGGTTCACTATAGTTTCGGCGGCAGCAAACTAAGTCGGTCTAAATCAAACACATGAGGCGTTAAGCAAGAGGTCCTCTCGGTCCACTCTCAACAGATAGCATCTTTCGATCTCGCTATAAGTCCCTAATATCACTAATACTGACTCTCGTCCTAAAAAGTGACTAATAATCTAAACTTTACCTATCTTTCGATCTAAGCATAGTTTAGTCATTTTAATTGGTGGTCAATCAACTGTCCCTATCTCTCGATCTAATGGGTCAGTCACATCCTAAACATTCAACTAGTCGTGTGCACTCGATTCGTCGAATAAAGAATTAAAATAATTAAAACGAAGGTAAAACCTCACGTGGTCAGTCGATCGACCAGGTATGGCAGTCGATCGACTGACACGCGATTCAGGCCGTGTTATTCTACGCCGCCTACACTATAATTCCCCTACATCCTAGCACAAATAAATTAGCTACTCATACTAAGACTGATAACAACAATAAGATTGACTAAATAAACAGAAGAATTCATGCTTGAAATAAAAGAGCAAAAAATTAACATAAAACGAGGATCACGGTTTCGGGAAACTAACTAGCAATTTCTATACTATCAACGCAATAAAGATGAACTGAAATAAGAGTAAGGGAATACCGAAATTGCAGAAGGATTGTAACGGAATGATTGAAAGCACAACGAAAATCCAATGCGAAATAATATCCCGAACCCTAATTATTTGATAAACTAAAACTGAATGTAAAACGAGGTGAAAACTGGATAGATATTCTGAAAACTCATGCTACGTTATATAAGAAAAGTACGCAACTATTATTCCTAAACCTAATAACTCATGGGCTTGATAAATCTCGATCTTTTAATTCTGGTCTGAAGTAGCGGCTTGGTCGATCGACTGAGGTAACCGGTCGATCGACTGCTCTGAGCTGAACAGTAGCTTCTGATCCCGTGGGTTGGTCGATCGACTAAGGGGGCCAGTCGATCGACTGCTTTAGCTGGTAATCCGCTTTTAACTTCTCGTGGAATTGTCTTTTTGGCCTTGAAATGCGCACCGAGCTCGTTCCTTAAGTGAATACTTCACGCCAAAAGCAATGCAGGATTCTCGGGGACGGATTTACCTCAATTTCCATTGAATTCCTCATATTTCTGCAATAATGTATAAAAACACGAAAATAGACGTAAATAGGGGAAATGGTAGCTTAAACTACACAAATGAGCTCTGAAATGCGTGTAAAATGAGGGATAAAACATCATATAAAAGACACGCATCAACAGTCACACTGCGGTTGGCTGTCTTACGGAGAAGGAACAGGTTCTTGCTTTTCAACAATACAGGCAAGGAGGGGGTTGCTATTATAACAACCAAGAGGCAGTCCATCCCAATTTGAGGTGGACTACTCAAAATATGCTCAATCCTATCTATCCTCCGCAGCAGCAGCAGCCGTATGTCCCTCCACATAAGACTCAACAAGGCTTTCATAAGCCTCCTTCCTTTCCTACACCTAATCAAGGTGCATCGTCTTCTGGTGGGGTAAGTGAGCTAGGTGAGTTGAAGACAATGCTGCAGTCTTTGACAAAGCAGTGGCAGCTGAGTGATCAACCAAAAGACGCATAAATCAAGGCACTTGAAACTCAAGTTGCGAATTTAGCCGCGAACCAGTCCACAACGAAACCGGGTCATTTACCGTCACAAGCTGACAAGAATCCACATGAGACGGTAAATTTAATTAATTTGAGGAGCGGTCGTTCATATGAGGGACCAGACATGTCAAACTCAGACCCGGGGAAGCTAGTTATAGCTTATGAACAGTGTTCTGGCGAAGAAAAGGAGCTGACGACAAGGAAAGTACTCGATCGACTGATTACGGGGGGTCGATCGAGTGAATTTGCTGAAGAAAGGGCTCGATCGAGTAAAAATCCTACTCGATCGAGTGAACAGGGAAAAGAAGCTGCTCGATCGAGTGAACTTTCTACTCGATCGAGTTATTTTGTTGAAGAAACAGCTCGATCGAGTGGTAATTTTGGTCGATCGCGTAGTATGGATAAAGAACAGCTTGATCGAGAGCCTGCTAGTGCTCGATCGAGTGAGAAATTTCCTGAAAGACCTCGTTCGAAAGGAAAGAAGCGTCCGAAGGATTAGGAGCTTGATCCGGCTGACACGTTGGAAGAGAGGAACAAGGAACTCGAGATACCTATAACGGTGCCCTTCCCGAGGCGTTTGCAAAGTACTAAAGGTAATTTACAATTCGGCAGATTTTCCGAACTCCTGAGAAGCTTGTAGGTCACTGTGACATTCGCCGAACTGCTGACACAGGTACCCTCTTACATTAAATTTATGAAAGAAATTTTATCGCGTAAGAGGCACATTAATGATCATAAGACGGTAGCTTTGACCGAGTTAGGGACAGCCCTAGTTCAGATGAAGTTACCTCCTAAACAGTCAGACCCAAGTAGTTTTTCGATTCCGTGTCATATTGGTACCCATTTGATTGATAACGCGTTATGCGATCTTGGTGCTAGCGTGAGTGTCTTACCGTTGTTTCTAGCTAAGAGACTTGGTTTGACAAAGTTTAATTGAACAAACATGACTGTTCAAATGGCCGACCGTAGTATATCACGGCCACTAGGTGTCATAGAAGACATACCTGTTAAGATCAGGAGGTTCTTTATTCCCGTTGACTTTGTTGTACTTGACATCCCCGAAGATGCCCATACCCCTATTATTTTAGGGAGACCATTTTTATTTGCTGTCCGTGCAGTAATAGACGTCGGGGGCAAGACATTAACTTTTCAGGTTGGGGACGAGGAATTGATATTCCATCAGTCTAAGTTCCGAAGGGCTCCCATGCAAGCTCAGCCTTTCAATGCCCTCTCTTCTATTGACCCTATTATTGACACTCCAAATGAAAATTTGGAGCATTGTGCTGCTATTATGACCCTTCCACCACAGGTTGAGAGCAAAAAGGAGGAAAGTTCGTCTGTTTTCCTTGCTGCATGTACAGATGAAAATAATGCAGGAGCTGTCAAAGGGCATTGTGCAATTAATGTCAGTCAAGGTGGGAGTGACAATGTTAAATCCGGTGAGAAAGGAGCAAGGATGAGAAAAGTTCGCGCATATGTGCATGTCAACTATTCTCCTCCTAATGATTCAAGTTCAAGCTCATGGAAACTGAAGAGGATGATTAATGTTGCTGAGATGACGTCCTCCATTCAGGAGCCCTCCAAGGGGCTACTGAATTGCCTTGGGAAGAGAGCGGGGAAATGCCCCGTGTACCAACTTGTATAAACAATTTTTAAATTTTCCGTTGAATTTCTTTTATTGCTTTTAATTAGGAAAATTAGAATTTAGACAATTTTAGCGTAGATTAGAGACTATAACTTTTAATTTGCGTTTTTGGTATTTTGGGATACTTTTGCGAGTGTTTCTATGCAGGTTTTGGGAATTTTACGCAAATTCAAAAGAAGGATGATGAATTCAAGAGCTTACACGAGGAAAAGAGCTTGATCGAGTACTTTTTGTACTCGATCTAGTGAAATGTGTTCGATCGAGTGATTCCATATTACTCGATCGAGTAAAGCTGAAAAGGGGAGTTCTCGATCGAGTAAATTTTTACTCGATTGAGTAGATGGATCCATGAAGTCCTCGATCGAGCAGTTATAAACCACTCGATCGAGTGAAATGGGAAATGACACGCAGGGAGTTTTCTTTAACTTCGTTCTTTTTTATTGTTATTTCATTTTCACCCAATTTTTCGACTCCTTCCTTATTTGCGACAAAAGAACCCCAAAATCCCCCATATTTCTTGCCCTTTTGCCAAATCCGTCACTTACATTGTGCTTATTGCTAATTAATCGTCAAAAGCCCTCTACTTTCCCTCTGATTTTCGTTGTTTGACACGGTCTATTAAGGGTATTAAGGTTCCGCGGTTTTTCAATCAAAAATCGTCATTGTTGCTTGTTTCTTGCCGATTAATTGCAATTTTTAGGTTCTTAATCATCAAGTAAGTGATCCTTACACTTCTTTGCATTCAAATTTCACTTATTTTGCATTTTATGAAGTGAATTAGGACCTAGGTTTCGATTTTCTGTTTTGGGTCGAAATTATCGACTATAATTTTGATTCAATGCTTAGTCTAACTTGCTTGATGCTTAATCCCGTATTCTCATTGATATTTACTTGCCTAGTTCGAATTTTGCGCGAAATTCGCGATTAGGGGTGATTTTCAGTCAAAATTTTCGACTGTCAACTGGGTTTTCATGCTGTCATATGCTTAATTTACTTCAGTTGTTGCTTAATTGTTGCCATTGATGCCTGCTACCCTGCCCCTAGCGCTGCTTACCCGCTGTTATTCGAAATTTTTGAGAAAAATTGGGAATTTTTGGGCTGTAAGTCGATTTGTTTCGACTGATTAGGGGAATTATCATGCTGTTTTCATGCTTTTTCTTATCAAATTCCCCTGCCCTTTTTATTCAGGATGGATTCTAGCTCTCTGCCCTCCACTAGCTCGACTTCTAGTCTATCCTTGCCTGAGACGATGGTCCCTGCTGTCACCACCGCCTCCACTTCTGTTAGTACCGCAGCCCCTGTGTTCTTAATCTCTGTTGCTGGTACAGTTTTTACGCCTTCTAGCACTGATGCTAGCCCTGTTTCGGCTGCCACTTCAGTCACAGCCACCACCACTGCTAGCACTGCTGCTAGTCTTTCTTCCTAAGTGGTGGTCACAGTAGCCACAACCTCTACATCAGCCATGGTGAGCACACCTGTGGCAGACTCACCAGCAGTTGCAGCTGCTTTACGGGCGGCTCTAGTTTCTCGCACCGTCACTGGACGGGCTTCTACCTCAGGTTCTAGAGGCCGGGGCCGAGGTCGTGGACGTGCTCGTGCTAGGCCAGCTCCTAGTACTTCTGCTGCTTTTTCTAGCACAGTCACTGTCCGACGGGACGACTCCCTCGACCCCCACCCCGAGTACCCGCAGGTAATTTTCGTTAATGGTGTACATCGTAAGAGGTTTTATCACTTTGTTGGCTATAAGTCTTTCCCTACCCGGTTCTTAGACCAGCCGGCACTTGAGAGACTCGGCTTTTACGAGTCGGTTTGTGAGCTTTTATGGGGCACGGGGATGGCCGGACTCATCACTATGAGTGGCCACACCTTTCTGGAGCTGAGTCTTGAGTTCCTCAGCTCCTTCACCTTCTCCTACGGGGCACACGACGCTGTCCCCACTAGTCTTTCCGTGTCTTTCCGGTTGTTTAACCGGACTTTTTCGATGACTTTGGAGGAGTTTGGTACCATACTCGACCTTTCCTTTACGGGCGACACTACTGCCCCGAGGAAGGTCATTCGTCAGCTTTGGCGGACCTTGGCCCAGACCACCTTTCCCGAGCGAAAGCTCGCACAGGTCCACCTTCCCCCTTTCCGTTACTTTCTTCGACTGATGGGGAGCACCATTTTTTCTCGTAGGGAGCCAAACAACATCAACAACAACGAGCTCTCCATCTTAGGAGGTTACCTGAACATTGACTGCGAGGGTCCATTTACCCTCAACATTGCCTATTTGATCGCCCAGTACTTCCAGGCCCAAGGGGAGAAGGTCATAGGATCTATTGTCTACGGTGGCATAGCCATCATTCCTGCCCGTTCCCTTTTCCCTGTCTGGCCTCGTGACCTACCGTACCTAGCGGGAGAGAGGTATCTGAGCCTAGATGTCATGCATTCTTAGCACTGGCTGACCACAGACTAACGGACTTGGAAGATAGATGGTTCATTGTCCGTGGACTTACCTTGCACCTCTCTCCCCCGTCTAGCCCCTTTGTCTACTGTCGCACGGGACGCCCGACTTCCACCACTACCTGACTACCACCTCCAGGTCAGCCCACCTACCACTTTACCCGCCGCTAAGAAGCGGCGTAGACTTGAGACCGGAGAGGGGTCCATACCTTCTGGGAGCGGCCAACCTTCCACGGCCACTCCTACACCCATCCCGACTCCTACTCCTACTCCTACTCCCGTACCCGCCGACCAGACCCAGACACAGACACAGCCGGTCCTACCGGCTAATTTTGTACCTCCACCGCCCTTTGAGGCGTCCTCGGTCATGGACCAAGGGCGCCGTGACAGTTTATTAGTTGAGATCGCAGAGAGGCAGGCTCGTATGGAGCGGGACTTAGCTTTAACTTTGTTCCCTCTATACGAGTACCACTTGAGTCGACACCGTCCGATCCCAAAGGGTTGGCCACACCCTTCCTTTTACCGGTACCTAAGTGAGGGGTACCTGGAGTCTGCTGAGGAGGAGGACGAGGACCCGGCAGCGGCGGCGTAGAGAGCTCAAGCTGAGCAGAGGAGGAGGAGAGAGCAGGAGGTAGACCCGGACTTCAGGGTGACGGTGGAGGACGTGCATGACAACGACGAGGAGGCTGACGTGTAGATACTGGTCTACTCACTTCCCCAGTTTTCTGGCTGGTTTGGGGAAGTTCGTGTTTTGTATGTACATCTCACTCTTTTCTTTTTGTCTCCTATTTATTTTATTCTTTTTTATTCTTTATGGTTGTATATTCCCGTTCCCTTGTATATATATGCTGGTGTATGCTAGAGGACAACGAGGGCGTTGTCCGTTTTGGTTTGGGGAGGGTATTGCATCCTTTTGAGTCTGCATTTGCATTTACATTTTTTTTGCATTCACGTTTATTTATTTCAGCTTGCATTGTTTATTTATTTCATTAAAAATAAAAAAAAACCAAAAAAAATTCACTTTTATTTATTTCAGCTTGCATTGTTTATTTATTTCATTAAAAATAAAAAAACCAAAAAAATTAGAAAATTTCAAAAATTCAAAAATATTCACGTTTATTTTTGCATATAGGTTGAGTCAGAACGGTTGATTTCCGTGATGATATTGCACTATAACTTGTCATTTTTACTTGAGCATTGCACCTCTGTTGATAGTTATTAGCTTTGTCATACGCATAGTCTACGAGGTTTTGTTCAAATATAGCTGACTGTTTAGACTTGACCTGATAAATTGGCACCCTACTTTACAATTTCTGAGGTTTAGAGCCCATAACTGGTGACATTCATGATCAGTTCATTAGGAATTGAGAGTAGTACTCCTTGCATAGCATGTTCATCATTTTTGCACTTTTATGACATTCGATTTCTTGTCAAATGCACACATTCGGGTTTGTGGTCGGTGTCACATGCAGGGAGGTGCTTGTAAATTTTCCCTTTTCCTTATATTTTTCACCCATTTTGCTCCACTTAAGCCAAAACTTGCCTTTTTGACCCATTTGCTACATCCCAAACTGAGCCTGCCTAGTCAAGCTAGTTTAGTATGTCCTTTTGTGGTATATTTTTCCGTCTTCAGTTTGGCCCGTGTATTTTTTATTGGAGTTGGTGTAAATAGAGGAAGGAGAAAAAGAAAAAAGAAAAAAAAAATTGAAAAAAAAAAGATGAGAAAAACGTGAAAAAGAAAAGAAGAGGAAGAAAAAAAAAAGAAGAATCGTTGTACAGTGATAGAAAAGCCAGGAAGAATGAAAATTTTCAAATATTTGAGCTGGTTGATTTTGAGTCCGTCTGTATTCATTTCTATTTTGTGACGGTCTCACTCCCCTGTTTAATTCCATATTTTTGAGGAGATTGTGTATGAGATTAGTGAGTTGTGTGCCAAATGAAGGGCACTTGTACTTTATTTTCCAGTCAGTTGAGATTCGGATAGTTTTACATGGTCCTGTTAGGAACTAGCTTGACGCTTTTACCTCCATATTACCATAACTTGTTCTGCCTTTTCTCACCTGAACCTCACTATTCCCATATCATTTGTAAGCCCTCGGCTGTGACGGACATTATTGGTTGGAGTGTGTGCATTAGTACTTGAATCGTCTTTCATTTTTATAGCATGCATGCTATGTAGGTCGCAATTAGGTGAGTGACTGTTTCTCCTTCTCTCTTTTACATATAACATTCACCCTTTGCTTCATGAGAGAAGAGTGACCACGAGAGAGACCGATTTTATTGGTCTTGCAAGGTCGATAGGTTGGCTATATTTCTGAACATCTTATAACTCGTTTGCATATTGACTCCTTAGCTATGACTGTTAATTTTTGTTGCACTAAATTGGTTCAAGTAGACAAGTTAAGCTAGCTCTGAGTTTTCATTTCTGTTCCATTAGTTGCATTTTAGTTTACTCGAGGATGAGTAAAGGTTCGGTTTGGGGAGATTTGATACGTGCATTTTATGTAGTCTTTTTTGTCTAATTTTAGCACGTATTTCTATGTACTTTCATACTGTTTATATTGCATTTTGCCCCCGAATTGGCTACTTTGGTTCGTTTTGTCCGTTTTGTAGAAATGAATGCGAAAGTAGTGGAATCCTACCATTTTTCGTCCTTTTTGCATGCATTTTGAGGAGACGGGATTTTCCGGAGTGAGTTCCTGCATTGGGAAGTGTGAAGACACGTTTACGAGGCAGTCGGGTACGTGATTGGGCTGATTTGAAGGAAGAATACTCGATCGAGTAGTTTTATTACTCGATCGAGTGGTTTTTATAGCCTGGGTTGATCGATCGAGTGGATTTATACTCGATCAAGAAGTGCTTGAAAGTGGAGTTACTCGATCGAGTAACATTTATGTTCGATCGAGTAACTTATCTGGAGTTTTACTCGATCGAGTGGTTTCACACTACTCGATCGAGTGGTTTTGGTTTTCGTGGGCTTTAATTAGCCCGTGAACTGGTTTTAGTTATTGAACATAGTTTATTTTCTATTTAAGCTTACGTTAACTAGGTTATTAGCATCTTTGATCAATCTTTGATCTATCTTTATATCATCTATCATTTTCCAAGACTGCGATCTCTTTTCTTCTTCACCGTAACTTTAATTTCGGGGATATTTCGCTCGGATTTGCTAGTTCTTTACGTCGGATTCTTGCGATTAATCTCTTTCTCCATCTTGAATATTAATCTTTCATTTTTTCACTTTAAATACTTGTTTTGCTACATTTAATTTCTGCCCTAATTACCTTTTATGCATTTTTATTATTGTTTTATCATGTTGAATGTTGGTTATTTGTTTGCTGTTGGTATTGATAGTATTAATAACGATATGAGTAGCTAAATCCGCTTCATGTTGGGATTAGGGGATCTATGGTAGAAATGTGACGATGTAGTGAATAAGTTAGATGAAATAATTGTGAGATTCTGTCACCATAGCAATATAACTGTATTTATCGACTTAGTTGAGTACACGCTTCTGAGTCACCCTTTTTAATCTGGTTAAATTTAATCCTGGATCGGAAGATTGGACTAAATAGACCTACTATGAACAGTAGACTACCTTGACGAGGACGGAAGTTAAGTTAGTGGAAGTTTAGGATAGAAAGTGGACCTGAAGGACCTTTCCATATCCGGCTCGCAGTAATTTATTTAAGTTGTTTACAGTTGAGTCACTGGACTACCGTAGTGAACCGAAATCCTGATATGTCCCCTTTCTATTGATAGTTTAAACTTATTTTCTGCCTTAATTACTCTTTCTTTATCTCTCTTCCATTAAACCAATTAGTTTAGAAAACCAATTTAAACACCCCCCATTTTGTGACCAAATAGACGGAATTTTACAGATATCTTACCTCCCTGAGGAAATCGACCTGACTTCCCTAGCTATATAGTTATTTTAGTTAGTTATTTTTGTTAGGTATACGACAGTCCTGTCAACTCACGTGGATGCCAATGTGTGGGATTTATCTGTATGCATCCCTTTAATTTTAAGGACTATAACGAATTATAACATGATGAATTACTAGTCATAAAATAAAATGTATAAACAAGATCGTAAAAGATTAAGAAATAACCTTCGGTCCTAGCAAATTCGGCCTAGGAACAATATCGCAATGTTATTCGCCTATTAGTTGCACCCAAGACGTATGAGAAATGCCTTTGATTATGCTAGAATCGACCCAAAAATTAACTAATTAATTTTTAGGTTTTTGTGTTTTTCTTCTAATGAGATGGAGGCAAGAATGGGAAAAGAATTCGGTTGAAAAAAACACCTACTCTCCTCTTATTGTCACCGAAATTAGGGTGAAAGAGGGAGATATTTTTTTCTCCTAAATTCGGCCCATCTGACTGAAATTAATAAGGAGTATAATTTCCTTATTTTCGGTTATTCCAAAAATGTATAAAATGTGTTAAATATAAATTGTCATCTATTGAGGATCGATCCCACAACCTCTTGGTTTGAGTACCCTCACTATTACCACTATGACACATTCATCTTGTTGATTAAATATATCGATTACATTTAAGTACGAATTAACATATTAATTCGTCCAAGCTAACATTATATACATTAATTTAATATAACTTATTATATTTAAATTTACGAATTGACAGTTAATTCGTCTCAACTAATATTATTTAATTTTCATTAAATAATTGTCTCATCAACACATTAACTAACTGTTTAGTCATATAAGACATCAATGTGATTACATTTCCATAACCACATCTCTCAAACACATCCTTTAGGTGTGACCTTTAGGGACCAGTTGATCACCGCCATCTGTATGATAATAACGTCAAACTTTCTAGCAAGTCAACCGTTATTAGGTAATCGTTAATCAACTGATTAAAATACGATGTATACCCTTGTGAACCTGTAATAGATTTACAAATGTTATCACACTAATTTGTGGAGGACACAAGCTCCAACAAACTCCCATTTGTCCTCACAAGTGTATGTGCGATAACCAATTCTCATATCCTAAAATTTCTCCCACTCAATGTAAAAGAATTTGCAAAATCCTTATTCGCAAAGGTCGTATTTTACAAGCGATCATCATCAAGAGTGGTTTCCCCGACTAGAGAGTAACTTAACTGATAAACGAAACATCATTCGAGCATGGCCATGCATTTCAGTTACAACTCCTCGAGTGGCCCTGAGAAATAACTATACCTGCTAAAGGTTGGATATTTTCCTCAACTCGAATCCTGCCGATGTAAGCACAGTATGAAATGACCGAGAAAAAATCTACTTAGCCTCGAGTTACGGCAGACCGTGAGAAAGAAACCAAAGTCACCCAAAAACTGCCTTAATCTCAAGAGACAGTCGATAGTCAAAAGAATCGACTCTAGGAACACAATGGATGTCCTATCCACGACCTGGCACCGAATGTTTTTAAACATTTAGGACTCCATTACGTTGTCACAAAAATTTGTCCTACGAGGTCTCGTTATAATCTCGCATTTGTGATCGATCAGTCAACAGTTTGACTTATGGCTCGTTGAACCCACCATCAATCGACTGCACAATATAATAGCCAGAGTTATCAGCTCATTAAGGCGATCACGGACCAAACAAAATATAATGTAATTCAGTTCACTTTGTGGCATTCAAACTTGTCAGTACAATCCACATGAAAAACAAAATATTATAATAAAATGATAAAGTTATAAATAGTATATGAAAAAGATAATGTATCAAATCCATAATCAACTACTACAACTCAGGAACACGTTTAATTCCCATGGAAATAACGTGCCCTTCATGCTTATCAAAATTCAACGGTTTAGTGAGAGGGTCCGCGATGTTATCATCCGTCGCAATCTTGTCAATCACTATCTCTTCTTGCTCCACGTAATCACGGATCAGGTGAGCTTTCCGATGTACATATCTAGATTTGTTGCTAGACTGAGGCCCCTTAGCCTGGAAGTTGGCATCTCTATTGTCACAATAGATGGTGATCGGGTCATTCGAACTAGGAACTATCGTAAGTCCTTGTAAGAATTGACGCATCCATATCGCTTCCTTAGCTGCTTCCGAAGCGGCATAGTACTCGGATTCAGTGGTAGAATCTGCTACAAATGATCTGTTTGGAACGTTCGGTGACCGCATCACCATTAAGAGTGAAGACGAACCCGGACTGATATTTTGAATCATCTCGATCCGTTTGGAAGCTAGCATCTGCGTAACCGATTGCACATAGCTTAGTATCGCCTCCATAAGTCAATACCATATCCTTAGGCCACCGTAGGTACTTGAGGATATTTTTAACAGCTATCCAGTGTGTTTCACCTGGATTCTTTTGGTACCGACTCGTCATACTCAATGCATATGCCACGTCTAGACGTGTGCATATCATGGCATATATGATTGATCCTATTGCAGATGCACAAGGTACACGACTCATGCGCTCAATCCCTTCAGGCGTCGTGGGTGACTGAGACTTGCTCAACTGCATCCCATACGTCATTGGAAGGTTCCCCTTCTTGCAGTTGGTCATGCTGAACTTCTCAAGAATCTTATCCAAATAAGACTCCTGACTAAGTGATAACGTCCGTCGTGATCTATCTTGGTAGATACGATTCCTAAAATGCACTGTGCCTCACCCAGATCTTTCATCTGGAAATGGTTCTTCAACCATTCTTTAAACGAAGATAGGAGAGGAATGTCATTCCCAATCAGAAGTATGTCATCGACATACAATATCAAGAATACAATCTTGCTCCCACTCGACTTGATATATAAGCATGGTTCTTCGACCGATTGAGTGAAACCATACTCTTTTATCACATGGTCGAAACGATGATTCCAACTCCGAGAAGCTTGCTTAAGTCCATAAATGGAACGCTTAAGCATGCATACTTTCTTAGGATGTTCAGGATCTTTGAAACCTTCGGGTTGCACCATGTACAACTGTTCCTCCAAATAACCGTTTAAGAAGGCGGTTTTCACATCCATTTGCCAAATTTCATAATCATGAAAAGCGGCAATCGCTAAGATTATCCGAATGGAACGTAGCATGACTACAGGGGCAAAAATATCATCATAATGCAATCCGTGCACTTGAGTGAAACCTTTTGCCACTAGTCGTGCCTTATAGGTATCTGGTTGCGCGTCTACAGAACGCTTTATTTTGTAAAGCCATTTGCACTGTAGATGTTTTACCTTATTAGGTAAATCAACTAGATCCCATACGTCATTCTCATACATGGAGTCCATCTCGGATTGCATGGCTTCGAGCCATAGCTTTGAGTCGTAACAAGCCATAGCACCTTTATAGGTAGCGGGTTCATTACTCTCTAAGAGTAAAACGTCATTCTCCTCGACCATACCAATGTATCTGTCCGGAGGATGAGAGACTCTACCCGACCTCCTAGATTCCTCAGGAATATTAACCGTGTCATCAGTTGGAGGAACCACTTCCTCCATCCGTTCCGCGGTTGTTGGTTCTGGAATCTCCGACAGCTCGAAGGTTCTATTACTCGTTTTAATCTCGAGAAATTGTCATCTAGTGAGGATCGATCCCACAACCTCTTGGTTTGAGTACCCTCACTATTACCACTATGACACATTCATCTTGTTGATTAAATGTAACCGATTATATTTAAGTACAAATTAACATATTAATTCATCCAGGCTAACATTATATACATTAATTAAATATAATTTATTATATTTAATTTTACGAATTGACAGTTAATTGGTCTCAACTAATATTATTTAATCTTCATTAAATAATTGTCTCATCAACATATTGACTAACTGTTTAGTCATATAAGGCATCAATGTGATTACATTTCCATAACCACATCTCTCAAACACTTCCTTTAGGTGTGACCTTTAGGGACCAGTTGATCACCGCCATCTGTATGATAATAACGTCAAACTTTCTAGCAAGCCAACCATTATTAGGTAATCGTTAATCAACTGATTAAAATACGAAGTATACCCTTGTGAACCTGTAAGAGATTTACAAATGTTATCACACTAATTTGTGGAGGACACAAGCTCCAACACAATGAACACGGATGTTCACAGAGATCTGGAGTAAGGGGTAAGGGTACGTATTAGGAAGCTCTTTTGATCGAACACCTAATACCGCCCGCCTCGATAGTGGCCTCTACTAATGATTAGGGAAGTTATCTATACTCGATATGTTGTCGATTTATATGCATGCAATGCAACATCCATTAGATTAATCCTAACATGTGAGAATTAATACTAAGTCGGTTATCACGTAATTTAATATGCAATTGAGTCGAAGTAGGAATTTAATATTGATTACATGTGAGAGCATACAAGCAATACGATAAAAGAAATACAATAAAAATACAATAAAGAAAATCACAATAATTACATTGGATTAAATTGATTTAAGTCGAAAATACATTTAAAACGGATAATTTGGGAAAAGAAAGAATGAATTAAATAAACAAACAGAAATTAAGTGATAATACGAATAATAGTTAATTAAATACGTAATTAATAAACTAGGTCAAAGCAGAAACGAAAGTTCAGAGACAGAACTCAACCTGGAACAGGTGCAGTAGAGCTGCGTCCTTTGGAAGAGGCGCATCAGACGCTGCGTCTGTTCCTGAGCTCAGCTCTGGCTGTGAAGCCGGAATTGCAAATCGTTAATATTCATTGGTTATTTTAATGCTTGATTATATTATTTGACTGGATGGAAGTGGTTTAACAGATTATTTACATGTGATTGAGGTCATAAAAACGATAAAACATGGATAAAAACTAATTAGGATGAATTATTACAAGATTAATTATAAATCAAATAAACTAATAGAAATTAATTAGGTTATTAATGCTAAACTAATGACGATGATCACGACGAACAGACGAAAATATATCAAAGGATGAATTTCAGAGACTTGATATTGATGAATCGAACCTCTAGAAACCCGAATTGATTTTAATGACGAAAACCCGCAAATATGAATTATAAGGGATTTAAGTCGGGATTAAAAGACGACGAAATAATAATAAATTACATGTCAAATTATTATGCTAGAAATTATTATGTTAATGAACAAAGAACAAATGAAAACAAAAAGACGAACAAAAGACGAAGGAAGAAGAAAGGAAGCAGGAACTGCGGCAGCCTCAGGAAGAGGCGCAGCAGGTGCTGCGTCCCTTCGAAGAGGCGCAGCAGTTGCTGTGTCCTTTCTAGACGTTTGTCTCCTAATTATCCGTAAAAATGGTTTTGAAACAAGGTTTAACAAATCGGTTTTAAGAGTATTTTCGACATAAATCATACAATAATGATTACAAAAATAAAGAACAATAATTAAAAGAGAAGGATTTACACACTCAGACTTACATGTTTGACGAAACGAGATGAACTAAGTTAACGTTTAGTGATGCTCAACTCGAATGTACGACGAAAGTGCCCTCTAGGACGAAAACGCATAAGATTTATTAAAGTTGATTGTTGTGGAGTTGGTCAAATTGGTCGGTCATGCAAAACGAGGCTGGTACTCAGAAAGATCCGAGCTTACGTGGTCAAAAGTTCAAGCACGTATACGCCAAAAAGTAAGAACGTGGTCTAGAATGCAAAGGGAGAAGAGAAGGGCCGACACTCGCGTGAGAAATATGTGAGACCGAAGGTCTCTATTTATACTAATCACACCGAGAAAGTAGGGTTTTCGGAGAAACTTTGGAAGTGAATCTCGAAAAGATACGGAAAATACGCAGAAAAGGACTGAGGAAGAGGCGCAGCAGGCACTGCGTCCCTTGGAAGAGGCGCAGCACCTGCTGCGTCCTTTCCTTAGTGGTTTCCTCCTGCAGAAGAAAGATTTCCGCGTTTCTATTATGGAATAGCGGATTAATCTCGTTTCCTTAATATTTTGTGTGAATATTACGGGAGATATTTTACTAAAGATCAAAAGATTGGAAAATATGGGATAGAAATATCCGGAACATTCCAGAACATTCTGACTCGGTTATTAGAAAATGAAGACGGTTTTTTTACCCGGACTCCAAATGTACTCTAATTACTGCCAAAACGACCGTATCGGCACGTAGATGACAATTAAGAGGTAGACACAAGTGTTTGATCGACCACTTGACGATAAACTTACGAACTGTCACAAATCGTTCCGTATACCAAACATGCGGCCCAATCATCACCGGGTGGTTTGCAGGAGGTGCAGAAATGACGTATCTACAGAGCCCCCACTTTGACTGAGGCATGGACAAGGCGAAAGTCAAAGTATAGCCAACAAGTTAATCGAAGATTACAACCTGACGACTATGGCGACGCGAGACGGCTCAAAGGGTCTGAGCCAAGGACCTGTTATCAGGAACATCTTAGAGTCTGTCGACTATCGGGGAGGGTCGTTTAAAGTCCATTAGACTACATAAGGAAGCCCGCCAGCCATAAGTGTTGGAATATGTGTCCTCCGACAATAATGCGATCACAACTGTTGATCATGATGATCACATGTTTAAATCTCGTTTTAAGAATACACGTGGGATGTAATAATATTTATAGACAACTGGTCCACACATATGGGTAATAATTGACTGAGTAGAGTTTGACATTACTGTCGTGCGACGGTGGTGATCAGTTGATCCCCTTAGGTCATACCTATAGGGAAATACTCTTAATTGATTATTTAATTAATCGTATGCCGATACGAGTTAATTAAATTGCTTAAAATTGACGGACGATTTTGGAAGTAATATTTACGTGTCTCATTGTAATTTGATACGGTCTAAGTAATCGAATTGTTTTATTACTTAGATGAAATTATTGTTTAAGGAAACAATTGCATTTCAATGAATAAATTATTATAAATACAAGATGTTGTGATTTATAATTGGTAAAATATTTTGGTACAAGTAATTATGAATTACTAAGTCGATTTTGTATATGACGTATTTTATTAATGCGTTCATTTTTAATATGTTAAAAATACATAACAATTTTATATGACATGTGACATGTGACATGTGACAAATTGACAAAGATAAAATGTAATCCATTTTATCCCATGTAGACCGAAATATTGGAGGGAGTTGGGTGTTTAAATTATGTTTAATTATTGAGTGGAAACAACATGATTACACTTTAAACACATAGCCTTGCATGCCTATTTCTTGATTAGAGAATTGAGCCCATGCATTGGCTCCCCAATCCCTCCTCCCACCGGTTTCCTAAGACCATTTAGAGAGTTTTTACTCTCTAATTTTTCATTCATACTACACAATAATTTTTCTAGTGTAAGAAAAATAAATTCCTCTCTACATCTTATGAGAAATTAGAGAGATAAAAACTTCCAAAATTCTTTTCTCTATACCGAAATAATGGAGACCAATATAAATATTTTGGGTCAATTTTTAGTATGATTAATACTATTACTAGATCTAAATAATATTAGTTATTATGAGTTTTCCTTGGGTATATGCTTTTGGGAGAGATTCTATACTTGAATCTTGTTCATCCATTATTGGAAAGCTCAAGAACTAACAAGAAGGAGATCTTGTTGGTGCCCAATAATCCGAAATCTTCAATGTAACATGATGATTTCTTCCTTTATTTTATTATTGTTTGCATGCATAAGATCAACATTTAATTTCATGACTAAATTAATTAGAACATATATGAATATGTTGAGTAATGAGATATAGATTTCTAACAAGCGGTATCAAGAGCACAAGGTTGTTTGCATGCAAATCGGTTATAGTTTTTCCGAGTTATACGATTAACATATAAAACTTGTAAATTTATTTTATTATGATATATCACGAAAATAATTTTTGCATGTTAAAGTTTCTGATCCTAAAATGTATTTAGGATATTTTGGTTAATTTATGGATTTTTATTGTTCATTTTATTTAATATTGGCATTAAAATGTGATTTTTATGATAAAAATGTCATTTTTGGACGAAAATTAGCTAAACTTCGAATTTTCCAGTGGTTTTTGGATATGTTTTCATATATATTATTTTTAGATGATCTGGAAATTTTCAAAAATTTTGGAGTTGTTATGCTCGAAATATGGATTTTTCATGATAAAAATCGAATTTAAATGAAAAATAGGTTAATATGAGAACTATTTCGAATCTGGTCATTTAAATTTAGTATGTTGTCACATGCAATTTTACAAGATGTGTGTAAAATAATAGGCTATATTGAAGTCTTTATGCATGATTTATGGATTTTTGATGAAAAATAGCATAAATAGTGACTTAATTAGTAAATAATTGCTAAAACATACTCCATGACTAAGGAAAAATGTCACATGTTGCATTTTATTATCGTTTTCAGATCTAAAATTGAAAAGTTGATGAATATAATTTTTCTCATGTTTTTATGATTTTTATTGATAAATCCGATAAACCGCAACATAGTTTTTCCGATAATTTTACGAAATTTTAACATAAGTTTTTGAACATTATGAGTGTCATGGTATTTTTCCAGAATGTTCATAAGTTTAAATTTTGAATTTTGAATTTATTTGAAATTTTTGTGATTTATTTGAAGTTTATAGCATTTTATTATAATTTTAAGTCCATAAATGAACAATTTTAAGAAATATGAGTTAATTATAGTCAAGTAATTAGTGAAGACTAATTTTGAGTCCCAAGAGGTTAGGGTAATTAACTTGTGCATAAATATGAATTTTTGTAATTTTTGTGATTATAAAACGTTGAATCACGCAAATCCGTAAAAACCGTGTAATATACGATATTGGCTCCTTAAAGGCGATTTAGCATAAAATTGGGCATGTTCATGCATATTAGAATGCTACATTTTATTTATGATTGTCATAATTTTATTTTATGTAATTTTTGAATTATGTAATTTTACTTAGTATGACCTTAGTTTTTAATTGGTATTACCCGAAATGTATGGGAATATCGATTTGGTTGTAATTTATTGTGGTCTCGTATCATCGTTTTGTAATTTAATAGCTTTATTTTATTTTAATTACAAATGTATAATAGGAAATTATGTAATTTGTTATGTAATTTAATTATTTCGGAGTTCCTTGAAGACGGTGTCACTCAAGGAAGACGATACATAAAGACGGTGTTACCTCGAGATGCGTGCCTCAACCGAAGTTCAAGGGACCAATGGAGTTGGTTTCCGAATATGTAATAGTTATTAGATTTTCTATTTTAGGAAGGCCATACTAGGATTTATTTTATGCTTTTCATTTTATTTATATGTCGCATGCATCGCTAAATCGTCATAACTAAAACATGCATTATCATTTTAATCGAGTTTATCGACCGTGTCAATTACAATTATCATAGTTCACCGCTTTAGTTCACTTAAAACGTGATAGATAATAAATTGACATGACCTCTCGCTAAAATAAACAATTGAGACATAGCCTTACCAAATGGTAGAAACCATGAAAACCTATTTCGTGAGGGAGTGCACTCGGCCACACCGGGGTACAAACCTTGTTACGTAGGGGAAGTGGGTGATAAATGTCTATCCACCGAATTCATGTTGATGAGGGTTTCATCGGCCACACCGTGCCCAAGTTAATGTGGGTTTGGATCATGGACACATTTATTCGAAATTTGGATTGAACTCAACAAAAGTTTTTCGATAAGGGTTTCATCGGCCACACCGTGCCCTTGTCGGATGTGTTTTGGGCTAAAGATAAATGTTAATGTAATTTTATCGACCAAGAGTTCTAAAAGTAGGATCGATTAAAGAGTTAATCCACCGAGTTATATTGATAAGGGTTTCATCGGCCACACCGTGCCCTTGTCGGATGTGTTTTGGGCTAAAGATAAATGTTAATGTAATTTTATCGACCAAGAGTTCTAAAAGTAGAATCGATTAAAGAGGTAATCCACCGAGTTATATTGATAAGCGTTTCATCGGCCACACCGTGCCCAAGTTAATATGAATTTGGATCTTGGAATCATTTATCATAGTTGGGTAGAGGTCACTATGAAAATGCTTTACTTGTTATTTACAAGTATTATTATAACGATGAATGTTTTGTTTTTTTCAATATTCTGTTATCATATTGTTCTATTTCTGTACCACAATTCATATACAATATCATTTCGATTTTTGATTCAAATCTCCATTAAAACATCGTAACTAAAGACAAATATGATTTGCTTCTAAAACCTCAAATGAACCATTGCTAGGGATCTCTTGTAAAGAGTATAGATTAAAGTTATTCATTATCAAACAGGTTTTTGATTCTTCACTAACACATCTACTTACAATGAATTGTTTCTAATTTTGGTAACTAGATTTGTTGGAAATCAAAATTGACCAAAATAACACAACCACTTCAATGAAAGTTTTAAGACTAAAACGAACAAATGAAGAGTAATCTTCATGAATTCAACTTTGCTTCTCAAAGCAAAGACTCATTGAAATGAGTGGCAGCATTCTCTTAAACCATTAAGATGAGGACGAGGTTCAAGAAGTAAAGATCATAATGGAATTGATACAAGGTAATGTTAAAGGTAAAGTTGTTGAGAATGACGATACTACACCTATCAATCCCGACTGATAAAGTTTCCATTGTGTTAAATGTTAGACACTAGAAAGGAAACAACCCCAAATTATTGAAGAATCAACAAATTAGTTGTGGGACATGTAATAAGATCTTCTTCTTTAAATGTTTATTTGATTAAACATAAATTTTGCTAGTACCACTTCGTCAATATTAGAAACCAGTGGAGGTTTACATCATTGTATTCGACACATAAGATGATTAGAATATGACGACTAGCAACAATAATATTGAGAGATAGAGTAATTGTGTACTCAATCTAGTTTTTGGATTTAAAGTTGTACTTAATTGTGACTATTAAGTACATAAACTCTAAATAAGAATATAAACTTGTTAAGATACAAAAGAGGTTTTCACTTTTGTGACCCTATACACCACGATTTGATGTATGGCTAGCCCATTATCAAGGTGATTATATTCTACACCGAACTAGAATGATATATCATGTAGATGATGTAAGATTCAAATTGGGAACCCAAGATTAAACATTAAATTTTAGAATGATGAACGCAAAGAGTTATCGAGTACTCTTGAAACCATTAGATTGTTAATGGTATATGCGTATCTTGTATTCAGAGCAAGATGTCTCGTGCCTTTTGGTTAAAAGGAGATCGAGGTTGTAAATCAT